>NC_092873.1:231243866-232570116 GCF_028372415.1 Notamacropus eugenii | reverse complement strand
CTCTTCTTGGGCTGGAGCACTCCTCAAGGCACCTGGCCAAACCCAGTCCCTAGTATCCAACAGACCTCTCTGTCTCTTTTCCTATGTCATCTTGGGCTAGAAAAAATGACTCGCGATTTTTTTTTCTTGGAAATCAAGTCTAGTGCATTTTCCAGATTTGCTTAGAAGAGTGTTGTTTTTGTTGGGTTTTTATTTGGGGGGGTGGGGTGTTGCTCTTGCAACATCTTAGTTCTTGCAACCTTTTCCATGAAATAATTGTCTTACCAGAGAAAAGGAAGAAGATAAGAAGTGGAGGGAAGGAGGGGGAATGACACCTAACTGTGAACATCATAGCCCATTTTGATCTTCTGTCTCTGAACCTTCATAATATTCTTCTACCTCTTCCCCCAGGAAGATATAAACTCAAAAAGTACAGGTCCTCTTCACTGAGCCACAGACATTTTTAATGAGCCTCTCATGAGTGAATGCATTCATGCCAGGGGAGGGGATTGCTTGTGCCATCCTCCCCATCACATCTAACTCTTCCCACCAATATCCAGTTGTAGACCGGTGATTCACTTACTGCTCTCATCAAGACACTGGAAGTGGGGGAGAAAATATAACAGACATCTCTCCATCCTGTGATCCAGTGTGAATGTAGACCAGTTGCAGAGGGTGATGGATGACCATTCAAGAGGAAAAGGCTCCATCATCATCATCAGTAACCAAGACCGGGCAAGGGAAGTCAGAAGGTTGCTACAGATAAGGGATAGGTTTGGGTGGTTCTCAGACTGCAGATGCTGCAAGGATGGTGGATCCCTCTATTTGTATCCCAAGGTGTATACCCCTTCAGCCCCATTTCTCTTTAATTCATCTTTCTTTGACCCTCTTCTCCAGAAGAGGGTGACTCCCTCTATGGTGACTCCCCTCTAGCTCAGGTATTTTGGATAAGTGTTTGATAATGAAGCTTTTGAAGCTGTTCTGGAAAGCTTTCCTTCACTCATTTTGGATTTGGGGGGACTAGTGGCTGAAAAGAATAGTTTTCCCCACAGAAAACAGTGATTCCTGAAAGACTCACTTCTTGTTGTTGTGTTCATCTTTCGTTGCCGAAGAAGACCATGCCATCAGAGAATAACGACATGACTTGCGCTTGACTTTATTTTGAGTGAGGGAGGGCTGTGCAGGTCACCAGCCTCACTTCTCCTCCAGAACCATCTGAATCCAGTGACCAGATATTCACCAGGTCTTACTAGGAGAGAAAGCAAAGAGTAGTGATAGATACCTTAGATATCTTAGAAGCTCCTCCCTCTCCAGACCCGTTCATTGGCAAAGCCTTAACAGAGAAGCTGAATATAGATGTAAATGTTGATGCAGAATTTTTAGGCTAGTTATCTCCAATGTAGATGTGAATCAAAATTGCAACTTAAGTTTATTGAGGCTTAGCCCTCAAAAAGCTTTGCTATGACATTTGTATGCAGATGAGTCGAAGAAAGTGGAAGTCTTCATAAGAAAAGACTTCAGAGATGATCAATCAACAAATATTTACTGAGTACCTACTAAGTACCAGGAATTGTGCTAAGTTCTGAGGATACAAAAAGAGGCAAAAAGACAGCCCTTGCCCTGATGGAGTTCACAATCTAATGGGGGAGACAACCTGTAAAGAAATATATACAGAGTAAGCTATATACAGGATAAATAGGAAATAATTAATAGAATATAGGAAATAATTAATAGAATAATTAAGAGGGGTTGGAACAGGCTTTCTGTAGAAGGTAAGATTTTAATTGGGACTTAAAATGAAGTCAGGAAAGTCAGTAGCAGGGGTGGAGGAGGGAGAGCATTCCAGGCATGGTAGACAGCCAGAAAAAATTTCCTAGAGTCAGAGCCAAGAGATGGAATGTCTTGGTCATGGAACAGGAGGAAGTACTTACTGCCCATATTAGACAAGAGATTTGAGAGACAGAAGGACAATGCCCTTTGTTTTCTGGTTCTTTTTAACAACTGATGCCAAAAGCTAAAAAATGTTACCACCTACTAGAAGAGGAAGTATGTTGGTGGTTCCTTTGCAATGTTGAGATGAAATGAGGCATTTTCAAAATCTTTGAAAAATTAGCAAAAGGAGGTTTACTTTACCATAACACAGCAAGGTTTTGCAACAAGAATAGAGTGGCTCTTAGACAAGGCTTCTTTTATCTCCATATGGAAATCACTGTGGTCATGAAGGTAGAATATGGTGAAAGATATGGTAATTCTAGTGGTCTTTAGAAATCCGTTCATCAAAAGGTCCCAATTCCACCATGAATGAACTTTTTATGTTTTTAGATCACCAGGAAGCTGTATAAGGAAAGCCAGAGTCAATCAGGCCCCAGGGTAGTTTTATCTCTTTATAGGGGAAGTCAACTCATGTTGTAAGAGAGAAAAAGGAGTAGACTGAGCTTACCTCGTGTTGTATGGGGAGGAAAGAAGCTGTGTCAGGGAAACAGGAGACTGGGATCATTTTGTTTCATTTTAAAGGGTTCCTAGGTGGTGCAGTGGATAGTGCACTGGGACTGAAGTCAAGAAGACATCTTCCTGAGTTCAAATTTGACCTTAGATACTTACTAGTTGTGTGACCATGGCCAAGTCACTTGCCCCTGTTTGCCTTCATTTCTTCATCTATAAAGTGAACTAGAGAAGAAAATGAGAAACCACTCTAATATCCTTGTCAAGAAAAATTCAAATGGGGTCACAAAGAGTTGGACATGACTGAACAACAACAATCCATGTCAAAGGAGGGAAGGAAGAAGGACATGCTTAGTCCATATTGTAGGAAAAAGATGATAGATATCAGTCCTATTAAAAAGTTACATCCTCCAACAATATAGATGTGCACAAATTAGCAAATATGGCAGATAAGTTCTGCTGAGTTACTTGAGGCAAGTAGAGGTTTAATGACTTTTCCAGAGTCCTATAGCTAATAAGCATTGGAGGCAGAATTTGAAACTAGTTGTTAACACTAATCTCAGCAATTTCTCCAAATAGACCCTCTTAACTAGCTGTCGCCCAAAGCAACCATGGAGAAAAACTAGAGATCTTCCCACTAAAACAGGATTAAAGTGACCATTTCTATATTACATAATTTTAGAAATGCTGTAGAAGTAAGACATGGAAAAACCTCAGTGAAGAGGCTTAAATATATTTATTTGCAAATGTAATGGAATTGAGCCTGGACCGTTCCAATAAGCCTTTGTGCTTGGGTCGCTTCTGGTGACCCATATACTCTTGCCCCTCGTTAAAGGGCAAGCACTGCCAGAGACTGGCAGCCAGATTGGTCTCATGATTGCCGTCACTGAGGCCTGCCTGTGTCAAAGATGCTTGGCACCCAATCAGAAATAGTTGCCTACTAGTAGAGAAGTACTATTTAAAATAACAATATCTATTAAATATTTGAACATTCATCTACTATGATGCACAAAGACTTATTATATAAAGACAACTTTAAAATAATTTTGTTACAAACAATAAAGAGATGAACACTTGGAAGGATATTCCCTAGATTTTACTGCATTGAAGTAATATAGCAAAAATGTTAATTTATAGATTTAATGTAATGGTTTATTTAAGGCAATAGATTTAATACCAATGGGCTATCTCATAATTAATCACATAAAATTTATAAGAAAAACAAAGGCAAAAAAATTACAATCATGGGAAACTAAGAAAAATTAATGAAGGGTGATAACTTATAAGATTTAAACATAAAACTTAGCAATTATAAAAAACTAACTAGTACTAGATGAAAATAGAAAAAAATAGTTCTGTGGAACAGAATAGAGAATCCAGAAATGGAGCCAAGTATGTATAACAAATTTGTGTTGGTAGATTCAAGTTGTACAACACTAAAGGAAAGAAAACATTCTCAAAAAACAATTATTGGGAAAATTGCATAGAATGTGGGGGAAAATGAGTTTATGAGTATGTCTCACAGTACAAAAATTTCAATTAATTAATCAATTTTTAAAAACTGAAGAAAGATTGTCTTGTGGAAAGGAGAAAATTTTATCTATTGAATACATGCACTAAATTATTGTCAACAAATAGACAAATTAGGTTATATAAAAATACATTTTTTTTTGTACAATAAGTAATATATCAAAATAGAAGAGAAACAAATTGGGAAAAAATCCTTATGGTAAATATATACAATGAAACCTGTTATCAGACATCTATAAAGCAGGTTACAAATTTCTGCGGTTAATAGTCAAAACCCAGTGGGTAAATAGTATGAGCAAGTTTAGAAATGGGAAACACATGCTGTTAATTAATTGGAAAATTGTCCATCAGGAAAACATTATTTAAAATAATTTTGAGATTTCTCTTTACATATATAGAATAGGTAAACAATTAAAAATCAACAAAATGATATTTTCTGGGGCCACAGGGAAATATTTTGTTACATTCTGGTGGAGCTGGAAATTGTAAAAAAATTTTTGGAGAGACATCTAATAATAAGAAAGACAAAACTAACCATATCTTTTGGTCCAGAGGTCTCACTACTAAGGTTACATCCTAAGGGTGTCATTTCAACACATATTTATTAAGGGCCTACAATATTCAGGGCACTCTGCTAGGCCTTAGGGACACAGAGACAAAATTGAGAGTCTTAAGGAGCATGGGGAGGAAGGGAATGCAAGGTGTACATAGATAGGTAAATAGATAGTAATATGAGAAGAGGAAGAGAGCACTTAGAAATGGGAAAGGTTTCTCAGAGCAAAATCCACCTGAGGTGAGCTTTAATGGGTTTTAAGAGTCCAGCAGAGAAGGGAGGCTTTCCTAGAATGACAGCACAGAGCTGGAAGATGGAATGGTAAGTCCAGGGAGCCACTTTTGGCTAGCAAATAGTATGTGAAGAGAGCAATATGGAATAAGACTGTGGAAGGCCTCAAATGTCAAGCTGTAGAGTGTCTGTTTTAACCTTGGGAATGTCAGGATTTCTGAGCAGGTGACTGATATGGTCAAACATGTTCTTTTTTTAAAAAAATCCCATTTTTATGGCAAATTGAACAAACATCAACAAGGATGCTCCAACATGCAAAGTATAGCAAAGAGAACTGCATATGAAACTGTCAAATTTGTTCTTTAGGGAAATTATTTTAGAAACTGCAGAGGATAAATTGAAACAAGGAAGAGTCTGGGAGCAGGGAAACCAATTAGGAGATTAGTGCAGTCCAGATGAGAGGTGATAAGGTCCTGAATGAGACTGCTGGTGATTGTGAGGAGATGGATGCAAAAGATGCTCTGGAGGTAGAATTCACAAGACTTGGCATCTAACTGGGAAGGAGAGGTGCAAGAGAGAGAAGAGAAAAGAATGATTCTATAGCTGTGATAATGAGAGATCTAAGGATCATGGTTCCTTCAGCAGAGAAAGAGGAGGAAGGGGAAGAGTACCAGGGAAGATCACAGGTCCTTAGAGACTTAGTCATTAAGTCAATCATCTCCTTTTACAGAGGAGACTGATCTCCAGAAAGGTGGAGTGATCTGCCCAGGGTCACACAGCTATTAATGGTCTGAGGAAGGATGGGATGCCTATACAGCATACAGGTAGACACTGTCCAGTAGGCAACCTACGATAGAGGTCTGGAGTACAGAAGAGTTACTAGGCGTGGATCTATAGATCTATGAGTCATATGAATAAAAAGGATAATTTTTAGCCAAGGGGACAGATGAGATTATCAACAAAAGGAACAGGAAGAAAAAAGAGGGTCCAAGACTGAGTTTGGAGGGCAGGCGATAAAGAATATCCTAGTGAAAGGTAGAGAAGAAGAGCAATCAGAGAGGTGAGAAGAGAGTGAGGAGAAAATGGTATGAGAGAAAGTAAAAGAGAAGAGAGTGTTCAAATGAACAGGGTGATCAATAGTGTCAAAAACTGTATAAAGGTCAATGAAGATGAGGGCAGAAAAGGCTATTGGATTTAGGGATTAAAAGAACAACTTCAGTCCAATGGAGAGGTTGAAAGGCAGATTGCAAGAGGATAAGAAATGAATCTGAGGTGAAGAAATAGAGGTTATGAGGTTTTCTTGTAGTTTGTTTCTAAAAGGAAAAGGTTCATTTCCTTAGACACATCCAAATGCGTGTGTTCATCCTTCGTTGCTGAAGAAGACCATGCCATCAGAGAAATGATGACATGACTTGCACTTGACTTTGTTTTGAGTGAGGGAGGGCTGTGCAGGTCGCCAGCCTCACTTCTCCTCCAGAGCCATCTGAATCCAGTGACCAACCAGATATTCATCAGGATGACTGGAGATGACCCAGGATGAGGCAGCTGGGGTTGAGTGACTTGCCCAAGGTCACACAGCTAATGAGTGTCAAGTGTCTGAGGTGAGATTTGAACTCAGGTCCTCCTGACTCCTGCACTGGTGTTCTATCCACCACACCATCTAGCTGCCCAACACACCCAAATATATCCTATTAAAATCAAGACAGCTTTTCTCTACAGGATCCCATATCATTCTCCTCTTCTCAAGCTATTGGAGTAGTTGGTTCAGTCTTCTCCAATCCAATCCTAGCTTTTTCCCTTTGAGATTTCAATTTACATATTGATGACCACACAAATTCTCTTCACAGTTCACTGACCTTTACAACACCTATTTCTGTCAGTAGCATCCTGGCACCTCAGCCACAAGAATGGCTTCACGCTTGATCTTGTCATCACTTGCAAGTCTTCCACTCCCACAACTCTGAAATTCCTCTACCTGACCATGCTGCCTGTCCTTCTCCCACTTCCTGTGCCTCAGATCCTCATCACAACCTCCAACACTCTTCTCCTCTCTGCTTTCTCAGACCTCCAGCCTAGCCTCCTTTTCCTTCCTTTAAGATCATGACTTTTTAGTAAACCAGTTCAACTTTACACTGTCCCTTGCTCTTAAATTCCTTGCCCCATTGTACCACTCATCCTTTTCCAAATCCCAACCCTGTACTACCTCTACCACTTGGCTTCTCTGCTTCTGCTCTCATGCTACTGAATGGTGCTAGAGGAAGTTACACAGCTATGCTGACTATGTCCGCTACAAATTTGTAATCTATTTTCACCTGGGCCCTCACTTCTACACAGCAACGATTTTACTTTTCCTTAATTGACCCTCTATCATATTCTACTCCAAATCTTCCCCTCTCCCCTTCCTTCCCATCTTTCCCTTTCTTTCTCCCTCCCCATTTCCTTTCTCTTTCTTTTCTTTCTCTTCCCTTCTTTTCCCTTTCTCTAAACCCCTTTACTCCCCTTCTTTTTTATGTCTGTTCCTTTCCTTTTCTTTTTTCTCCCTTCCTCTCACTGTCTCTACCCCTCCATTCCCCTTCTTTTTTATGTTCCCTCTTTTCCTTTTCTTTTTCCTTCCTTCTTCTCCCTTTCTCTACCCTTACTCTCTCTTCCTCTCCCCTCCCCTTCCCACCGTTTCTCAAACTTACCCTCCAGTTCCAGTCACTTCCCCTCCCTTCCTTTGTCCTTCCTCTTGGCATCTATACCTACTTCTTCTTTTCTCCCTCCTAGCAGAGGATGCCAAGAAAATATTGAGGCCACTATATTGAGTTCCCTCTCCCTAATTCCAAATCACCTGAATATCATCACCATTCTTCCCTTTATTGCTCCAGTCTCAGAGGAAGAGCAGCATGTGAAGTAGATTCTCAATGTCCTTTCCAACTCTAAGTCTATGACATTATGACCCATGATAGAAAGAGGAAAGAAAAACTGGGAATCAGACTTTTAAAAACAACCAAAGGAAAAAATGACCAATTTAGGGGTGTAGGAAAACAGGCATACTTGTGCACCAGTGGTAGAGAAGCAAACTGGTCCAGCCAATCAGTAAAGCTATTTGAAACTATACCCGAAAAAATTGCTAAGCAGTGCACACCCTTTAACCAAGTTATACAACAACTAAGCAAATGACCCAGAAAGATCAAAGAAAGAGGAAAAAGACCTATGAGTATAAAAATATTTATAGAACCTCTTTTCATGGTAGTCAAAACTAGAAATTAAGGGGGTGTCTTCCTGTTGGGAAACTGCTAAACAAATTATGTGATATGAGTGTAATGGAATATTACTGTGCTAGAAGAAATGAGAAAATAGACAGCCTCGGGGGACACTGGGAAGACCTCTGTGAAGCGATGCAGAGTGAAGTGAGCAGTACCAGAACAATTTATACAATGGCAACATTGTAACAGAAAATCCCTACAAAAGACTTTAGAACTCTGATCAGCCCAATGATAAACCATGGGCCCAGAAGACTGGTGATGAAACAAGAGGCAAGGAACTTAAAAAGCAGAGAGAGATATATTATGGGCCAATGTGGACAACATTTTGCAGGACTAAGTATATTTACAATAACAGTTTTGGTTTTTGTTTTGTTGTGCTCAAATGGGGAGTAGGCAGGGAGAGGGATAAATTATAAATTCATGTAAAAATATTTTTTTCTTAAGAAAAGAACTGGGTTTAAGTCCTTCGGCTCTGCCACTCAGTAAGCGTATGACCTCATCTCAGGGCCTCAGTTTCCTCATCTTTCAAATGAAAGGTTTGGACTAAGTAATTCCTAACATCCTTTCCAGCTCTAACATTCTATTGCTGCTATTTTGCCACACAGGAAAACACAATCAGTGAATTATCTCTGGAACTGTGGAAGAAAACTATCTGGCCCCCTTCCCAAATTCTCTCCTCAGATTAAGTTCATTTTCTGTGGCAAATGGTAGACAAGTTTTGTTTTGTTTTGCTTTGATTTCTCCCCATCAGTCTAAAACATTCAGGGAAACTGCATGGCAGCAGCTGAGTTAGGGAACTGGATTCCTTCTACACCTCAGCTAAGCCTCCTACAGGATCATGGGATTTTAGATCTGAAAAGAGGCCTTAGAGATCAGCCAGTCCAAACTTTTCATTTTACAGGTGAGGAAAGAGGTGCAAGGAAGTGAGGTGACTTCTCCTGAATCCCCTAGCTGGTAAATGGCAGAGCCCAGAGAAGAAACCTCATATCCAAGGTTGCTTCTCTCTCTTCTAATGGTAATACAGTATATTTCTTTTATTCTCCAAGGGGTAAGGATAATGGTAGGAAACAAAATTATTTCAGTTTGAAAGTTTAGAACAGAATTTTCATTAGAAGGGACATTTATAAAAGCCTTCATTATTTTACAGCTGCAGAAACTGAGTTAACTGACTTGCCCAAGGTCACATACCTAGAAAGTGATATTTAAACCCATCCCTTGTATTTCATTTCTAATACTCTCCAATATACTTTTCAGTTCCCCAACCCTATTCTCTTTGTGCATTTGAACTGAATTTTTATAGTAATGTTAATCAGTTTCATCTCAGAAATCTACTTTTGAGAAAATCCATGTTTCTAGAGAGTGATCATTCTATAAAGTTAGTTTCTAGTATTTTTCTAGAGTAACAAGGTATCTCCAGGTCTTTCTTTACACATCTTTTACTTTAATTACAGAAGCTGTACTTGTCAACCCAGACACACAATGGATGGATTGTGAAAGAAGCTAGCAAATACAGTATCTGTTAGTCTTTAAAGGAAGGTATGGTATTTTAAAACCCCAAAGGCATACTTTAAAATACAAAGGCCTGTAGGGACAGAGATTTGCCATGCTAAGAGATTTCTTGGTGCCATTACTTGCCAACAGATATGAACAAAAGGTAAAGCCAAAACAAATTTGGCTTGGCATCACAATATACTCAACTAACTTGGGTAAGTAATCATTCTATATATTATAACAGTCTTCATCCTCCTATAACCAATGAAAACATTTGGCTCTTTTCCCTGTTGCTACTGGAGCATCCAAAGAGTTTTTTCCATTAAATGGCACAATGATGGTGTATTACTGCAGCCTTGTGTGTTTCTTTTATGTTCTTGACTGGCTAATGATAAGGTAATCAAAAAAAGGATAAATTCTTTTTGACCTGTATTAACTTGATCTGTCACCACATTAATAGATCCTAAATCCCTCAGCATTCCCTGAGGCCAATTCTTTAAACTCCAGGGGTAATTTAATCTGTTCATTCTTAGGTCTTCACTATCAGTTGTCTCCAGTTTGCTATCCCCAGGAGAGTGTGGTTTAGCCATGGAGCCTAAGTCTACTTGCTCTCCCAACTCTTCAGTGGTTACTGAGGGCATGCCAAAAGTTCTGTTCTTACTAAATATTCTGTGGTTATAATCAGTCTTCTTGCTGATTTTTTTTTTTTGAGGCTCATGCTTCTGCTACATTTCTGCCACATAGAATTTAGAATTCTGTTTGGAGTTTAAAAAAAAAACAGCAGCAGAGGAGATTAAGCAATAACTCTGAAAAGGAAGAAAAGAATAGTTACACAGCATACTTCTACTCCAAATCTGTCATCTTGGGTATCGATACCTGAGGAAAATACCATGGTAGGGCTAGACTTGAGATTTCACCAGTAGAGGAAACTCCAAAAGTGGGAAATCAACCAATGAAGGTTAGCACTTTTTAATTACCTTAGAGAGTAGTTAGAGCACTGGAGATTAAACTCCTTACCCAGGGTTACATAGCCAGTATATGTCAGTGCCAGATTTGAACTCTGGTCTTCTGGGCTCCAAAGCCAGCTCTCTATTCTTTATGTTCTGGATGGAAAAAACAATCAGTTTAAAAATGATTTTTTAAAAATGACTACTTATTTAAGCAGCACCTTGAATGAACTCATTGTGAACTTTCATATCTTACAAACTGTTTAGAGAATGTGTTATAATCCAGAGTCTTTCACATATTCAAAAAAAGTGTTCTGAATCAAAACATCTTTAGTACATTTTTAAAAAGCACTTTCACACTTTTAAGTTTAAGCTAAATTTTATTTTAAAATATCTCGGGGAATGCTAAATGTTTTGGTTTTTAGTTATGTGAAACTTGGGATAAAGATTTTATTTTTCCTTTTTCGTTATTTCTCAACTTTTTATTGGAGATGAGCTCAAATTCATACTTTCATTAGCTTTCTAAGTCTACTAGCATTACAGTTGATTGTCTGGTTTATCAAATAGAAGAGTTGGTGAAAGTATTAGGAGGAAGATCTGGGTTTTATTGCAGCTGATAAGATCAGGATAACGCAAGTTTTACTTTTTTTTCCTAATGCTATGTAGCCTAGAGCAGTGTGATAAGAGTGTGTAGCACAGCAGTAAAGTTAGAGGACTTGAGTCCAAATACTGATCTGTCTCTCAAATCCTACCTATATGACCTGGATACTTATGAAGTAGATACACAGTCATTTGGGAGGTGGCTCCAGGAGGCATTAGCAATTTAAGGGACTGGGGTGGGACACTTTTCCCCCTAAAGAACGCTACAGCTAGGGAGAAGGGCTGGTCTTTGTCTCAGGCAGTTTCACTCTGAAGATGTCTAGTCTCATCCAGACAGGACTGGTCCCCAAATTGAAATTTTTGAAAGGTGGGAAGGATTGCAGTGATGCGCTTCGATTTTGCACTTTTTATGTATGGAAGAGCCTCTATCCTTCCATGCCTATTAATAGGAATCTCTCACACACTTATACAGTATTTTAATATTTCCAAAGAAACATTGAAAGATATCTCTGGAATCTTCCCTACATCTCTTCAAGGGAGATTTCTATTTTAACTTCAGACCTGCACAATTTGTAAACTTCTTAGGGCTGCAGATAGGTTAGACTAGAGGCAGACTGATGATGGTTGGCTGCCATGGGTCATGTGACATCCTCCCAAAATCCTTTTGTGGACTGTATGTTGTACAGGCCTGTTTTACCTGGAGGGAAAGAGGAAAGGGAACTAAGAGATTGGCTTTTCTGTTCTCTGAGAGAGAATTATACTAGACTATAATTTTGTTTACTTGGTCCCTTAAATATTGCTGGTCTAGGGAAATGGATTTTTTGAGTTTAAGCAGTTTTCTTTTGGTCACTCTGCCTTAAAGTAGAAGGGGTAAACCAAGCTTACACCCACAGGCTGAACTCCTTCCCAGTCAAAAGTTATGCAAAAGACCATCACAAATAATGAATAGCAACTAAACTCACTTATACAAGCAGTAAGCAAAAAGAAACAGAAAAGGTTGTACAGGTTAGAACATACCAGAAAATACACAGATTAAAATAGTTTTCCCACTGGGAGTGAGATAGCTCAACTAAGAATGGAATCCTGATCTAATCCAAGGAGAAAATTCCCAAGGTCTCTAGAAGGCAAGCTGGAAATCAGCAATATGTTGAGAATTTATGTGAGCTCCCTGAGGGCAAGGACTGCCTTTCTTGATATCCTTAACTATTAACATAATGCCTACACATAATAATCCCTTTAAATTACTTATTGACATTGACTGATTGACTTCCTCTCAAAGAAGGAATAATGAGGGCTGTCCACTTTCATCTTCAAGTAGGCACACAGTCAATAATTATTTTTTCTACCAATCTGGAATCACATCCATGCAACAGCACATAAAAATGCTCCCATTTTGAAACCCAGGTTACATTCTGAACTTTTCTTGACATTTTTGGGGATAATAGGCCCAACAGTAGATTCCCTAGGTCAAAGGATATGATGAATATGTTAGTGACTGTTCATGTATAAATCTAAATTATTTTCCAAATGGATTGGACCAATTCATAATTCCATCAGCAGTTCATTGATATGCCTGTCTTCCCTCAAATATAGACAATTTCTGCTTTTTTGTCATCTTGCAAATTTAATAATTCTTATTTTTCTTCTTAAATCCTGTCCCCTCCTACCTTCCCTATTATTCTAGAGGGCAAGGCCATCCTCCAGTCCCTTAGGCTCACAACCAAGGAGTCATGCTGGATTCCACTCTATCTCTCACCCCACCACACCCCATATCCAAACTGTTGCCAGGACCTGTTGATTTCACCTTTGCAACATCTCTCAAATTGCCCCCTTCTCTCCTCTGTCTCTACCATCACTCTAGTGCAGACCCTAATTATCCCTCACCTGGACTATTACAATAGCTTGCGGATAGGTCTGCCTGCCTTAAGTTTCTCCTCATCCTTCATTCACTAACTGAAGTGATTTTCCTAAAGCTTAGGTCATGTGTCTCCTCTCCTCCTACCTACTCCTCAACCACTTAATAAACTCCAGTGGCTACTTCTTGCCTCTAGGAGCAAATATAAAATGTTCTGTTTGGATTCAAAGTCCTTCATAATATACCTCCCTCTTACTTTTCCAGTCTTCCTATACCTTAGTTTCTGAGAACAAGACATTGTATTTCTCAGCCCTGTGCATTTTCTCTGGCTCTCCCCCATGCCTAGAACTCTCTCTCCTCCACTCTACCCACTAACTTCCCTGACTTCCTTTCAGTCCCAAATAAAATCCCATCTTTTACTGGTAGGCTTCTCCAAACCCTCTCTGTTAATTATTTCCTATTTACCCTATATGTAGCTTGCTTCATATATATTTATCATCTCCCCATTAGAGCTTGAAGAAAAGGACTTTTTTGTACCTTTTTGTATCCCCAGCACTTGGTAGTTTGGTATAGCACTAAATTTATACATTTATTTGGATAGTATCATTTTTTTTATTATATTAACCCAACACAACCATGAGCTATGAATATTCCTCTGTTTGGCTTGTTTTGTTTCTGTAAATAGCATTTTGAAATTATATTTATATGTCTTGACTGTATCTTGGCAGACTGATTCTCAGATATATTAAGCATTTTGTCATTTCCAATATAATTTTCACCGTCTTTACTTGGGTCTAGTTTTGCTCTAAAGTCACATCATGCTGAGCAGTCCTATGCCAGTCTCTCCCATGTTGCACAGTCAAATCCAAAGCTCTTGACAGAGACCTTGAGAGTGTCCTTGGATCATTTCTTCTGGCCACCATGTGATAGCCTGCCCCATCTGAGTTCTCCATAAAAACTGATGTGGCGTGCCCACATCAGAAAGGGTGCTGTGTTCTTTGAGCAAAGCAGAATTGAGACAACACAAAGTAAATGCAAGATGTGCAAATTTGGGATATCCACCCCAAATATTCACACAGACTCTCTGTGTCCAACCTGTGGTAGAGCATTCTGAGCTCATATTGGTCTGATCTGCCACAGTCAGACACACTGAAATTTCACTTTATCATGGTGATGCCATTTTGGTCCTCTTCGAAGATGAAGGATGACAACCAACCAACTCTAAAGTCACTGAATGTCAAGGTATAAGTTGACTTAGTTTAAAGGCTCTAGTCATATTCTCCATATAATTCCTCTGCTTCTTCATATTCTACAATAGTTGTTGGTACAAAAGTTTCAATAGCCTTTTTGGTAGTTTATTTGCTTGCTGTGAGCAATGCAAGGGAAGATGTCCAAATTTCCCATGAAATGATGGTGCTTTTCTTGTTTTTGTTTTTTGCCTTTAAGGCATTTCCTTTATCTATCTCTGTGAGGAGAGTTTGTGACTAAGTCTTTCATTTAGATATTTCTTCTTTCCTCTTCTCATTTCATTATTAGCAAGAACATCAAGGTAAGTGATTTGTTAGTTATTAATGTTGACTCATTGGTCACTGATTGAATTTTACACACAGTATTGAGATTATAAAAAATGAAAGTAGTCTTTGTAGATGGCCTAAGACTGTGTATATTATAGCATCCTCTTTCAAACTATTCCATCAGTCATCTCTTTGTGAAGCAGAACAGGTACAGAAATGAAGACTCTTTTTGTATTTTGGGCAGCCATTGCCAAAAAATTTTTGACATTGACCAAATGTGTTATATTCTATTATTGTGAATCTGATATAAAATGTAAATTATTGACAAGAAAAGAGGTTTTAGTGGAAAGTATTGCAGGAAGGCAAGTATATAACCTGACCATAGTGATACTGGAAGAAGATTGCTATGGAAGAGAGTCAGTTTGGAAGTTGGTGTGGAGTAGTAGTGGGTCTGGGTACCAGACTTGATGGTTTCTGTCAGCTTGGGGAATCAAATATTCCATAGCTCCTCAAGGATAAGTTGGTCAAGGCATATCAAGCTGCATTTGGGACAACCAGTTTCTCTGATCTTTATGCTGTTTTCTAAGATACATTTGAAAATAATGACCAATCATATTGAAGGTAAATAAATGTTACTTTTACAAAGGTAAACATGTTTTTTCACAACATATTTTTTTCCATCCATGCTTCAAAATCCTCTTGGATCAAAATATATTTATACAGTGTGATGATAAGCAAGCATTCACTGGAATCACTGGCGAAGCTGGAGCATTTATATATGTGATACCAACCTTCTAGCAACTTTGAGCCTCTCTATCAGAGGTTCCCAAACTTATTTGGCTTAACACCCACTTTAAAAAAAAAATTACTCAGCAACCCCTTGGACATCTTCATTCTTTAAACTTTAATAGTTTTTTGAAATTTGTATCATTTCAAAAAATATGAAATATATATTTTAAATGATGCATCTTAAATTTAATAGTTTATTGTAAATTTGTGGGTTTTTTCTTGCATTGAAATTTTGATGGTGCAATATTGCATCATGTAACTGTGTAGTATCATATTGTAAACAAGTCAATATACATACATACCCCTGCTGATGCATGCTGTACTTCCTGATAATGGGCAACATGCTCGCCTGCCAACACTTGCTTGTTAAGACCTTTCAGTAGACTTGACCACTGATGGATTATGACTTGCATTTTTTGTGTTTATTTGGAAAATAATGTAATCACTATGATCTTAACTCTCTTACACAACAGATGAAACATTTATGAACTGTTTTTCAAAATTTTCTTCTCTTCACTTCTCTTCTTTCCTTACTCCCCCTTACTGCTCTCAGCTAAGACAATGAATCACTGTCTTGGAGAAAATGGTTAAACTAGACCTCTCTACCCACCTACAGCTAGTTCTTTCCCTATCAGATTCCCATTCTCCCTAGTGGATAGCCTTAGAGTATTCATCTTTTTTAAAAGCTTCTTATCTCCTCTCTCTTTTTGAATCGGCCCGAGAAGTCTTTTCTCTGTCCTTTGTTCTTTTGTTTACAGTAAGGTTGAATTTGGACTCTATGATCCTCAGAAGGTAGTGAAGGTGCTCGTGTACTCTGCTGAATTCTTGGCTGGACTCAGAGATACATCAAAGAGATGTTTAGGGAGAAAATAGAGAAGTCTCCAGCACTTCTGTCCTGCTGGCATGAGAACCCAGCCATAGGTCAGTAGGGCCCATTTTAACATAGTTTCCAGATGTTTCCTAAAGAATCTGGAGATCAAATCTCTTTAGTGGTATCAAGAAATCACTTTAAAACAGTTTTAAAAACCTGCTCAAATATTTCTAAGTCAGATGGTGAACACCCTTTTTGAGAGTAGTTCCTGAGGATGTCTGTGACAAGAAACAATCTGGAAAAGTTAGAAACAAGTTGTAAAGAAACAATAGTACTTAAGTAAGCTTTGGTCTACATCTAAACAGCTAGCTAACTGGATAGATAGATAAATGGATGAGTGGATGGATGAATAGATGGATGGGTGAATAGATGGATGGATGGATGGATGACAGGCTGGATGGATGGATAGATAGATGGAAAGATAAATGGATGGATAGACCAATAGGTAGGAAGGTAGATTGATTTTTAAAAGCGTTTAAGTGCTTACTATGTGTCAGGCATTTTGCCTAAGTACTGCAAATACAAATAGAAGCAAGCAAGACAATATTGTCTGCCTGACAATATTTTCTGGTAGATGAAAGCAACCCATAAAAGGTTGCTCCTGGAAAGAGGAGTGGTGAGGGGGTTAGGAGAAAATACTCACAGAGGTGAGGTCTTGAAATGGATAGGAAGTGAGGTGAAGGCCTGGACCTGAGCAAGGTGAGGAGAAAGTCTATTTCTCAGAGACTAGCATAGTTCAGGACCAGATTCTAGATTACATATGGAGAGGTGGAGATGCTGGCCAGAGAAAAGAGGCAGCATGGCCTAGAAACGGCTTAAACTGTTCTCCTTGGACAAAATGGATCTGATTCTCTGGGCTTGGAATTTTAGCGCCACTGAGACTTTTTGCCTTTTCCCTCAACATTTGACAGATTTTTCTTGAGGAGTTAAACTGCTCTTCTCAACCAAATTGGTCAGCCCCTCTTTTACCTTCCATCTCTCCTGGTTTGGACTTCTTGCTCAGCAACTATCCTCTAAAGGTCTGTCAGAAATTGGGGGCGAGGGAAGGTTTTGTGTGTGTGTGTGTGTGTGTGTGTGTGTGTGTGTGTGTGTGTGTGTGTGTGTGTGACTGAACTTTTAAAGCAGATAGAAGCTGGAGGGAGAGGAGAGACTCCCTTTGTCTTTGGTCTTAGTGGCTCTTACTTACTTCAGAAACTGAGAGGAGAAACTGAGATCTCCTGGAACTGACATAGCCACTGAATTGAGGAACTGTGTACCAGCTAGGAGCTTTCAATATCAAAACAACTATGAATGGGGGGAGGAATTAAGGGTTTCTTTGAAACTGGATGGAGGAAAGAGTAGGGAATATATTAATTAAAGGTCAGTGAGAAAAGTAGCAATCTGTGCATAGGTGTTATGTTCTTAGAAAACTTGCCCTAAATGGATCATATTTAGCAATTTTAAAAAGAATGAGTAGAAAAATATTCTAATCTCTCAAACTTGCCCCATAGGTTAAGCCTGATGGCACAGACCATATAACCAAGGCATCTTACTGCCCTCAATTGATAGTATACCTTAATTGTCAATTCTGTTCTTGGTTGAATCATTTGTGATTTCCTCAGTGGGAAACTTCCTGTGTGGAAATTTCCTTCACCAATCCCAAATTATTCATTTCTTAGTAGATAACACTTAAGGAGTTACCTGAGATACAGTAGTTAAATTCCCTGTTAACTAAACCTCTTGAAAGTTTAATCTGCATGTACATGTAAAATAATTATAATAATATCACAAGTGCAAATTGAAGCGAGAAATTAATTTGTATTTTCAAGCAAACAGGAAGTAATGAAGAAAGAAGAAAGAGTAAGATAGGGTATCTTTACACAAAGACTGGGCAAAGTTTCATCATATGGATTCACTATTTAGGTCAATATTGGTAGGAAAATCTTGGGGGGAGAGGAAGGGAAGGGAAACAGCAGTATGAAATGATATTCAGAAATGGCTTAGCACAGTACTTGGCACACAGTAGGCACTTGAATGCTTCCTTCCTTCCTTCTCTTAACTTCTAGAAGGACCTGTTCTTGTTCTGAGCCTTGTGAGACTTTGCACTTGTAAGGAGAGCTGGTGATGACACCTAGAGAGGGCAGGGACTACCAGAAACTAAAATTCCAAGATTGTCTTAGTGGAGACAAGTTAGTACACCAGGGCCCTTTTTGTCAGGAGGAAGATTCTGACGTAAGCATTTATTTGCTTTAATTTTTAAAATTTTGGTTATATTTTAAGTTCCAAACTATCTCTCTCCCTCCCTCCCCACCCTGCAGTAGAGAAGTCTACATATGTGTGTATGTATACACACATGTGTGTACATGTATGTGTATATGCATATATGTAAACCATATCATGCATATGTTACCATATATGTAAAACCACTATAACGATAAATATGAGTAAATATACATATATGTAAAATACATATAAACCATATTACACGTATGTATATATGGGAAATAGTTCCAACATAGCAACAGCATTATGCCCATGCATGGGAATGAAATTTTCCCCATTCTTGAATTATGATTTACTTACATACTCTTGAGATGACCAATTCCTTTCAGGCCTAAGAGGAGAATGGGACATAATTAGCTTGGAAATAATGGAAGTCCTTTAGTCAGAAATGGGGGATATAAATATTTCTATTCTAATTGGTGCCTATAGATAGATTTCAGCCTCAGTCATGGGAATTAGTTGAAATTATAACAGACAAGGGCTCTTTTGAATATCAGTTATTCTGGGACATTCCAATCTGAAGCCAAAAATGATATTCCACCCCAGAAAGGAACTTAAGACCTACACCACCAGCAGTAAATCAGTGGAATTAAAAAGGAGACCACACAGAACAAACACAGAAAAAATCAGAGGAAACAATCTGCCCATTCAGGGAGAAGAAAGAGGAGGAAAAGGGTAGAGACAGACCAAAAATACTTAATGAATCAATGGAATCCATAAACTGGTATCAGATGTTGTGAGCCACAGTGTTTGAAGAAAAATGAAATAGTATTCCACCAAGGCTTTTACTAGCACCACCATCCTTGTGGAAGATACTGTTCCATAAGGACAAAAGTTTCATGCTGTAATGATTATTTTTCAAGTGTGGAAGGAAAGGATTTATTTTAGAACTGAAGTTCATTAATCGCCATGGATGAGAGGGATTATGGTGAGGTCGTCATGAGGGTTTATTGTTTATTGAGTCAGATTTTCCAGTTTATTGGTTGGAGAATGAGCTAGTATAAATCCACCAAGAGAGCCCTCTTTGTTTTTATATAGGGAAGAAGGAGAATTCATTTTACCACATGGTAACCCAGCAACTCAGCACATGATTACACATACAGTACACCATGCCATGCATGGTACAGAGATGCTTAACACAGCTCCAAAGAACTCTCCAGGAAGCAATCTCTTCTCCAAAGCTTCCAGTGGTGCAAACAGAAGAACAGACAATTCAACTTAAAGATTCTAGTCTAGGAACCTAGTGTGAAAGTGGAACATGGGAGGCAAATTGGTGATAGAACTTAAATGCTGAATGAATGAAGTTTAGGATAATATCTAGAAATGCTCATCTCAAGCAGCTCCAAACAAAGCAGTATAAATTAGATCGATTAGTTGGAGGAGGGAAAGTATTCCTCTTTCTGATCGCCAAAGAAAAGGGCTCATCTCTGCATAAGAGCACTCTAGGCAGAGATTTGCAGGTCATTTTTATCTGAGACAAATCCCACAATTGGCTGTCATTTATTGAGTGAGACAAAACCCATCTTCACACACTCTACTTGGTTGCTTACAAACCCTTCTAGGCCTTCTTTCCACCCAGCCCCATCCCTACACACACCACTTTGAAGACCACAGTGAATTCTGTTGACTGCCAATTGAATACTGAGGCAGAATTGATAATGCATTCAAATGGAACTAACTGACCAAATCAAACTGGTTCCTCATACTCTTTCCTGTCTGATTGCATTGGAGGGAAAGAGAGAGACAGAGACAGAGAGAGATTGAGATTCTAAGCTTTTGGATGGAGAGAGGCCTCAAACTTTCCCCTCTTGGGTTAGACATGTGACCTATGAACATGAACCTCTGTTCTTTGCTCTTTCCTCTTTAGGTGAAGGAGTAATAGTGATGTCTACAACTGTGTGAGCTTCTGGGAACTGGAGTCCAGGTCAGGATTTACTGAAAAAGTGATGGTAAAGATAAAAGTTCCTGGAGGTCTGTCTAATTCAGCATGGATCAAAGGCAACCAAGAAAGAACTACAGAAGTTATGCCAAATTCAAAGATGAACTTGGTGGGAACAAATGCTACGTAGAAAACTGAATTAAGTTTATGTCCACTCTGCTCTAGGACTGGGGTAGTATAAGGCATTTATTGCAAAGATCCAACAAGAACATGTTCTTGCTGTATCTTTGCAATAAATTTCCCTTTGTAAAAGCTAATTGATTAAAGAATACTGACACCTCAGTTATTAGAGATTTATATTTATATACCACCAACAGGGTTGGGGGTGGAGCTAATAGCATTAGAAGAGAATCATTCCCTAAACTTTTATAGATACCCCTAGAATACCAAAGGAAGATGGAACCTTGTTCAAGGACCTGAGTCATCCAGAAGAGTAGAATTTGGTATGAGGGTGTCCTAAGAAATTATAAAGGCTATAATGAAGATGATGATAATTATGATCATGACCATAAATATGTGCATGATTCTTTAAGTCTTGCAAAGCACTTTATATATTTTTTCTTTTCAAATTCAATTTTATTTGTAGTTCTGAAATTCCCATATTAGCTATGTCAAAAACATAAAAATGAAAAGAAGAAAATATGTTTCAGTTTGTACTCTGAGTCTATCAGCTCTTTATCTGGAGGTGGGTACCATGTTTCATCCCAAATCTTTTGGAATTATGGTTGATCACTCCATTGGTCAGAGTTTTTAAGCCTTTCAAAATTGTCTTTAAAATATTGTTATTGTATACATTGTTCCTCTGGTTTTGGTCACTTCATTTTGCATTAGTTCATAAAAGTCTCTTCAGATTTTTTTTGAAACCATCTCTTTCATTATTTCTTATAGCACATTATTATCACATTGTATTAATATACTATAATTTGTTCACCCATTCCCTAGTTGATAGGTATCCCCTCAATTTCCAATTCTTAGCCACTACATAAAGAGCCGCTATAAATATTTTTGTACATATGAGTTTCCCTTTTCTCTTTATTTGGGGTACAAACCTTAGTAACAGAATTGCTGGGTCAAAGGGTATATACAATTTAATGGCTTTTTGGCATAGTTCCAAATTTCTCTCCAGAATGGTTCATACCTCCATTAACAATGTTGTGTTCCTATTTTCTTATAGTCCCTGAAACTATCATTTTTCCCTTTTTGTTATCTTAGCCAATCTGATGGATATGAGGTGGTACCTCAGAGTTGTTTAATTTATATTTCTCTAATTATTAGTGATTTAGAGCATTTTAAAAATATGGCTATTAATAGGTTGGATTCTTCCTCTAAAAATTGCCTATTCATAGCCTTTGAGCCATTTGGGGAATGGCTCTTTTTTTAACATATATTTTAGCACTGAGATCTTTATCAGAGAAATGATGCAAAAATTTCCCCCTTTTTCCTGTTTTTCTTCTAATTTTAGCTGTATTGGTTTTGTTTGTTTTAAATTTTATGTAATCAAAATTACCCATTTTACCCCTTATGAGCTTCTCTCTCTTGTTTGGTCATGAACTCTTCTTCTATTCATGGGTCTGAGAGGTAATTTCTTTCATGCTCCACTAATTTGCTCATGATGAGCTGATTTGCTCTTTATGTCCAGGTCAAATATCCATTTTGAACCTATCCAGTATACAGTATGAGATATTGGTCTGTAACTAGTTTCTGTGGAACATTTTCCAGTCTTTCCAATGGTTTTTGTTGAATAGTGAGTTGTTATCCCAATTGCTGGGATATTTGGGCTTAGATTACTATGCTCATATGTTTTTCTATAATGCACAGCTAATCTCTTCCACCAAACAACCTCTATTTCTTATCCTGTACCAAATTGTTTTGATGATTATAGCTTTGTAGTATAGTTTGAGATCTGGTAATGTTAGGTCTCCTCCCTTTTCAATCACTCTTTTTTAATTGATTTACTTGATATTCTTGAATTTCATTTTTTTCCTAGTTCTATAAGATAGTTCTTTGGTAGTCTGATTGATATGAAATGGATTAAGCAAATTAATTTAGCTAGCATTGTCATTTTTTATTATATTATCTTGACCTGCCCATGAGCAGTTAATGTTTCTCCAATTATTTAGATGTGACTTTATTTGTGTGAAGAGTATTTTGTAATTCTGTTCATGTGGTTCTTGTGTATGTCTTGGCAGCTAGACAGACTTTCTATAGTTATTTTAATGGAATTTCTCTTTCTATCTCTTCCTGCTGGATTTCGTTGGTAATATACAAAAATGCGGGTGATTTGTGTGAACTTCTTTTACATCCTGCAACTTTGCTGAAGTTGTTAAGTGTTTTGATTAGCTTTTTATTGACTCACTAGGAGTCTCTAAGTAAACCGTCATATTATTTGCAAAAAGTGATAGCTTTGTTTCCTCTTTGCCTTTACTTTTTCCTTCAATTTCCTTGTCTTGTCTTATTGTTTTAGACAATACAATCTTGAAAGGTAAAGTTGAGAAAGGATGTCCCTGCTTCACCCAATCTTGATAGAAAGGCTTCTAACTTATCCATGTTATAGCTAATGCTTGTTTTTGGTTTAAGACAGAGACAACTTATCATTCTGAAGGGAGCTACATTTACTTCTGTGTGTGTGCTATGTGTTTAACAAGAACAGGTACTGTATTTTCTCAAAAACTTTTTAGGCATTTATTGAAACAATCTTATGATTGTTGTCGTTTTCGTTATTAATATGACCAATTCTGTTTATAGTTTTTCCAATACTGAATCAGTTCTACATTCCTAGTATAAATCAAGATTGGTCATATTGTATTATGTTCCTGATATGTTGCTGTAGTCTCCTTTCTAATACTCTATTTAAATCTTTTACATCAATATTCATTAGGAAAATTGACCTGAAGTTTTCTTTCTCTCTTTTCACTCTCCTTGGTTTAAATATCAAGACCATATTTGTATCATAGAAAGAATTTGGTAGGATCCCTTCTTTACTTTCCTTTTGAAACATTTTACATAATGTTGGAATTAATTGTTCTTTAAATGTTTGATAAACTTTGCTCATCTATCCATGTGGTCCTGGCATTTTTTGTGGGGGAGAAGGTGGAGGGAGAGTTTATTTATGAATTGAACTTGTGTAATTTTCAAGATTGAGTTATTTAAGTGTTTTGTTTATTGTTCTCTTAATCTGGGAAACTTCTGTTCTTGTAAATATTCATCTATTTCATTTGGATTGTCAGACTTTTTGGCATATTGTTGGGCAAAATAGCTCCTAATAATTGCCTTTACTTTTTCTTTATTGGTTATAAATTCACCTTTCTTATACTTGATACTGGTAATTTGTTTTTCAAATTAAATTATCTAATGGTTTGCTTATTTTATTGTTTCCCCAAAACCAGTTCCTAATTTTATTTATTAATTCAATGATTTTTTTTAAGTTTTCAGTTTTGTGGTTGATTTTCAGGATTTCTATTTTCATCTTTAATTGGGGTTTTTTATTTTGATGTTTTTCTTAATTGCATGCTCAATTAATTCATTGATCTACTTTTTCTCTCCTTTATTGATGAAAGCCTTTAGAGATATACCTTTTCCCCTAAGTACTGCTTTGGCTGCACCATACAAATTTTAGTATATTGCTTTATTTTTATCATTATCTTTGATGAAATTGTTTGCTTTTATGATTTGTTCTTTGACTTACCCATTCTTCATCTTTCTTATTTATCTTCAGCTGGGTTTTGGCAAGCTTCTCTTTCTACACACTGACTCGTCTTTTCAACGAGGCTTCCTCAGTCTTCAGTTTCTTGAATTCTTTCTGAGCACTTTCCATCTGGTCTTCCAGGGACTGGTTCTCTTTCGAGATCCTCATTAGTTTGTCTGAGCTCTCTGCAAGTTCTTGCATTTTCTTTTGATATAACTGTAGCTCCATCTGGAATGAAGGCATAACCTCAATTGCCTCTCGATAGGCTTCATGTTTCTCAGTCACTTCAAGCTTTGAAGTTTTGAGTTTCTGCACTATCTCTTTCATTTTCTCAATGTCATTCTTTAATTTCCCTGGAAAGTCCACAATTTTTGTTTTCAAAATCTCCTGTTCTTCTTTAAAAGTAAATAGTGACAATTTTAATTCATTCAGACTTTTAGTGATCTTAGAAATGTCCAGCTTCTTCTGGGAAATTCCTTCTTGTATTTTTACTGATGAAATCCGTTCAGTGTTTGCTGCAGCTCGTGGATGTCCTCTAAGAGTTGCTTGAATTCCACTTGCTCTTCAAGTGGGACAGAGTTAAGCTGCTCCAGTTTCATCAATGCCTCCTGTTGTGCTACTTGCAGCTGCTGCATCTTGTCCACGGAGGATTTATGTTCCTGTTCATATTTCATGGATGTTTGTCCGCGTGATTCTCTGAAGTGAATGAAGTTGATGACGGCACTTAAAAATCGACATGTACGTTCTCCTTTTGGGTACAGAATATCAGCAGACTCGAAATCATTCACCTGGCAAATGCGAAGAAAAGGTTCCATATAAGTAAACAAGTTCCATAATGGTAAGAAGCCTTGCATTAACTGTGGGTACACAGCGTTCGCTGGCATCATGTGAAAAGCTTCCAGTGGAATTCCGTATACAATTTGTAGGGTTCGCACAAAAATATTGCTCACGACTTCAGACTTTGGATTTGGAAAAATATCATTCTTGGAAAGGTCTTTGCCATCAGCTCCCTTCAGGATTGAATTCTGGACATGAGTCACAATCTCATCTGGAGTCAGTCTAGGAAAAGGCCGGGTTGCCATGCTGTGGTCTACCTTCCAGTTTTAGCAGAAGAACTTGAGATGAGCAGCTTTTCCGGATGAGGGAACCATAAATGACGAGGTCGAGGGGTGATGGGGACCCCAAAATACCGACAGTCCGGGTGGTGCCCGAATGAATTCGACTCAAGCCTTCTTAAAGCCAAAGAAAACAAAGTTTATTAAAGATTCGCCAAACTGGGTTGCCTCTTAAGGAACCTAAGCATTTGTAACGCTTGTATTCACAAGCGGGCCAGACAGAATCTCAGCTAGACAGAGTTTGAGCTGGATTGAATCTGAGCTGACTTACCCATTCTTTAGGATTAAGTTATTTAGTTTCCAATTAATTTTACTCTATGCTTTAAAGACCTTTTACTGAATGTAATTTTTGTTGCATTGTGGTCAGAAAAATATACATTTAATATTCCTACTTTTTGTACTTTGAAAGCCATTGATCTAAACTTAGAAGGGAACTCAGAGACCGATTTATTCACCCCTCTTCTTTTATTTATAAAGAAACTAAGGTCCAGAGAGGGTAAATGATTTCTCCAAAGTCATCCAGATAGTGAGCATCAGAGGTAGGATTTGAACTCAGAGTTTCTGATTTCCAGAGCTAGCACATTTTGCCCTGTCCCACACTGACTCCAAATCAATCAAAGCAATTTGGTCTAACTAGCAACACAAGAAAACTAATTGGATGGAGAATATCTAATGTCCAGAATGTTTTATGCAGTCAAATGATAACCCACAGGACTAGTTTATCAATACGTATAGCTTTGCCAGATATGGAATTGGAAAATAAACTGGCATAAAATTGAGCAGAATAGGCTGAGTTGTCCTTGGCAAACTATACAGTACTTTTAGTGGTCCCAGTTTTATCCTTGATATGAAAGCCTATCTTTTCTTGAAGTGATACTGAAGGTCTCTGAATCATGGAATACTACAGTCTCTGAAGAGTTAAACATGCATACCCAAAGGGTAATGGGGAAATACTTGGTGCACATTACCAGTGGAGTACTGCACCTCTCACCTCTCCAGAAAAGAGGTGGTGGTTTACAGGCACAGAACGTGGCATATATTTTGAGACTTGGTCAATGTGTTTTGCTTGACTATAATTATTTGTTACCAAGGGTTATTGTAGGCATGACTTTAATGCCAGAACTTTCTTAGTTCAGGTTCAGTGTTGAGACAAAATGAAGTATTCACAAGTCACTGAACATTTAACAGAGGAAGATTATTTTGTCCTAACACAGCAAGAACATCCTATTTGGATGACTTTGGACAATAAAGATAAAGTGGCCTTTAGCTTCTCTGGAAGTGGCCCTCCTCATCTCAAAATGGAAATGTGTTTTGTCATTCGGTTATCAGGCTATAGTGACTTGTGTGGTCTTGGGTACCTGCCAAATCGGAGAGGCTGAGATTACACCAGGTAGGACCTTTTATGCCCCCAGACTAGGAAACTGCATCAGGGAAATAGGGCAATCTGGTTGTGGGGAAAAGAAACTGTGTTGGGGTGAGGGAAACTGCATTAGGAAAATGCTATCCTACTACAAGACGAAGTCACTGAAAAATGACAATAACATAAACAAAAAAAAGCATCAGCAAAATATAATTGTGAAGAAAAAGCTTTTAAAGGATATCATACATCTCTTCATCATGCACTAAGACTAAAGCATACTTGAAGGATAGCCTGTCTTCTTTTGATGTCTATGAAATGTCAAGAGATATGGAAGGAGACTCTCAGGACGCTGGGTGAAACTCCTGGAGGGGATTTATAGAGAACATGGACAAAAGTTCCACAGGATGGGAAGGCCTGGATGGGTTGTGTTTTGCAGTTTGGGAGGGAATACCCATATCCATGAGGGCACAGGTCCATTGAATTATTAAGGTATCTTTTGCTTAAGAAGGCAAAAAAGTCTGTAATAAGGGCTCCCTTGCTGGGTAGGCAGGAGGGAAAAATATATATGGAAATAAAGGAAATAAAAAAATATATATGGAAATGAATGATAAAAATAAAACAAAGAAAGTAACTTTTTTAAAAGATGGGGAAGTATATAATATATTTTTTTGGAAGAACCTCCAGGAAAAATGATTTAAGTTTTAAAAAAGTTTGATTGTTAAAAAAGCTAGGTTTCCATGTTGAATTTAATTAAGCATAGGCATTAGACAAGCAAGGCAGTTGCCTGGGGCACAGAATATGCAAGAGAATATGCTTATAACAGGTGACATTTTTTAGTATTACTTTTTACTAATGTATATATTTTAATGTCAGAATATTTTAATCCCTGTGGCACTAGTGATAGACAAATGGAAAAATGTTAGAGTGAAAGGCTCAAATACTCTGATATACTTTAGAACATTTAATTTTCAAACATTGCATAGGGCACACTAATGTCTTGTTTTAGCTCTGACTTCAATTATTTGGAAAAGGCACATATAGGATAATCCATTTCTATGATGCATGAAAAGGTAAAGAGTTCCTATTTTTTTTTCTTAGAAGGGTCTTCCATAATGACGTTAAGTAACTCTGGACAGAGTGCTGGACCAGGAATCAGGAAAATCTAAGTTGAATATGGCCTCAGGCACTTGCTAACATGTCACTTAACTTTGATCTGGCTCAGTTTCCTCAACTGTAAAATGGACTGTTGTAAGGATAAAATTGTATACACACACATATGTGTGTGTGAGAGCATGTATGTGTATATAAAGTATTTTGCAAAACTTAAAGTCCTATGTAAATGCTAGCAATGATGATGGTGGTGGTGGTGATAATGGTGATAGTGCTACAGTTAGGTACTTCACAGATTTATTCTGAAGGGTGATGAAAGTGCTCAAGATGAGAAAATGTTAGGAGCTTTCTTTCTTGATTGTAGAGGCAGTGTAGCTTAGTGTATGAACTACTGCCCTACAAGCTACAAAAAAATCACCTCCAAATTCTGCCTCTGACACCAGCTGTATGATGGTGGGCCAGACACCTAATCTCTCTGAGCCTTGGGTTTTTTCTCTGTAAAACTGAGATAATAATAGCTCTGGTACCTACCTAGCAAGTTAGTTGTGAGGGTCAAATGATATACGGTTTATGAAGAGCTCTGCATACTTTTAAGTACTATACAAACGCCACTTACTATGATTCTGCTGAATCATAGGCAAGACAGTCAGTAGACTTTTGTTTGCGGCCCAGACACTGAGCCATTGACAGTGAATCAGCAGAAAAACGAACAGCTTTATGAACCAAATCTGGAAATAGTGGTGCGTGTTCAGAGAAGGGTCTGGGGGAAGGTAGGAAATGATATCATTGCTGTTTCCTACCCCATGGAATTAAGCATGTTGTCCTTTCTGATTCTTTCCTTACCGTTCCTTATATCCTTGCTAAATCAGTCCAAGATTCCCACTGGGGCTCTTCTCAATCTGACTCTTCTCAAGTGACTCCATTACTGGAGAGCAATTTTTCTTCTACTTTGTAAACTGATTTTTAGAAACTTATTTTTTTCTACCTTCTCACTGGAGAGAAGAATATAAAAACATATTTTAGGGGTACTGAGGTAAAAGAGATTAAAAGTTACTTGATGTAAAATGGATTGAGCTTCCGGGAGAAAATATGTAGGACATATAAGTTGGTCAGGACAACCCTGATCAATTGATTTCTAACCCAACACAGTTGATAAAATCACCAAAGAAGTAGGTAATAAAGCCATCAAGGTGTTAATATAGTAAACAAAGTGCAAAGATGTGTGTGGATGTGTATACACTTTTTTGAAATATGAAGAAGTTTTCTTTGATAGAATAAGAGAACAGTTAACTTTTGGCTGGTCAAAGATGGGACATACTTCTGTTGACCTTTTAAAAGTACGATATATTCTCTAGAAGGGAAGAAACAACTTCAAAGAGTATGACCCCTGACAGTCTAGAGGAGAGGTGCCTGTGGAATACAGATTCAGCTTAAAGGGGGAGTCACTCCTCCCTTCTTTGGAGAGAAGAGGATTTTTCTCACCCTCATTAAGTCTTAAAACACAACTATGTGTTTAGTAAGACACATTGTACCTAGCAGGGAATGGATCCAGTCAATGGTGGTAACTCCAAAGAGTACTACCCTTGGAAGCAGAGAGGAGAGCTAGCATTCATGAATTGGACTACAGAGAGAAGCAGACACAAGGAACCCAGCTAAAGAAACTGTCCATCACAGGCATTGTCCCCAGGGGTGAATTGTGTAAAGATACAATAAGAAAGAAAGGAAATCAAGACCCTACAGTGCCAGAAGTGTGAGTTGGCTTGGCCATGTGTATTTCATGTGTGTTTCTCTCACTACCCTTATACTGTACAAATAATGCCCATGCTTCCCATAGGGACTGTGAGGGAGAATGTACTCTAGGCTTGGGATGTGGTGGGGATATTGTATAGATGTCATTATCATGTCATCTAAGCAAATAATTTTGTTTAGTGCTAATTGTCTTTGTTGGCTATCTATTAAAGAGAAACACAACAGAGGAGGCTCACAAGTTTGAATTTTAGGAATATGGACCTACATAGCATCTTAAATCTGAGGGTAATGCTTATTCCCAGTGGTCTTAAACTGCAGTTTGAGAATGCCAAGTTGGGAAGTCTGTGCCTCGAGACACAAATAAACTACAAATGAACATCTAGATCTCCAAATTTATACTGCTCAATTTTATTCTGCACTTCTTTTCCTACTTTTCCTTCTCTATGTTTTTTTTTTTTTTGGTTTTATTGCCCATTCTATCTCCTAATTTAAAATATTGCTGAACTTGCAATGAATGTCCTGCAATCAATCGAAAAATGCTTATAAAACACAGTGGTAGCTTATACTTCTTGAAAAAGAGAATCAACCAGCTTATCCAACATAAGCCTTGATTATGTCGGGCTATTAAGGAGTCTGAAACTGCAGAGCTGGAGCTAAGGGTTCATAGCAATAGGTTTCCAAAGTGTCAATCAGGATGGGCTGAAGGTGCACATTAATTTGGCTTCTGCACCTCCTGTTCCTTTTCGAGAGTATAAATAATTACAGTGAATTATCTGTGAAATGTGCAGCTTGGAACTGGTTGTGAAGAAGTTACACGATGGTGGCAAAGCCTCCAATTGACGTAAATAAAGTGGCAGCAATATATTTAGCAAACCATAATAGAAGGCACAAAAAAGCAGAAATGAGAATAAGAAGTTCTCCGTAGTCTAAGCAGCTATCGAAGGGGAAAACTGAAAAACAAATGATATTAGGGGTCACTAACACCCTTCTCTTTTGTATAGGCTACAACATGGGGTATTCATCTCCTCAAGTGTTGTTTACCTCAAGAAATCAAGAGTTTCTGTCCAAGTCCTTGAGGTAATCATTTGAAAATTAGGAAAAATATCATGAAAAAGGAGATGGTAAGAAAAAAATTCAATGTCTCTGAAGAAGTACTACAGTGTTTTGATTTTGCTTCAGTTTGTTTTGGTCAAGATCTGTGATTTCATCCTCTTGGGGAGCTGCAGGGAACTCCTGGTGTATGTACTCATCAATAACTCATTGGGAAACCAGTCTTAGTGAGCTGCCTGAGGCACTGAGAATTTAAGTGGTTTGTCCTATGATCATAAAGTCAGTATGTGTAGTTGCCAGGACTCAAACTTTCTAACTCAAAACCCAGTCCTCCATCAACTAAGCCATGTTGACTCTCTACTAGAATGTTGAGTCCCCGTCTCCCCCTCAACCCCCTCAACCCCCTCAGTCTCTCCCCAAAGAAAGGAAAACATTTTGTCCTACTTAATCTAATTACAACCACAACTACTCATTAGAAATTTAGGATTCACTGAAATCTGCCTGCTTTTTACCTCAGCTGTCCTCCATCAACTTCTGACTAGAGAAATAAGGTCAAGGGAAATTCAGTGAAAATGGTAATCTTTAGATTCTGAGAATCTAGCAAACATTGTTTAGTGTCGTTGAAGCATCTATCAGTGAGCTTGCCCAACTAGTTTTGTGGATCCTTATATGATCTAGGTTTGTTTCGGAGAAAAAATTCATGTCCCCACCAATTTTTATCAGGAACTTTTAAAATCAGAGGTTCTTAATCATTTTGTATGTGTGCTGGACCCCTTTGGCAGTCTAGTTAAGCCTCTGGACCTCTTCTCAGAAAAATGTTTTTTAATGCATAGAATCAGATACATAGGATTAAAAAGGAAACAATTATATAGAAATGCATTTATCAAAATAGCTCAAAAATAAAATATGTTCATGGACCCCAGGTTAAGAATCTCAGTGGTTTAAATGAGACTGGGCTCAAAGAAATAAAATCAGGGCACTACTAGTATCTACTTTAAAGATGCTGAAAGTTTCAAAAGGCTTTAGGCAGTGCTGTCTACATATATGTAATCAAAGGCAGGAGTGTGGCTAGGCTAGAAGAAAATAAACACCTTACCCCCGGGCTTGGGTTTGTCTCCTGGCCTCCTTCCACTCTCACTCATAACCACTCATTAGAGGCAAAAGGAATTTCGGAGCTGAGGAACTGGAAGTTCAGACACCAAAGTTCTGGCAGTTTGAGAGAGCAGCTTAGGTAAGAGAGGTTCAGCAGGCTTAACAGGAAAGCCTATGGAGGGCCCACTCAAAGCTAAAGTTTCTCAGAGAGACCTAAGCCAAGTGATCAGGAAAGAGATTTTAAAAGGAAGGCTGGAGTCTTGGTATAGTGGATAGAGTACAGGGCCTGGATTCAGGAAGACTCATCTTCTTTAGTTCCAATCTGGCCTGACACACTTACTACAGCCTCGAGGCTGCAGGTTCCCCATCCCTGGTAGGATGATTACATTTAGTGGATCAGCTTTTTCTTTTTTTCTTTTTTAATTAATTTATTTAACTTTTAACATTCATTTTCACAAAATTTTGGGTTACAAATTTTCTCCCCTTCTGTCCCCTCCCCCCCCCAAACACCAAGCATTCTAATTGCCCCATCACCAATCTGCTCTCTCTTCTATCATCCCTCTCTGCCCTTGTCTCCATCTTCTCTTTTGTCCTGTAGGCCAAATAACTTTCTATACCCCTTTACCTGTATTTCTTATTTCCTAGTGGCAAGAACAGTACTCGACAGTTGTTCCTAAAACTTTGAGTTCCAACTTCTCTTCATCCCTCCCTCCCCACCCCTTCCCTTTGGAAGGCAAGCAATTCAATATAGGCCAAATCTGTGTAGTTTTGCAAATGACTTCCATAATAGTTGTGTTGTATAAGACTAACTATATTTCCCTCCATCCTATCCTGTCCCCCATTACTTCTATTCTCTCTTTTGATCCTGTCCCTCCCCATGAGTGTTGACCTCAAATTTCTCCCTCCTCCCCATGCCCTCCCTTCCATCATCCCCCCCCCACCCTGCTTATCCCCTTATCCCCCACTTTCTTGTATTGTAAGATAGGTTTTCATACCAAAATGAGTGTGCATTTTATTCCTTCCTTTAGTAGAATGTGATGAGAGTAAACTTCATGTTTTTCTCTCACCTCCTCTCTTTTTCCCTCCACTAATGAGTCTTTTGCTTGCCTCTTTTATGAGAGATAATTTGCCCCATTCCATTTCTCCCTTTCTCCTCCCAATATATTTCTCTCTCACTGCTTGATTTCATTTTTTTAAGATATGTTCCCATCTTCTTCAATTCACTCTGTGCACTCTGTCTCTATGTGTGTGTGTGTGTAATCCCACCCAGTACCCAGATACTGAATAGTTTCAAGAGTTACAAATATTTTCTTTCCATGTAGGAATGTAAACAGTTCAACTTTAGTAAGTCCCTTATAACTTCTCTTTGCTGTTTACCTTTTCATGCTTCTCTTGATTCTTGTGTTTGAAAGTCAAATTTTCTTTTCAGCTCTGGTCTTTTCATTAAGAATGCTTGAAAGTCCTCTATTTCATTGAAAGACCAATTTTTCCCCTGAAGTATTATACTCAGTTTTGCTGGGTAGGTGATTCTTGGTTTTAGTCCTAGTTCCTTTGACTTCTGGAATATCCTATTCCACACCCTTCGATTTCTTAATGTAGGAGCTTCTAGATCTTGTGTTATCCTGATTGTATTTCCACAATACTTGAATTGTTTCTTTCTAGCTGCTTGCAATATTTTCTCCTTGACCTGGGAACTCTGGAATTTGGCTACAATGTTCCTAGGAGTTTCTCTGTTTGGATCTCTTTTAGGCGGTGATCTGTGGATTCCTTGAATACTTATTTTGCCCTCTGGTTCTAGAATCTCAGGGCAGTTTTCCTTGATAATTTCATGAAAGATGATGTCTAGGCTCTTTTTTTGATCATGGCTTTCAGGTAGTCCCATAATTTTTAAATTGTCTCTCCTGAATCTATTTTCCAGGTCAGTTGTTTTTCCAATGAGATATTTCACATTATCTTCCATTTTTTCATTCTTTTGGTTTTGTTTTGTGATTTCTTGGTTTCTCATAAAGTCATTAGCCTCCATCTGTTCCATTCTAATTTTGAAAGAACTATTTTCTTCAGTGAGCTTTTGAAGCTCCTTTTCCATTTGGCTAATTCTGCTTTTGAAAGCATTCTTCTCCTCCTTGGCTTTTTGACCCTCTTTTGCCAGTTGAGTTAGCCTATTTTTCAAGGTGTTATTTCTTCAGCATTTTTTTGGGTCTCCTTTAGCAGGGTGTTTACTTGTTTTTCATGCTTTACTTGCATGTCTCTCATTGCTCTTCCCAGTTTTTCCTCCATCTCTCTAACTTGATTTTCAAAATCCTTTTTGAGCTCTTCCATGGCCTGAGCCCATTGAATATTAATTATGGATGTTTGGGATACAGAAGCCTTGATGTTTATGTCTTTCCCTGATGGTAAGCATTGTTCTTCCCCATCAAAAAGGATGGGAGGAGATATCTATTCACCAAGAAAGTAACCTTCTATGGTCTTATTTTTTTTCCCTTTTCTGGACATTTTCCAATCCAATTACTTGAGTTCTGAGTGTCCTCTCCACACCCACCTCGCCTCCAGATCAGCCCAGCTAGCACTTAGGGGCTGAGATTCAAATGCTTCTTCCTAGCCTCAGGGTTTTTGGCAAGGGCGGGGCTGTTATTCAGTGTGGGATTAAGTTCAGATGCTGGGGTTGGGGCAGGGGGTTTATGTGGAGACCTTCAACAATAGATCCAGGCTCCTGCCTGCTTTGGGAGCCCTAGTCTGCTGCCGCCTCCACAGCTGCCTCCTGAGGGGGCCTGAGTTATGGGGACACCCAGCTCCCCTCTTGGTAAGCCAAAAAGACTCTCTCACTGACCTTTGGCTCCTGTGGGTGGAGGGACCTGCGCTGCTGCTAGAGATTCTGTCCCTGAAGCCTGCTCATGGCCAAGGCAGGGCTGGGCTCTGCTCTGGGTCCAGTGCGCAACGGACTTTTCGCATCAGTTTTTCAGGTCTCTCTGGAACAGAAATCTCCTCCGCTCCATTGTTCTGTGGCTTCTGCTGCTCCAGAATTTGTTGGGAGTTCTTCTTTACAGGTATTTTATGGGCTGTGGGTTCCGAGCTAGCATATGTGTATCTTTCTACTCTGCCATCTTGGCTCCTCCCCCCTGGATCAGCTTTTTCATTCTTCTCACTCTATGGCTCAAAATCCCTGGCTCCTGCAAACTATCTGACTTATAGTCAAAAATTCCTTTTTTACTTCCTGTCAAATGCTTGATCATCAGTCTACTTCTCTTCAAGTCATCTTGGAGATTCTTCCAACAAAACCACAAAGGACCTGGGCAGGGCTGGTTAAATCATCCCTCAGCATACATCAATCTCTTGACGGCCAAGCAAATCAGCATGAGATCAAGAAAAAAGCAAGTTGTTCACTTTGGATTCTTTTATTATTTGTTTGTTTGTTTGTTTTAAATAAAAACCCATTTTTGTTCTGTATACCTGCCTGTAATAATATTACTGGTCTTTTTTTAAATCCTCCTCATTAGACAAATCAAATCTGAGTAGTCTATGACTACTCATGGCCAGTCAGGAGATACAATAGGTATCAAGAAACAAAACTCACCAATAAATGTCTTTATTTCAATTGAGCTATGTACTTCAGAGCTACTTTGTATCACCATTCCTTATAAATATAGATGATAGAGTTTTGTCTTCTAATTTATGGAGAAAAATGAGGCCCCCTGTCATTAACTCCTTTTAGTGTCTTTAGCTAGGTGGTGTGATAGAACTCATCTTCCTGAGTTCAAATCTGGCCTCAGACACTAACTAGCTGTATGATTCTGGACAAGTCACTTAATCCTGTTTGCCTCAGTTTCCTCATCTGTAAAATGAACTGGAGAAGGAAATGCAAAACCACTCCAGTATCTTTGCAAGAAAAACCAAATGGTGCCATAAAAAGTCAGACATGACTGAAAAAGACTAAACAGCTATCTTAGAACATTTCCATGTTTTCACTTATTTTTTCCTTTCCTTCTGCTTCAGAGAAGATTGAAGGTCTTTATCATTAGCTCCCTTTAGTGCCCTTGTTCTCTCCTTAAAATTTCTCTATGTTTTTACTTATCTTTTCCTTTGGTGCTCTCCCCCCCCCCCACCTTTAGAATTATAATGGTTTAGAACTGAGCAGGGCATAGAGTTCTCTTATCTAACTCTTCCATTTTACAGATGAAAAAACAGAGGCTCAAAAAGAGAAAGTGACAACCAAACATCAGAGCTAAAACTCAAACCTTGACCTTCTGGTTCCCAAGACCTGTGCTCATTCTACAACACCATGTATTTGCACTCAACTATTCCTTCTGGTTAAGGCAAATTTCCACCCCTATGCCCTTGATCCAATCTTCTTCAGTTTCCTTAGGGATCTCACTTCATCCTTTTTCTTCCTCCTGGCTCCTCCCCATCCACCTCCAAAAAAATATTCAGCTTTCTCTTATTCTTATGTAATTGGGACATGGCTCTGAGGATGGAATTTTGTGGACCAGGCTCCTCTTATACTTATAAAATTCCATCCTTCAAAATATTGTGCTTTCTCCTCCATTTTACTACCAAATTTTAAGAAAGTAGATCCTACACCAAGTGCTTTCACTTCTTCATCACCTGCTTCCCTTAACCCCTTGCAATTTGGGTTCTTTATGCAATACTCCATAGGAACTGTTCTTTTGAAAGAGATCCATAGTCTTCTAATTGCCAAAGTCAAGAACTTTTTCTCAGTCTTCATTTTCCTTGACCTCTCTGCAGCATTGGATACTATGGACAACTCCCTTTTAGCTGAATTTTTTTTGTCTCCTTTGTAGGTTCCTCTTTTTGATTCCTTAATGTGAGTATTTCTCAATGATCTGAACCCTAAATCCTGGCCAGAGAGTCAGGCTTAACAACTTCAAATGACTTTTTTGTTCTGTCTCCCAAGTATGTTCCTAATGATATACTGATGAGCTAAACATTGATTAGGAGCAGATTCTACAGGGAAAGGAGAATTTTGCCCTGTTCAATTTAGAGAAAACAATGTGCAGAGGTCTCCTATGGATGGCAGTGTCTACATACTTAGAAGTGTTAATAAGGCTAGACAATTTAGGGAAATGTCTTTGAAAAATTAAATTGATTATAGGATGTGCTACAATAAAAATCATTCTGGTATTTGTGGAGTACTGAAGGGTCTAATACATCATTAAGCCTGAGTAATACAAAGGAAGTTTAAGAAACAGCTCTTTTTTTAAAAAAATAATTAATTAATTTGTTTTCAGTTTTCTATAATCACTTCCATATATCTTAGATTTTTCCCCCTTCCTCCCCGTCGTTACCTCCTTCCTCTTCAAGATAGCATGTAATCGTATATAGGTTCTGCACATACATTTTAAGAAACAGTTCTTAACCTCAAAGGGCTTACCATCTAAATGAGTCAAAACTAATATGCATAAAACAGTTAAGTCATATATTATGTGGCACTCTTCTTTTTTTTTTAAGAGGGGAAGGGACTGGACCCATGATTTCATTGGTATAGAGAACTGCCAGGGAAGAATATCTCTAGTAACATAAATCTGCAACTGTTCTGCATCTTATTTTAGAAAGACATCTAGAGACATTGAAAAGTTACGTGACTTGACCAGGGTCACATAGCCAGTATGTGTTAAAAGTAGGACTTGAACCCAGGTCTTCAAAGCTCCAAATCCAGAATACTCACCACTAGACTACATTGCCTCAAGTTAAATCAGCATTGTTACAGTGAAAGTTCAAAGTCTCTAGTGAACAGCAATACACAATAGGATCAATTTCCATACCTTGCTTTGTTCCAGCCCACAGTGCTCACAGTGGGAAGAGAAATGAAGAGAAAATCTTTTAAAAGATGAAACAGGAGGACTTGATGGCACACCTGACATAGGACATAGGATCTGAATCACAGATTTAGAGCTACAGGAACCTTAGAGGTCATCTAGCTCAATACCTTTAGCATTGGATTTTAAGTAAAAATGAGATAGCTTCAAATTCTGCCTTTGAGATTGACTGTTCATATGACTTCAGGCTAACTTTCTGGGCCTCAGTTTCTCACTCTGTAAAATAGGGGGATTGGACCCAATGACTTCTGGCTCTTAATTTGTAACCCTATGATTTCACCACATGAAAGAGAAGACAGAGTCCAAGGATTCTAGCTTTAGAAATCAAAAGAGCGGTGGTAACATTGAAAAAAAGGGGTCCCTTTTGAGAAACGGATAAGAAATTCTCTTTTGGACATGTTGAATTTAAACAGTTGGTAAGACATCAACATAGAGTTATCTGGTTAGAAGTACGTAATAATTGCTTTCGAGGATTTTGTCTTGCCCAACAGTTTGATTTTTGTTTTCTTGCTTGAATTTTAATCCCTTGGCATATTGTTTAAGAATGGGAAAAACCATGTAAGGTTTGTTTTTTTTTTTCCTTTCTAGTATCAAATCAAATAGGTAGTCTTCATTAGAATAGTCACAGTCTCTGAATGTGAGGTTTTAGTTGGGCAGTAACAGTAAGTCAGACTACAAAAGACCAAAAGATTTATTTGAGGATGATAAGAACTTTGAAAGATTCCTTTAACATGACATGTTGGGAGATAAGAAGTTTTTCTTGTTGTTGAGTGATCTTAACTCTGTCTTGGCTGACTCTCTGTGACCCCATTTGGGATTTTCTTGGCAAAAATACTGGAATGGTCTGTGAATTCCTTCTCCAGCTCATTTTACTGATGAGCAACTCAGTCAAACAAGATTAAGTTAAGGTCATGTAGCTAAGTAAGTGTCTGAGGCTGGATTTGAACTCTGGTGCTACTGACTCTAGGGCTGGCAGTCTATTCACTGCACCATCTAGCTGCCCAGATAAGAACTTTCTTTTCACTTTACAAAGTGAAATAACTCCATGTCACTTAAACTTTTGGATACGCCCTGTATCAAGTACAGAATTTCTTTCTGAGGCAGCTGGGAAGGTGAGCACCTGGTGGTCCACAAGGAACTTATGACCCAGAGCTCATTTTTCTAAGGGCCTACAGAGAGTCCTCTCCATTCCAGCAAATTCATAGAACCATTCAATCGTAGCTGGCCAAACCCTCATAGTAAGGGTCATTGTTTTCTAACCTCCTGTGGCCAGCATTGGATTTCTCTGTTCCCCACAGTAGTCTCTGTTATTTGGTCCAATTCACTGCAAAATTTGTTCTAACTTGAACACTCCCCTGCCTCTTTCTCTAGCTGCTTATTCGGTAGCCATAGATGGAACTGCTGGGATTTTTCTTTTGTTACACAAGTTGGAGCTTTTCTTGTTCAGTATCTTTGCTTTCTCATTTTTCTATTTGCTCCCTTCAGCATGACAATAGCTCAGGAATGTGAACTTTGGACACTAAATTCTGCCCTATCCAGAAAAGTTCAGAAAGATTTGCATTTTATGCACATGTGCACATGCATATATTTGTCTTTTTTGAACAGTGTGTTAATCTTCCTTAAGTTACTTATTGGGCAGCGAGGTAGTGCAGTAGATAGAGCAACCAGGCCTGGGGTTGGGAAGACTAGAGTCCAAATGTGGCCTTAGATACTTACCAGCTATGTGACCCTGGGGCTAGTCATTTAATCCTGTTCACCTCAGTTTCCTCAACTGTAAAATGAGCTAGAGAAGGAAATGACAAATCGCTCCAGTGTCTTTGCCAAGAAAATCCCAAATGGGATGCCATGAAGAGTGGTAAACAATTGAAACAACTTAGCAACCTCAAGAAGTTTCTTATTTGTAGGTATTATAAACTTGTTATTGATTTAAGATGCTATGAGAGAAGGAGGCAGCATGGTAAAGTGAACAGAGGACCAACACTGCAGTCAAAAGACATGAGAATTCAAGCCTTGCCTTTGACAGATATAGACTGTTTGACCCAGAACAAATCTTTAAGTCTACAAGTTGGAAGAGAGGAATGGACAATCTGCATTAGCAGAGAGACATATCACTGAGACTTCCTTATACCAGTGAAATCATAGATCTCTCCAAAACAAAAAAAATTTTTTATAATAATCTTATGTAATATTTTTGTCACTTGGTACTAAAAGCTGCTTTAATAATAAAATTAGTGATTCTTAGTGGTAAATCTTTGACATATTTATATGAATTTGAATAAGATATTAGAATTTCAGAAGTTCTTTTACATCCATTGTTATATTTGAGCTTGACAACAACTTTAGGAAGTTGTAAGGCAAGTGTTGTATCTATCTTACGGATAAAGAAACTGATACTCAGAAAACTTTAGCAACAAGGTAGCTAGCGTGTGAGAGAGACAAGACTAACGTCCAAGTCTTCCAATTCTCAATGCAATATTATTTCTATCACCAAGCTGCCTTTCTGAAAGTGACAACTAATTACTTCATATACACAGAAATTGATCTAACAAAGGAAGTACCTCCAGGATTACAGGGGCTAGCAATCTCCTCTTCCCCGTCTTCCACTCAGCTGTGAGTTCCTGGACTGGGTTAATTGCTGGAGCAACCTGTCTCTAATCAGGATAACTGAGAGAACTGACCCAATAACAAATTTCAAACCTGCATCCTTGGGATGATACGTACTGTAAAAGTTATGGCTTATGCCTGGGTCTTCCCACAGCGGAAAGTAAAATGATATCCAATTCACAATATGCATCAGATATGGAACAGGTAATTTATTCCTACACAGAAGACAATGCTAAACCTAGAACCATAGCATCCATTAACAAAATTATTTAAATAGGATTCAGTAATGTAATTTATGATTTATACTTGCAGTCTTCTAAGAGGCTGACAGTTCAGCCTCACTGGGGCATAAAACGTTTTTAAAATCTTCTAAGTTGCCGTTTCACATTTCACCTTGGTTTGGCTAACTCCTGGTACTAGATTAACAGTGAAAATGTTAAGCCAGCCAGTCCTCTTCTCATTAGCCTGTCTCCTGTGCATAAACTTATCTTGCCATCACTACTGCAGCTTTGGTTGATGCCGCTACTGCTACCAAGCCAGTGGATACTGTTGGGGCCACTGTGCCAGGAGATGATGTTCCCACTACAATCAAAGACTTCTAGATTTTTCAAAACTCACTAGGTTACCCATTTAAGGAAAGAAAACACACATACAAGAAAAGGGACAAAGGCAGCCAGTCTCAGCACAAGCTCACCTGGTTAAAGACCCCTAGCACTAGTTACCATACATGTGGGATCACCTTGATATCAGAGCAGAATAGAGCAATTTTTCTATCACCTGGCAGGCTGAAACCAAGAAGCTGCTTCTTCTTTTAAAAGGTCCCCTGAGAGGGGGTGGAATAGTGAGGGAGGGAGGAAGGAAGATAATTTGGAACACAAAGTTTTAAAAATGAATATTAAAAATTGTTTTTACATGCAACTGGGGAAGAATAAAATACTGAACAAAGCTTAAAAAATAAACAAATGAAAGATCCCCTGAGCCATCAGTTTTTCTACATCAGTAGCCAATTACAGGATTTTTAGGAACGAACCATGTATGTTCAGAAGCCAACTCCCTTGACTCTCACATGGTCAGGCAGAAAAATCTATGCAAACTTATTTTACATTTAATTTCATAAATATTATAAACATTTAAAGAAAACTTTCAGTGGTTCCTTATTGCCTACTGCATAAAAGACATATAACTGTTGTTCCAAAGCTCATCTCCTTATTGGTGGAGATGAAGGCCCTTCCCTATATGAGGGACAGAGTAACATTGGTGAGGGGCGAGAGAGCTCTAGCCTTTGCCAGTCCCTCTTCAGTAGTTTTCAGGGCCTGTCCCCTTTGGGAGTCGGCAAGACATCAAATCTTTTTTGAGCACTGAGTCGCCTTCAGCTTTGAGTGAGAAGATGTAAGAGGCTCACTCCACTTCAGATTGCTGGAGGAAAAAACTCTGGGAAGATATGAAAGGAGATGGCAATCTCTATCACATCCCTATTGCCAGCTTGCTATATTAGACACTGAAAAGTTTCCCCTTGGGTGAGATCCAGCTCTCTCTCTCTCTCTCTCTCTCTCTCTCTCTCTCTCTCTCTCTCAGTTGAGGTGAGTTATCTTGTCTTGGTTGGAGAGCTCTTTCACTCTGTGTTGTCTGGTATACATACTCCTATTTGTACCTTTTCTGATTTCTCTTTTGCTCCAATTTGGATAAATGGTCTACTTTGCTATTCTCTGTGTGTCTTAATTGTGGAACTGGTATTAGGTAAGAAAGGGGTTCTCCTTGTTAGGGTTCTCCTCCTACACAAAAATTACAAAGTAATCAGAAGTTAACTTGAACCTGATCCTATCTCCTAGATGGAAAATGGGAGAAATAACTCTAGTCTGACCCCCCTCTCCCTCTAAGGGAGAGTAGAATGGTGGCCTTGGAGCCCAACCTCCTGCTTCCCCTCCTGATAATAATGAAAGTCTCCCTTGGAGAAGGATGCAGGGGGAGAAGATACTAGATATATCTATTCTATCTCCCTTTGAGCTACATATGGACAGAGTCCTTGCCACATGTGGAGCCTCACTACACATGTGGGACCCCTACTGTCTTCTCTACATACAGATTTCTTAGTCTGGCATTTAAGGTATTCCACAGTCTAGCCCAAGACTTTGCAGAGTGAGTAAACATTCACTAACTGGTTTCATTTGTCTAACCATATATTGAAGAGCAGGATCTTTGATTGGCTCTTTTGCTCATGGTGTCTGGTGAAGAAGGGAAAGTATATCTTGAGAGTATTTAAAGATCAGGGGAGTGAACCACAGGAATTCAGGAGAAAGAGCCCAAGTTGAGTATCATAATTGGTCTAGCCCTGATGCCCTGAGGAGTAAAAAGCAATCTTTGGGTGAACCTTTGGAATCCTGGCCCAGTGGAAGCTGAGACCAAGATCATTCCATGGAGATGCCATCTTTGCATGTGAAGTTAGTAGGACAGATGTTATATAGCAATTGAACTAAGTTGAATCTCCTTCCTCTCAGAGAGAGAGGTAGTGCAGAGGAAAGTACAGTATATCCTAAGATGCTGGGAGGAAAGTTTATTTTTCTGGCTATGTCTTTGAAATAGTCTTATGTAAAACCTAACAGTGGGGGAAACCAGGAGTTACAACCCACGGCAAAGAAAAGAGATACCCACCAACCCCTTATAATGCTTGAGAACACTGAGGGGAAGTGTAGCAGACCTGGCTCTGAGAAAGAGAGTATGTTACAGTATTTTTGCTTCAGTCCTATTACCTAGCAATTGTAACTGACAGAAAAATCTTATGAAGTGTCCTATGTCATTGACGTGTTCATTCTTAAGGCTCTTTCTCTAAATTGAGGAACATCCCTTTGATGGGGGGAAAGAGAAGATGGAAGCTCTTCTGCTCCTCTTCTCTACTCTGAACCATCCTATATGACTTTTAAAAAGAATTCAATTCCATTTAAAAGCCACATATTTTGTGAGAATTGTTCATTCATTAGCTCCTAACAAGAGATTTCTCACCTTTTGGCTTTGTTATTTCCTTCTAGGGCTTTCAGAAGAAAGAGAGAAGTTGGAAAAGGGGGGAGAGTACCTGAGCATCATGCCCCATTGCAGTGAGCCCAGGTGAAACTTGTAGAGGCTTCACCCCAAAATGCTTTAGCTCATAGGGTTATTTTGTAAATATTACAGAGTTTTGCAAATGTGACTTATTAATTTTACATTTTACCTTGTTTTATTTATACCATGAAGGCATTAGAGACCACAAATGGTGTCAGGATTTTTTGTCTTTTCTCTCTAGCACACAGCACAGAGCCTGACACAGAGTAGACATTTAACATATTTAATTAAATCACACATATGGAGACATTAGTACACACACATACATACATGTACACACATGAACACACATATAGTTATGTGTGCGTATGGGTTTTACAACACATTTTGTTTTTGTTGTTGAAAGGAGTTTTTGAGCAAAAAATGTTAGGAACCAGTGATATCTATAATAAACCTTAGACTATGAGTTCCTTGAGAACAGGGATTTTTTTTTACCTTTCTTTTTGTTGTTGTAATTGGGTTTTGGGATCTTTCTTTGTATCCCCAGGACTCAATATAGAGCCTGGCACATAATAGGCACTCTTGTTAACTGACTGTATCTCTAATGGCATCTAACTCCGTCACTTTGTTTATACTGGGCCCTCAATAAATGTTGGTTTAATAGATGAATGAATACATTTATGTAATACAATCTCCCTTTTGACTGAGTGCCCAGCTTATGAGGAACTAAAATTAGCATGGAAGGAATTGACTAATTGATTATCATTGAACACTTTTCATCTAATTAGACCACTTAAAATTTCATTTTGAGTTCTTAGACTTTTTTAAGTGGTATTATGGTCATGGAAAAAATGTAAGCTCTGCGGTTAAAGGACTTGAATTGGAATCCCACCTCTGAGGCATATTAGCGGTGTGGCCTTGGGCAAGTCACTTACCTTCCTTGAGCCTTGGTTTCCTCATTTGTGAAATGAGAGTGTTAAACTAAGTAGCATCTGAGGTCCCTTCTGGCTGTAGCCATAACAATCCTACGAACCTCAAATGCTTGTGATGAACTAATGAGATCAAATATTTCATTGAATTGAAGTAAAAATTTTCCCTTGAATCTCTCTCTCTCAGAAAGAAGAGGGAGTCTGGACCTATGATTTTAGTGGTGCAAGGAACTTCTAGATCCATCCCACTGAGGTTTCAACTCATTTGTCATTTTGAGTGTTAGGGAGTTGCCAAAGGTTAGGCCTTGAACTCCACTCTTCCTGGTTCTGAAGCTAGCCCTCTAGCCACTACTCTACATGAATTAGCTGCTTCTTCTTCTCTGAACCAGGTGGGATGGGAATGCCTGTTTACTCTATGAGAATAAACTGCTTCTATTAGAGGCAGCTGGTGACACAGAGGATTGAGTGCTGGGCCAGGAGCCAGCAAGACCTTGGATACTCGCTAGCTGTGTGACCGTGGACAAATCACTTAACCTCTGTTTGCCTCAATCTCATTAACTGTAAAATGGGCATAATACTAGAGCCTGCTTTATAGGGTTATTGTGAGGATCAAATGAGATAATTTTTTTTTTAAAAAAGTACTTAGCACAGGGCCTAGAACAGAGTAGGTAATATGTAAATGCTTATTCCCATGCATAATGTTAAATATGCTATAAGAGAATAAAGACTGGTCTTTGACCAGGAGGAGGCCAGGTAGACAGTTCAAATCCTTTACTGTTATCTTTAAGATGTCAAGAAAAATTGAGGAAGGCCTCTAGTCCTTTAGATAGAAGTCATGCGTTGAACTAATGGGATGATATAGACAAAAGTGCCATATAATGGGTAAACATGGATGGGTTGTGAGCTAGATCATTGGATGAGACCTACAAAAGAATGAGATCACAGATCTGTTTGAGTATTTCAGTTCAGTCTTATGTAGTTTCCAAGCCATTGGAAAAACTTCTGGCATTTTTATGTAATATAATATTGAGGTTGAACTGGGTAGGGCCAATGACTTGTTAGTATTGAAAAAATGTGAACAACATCCTTAATATAGCTATTTGTGACTAACCCAGTGGGTGTAATACCCAGGAGAAAACAATACATTCACTTACCACGCATTTTGGAAATTTAAATTTTGAAACCCTATTTTATCTTTGATCCTAAGGATTACTCAAGGAATTTTTAAAAAAGCAAACAAAAAACAAACATTTTCATTAGGAAGGAGTTGGGGATGATGGCACGTCAACCATAAATGAGCCTTAAAGAAAGATAACACCCACCACTTCTTTATGAAGCCTAATGAACAAAGCAGATTAACATAATTTCTGAATATAAAAACCCTCTGGCCTTTTCTTTGTTTTGTATTTCCTTTCTTTATTTAGTTTTCGTGGATATCTTTGGCTTTTACATCCTCTTCCTCTCCAAATATAACTTTCTCCCTTGCCCTGCCCAGACAGCCATTTCTTGTAGCAAAGATCTAAAAAGAAAAACAGCAGTTCAGCCAATCAAACAACACACCAACTTTGTTTGAAGCATATGCAATATTCCACACTTATTGTGTCCCACCTCCCCAAATGTATTTTCTCCAAAAATGTCATTATAATTATACAACATTCATTATCTTTGTGGTTGTCATTCATTCTGTTTACATATGGAAGCACATGGCCTCATACCTCTCACTCCAGCATCTGGATACCTACTTACTTTCTGTGTTGGTTTGCTTCCTCTGTCCTGTCCTCTCATGGACAGATGATTTTCAGAGGAAGAATACTATCACATGGTTATACGGTAAGTTCTGTTATAGCTTGGGTATTGAAAATGCAAATTTGATCCTACTTGTTTGATATATTAGGGAAATTTTTGAGCATAACAGAAATTTTGAGTTTGCTTTTGCAATTCTTTCTCAAGAAATAGTGAAAATGCAGAAAACTACATCACTTTGCAATAACTCACAAGCTACAACCCTTCTGATGCCAACTTCCACAAGCACACTTGAGCTCTTTGTCAAGGTAAGGTGCCATATTTATTGTTCATCTTCTGGTACAGAGGGAGTCATTAGTAGAGATAGACTGGTTTGCATTGCCCCCAGCTTCACCCCCATACCACTGGACTACCTAACATGCTCGAGCAGCCTGGGGCCCAGAATAGCAGAAGAGGCCATTCTTTATGGTAGCATTTATGCATTTCTTAATCAATTAATATGCATAAAACTGTGCTACCATTTTATTAGGCTCATGTCTTTTTTTTAATGAGTTGCTGACAAAGTTTTGAATGTTACATTCTTAAACTCATCTTTTCCGAAAGCTCTGTGGTTTTTATTATGCAATTTTGCCTAGTGCTGTGCTTTGTGGAAACTCATATGTCATGTTTTGCAGAACTGATTGTACTTTATCTGGTAAGATCTCATCAGGCTTGGTACTCCACCTCATTACCACCCTCTGTCTCTCTGACTGGAGGGTGGAGCCATGAACTCCAAACCTCCTTTTAAGGAGACAATTTAGCTTAGATATCTCTTCATTTTTTCAGCTGGCTGCACTACTTTGGGACTTCTCTGATTAACTTTTCCACTATACCCTCAAATTGGGTACCTCCTCCCCTCTTTTCAACTTCCTTTAGTGTGTTGTCTTCTTTCATTAGATTGTAAGCCCCCTGAGGCCAGGAATTGTCTTTTTTCATGTATGTATTCCCAGAGCTTAGCATGGTGCCTGAAACATTTTGATTAATATTCATTTATCATCATTTATTCATCTTGAGCATCTGTTAATGTATTTCTATTCACACAAACCATCCACTTACAATAATGACATTTGTAATATCATAAACATCAATTAACTTAATTAGGTAAAAGAAATAATAATATCATAGGTACTCATATAGATAAATCATCAAATGAACATCTCAATTTACATACAACCTAGAATACTTTCCCATCAATGTATTCAGTATTCAGAAAAGAGCGAGCACATAGTTACATACACCTGGCACAGAAATACATAAAGGAGGGAAATTCATGCACTCAGCTCAAGTCTGGACTACAGGTTTTGATGTCAATGATCCATTCAGAAATAGCTGCACTTCATGAAAATGTTTCTCTGTTAACTGTTTGTCCTCTGGTCCTCACCACATAGTAGCTAGGTAAATCTTTTCTTCTATATTCAGACTGACAAAACATTTACAAGTTCTTTCATCTTATAGTCACTTAAAAAAGCATTCGGAAAGTATTACCTCTTAATCTGAATAGCAGTACTCTTCAAAACCAAGAACTACAAAATTCTTTAAACTATTTCTGGACTCTATAGACTAGACCAGTTAGGATGCTGAATTACAGGGCTCAAAGAAAACAGTTCAAGTTGATTCTCTGGAACTAGCTTGCTTCACTAACCAGGATTCTATGTCATCCGATGAAATTTCATTATCAGTAAAGCACATGCAAAAACCACCTTTCCCTTTCTATTTTTTCCTCTCAAGCCAGAGTGAGGTAGAGAAGAGCGATAGGAACTTTTGAGAAGCTTTCTCTCTCATAAACTTTGCATGGAACTGAAGGACAGTATCTGGAAATAGAGTCTTTATTCAAGCAGTAAGAAACTAGCATTAAATCCTCTTTGTCAGCTCCCACTGCTGTCTCTTCAAATATCTCAGACAAAGCTCCATTTCTGACCCCTTGCTCTTTCTTCAGTCTTTAATTGCCAGAGCCTCAATTTCCCATCTGTTCTAATAGCTTAAATCAAAACCTTCTCACAATTAGTGGCTAATTTCCCCTATGAAATCAACATTCCTTCTAAAATCAGACCTCAGTATCCAAATATTTAAATTTTTTTCCAGTTTTATCCTTATAAATCTTAAAATAGCTTCATGCAAATGAGATGAAGGACCATAATGTCCTACAGTATTTAAGTTCTTAATACAGTCTACCATCACATTTTTGTCCTCACAAATATGCTTTTTTGTATTCCTATTTTTTCAGTTTTTAATAAATAAAAAGCTTGTTTTACTCCTTTAAAATATATCAACCTGATCACATAAAAATGAGGCATGATCCTATATATTTCACAAGGTGATTGAAGTCTTTATATTTATGTCACAATTAAATTCCTGTCCCAAAGTACTGAAGTCTCATCTGAAAACTGTTTCTTCATACGTGTATCTTAGAAGTTTATAGTAAGCCAAAGTTCTTTTCCTATTCCTTTCTGGTACCACAATATTCATGTACGACAATGTCAGTGTTTTACATACTTAATAAATTGATTTAGTAAGTGTGAAGTAAACTGGAGACAAAGTGTCTGAGCACATCTATTTAGGTTCCTCATTTCATTACATAATAATACTTTTTATGTCCTTTTTAGTACTAAACTGATACATATGAAAAGGATGTTAAAGGGATTTTACTTTACACTGCCTAGCAATGAGATCTCTGGACCAAAAAGTTTGGACATTTTAGTCACTTTTTTTTAGTGTAATTTCAAATTGCTTTCCAGAATTAGACAATTCATAGCTCTTCCAACAGTTTATTGATATGCTTATTTTCTGCAGCCCTTTCAACAATGACTGTTTCCACTTCCTGTGAACTTTCAATCTTGTCTCATTGACCTCTAAATTGTCACCACAATCATAGCTGCTATGAGGTTAAAAGGATCAAATTACCTGTGGGTTACTTTTATTAACTTATTGCATATGCCATCTCAGAAACATTCTATTTCTGATAGATGTAAAGACAGCTATAGACACAACTGTGTCACAAACTATATAATCAATGGGTTGCCCATGTGCTCCATTGGTATCCGTGCAATATTAAGAGAATTAGAAGGTTCCAAGCACATTGGATGTGGAGGACATTAAGGAGGATGTGGACAAGTGGCCACACAGAATGAGAGGGCAGTGAATGTGTTATAATCTGCACAGATGCACGAAGTGACTGCAGTATGAGACCCCAGATCCATTAAAGTATAATGGCTGTATGCTGTAATAAAGAGGATTTTCTTATGGAAAGGTTTCCTATATGTAGACCAATGAACTTGCAGAAGTAGTCTGACTTTTTTTTTTTTTTTTACCACTGAAACTTATTTTTTAATGCAGAAATCAGAAGGAAGTACATATAGTCAGGAGGGATCTCAATGTAATGGATACACACTTTAAAAAAAAGCAAATGGTATGAAATAGAAATTTAGCTTTACAGCTGGAAGCTTCTTTTAGTATTCTGCTGTGTACATAGAAATCCTCCTCCCCCCCTCTGTTTTTGGTGAAGTTAGTAATTTGAAAAAAATTAAAATTACCCTAAATCTGAGAGCCTGACAAGGTGCTTGTGACATGCAGACATGCAGTTTTTCCTCCTATGGGGGGAAATTAAAATATGTTCACCAACCACCTCCATACTTTACGTACTGCCTCTTTTATAGAATTTGCAGTCTTCCCAGGAAAGCAACTGTCTTCAAACAGTCAAGCAATTTTTTCCACCAATTCTTGATGCATTCCAGCATTGACTCCCAGATAGACAAGGCCTTTTCCAGAATTGTATCTTCAGTTTTTGGCTCATCAGAAGAACTGTCGAAATTCTTCATTTTCTGCCTCGACTTCGGCTTCTCAGAGATGGGCTTCCCAGCATGGTCCTCATTTTGTTTCCGATATTCAGCATCAGCAGGATCCATCAAATGTTTATTGATATCGTTCTAAGATTGAGAAGGAAATGGAGGAAGATTGTTCACAGTTGTTGAATCATCATCCTGATCTGGCCCTTTTTCAAATGTTTGTAGAAAACTCTGTGTTCTCTGGTTCATAAGATTCCTTAAATCTTCTATTGATGAGATATGGATCTCAGAGTGAGAAGTGAGTTGGTGATTGTTCACAGTTGTTGAATCATCATCCTGATCTGGCCCTTTTTCAAATGTTTGTAGAAAACTCTGTGTTCTCTGGTTCATAAGATTCCTTAAATCTTCTATTGATGAGATATGGATCTCAGATTGAGAAGCAAATTGGTGAAGATGGTTCACAGTTGTTGTATCATCATCCTGATTTGTCATATTTTCAACCATTTTTAGATAATTGTCTCTTTTATGGTACATAAGGTTCCTTAAATCTTCCAGTGGTGAGACATGGATCTGTGGAAGCTGATTAAGTCCCCTTCCCATAATTTCTCCCTTGGAGTAGCACATGATGGGATTGACAATAGGGTTCTGAGATGTGTGAGGAAAAACACAGGGTGTGTGGGAAGATGAGACTGATCTCTTCCAGCTGTGGGCTTCTGGATCGTTCTGAGAGAAAAGTGAGCAGTAGTCTGACTTTTAACACAACTAGAAGGTTATGTCTCCCAGCAACATTTCAGTAATGTTTGAAATGTCTTCTGCAATCAAGGTGTAAGTGCCAGGTTAGGCTGGAGACAAAGAACACAAGTTTGAGCACATCTCCCCTCTTGTTCCTAGACCTGCCTCTTTACTAAAGCCCTCTGGCTTTGGTTTTAAAGTCCCTATCTTGTCAATTTAGTCAAATGATATAGAGCTATCTTAAGTTAGATCTTAGTGAGCCTATGCAATTAACCCTTTAACTTTTTTCTTTTGAAAGATTTTTTAAGTCACAGTAATATACACATATGCCCCTCTATCATATTGAACCTTCCCTTGTAACAGAGAAGTAAAGTAAAAAAACCTTGATAATATAGTCATATCTGATAACATATGTGTTTTATCCTATCTTCTCCAGGATCCAAACTGTTTCAGTACCACTTCTCTTTTAGTGTTGTTTTCAATTATGTTATTGCAATTATTACGTACATTCAAAGGATCCTAGATTTTTATAGCTGAAACAGACCTTCGTGTGCATTTTTCTCCTTTTACAGATGAGGAAACTAGGGCAGTGAGGTTGTACAGTGGATAGAGTGCCAGGTCTGGAGTCAGGAAGACCTGAGTTCAAATCTGGCCTCAGACACGTACTAGCTATATGACTCTGGACAAGTCACTTAACCCTGTTTGCCTCAGTTTCCTTATCCATAAAAAGAGCCAGAGAAGGAAATGGCAAACACTCCAGTATCTCTGCAGGAAAACCCCAAATGGGGTCACAAACAGTACACCAGACTGAAACAGCTGAACAGCGACAAGCAGGGCCTCAGAGAAGTTAAATGACTCACTCAGTGTTATGTAAGTAGTAGTGATAGATGTGGGATTTGAACCCGGGTCCAATAATTCCAAATTCAGGGTATTTTCCACCACATTATGTGATTCTTCTTTTGGTTCTAAAGCAGATTTATCCCTTTCTTAACCCTGGTCCCTCCCCCATTACCTGGATAATGTCCTCCTCCGGGCAGTAATAACCCTATTGCCAATTTGGAACATTCTTTATGTCTTCTTATTTCACCTACACACTTACCCAATCCTATCTTGGCATTTGAAAGGAATGCAGACTCTGTACAAATTGTAAGGGATCCCTCTGGCTGTCTAAACAACAAGCCACTAGGAAATTCAAAAATGCTGGAGTGGCTTTGTCAGAGAAAGACCAACAGGGACAGCCCAAAGTTCCTTTACTGTGGGAGTTCGAATATTAACTAGTAGCCAATTCCCCAGAAGTTTTCTTCTCCATCATCCTCTCAATCTTTCAACATTGATTAATACAGCCTCCAGATTCAGACCCTTCGATTTCTCTCCAAACTCTTCTGACCTATCTACATAAAACTCCACAAGAATATAATGGTGTAAGAGTGTACCCCATTCCCTATGATGAGGTACTTGGTTGCATGTAGTTGGGCCCCAATTCTAAAATCACATTTATCTTTAAAAATCACATTTCTCCCTAGTCTCAAAATCCTATCTCAGGCAGTTTCTCCCCAGCCCAAGGACACAGGCTGTCCTAGCAATCACCATTATCTCCCTTCCTGCTATAGTAGCCAGCAGCACCTACAGAACTCATTAGGCTTAGCCAGCTGGGTACTGGCTTAATGGGCTGTGCACTGGGTCATAATGACATTTACCACTCACTGACCAATCATATGTATCCTAGACTTGGACATACCTATACTCCTATACATTAATCTTGTCTAACAAGACATTGATGAGAGAAGCCTAATTTTTCCTGGTCAGCCCTGACCACTGGTTGACTTACTGACATTTCAGGCCTAAAACCACACCTTCAGGTAGTCCCCCTTGGGCCATTTCTTGATGAATTTTGGGTGAAATACCTGTGCAGTAGATATCAAAAGTGTATGTTCCTTTAAGAACTGACCCTGCCTAAAACCACCCCAAAACACCTAATTAGCATATTTGGCACAAGTGATACTATAGAATACCCTATATAAACTTTTCCTGTACCCCTTTAAAGTTGCAGGTTCCCTAAGAACTCTTGACCCCTGAAAAGCAAAATAAATCTTTACCTTGATTTCAACAATGCTTGAGTTCGTGAATTCTTCCCCAGACGACCTGCCCCTGGTACCCTGGTCTTTGTGGGGGTCTCACACCCTGTTTCCAGCCCTCATCACCTATGGGGTGAACCCAATTCCATTTAGAATTTCAGCAGATGTGATCTTTCCCTGCCATCTTCCTTGATCTTTATATCATAAGAATGTTCCCTCAATAAAGCTGGCTTGCTTTACTGTCTTATTTTGTGTTCTATATTTCCATATATTCCTATGTTTGTACTTCAAAGTTTCTTAATAGCTGTTATTTTCATCAGAAATCCTTGGAAATTCTTTATTTAATTAAAGGTCCATTTCTTTTTGCCCTCTATAGAAGTATACTCAGTAATTCTTTGCTCTAAGCCTATACTTTTATCTTCTGGAATATTGTATTCCAAGCTCTGCCCTCCTTACGTGGTGGCTGCTAAATCTAATCTATTTAGCGTGTGACCCTGCTTGCATGTCAGTACTTAACCCTTTCTTTCTGGTTGTTCGAGGTACATTTTCTCTGACCTAGAAGCTCTGGATTTTGTCTGCAAGATTCCTGGGAGTTTTCAGGAGTTTTCAGGGGTTTCAGGAGATGCTTGATGGATTCTTTCTATTTCCGTTTTGTTCTCTGGTTCTAAGAGTTTTAGGCAACTTTATTTTATAATTCTTTGAAAAATGATATCTAGGCTCTTAATTTTTTTGTCATGACTTTTGAATAGTCCGATGATTGTTAAATTGTCTCTCCTTGATCCCTTTTCTAGGTCAGTTGTTTTTCTTATGAGATACCTTACATTTCCTTCTATTTATTTTAGTCTTTTGACTTCGTTTTGATATTTCTTGTCTTATTGAATCATTACCTTCTATTTAGTTCACTCTAATTTTCAGGGAGTTTGTCGGTTGGGCAAGGTTTTGTATCTCTTGGGCCAAATTGTTAATTCTCTTTCCAGTTCTTTCTTCCATAGTTCTCATTTATTTCCAGTTTTTTAAAAAAATCTAATTCATTCTTTAAAAAACATTTTAAAACTTTTTTTTACATTATTACTTAATATCTCTCAGGAATTCTGGTTAAACTTGTGTCCAAGTTGTATTTTTTTAAGGCTTTGCTTATAGATGTTTTAGATTTCTTCTTCTGGATTTGTGGCTTAAGTGTCGCTATTGCCAGATAGTGACCCCACTCCCACTCCAGAATGTCCTCAGATGCCTCCTTGCTGCATGATGTTGACTAGGATTTTTCCAAGGCTATTATTAAAATAACACTATGAAAATCACTGTTCCCACATTCAGAAGACTCCCTGCAAATCACAGTTTTTACTTCTACATTTTTACATTTTAAGTATTGTCTTTAATGTGTAGATGTAGTCCATTATGTCAGAACTAATAGATTGGGTTTACTTTTTTGAAGAAAATTTCTCAGTTCCTTATGCAATTCTCTAAATTGCAGAGAAAGTATATAGGTTCATTAGCAGAGCAAATTCTTTCACCTGGGAATTCTCAACACTAATGAAATTACGGGTCAAGTCCCTATCCTATTTTCCATCCAGTGATAATGATAATTTAACTTAAAAGGAGGAAATATTAACTCAGGTTTTGAAGACCATGTTTGTTCCTTTTCATCAAAAGTTCCTGATGAGGAGGAAAAGTTCAATGAGAGTAGGGAAGTAGTAAAACTAGCTATGGGCAAGCAGTTTTTTAGAACTCCTCACTCTTCTTTTACCCTTAAGAGAGACTTCTTGTCATCCATGGCTTTTGGCTTAAGGAGCAGAGTTGTGTCCCTGGCTGTTCTGAATTTCCCTTAAAACTGAGATTTTCCAGGGGCTAATGAGAAAGAGACTTTTGACTGTGGTTGTTTCTGGAGTGCCATGGGGAGCCATGGCAACAGGGTTGAAACAGAACTGGGAACCAGAGCATCCAACTGGGGGCTAGGGTGCAGACAGGTGAGTCTGAACTGAGTGCTAATAAAAACATCGGTTGAGAGTGAGAAGGCTAGGGACTCAATTCAACCCTTGATACATCCCATGTTTTCTCCTTTGCTTTCTTTCACTCTTTCAGTCCAGGACCATAAGTTGCACCTTGGATACCAATATTAAATAGCGCATAAATAGCTTTCCACAGCCAGCAGGAGTGTGGGTCCACCTTTCTTCACAAAAAGATGTTCGACCTATTTCTTTTCCACTTCTTTTTGTTCTTATTTAAGTAAACTGGCTATAGAAAGTTGATTGTATGATACAGAGGGCTTATAGACTGAGTGAGGAAATTTACAAGATATGTAGTAGGGGTAAAACCAAAGAGATTTCTCTAATTTTTTCCAATCCATATTTAATATCGACCTCTAGGATAGAATTTAGAATACAGTCAGCAAGGGTTTCTTTCTTATTTGGTGGTTTAAAGTTGAATGGCTTGGACAAAGTAGGAAATCTGTGCATTTGTACTGGAGGGGCTGTCTTGGGAATATGTTGTTGTTTAGTCATTTTTCAGCAGTGTCCAACTCTTTGTGACCCCTTTCTTGAGGGGCTTTCTTGGCAAAGGTACTAGTTTGCCATTTCCTTCTTCATGTCCATATGTAAGAAAGACCTAGAAAAGATTATTGGGGTGGTTGCTTGTGTCTGGTACCACCTGGTGGTCAAATAATTTATTTCATTTTCTTGTGGGTTACCATTGCCTTTTGATGTGCTTTGAGAAGGTTGTAAACCAGTCCTATGTATGGTGTTACTGCTGCATCCCAATATGGGACCTCCACTAAGAACACACACAACTTATATCATATTCTTTTTTAGGATAGATGTTCATTGTTTTAGAACTATCCATGTTCTAAAAGCCTTACTGGAGTAGTTTTGAGTGGAAGAAGATGCACAAACTGCTCTTTTTAGTGTATTAAATTGTAATGGTAAGTATACTCATGCATAATTTGATTACTGTGTGACATTTTAAAATGCAAATTCATCCAGGTCTATTAGCATATCATTACCAGGCCTATGTCCCAAAGAGATCAAAGAAAAAGGAAAAGGATGTGTGTGTATGTATATGCATGTTTGTTTGCTTATAGAAGCTTTTTTCATAAGGAACTCCAAGCTTCTATTTTGAAGCTAAAGGAGAAATTTTTTTTAAATTAATTTTTATTTATTTATGTATTTTTTTAATGTTCTGCAATCACTACCATAAAATTAAGATTGTAACCCCCCTACACCTACCCCCCACTACCCCCCTCCCTCCCCAAGACGGCATACAGTTCTGTATGGGTTCTACATATATTTTCCTACTGAATACATTTTCACTACAGTCATGCTGCGTAGATGAACTAAAATAAATGGAAGAAATCATATACCAAATAAAAACATAATACACAAACACACCCACACCCACACATGATCTGCTACATTCTGCAAATGAATTCCATAGTTCTTTCTCTGAGTGTGGAAGACATTTTGCCTTAGAAAACTATTGGGATTTTTTTTTTTATAAGTTCTTGCGTTATTATGAAGCTCCAAGTCTACCAGAAAAAACTCTCGTACACTGTGGTCGTTGCTGTGCACAAAGTTCTCCTGGTTCTGCTCCTTTTGCTCAGTATCAGATCATATAAGTCCTTCCAGGCCTCCCTGAAGTCTTTTTGTTCATCATTTCTTATGGCACAACAGTACTCCATTACATTCATATACCATAATTTATTCAGCCATTCCCCAATTGATGGACATCCCCTTGACTTCCAGTTTTTGACAATTACAAAGAGTGCTGCTATAAATATTTTTGTACTTGTGGGACCTTTTCCCATTTTTATGATCTCTTGGGGATACAGTCCTAGTAGCGATATTGCTGGGTCAAAGGGTATGCACATTTTTGTAGCCCTTTGGGCATAGTTCCAAACCACTCTCCAGAATGGCTGGATGAGCTCACAGCTCCACCAACAATGAATTAGTGTTCCAACTCTCCCACATCCTCTCCAGCATTTATCATTTTCTTGTTCTATCATGTTTGCCAATCTTATAGGTTTGATGTGGTACCTCAGAGTTGTTTTGATTTGCATCTCTCTAATCAATAGTGATTTAGAGCATTTTTTCATATGATTATAGATATCTTTAATTTCTTCCTCTGAAAATTGCCTGTTCATATCCTTTGACCATTTATCAATTGGGGAATGACTTGTATAGTTATACATTTGAGTCAGTTCTCTATATATTCTAGAAATGAGGCCTTTATCCCCGAGCTTAACCATAAAAATTCTTTCCCAATTTACTACGTCCCTCCAAATTTTGGTTGCATGGGGTTTGCTTGTGCAAAATCTTTTCAGTTTAATGTAATCAAAATTATCCATCTTGCATTTCATAATGCTTTCTATCTCTTCTTTAGTAAAAAAGTCTTCCCTTCTCCATAAATCTGATAAATACACTATTCCTTGCTCCTCCAGTTTGTTCATGGTATCAATCTTTATACCTAAATCATGTACCCATTTGGACTTTATTCTTGTGTAGGGTGTCAGACATGGGTCTATGCCTAGTTTCCACCACACTGTTATCCAGTTTTTCCAGCAATTTTTGTCAAACAGTGAGTTGTTATCCCAGAAGCTGGGGTCCTTGGGTTTATCAAACAGGAGGTTTCTGTATTCCTTGCCTACTGTGTCTTGAGTACCAAGTCTATTCCACTTGTCTACCCCTCTGTTTCTTAGCCAATACCAAGTGGTTTTGACAATTGCTGCTTTATAGTACAATTTGAGGTCTGGTAGCACTAGGCCACCTTCCCAAACATTTTTTTTCATTAGCCCCTTTGATGTTCTGGACCTTTTGTTCTTCCAAATGAATTTTGATATTATTTTATCCAGCTCTAGAAAGTAATTATCTCATCATTTAATTGGTATGGCACTAAATAAGTAAATTAATTTAGGTAGAATTGTCATTTTTATTATATTAGCTCAGCCTACCCATGAACAACTGATGCTTTTCCACTTACTTAAATCTGACTTTATCTGTGCAAAAAGTGTCATGTAATTGTGTTCATATAATCCCTGGGTTTATTTTGGCAGGTAAACTCCCAAGTATTTTATAGTGTCTACCCTAGCTTTAAATGGGATTTCTCTTTCTATCTCTTGCTGTTGGACTTTGTTGCTAATATATAGAAATGCAGAAAATTTATGCGGGTTTATTTTGTAACCTGTAACTTTGCCAAAGTTGTTTATTATTTCAAGTAGTTTTTTACTTGATTCTCTGGGATTCTCTAAGTATATCATCATATCATCTGAAAAGAGTGATAACTTAGTTTCTTCTTTGGCCCTTCTTATTCCTTCAATTTCTTTATCTTGTCTAATTGCTACAGCTAACATTTCTAGTACCATATTGAATAATAGTGGTGATAATGGACATCCTTGTTTCACCCCTGATCTTATTGGAAATGCATCTAGCTTATCCCCATTGCATATAATGCTTGCTGAAGGCTTTAGGTAGATACTGCTTATTATTTTATGGAAAGTTCTAAGGGAGGAATTTTTGAAGCAAAATGGATTCAAAAGCCGGAGAACAGCTAAACTGTGATATGTAATTAAATATTATTGTGCTATAGGAAATGACAAAATGGATACTTTCAGAGGAAACTGGGAAGGCCACTATGAACTGATGCAGATTATTCTGAGGAAGGGCATCTAGGTAATACAGTGGAGAAAGCACTGGGCCTGGAGTCAGTAAGACCTCAGTTCAAATCCAGCCTTAGATACTTACTTAGATACTTACTAGCTGTGTGACCCCCAAGCAAGTCAGCCAGGTAACCCTGTTTGCTTCAGTTTTCTCACCTGTAAAATGAGCTGGAGAAGGAAAGGACAAATCATTTTAGTAACTTGGCTAAGAAAACCTCAAATGGGGTCACAAAGATTTGGACATGACTGACACAACTGAAGGACAACATTGTGAGCAAGACTCATGTCATATTATGACATTATGATGAAAAAGAACTTTGAAAAACTTTCAGAACTCTGATCAATTCAATGATAAACTAGGAGTCCAGAGGACTGAAGATGAAACATGCCACCCAACTCTTGTGATGTAGAGTGAGAAAGGGGTTTTTGGATGTGGCCAATGTGGGAATTGGTTTTCCCGGACTATGCATGTTTCTTATGAGAGTTTTCCCCCCTTTCTTTCTTTATTGTTTAATTGGAAGTAGAAGTGGAAGAGAGAAAAAAGAAATGTTTATAGAAACAAATCCATCAAAAATGCCCCCAAAAGGAGGAAAACAGAAAATGAAAAACACTTAGAATTCTACCCTTAGTTTGCTAGTTATACCTGTTGCTTATTTTATAGATATTAAAACTGAATTACAGTGGCATCATGAGTTATTCTGACAGCCAATCCTTTGGTACCTCCTAAAACCATATTCCTGAGGAAGTCAGTTTTATTGTAAAGCACTAAGCAAATGCAAAATCAATAACAGTTTACCTATGCTTTTATGGCTTCCAAAATATTACTTTGTCTTTATAGCTAATGTCAAGATATTGGGAGACACCTTGTTTTCCAGAGCTAAGATCCAGCAAGCAAGCTATACCCTGGGCTTGGCATAACAATAATCCTTTGTGCTCACATTCTGGATGATCTCACCCTCTGTCAAAATCCCACATAATTATTGTACTGCTTTGACCAGCACCAGGTGTTCTCTGAGCTTGGATAAGCTCAGAGAAGTACCCATGTTCTGGTCATGAAGCCCTGATATGAATCAGACTTGTTTCATTGTTGCTGTTACCTCTCTTTGTCAGGGCTACAGCTCACTACATGGTCATTGTTATAAGTATTGAGATCTCCCTATACTGCCTTTGGCTCCCACCCACCCACCCAGAGATGATTGCCCTGTCATAGGTGTCCTTGCTTGCAAGCCTTCTCCCTCACTTTGAAATTAAAATTCTGTTTGATTCCTGACTCTCCTGTTTGGCTGTGCTCCTGCTAGCCTGCTCTATTTGGCTCTGGTCACCTACAGGTTAGGGGCTAGTTCAAACCAGCTGACATTAATTGGTGTCAGAAGCAGAATTGGACATGGAACCAGGTTATTGGAGTCCCCAGTGATAGTGGGAACAGACTAGGTACCACCAGAGATTTTTTTCTCTAGAGTCTGACCCCTGCTTCTCTAGTGAGCCCTCTGCCCTTGTCCTGCTCCAATCCTCTGAACTCCTGTCTTGGTCAAGCTTACCATTCTTTGTGAGGAAATTTCCAGGGCCCCTTCCAGTGACCTGGTTCGTCTGGGATCACCCTGGTAAGGATATCCTTTCTTAAACTGCACATCTCTGTTAATTGTCCTGAATGCCTCAGCTGTTTTTGTTTGTTTTACTGCATACCTCTGTAAAATTGTAACTGCTGTGCCTCTTACCCCTCTGTGTGCCTCTGCTGTTTTTTAAACTGTATTCCTCTGTAAAGCTAAAACTGTATGTCTCAGTACGGAGTGTAACTCCTGTGTTTGTGTCTTTGTAAAATGTAAAATGTCTGTGTCATATTTGTGTTGTGAGCTAGATTCTGTTAACCTTGAAAGATTTAAAATGCAGCGAGATAGAAAAAAAAACTTCTAAGGGCTGTAGCTAAATAGTTTAAAACACTAGGAAAGATTAATTAACTTTGCTTTTTTTGCAGCAATTATTCCAGTAAGCGGGACTAACACCTACTCTAGGATTTCTGAGGGAGATTAGGTTATAAGAAAAGAGAAAAAGAGGGAAAAACCCTACAAGATACTTTTTTCCCCTGTCACTTCAGCTTTGGTTATGTTGGAATTACAGAAGTAAAGTCAGATAATTACATTTTGTAGAACTACTAAAAACATTTTAGCAGATTAAGGAGTTTGAAGATTAATCATTTTAAGATTTCAGGGGAGAACTTCTGGGACCTTGGAGTAATCCTAGGAACTCACTCCATTCTGAAATATCTTATTAAGTTTTGGGATACCACTGAACATATGTAATAAAACCATGAGGTTAAAGCCTGAAAGGAAATGGTCAGCTGGTACTTTACAGATGGAGGTACCCAGAGATACTGGTTGAAAAAGAAAAGTTTAACATAGTCAAAATGGAAAGTGGCTTAGTATATACTATAGGCATGCCTTATTTTAAGAACATTCCATACAGAGAGACCACACAAAAGGTTACCCAAAACAAAGCTGCTCTGTACTCCTCCAATATTTTAAAAGATCTGCCATCTCATTGATTGTGGATGTTTCTTCCTGAGCTGCAGTTCAAAACTCTCAGACTCTCATCTATCCTCCCCACAGGTACATGGGAGAGAGTTTCTTGACTCCTCTGGACAATGAAACATATCAATGGAACAATAATGTTGTGATACATTATTACTAACCCAACCCTACCCCACAAAGTTACAAAAGTAGTTACAACAGTAACATCATCTTACTGATTACCTGTTTATATTTATAAAATTGTTTCTATGACTTAAGTAAATAAGTATTTTTTTCCAAAGTAACTCCCTCTCTACTCTCCTAAGATTCAACCTTGTTTCCTCTCCCATTCCCACCTCCACAATTGGATCCTTTATATAGAGTCTACTAGAATTTGCCTCAGTAAATTTTACTGGATGAGGAAAGAGAAGATAAGAGAGAGAGAAAATAGATTTTTAGTCATTGAAAAGAGTAAAAGAAAAATCCCTAGATTTTTCCAAAACATCATTCAAATACTACATCCTATAGGAGATCTATCCCCTCAGTTACTACTACCCTCCCCAATGGAAATTACCATGTGTCTACTTTGTGTATATTGTAGGTAACTGGTGCTCATGCTACACGATATTATCTCCCTCAAATTATTATTTGTCCCAAAGCCTAGGGTGATGATAGTTTGGGAAACAGAAACAGGAATAATAAAGCTTTTCAGATGTCTGTTCTTTTTTCCTTTCTCTTCCTGGGAAAACATATGACTACACCAAACATGCTCAAGGCAAGATGAAGTCTTAGAAGAGGAAGATGAGATATTGTGAGGTTCAGTACATCAGGGTGTGTGCAGGTCACCTCTGTCCTTTTTGACTTTTTTTTTTAGTCCTTGAGAGTGAGGACATCTAAAAGGATCATGCCAGGGGTAGACTTAGACTCCTGCTTGCTGTGTTCTAAACTAGGAGCAATGACTAGAGAAAAGACCAGAATAAATATTTGAAGCTGCCTGGTAGCAGGGGGCTCATATATTCCATAGAGAGAGGATTGTCCATATTTATTAGGGAGACTATGGAAATCTCTTGACTTAACTAGGTGGAAAAAAAGAAACCATTATATTCCCTTGCAGGATAATTAATAAAATGACATCATATAGATTTAAATAAGGCAGTACATAAGAGATGTTGGTTGCTATTGTTTCTGTAGTATCTCAGTTATCATGATACCCATAAGATATCCCAAGCAGCCTATTATTAGTTTCACATTTTATTTACTTTTCCTTATAAATGTGCTTTCCCTCCTCCTTCCCTCTTCTCCACGTAAGTTCCTAGAAAGCTGTGATTATTTCATTTTTGAGTTTGTATCCTTATGCCCTAAAATGTAATAGGCACTTAATAAATGCTTGTTGGATGACTGGATAATGATGATGATGATGATTTTGATGCTACAAGATGACATTAGACACCAGATTTATTGAGAACAAACCAGAGTGGAAACCTAGCAACAATCCAGTGAATCTGAACTACAGAGTCAATCAGTTCATTTAAATCAGGTACGAAATGGAGAGGTGACTTAATTCAACCTCTGTTCCTTCCCCCAACCTCCATAACTGGATCCTTTTGATAAACTCTCCTCAAATCTGCCTTAGTAGACTTTATTGGATGGGGATAAGAAAAGATGGAAGGGAAAGCAAAAGTAAAACAAGTCCTCTAGGTTGCTCAAGAGTAGGCAATGTTTGAAATATACTGCTATACATGAAAATATTAAGTTCAATAAACATTTGTTTTGCCTTCTAGTATGTGTAAATACTACCTTACCTATACTTTTTTTCTCAAGGATCTCACAGTCCATTAGGGGAAACAACACGGTCATAAGAATTCCAAAAATCCAAAATCAAATCTAAATCAAAATGTGTTAAGATTTTGGATTTGGGGCCAGACCTAGGATTTCATTGGTAGAGAGAAGTCTTACCTGTAGGTGCGTGTCTCGGTAGACTTCTGAGTGTATTTTGTATAGAACTTTAAAGAACACTATCTTATTTGAATCTCATAACAACTCTGTTAAGTAGGTACTCTAGTCTTATTATGTCCATTTTATAGATAAGGAAACTAAGGCTGAGAAGTAAGCCACCTGGCTTACTCAAAATCTCTCAGCTAGTATCAAAGGCAGGATGTGAACCCAATATATTCTAACTCAGGAGTGCCTAACCTCTTTGTGCTAAACTTTTGGTTTTTAAACAGTATCTTTGGACACCTTCATGTGTGATTATTTATTTATCACTGCCCTCTTTCTCTCTTAATAGGAGCTTTGCTGCTTTAATGCCATCCCCCATACCCCCTCCACACCCTCCTCACCCCCCCACCCCTTCTGTGCTTAGTACTCCTTGGACACTAAAACGACCTGGGGCTTCCTCACTGGAGCACTCTAATCTTCTGGGTCTCTAGCCTGGGGTGTGTTTGATCATACAGGGGATTTCTAGATAGGGCACGGCAAGGTTGTCTGAACTGGAAGGCCTGCTATGACTGTGCCTGCTGCATTCCAGCACCTCTGGCTGACACCCCTCCTTACTGCCAGCAGGCTTCTGGGTGCATTTCATATAGGACTTTCAAGAATAATATCTCATTTGAGGTTCATAACAAGCCTGTGAGGGTAGGTACGACAGGGCTTGTTATCCCTATTTTATAGATAAGAATACTGAAGTTTAGAAAGGTTAGGTGGTTGGCTCAAAGACTCACAGCTAGTATCTGGGGTGAGATTTGAACTCAATATACTCCAAATCAGTAGTGCCCAAGCTTCTGAAAGCTATGGCTCTGTGGACAAATTCTGGGTAATTGGGCATCCACTTGACTCTGTACAGAGTACAGTCCTTTAGAAAACTGTAGAAATCAGAGCTGGGAGTCACAATTAGTGCTGCAAGTTGAAATTGAGATGTGCCCTGACTACATCCCACAGTTCTAGGGAATAACTTCATCTCTGTTAAATGCCAGATAGTCTCATGAGCATGATTAAAATTGACCAGTGACTAGCATTGTGCTGGCCCCTGTGCTTTTACACAAACAAAACTTAGTAAAGTATGTTTTGGGACCGCTTCTGTACTACTGCTAAAAAATTAATATTTCTAAACAGCTAACAGAGTATTTTTTTATAAAGAACTTTTAAATATGATTTTAGAAAAGTTAGATATGATAGCTCTCTAGTGATTATTGAATGAGTAATAAAAAGGATTGTGAACCTATTTCTCACCTGTGCATGTCATCTTTATACACACTGATCATGTATTAATATATAAAAGTCTCACAAACAATTGCATAAAAGCAAAAATATTAAACAAACGTTTTACTGATGACAATGCAATAAAATAAAAGGACCTTTTCAAAAAAAAAAGGATTAAAGAATAATTGGAGAGTAGATAATTTAATTCTAAAGAATTAGGGGGTCAAAAATAGATCAGTTTTATAAAGAAAAAAGAGAATAATGAGAAAACAAACCAAGACCTGAGGATACAGACAATGCAGCACTTAGGGGATATTTTATATTATTAAATCCCCTCATCAACAAAAGAGATTAATAAATTGAACAAGCAACTAAAGAAGAAACAAAACCATGTATCTCAAAATAATCACCACACCAAAACTTTAAAAATCAATGAAAAAATTAACAAATTAAAAGCAAAAAGGCACTTAAATTGATAAATTAGGAAGTTTAAAAAAATAAAATGAATTAAAAGTAGCTAATTTGATTATTTAAAAAGGAAATCCAAATTTGTCAATATAAAAAAATGAAAAAATTTCCAACTGAAGATCAAATAAAGAAAATTGCTAGAAATGATTTTGCCCAATTATATGTCAAAAGAGATAATTCATATGAAATGGATAATTATATTTATACAACTCAGATAAGATGAAAAAGAAATGGAGAATTTAAATAATAAATTTCAGGAAAAATAAATTGAACCAGTCACAAATGAATTTCCAAAGGAAAAACCCTAGGACCAGATGGCTTTACAAATGAATTCTGTCAAAGAACAATTGATTTCAATATTACATGTACAGTTTGTAAAAATAGGAAAATAAGATATTCAACTCCTTCTTTAATTAAAATATGCTCTTGACACTCAAATCAAGGAGAGATAAAGCAGAGAAAGAAATTTATAGACCATTAATCCAAAATGAATACTGATTCAAAAATTAAATAAAATACTAGCACAGAGGATACAACATATTAAAAAGACTATACTTTCTGATTATTTTGGATGTATAACAGGAATGTAAAGTTGGTTCAATATGAAAAAACCTTTTCAAAAAGAGCATTTTAATAAATAAACCACACTAATAACAGTATCTAACAATTATTATCAATAAATTATGATATATTTATTAATAAGTATTAATAAAATATCATCTATTAAGAAACACTATTAGTAAAATAAATAAACCACATTAACAAAAACCATGTGACTATATTAATAGATATTAAAAAGGCTTTTTACATAATACAATACCTGTATTCTTATTAATAATACACACACAAACAAAACATTGTAATAAATAGAATTTTCCTTAATATGGTAAATAGCATCTATCTAAAACCCCAAGACAACATTATATACAATAGGGAAATGCTAGAAACAATTCTAATAAAATCAGTGGTAAAATATGAATGTCCATTAATATCATTATTATTTGCTATAGGGCTAGAATTGCAAACTAGATCAATAAGACAAGAAAAAGAAATTGAGGGAATAGACAAAGGAAAAAGGAAAATCAAACTATAAGGTATAGATAATATGATATTCTATTTAGGCAATCCTAAAAACAACTAAAAGCAATTAAAATAATAACATTATCAAAGCAGCTAACTTTGCTAGCTTTTAATTTTTAAATTAAATCTATCTACATAAAGCATCAGTTTTTCTCTATATTGTCAACAAAACCTAGGAGGTAAGAGACAAAGATAGAGAAATTCCATTGAAAATAGTACAGAACATATAAAATATTTGGGAGTCTACCAACATATGCAAACTATATAAATACAGAATCAAAATACTCTACAGAAATAAAGACAAAATAAATAAATATAATTGTTCATTTTTATGCCATGCTAATATTTTTAAAATGACAATACTAACTAAATTAATTTATTCAGCACTGTAACAACTATAATCCCAAAAGATTACTTTATAGAACTAGGGAAAAATGATGAAATTAATCTTGAGGTAAAATATAAAGAATTTCAAGGGAAATAATGAAAAAAGATGAGAAGGAAGAGGGTCTAGTGGCAACAGATCTCAAAATATATTAAAAACCAGTGATAATAAAAACTAGTACTGGTGCAAAAATTGGGGAAAAAATTCAGGGGGACAGACTAGATATGCAGCACACGTGTTATCAGAGTATTCATGAAGACCCCAGCTACTATTTGACCAAAACTACTGGAAAAAGTGAAAATCATTCAGGCAGAAATTAGGTTCAGAACCAAACTCTGGTACCAGACACCAAATGACAAAGGGTTACATGGAGGAGTGTGTGGGTAAGTGTTTAACAACCGCCTCTCTCGGGGAATGGCAGAGGGGTAAGGAGTGGGAGAGAGAAATACACTTCCAGTACACTTTTAACTTTAATCCGACTTTTTAACACTTTCTCCCTTTCATCACTTTCTTAAGTCTAGAGTGACCCTAGACAATCATTAAAACGAGATATGAAGGCTTGATCCGATTCTGAGGATTTCCAAGTTTTAAATGCTGACACTGGAAATTTAACAATCAGCTTTCACACTACAGTATCAGCTGGCTCCAGCTCATGCCTGGACAGCATGAAAAATCAGAAAAGCAGGGCATCAAATACCTTTCTTAATCTATAGATTACGGACATTCAAGACCAAAGAAATAAAACGGACAGTTTTGATTACACAAAATTGAAAAGGTTTGTTTGTAATAAAAACAAAATCAAGGCAGTTGAAATGAGAAGGGAAGCGGTGAACTAGTGGGAAACCATTTACAGCAAAGGTTTCTCTGATAAAGCACTCATATCTAAAATAGAGAGAGACCTAATTCAAACATATAAGAACAAGAGCCATTCCCTAAGATATAAATGGTCAAAAAATGAAAATGAGCAGTTTTCGAAGGAAGGTATTCAAGCTATCGAGGGACATATAAAAATAATTGCTCCAAATCACTAAATTACAATGTGGTAAAGAAAACAAACAAAACTGTTGTTTACAACAATGTGGTAAAGAAAACCTCACAAAATCTGACGGTTAAAGGACCGCCGTGGCAGAGACCCCCTGCTGAGGCAGGCGACCTGTCACCTGGCGGAAGTGACTGAGGTCTTGAGGTGCACAGGTATACGTATTCAGGCACGGTCAATGTGTGGACATGTTTTATTTAAGGATGCATATTTTTTACAAGAGTTTTTCCGTTCTTCCTCCCCCATTTTTAGATAGGAGAGAGGACGGCCTAACTCTACAGAAGTAGGTCACTTCAGCACTGAAAAATTTCTAGAAAGAAGTTCAGAAGGAAATTGAGAAGCAGAATAAATTTGAAAGTAACATTTTATTTATTTGTATACTCCAAAGGAAAAGCAGGCGGTACTACTACTAATCAGTATTTCTGGTTCGTGTGAAATCCTGTTTACCTGGTGGACGGAGAAATGCTTGTTTTCTTCGGTGTGGGTTACATTCGCTTTTTTCAAGCGCTTATCTAAACGTCCGTGGTCAGTCTCACCAGTTACTCTGTGTCGCCGCCCCCAATCCGCCAGCTCCCCCAGCCTCAGGGGGAGTGCGCTCCGGACTGAACTCTGGCCTCCCACAGGTACCGGCCGCTTACTCCTCCTGCGAGCGCTTCTGCACCCCCTCACTCGGGGCGCGGCCGCGCCCGAGGCCCGAGACGGGAATCTCCGCCGTAAAGAGGAGGCCTGGCGCGCTCGAGCATCGGAAGCCCGCGCTGGTCTCCTCCGCCGCCGCCCTGGGGGCCCGCCGAGCCGGAACCCCGCGGGGCCCGCGGAGGAGAGCGCTTCCAGAGCCTCGCCCTCACCCGCCCTCGCAGGGCGCCGGCTGCCGGGGGTCCGGGGCACGCGCGTCTCCGCGCCCCAGCCCGGAGGAGGGACGCCGACCTGAGTCAAATCTTCACCACGGCTTAGTAGGGATATTTTTATTATTATTTATGAGACAAAAAAAACCTTTGTACCAGGAGTGGGGTTCGAACCCACGCGGACATATGTCCATTGGATCTTAAGTCCAACGCCTTAACCACTCGGCCATCCTGGTGCAGGTACGGAGGCTGCTCTCCGCCCGCCCTACAAGGCTGTCGGGGGCCGGGAGGGCGGGCGCGAACATTCATTTCCTGTCCTTTCTTGTGTGCGGTCTCGTCCATCGCCAAGCCCCTTCTCCCCTGAACAGTGGAGGGGCTCCGCCGCGGCCCACCCTGTTTATTTATTCCAGAGTCGCTTCCTCTTTCTCCCGGCCTCGCTCTCTCCCGCGCGCGGCTCCCCCGCCTCACGGAGGCGGCGACGGAGACGGCGGCAGTCCCGGCGTTTCCGGCCCAGAACCCCTCGAGCCCCGGCGGCGGTCGGGCGCCGCAAACCAACCCACCAACTGAACAACGTCGCCGTCCCGCTCCCCTCCCCCCGCCTGCTTCCTCTCGGCCTCCGACCCCTAGGAGAGCTGCGTGGGGAGCCCGGGACAGCCAGGGACCGAGCCCTGAACTAGGCGGGAGGCGGCGATCCAAGGAGGGGCTGGACTCATTCTGTGGTTGGGGAGAGCGAGGATTGGACAAGAAGCCGACCACAGACGCCGGCTTTATTTTAGGAACGTTCGGGAGTTGTTTGGACAACTGTTTTGCGTAAAAAGAGACATGCGAACAACCCCCATCATTTTCTCTTGGACTACTGAATTCTGAACGTCCGCGAGATTTCTTATAGAAAGTTCTCGGGGCGGGACCTATCTCTTCAACCAATCCAAACACACTTCCTTGGTTACGTCACTTCACTTCATCCAATGGCTTTTCCCAGTCTTTTTCATCCCAAAGTCTTTTCGTTCTTGGGCTAAAGCTGGGGTTCTTTTAGCTTTTTTTCTTTCTCATAACGACACTTTTAAGTGCATAAAAGATTTAGAACTGCAAAGGAAACAAATTATATTATTTTATCATATAAATTATTAGAATGTGAGTTCCTAGAGGGCAAAGACTTATTTTCTATTTGTATCCCTAGGATTAAGCAGAGCTTTGCACACCAGTGTTTCATTTATTCATTCTTATGTTTTCATTCCTTCATTATTGAAATATATTATCAACAAAATACAATAAATAGTTCTCAAGGGTATTTCTCAATAATTCTCAAGTGTCAATTATTTGCAATACAATATTGAAATACAATTTTCAAATATACATATAGTACACACACAAAAATCACCAAATCCTTGACTAAGAACAATAATTTAATTAGTCCTTGTTCACACCTAGTTGACATCTCTGATATGTTCTCCCGTGATATAGGTATGGGACTAAGTGGGACTGGTGATAAATCTTCACCACTCTTAGAACAGCAACAGGCTGCAAAGAAGAATAAAGAGGTTTTGGTTATCCTGAGTTGTCATTAACTTGCCCAGTCTGCAATCACCTGTGATATCTGAAGTCTTAGAGGTCTCAAAATATGTTACCTTTATTTTAAACTTTAAAAACTTTTCATATGTAATATTTTTGCACATTTTTGTCATTTGTTTCAGATGATTTGGCATTGTTTTTGACACATTTTAAAATTCTTCATGAAGCTATACTTTCATCACCTTGGATATTAAGCAAACCTTTGACAAACAGTTCACTTTCCCAATTCTGCCTTCTGTTATAGCCTATAGGTTTTCTTTTTTGAAAAATTCAATTTTATTTTATTTTCAGACCTGCATTCTCTCTGTCACCCATTTTCCTTTCCCACTCCCCACTCCTTGAGAAAGAAGAATAAAACCCAATATACCTACATGTATTCATACAAGTCCCATGTATTGTCAATGAAAACAAATTCTCTTATTAGCCATATTTTTTTTAAAAAATGCTTCAATCTGTACTCTTAGTCCCATCACTTCTTTATCTGGAGATGGGTAACATTTCATCATGAGTCCTCTGGAATTGTGGTTAGTTGTTACATTGATCAGAGTTCCTAAGTCTTTCAAAGTTTAGGTCTTTAAAAAAATTTTTAATAAAAAATTTTTAAAATATTTTCAAATAGGTCTTTATACAAATATTGTTATTGTACAAATTGTTCTCCTACTTCTGCTCACTTATTTTTCATCAGTTCATACAAGTCTTTCCACATGCTTCTGAAACCATACGCTTCGTCATTTCTAACAATATAATAGTATTCTATTGTATTCATATGCATAACTTGTTTAGTCCGTCTTCCAAATGATGGATATATGATCAGGGCCATTGCCAGGTAGCTTGACTTATGTCTTGTCACTGGACTCTGATGATTTTGGAGGAGAGAGTGAGGCTGATGACATCATATAACAATGCCTCACTTAAATCCAATTCACTTATAAGTCAACACATCACCCTCCTAATGTCATTTGATCCTCTTGAAGAACAAAGGACAAACAGAGATGAAACAAGGGCGCCCCTTCATTTTCCAAGTCTTTGCCACTACCAAAAAGAGCTGCTATAAATAGTTTGTGCATATATATTCTTTTCCTCTGGTCACATGAAATCTTGTGTTCTCTGAGGTCTGACTTCCTCTCAGCATTCAAACACTTCAGCATCATATGTTTCAAAAGCACATTTAGGAGCTGTTTGCATAGTGAAGGAGTAATGGTCTAAAGAGCTGTCTTGGAAGCTGAAGTTGATTATGGAAAGCTGATCCAGTATGTACCATTGGAAAAGGTTGTATTTTCTATCAATAGCAAGGTTTGGGGGTATGTATGTGTGTGAGCACAGCGCATGCTTGCATAGATGCCATAGGTTGGATAATTTAATCATCTGTATGTGATTCTAGATTAGACAGATAATTGAAAATTATTTTGTTCATTTGACACAACTATTCTATTTAAATAGTAAAAAGAATTTTCTGCATTCTTACCTTTCTATTCTAGCTACTGATGAATCAGGGTGTAAGGATGATAGTTATTGGAAAAGCAAATCTCTTTTCTGTCTTAGTTTAACACTGACTGACACTACCCACCCCCTAAATATCTATGTAGCCAAAATATGTATTTTCTGCTTTCTGTACCAGGAGTACAATGTCATTCTGTTTCAAGACCTGTGAACTGAATCCAAGCAGAGTAGCTGCTTGCCTTTACTCTGTGCCCCTTGCCGTTCACAGAATGAATGCCTTCTGACATCTCCCCAGGTCTGAAACCATCCTTCAAAATACAGCTCAAATGCAATTTTCTTCATCAGAATATCCCAACTCTACCCCTCTTAGTCACTTATATTTAATTTGTTTTATAGTTATTTCTGGGTACCTCTTACTCCCTTCTCCCCTTCACCCTTCTCTGAATATAGGGTCCTCAAGGGAATAGATTTATTCCTTATTTCTCTTTTAGAGAAGCAGCTTGATGCAGTGAAAAAAATGTTTGATGTTCCAAATTGCAATTCTGTTGCCTCAGTTAACAATCCTTGCTGTTATTACTTTGATAGTCTCCTTTATTTCTGGTTGACACCTAAATGATTCTTTTTAATCTTAATAAAAACCCACAGAGATGGGAGCCATCAAAATCATCCCTAATGCATGGAGATTTTAAGGAGATAGCTTCAAACTTCTCAATAAAATGCCAGTGGTTATGCTCATTCTCTCCATGGGAATATATAAAGTCTCAAACAAAGGTTCATTTTCCCTTAAACTCATCAAACTCATTAAGTTGCCATGATCAACTACTTAAAGAAATATATAATGAAAAATGTTAAAGAAAATAAGAAAAAATTAAAAAACAAAATGAAACAGATAAGAGAAATAGTAAAATGGTTATATGTGTGTCTATAAAATCCCAGTCCAAAAAATGTGTATATTGATTTTTGAGCACATTAGCACTCACATTGGCCTTGTTTTGGGAGCCTTCCTTTGAACTTCTCCAGTGTATTTAGCATGGATTAATGCTCTTTATCTTTGATATTACTTACATAGTTGTGGTCAGCATGTATAATATTTTGATTCTGCTTTCTTACTGTACTACTTCATATAAATCTCATATTTCTTTGAATTCTTCATAATCATCATTTTATGGCATAATAATGTCTATTACATCCTACGCAGGAATTTTTTCTGCCATTCTCCAGTCATTGAACACCTTGCTTTTTCTTTGTTTTGCTTTCTTTTTCACTACAACAAATAGTGCTGCTAGAAATATTTTTTGTATAGATTTGGCTTTATTGTCTTATTAAGAACATTCTTAGGGGTTAGCCTCAGTAGCAAGTCAAAGGATACGTACACTTTTGCAACTTGTATAATTTCAGCGCATAATATTTTAAATAAAGGGAAAAGATGTGTTTCATATTGTACTGTAATGAAAAGAGAACTAGTTCTAAAGTAAGGAGGAACTAAGTTAAAATCCTAGTCCTGTTACTTATGTGAACTTGGAGATTCACTTAGTCTCTTTGCCCCTTGGTTTTCCACCTCTAAAATGAGAAGTCTCAGGTTAGGGGTAATGCCTGGAAAGTGCAAAATGCAAAGCAGCAAATTTAGGCTTGATGTAACAATTAGAGTTTCAAAAAGTAGAATGGAGTATATTTGTAGATTACTTGTTCTGTTCTGTTTCACTCAAAATTTTCAAGGAAAAAGCTGTATGGTCATAAGATCATATAGAGTAAGACAGGGCTTTAGTGCCTATATATTTGAATCTCCTCATTTTGTTGTTGTTTGGTTGTTTCAGTCATGTTCACTTCTTTGTGACCCCATTTGGGATTTTCTTGGCAAAGATACTGGAGTAGATTGCCTTTTCCTTCTCCAACCCATTTTACAGATAAAAAAAACTGAGGTAAGCACGGTGAAGTGACTTGTCCAGGGTTACATAGCTAATAAGTGTCCAAAGCTGGATTTGAACTCAAACCCTTGTTTTACATATGAAGAAACTGAGGCCCAGAGAGGTTGAGCAACCTGCCCAAGGTCACCCAGGTAGGAAATGGCAGAGGTAAGATGTAAACCCAAGTTCTTTGTTTCCAAATACAGTGCTTTCCCCACTGAACAATGATGCAAAGTATTTCTTGGGAAAGTTGTAGAGGGGACTTCTGTTCAGGTACGGGTTGGGTTAGAGCAATCAGCCATTCAATCTGCCTACAAGCAAGTATTTATTAAGCAGCAACTGTTTTCCAAGCACTGTGCTAAGTTCTGGGGATGTATTCCACCAGGAGAGGCAGTATGTACATACATAAGTATGTGCAAAAATAAACATGAGATAATTTTGAGGGAAGGCATTAGCAGCTTTGGGGACTAGGAAAAGCTTCTCTAAAGTTCCTTCCAACTGAGAGGTTTTATCATCTTTTTACACGCTTCTCTCTTTCCTTTATCTTCAAGGTCACTCAAAATTGAGACATTAAAATGTAATAATTGTGGAACTCCCACGCCTTTTGAACCAGCTTCTCTTTTAGAGTGATAGGCCATGAGTTCATTCCTATTTTTGAAATCCATTTCTCTAAAGTTTAAGAGCCATGCTGGATTCTACCAGTTCTGTTCTAAGGTGATATGGTAACTTTCTGCTCATGCACCTGCGATTCCCGTTTCATTGTCCAGTTCTTTATTGTGGGTCAGGAGCAACAGCAGAATGCTGGAGTCCCTTCATGGTGCCTCTGCTCAGAGGACACTGCTGCCCAAAGTTCTTCCTGAAAATGAACTTGCCCTGGTAGGGCTTGGACATGAGGTGACTGAACGACAGATCTCCTCATCTCCAACACTTTGCTTAGAGCTCATCCTTTACTTCTCTCCCTGTAGTGCAACTTTCAAATGTCAGGGAACCAGAGGCCATTTTCATTGGGGCATCTCCCATCAGTGTACTTACCCTGGCTAGGCCAGAGTCTTTGCTCTACCCTACAGCATAAGAGATGGCCCTGGATGGACAAACAACAACATAGGGAATATATTGCTTTCTCCCCATTTTTGAAATCAGGCAATCTAGATTCAAATCTTATCTCTATCTCTTCCTAGTGATGTGAACACAGGCAAGTTATTTAAGTTCTCATACTGCATACACTGGTACAGTAGATAGAACTCGGGACCTGGAGTCAGAGAAGGATCTAAGTTCAAATCCACTCTCAGACAACATTCTAGCTGGGTGACCCTGGGAAAATCAGGTAACCCCTATTTTCTTCAGTTTCCCCAGCTGTAAAATGGGGACCTAAAATGGGGACTTATTATCCCAGGATTGCTGTAAGAATCAAATGGGATAATACTTGTAAAGCATGTGGCACATAGTAGACATTTGATGAATATTTGCTCCCTCCCCTTGTTATTTTCCTCACTGGTAAAATGTGCATACTAACATTTGCATAATCTACCTTAGCATGGTAGGGTTTAGTGATAGAGAGGGCCTAAAAAGGTGATTTTCAAAAGACAAGCATTTTAAAAAATACTTTATGAGAGGGTAGCAGAGTTATAATAACAACAGATGAAGCACAGAATTTTAGAGCAAAATGGTACCTTAGAGAAGCATAGTGAGGTGGAAAGAGACCATGGTTTGTAATCAGAAGGCCTGGGTTTGAAATCTAATTTTTTTACTTATTACCCATGACAAAATGAGAGATAGAGAAGGAAAAAATGGACAATTTTGATTTTATAAAAATAAAAGTTTTTGCAGAAACAAAACCAATGTAGCTAAAATGAGCAGAGAAGTAAATGGGGAGGGAAATTTCTGAAACAAATTCCTCTGATAAAGTTCTCACTTATTTTGTATGTGTAAGTTTGTGTGTGTATATATATATATGAATACACACACAGATATATATATATATATATATACATATATATATGCACACACACATATTGAGCTGATTCAAATTTTTAAGAAAAAGAGCCACTTTCCAATTAAGAAATGATTAAAGAATATGAACAGGCAGTTTTCAGAAGAAGAAATCCAACCTATCAATAGCCATATAAAAGAAATGCTTTGAATTACTAATAATTAGATAAATTCAGATTAAAGCAATCCTTGAGTTTCCACTCCACACCTATCAGATTGGCAAAGTTGGTGAAAAGGGAAAATGACAAGTTCTGGAGGGGCTGTGGGGGAAATAGCTATATTAACTCATTGTAGGTGGAGCTTTGAATTGGTCTAGCTATTCTGGAAAGCAATTTGGAACTTTGCCTAACAAGCTATTAAACTGTATATATCCTTTAATCCAGCAATACCATTAGTAGGAATATGTGCCAAAGAGATCAAAGAAAGAGAAAATGAACAAAAATATTTATAGCAGTTCATTTTAGTAGTGTGAAAGAATTAGAAACTGAGGAGATGTTCACCAAATGGGGAATGGCTGAACAAGTTATAGTACATGAATGCAATGGAACACTGTTCTGTAGTAATGGAGGGAATGATTTCAGAGAAATATGGGAAAGTTTTTATGAACTGATGTAAAGTGAAGTAAGTAGAACCAGGAGAACAATTTATACAATAACAATTATATTGTAAAGATAAACAACTTTGAAATATTTTGGAACACTGATCAAAATAGTGGTCAATCAATGATGAATGATGAAGACTAATGATGAAATATGCTATTTGATAGAAAGGTGGTGGACTCAAAGGCTGTTTTTTGGATGTAACTATTAGGGGAATATGTTTTGGTGACTATGTGTTTGTAACAAGGATTTTATTTTTTCTGGATTTTTTAAACAAGAGTGAAATTTAAGGGGAGGGAGAAAAATGAAGGGGGATTTATTAAAATTAATTTTAAAAGAACATTCATTTTTAAGACAACAAATTTATATCAGTACAATGTCCAATTTTGACTTTGGAAGACTGGTGCAGAAATATACCTCCTTTCTTGTAGTAGACTAAAGGTATAAAATAAGGCATGTAATAACAGTTGATCAATGTGTTTGTTGGTTGCTGTACCTAACTGTACTTTGAAAGGAGGATTTAATAGGAGGTTAGTGAGAAGTATTAATAATGTTTCAAAAAGAATCAAGAAACAGTTTTAAAAATATTCTCTTTCCTTTTACATTATTCCTGAACCACAGAGTATTTTGTTTGTCTATTTTTAATGTATTTTTAAAATGAGAGCTTTTAAATTCTATCAGCAAGAGAAGTAGGAATAGCTTATGATGAAACATTTCCTAGTCAAACTGTGGTTGCCTTAAGGAAATGAGAAACAACTGAAAAGTCATTGAATTTCTTGATAATTACCCAGAGGAGCAGACAAGGAACAATGGGATATACTGCTTATCAGTGATAACATTTAAAAAATAAAAGTACTCAGTGTGTGAAACTTTTTACTTCTGCCTAGTTCAAGCTTACTTGTCAACGTGCATGTTGTAACAATGCTCTGCTTAGAAACATTTCTCGTTAGACAAGTTCCTTCCAGAAACAAGATTACAAAATGAAGCTGAAGATTGCAAAGGGAAAGAATGTCACCTCATTGATGCTTTTTTAAGGGTGTGTTTGGATCAAGGTAAACCACAGGACATTGGAAAATTAATGAAGGATAAACAGACAAAATTATACATGCCTATCTTTAAGAGCATTTTCTATTTTGATTACTAGAACTTATAGGAAAGTTCTCTGTAAACTGTCAAGCACTACAGAAATGTGAATTATTATTTTTGGTACTAGGAAGAGGCATCATTAAGACCTACCTGCTCTGCCCTTCCCAGATTTGCTTCTTGACTTGTTCATCCAGTCACTTATCAGGTCCTGTTGATTTTATCTGCACAATCGCCCAGGTATCCATCTCTCCCTTTACACCTCTACTAATATCAATCTAGTTGAGATCTTCATTATTACTTCACCTGGACTTTTGCAATAGTTTCCTAACTGGTTCCTCTGCCTCTTGTCTCTTTCTCTCTAATCCAATCTTCTGAATCCTGACAAAATAATGCCTTCTATGTTTCAGCTGGACTGGATTGCTACCTGTCCTCTGATCTCATCCTACCTCTGGGCACTCATGTAGGCTGTCCCCCATGCATGGAATGATCTTCCTGTTCACCTTTACCTGCTGAAATAGTCTGTTCCTTTAAAACCTAATTCAGATGCTAACTCTCCCCTTAAAATATGAACTCCTTGACAGGAGGGACTGCCTTGTTTTTTTTATATGTTCACTGCTTTAGCACAGTATAGTAAATGCTTAATAAATGCCTTTTGTTCATTTGTTCATTCAGCTTCTTCACAAAATATTGCTTCCCTGCCCATCCCAGCTGAGTGATCTTTTTCTCCTTACATTTTTCTAATATTTTGCTTGCATCTCTCCTTTTCCCCTGCTATATTCTACTTGATATAATATTCATTCTGTACTTATGATATCCATTCTATTGGACTGTAAGTTCCTTCAGGACAGGGCTAGGTTCCTTTTCATTTTTGTATCCTTAGCACACAGGAGAGTGCCATACACATGCATAGTAGGAACTTACTAAGTGCTTTCCTAAGTGTTTTCTCTTTTTTAATAAAATTAGATTTGTTGAATTGATGTGTAGTCCTAGTGCCTGTGCTTTTTTTTTTTTTTATTAATCTCTATGGGGATCCTAGGGTTCAGGGAATGATTTACAGAGAAATACTAGTATAACAGTTTTTAGTGAACTGGGATGAAGATGTTCATTCTTCATCAGGAATCACGAGAGAGAGAGAGAGAGAGAGAGAGAGAGAGAGAGAGAGAGAGAGAGAGAGAGAGAGAGAGAGAGAGAGAGAGAGAGAAAGAGAGAGAGAGAGAGAGAGAGAGAGAGAGAGAGAGAGAGAGAGAGAGAGAAAGTGAGAGTGTCACATGAGAGTAGGTCAGGCCAATCTAGCTCCCACTAACTTAAAGGTCAAGGTAAGTTAGATTTCATTCTTCCCTTGGAGTCCTCTGGTAGCCTTAAGGGGATTAGGCATGTCAAGGTTCTCTGCTAATGTCTCCAGTCCACATCGATGGTACTCCCCCAAGTATAGAGTGATCTCCTACCCCCCACTTCAGTTTAACCACTCATAGTCACATTAGTTTTGACAAAGAAATATTTACTTCAAAACGTATAACCACAAACATACAAACTTACTCCTTCAACTTGGGGGAGGTATAAACATCCTTACCCCTTTGTACCACCTTAGTCTCTAGGGAGAAAGGATTTGATTCAAAGTTTAATTCAGTTCCCATAGAGCATAGTTCCATTTCTAACTGCAAAATTCCTCTGGAACTTAAGTCCTAGGCACCCTTGGCTTCTTCTGGCTTCCACATTGGGCTGGCATCCTGTGCCATCTCCCATCTCACCTGCAATCCTAGCTTCAAGGTCATCATGGCTTGAACTCCTGTTCATATAGAGATCACTTCTGGCACCTGAAATGAGGACAAATGACACAGAACAGAAACAAACACTCACAGGCTCATTTCTTAGAACAAAATTAAAAGAGGGAAAGCAGGTGAAGGATGCCCTCCTCTCATTGATTTAGTTCATGACACTCATGCTGTGGGTAAACTGAAGTCTTCACTCTTTGGATATAACAGATAAGATTGATTAAAAAGAGAAAGGAAGAAAAGAAGGTAGCAGAAAAGTGTGGAGGAAAAGAGGAATGGCTAGCTCAGTCTCACCAGTTTTAAAATTCAGGCAACCAATCAAAAGAAGCTACCTCCACCTATATGGTAGGGGATGCAAAGGCCTCCATGAAAAGCAACTTGGACATGTTCTAAAGACCCCTCAAGGGTACTTCCATTTCACCCTAATTGGACATGCTGGGATAAGCTAAGGTTACAATGGGATAAAGGGCTGCTATCTTTAATGTGTAAATGCTCTCCTTTCATTTCCTCTTTCATTTCTTCATCCTCCATTCAAACTTCCTAGAAATATTTCAGACCAGGTATCATATAGAAACAGAACAAAGAAGGTATAGTGCCAGGGATGGCCCAGGATCATGTGCAAGTCCTACCATGGGATAGTTGAAGTTTCTTTTACTATTTACATTTATTCAAGGTAATTTATATTCTCTGTGTAGACTCAAGGCTATATTCCCAGGATCTGGCTACCACCATACAGCACTCAGGGTAACTGCTTTCCCTTTTTAGTTCATGAGACTGAGACAATGTAGCACCAATGCAATATTCACAGGATCTATAACAGCCATGACTATCTCAGCACATTTCTGAACCGCAAAATACAACAGACTCTCCACATGGAAGACAGAACCAAAACATTTATTCAGACACCAGAAAACCAAATCCATCATAGTAACAAAAGTCTATATACAATAACAATGCAGAGAACAACACCATCCCCAAGCCTTCCCCATCCTAGAACCTTTCCACAACAAATAAACACAAGCCTAGCTGTCTACCTTCTCTCTCTCCCTCAGTTCTGACCACTCTGACCAATTTCCCTTCAGTTCTGCTCTAGCCTCTTCCTGTTCTACCCTTCTTGCTCCACTCATCCAGCAAACTCCTCCCACCACATATGACTTAGGCTTCCATGGGATTTAAGCAAGTCACATGGGCCTATTAATAAATGGGAAAGATCTTCCCATTTAAATTACCATTACACACAGAGTAAATTCCGCCCAACATCTATTCCTTTCCAAGAACCTAGGGCATATGTAAGATTTCATTCCTAAACTACATAATTACAGCATACTAAGCCTCTGAATGTTTTTGGGAAGTGAGCAAAATATTGGAAGAGAATAAAATATTATACAGATTTGAAGCTCAGCCAAGTATAGATAGCAGATTTCATATTTTAATATTTTGATCAGTATTCCATTTTATCCCAAGATTAAATTTGGGATTTGGCCCAGAGAAGAGTTAACAGACTATTAGGAACTGTGATTCTGGAACAGCCTGTTTTTAAATTTGAGTAACTTCTAGTGGCTGCATGTGGATACTGCAACTTATTAGAAATGGTCACTACAGAGTATCTCTGCCAAAGAGCAGCTGAGAAATCATGGCTGGTATCTCAAGTAGGGTATCACCTGGTGGATAAAATAAATATCACACTTATCTAACTTCATAATCAATTTCCTTGTTGGATAATTAACACAGTGACACACTACTTTCCTACAGGCTTAAGGAAGTATGCCAGCCACGACCAAAAGGTTTCATGTGGGAATCCATGCCATACGTGCATAGAAGTTGCCTAGAGAAACACCAGAGTATTCATTACTGACAACTCAGAAAAGCTCCAGTAACATGGAATTGTCAAGTATATCCTCTTTGATTATGTTTAGTTATGTTGGTGGGAAGAGGTATGGGGAGAGATTGTATCATTCTCCTCATCGTAAAGCAATTCAAGGGTATCCTTATAATAGTTTGCTCTTCTCCATGCAATCTATTCAATTTAATAATCATTTATCAAATGGCTACTGTAGTTAGTGCTACAATTGGTGCTGTATAAGAGACAAAATTAATATGACATGATCCTTGGAGCTTATAATGTAACAGAGGATAGCTGTGGTAAAAATTAACATGTGAAGTACAAACAGAATGTAACATGTTATCTAAGGGTTGAAGTAGAATGTCATTAACTGAAGGTTTTGGTGTTTTAAAGATGAGAAAGAATAGTGGCATAGGAAACACTTGAGTAAAGATATAGGTGTGAAAGTGGAGTGTGTTAGGGAAGAATATGAATAGTTTAATTTGACGGGAGGAAAGAATATACAGAGGGAAGTAGATAAGAGTAAATGAATGCATGCCAGGCAAAGGAGGTACAAGTTTGTTTGATGGACCATTCATAGGGAGCCATTAAAGGGATTTGAGCTGAGGAGTGACATGACTGTGTCTATGTATGAAGATGATTTCTAGTCATAATATGAAGGATGAGTTGGAGTGTGAATGAGTAAGAGAATAGAAGTAATTAAGATAGTATAGGCAGTTAGAAGAAGTAGCCTTAGCAAGAAGTAGAGAAATCTCATCCTCTGAGGTCAAAAAAAAGGGTGAGAAAGCAGGTGATGATGTGGAAGAGTTTGAAGGAGTAGAAGGAGGTTCATGTCAAATGTCTTCAATATTTTTTCTTAAACATTTTATTTATTTTTAAAAATATACATTTTTATTTTATTTTTTATTAATTAATTTATTTTTAGTTTTCAACATTCACTTCCTTAAGATTTTGAGTTCTAAATTTTCTCCCCCTCCTCAAGAAGGCATGCAATCTGATATAGGTTCTGTATATACGTTCATATACATTCAATATACATACATATTTTCATATTAGTCGTGTAAAGAAGACTTAGAACCAATGGGAGGAACCATGAGAAAGAAGATAGAAAACAAGACAACAACAAAAAAGAGAGAGCAAATACTGTGCTTCAGTCTTCATTCAGACGTCAGAGCTCTTTTTCTGGATGTGGATAGCATGTTCCATTATGGGTCTTTTGGAGTTGTCTTAGATCCTTGCATTGCTGAGAAGGGCTAGGTCTATCAAAGTTGCTCATCACACAATGTTGCTGTTGCTGTGTACAATGTTCTCCCGATTCTACTCACTTCACTTAGCATCAGTTCATGTAAGCCTTTCGAAGCTTTTCTGAAGTCTGCCTGCTTATCATTTCTTATGGAATAATAACATTCTATTACATTCAAATACACATCTTAATCAGCCATTCCCCAATTGATGGGCATCCCCTTAATTTCCAATTTTTGGCCACCACAGAAAGAGCTGCTGAAAAGATTTTTATACGTGTGGATCCTTTTCCCATTTTTATGATCTCTTTGGAATACAAGCCTAAAAATGGTATTGCTGGGTAAAAGGGTATGCACAGTTTTATTAGCCCTTTGGGCATAGTTCCAAATTGCTCTCCAGAACAGTTGGATTCTTTCATAACTCCACCAACAATGCATTAGTGTTCCAACTCTCCTACATCTTCAACATTTATCATTTGCCTGTTTTATCATGTTAGCTATCCTGATAGGTGTGAAGTGGTACCTCAGAGTTGTTTTGATTTGCATTTCTCTAATCAATAGTGATTTAGAGCATTTTTTCACATAGCTATAGATAACTTTAATTTCTTCCTCTGAAAACTGCCTATTCCTATCCTTTGACCATTTATCAATTGGGGAATGACTTGTAGTTTTGTAAATTTGACTCAATTTTCTATGTATTTTAGAAATGAGGCCTTTATCAGAGACACTGGTTGCAAAATTGTTTCTCAGTTTTCTGCTTCCTTTCTCATTCTTGTTTGCACTGGTTTTGTTTGTGCAAAAACATTTTAATTTATAGGTGAAGGAATGTGCCATTTATGAGATTATTTCTCCCCTTCCCCATAATAAGGTTTGAATTTGATCTCTTTTATAATTAAGTAAAATAAAAATTACACATTGTATGAACAAACTTTGTGTCAGTGGGTGGCCTGATGTATCTAAATGCAGTTCTCTAAAAGAACTATTTTTTTAGTTTTGAGAATAGACCAGTCCCTGGGGCACAAAGCAATCTACTCCACATGACCCTGGAATCCTTTAATACTCTAAGTTTGGTATGGTGGTATTTGGGGGGCAAATCACATGAGCATTCCCTCTGGGACCACTAGTCTCAGTTCATATTCACAATAGTGGTTTTGAGACCCCTGAGGACTAACATCCTCTGTCCATTACACACTGTTAATTTACATATAGATTGAGCTCCAATCTAGTGCATCATCTAGGACCAGAAACCACACAGCAAATAGCAAAGCTTAAAAAAAATTCAGTCAGCAAAACCCACCTTCTCTCTGTCTCAAATATCAAAGCCTTTAATTGACTGAATAAACAAGTAAATGGTATAAGAATGCATGAAAAATAATTTTTACTGTGCATCAAGGGCTGCACTAAGCATTAGAGTACTAAAACAAAAGCAAAGCTAGTTTCTACCTTTAAGAAGCTTACATTCTAATAAGGGGAGTCAGTGCTTATAGAAATGCTGATAGTGGAAGGATGTTTGGCTTTGGAAAGTTGCTGAGTTGGTATATCTCATGGTGTCTTTCCACCTCTTTTCCACCTTCCTTTTGTATGTTGTTCTCCTCCCCCCATTCTTAAAATAAGAATTGCCTTTCTTTTTCTTGTATTCTAAGCACTTAGCACAGTGACTGCAGCATAGCAGGCATTTAATAAATATTTAATTTAATTGGTGAGTGGAGTCATAGGAAAGTAGATCAACACACTCTTTCCAGAAGCAATGGCAATGTTGATTTGATTTTGGGGAATGGGGGAAAAACAGCTGGCAAAAAGATGGATGGGGATTTGAGTAAAGTATAACCAGAGCCTGTCTGAAACAGTGAATCCTCAGAGGAACTTCTCAATCAGACCAGAGGGGCCCCAGGGTATCCACGTTAAAGGGTTAAATCTTCAAGGTAAGGGTTCTGGCCTTAGCTATATGGTAGCCTTGTGAGAAAGGTTGAAGTCTTTCACAGACTCACCTGCTGCTGATGGGAGAGGAAATGATTCCTTGGCTACTCATGATCCTAGAACTGTGCCCAAACTGCAAGCCTCCAGGTGTAGGTACCAGTTTTGTCTCATTGCCATCTGTTGAGGTTCTTTTATTGCTTGGGCTTCTTCCCCAAAGATAGTATTATCACTCTTTATTGAGACTGTCTTAGGGTTAATCAACACATTTCCAGCTCCATCAAGTCCACAGCCATAGGCCTGATGGACTACAAAAGGGTCCTTCATGTTAATATCTTTTTTCCCTCCAAACTCAAATGCTACCCTTTCAGTGAAAAGTCCTTTAAGCTCCCCTGATAGTTAGGTTAGGGTGGATCAGTTCTTTTAAATTCCTTCCCATCTTTATCAGTCCTCACCTGGGCTGAACAAATCACGATAAGGCTTCAATCAGCCAATAAGGAGGCACTTGGCCACCTTAGAGAACATAGGGTGGAGCTGGCCTTTGCCCAGCTTCTGTGCCTAGGAATGGTTCTAAGGCTTTTCTGTTAGTGATATAATTATATGCAGCTGAAACCTAAGAAAAGCCTTTTCCCAGATTTCTTTTATGGCATATAATTAAAATATAATAATAATAATAAAAAAAATCTTTCAGGCAGAACATAGTTCTACAAATTCTTGAATTTTGAATATATATACTTTTCAGTTAGTTGTATAAAGAATTAAAGCAATGGTCGAAAATTAACACTGAACATCTCTTGAATATAGAGCATACAACTCAGAACATTTCACATTCTCCACTAAGAGAACTGGTATAGAATGAGTAAAGGAAAGAGTCCTGGGTGATTAAAAGTAGATGGAATGGGGGAATATAAGTTGATGACCTTATATTAAAAAACATTTTCTCTTTTATTTTTCTTGGTTTGAATTTCACAAAAATAGAAATCTACTTTCTATTTTGGTAAGAGGTCTTTTAAAATATCAATCATCTTTTAGGTTGATAGAACATTTGAATTGGGAGCCTTATAGGGGCAGCTAAGTGGTTCAAAGGATAGATATTGGGACTTGCAGGCAAGATTTGTTCAAATCCTGCCTCACTCACCAACTAACTACGTGGCCCTGGGCAAGCCACTTAATCTCTACAGGCCTCAACTTTCCCATTTATAAAATGAAGATAATAATAGCAATGACCTCACAGGATTGTGAGAATCAAGTAAGATAATATATAAAGCACTTTACACACCTTAAAGGGCAATATAAATTTGTAGCACACAAGGAAGGGGCAGCTAGGTGGTACAGTAAATGGAGTGCTAGGCCTGGAGTCAGGAAAACCTGAGGGCAAATCTGGTCTCAGACCCTTACTAGCTGTGTGACCAGGCAAGTCACTTAACCCTCACTTTTCCCTTCTATAAAATGACCTGCAGAAGGAAATGCAAACCATTTCACTATCTCTGCCAAGAAAACTCCAAATGTGGTCATGATGGGTTAGACGCAACTGAAATGACTGAACAACAAAATAAAGAGGTATATTGTCAAGATAGAAAGCTAAAATCCAACTTTTCCTCACATGATTTCATTTACTACAGCATTCTCATTTTACTCAGTAAATCAATCAACAAACACGCATTGAGCACTTACTATGTACTAGGTCTGTGATCAGCCCTAGGAATACAAAGGAAATCAATCAGTAATTTCTAATGGGGAGACAAGACACATACATACATACATACATACATATATACACACATATCAGAATATACAGGATTATAGATGTATATGTACACATATATACATATATATATCAGAATATACAAGATTAAAAATAGACCTTAAAGGGAATGGCGTTAACATCTGGATGGATCAGAAAAGATCCACTCTGGGGAGGAGGAGGGGGGAGGGGGGGAGGGATGGAGAGAGTGAGAGAGAGACAGAGAGGTAGAGAGAGAGAACAAACATTTCCATATACAAAATAGAAAGAAAATGAGGATTATATGTGTAACAGTGATAGGTTGGTTCTGTCTAACCAAAACTTATAAATCCTGAATCCTTATGCTTAGGTGGATTGTAGTTCTACCTTCATAGAGAGTAAGACCATGACCATGGTTGGGAAATCACTTGTTTTCCCCCACCTGTCAGAGGGTTTTGGGGCTAGAATTATATCTATCTAATACACTTGAGCTATGTCTAGGATATAATTCTTTTTAGGTGGAGAATCAAAATAAAAGTATATTTTCTGGCCATTTGGGGCAGGTAGTAGTTATGCCCAGGCAAGGAGTTTCACAATTTACTTAATCTTGGCATGTTTAACTTCTCCTCCCACCATATCCTCATAACACAAAAGACAATCACAGATAGTGCACAAACATTGATCAAAGCAAGAAGTAAAATTGTAATCAGGGAAGTTGTATAGATTAGGTGACAGAACATACAAGACTCAGAATCTGGAGGCTGAAGTAAGATGAAATCTCAGCTCAACTGGGGAGAAAAAGACTGCATCCTATGAATCCACTCTTAGTTGTCCCTGGAGTTGCAGGCAGTAAGAATTTGTTGTCATTTTGGGGTGTCAACTTCTCCCCATGTGCCCAGGGATCTTTCATTTGCCATTCAAAGTCCCTAATTTTTCTCTCTTGCCTCCTTTCTCTCCTCTACTTCTCTTCCCCACATCCCTCTACATATATGCAGTGTTACAGGGTTCTTCTGAAGGGTACACCAAGCTTGCCTAGGGGTGTGACTCCATATGTAAAACTGTGAATCTCTGTCATACAATTGGGCTGAGTTTTAAAGGAAGTCAGGGATTCCAAAAGGGGGAGAGCATTTGAGGCATGGGAAATAGGAATGCAAAAGTTTACAGATGGTGATGAGGGCTGGAAGGGGGGTGTGAAACCCCCACAAAGACCAGGGTACCAGGGGCAGAATTTCTGGAGAAGAATTCACAGACTCAAGCACTGTTGAGGTCAAGGTAAAGATTTATTACTCTTTTCCATGGGCAAGAGTTCTTAGGAATCCTGCAATCTTAGAGGGGTACATGTAAAGTTTATATAGGATATTTTATAGTGAAACATGTGCCAAATATGCTAACTAGGTGTTTTGGGGTGGGATTAGGTAGTGGTTAAGGAATGGTCAGTTCTTAAAGGAACATGCACTTTGGGTATCTATTGCACAGGTATTTTACCCAAAATTCATTGGGAAATAGCCCAAGGTGGGGAGGGGGATTGGGGTGGATCCTACCCGGAGGTGTTGTTTTAGGCCTGAAACATCACTAAGTCAACCAATAGTCAGGGCTGACTCAGAAATACCAGGCTGCTCTCATCAATGTATTGTTAGACTAGATAAATGTAAGGGAGTATACATACATATGATTGGTCAGTGAGCAGTAAATGTGGTTATGACCCAGTACACAGCCCATTCAGCCAGTGCACAGTTTGTTCAGACTAAGAAGCTCTATAGGTGCAGCTGGCTACTGTAGAAGGAAAGGAGATAATGGTTGTTGCTAGGGCAGGCTGTGTCCTTGGGCTGGGGAGAAACTGCCTGGGATAGTATTTTGAGGCTAAGGAGAGATGTGATTTTTTAAAGAGAAATTTGATTTTAAAATTGGGGCCCAAGCACGTGTACCTAAGCACTCCATCAATGGGAGAGGAGAGTCATGGGTGAAGAAGCAGGTAATTTGGCTAGCTTATAGATTTTAAAAAGGGGAGTGAAATCTGAGAAGACTGGAAAGGTAGGGAGGGGCCAGGTAATGAAGAGCTTTAAATGCCAGATGTAACATTTTATATTTGATCTTAGAGGCAAGACAGAGCCACTGTACTTTACTAAGTAGGGGTGGTGACATGGACAGAACTAAACTTTATAAAATGGCTTTGGCAGCTGTGTATCAGATTTCTGGGAGGAAGTGGACAAAAGCAGCATAAAATGGGCAGGAAAAGATGAGCTGTGAACACAGGCTCATTTGAATATTTGAGACTACATTTGGGTAAGGGGGAGTGGTATGTCAGAGCTATGTTTGTTCTTCCTGTACCTTTGAAGTAAACATTCCTTTGTAAAAGTTAATTTGACTGTTAAGTGGATAAATAGAATTGTGGTGATTGGACTCCTAAAATTTTGGGGAAAATCAGTAAGGGCTTGAGCCAATGGCAGAAACAAGAGACCCTTTCTTGGGGGAGTAGTAAAGAACTTTTAGGGAAGGCTGAAATGTGGGGTGCCAAAGAAGCTCATGTTACATTATCACTAGATCTTTTCCATTTTTTCATGCTTCCTCCTTCCTGTTTCATCTTTAAATGTTCTCTAATTTGGTTTGATTGAGTCTCAAGTCAAGATTTTTGCACATTTGTTTTACTTTTCATTGTTCCTCAATATTAAAAATGCATCGATATATTTTGTTTTGATAAAATAGTCACATCCCAAATACTGACTCCAACTATATTCCTCCTAAACAGTCAAGTAAATTTCATCTTCTAGTGCTTCATTGTTTTATGAGGGAATACTACTTATAAATCTCTCACCATCCTCCTCAGTTATACTTTGTAAATGAGTTTATAATCTGTACTGGTGTTACTCTCTGCTACCTTGTCTTACCATTTAGCCAGAAACTTAAGTGTTTGCTGCCTGAAGACATTACTAGGCTCTTTTGGACTTCTCATTTTGGCAATTGCTTTACTTCAGTTAAATTTCCATATAAAATGGTGATATCTCTCTTTATTCATTTCCCAATTTCTTGTTCAGATAAATCCGACTGAGCTATTTTAATTGTATGTTCTTTACTTTTTTTTTTTCAATTTTGGTGTTGACTTTGATCTCTTTGAGCCAGCAAGTCAGTGATCAGACTCTGTACAGACAGTCAATTCAGAAAAGTCTGCCACATCAATAACTAGTCATTTCCTGTCTGTTGAGACATAATTCATTTCATTTTTGGTTATGTTATTCAGAGTTTCATTTATTCATTGTATAGTCTCCTAAATAATAGCCATCATAATTCAAAAGAGTTCAGCTTAACTGTCCACGTGGAGAAACAGTGGATGAAGAATGAAGAATGTCTATTGTCCAACTCTGATCCACAATTGGATGGACAAATCCACCTGAAACTGATCTATTGGTACATATGTCCAGGACAGATGCCATATATGGACAATAAGCTGGACTGAAAGCTCAACAAGTATAGACTAGTGGGAAATTGTGAGGAATTGTGCAGTGTTTTCAATGACCCTTACAACAAAAGTCCTCCTTTCCTAACACCAATATTCTTTCAGTGGATGTTGTATGGCTAAGTTATGGAATACTGTAGTCTCAGTAGACTATATATTTGTCTAATTGAACTGAATCCTATTAAAGACACAAGTCATTCAACAAAAGAGAGGAACATGGTAAATGTGAGTAGCCTACAACATAATAATACAGAAATAGTAATAAGTGTAATAGAAGCAGCATAAAAGATGATATCAGATTGGTGTATGACTTTGAAAAAAGATGAGCTGACCATTCATTGAGAGGGACAGCTCTTCTACCACTCTAGTCCTGATGTGATAAAAAGAGATGTAGAGAAAGACACCCCCTCATACAACCCTTCAGTACTTTGGTAAATCTCTTATGGAAGGTTTATGGGACAACATGGGCAAAAAGAGGGAAGCATCTCCAGGCATGGATACAATGAAATCTATTTCACAGGAGCACAGGAAGAAGATGAGATTTAAAATACACTGAAGTATCAAACTATTCAGCATTTTCAGAGTCCAGCATCTTCATTTTCTGAAGAAAACATTCATTATATACAGGCTGTCCCCAAAGTCTTAGTGTATTAAATTATATGTTAAAATAAAGCTGTAGTAAAACCTTGGGATACACTGTATAAATCTGATGCTTTTGCTAATCTAGTCTCATATAGTCTATAAGACATTTTTTGTTTTCCTATTTTCCTGAGGTTTACTTTCTAATGTATTTTTGTTCTCCCCTATATATTTAGATTGAAGACATCAAATATTAAAGTATACTTTGATGTTATTTGAAAAATATTATTGAATTTTCATAGAACTGATTTCTTTATTCATCTTCTGCAACAGATGACCCAACATTCATTAGCTGCAACTAATTTCAAGGTGGTTTTTTTTTTGCTTATGATTATCATGAAGCCCTGTAATGTTCCATTAAATGATAAATGTCCCTTGAAATGCCCTTTCTTTTCTGTACATTTTGATACACAAAAAAACCAATTCTGACAACTCACAAAGAATTACAGGATCACAATTCCTTTATCTAAGGAGAACCTGTAAGACATCCTTCAACTGAGGAAAAACTTACTTCTATAGTCAACTCATTGGTTGTTGAACAAGGTATCTTGCACTTGTGAACTGGGTAACCAGTCAATTCAATGAATAAAACTGTCTTAAAATTTTTAAATGTTCAGAAGTTTCTAAAAATTATGATTTTAGCATCTTATGTGCCTCTCTTGTCATTCAATCACTATCACTGCAGAAGGGGATGGAAGATGCACAGAACTAGAGGCCATGAAGTGTGTGTATACATATATAGACATATGTGTATATATACATATATGTGTATGCATATTTGTATATATATACATGCCTATTATATACAAAGAGAGAGTTCTAACCATAAGTGCACCCATTCTGTAGACCTCCTCCCCCTGGGGGAGCTCAGAGCTCCACATGGGCCTGCCCCCTCTGGGGTTCTATACTTCTCACAGCCTAAGTTTCAGTGCCTGGGATGCTACCACCCCTTCTGCCCCAAGCCCAAAGTGTGGGGGGGGGCAGGGATCCTGCTGTCCTCCCATAGGGCAGTAGAATTTGCATAATCCGAATTTACAGAAATCAAGAATTGTATATATGTGTCTACAGATATATTCACACACATGTGCATATGTGTGTGTGTCTATATCTGTCTATTTTTTTCATTGCCATGGCCAACAACTTCATGACTTAGTGGCCAGCCTTTGGCAGTGAGATTCCTCTTATATAAAAAAAAACCCAACAACTTCTTATCAACAACTTAGTTCTGCAGTTCATTTTTAAATTCAGGGAGAAAAGACCTATGGGAACAGAGAAAAATGTGGAGAAGGCCAATTCGCTCTTTTCGTTTAATTTACACCTAGAATGAAGTCTGTAGTTTGTTCCTACAACTTCAATCCTCCCTCCTCCAGTTCTCCACAGATCCTGACTTCCAGTAGAAGTACTCGAGTAAACCCACATTAATTTATTGAGTTTAATTGAGTAAATAATTCCCATTCATCTTTAATTTTTCATCTGTAGTTGGATATTGTCCTGCTTCTACAGATCAGCTTGTACAGCAATTAGAAAAGCAAACAAACATCCTTATCACTGCAAAAAAAAGGTTCCTTATACACAAATTAATTATGTTCTTATTCTTGCTAGACCTACTGCTGTCATTTTATGAAGGATTATCAGATGAGCTATCTGCTCTTTTATCTTTCCAAAAATATCTGATCTTCTTGGGTTAATTTTAGGCTCTCAGGGAAAAAGATCCCCAATAAAAGGGCTACCAAAGCTACAGAAACTGGAAACCCAGGGCAAAAAAGTCCTACACTTTCTAAATGTAATTGCAACCAATTCTCTGAATGAATTAAAATGTAGGCTTTATTCTATTTATCCATTTGAGATGTGTGAAATTCAGGTATACTTGTAACATACAAGTGTATTTTCCTTTTATTCAGGCCTGTTAATCTGACCAAAGCTTTTTCCTAGGCAATTATGTAAGTTGAGAAGATCACCCCATTTAGAGTGAAACCCAACTTTAAGAGATTATCTGGTCTCATTTTTTTTTTTGGAGTGTTTGGAAAACATGAGATAAGTGGTTTATTCCTACTCAAAGAAAGGAATGCTAAGTCACAGAAAGAATAAGTGAACATTAACAGAATGATTACAATAGCATTCTATAACTTCATGTACACCTGTGTTTACAATCAGTTAAGAGGCTAGTTGGTTGTGTTTTTTTAAGAAGCCTCATCAGAACATAAAGTATAATACTGCTCAGTAGGTACCTCCCATTTCATCTTGGCCCTAGGCACTATCTGATCAAACAATTGACCAAGCTCCATCTCTTTCCTGTGCCCTCTTTCTTGAACTCTCTAATGTGGAAGCTTCCCCAGTACCAGCCACATTCACTCTGGTGGAGATCATTTTGCCCAGGGATCTCTGACCTTTCCACACTCATAAGGTATTTTAGGTCAAGGATTTTTAACTTTTTTTCTGTAATTGATCCCTTTGGCATCTCCTGAAGCCTATGAACACCCCTCTTAGACTAGTGTTTTTAGATGCATAAAATTAAATACACAGAATTACAAAGGAAACTGAGTATATTGAAATAGTTATCAAAATATTTTTTTAAAGTTCATGTGCCTCCAGATTAAGAACTTCTGATTCTAGTCCACTCTTTTCATTTTATAGATAAGGAAACTGAGACCCAAAAAGGTTGAATTCCTTGCTCAGAGTCACAAAAATACTACAAAATGGCTAAGTATAACCTTAAATAAAACATATGAATAGTTCTTCCCTAGCTGATATTCTTTAGATATAGTAACTGCCCCTATGTCATATAAAATATAACACTGTAAATGATAGAGAATTTCTTTTTCTAACTTGTGAATGAGGATCTTCCCACAAAAGAAAGAACAGACTCATTAATGACAAAGGAAATGGATTAAAGCAATTTTGACTCAAAATGGGTACAGAGATCCTGGTGGCATGTAAATTGGCCCAATGTTTCTAGAAAACAATGGGCATTATTTTGTAGAGTCACAGAAAACCTCATATTCTTTGACCCTGTAATTCAATAAATAGTTCAGTTCTTTAAGGATCTTATATAGCTACTCTTTCCACCTATAGATAACTATAGAACTCTGGACTATATATAGAACTCTGAACCTGGACGCCTCTAGAATTCTGGACAAACAGAATTGATCAATCAGTGGTCTACTGCATATGGACCTGTTGGCTCTTACATTGGATGTCAAATACAATCCATTGCCTGGCCCACCCCCCAATTCTTTGCAATTTGTAAGAACCTGACATAGTTAATTCTATGCTATTATAGCCTCAGAAGATATCATACCATGATGAGACATCAAAGTATTAATAAAGGAAATAATCTAAAGAAAATAAATGTAATTTATGCAAAGATGTTTATAGCAATTCTATTTGTAAGAGTAAAATGTCAGAAACAACCCAAATATTTTATATTAAGACAATATGCAAACTATGAAATATTATGTACCTATTAAAAATGCAAGAATGCAAATAATATCAATATACAGAAAGAGGTAAATAAAATAATGTTAAGTAAAAAAAGCAGAATTGTAAACACTAATTACAACTGTGTAAAACTACCTGTAGTGACATAAAGTTTGGAACGAATATGGAGTGATATAAATAAGGCTTACTTTTCATTAGGTTTTCATACAAATTATTCATAAAAATACATATGTACAAAAAAGTGAAGGGACAGAAAATTGAATAACTATCTCAAATTATAGTCTTAAGTTAGTAATAGTCCAGTTACTGAGAAGGGAATCTTAGTTTTAGAACTGGAAGAGCCTTCACCTAGTCCTACTCCCTTATTTTACATATAAGGAAACCAGGCCCAGGAAGGTTAAGAGCCTAAAATGAGATCTGTAGCTTGTTCACAAAAGCAGGATCACACAAGTAGAAAGCAGATCTGGGATTTGAACCCAGGGAAACAGTAATAACCATGGAGATGACGAGAATCAAAATCCTGTTTCCCCTAGGGATTAACTATTAAAATAACAAAGAGCTCTTGCCCACAAGGTCACAAAGCTCAAAAAAACCAGTTGAAGGAGCTATAAATAAATACTCCATCTTTTTATCCCCTTTTTATCTGAGTTGTCCTAAGAATCTATTCCTTGGAGAACTGAATGACTTAGCCTTGACCTGGTTTGAGAGGGAGCTGCAGAATTGGAAAGAGGGCAGGGCAGATGGTTAACGTGGGTTGGATCACTGTTAATGGAATACAATATCCACTACCTGGTGATTTTGGTTACTGGTAAAAGTTTTATATTTCAGCTCATTACAAGGCTGGGAAGAGACAAGATATCCTCATATGAAATAATTTCGGTTTTCAATGTGAGTTTTCTCTAACAACTTTCTCCTAGGCACGGAGTCTAACTCAGTAAATTTTAATTTATAATAATAGATAAAATTACTTGGGGGTGAGGTTTAAAAGGATGTGACACAAAAATATAGGGAAAAACTATAATTAGTACTTTAAAAGGCTTGTAACAAAAAGTTAGTAAATAGTTCTCCTTTAAAATACCCTAAATTCCTAAATGTTTGAATTTCACAGATCGTTCTAAATTCCATGAGAGAAGGAATGGCCCAAATGAAACAGAATAAGTTAAATTAATAAAATCTGACAGATGGTAAGTACTCAAGAGATCATTTAGGTCTTTAATGTCCTCATTAATTCCTTATAATAGATAATAATTTGCCTTTTATAGCTATGATTTTCATATATTATAGAACCCATTATTTTACAGATGAGGATACTGGAACTAAGAGCGGTGAATTGGCCAATGTTACAAACACTGAAGAGATAGAGCAAGATCTAATCCCTTAGCTATCCTCACTTCCAGGCTAGGACTCTTTCTAGCCTACCATGGGGTTAAAAGAAAGAATTAGCTGTGGCTAATTGCTTGTCATCTGTCCTAAGACATTTTTGAATTAGTGCTGGTATGTTTTGCTCTGCACATCTTTCTGGCCCTTTTCACCTATCTTTGCCAAACAGAATCAGTACAAAGGGTTCCCAAATGAAGTTTTTGGTAGGTTTTACAGGACAGAGGAAGAATTTTTAAACCAAAACAACTCAGAAGAGAGGTGAGAATGGGAGGCCTTCTTAAAGTACTGGGATCTATCTAGTATTTATTTTTAATAAGGGATATTCATAAATCTGAAGGGAAGTGATCTGGCTTAGCACTTATGTACAAACAACAGTGAATACTAATGTTCTACTCTTGTATGTGCCAGGATATTCATGTGTGCATAAAACTGACAAGTTAAAAAATGAACTTTATGTTTGTTTAATATATACAGACATCTAAAAACATGGGTGCTGTAATCCAAGTGCTTTGTACCTGTTCAATCTTCTGTGCTTAAAAATATTGGAAAACTCTCCCCAAAATGATCTCCAACAGAATAGAAACAAGGAACTAATGCATGTTTAATACAATAATAAGGATTAGGCCGGGAAGTTGTCTGGGTTGGACTTAAAAAAAACCCAAACAAACAAAACTCTATTCAGCAAGGGAGAAAAACAAACAATTTTACATTTTCTCTCTGTTTCCAAGTGAATTAAATTCTTAAGGACCAGGTCCCAAGAGCATTCCAGCATCTAGTTATGTGAGGAAGTAGTTTACTTTTTCAGTTCTATTGGAACCAGTCTATTTGACCATGATCAAATGACTAGGAAACCTCATAATTTTAGTGGACCCATAATTGGACTTCCTTCCCCCGCTGAGAAAAATGCTTATAACACTAACTTTCCGGGGATAAGAATGTTGTTCCTGACTCTATTTTCCATAAAAAGAATGAAAGCACTTTGGTTACACTCCACACAGAGCTAATGAGAGTTAGTATTATAGCAAATCTGGTTTTTTAATTGATGAAAACTTTGACAGCATCCATAGAGAGGAGGTGGAACCGAACAACTTAGCCCAGTCTTCTTCTTCTGCTGCTGCTGCTGCTTCCGTTTGAGAGAGAGATACAAAGATGACCAACACCCGTTCCCGAGGTCCCGGTGAGGAAGGTCCAACTCATTTTTGTTCCGAAACCTGTAAAAGTCTTGCTCCAAATGTGTCCATTCAGCATACTCTAGTCACAGTCAGCTGGCGGTGATGGGGTCCCGGGGGCTCCAGGCACGTCCGTCTCATTCGAGGCACCGACAGCAGCAGCAGCAAAGTGTCCGACAAGGGTTCTTCTTCTTGTACTCCGCCGCTTTCTTCACGTGAGCTTTCGCCTCGCCTGTGTAGCTCTGGACCTTTTCCACGTTCAGCTCTATGACATCCAGGATGTCGCCCTGCTCTTCCACGAGCAAAGCCATCTGGAGGAAGAGGTCGTGCACCTCGCGGATGCGGCTCTCCAGTTTCACCAGCTCTTTGTGCCTGCTCTCGATCTCGTTCAGGGCCGAGCGGGCGCCTTTCACATCGGCCAGGAGGTTCTCGGAGAAGACGTCCCACTTGCCTTGCTCGCACATCTCTTCTATCTGAGCCCCGGAGACCTCTTTGCCCATGATCTCCAGCTGCCGCTGAATACGGATCTTGCAGTTCTCCCTCTGGTTCATCTCGGCTCGGTTGTAGTCGTGCATGGCCTCCTGGAAAGCCCGAGTGAGAGCGTTGTACTGGGCCTTGGCGATTCGGGCCATGGCGGAATTGGCGCCGTGCTTCTCCTCCGCAGTCTCGCTGAAAGCTTTCATGCTCTGGAGCTTCTTATGGATGGCTTCTCCTCGGGCTTTGATGTCCTTCGCGATGGAGTTAGTGTCCCGCTTGATGCTGCTGAGGCGGCGCATGGAGGTGAGGAAGCGGGCGTTCTGCTTGCCCAGACGCTTGACGTCCACGGTCAGCAGATGGTTCTCTGTCTGGATGTCTCGGATGTCTTTGTACAAAGATTCCAGGATGTAGTCTGTCTCAAATATAATATTCTCCTGGGCAAAGTCCTCTTCACTCTCTCCTTCAGGAAACTGTTGGTCATACTGCCTGGATAACTCCAGCAACTCTGGGAGTCGGTCTTTCATCTTCCCTGCAAATAGACAGAATGAGATGGGATGAATTCAACAACATTTTCATATTTTGAAGAGTTCTTCCAGTGATGGTCAAATGCTTGGAGAGATGTAACAATGTATTATAATAATGTAATATATTGTTATATATTACATTATAATAAATATTATTCTTGTTTTAACTCATACCGGTAAAATGCTTGGAAGTTCCAAAGCACTTTCTTCCTAACAACCGGAGGTAGTACCACCTGTCTTATTAATCCCATTTTTAATATGAGGAAAGTGGGGTTTTGAGAAATGATTTATTCATGGTCATTCATAGCTAGTGTGTGAGATAGCATAGGAACATAGGCGTCCTGACTCCTGAGGACAGTTTCCAGGCAGTTAGGTAGCATAGTGGACAAAGTGCTGGGGGTGGTAGTCAGGGGAAATTGGAGTTTGAATCCTGTCTCAGACACTTACCTGCTATGTGACCCTGGGCAAATCAGATTCCTCATCTGCAAAATGGGGATGATAATAAGGCTTAAATCTCAGGGCTACTTAAGGATCAAATGAGATAACATACGCAAAGACCTCTGCAAACCTTAAAGTGCAATATGCATGCTAATTATAATAAAAATAATGATAATATATATTGATACTATAATACATAATAGTACTCTATATAATGATATCATTTTTAATTACCAGAGTGCTATTCCTGGCTTCACTATTTACTATTTGTCTTGGAAAACTTGATTTCCTCCTCTGCAAATGTGGATAATAATATTTGCCTTTCATAAAGTTATTGTGAGGAAGCAAATGAGATGATATCATGTGAAAGAACTTTGAAACTTTAAAGGAGAGAGACAGACAGAGAGAGAGTTCTTAATGATTTGTTAGAAGATTGTTAGAAGAAAAGACTCCCTCAATTCAACACTTTATCTCTTAGGGGTGGTAATCAGCATACTGCCAACAGCTGCTGGATTCGGAGACATTTTGTTTTGTGGAATATTGAAACAACCGTGAATATTGCTGTCAACAACAGCCAAAGACCAATGTAGTCTGAGCATCTCTGTGCCTGGAGTTCAATGCTGCATTTATGCACAATCAGTATTTAATCAACAATTTAAAAGATCAGATTTCACTGAGAAATTGCTTAAATTATTCTTTTCACATTTCCACATAATGACAGATGAAAATAGATAACCCAAATCAAGAAAATGGAAATGAGTAGTCTTTTTGAACAAGCATGATGACTTGAAGAAGCACACGAGCAAATCACAAGCCTTCAATCTTAAAATCCAAACATTTATTAATTGCTGACTTTATGCAGGGCACTGTTTCCTGCATCCCAAGTAGTTTACATTCTAGGAAGAATTTTTAAAAATATACATTCATACACACACAAACGAGGAGGCAGTGAGGTGTAAGGGGAAAGCATACTGGATTTGGAGACAGAGCACCGAATCCCAATTCTGAAACTTACTACCTGTGTGATTTTAGACAAGTCACAACTTTTCTGGACCTCATTCCCTCAAACATCTCTTCCAGCTCTAAGTGTGTGATCTTTCAATGCAAAGTAAAATGGGACAAATCACAAACTTCACATTTCAACCAACTGACAATTGCTACTTCATCTTATTCTCCCCTCTACATGGTCTGTGAATTCATACAAACCACATACCATGCCTGAAACATACTCCCTCCTCCTTGTTGGCTCACTGAAATCCTTCTCTCCTTTTAAGAACTGGCTCATGTTCTTTTTACTCAATGAAAATTTCCCTCATCTCCTAATTGAAAGCTTGTTGGCCCTCCCCAGCCCAAATTTTCTTGTGGCACCTTCACTACATTTCTCCTTTGTTCCCCTCACATACCCATGCACTTCTATATCAGTCATAGAATCCTAAGATTTGGAGCTGAAAGAGGCCATAGAGATCCACTTCTCCAAATACCTCATTTTACAGATGACTTATTTCTCCATTGCACTGTAAGCTCCTTGAGGACAAGAACAGTCATTTGTCATCTTTGTATCTAAGTGCTGTTGCATTGAACAGAAGAGGAGTGCAATGTGCTATTAAATAAGGATTGAGAACCTCAGAATGGGTGAGGAGGAAGTAACAGAATGGACAGGATATTAATCAGCAAAATTAGGGGTTGGGTAGGAGAGGAAGAATGGAGTGTTTCAGATATAAAAAAACAGATGGCAAAAGTACAGAAATAGGAAAGCATGCATATCTATAATATGGAGCTGTCTAATCTGATTTCAGTATGTGGTAAGCGATAAGGAATAGAGTGGACAGCTAGGTGGTATTTCCTGGAGATAGGAAGACCTGAGTTCAAATCCAGCCTCAGATACTTACTAACTGTGTGGCCCTGGGCAAGTCATTTAATCTTGTGTGTCTCAGTTTTTTCATCTGTAAAATGAGCTTGAGAAGGAAATGGCAAACCACTCCAGTATATTTGCCAAGAAAACCCCTGAAAGGGATCATGAAGAATCAGACATGACCGAAAAATGACTAACCAACAACAAAGAAATAATGTAAAAACACTAGAATAATCTAGTTGAGCACCAGTAGGTGACAACCTGTGATGTTGTCTCTACCGATCTAGATCTGAGTAATAAATAATTAAACTTGCCTTAAAAGGGTTGAATCTTTGTTATCTTAGAGGTCACTTGCAGTTTCTTCTTGGAGGGTCCATTTAATAACATTTTGTGGTGGAGTGTGATCCCTATCTAGCAGATTCCTGTTCCTTTGCATCAGTGATCCTGATGTCCTTCTTGCTTAACAAGGGCAGAGAGAGTGCCCTACGTTTGTTTTTGTTCCCATAAGCATTCTCTTTGACTAGCAGTGCCATTGGCTAAAGTTCTGATGATGAATAGCCTCAGGTATATGCTTGCTCCTAATTTAGACCCTGACTTCCAGTTAGTTGGGGAAGGAAGTGGTAGTACTTTGCAGATAATTATTCAGGGTAGGAGACCTCAATCTGCTAATCTTACAGGTCTCAGTTGCAGTTAAATTATTTCTTAGCAACATTAATGAGGTGCTGGGCAGCTATATTTAGTGAGAAACAATAGAAGAAAAGGTATCTCCCATGCCCTTCTACTACCATGGTCACTATTTAAAGAAATTATCTTCAAAGATCTTGTCCTGTGGGTCCAGTTTTCAACATCACTAGTTATCTTGATCACAAATATAGCTTTGACTTGTAACTGTAGCCCTAGCCATAGACATAATAGGAGACTGCCTTTATGTTATGAGACAAGGGGGAGGAGCAATGAAAGGTTCTCATACCAAACTTATCAGACCCAAATTGTCTTGCTTTTTGATTCTGAAATTCTTACCATTAGCATTACTCCTTAAGGGAGCTCTTCAACTATGGTTTTAAGCAGGTAAAGGCTAGGGTCCTCCACTGTAGTTCTCCTCTGATGTCCTGCTACCTCATTGTGCTGTGATAATGGCCCTATGTTCTTGAAGGCTATGCCAGCATAGGGCATAAGGTCTAGTAGGTCCTACCAAACTGAAGAGCCTTCAAGTACTAGTGGAGATAGGCTGTATATCTGCTTCCCAATGACCAATCTCGTTGAATTTGGAAAGGCCCATCACCAGGTTGGTTGCAGGTTGATGAATTTTTTACCTACAGCTCTTGAAAACTATCTAGTAAGGCAGCAATTTTTAAACTTTCTGGTCTCAGGGACTCTTTACACTCTTAAAAATTATTAATACTCTCTTCTCCTCTCCCCAAAGAACTTTTGCCAGTTTCATATGTCAGTTTTAACCACATTAGAAACTAAAATACCTTAGTATTATTATGAAAATAGCTTTGACCTCACAGATGATCTGAAGTGATCTTAGGGACACTCCCCACAATCCCATGTCTCCCCAGACCATTCTGAGAATTTCTGGGACTTACCATCCCCAGGACAAAATCCAAAATGTTTGATATATTGATATATAAGGCAGGATTATAATTAACTAGCTGACACATTAACAAGGATTAGTTTATCTGATGAACATATTGACATTCTCTCCTCATATAGAACAAAGTGCTAGGGGAATAATAGACTGATATGTTTTGATAGGAGTGGGAAAATTAGGGAATGGGAGCCTGTGGTATTCTCTGTGATTAATGGGGCACCATTTTAGGAAGTTGTGAAAGACTAAGAGGTAAGGTCACTGCCTCCCTACAGAGTATACAGGAACACAGGTACGATAGAGCCCTACTGACACTGAGATAAATCTTATGCTTTTATTTCTCTACTCTTTCTATCCCATCAAAACTTACCAGTTCTATGTCCTACTCCCTCTAGATTCTTCTCTCTGTTTCCCTATTTCTGTCAATGGTACCACCATTCTCCCAGTCATCCAGGTTCCAAACCTTAGAGTCATCTTTGACTCTTCACTTTCCTTTATTCCTCATTTTCAGAACTAACATCTTTGGATTATTCCTTGGAAACATTATCTATATGCATTTCTTCTTTTCCATTCCCACTGCTACCAGTCAAGCATTTCACATTGAGTTTTTTTTCTGTTATAGCTTCTTAGAAGGGCTATATGATCTCTCCAATCCACCTGAACAGGACTCCTATACTTCAACGGTTCTGTAATCTGACTGATGTGGACTCCTCACAGAAAGAAGGTCTTTAAGGAAAGGTAGGAAGAGCACGTCAGTGATGTGGTAGAGGGAATCCCTATTCAGGTATGGGTTGGACAAGATGGCCTGAAGTCTTTCTGAGATTCTCAAATTCATTTATTCCCACCATTTCCCTTGCCTAGAATCACTCTGCTACTTTCCATTAATCTTAGTACTCTGCCTCTCAGGTATGACTTTGAGTAGATGCTAACCCAAAGTATGCCATGAACAAAGATGATAGTTTCAAGGGGCCCATAACTGAAGGGAGCCTAGATGACAATAATTGCATGCCTCACTATTTTGTCTAGAACTGGAGTTCCTAACCTTTTAGTCTGTTATGGATCCTTTGAGTAGTCTGGTGAAGCCTATGAACCTCTTTTCAGAATAAATGTGTAAATTCAGAATAAACGTGTAAAATAAGATTACCTAGGAAACCAATTATATTGAAATAAGGCTACGATTTTTTCTGATTCAAGTTCATGGATCCCCCACAAAGTCTTTCCATGACCTCCTTGGGGACCTGTGGACTCCAGGTTAAGAACCCATGGATTAAAGTTTTTAAAGGATCTTGTGGTATAATTGGATTAGAAGTTGTGATTCACACAGGGCTATGCAGCAGGCCCTCCCATATTGACAAAAATTAGTGAATTTTAATATTTCTTACTTCTTTCAAAGTCATTGTTTTTCATTCTCCATTCCACACTGCACCTAGATATCCTGGACAACTTTTTAGCCAATAATTATCCTTTCTTATCATTTTTGCTCACTAACATATGACAAAATATGCTCTTATTTGGGGGTGCTTCTCTTAATCAGAGCTAGTATGAATTTTGCCTCTCTTAAGAGTACTTAAGTATGTCAATTGTTGTTTCCAGGAAAGGGTAAGTATGGATAGATGAATCTTCCAGAACTGTTCATTAAAAACATTTGTATTTTTCTCTTTTATTAGAGAATCTTTCTCTTCGTGTCTTATATGATCCACATAAAGAATCAAGTGCCAGTTGTTAGAGTTATAAGGGAATAAGAATCTAACCTCTGGGTACTTAACCTGAGGTCCACAAACCTCCATGGATAGATTTCAGGGGTCTGTGAACTTGGGTAGGAAAAAATATTATCTTTATTTTCATTTACCTCTAACTGAAATTTAACATTCTTTTAATTATTTAAAAAAAAACACACATTATTCTGAGATGGGGTCCATAGATTTGATCAGACTGCCAAAGGGGATCTGTTGACACAGAAATCATAAAGAATCTCTGAACTGGTTTAAGCCCCAGACTTCACAGATTTTTGTGACTGAGGCTCAGAGAGAGATGAACTACTCATTCCAAATAAAAAAGCTAAGATATGACAGAGCTAGGATTAGAATGCAGGTTTCTTTATATCTAAGCCTACATCATGTCATGAGGCCCAAGAATTTAAAGATGCTTTCAAGTAGAGAAAAGGAAAAAAAAGAAAGAACATCCAAGGCTTTTGGGGAGCAATCTCTTGAAGAACAACAAAAACTTAAGTCATGAGATTTTAATACATCTGACTTTTTTTAACACTCTCAAAATCTAGTGTTCATACTTTCTGTAAAGATGTGTGAATGTGTTTCTTGCATTTATGTCCAGCAAAGACTCAAAACAGTATTTAATTTTGCCAACACTAAATTGTTAAAATGAAATAAAACTCAAGAAAAACCTCATTCTAAGCCACAAAAGAATTCTAGAGTTAATGACCCATGAGAGTGGTTTTTTTTTTTTTAATTTGCTGATTAAAACCACTCTATGGGAAAATCTAGAAAGGAAAGGGGACTATTATATTTGCTACTAGTAATTCAAACAAAAGAATTAATTTTTAAAAAATAAATGAATTAGAAATCTTGTAAAATGCTCATATCTCCAAGCTAATTGTTTAAGTAGCACAGATACGTCTCTTAGGAGATTTCATTCTCTTAAAAACCTCAAAGATACAAGGCCTGTTGCTCACTGTGCAATCCTGAATCCTAAAGAAACACTCTCCACAGGTCATTTGAATTATATAACACAAGTACTTTAACAGTGCTATTATACAGTTATAAGCCTCTTGAAGGCAAACCTTCAGTCAATTACTTCTTTGATAGATTCATATAATTTCAAAGTCCAACCTAAGAGTTCATTCAGTTCAAATTGAGGCAGCTAGGGGATACAGTAGACAAAGTTCTGGTCCTGGAATCAGGAAGCCCTGAGTTCAAATGTGACCTCAGATACTCTGTAACCTCTCCACCCTACCCCTGCCTCAGTTTCTTCATCTGTAAAATGAGGATAATAATAGCAAGTACCTCCCAGGGTGGTTGGGAGGATCAAATGAGATAATAACAGGAAAGCACTTAGGGACAGTGCCTGGCAAATACAAGTCACTTACATGTTTATTCCTTTCCCTTCCCCTTCTGAACTGTAGCTGAACAGGAAGAACTCCTACAATATCCCCAAGAAATGTGCGTTCAGTTTCAGTTTGTTTATAACTGCCAGTTAATATTATTATTAATGATGGAGACCTCATTACCTCTGGGGTAGCCCATTCCACTTTTTGTGTCTTTGATGGCATCTACTGCTTTACACATAGGCCTTCTCAATGAATACAAACTTTATAGATAAATATAGCTTTTGTGTCCTCATCTCTTAAGTAACTCGAGGAATGTGGAGAGATTTCCAAATAGAAGACAGCCCCAAAATGTAACAGGGTGATGATTAGGAGTCATAGTTTCAATATGACTCAATTCTGAGGACCATAGCTGTAGAACAGAAAAGGTGCTTAGAGGTCATCTCATCCAACTTGCCATTTTATAGGTGAAGAAACAGAGTCCTGGAGAAATGAAATACCTTGCCCAACATAACACAGGTACTAAGTCACAGGGCTGTCATTCAGACTGAGACCTGGTGCCTGAAAGTACAGCACTTTCCCCCTAATATTGGGACTCTCCCATTGAGTTGACGATACAGCTTGGTCTCATGTTCATTTAAAAGATATCTAAGAGAAAAGGTTTTTGTTTTTGCAAACTAATATGTATTTATGTGAGGGAATTGGATTAGTTCATCTTATTTCTTTAGCTATAAATGTCCATGATGTTCAGTTGTTTCTACACAGACATTTGGTAGAGTTGCAGTCATAGGTGATTTAGCAATAACATTCTGGTTTGGAATCCTACTATAACAATGAGCCCTTTCAGAGTTGATGGAAATTCCATATATATTTATTATGCTGATTCATAACAAGAAATAATTTCACTCAACAAGATAAAACTAATCTCAGCTGTGTTAAACCTAGAAACATTTGCAGTTGGCTCCCTGAGGAAAAGAGAATGGATTTTTTTTTTGGTTCAATCTTTTCAGTCATGTCTGACTCTTTGTGACCCATTGGGGTGGAGGGCAAGTATTATTAGTCTCCTCTTTCACCAATTTTCCTTCACATTGTTGCTAATGACATTTTTCAATTTGCAAAACTTAACTCATCGTTGCCTACTCAAAACTTTCAGTGGATCCCAATGCCTAGAAAATAACATACAAGCTCTTTAGCCTCACATTCAAAGTTCTCCACAAACTAACTCCAACCTACCTTATCTAGAATGATTTCATGATGTTCTCCTTCCTATACTCTCTGTGCCAGACAAAGCACATGGCATCCTCCCCTCTTCCACCACAGTATTACCGTACATTTTATTTCCCATTGCCTGAAATAGATTCTAGCCAGTAAGTTTGGTGGTAGGGAATATCATTTTTTCATCTTGTCACACTCTCTCATAGTACACAAAGTGCCTTGCACTTAAATTTGGCTGCTCACTTAGTTATTGACTTTATTTTAAAATTCTCTTCAGATTATACTTCACTTCACAAATCAAACCCTCATACAGACCCATGAAGTCCAAAATTGTGTGTTTTGTCCATAACATTTGTATCATGCCCCACAGTTGAGAAGATGGCCAGTCAGATGCTTCACTGAATAACCATTGCGGTTTTAGAGCTCATTGACTACTGACAAAAAAGAATGATTACAATGAAATTTCAAGGCTAGATGGCATGTAATTGCAGATGTTTTTCTCATTACCATCACCACAGATCTATCAATCTCTTCTTCCCTCCTCCAGTAAACAAGTTTAAATAGGTCAGCACTCTTTCACAAGATTTTTTTGGGGGTGGTGTTTTAGAACTAATTTAAAAAAGTGGAGGTAGTTCCTCCTTTTCACCCTTTCCTCTTTTGTTACTTCACTCGCTGAATGAAGATCTATAGTTAATTCCCATCACAGTCTGTTTTGCAGGGAGTAGACATCATGTGTCCCATTGTCCTCTGCTTTCAAAGCCTTTCTATTTGGTTACATCTGCTATAGTTTGTGTTAAGTCCTCCAAGGACTTATAGTAGCCTTTCAACATCCAGGCAGAGGTTCTTACCAGGGGCCCATGAACCTGCTTTTTAAAAAACATTTTATAACTATTTCAATATAATTGTTTTCCTCTGTAATTTTAGGTATTTCATTTTATGTACTTAGAAACATTATTCTGAGAAGTTCCATTGTCTTCTCTAGATTGCAAAAAGGGGTCCATGATATACACATAGAAGTTAAGAACCTCTGACCTAGGATTACCTCAACCTCAAAATGGGGCATTGGATACAATTTAGTAGGAAAGACATAGCACTTGAACAAGATTTTGAGGACAGAATTTTAAATAGTAGAAAGGGAGGAGAAAGCATTGTAGGTAGAGACAGTAGCAAAAACCCTGCCGCTGTGCCTTCTGCTCATTTGACTAAAAGGTAATTTTGAATTAGAATACACAGTGGTATTCAGCCTGGATTTCACTGTAGGGCTATCTACATTAAGAGGACAATTTTAGGAAACCTAAAGCAGGGACCATCTGCACTAAATTCCTCAATTCTATCACTTTCTTCTCAAATGTACCTAGCATCTCTATGATCTGTGATTTTGTAAGATTCCTTGCTCTGTAATTAAGACCCCAGATATTCAGATTATTAGTCTCATAAATTAAATCAGTGATTTTCAAATAGTTATTCACTAATAGAAATACTTTTATTTTCCCTTTCCTCCAAATCATTTCATGTTGTTATTTCTACAAAAACCACATGAAAAAAATTATTACAACATTCAATTCTGGCAGTGACTAAGCTGTAGTTTTTCAACACTCATTGAATAATCTCTGGAGACAAAGATTCATTGTGGTTATCTATTACTGACCAAAGATGACTGTGGTAAATTACAGCAAGATAGAATTAAGCAAGTGTTTACTTGACATCCTCCATGATGCTTTGTCAGGGTATGGAGATGGTCCCTAGATTGTCAAAGACCAACAGTGCAAGGTCTGGCAGGTTCTACCATACTGGAAAGGTTTTGAGTATGGACTATGTGACTGTTGTCTCAAGACCAGCTTCAGAGTCTACTCTTCAGAGGGTTGGCCATCAGTTAGTGAATCATTTGGACAACAGCAACTTATTAAACTATTGAATAAGATGGTGAGGGATTGCAATCTATAGTACTAGAAGGATTCTCAAAACATTAAAGTATAGTTGACTTCAGAAAAGCAGAGCAGTGCCTGTGCTACAATATTAAATTTAAAATATATTCTCTAAAATGCTGATGTAATAGATTTTGTTTCAAGTGCAATCTTTTTTCTGTCCTTTATGTGTTTCTTGAATCATAAAAAAATATCCTTGAAATATTTGTGTTTGTCAAGACCATTAAAAAAAAGGCTAGTTGATTTATTTATGGGAAAGGCTAAAAAGACTTATCCAGGTCCTGACCACATCCTATTTCTCCCAACTGCCCAGGACAAATTGGGCTACTCAGGATATGCTATAGGTATCCAGTACTTTTCCAACTTCATGCTTTTGTTCCTGCTGCTGTCTATGTCTGCAATATCCCTAGCCTTTAGTATGGTGCCTCACAAATAGTAGGTGCTTGATGAATTTTTGTTGACTACTACCTATTGACTCCCTCCATTTCTGCCTTTAAAGATTTTGTCCAGATTCAAGATCCATCTCTGATGCCACCCCTTTCCCCGCTAAAGTTCTACTCTGATGCTTCATTTTAGTGTTGAGATGACCCTTGTCCACAGGCTATACTAACACTTCAAACTCTGACCAATGCAACCAAACTGAAAAAGGCTTTCAACACAGACCTAGAGACCAACTGTAATTGTCCTTTAAGGATCAGCCTAATTAAATTCCAAAAGACTCATCAGTAACTGAGGATTTTATCTTATTTCATTTTTTTTGGTCACAATAACTCATGAAGGTGTAGAGGACTTTAGGTCTATATCACTGGAGTGACTATCCACACTGATAAATCATGGGCCTCTTGGAATACTGGAGTATGTGTGGATTCAACAAGGAGCAACAGGATGCTAAAGCTGGATGTGACTAGACAGGTTTGCTAGTTCAACCCCATCCTTCTTTCATAAGGCACCTGAGCACTGAATGGATTTTTTCAAGCTCATGTTTGAACTAGTAGTAGTACTAGTACCCAGATTGACTCACTCCCAAACCAACACTCTTCCCACCATGTGGTCAATACTTATTTCCTATGCCAGTATAAGAAAATCATTTTTATTGAAATTTTGAAGATGAATATTCCAAATAATGGTTCAGTTTAGGGAGTACTGAATGAACATAAGATATTTTCTCACAAGATAACTGGCAGTTAGGTGGTACTGTAGAAAGTCAATAAATAAATATTTATTAAACATTTACTGTGTGCCAGGCATTATGTGCTCATCACTGAGGATACAAAAAGAGGCAAAAGACACCCTTTACCCTCAAGGAACTGACAATCTTGTTGTTGGAGACAACAAGCAAACAAATATATATGAACAAGCTTTATTCACAATAAAAAAAGGAAATAATTCAGTGAGGGAAAGGCACATTAAGATTAAGGATTAAGAGCAGTGGGGAAAGGCTTCCTGTAGAAGATGAGATTTTCATTGAGACTTGAATCCAGGGAAGCCAACAGGTTGACATGGGAAGAGAGCAAATTGAAGGCATGGGGGACAGTCAAAGAAAATGCCCTGAGACAAGAGATGAAAACTGAGTGACTTGTTCATAGAACATAGGAAGATATTAACATATCTTGTTAACATATTAACATAACAAAGATATAGATATTAAAAGTAAATACAAAGTACTTTTGGTGACCATGGTGGGAAGGGCATTCACAAGTAGGGAAACAGGAATGATAAAGGAGATTCAGCAAAAAAACAAAGCAAGTACAAGCAAAACCATAAACAAGTACCACGGGAAAAATCAAAATAATTGGGCAAAACAAGCAGAAAGGTGGTTTTGAGTGATTACACGTGGAACTCTCCCACCCTTCTATTTTTTTAATCAATCATTAAAAGAAATGAAAAACAAATGTATTACCTTCAACAAAGTAGTATCAACCAGGCACATTCTAATTTACCAGGGAATTTTGCCCCTTTTTTTAAGCATTTTTTTCTCATTTACCTAGTCATGATCTATTATATATATATATATATGTACATATATATATATATATACCCATATATACATATATACATACATATATATATTGTCCTTTGGTTCTGCTTTTAATAATGAATACTATTTATAATAATATTAATCAATATTAATAATAATTATAACTATTAATAAAAATAACAATTATTTACATAGTACTTACTACGTGTTGGGCCCTGTGCTAAGCTGTTTACAGTTACCTCCTGTTATCCTGATTTTACTCTGGTTGCTCACATGCCCTACAAAATTTGCTTACTTAACTACAGTGCTAAACAGGGCAATGCTCAGAGCTGATTTTTCCTTGATAAATAATTTGTGTGACTCTGTCAGTTGCTGTAAAAAGTTAATAAACTACAAAACTAGATTTCCGTTCTTTCTAATTCTTTTAAAATATTAGATTAATGCTCTTTTTTTTTTTACATTACTTCTACCTCCCAATGACTTCTGTGTTCCCTAATAGAACCCTCCTTGTAATAAATAAATTCTGTCAAGTAAAACACATTATCATGCTAAACATGTCTGAAATTGGTATGCCTGCCTCATTCCCCACTTATATGATACTATATCTTTGCTGAGAGAAGAAAGAGACATGCTTTATTATCAGTCCTCTGAAGGCATGGCTAGTCATTGAATCGATCAGCATCCTGGAGTTTCCAGTTGTTGTTTTCCTTTATATTAGTATAGTGATTGTGTAAATTGTTCCCCTGGTTCTGGTTACTTTCTAGGCAGACTATTTCCCCAAGATTCTTTGAAATTCTTCATATTTGTTATTTCTTAATGTATTTTTAATATACAATTATTTAACAAATAATTCCTTCCTACCTTCCTTCCTCCTTCCTTCCTTTTTTCCTTCCCTCCCTTTCTATTCCATTCCTTTCTTCCTTTATATGTTTTTAAAGCAAGGCAACATTCTAGGCACTAGAATGAATAGGACCTGCTATTTTATTGGTATAGGGAATTAAAAATGAGGATTGGCATTCCCTCAATCAATGCAACTTAGCATTTGCTCTCCAATTTATTGTTTTAGAGAGTGGCTTGGAGCCTCAATAGATCAAATGACTTGCTGAGGATCAGGAAGCCAGTATGTCAGAGATGGGTCTTGAACCTTGCTCCTTTGTCTCTGTCATAAAGGAGCTATCACTTTAACTAGTCAACTAAAATGGAACTGTAACATCCCATTTCAAAGATGTCCCAACAAAACGTTATATATGCTACCTGCAAAAATACTTAAATTTAAAGTTTCAGGTTTTGTATAACTAGTCTCTTATTTGATCAATAACAGAAATAAAGGATGCCACAAATCAAGTTTATTTTAAACATTGAATATCCATAATAAGTGCCAAATGACCAACTAGTTGATTACTAGAAAGCACCTAGCCAACCACCACATTCTAAATACAATAAGGTGCTCAGTTACAAGTGCAGCTTTTGTTCCAATAAAGTCTGAACTAGCCTACAGCGGAAGCAATAGGACTGGAAAGGAAGACTCAGATACGGGTGATATTATGAAGGATGAATCTGCGGGTCTTCATGACTAACAGACTATAAGAGGAGACACGAAGTCCTTGACTCCAAGATTTTGAGCTGGATGACTTGGAGAATGATGGTACCATTTTCAAAAATAGAAATGTCTAAAGGGGGAGTTGTCTTCTGGGGAAAGATGATTATATGGTAAACTTTAGATATGTTGAGTTTGACAGGAAGTCTAGAGAGTAAGCTATCTTCTGGGGAAAAATGATTACATGTTGGGTCTTAGATATGTTTAGTTTGAGGTGCTAGAGTGGAATGGGACCCACATCCAAGTGGAACTAATCAGCATAAAGTTAGAGTGTGGGACTTGAGCTCAGGGAAGAAGTCTAGAACTGAGCGTAGATTTGGGAATTATGCAGAGATCATAGATTTAGAATTAGAAAGAACTTCTGAGTCCATTTAATCCAATCTCCTCATTTTACAGATGAAGAAATTAGGGAGGTGATGAAGGGAAGGTGGAGGTATGAAAGGATCTAAGGAAGCTAAGATTCCTCACAAATAGCCCAGTAAAGTGCTAAAAATGTACCAGAAGGAACATAAAGAAAATCAAAGAGAACAAGCTATGAGATCCTCTATCCAGTCTAAAAATTAATGTAAAGACTGCCAGAATCTTGTAGAGGCTCTATGTGGAGTCAGCCTAGAGAGGATAGAAGGCAAAGCATTCAAGCCACCAGATCCTACAGCAGGAAACAGGGTCAAATCAGTACTCAAGCAGCACAATGCCCAACTAGCCAAATCTGAGTCACAACAAAGAGACAGGGCCAGACAATATTTGTCCAGACAACCCAGCCCAAGCCAGCACCCCAGGAGCTCACAACTGAATCACAGTAGGTGACAGCTATAATTAATGCCCAGACAGACCATGCAAGAACCAGAGCAAAAATAAGAGCCAGAGCAGCCTCTGGAAGGCATTACCAACACAAACAACATCTGGTTGGGGTCTGTCACATTCATAGTAACCAATTCCAAATTTGGTACTATGCAAGGAGAAGACAGAGAAGGCACCAAGACCAAAACCCAAGTTGAGGTCCCAGGAGAACGAGCCAAAATCAAGGAATTTTTGCAGGAAGCAAGGTCTAGTCTCAGCCACTACATTCTGGATCAAGAAAGGACTACATTCTCCAAAAGTATTGGAGTGAGGAGAGACTGACTCAAGCACAAAGCCCCAATCCAGAAACTGAGACGGAAGATATGAATAACAAAAGAAAGTGTGTGTGTTCATTCTTCGTTGCTGAAGAAGACCATGCCATCAGAGAAATAATGACATGACTTGCACTTGACCTTGTTTTGAGTGAGGGAGGGCTGTGCAGGTCACCAGCCTCACTTCTCCTCCAGAACCAGCTGAATCCAGTGACGAGATACTCATCAGGATGACTGGAGATGGCCCAGGATGGGGCAATTGGGGTTAAGCGACTTGCCCAATGTCACACAGTTAGTGAATGTCAAGTGTCTGAGGTGAGATTTGAACTCAGGTCCTCCTGACTCTTGCACTGGTGCTCTATCCACTGTACCACCTAGCTGCCCCAACAAAAAAAAAGTAACCAATACAGTGAAGAAATACTATATACTGTGAGGAACAAAAGAGGTAAACCAAGAAGAGGGTAACTCCATAAACCCAAACAGAAAAAAAAGTGTCCTGGCCACAAGGAATAGAAGAAATGGAACAAGGGACAAAAGAAACAGGTTGAATAACATTAACAAAGAAAGAGTGTCAAGGACAACTTGAGAACCAGACTCCCTGAAATATCAGAATAGGCCAGACAGAAAGTAATGATTCCATGAGACAAGAAATGTTAAAGTAAGATAAAAAGATTGACAAAAAAACCCAGAAGAAAATGTAAGGTATATCCTACCAAAAACAGCTGACCTTGAAAACAAGAGGAAATAATCTAACATTCAGTGGACTCCCTGAAACCATGATCATTTTACAGGTGAGGGAACTGAGAACGAGTGAAGTTTAAAAGAAATTACTTGCCCAAGGTCACACAGGTATTAAGCATGCATGAATATGTAGGTGTGTAGGCGGGGAATGGGTAAGGGTAAAGTCACTGGAGTGAATAAGATCTCTTCAGAGGTAGAAGGGCAGAGGGCCAAGGCTCAGGACATCTCTCCAGGTTTTTCCCCTTTTTAAATGTACTGAACTTTCACAAACTAAAAGCAGGTATTGCTGCATCTATATCTGATTTGGATCTAGCAAAGTGTGTCAAGTGACATTTTGATTCGATAATTCATATATCTTAAGAAACCAAATCTCTCTGGAGAGAAGGATGGCAATTGAATCACTGAGACCAAAAGCAACATTCATTGGCCTTTCTTTCAAGTTTATAATGAGTATAAGGTACGCAATATTTTTAAGCAAGAGAAATCAATGGAATTTCCAGAATCTTCAAAAGCCTTTTTTGTTGTTTACCAACTCTTCATGACCCTATTTGAGGTTTTCTTGGCAAAGATACTGGAGTAGTTTGCCCTTTCCTTCTCCAGCTTATTTTACAAGTGAGGAAATACTAACCCAAGGTCATACAGCTAGTAAGTGTCTAAGGCTGGATTTGAACTCAAGTCTTCCTGACTTGAGGCCCAGAGCTCTATCCACTGTGCTACCTAGCTATCCTAAAAGACTTCTGTTTCTATAAAATAAGAGTTAGGGGAAACAGTGTGCTTTCTGGAGAAGTCCTTTGTAACTGATGATATTGTAATCATTTGGCTATTATATTTAAATAATATATTGGTATTCAATGTATTTTAGAGGATTATTTTTGGCTCTTTCATGTAAAATAATAGTAATAGCACTTGATATATTAAAAAAACTCTTTAAGGTTTCTAAACACCCTACAAAGTAGGTATTACTGTCTCAATTTTACAGGTAAGAAAATTGAGACTCAGAATTTAAGTGATTTACCCATGGTCACATAGCTTACACATGCCAGGCAGGATATGAACTCAGGTCTCTCTTAACTGCAAGTCTACTGGTCTTTTCCACTACTCTATACTGTTTTTCAATATAAAATTTGTCTCGCATTAAAAGGGAATGTGTTTCTGCAATGTTATAGTGAATTTTTCATATAATTGAAAGTTTACGTTTCAAAGACAAAAACTTGAAAAATTCTGAACTATTTTTATAGAATCTTTCTACATTATACTGAATGCTTCCCTGCCTTCTTTAACAGAATATACTAAAAATAATTTAGTCTTTTCTGGATGTCTCAGCTTCATTACTATGAACTTCTATCACTGTACTATGCAGTAATACAGTTCTGTGTCTTTCAAATTTTATCTGCCTCATCTCATGATATGAAGGTTATTGTAGCTCCCACCTCATTATAATGGCTCTCCCCTTTCACTTCTAGTTGGCTTTCTCTACTCAGCTAGGGGATGGGAAGCAAGAAAATAAAGCTTGTTTGTTATTGTATTTTAACTGTGTCAATAAGGTCTAAGCAATAAAGAGCATAGCTGTGGGACTAGTTCTTCATGCCCATTATTTTAGGGTTCAGAGACCTCTGTCACTTAGATCTTGTTAGGGTCCCTAGAGGATGGAAGTTGTCAGGTGTTTAGCCACTAATCAGAATAGAATCTTAAAATTCAGAGGAACTTTGGAGGAAACCTAGTTTGATTTAATTCAATCAAATAAGCATTTATTAAGTATCTATTATGTCTAAGACACTGTACACTGGGTACAAAAAGAAAAAAGATCACTTCTGATCCAAGTCCCAATCTAGAAACTGAGAGTGAAGATGTAAATAATGGAAGAAAGTAATAAATATGATGAAGGAATACTTCATTGAAGAAAAATGGATCATAGGATCATGGCTTCAGAGCTGGAAGGGATTTTAGGGGTCATCCAGTCCACCTTCCTCATTTTACAGACAAGGGGACTGATGCTCAATGACCTGCACAAGTTCAGAGTGCTAATTCATGGAAAAGGAAAGAAAGAAAAACCCAAGAGGTTTATAAGATATATTTAAGTAACATTTACATTCAAGAATCTTTAGTTATCTTATTTTTGCTTGTATGTATGATAGGGAGTTAAATTTTTTCACTGACATAATATAAAATATATATGTTAATATATTAATAACATATAAATATCAAAATATATAACATTTTATATATAATCAATCCATCAACAAGTATTTATTAAACACTTACTATTACGTACCAGGCAATGTGCTTTAACTAGGGATAAAAAAGGCAAAAATACAAAACAGCTCATTCCCTCAAGAAGTTTATCTACTCATGGAGTAGACAGCATGTAAAGTCTGAGGTAAAGAAGGGGAGCATTCCATGTCTGGGGGACAGCCAGTAAAAACACACAGAGATAGAAGATGAGTATCACGTGTCTTGAGCAACAAGCAGGCCAGCATGGCTGAACTGGACAGTCCGTAGAGAAGCATTTAGTATGAAAAGACTAGAAAAGTAGCAAGGGGACAATTGTGCGAGTTTTCAATACCAGGAGACTTCATCTTTGATCTAAGAGGTAAAAGAAAAACCACTAAAGTTTAGCTACCAGTAGATTAATATTGTCAGGACACTTTAGGAAAACCAGGATAGCACTCAGTTAAGAATATTGTGTGTGCTATGTGCCTGGCACTGTGCTAAGCAGTGGAGATACAAAAAGAGGCAAGAGATAGTTCCTGTCTTCAAGGAACTCACAATCTAATGGGGGAGAAAACAAACAAATATGTACAAATACGCTACATACAGGATAAATAGAAAATAATTAAGAGGGGGAAAGTGCTAGAATTAAGGGAGGGGTCAGGAAAGAATTCCTGCAGAAAGTGGGATTTTAATTGAGAGGGGAAGGAAGCCAGGAGGTGAAGATGAGGAGGGAAAGTATTCCAGGCATGAGGCACAGCCAGAGAAAATACCCCGAGCTGCTAGATTAGGATCTTTTTGTGGAAAAGCAAAGAAGATGCCATTGTGATTGGACTGAACAATATGCGATGGGGAATAAGGTATAAGAAGGCTGGAAAGGTAAGTGGGGGCCTTGAACACCAAGCAGAGGATTTTGCATCAGATTGTGGAGGGCAATGGGGAGTCAGTCATTGAGTGGGAGCATCAGAGTGACATGGTTAGACTTGTGCTTTTAGGAAATCACTTTGATGGCTAAATGGGAGATGGAGTGGAGTGGGCAGAGAATTAAGGCAGGCAGATTCAACAGCAGGCTATCACAATAGTCCAGGTGTGAGACGATGAGAACCTGTACCAGAATGGTGGTCCTGGCAGAAGAGAGATTCATTCAAGAGATTTTGCAAAAGTGACATCAACAGGTCTTGGCAACAGATTGGATATGGGAGGAGGAGTGAGAGACAGTGATGAGTCAAGAATGATACTGAGGTTACGAGCCTGAGTGACTGGGAGGATGGTGCTCACTTTAGCAATTGATAGATTGGAATGAGGAGAGTTTTGAGGCAGGGATGCCATTTAGCAGGTTACTGCAATAGTGTAGATAAGAGATGAGGAGAGCTTGAACTAAGAGGGTGATTGTTTGAGTACAGAAAAGGGGATGTATTTCATGTGTGTTTGTCCTTTGTTGCGAAGATCATGCCATCAGAGAAATGATGACATGACTTGCACTTGACTTTGTTTTGAGTGAGAGAGGGCTGTGCAGGTCACCAGCCTCACTTCTCCTCCAGAGCCATCTGAATCCAGTGACCAGTAAATTCATCAGAATGACTGGAGATGATCCAGGATGAGGTAATTGGGGTTAAGTGACTTGCCCAAGGTCACACAGCTAGTGAGTGTCAAATGTCTGAGGTGAGATTTGAACTCAGGTCCTTTTGACTCCTGCACTGGTGTTCTATCCACTGTACCACCTAGCTGCCCCTGTATTTCATTGTACATCGTGTATCAATCACAAGATCTGGTAACTAATTGGATATATGGGGTAAGTACATATGAGGAGTCCAAGATGACTCCAAGGTTATGAACCTGGATGACTGGGAAGATGGTGAGTAATAGGGTCATTTGGAAGAGGGGAGGGTTTTCAGGGAGAGATAAGTTTTATTTTGGGCATATTGAGTTTGAGATATACATGGGACATGCAATCCACAATGGTCAAGAGTCAGTTAGAGATGTAGGGCTTAAACTCAGAAGAGACATTAGTGCTGGATCTTTGGTTCTGGGGTCATCTGCAGAGAGATAAGAAACTGAATATCATTGTTATATCATTCCAAGATATGATGGTCACCATTATACTACTCCGCCTTCTTGACACTGCTGCCCCTCAATCCTAGATTCTTCATATACACACTTCCATTTATACATACACATACATACTAATGCACATATCCATGTGTGTTTGCATATATTCACTGCTAAGTTCTGGGACAAAAAGACAAAAACAGTCCTTGCCCTCAAGAAGTTTACATACTAAGGGGGGGACAATATGTAAAGATATATACATATAGATATAGATATATGTATATACACATATATGAAATAAATGCAAAATAAAAGGAAAGCAACCTTAGAATTGAGGGTTCAAGTGCATACGGACCAATAAAGGCTTCATGTAGGTATAATTTTGAGCTGAATCTTAAAGGAAGCCTGGGATTTAAGGAGGTAGAGATGAGGAAGGAGAATGAATATACATATGTATACATATACCCACACATACACACATGCATAGGTGTATATATAGATATATGTGTGTGTATGTGTGTGTGTGTATGTGTACAAATATGTGTGTACTCAACAATTTACTCTCTTTTCTCTGGGTCCTTCACTATACATAATATATTATAATTACATATAACATATTACAATCATATAACAAATAATTAGAACGATAATTATATAATTTAATTCTAATACTACAATATTGTCTAATTATATTATATATACTTATAGTCCTATATAATAATATATATAGTGAGGAAAGGGCAGTAAATTATTGAGTAGTGACAATTTTAATAAAATAAATGAATGTATACATTAATAAAAACAAACAAACACATACAGAGAAAACCATCGTGGTGCTTCTGACAATTCCACACACTTAAGTGTAGCAACTCTTCTATTTCCTATTAAGGACTGTGGTCACAACACTGGGGAGGGAATAAATTGCTGTGATGCTCAGAAGGGGACATGTTTCACACACTCCCAACCACCACAGGAAAGACAAAGCAACAGCTGTTTTGTAACCCAGATGAGATAGTGAAAGGCCTTCTGCTTCTGCAGCTAGTCAGGTCAGCACTTGAGCTATTTGGCTGCTTTGAGACTCAGTCTCTTTCTGATAAACGCACGTGCGTGTGCACACACACATGAAACCCTTTTGAGAACCAGTATTGCCAGTTTTGAAAAACAAGTTGCTAGTTAAACACTTGTACTAAGCATCTGCCTTTCAAGCTGCCAAAGTTAAAAACCAAAAAATACATGGGAGAAAAAAGTATTGCTTCTCAAACTACTCAGACTGCTACATTCCAAACATTCCCAAACTTCCTTAGGTGCTTAAAAAAATACAATGCCAAACAGTAGACAGAATTAGAATATAGTTAATTACTTTGGAACCTTTCTCGTAAAGAGACAGATCCTTTTAAGGATAAAGCCTACAAAGAATTGGGAAAGAACTTTAGCGATCTTCTAGCCCAACAGCCTTATTTTACAATTGAAGAAAGAGATGTCCAGAAAAGTTAAATGACTTACCCTCAAAGCTGATACACAGATATTAAGTCACAAGAGCTGGAATCTGAACCCACATCCTTTGGTTCCAGATTCACCACTACTACTACTTCTCACATAAAGACACTGACTTTCAAATTGGGCCCAATGATTGACTTGGCATCAGAATCTCTTCATGTGATTTTAACGTAGCCACACACCTCATATGAATTCATTTATGTTGTTGAGTGAATATGTGTATAATAAAATGCACATATTTACCTTCAGCTAATGGTTCTTGAAGAAGAGACAGACTTCCCATCTCCTCTAAGGACAAGGTCATGAATGAAAAGTAATACATGTTGGTAATTAATATTCTATTTGGGACTTACAATAACTTGATATTCTTACACTTGGAAAGGGAAAAACTGATATGCACAAAATTGTGGAGACCACTACTAGTTACTACTATTCATTTTAAAGTGCAATTTTTACAAAGTACATTAAAACAATATTGATTTGCCAAATAACTCTCCCTTAAAGCAAAAATTTCTCTGAATTTCAATTTACCTAAAAAATATCATGATAATATTATTCTTGCCAAAATGAACAGACCAAATGAACTTTAAATCTCTCTTAAGTCTATTTTAGATGATTTTGTAATAAATACTTAGTACAGTGAACACAGTACAAAGGTAACAAGAAGCATCATTTCATAGAAGGCTGAGTCACCTTGTTTTGCTTTGCTCACATCTTCCATAAGTAAACAGACCATCATAAGAATAATTTCAGGGAATAAATAAATGAATAAAATTTCTGAATTTTTACACATAAAAAAGTTATAACTGCTTTATGCTTTTTTTTGCTTTGTTCAGTCTTTTTTCAGTCGTGTCTGACTCTTTGTGACCCCATTGGGGTTTTTTTTTGGCAGATATTGGAGTGGTTTACCATTGCCTTTTCCAGCTCATTTTACAGATGAAGAAACTGAGACAAACAAGATTAAGCAATTGTCCCAGGGTCACACAGCTAGTAAGTTTCTGAGGTCGCATTTGAATTCGGGTCTTCCTGACCCCAGGGCCAGTGCTTTATCTACTGTGCCACCTAGCTGCCCCTAAGCGCTTAAGTTACAGATGTTACAGATCCGTAGTTACCTACACTGATGAAATCAGAGGTCTGGACCTTCCTATACCTTTCCCCCCACTTTCTCTCACATAATAACTTGCCTTGGCAAAGCATAATAGATGGAAAGCTTGGGTATTTATTTATTGGTATTTATCTTCTCTTGTCCACTACAGGTCATCTCAAAACTATGTGAGTCTGTCCTGTGAAGGGTTAGAAGGGCTGCCTTGCCCTCATCCTGGTACGTTGGCAACTGCTTCCATATGGGGGAGGGGGCACACTCAAGTGGGCAAGCTTGAAGCTGGGCCGCTGGTCTCCGCTCCATATCTTTTCCCAAGCATGGGTGATTGAACATCCATTTTCAGACTGGAGGCAGCACAGGATGGTGGGGAAAGCTTTAGTTTTAGAACTGGAAGAACTGTGTTTCAATCCCAGTTCTGCCACTTCTTGGCATTTAGTTGTTTTTCAGTTGTGTCCAACTTTTCATGACCCCTTTTGAGACTTTCTTGGCAGAAACACTGGAATGGTTTGTCATTTCGTTCTCCAGCTCATTTTACAGATGAGGAAACTGAGGCAAACAGAGTAAAGTGGCTTGCCCAGGGTCACACTACTAGTAAGTGTCTGAGGCTGAATTTGACCTCAGGAAGATGAGTACTCTTAACTCTTAGGCCCAGCTAACCAACTAGCTACCACCCCTTATATACAGATATGTATGCCCCCTATATACATCAAAAATACATATGCCTATGATGTATATACAACAATAGTGCACATATACACACATAAGTACATGTGTATATGTGTGCATATATATATATATGCATATACAATTCACACATATACATATATACACATACATCTTTAGGCTTTGATAGCTTCAAATCACACTTAAGACTTTTGGGAACACTTTGTACATATTTATGCCTGAATCTGTGATATCACTGGTGCAAGGAACTCTCAGAGTGGAATTTTCCTCTGCCAATGCTTATGAGCAACTAGCCTGAAACTTATAGTCTCAGCTCCAAATCACTAATAATAGGCCTTAGCCTAAAAAGGCCCACATGTCCCACTGCATCCTGGCCATCTCCAGTCATCCTGATAAATATCTGGTCACTGGATACAAATCTTCAGGAGGAGAAAGTGAGGCTGACGACCTTGCACAGCCTTCTCTCACTCAAAACAAAGTCAAGTGCAAGTCATGTCATCATTTCTCTGATGTCATGGTCTTCTTCAAAAATGAAGGATGGTAGTAAATTGGGAAAGAATTTTTACAGCTAAGCTCGGGGATAAAGGCCTCATTTCTAGAATATATAGAGAACTGACCCAAATGTATAATCATACAAGTCATTCCCCAATTGATAAATGGTCAAAGGATATGAACAGGCAATTTTCAGAAGAAGAAATTAAAGCTATCTATAATCATATGAAAAAATGCTCTAAATCACTATTGGTTAGAGAGATGCAAATCAAAACAACTCTGAGGTACCACATCACACCTATAAGATTGGCAAACATGACAGAACAAGAAAATGATAAATGCTGGAGAGGATGTGGGAGAGTTGGAACACTAATTCATTGTTGGTGGAGCTGCGAGCGCATCCAACCATTCTGGAGAGCAATTTGGAACTATGCCCAAAGGGCTACAAAAATGTGCATACCCTTTGACCCAGCAATATCGCTACTAGGACTATATCCCCAAGAGATCATAAAAATGGGAAAGGGTCCCACATGTACAAAAATATTTATAGCAGCACTCTATGTAGTTGCCAAAAACTGGAAGTCAAGGAGATGTCCATCAATTGGGGAATGGCTGAATAAATTATGGTATATGAATGTAATGGAGTACTATTGTGCCATAAGAAATGATGAACAAGAAGACTTCAGAGAGGCCTGGAAGGACTTATATGACCTGATGCTGAGTGAAAGGAGCAGAACCAGGAGAACTTTATGCACAGCAACGACCACAGTGTGTGAGAGTTTTTTCTGGTAGACTTAGATTTTTGTAATAACACAAGAACTTCTTACAAAAAAAAAAAAATCCCAATGGTGGATCTCAAGGCAAAATGCCTTCCACACTCAGAGAGAGAAATATGGAGGTCACTCACATATTGTAGCAGATCCTGTTTGTGTATGTGTATGTGTTTGTGTATCATGTTCTGATTTGTTATACGATTTCTTTCATTTATCTTAGTCTGACTACATAGCATGACTATAGTGAAAATATACTCAATAAGAAAGTATATGTAGAATCTATACAGAATTGTATGCAGTCGTGGGGAGGGAGGGGGGTAGTGGGGGGCAGGTGGGGGGGGATAAAATCGCAATTGTATGGCAGTGATTGTTAAACATTAAAAAATAAAAATAAAAAAAAAAATGAAGGATGAACATACACATACAGTCTCAAAGAGTTCCCTGGGGGCGCTGAGAGGTTAAGTAACTTGTCCATGGCCACACAGTCGTATGTGTCCAAAATTAGACCTTGCCTCTCACTATATATGGGGATAATCATCTTTGTACTACCCATCTGGCAGGGTTGTTGGGAGAAAAGCACTTCATAAGCCAAAAGATGCTATACTGTAACATTTAATATGTAATGCAATATAATTATATAACATATAATTATATTAATGTGATATTATCGTATATAAATTTTAAAAGAATCTTCTCTTCCAACTCAATTTTGAATTCATCTTGTAATTCATATATAATGCTTGCCCATGATATACAACTTGCATTCAGGCCATACATTCAGTTGAGTGTCACAGTAGGGGTAATAGGTGTTTTTATTCCACTTTTTTTTCTGTTTCAGATATAAAGATCAATATTACTTGAATTACTGTGGGTTTCACTGAGCATGCTTTGTAACTGCTCTAGGGGTCTATTTAGCTTCATGTGAAATATCACATATTATTCCCTTTTCTTTTGCTAAGTTATTATTACTGTTTTTATAGTGGTGTGTAGTATAGAAGCAAGTGGGGCTGAGGGGAGGCTCTCACCTCAGTGATCTGAGGACTGAAAATATTTATGAACCACTAACCTAGGATGACCCCAAATACCAGGGGTTCCTTTCACCACTAGGTTCACATTTCTCATAAAAGCATTGAAGGGCCTTTTAAACCCATAAACAGGTTATTGCAACACGTACTGCATTTTAAATTATCCGTGACTGTGGTAATCAGCCCTGCTGTGCATCATTTCTCAAGAAGTATGACCAGTATTTGGAAAATAATAAGACATTTGCACTTGTGTTTTCTTGAAGCACATATGGATAAATACATGCATACACACACACACACATAAACCGAGATATATACGTGTAACAGCCTTGCGTGCTTTGTGGCTAAATAAATTACTGTGATGAACCCAGAACTCTCTTATCTGTTTCTACTTCATAAATTAAATACTCAAATTAAGAGGAAATGAATACACAAAATTCATTTAGATACTGAAGAAGTTCTGCTAGTTTCAAAACTGGTAGCATCATTATTTGCTATGGAATGCCTTTTATGGCTAATAAAAACGTGGAAATTAACGATCACAGAGCTCTAGAGTTGGAAGAAACCAGAAATCCTTTCATTTTATAGGAGAGGAAACTGAGACTATATATATGCATATGTATAGATGCATTTACATACATATATGTACAATGTATGCATATATATTATATTTATATGTATTAATTGACTTACCCAAATTTATGTAACTTCAGGGCTAGGACTAGAATTCAGATCTCCTGATTCTGAACCTATTTCATCTATTATACAGAATTGTAGAATTACTAGATTGAGAACAGGAAGGAGACTTGGAAATCATATCTAATTCCCTAATTTCATAGAGAAGGAAACAGAAAAACAGGGAATTGAGAGTCAAAGGTCAGAAAAACAGAGTTGGAATCATCATATTGGATAATAAGCTAACAATTAAGCATTTCCCAGTTCTCTATCAAAAATTTTATTTTCCAAACTATTTGGCAACTGGGTGATGAAGTGGATTGAGTGCTGGACCTGGAGTCAGGAAGACTCATCTTTCTGAATTCGAATCTGACCTCAGACACTTACTTGCTGTGTGACCCTGGGTGAGTCACTTAACCTTGCTTGCCTCAGTTTCCTCATCTGTAAAATGAGCTGCAGAAGGAAATGGCAAACTACTGCAGCATCTTTGCCAAGAAAATCCCAAATGGGGACTGAACAACAACACAAAGTTTTCTTTCAAGAAGATCTCCAAAGTATTTTAAATATGAGATTTTTCTTTTAAGGCAAGATCTCTATTCAACTTCTGTCTTAGACACTTGCTCCTAAGTCAAGCAGGGCAAATTAACCTTTCTGAACCTGTTTCCTCATCTGTATAAAGAAGAAGACTGGACTCAGTGACATCTAAGGTTTCTTTCAATTCTAAATTTCTGATCCGTTGGTCCTGAGTTTTGTCATGAAAGACCATGATGGAGGTTACAGTAAGCTTATAAGCTAAATATCAATTTGTTTGTTTTAAGTCCTTCTTGGGCTTAACAATGTTTTGCATGGATATACACATATACAGATTTTCAAAGAGAAAAACGACTAAAATCTGAAATACAGAAAGGATCTTTTAAAATTCTAACTTTTTTTTTTTAGAAACAAAACTGAAACCAAAATGGTATCTGTGAAACTTCCCCACTATTATCTATTTCTCAGTACCAGATTCAGTGAGTGGGGGAAGTATGAGAGCGCTCAATTGTGCAACAAAATTTAAGGGTGGGATGGGGAAAGCTCACATTGCAGTCATTTCGTGAACACTTCACAGTTTTCTCAACATCAGCCATTGGGGGTTGGCCATGTCATGTACCTCTTGCCATCTCGCCTCTCACCCCCGCACCTTTAGTAGTTCCATATTGTCTAAAGGATAAAATACAGTCCCTTCAGTTTTGTATTTAAAGTTCCACATGATCCCTCTTCATCTTTAACTCTTAGAATCGTTAGCTTCCTTTAAGGTTCAGGTCAGGAGTCACATCTTACAGGAAGTCTGTCCCGAGTCTCCTAGTTATTACTGTTTTCTCACTCCGCAAATAATCTTGTATTTATTCATCAGTTCACAAGTTGTATTTCCCAGTAGAATGTTAGATCCTATGGAGAAAGGTCAGTTTTTCTTTTTTGTCTTTGTATCTCCCAAACACTATGTTGTATATAGCATATGCTTAATATAGAATGTCCCCAAAGTAAGTCTCTGAGGCTGAATTTGAACTCAAGTCTATCTTGATTCCAGGCCCAGTACTCTATTCACCTCCAATTTAGATGCAGGATTCAGAGCTGAAAGATACTTTAAGAGATCCTCCAGTTCAGCCCCTTCATTTTACAAATGAGGAAACTAACCCCAGGACGGTAAAGTGTCTTACCCAAGATCACACAGAGAGTTTACATGGCAGAGCTCAAATTCAAACCCAGGTCTCCAAACCTAGTCCTCTTTGTACTATACCATACTGCCTCTTAGAAAGCCCTTGATAAAATACAGACATATTATTGAGAGAATATTGAATTTCATTCAGCAAGTTCATAGAGTGTATTTCAGAAGTCTCTGGAACTATCCTCTCCTGGTAGGTGAATCATGATTAAGGGTCTGACTACTGGACTACTGTTTGTCCCCAGACTACCCACGGGTTGTACAAACTGTCTTTCTGCCCAGGGCTGCCACTGGTCTGGAGGATCAACATTTTCTAGTAAATTCCACACATATCTGGTTCTTATGCCAAGATAGGCCGGTTGGGCTTGGAGTTCCCTCCCATATAGACCAGAAAAAGGTGGAGATTAGAATCATATGATTATGATACAAGGTTAACTACCTTGAATTGATAACCTGGAAGGTATCAATTGTCAATAGGGCTATTGTCAGGGATAGCAGGGAATAAATGAAGATTTGTGAGCAGAGATGTGATGTAACTAGAGTTAAAAAGGAAGATTAGTCTGGCAACAGTATGAGGGATGATTTAAAGGGCAAGACAGTGAAGGTTGAAAGACTTTAGAATGCTATTTCAGGGGTTCAGGTGAGAGGTAATGAGGGTCTGCATTGGTATGGTGACTGAGGAGGGGAGAGGGGATGGCTATGAGAAATGCTGCAGAAAAAAACCAATAAGATTTGGTAACTAATTCACTATAAGAGGTATAAGAGAAGAAAAATTAAGGATATCCTTAAGGTTTTGAATATGGGAGACAGAGTAATTGAGGCACTATCAGCCAAAATAGTCACGGGGGAAGAAGGAACATGTTTGCGAAAAAAGATAATATGTGGGAACCAAAGAAAGTGAAAAATTGATGAGAAAGTAAATAACAAAAAGTATCTAAATCAAAAAAGAAGCTAACAACCTCAAAGCAAGATATGTCTTGTAAATGAGGTAGAGGCAATTAAAAATTACTGTAAAGCATCTACCTCTTATAATGTCACCAGCGATATAATTATATAGTTTCGCCTACTTGAAAACATGATAAAATTATTTCCCATGGAATGATGTACTTCTGCTGTTTCCAGAATCTAATATTCCATTGAATTTTGTATTTTGTTTTTTGCAAACTCATTTCAGGAATTCACTCTTCAAGCACTCTTAATAATGATAATGGCTAACATTTATATAGAGTTTACATTGTGCCAGGCACTATGTTAAATGCTTTGCAATTATTATCTCATTTTATCCTCACAACAAACCCTGAGAAGTAGGTGTTATTATTATACCCATTTTACATATGAGAAAACTGAGGCAAATAGAGGTTAAATGACTTGTTCAGTGTCCCCCAGCTAGTATGTGTCTGAGGTCACATTTGAACTCAGGTCTTCCTAATTTCAGTCCAGTATTCTATATATTGTACCACCAGCTGTCCCGGCATGCCTTCAGGATGAATTCCTGACTACATCTGAAAAATTAAGTCTGATACAAATATAACCACAAAAAAAGGTAACCAGGAAAAGGTAACCAGAAAAAGGTAGGGAGTGGGATTGTATGATTATAATAGAATGTTACCTATCTTGAGGGCGGGGTCAGCTTCACGTTTGTATCCCAGAGCGTAGCACAGCGTCCAGCATGCTTAATAAGCAATAGTTTGATTACACCCTTATTTATATTATTGTTCATATTACAAATAGTACCATGGACTTCATAGTAGGCAGCAAGATTGAAATAGAGGGAGAAACATGGCTTTAACGCTTCTAACACCACCACAGGCTGGAAACATTTTTTGAAGCAGCTGGTTTGGTGATAAGCACTGAAGGAGAATTCAGGAGACCTAGACTCATCTCAGCATTGTCACCAGCTAGTCATGCCAATAGACTGAGGCTTTCACCTCTCTGGTCACATTTCCTCATCTATCAAATGAGGGAGTTGGCTTGGATAGTTCTAAGGATAGTTCCAACTTTAAAAATATGAGAGTATTTCTCTAAAAAGTAAAACCACACACTAACTAAACATGAAAAGCATTTACCCTCAAATAATAGTTTCCCTGATTTGTCTACTGCTAGAGTTGTGATTGCCTAAGAAATTATTTACCAAAAAATCTTTTGCACTAAAATAAAATAATTCTTCTAAAATTTATCACTCTGATATTTATATACCCTTCATTCTTGATAGACATTCATAGTAATTATATAAATTTAAATTAATATTCAGCTGGACTTCTCAATTGAATTGAAAACAAATGTAGATGAAAATGAAAATGAAAAGTAGAATACTGGCCTAATGAGCAGTAAGGCTTCAAACCATAATTAGTAGGAAGTTCCAAAGACATATACCAAACTGAGAAAACACCCTGCCTGAGATGACCAGATTAAGTCACCAGAGTTATTTCATCATAACACTCCTTGTGCACAAAATATAAACTAAATCAATCACCAAGAAATTTATGGAAAAGGGGGCTCTGTAAAAAACATTTGGATGTTATTTGTTATGTTTAGATAAAAGTAAGAAACCAAAGAACTAGATCAGAAACCAAGATTTCCTTTAAAATATTTTCCTAATTTCCTTTTTAAAAAACATAGTTTACTTCAGAATCACAGAATGCCAGAGTTGAAAGGGGATATTTCATTTAATTTATACCTCCATTGAATTCAAGTTTTATTAAAAACCTATCATGTGCAAGGCATATAAATGTATAGGCAGTGACTTAATAATGGATAGCAAGTGAGTCTCAGATCTAGGAAGATTTGAGTTCAAATCTCACCTCTGAGACATACTGCCTGGATGCCTCTGGGCAAAGCATGTGCTCTAGATAACTCATGTAAGACTAAAAGTTATAAGAAAGGTCTCAATTTGCATTGGTTTCCTCATCCTGAAGTCCATTTTCAAGAGTGAAATCATCATCCTTTATGTTCAAGGTCTAGTGCTGAACAGAATTAAAATCCTCAGCTAGAAGAAAACTCTCTAAGTTTCAAGGATGATATGTTGTGTGTTCTTCATTTTTGAAAAGGACTAATGACATCACTAGCTATGTCTTAATTTGCACATGAATGGGATTTATGTGAAGCAGAGTTGTACAAAATTATCAGCCTCCCTCTCACTTCCAGTATCATTCAAATTTAGTGGCAGGACAAAAGTCAAGATAAGTGGTGATAACCCAGGATGCAGTAGATGAACTTGGCATCTTTGATGTCTTGAGCAAGCTCTAAGTGCCCCATAGTGCCTACTTCAGCCACCTTCATGGGCATTGGAACAAACTATTCTCATCCACCCATTCCACCAGGGGAAAGTCTTCATATACTTGGGGTAGACACCCCCTAATTCACCATTGGGTTTGAGGCCTGTCAGTTACCCTCAACCTGGTTTTAGCAGATCTACTAAGACAGTTTTATTGGGGTGTGGCCACTGTTCATGCTACAGCTTCTTTGAGCTACAAGTCAGAATTGGGGACACCAAAGGTGGATGAGCAGCCCTGGATTAATTTCAAGGATGATGAGGTAATTTATGAGTATGAGAGCAGGTTTCACGAAGGAGATGGCATTTGACATGTCAGCTTTATATCGCCAAGCCTAGGCATATCAGCAGACCACATTTCAGTTTCACCTTTGCCACACATCTCTCAAATGTTACAATAATTCTGGCAACAAATACAATATTCAGTCCCTGCTTATATACCCCATCCTCGCAGAGAACCTCAGAGGCTGAAGAGATTTCACACAGTGTGTAGTCCAACTCTTAAATGAATAAAAATCTCTTCTTTAACATACCCACCAAGTAGTTATCCAGTCTTGGTTTGAAGTCTTCCTGTGGGGAAGGATCTACTATTTCCAGAAGCTGCCCATTCCTCTTTTAGAAAGTTTTCTTTTTACAATGTCTACATTTGTTTCTGTAAGTTCCATTACTACTCATTTTGCCCTCTGGGGTCAAGTAGAACTAATATTCATCTAGCATCAAAGAAGACAGCATTTCATTATTTTAAACTGGATCAGGATCTTTGTGTCTAGAATAGTGTCTTACATATGGCAGTCAATCAAAAAAATGTTTGTTGAATGCATGAATATATAACCCTCCTAGTATCACAAAAGACCGGAATCAATTTGGATGGGCGTTTCTCCGCTTATGAGCTAAGAACTACAATCCAAGATTTTGAAGAAGTCTCTGCACTAAAAAGCCTAGCTACTTCCTACAATGACTCAGGCAAAAATGAGTCAGAGGCAGTCCAAAAATCACAGGAAAAACAAAGAAACAAAGAAAATCTCCACAATGGCTTAGCTAATTGTGACTCCCAAGTTCGCTGTTCTTAAATTAATGCCTCTTGGAATCACAATGTTCGTGATATGGGTCTGGGTATAGAAAGTTAAGTTTTCTTATCTGCAAAATGAGAAGGTAGGACTAGATCAGAACTGTAGCTTTCTACCAGGAAACCAGAGTTTGACAAGGTTGACAGGACTTGCAATTCCTTAGTAGCTTAGAAACAACAGAACTTTGCCCCCATTTGGCAAGAATAATAATTTAAAATATAAAACTAGAAAAGTATTTCCTCTTCTTGCCTGTCTGTAGCAGGCCACACAAGTGAGCTCACCACTAACTTAACTCACCATGTTCACTCCACATAGCCTTCTCAGAGGGCATCTTTTGCCATGTGGTTTGTGCTACTTGCAAAAAAATGGCTAGTTGTCTAAAATCCTGCCTTCTCACCTCAGCTTCTGACCCTTCAAGCAAAAATGATCTTTACCTCTTCAGATTTTGCATAGTACTTTGCTGGATATTCATGCTTATCCTCCCTTAATCATAGTTGTGTACATCTCCACCCATCCAAGGACCCCATTCTACTATAAGTTGCCCAACAGCAGGGTTCGTATGGGATCTGTCTTTTTTGACCCCTAGTGCTCAGCACATAGCCATATTCATGGTGGATGCTTAAAAAGAGTTTGTTGACTATTGTTAAAATGACACTGTGCTCTAATTGACTTCACACTCAACTAAATCTTCTTAATAATTAAAATGCTTATGAAAGATGAAAAAAAAAAGCTGGTTTTTACTTGGTATATTTATTTGCTTTTTGACCTAAAGTAAAGCATGAACATGGTTCTCAGTGAATCACTCCAACCTACTTAAGACTAGAGCCACTTCGAAACTTACACATTTTGTAGAAGGAAGTTCACTTCCACAAACAGAACAGTGAAGGGGAAACTGGAAACACATGTAAGGACAGGTGAAAACTGAGGGTGCCTCTTGTATCTGGGCAAACATGCCTTCAGCTCCACTTCCCTATATTTAAATTCAAATGCCAACTCACAAGGCTTCGTGGCTCTGAATCTTTTGTCAGATTGGTTTTTTTTTTTTCAGTTAGTAAAATAAATGCATTTACACAAGCTTTTCAGACCTAAGAGACATTTGCAAAGCAATATTTTGCACTTCCTATATTGAATACTTGAATATGTATAGCAAAATTAACTACACCAACATATTAAAAGCAAAATAAATGGCTTCTTTCCTTTCCCCATGCCATTGCTATTCTACTGACCTTTGCTGAAAGAGTTCTTTTCCTATCTTCTCCTTCACTCTATAGGTGCATATACATGCATAAACTTCAGTACCATAAAATTTGCTGTCCTTAAAGGTGAATTTAGTATAAGATCGATCCATCTTGTGATTATTCATTTGTTTTAGTCACATCCAATTTTTTGTGACACCATTTGAGGTTTTCTGGGCAAAGAAACTGGAATGGTTTGCCATTTCCTTTTCTAGCTCATTTTATACCTGAGGTAAACAGGGTTAAGTGATTTGCCCAGGGTCACACAGCTAGGAAGTGTCTGAGGTCTGATTTGAACTCACATCTTCCTGTGGCCTAAGGGCCATCTTTGACACATTGAAATGAAGTTGAGTTACAGACATTTCAAAAGAATTTATTTCTATAGCAATCCCATGGCATGGAATGAAGATAATCTTATAGTTAATCTCCACATGTACATCCATTGTATTTATATGAGAACCTGTTCTTACCTGACTAGATGGCGATTCTAATCAGCCATTTCTTATGCAATCTGTTTGAAAAATATATTCTACTGATCTTGATCTTGAAAAAGACATGGGTGGAGATACCCCTCACTTGGTAACTTTATGGTCAAACAACCAGAAACATATTAACGCTTTTAGATTTTAAGATCACATTGACCTTTATGCCTGCTGCAGCCACCCACTGGTTTCTTCCACTTCTCCTTTGGTGATGAGGCTTTTATTTCATGCTAAACCTCAAGCAGTTTTCTGAGACAGAGATAATATGGATTCAGGTGCAATCAATCTATTATGACCAGGCCAACTTGCCAGTCTTCCACAGAGCTCATCCAAACACATATTTCTTGCTGTTGTGTTTGCCCTTCATTCTCAAAGAGGACCATGACATCAAGATGATGACATGACTTGCAGCTGACTTTGATTTTAGTGAGGGAGGGCTGTGCAAGGTCACCAGCCTCACTTTCTTCTCCAGAGCCAACTGATAATCATCAGGACGATGTGACGCCTGGAGATGGCCCAGGATGCAAAGTGGAACCTTGGCCATTTTAGGCTAAGGTCTTATCAGATTCTCACTTTGAGTGAGATACACTCAATTCAATGAATAGGCCTCTCTAAGTATCTACTCAAGGGATGGCCCCTTTTAATAAAAGAAAAAAAAAGAAATAAGAAATCAAGTTGGGAGGGGAAGACCCTCAGGGTTCCTGGATAGAAGGGAAACAGTTACTACTTCGTAATTGCTAACATATTTCTTAAGTAGCTACTGTATACAGGTCCGGGGGCAGGCACTAGAGAAGAGACACACACAATCCAGCTCCTGCCCTACAGGTGCTTATGTTCTACAAAGGGGATACAAGCTATTCACAGTAATTTCAATATAAACAAAGAATTCTATGAACTGGGGGTGTTTCTGGGAAGGTCTTGTGTAGGAGGCAACAGTTAAATTGTGCTTTGAAGGAAGCTAGGGATTCCAAGAGGTAGTGTTGAGGACAGAATGCATTCCAGGCATGGGGTCAGCCCAGGACAAAGCAGACAAGCGGCAGGTGGAACAATGTGTCCAGGGAACAGCTAGCTGACAGGACTGTTTGGCCATAATGGAAAATATGTGAAGTGAAATAATATGAAATAAAACTGAAAAGGTAGGTGGAAGCTCTGCTATGAAAGATTTTAAATGCCAGAAGAAGGATTTTTGTATTTTATCCTAGAGAATATTAGGAATCACTGAAGCTTTTTTAATAGGAGTGACATTAATCAGGGCTACATCTGTAATTGAAGCCAAGGGAATGAATCAGATTGCTAAGGAAGAGATTATAGCCCAAGAAGGAAAAAAAAAACAACTAAGGACAGAACTTTGAGGAACTCTCACTTTAAGCTGTCGGGAAGATAAGAATTCAGTGGACAAGGAGCAGTTCCAAAGATTATAACAGCCTACATAAACAGTCTAGATTGCTCAGATTCAAAGAGATAATTTGCTTAATCAACCTAATTGCCCCCATTTTCCTTCTTTCAGGTAGGCAAGAATAGGTGACCATAGTAGACAGTCACAGATAATGGCATCTATGTGATTGCTATATAATTTGACAGATATCATATCCAAACTCCTCACCACCACCACCACTTCCCAAACCACTGTTACACTTGTCTACCACCAAGTTTGACATTCTACCTTTTTTGATTCAAAGTTTGGATTAATGGATTTGCAATGTTCAGGAACTCCCAGTTAAAAAAGTGTAAATGCTTAAGAGAGCTTACACAATTAGCCACAAGCTTAATCGGGGATTAGTTTATCAATCACTAGCTGTCACTTTAGAAGGTAGAGAACAAGATCCTGAGGGAACTATACAAAAGCAATTTTTAATAGGAGATAGTGGAAAGATAAGTCTAGAGGTTGAAATACTGAACAGTGAGGGCAGGCCTGGGTGTGATAACCTCAGTAAGAGACTTCTGACAATCAAAGGGTAGCAGGAGGTCTTTGTCTAATTAGAAATTTTCTCTTAAGGTCAGTCTTGGCTCAGAAGCCTAATTTCAGAGCAGCTTTGATTATTTAACTACTAAACAAAACTAAGGAAGCAGTGGTAAGCTCATTTAAAGCTTTAAATGTAAGAAGGTACAGGAAAAAACAGAGCAAACTGATCGCTTATGATTACAATACAGATATATGTGTATAGCTATATATATACATATATCATTATACAATGCATATATCATTATACAAACATATGATACAGCTATATATATATATGTGTGTGTGTGTGTGTATATAAACTTGTGTGTGTGTGTGTGTGTGTATCTCCTGATCAGATATCTAAATAAGCATGTTGTTGTTAAGATGGGTCCAAATTTTTGTGACTCTATTTAGGGGATTTCTTGATGAAGATACTGAAGTGGTTTGACATTTCCTTCTCTTGCTCATTTTACAGATGAGGAAACTGAGGCAAACAGGGTAAAATGACTTGCCAGGGTCACACAGCTAGTGCCTAAGGCTAAATCTGAACTCAGGTCTTCCTGACTCTAGGCTCAGGGTCACCTTTATGCATCTCTAAATAAGCATACTCTTATGGTAGTATAACCAGTATTTATAAACTACTATTTTTGTTAACTATGGACTGCATGATTTGTAAATAAATAAATATAGTTATTAGATATGTGTGTGTATGGATACTTGTCAGATATATATATATGTGTGGATATATACTTATATACTCTTGTTATATAAAATTACTTCAAAGTGTTTGATCATTATAACATATATTGTAACAATAAGCATAGAGAAAAACTATGATTGTAGTAAAAGGTGCATTGAAGTAAATCATGTAAATTGATTCTGAAAAAAAATCACCAAGAAAATAAAAATCCAGCTTGGAGAATTAATAGGAAAAATTAAATAGAATTTTTGGATGTGTATATTCATACATAAATATTCATTTTTAGGAATATACCTATCTGTATGTGTGTATAAATATATCTGTACGTAGATATTCCCTTTCATGTTAGCTAGTCAGAAAAGAAGGCTGAAGGGCAATTTTATATTCTAATTAACCTACATAAAAAGTATAGTAACCATTCTTAGGTCTTCCTTCTGAAAACAGAAAATTACAATAATTATGGCACCATAATAGCTAGCGGTAGGTAGCACATATAGAATGCTTTAAGATTCACACATTGCTACTTGTATCTATTGTATACATATATCTCATTTGAGTCTTATAATAATCCTAGGAAATAGGTGCTATTATTATCTCTATTTTATAGATGAAGAAACTGAAACCAAAAAAAAAATGGTTAAGTCACTTGCCCAGCGTCACACAGCTAGTAAGTTTTTGCATGTATGTGTATATATGTTTGTTTGTATATATACATGTATATACATACATATATCACAGAGAAACATTTCTTAATACTGATCTAATAGTGGAATGATCCTGAGACCTCCACTTTCTTTTGTATTTCTATAATGTAGTAATCGTCACATATTCCTTAGCTATATTTGTATCATCTCCCTGGAGGATGTGGACCATATCTCATCTAAACTCTGTATCATCTGAAATGCAAATATATTTCCCTGTACACATCAGGGGCTTAATAAATTTTACTGATGAATGAATCTCCTTCCCCTAAGAACTTAAAAAAAAAAAACAACCCAAAATTATCAAAATTACAGATAGAAGGCTACATCATAGGATCTAAAGCTGGAAGAACCTTAGAGATAATTTAGTTCAAACTTCTCATTTTGTAGATGAGTAAAAAAGAAGCTTTGAAAATCTGTTATTTGATAGCAATCTTGTTTGATAAATGCAAGGACCCCAGCTTCTGGGATAAGAACTCACTGTTTGACAAAAAATTGCTGGGAAAACTGGATAACAGTGTGGTGGAAACTAGGCATAGACCAATACCTGACACCATACGCAAGAATAAAGTCCAAATGGGTATATGATCTAGGTATAAAGATTGATACTATAAACAAATTAGTGGAGCAAGTAATAGTGTATTTATCAGATTTATGGAGAAGGGAAGAATTTTTCACTAAACAAGAGATAGAAAACATTATGAAGTACAAAATGGATAATTTTGATTACATGAAATTGAAAAGTTTTTGCACAACCAAACCCAATGCAACCAAGATTAGGAGGGAAGCACAAAACTGGGAAAGAATTTTTGCAGCTAGTGTCTGTGATAAAGGCCTCATTTCTAAAATATATAGAGAACTGAGTCAAATGTACAAGAATATAAGTCATTCCCCAACTGATAAATGGTCAAAGGATATGAACAGGCAATTTTCACAGGAAGAAACTAAAAATATCTATAATCATATGAAAAAATGCTCTAAATAACTTTTGACTAGAGAGATGCAGATCAAAACAACTCTGAGATACCACATCACACCTATCAGGTTGGCAAACATGACAAAACAGGAAGATGATAAATGTTGGAGAAGATGTAGGAGAGTTGGAACACTAATTCATTGCTGGTGAAGCTGTGAGCTGATCCAACCATTCTGGAGAGCAATTTGGAACTATGCCCAAAGGGCTACAAAAATGTGCATACCCTTTGACCCAGCAATACCGCTTCTAGGACTGTATCCCCAAGAGATCATTAAAATGGGAAAGGGCCCCGCATGTACAAAGATATTTATAGCAGCTCTCTTTGTGGTGGCCAAAATCTGGGAATGGATGAATAAATTGTGGTATATGAAAGTAATGCAATACTATTGTGCTATAAGAAATGATGAACAGGAAGACTTCAGAGAGGTCTGGAAAGACTTATGTGAACTGATGCTGAGCAAAAGGAGCAGAACCAGGAGAATTTGGGGGACAGCAACAACTACAGTGTATGAGGAATTTTTCTGGTAGACTTCATTGCAATTCAAGGACTTAAATAATTCCCAGTGGTCTCTTAAGGCACAATGCCTTCCACATCCACAGAAAGTACTATGGAATTTGATTGCAGAATAAAGCAGATCATTTTCTTTTGTATTATGGTTTTTTTTTGTTTTTTGTTTTTATTTTTTAATGTTTAACAATCACTGCCATACAATTGAGATTTTATCCCCCCCACACCTACCCCCCACTTCCCCCCTCCCTCCCCACGACTGCATACAATTCTGTACAGGTTCTACATATACTTTCCTATTGAGTGTATTTTCACTATAGTCATGCTATGTAGTCAGACTAAAATAAATGAAAGAAATCATATAACAAATCAAAACATGATACACAAAAACTTACACTTTTGTATTATGTTTTGCTTTGTTTTATGATTTCTCCCATTCATTTTAATTCTTCTATGCAACATGACTAGGGTGAAAATGTATTTAATAGGAATATACGTGTAGAACCTATGCCATCTCGGTGAGGGACTGAGGAGGGAGGAGGGAAGGAGGGACGGAGGGGAAAAACATCTAAGATTTATGGAAGTGATTGTAGAACACTGAAAACAAATAAAATAATAATAATTAAAAAAGAAAATCTGTTATTTGCCTAAGGAAATAAAGTTAGTAAGTAGCAAATCATCTCATTTTATCTCCCAGTTTAGTATCTTTTCTACTATATCGCTCTTCAAGATGATGATTTATATATGACTGTCCACTGTGAAATCCTTGATTCTGAACTGATTATTCTGTCCACCAAATTCCACCCCTCCCAAACCACTGCAATTATTTTCCAAGAAAAACTTTTACCATCTATTCTACCTATGAAGATTGTATATATTCTTTATACTTTTGAATACTTGATCTCGTTTACAAATGAACCTACCTCAACACCTTAAAATTGAATGTAAAAGTAAACAATTCACTTCTATCAGTCAAAACTAAGGGAGGGGCAATGGACATTTGACCCAGTGCAATGAATTCAGAGGATCCTAACAGAGAGTACTTTCTTGCATTGCACTGCCAAGGCAGCAGTGGTGGTGGTTTTATCCCAGCATTACTTCCTCCTCTTTTCAGCATCCCCTCACCACTATATTTCCAAAAGCTTGAAGGGTACTCCTCAACCCCTGCACTTCCTTTCTTGGCACACAAATTGCTAGTTATGGTGTTCTCTGTCTCTCTCTCTCTCTGTCTCTCTCTCTGTCTCGTCTCTTTCTCTGTCTCTCTGTCTCTCTCTCCCCTCTGGACCCCTACAGAAGGCAGTAAGTCAGCATCTCATAGTTATGTCAGGCCTCAGAAAAGGTTCCTTTCTTTTTCCCTAGAAGGGTTAATGATTACCAGGATAAGAAACTTCCTTCCCTCAGGTAATCCAGCCTTCATAATTCTTCCGTATAAAAAAATAGAAGGTCTGGAACTAGAAACTCAGCTTCAATAACCATTCCCTCTTCATATTTAGACAATTCAATCCAATTCCACAAATATAGATTGATCATCTACCATATACAAGAGGACAGAGCCCAAACTCTGGCTTGCTTGACACACAGAGTGAAGGGAAATATAAAATGCTGATTGAGCAGGCCTGTAAACTGCCTCATGTTCTTTTATGTTTAATTCTCAACTTTCCATCAGAGCATACAACAGTCTTTGAACTGAATTTAACAGCAAATTATGACTCTTCTGTCCATTTGTGTTGGTGAAATTCACATTTTACATTTACATTGTTTCTTTTGTGGAAGAAAACAAATACCTGTCCCACACCTGTTTTCTGTGTACACTAAGTATTCTGTTCCCCACTTTGGGGAGATTCTAAACAGGAGCCAAACCTAAACTTCAAGTAATTTTCTCCTGGGTTGCCAGAGTGGAGGTGTTATAAGCCAAAAAGTGTGACAAAAAGAGGTTAACCCTTATAATTAGAGGCCAGGCTTTTCCAGGACTGAACGTACTCACTGGATGTATAGATCCATTAAGAGGGGTAGAGAGGGAGATGGTGTAGCAGCCCAGCTCAAGGACTCAACAACAGCTAATAATTATTAGATAAAAAAACGTAAAGTATATAGAGCAAACCACTTAACTGCTTCACACTCTCGGCAACTCGCAGACAAAGTATAGAGAAAGCAAAAAAAGTGACTGAAGAACTGGAGAAGAGACTAACAGCTGGGGGAATTATAATAGTTCATATTTATACGGAACTTCATGGTAGTTAACATTCATGTAACACTTCATGAGGCACTTAGGTGGCACAATGGATAAAGCGCCAGCCCTGGAATCAGAAATTGAGTTCCAATCTGGACTCAGACACTTACTAGCTATGTAACTGTGAACAAATCACTCACCCCTATTTGCCTCAGTTTCCTCATCTGTAAAAGGAGCTGGAGAAGGAAATGACAAAACAGTCCACTATTTTTGCCAAGATAACCCCAAAAGGGATCATGAAGAGTTGGACATGATTGAAAAATGACTGAACAATAAAAAATGTAGTACTTCAAAGTTTGTAAAGTTTTATATTGTGTGTGTGCATACACATACATGTATACATATATCTATACATATACACACATGTATATATCACCCACATATATACACACATACATGCACACACACTAAACTTTGAACAGTGCTAGTGATTCTAAGAGGTAGAGATGAGGACAAAATATATTCTAGTGGTGGGGGACAATCTCTGCCCAGAGACAAGAGGTGAAATGTCACCTATGTGGGACAGCAAGTAGGTCAATTTAGTTGGACTACAGAGTGCTTGTGTGAAGGGAGGAATGTGTAATAAAGCTGGAGAAGTTACTGGAGCCAACTTGTGAAGGGCTTTAAATGCTAAATATAGGCTTTTGTATATGATCCCTAACAAAATAGGGAGCCACTGCAACTTTTTGCAACTGGAAAGTGATGCATGAGTGAGTTGCTGCTGGCACATAATATGATATATGTTAACAAAATGGAATATATCCGGAAGAGGAAGATCACAATGTTAAGAGAACAGAAAGCTATGTTATATGAAAATGATTAGAAGAAAGGAGGGCTATTTGGCTTGGAAAAGAAAAGCCTAAGGGGTGACCTGATAAAGCTGTTTCAAATATTTAGAAGGTGCTATGTGAAAGGAGACTAATGGGTAGAAGTTGTAGGGAGGCAGACTTTAGATCAATGTAAGGATAACCTTTCTAACAACTAGAGAGGTCTAAAAATGGTATAACAACTGGACAACCACTTATTGGAGATGATGTAGAAAAGACTCATACATCAGAAAGTGGTTAGATCAATGAGGAGTATATTTCAGAGGGTTTGTGAACTGTATGGGGAAAGATATATATATGAATATATATATTTATATCAATACATTTAATTTCCTTTGTAATCTTAGGTATATTTTATATATTTAAAGACATTAGTTGGGTGGTGCTGTAGATTGAGTGTAGACACAGTCAAGAAGACCCGAATTCAAATCTGGTCTCAGGCAAACTTATTAGCTGTGCCACCCTGGGCAAGTCACTTCACCCTGTTTGCCTCAGTTTCCTTATCTATAAAATGATCTGGAGAAGGAAGGCAAACCAGTCCAGTATCTTTGCCAAGAAAATCTCAAATGGGATCATGAAGATACAACTGAAATGACTGAACAACAAAATAGGAAGACATTCTGAGAAGGGAGTCTATAGGTTTCATCAGTCTGCCAAAAGAGACCAGGACACAGAAAATAATTTAAGAATATCTGAATTAGATGATATTTCAAGTCTGTAACCATTCTGAGATTCCTATGGTCTATTATTTTATCATTTTGAATACTTCTGTCTGCCTGCTTCCCCAAAGGCTCTTTACAATTGTACACAACAGAGTAGGAACAAAACATAGGAGCCTAAGTATATGACTAACACGCAAAGAAGGTAAAAGAATTGTAATAAAATCTAAGGGGTTATTCCTATAGTAGATTTTATGGCAACCTATATAGATGGATCAGGAAGGAAGAATATCACTTCATTCCACAAAAATTTGGGAAGATTGAAGATAACCAACCCAGATGAAAAAGTCTACCAATAAATCAAGAACAAGTTTAGATGATGAAACTAAGAGAGTTGCCTAACATTTGATCAAAATAACTTAACCAAGATTAATTACATAAAAACTAGGGTAAAGTTTTCTCCTTCCCCATATACTCCCACCACCAATCACATGGAGTGAAATGGTGTTTCAACAATTAGGAGACTCTACACTCATTGTTGATCACAAGATAGATGTGTGGCAGAATCAATATTCTAAAGGTACCAACTGTATGCATGTGTTGAGGAAGGGAAAAGGGTAATCAGTTGTATAGGGTGGAGATACGTTATACAGAAAATGTTTTTCTGAAGGTATATTCATGGTTTGGTCATTTATGGGAATGGGGAGGAGAAGGGAAAAAGGGAATAATGGAATGTGTTTGAGTATATAAAAAAAAGACTACATAAAACTATGTTTGATTCATAATGGAAGCAAAGTTGCAGGATTTTTTTTCTTGAGATCATCAAGACAGGATGCTTGCCACTGACAACTGGTAAAAGCATATAATGACGGAAAATTCAGTTAGCAAGTATGTATAAGAAGACAACTCGCAAATCAACAGTGTGTTGACTGATGCAGTGCCTACTATGCCACAGGAACCATCCTATATAATAGGGATAAAAATACAAAAAATGAAACAGTTCCTACTCTTGAGAAGCCTACATTCTATCAGAGGAATGTCTGGAGCCAGTCTGAAATCAGGAAAGGCTTCCCACATAAAATAATGCTTGATGAGCAGCATCTTGAAGGATATGAGGAATTCCATGAGATAGGCATGAGGAATGGCTGGTGTAAAAGCAGAGCAAAAAGGGTTGGGATATTGGATGTGAGAGAGAAGGCCAATTCAGTAAGATCATAAAGTGCAGGAAGGAGAGTAATATACAATGAGGCTAGAAAGATAGATTACAGTCAGGCTGTGATAGGTTTTCAAAGCCAAACAAGATTTAATGTTTGATCCTAAAGGCAATATAAAATCTCTAAAGTTTGCCAGCTAGGGCAATGGCAGGGTCAAAGTTGTACTTAAGGAAAATCATGTTGGCAGTGTGTGGAGGATAGTTTGGAGTGGGAAAAGACATAAAGCAGGGAGAAGAATTAAGAGGCCTTGGATACAACACCTTGAGTGCTGTGAATTATAACAGCAGGCATAATTTTGCTAAGACTATACACAAACAGTCAATCATATGTTGTGGTAATAAAAGAACTTTAAGTATGAGCCTGAGAATATTTTTTAGGGGAAAAAAAGTTACTACAGCACATGCTGAGATGGAAACACAATAACAAACTAATGAATCTTGGTCAACAAAATATCCATCCTGATATTTAAAATGACATAACAATGCCATGGAAAGTATGACTATAATTGTACCATTTTGTAGAATCATTATAGGACTCAGTGCAGGCCAAGGAAATAAGCGCATGGCTCTGGTGAAGGAATTGAGGTTAAGGACAGTCAAATTAATCTCAACCAACTGGAACTGTTTCCCATAGTTTGGTTTCCCATACATGGAATGTGGAGAAATCTATCATCCTTTGGTATCAATTTGAATGTTTGTACCTCTAAGCATTTTAGTGTTTTCTATTCTAACAATAAATTGTAATGTTGGCCAATTAGAGTATATATTCAAACTAAGTTAAGACCAGATAAAGGAATGAATGGAGTCATTCATAAATTTAACAATCATTAATTCATTTCCTATTATGTGTACATTTCTATGCTAAGTACTGAGGAAGATACAAAGATAACTATGTTCTATCCCTGACTTTCAGGAAGCACCCCAGCATAGTGGGGTTTAAAAACCACCATGTCATTCATGTATTATTACTTTCTTAAAATAGCAATATAATTTGAAGTAAGTATTATTCCCTAGCTCCTTAGGGAATTGACTTTAAAATGAAGAATAATATAATCTGGATAACTAAAAATATTTATAAACCCTTATTTTTCAAATGATGAAAGTCTTAGCTCTCATGAAAATGAGGTTTACTTAAAAGAAGTCTGTGACTTCATCACTATTGTCAAAAATATTTCCATCTTAACCACCTTTCTATATATCTGAGCATTGACCTAGACCAGGGTGGAGAACCCGTGGCCTCAAGGCCACATGTGGCCTTCTAGGTCCTTGAGTGCAACCTTTTGAGTGAGTTCAAGTTTTACAGAACAAATCCTTTTATTAAGGGAATTTGTTCTGTAAAGTTTGAATTCAATCAAAGGGCCACACTTGAGGACCTGGATGGCCACATGTGGCCTCGAGGCTGCAGATTCCCCCCCACCCCTGACGTAGACCATTCCATCAGCCAGTTCTGTGGTAAATGGAGTCATATCACCATAGTTCCTCTACTAATTCCAGCTTCCTTCTTTCAGAAATACTCTCTCTTTCCTTTTCCCACTTTCGATGATGAGTGTCTCACCTATTGTTTTCTTCCTGAATTTTACTATTCAGCTGTAATGAGGGTTTCAGGGGTGCTAAAATGTGAGGGGCTGTGGATTTAAGGATCAATGCATAGTTCCTGCTCCTGAAATTGTCTCTTGGCTCGGGTTTCAATTACGTACTGTGGCAGTGAAGGCCCACAGTACTGTAGAAAGACAAGTAGAGAGACACTTCAGAAACTACTTCCTAAAGATTAGTACCACCTGAAAGGATATATTAACACTGTCCAAAAGACAATAAAATAATGAAGAATGAGATGGATTTTCTTTTGAGTATGTGTGTGGCAGAGCTTACAGTTATTTAATAGGTATCTTAGTTCAATCTGATAAAAAGTACCAACGGACACTTTCCAAAGGAAATGAAAGCCTGAATTGTCACTTTCTATATACACAACTCATCCCATATTTAAGATTCATGTAACATACTTGTAGTCATATTTTGAAACACACACACAAAGCCAGTCTAATTTTTCAAAAGTTCATTAACAAAAGCCTATATAATTAAACAGCACAGTGACTCATTTTAAGAAGCCAATGTGAAATAACAACTCCTCCCATGGCTGAGAAACAGCAAAGCAGCTACAGGAGTGCTTAAGAATCACAGGAAGTAAAGCAGATATTTACTTTTTCCAGGAGAGTTTGGAAGAGTTTGGGGGGGAAGGAGGAAGAAGTGAGAATGTCCTCCATAAAGTTTGCTCTTCTCTCAGCCTTGGCACTACAAACCTCTCCTCCATTCCTCAAAAAGCCTTGTGAAGGAGCCGCTTCAAGGCCACAACTGTTTCCTGTTAACTTCCTGTCCTATTGTCACTCTCTGTCAAGACAAAGCAAGTCATGGGAAAGATATATATACCCTGGTAGGAAGTTCAAGAAATAATCAATGGAATGGCACCTTTACATAAATTCTCAGGAAGTCTAGTCTCCCAAATGTTGAAATAACTTTGTTAATGAAGTATTTAAGTGGAACATTATAAAAATAGTCTATTATCTATATCTATATATTGATATCTATATCTAGACGGAATCATTTTATGTGACTTTTTAAAAAAGACAAGTGCAGCACAAGCCCTCCCCTCTCCATCATCTCAGAAGCGTCTTGAAATTAATGCCTCCTGAAATCCCAAAGAATTTCCTTCTGCATAGAATAAAGTTGCAAGAATACTGTATTTTACCAGACAAGAGATCAGGTCGCTAAAAGTCTTCTTCCTCTTGCGGTACAAGTCACCCAATGGACCGGCATCTTCCCTCCTCCCAGATACCTGACTCCCAGTAAGCACTTCTCTCCAGAAACCCAGTTTCTGAGAGCTTTCGCTTTCTTGTCCTGTGGGAGTACGTACTGGCAGAGAGAAATAGCAATATAGAGGCGAGGGGGGGAAACTAACCGAGAACTGAAATCGTCACCCTTTTCGCTCTGTCTTCTCGGGTGCTGCTCCAAGTAGGGTGCTGTGGGAGAGAGGGAAACCTGTTGCCTAGAAAGGGCTCCTCCAGCTGCGCTCTTGAGACCTTGGCTTCTGGACTCGGCTGGGCTCGTCAGGCTCCCTGCCGGACTAGTGACTGGCTTCACACGAGGTGCCACAGCCTGGCTCCAGGACAGGGATCTACGTCCCCAACCTTCCCACGCGACTCTCAGCTGGAGAGGACTAGGCGGAGCGCGCCTGCAAGGATGGGAAGGCGGTGTCCCTACAGCCCCACTAAGGACAAGAAGAAGATCCTGAGCTAGTTTCTCCTCCCCTTTCTTTTCCTTTCCTTTTTTTAGGAAAAGATCAGCAGCTTAGCCTCCTGCTGAAGGGAAGGAAAAGAGAAGGACCCCACAAGGATCCTATTCCCACTGGGTCCTCTCCAACTAGGCGAGAGGAGAGAGGATGGGAGACCGTACAGGTCGGGAGGAGGACCAAGTGTGACGAGAACCGTGGAGGGGCGTGTTTCTGTGGGTATCTGAGCGATGGTTTCCTTCCAGCACGCCCGGGCTCCACTAGGGGTTGGTGGAGGCACGGTGGACTTTCCCAGGCCTCGTGGAATCTCAGCGGTGCAGAGTGAGGGTTGGGCGTCCGACTCATTTCCCAGAAGTTGAGGTGTGAGTAGCCGAGGCGTGGGTGGTGGTGACAGCGAAGAGCCAGCCCCTGGCAGGGTCCTTGCACAGGGCGTGGTGAGTTTGGCTTTTGCTCTAGGATAAACCTGGCTGGGGTCTTAGGTGAGTCGTCCAGCCGTGTACTCAAGAATACCTAACTGCAACCGAGCCTTTAAGAAGAGTGCTTTCTTGCCACCACCCCACCCCACCCCCGGCTGTCCCTACATCTATCTCCTGGCCCATGTTATTATCTGGTCTTTATCCTTCACCCTCCTCTAGTGTTGGTCACTTCACCCAAAGCTATGTTAATTTCATAGGCACAGAGCCGTGGACTGGTAAATATTTGACAACTGGATGTCTGGGGGGAAAATGTTCTGAAGACACACTTTTAAATTTAACACATATTATTAACATTTCTATGTCCTTCTTAAATCTGGCGTTTGCTGATTTCGGAGGTGTAAATGAAAATTTAACAATTGTCTCTTGCAGCCCGTAGGAGTGTCCACGGCAACCCTGCTTGAGATTATCTCTAAGATCCCTTTCATGTCCATCTCCAGGATCCTTTGATAAGTCCAGTATCCTTTATTTTACAGATAAAAAAACAAACAAACTGATATCTAGAGAAATTAAGTAATCTTTCTAGCCTAGAGGGTACATAGCCACTAAACAGCACAGTCTGAACTTGAAACCAGTTGGGTCTCATGATTTCAAAATACAGTGAACATTCCACTACATCTTGTTACTATTGATAGGAACCTTACAGTTTTTCACTCCCTGCACCTCCTCCACCCCAAGTGAAAATACCTGGAGAGATGAAAACTGATGTTATGGGGGGATGGGGGAGGGGAGAAGTGAGAAAAGACATCCAGCAGGAAATGAGATTGATAGTTGGTATGAGAGATGGGTACAGTGAAAAGAGCAAATAAATTTGGGGTCAGGAGAGACCTGAGACTAACAGTTGTATGATTAAGCAAATCATTTAGCAACTCTAGGCCTCTAATTCCTTGAATTACTAAATCAATTTAGTAATATCTATAGCACTTTCCTGACATCTCACAATAGAGATAGTGAATTTAGGGTACTATGTAACTCTTAAAGTCCTATATAATTGTCAGCTGTTTGTGTATTTTTTACATACATAGCCATATTTGACTGCTAGCTACTTGTAAGTATAGTACCCCATGAGCTACCTTCCAACTCAGACTCATACTCTGGGTTGGGTACTCCATAGAGGAGTTACTACCCTACAATTAAAGAGTTCTTCCCTATTCCTAAATCTTGCTTTCAAGCCACAACCAATGTACTTACCTCTAATAACAATGATGATGATGATGATAATTGCTAACATTTATATAGCACTTTATATAAATGATAATTATTATTATCGCCAAACATTGTGCTAAGTGTTTTACAATTATTAGCTTATGTGATTCTCACAACAACCCTGGGAGGAAACGGAGGCAAAGAGAAGTTAAGTGACTTGCACAAAGTCACAGAGCTAGTGTCTGAGGCTGAATTTGAACTGTTACTGTTATTGGGGAGTGGAAAAGAGGGAGGAGGAAGAGAAAAAAGAAAAGGGAGGTGAGAAAAGGAGATACATACTTAGACCTCAACTCTAACAAAATATGATCTTTTCATATGCTCTTCAGAACTTTTCATTTCTGTATTAGCATTCAATTAATTCAACACATATCCCTCATTTTGTCCCCATGTGTGCTGTATCCAAGGTGGTTCCCCCTCCTTATCTATCCCTATACAGAGTCTGATGGAAAGGCTAACCATCCTTAAGATCTGAGCTTGTTTATTAAAATCCCCTCTAGTAATGAAAGCATGCTGTGTGCTTAGCATAGGACAAACAGAGAAGACATTTCCTTGTCCTGGTGTATCCAGGTAGAACAAAGACGGAAGAGAAAATGACTCAAGAAGAGTCTAAAATCCATTCCAGAAGCAATGGGCAATTTCTAATAGCTAAAAATCATAAGAGATAATATTGACATCGCATTTTAAGGAATGCAAAGTGACTTACGTATGATTTCATTCGCTCTTCAGAACAACCGGATGAGGTAAATACTCTCTTATCTCCCTTTTACAGATAAGGGAGCTGAAACTGAGACAAGGTAAGTGATTGGCTTCAGGTCACACAGTTAATAAGTGTCTTAAAAGGGGTACAAACTCAGGTTCCTCAGACTCAAAATCTAATGCTGTATCTATTACACACCCAACTGCCTGAAATCATGTTATTTCCCCATTAAATGCAATGCACTTTATTTTGTTATAAAATCAATTGTTGAATACCTTCCTTTCCATCCACACTAAGATATTTGGCCCAGATCATTTATTGAGAAAACAGTTCTCTCACTGGGCTGCTGACAATCAGCAAAGTAAAACAAGATCAGTATGCTTCTCTGGAACTCGATTTCCTCATCTACAAAATGGGGAATTTATACACAAGGCATCAAAGGTCCCTTTTCAGCTCTTAATATTGCATGACTCAATCCATTTTAACACAGAAAAAAAATGCTTTTTAACTTTAAAAAATTTTAAAATGTCAACTCAACAATATTCCCCTTCTCATTATTTCCCATTGGCTTCATTTGACCCTCTGGTCACAAAATTCCAGGTTTCTTTCATATGACTTTATCCTATCTAACAGTGCTTATTTATGGACATACATCTTCACACATCCTCAGACTCTAATCAAGCAATTCTGATAAGACTTTAAGCTCCTTGAGGGAAGGGACTGCCTTATCTATCTATCTATCTATCTATCTATCTATCTATCTATCTATCTATCTATCTATTATATTCCCAGCACTTAGCAGAGTGCCTGACACATAGTAGGTGCTTACTCAATGTTTGTTGGATTGGATTGGAAATATTCCACTTACCATTCACTTAAAATCTGCTACCCTTAAATCTTTTTATAGGCTATCCTTTTTGTGTAAAACTTTGCTTTTCTCATCCTTGGACATATTAATCAATTAGTCAATCAACAGGTATTTATTAAAGAAGGAGACAAACCTTTATTAAGTACTTACTATGTGACAGGCACGGTACTAAAAGCTTCACAAAAAATAATTTCATTCAAACCTCACAAAAGCTCTGAGAAGGTAAGTGCTATGATTAGCCCCTTTTGTACAGTTGAAGAAACTGAAGCAGAGAAAGGTTAACTAACTTTCCCAGGGCCATGGAGCTAGTGTGTGTGTCTGAGCCCTGATCTGAACTCATTTAGTGCTCCATACGCTGTGCCTCCTGCCTGCCTTAAGTACTTACTACAATATGTGCCAACCCCTGCTGTGCCAGGCTCTGTGGATTAAAAAGACAAAAACGAAACTGTTTCAGACCTTAGGAAACTAAAATTCTACCAGGACAACAACAGGTACACATGTGAAAAGATAGACAACAGCCTACACGTAAATACAGGGTAATTTCAAGGGGAGATATGAAGCTAGTCCTTGAAGAGGCTTTAAACGAAAATTCCAAAAAGCAGAGGTAAGAAGGGAGCAAATTCCAGGCATGAGTTTTTATTTGATCCTTGATATAATAGGGAGCCATGGTAGTTTAATAAGCAAGAGTTTATATGGTCAGTCAGATCTGTGCTTAGGAACATCAGTTTGGCTGCTTTGTAGAGATGGATAGCTTAGAGAGAGGAGGGGTTTGAGGCAGAGAGGCCAATCAGGAAGCTGTTATAAAAACAATCCAGGCAAATGATGACTAGGGTGGTGGTCATGTAAGAGGAGAAAAGGAGATGTGGAGGTATGAGCCATAAGACCTGGCAATTACTTAGAGAAGTGGGACATAGGAAAGTAAGGGGTCTGCTAGCTTCAGAGCTAGATGTAAGTTTATACAGTTTTGCTTATGACTAACTTAACTCATGATGTTCATAAAAACACTTGCTGGTCAGCATATATAGTCACTAGTGGCTCTCTGTCACTTCCAGGATCAAATATGAAATCCTTTGGCATTTAAAGGCCTTTATAACCTGCCCCTTCCTCTCCAATCTTTCCAGTCTTCTTACACCTTACATCCTTCATATACTTTGCTATCCAGTGACACTGGCATCCTTAGTGTTCCTAGAATAAGATACTTCACCTCCCAGTTCTAGGCATTTTTGCTGGCTATCTCCCAATGGCTAAAATGATCCCCTTCCTCATCGCTGCCTCCTGACTTCCCTTAGCTTCCTTCAAGTCCCAGTTAAAATCTCACCTTCTACAGGAAGTCTTTCCCAGTCCCCCTTAATTTCAGTGCCTTCCCGCTATTGATTAATTTTCTATTTATGTTGGAGATAACTTGTCAGTACATAATTTGCTTGTTGTCTCCTGCATTAGACTGTGAGCTCCTGGAGAGCAGGGATTGTCTTTTGCCCTTTCTTTGTACTTCTTGCATTTAGCACGGTGACTGGCAAATAGTAATTATTTTTATTAATAGATGTGTATATTAACAAATGCTTATTCACTGATTCATAATGAGAAAAATACATCAGTCTCATTGATGTAGAGTGATAGCATTCATTTACTTGTTCATCTAATAAGCTTTTATTAAGTGCCTACTATATACAGGGTGGTGTGCTTGGTGCTGAAGACTCACAAAGTACCACCAGAACACTGGACTTGGATCTGAAAATGGGAACCATAATATGCCTAATTTACAGGGCTATTAGGAAGAACAAATGAAATCAATGCAAAGTGCTTTGTAAACATTAAAGCACCATACAAAAGTATAGTTATCACAAGTGACTAATTCCTGCTCTTTAATCTGCCATCAGAGCTATTATGAGGGATTCTGCCTCCTAGAGCAGACTCCGCTGAGTCTGGGTGTGGAGCGAAGGAAGTATTGGGTATGACTACACCCATTCCTGTGTGAGATTTGAAAGCAGTCTTGAGCATTCGGGATACTGAGGAACTGGGAGATCAAGGTGTTTGAAAGGGGTGTGAACTGGGGTGGAGCAAACAGGTAATAACTATATCGAGGAGGAAACAAGGCTGTGAGGAGGATGAAATGAGTGTCACTTCCCTCAGGTCTACGTTTCCCTTTCTTCCTCTCTTCTCCATTTTCCTTCTCCCATAAGTTTTACCTTTCCCTTTGCTAATAAAGACACGATAACTTTCCACCATTCTTACAGTGTTACACACACTGCCTTGAACTGTAGTCGACTGCGTAAGCCATGGGAGCTGGTTGCTAAAATAGTCTGTAATCCTTTTCCCTGGAAGATCTTTAAAGATAAAGGATAGCTTTGCAAATGGGACAGTTTAAATTGAGGCCTGTTTTGAGGCAACAAGGTATGGAATAGACTGTTCCTGTGATTGTATAACAGGGGAACTCCCTGTTGGAAGAAATTCCTTCTATCTGTGCAGGTAGCCACATTCTTTTCAGGTTGTAATCTTAAAGAACTGCCTAGAACACTTAGAAGTTAAGGGACTTGTCCAAGGACCTAACAAGCCAGTACGTGTCAGACGAATGACTTGAACCCAGTTCTTCTTGGCTTTTTGGTGGGCTCTCCTTCAGAACATCATGTTGTATCTGGACACAATGAATTATGGAAGTCCTATAGAGCACCAGGCCTGAGCTCAAATCTGGCCTCATATCCTTATAAGCTGTGTGACCCTGGGCAAGTCACTTTATCCTGTTTGCCTGAGTTTCCTCATCTATAAAATGAGCTGGAGAAGGAAATGGCAAACCACTGTAGTATCTTTGCCAAGAAAACCCCAAATGGGATCAAGAACATTCAGACACAACTAAAACAAGTCAACAATAATATTATACACTAGAGATCTTAGAACTATTAATTTCCTATTTCTTCTAATCATCACTGGGCCCATTCTTGAGGCATTATCACCACCAGACCCATACCAGAAACCTTTCCAGTAGAGTAGAACCTTCCTGAGCTTACACTTTACTGACAACATTCTCAAGAGCCCAGAGTCACATTTTCACTTGGATGAGGAATCAGAGTAGGACTTTACAGCTGTTGTCTGAGGACCAGTATAGCTAAGTTGTGTAGAGACTCATCAGATTGTTCACAGGATGATGAATTCTTTGGACACATCAAATGTTAAACATGTTAAAGTTGTAGAGAATTTGTAATCTGGGGTGGAAGACACAACTCTCCTCAATTAAATCAAAGACTATTACAGTAAATAATCCTAATAATCTTATCATCACATCCTGCTATTCACTAACAGATGGCATAGGGTTATTATAAGGATCAAAAAGATATATGTAAAATGCATTGAAAATCTTAAAACTATATGAGTGCCAACCATTATTATAATACTGAGGAAGCGGCTGGGTGGCGCAGAGGTTAGTGTTAAACGTGGAGTCAGGAAGACATGAGTTTGAATCCAGTCTCAGGTGCTTACTAATTGTGTGATCTTGAGCAAGTGATATAACTTTCCTCAGCCTTAGTTTCCTGATCTGTAAAACAGGGCTAATAGTCATCCCCACCTCACAGGGTTGATGGGAGGATCAAACAAAATAACAGATGTGAAATGCTTTGCAAATCATAAAGTATTATCTCTAACTCTTATGATTGCTGTTCTGTTGGATTAAAGCCCAGGTCTTCCTGAGTTAAAGCACTCTAACCACCAGGGCACACTCCCTCATCTCTGATAAATTCTGGCTATTTGACCTTGGATAGATCACTTACCCCTCTCAGGGCTCTAGACAACTTTCTAAGACTATAAGTTGCAGAGAGAGAGTGTCATCCTGCCTAGGTATAGGGAGTTCCCTGTATTAATGAAATCAAAAGTCCATCCCTAATTTTGATGTTCTTCTGTTCTCATGCCCCAATGCTTTAAGAATTAACACAATTTTTAAGCATGTTAAAATAATGAAAAAATAAGGAAACATGGAGTAAAGCGAGAGGATACTCGAAACCTAAACTATTCTCCTTTCCTTTTGATTGAATGTTTTCTTCTAATTTATATGAGACATAGTAAGAAGTCACTAGGTCCATCACAATGAACAGTTGGGGTTTATTCTTCTATTAACTTTAGCTTCTCTCCTGGTAACAAATGGCTGACATCTTTGATTTCAACTTTTTCTAAACATTGTAAGAAGTAACTATCTGGCTGCACAATATTTGATCATCCATCCATTTTAATTTATTGACAAATACTTATTAAGCACCCTTGATGTGTGAGACCCGCTTCTGCTTACAGTTCAAATAAAAAACAACCAAAAGACCTGACAGTCTGTGACTGATACCTCACAGAAGCATTAATCTGAGGTTAGTATCATTAAAAGTGTCAGTGCCAAGATCAGCACCCCGGTGCCTTGAGTCTAAATCTGACATCCTAACGAAGTGGTGCAGTGGAAAGAGTACTAGGCCTCGAATCAGAAGACTTCACCTTCTTGAGTTCAAATCTGGCCTCAGACACTTACTAGCAGTGTGACCCTGGGAAGTTGCTCAACCCTTTTTGCCTCAGTTTCCTCATCTATAAAATGAGCTGGAGAAGGAAATGGGAAACCACTCCATTCTTTACCAAGAAAACTCCAAATGGGATCAAACAAGACTTTGCTTTGCAAATTAGTTTACAGCCAACTGTCCTTTGAGGTAAGTAATCAGCCTTAATAGGCTGATCCTTCACCTGGAAGATGGGCATATACTTCAGAGCCAGTGTGGCTTCATAAAGGGTCGAGGAACAGTCGATATGGTGCTTGCTGCCCAACAACTCCAGAACAAATACCAGGAACAGAACAAAGGTCTGTACACAACATTTGTAGATCTGACCAAGGCCTTTAACACTGTTAGTCATGAGGGCTTATGGAAAATTATGGTTGCCTGGAGAAGTCCATCTGTATTGTACGTCAGTTTCGTGATGGCATGTTTGCCCATGTTCTGGATAGTGGACAATGCTCTCGTGCCTTCCCAATCACCAATGGAGTGAAACAGGTCTGTGTGCTTGCTCCCATGCTTTTTAGCATGATATTTTCAGCCATGTTGTTAAATGCTTTCAATGAGGATGAACACAGCATCAAGGTCAACTACCATGTTGATGGTAAGTTCTTCAATTTGAAAAGGCTACAAGCCAAGACCAAAGCAAAGGGAGTGTTGGTGCATGATTTTCTGTTTGCAGATGACTGTACACTCAATGCAGCCTCTGAAGTGCAGATGCAACAAAGTATGGATCAATTCTCTGCTGCCTGTGCTAATTTTGGCCTAATAATTAACACCAAGAAAACACAGGTGCTTCATCAGCCACCCCCACACTATCCATACATGGAACCATTGGTTACAACAAATGGAGAAGTTTTGAATGCTGTGGATAAGTTCACTTACCTTGGTAGTGCACTTTCCAGGGATGTACACATTGACAATGAGGTTGATGCACTCATTGCCAGAGCTAGCTCAGTGTTTGGGAGGCTCCAAAGAAAAGAGGTATTAGCCTGACTACCAAACTGAAGGTCTACAGAGCTGCTGTGCTGATCTCATTGTTGTATGCCTGTGAAACATGGACAGTCTATCAGCACCATGCCATGAAACTGAATCGCTTCCATTTGAACTGTCTTAGGAAGATTCTGAGGATCACCTAGCAGGATAAGGTACCTGACACTGAAGTCCTTGCTAGAGCTGAACTGCCAAGCATTCAAACTATGCTTCAGAGAGCACAACTCCTATGGGCTGGCCACGTTGTTTGAATGCAAAATATATGCTTGCCAAAAAGACTATTTTATGGAGAGCTCACATGGGGCAAGCGATCACATGGTGGCCAGAAGAAACAATACTAGGACACTCAAGGTGTCTCTCAAGAACTTTGGATTTGACTGTGCAACATGGGAGACACTGGCACAGGACCTCTCAGTATGATATTCCTGCATCAGAAAGGATGCTGTGCTCTATGAGCAAAGCAGAATTGAGACAGCATAAAGTAAACATAGGATGTGCAAATTTGGGGTATCCATCCCAAATATTCATATGGACCATCTGTGCCCAACCTGTGGTAGAGCATCTTGAGCTCATATTGGTCTGAGCAGCCACAGTCAGACACACTGAAACTTTACTTTATCACTGTGATGTCATTTTGGTCCTCTTTGATAATGAAGGCCAACAACCAACCAACCAGTTTACAGTCAACTGTCATTTGAGATAAGTAGCACATATGATTATCCCATTTCACAGATGTGTAAAGGTTTATTATTCTCTCTTTACAATGGACTTCTGATGATTCTTCAGTTAGCTGATTACCGTTGACTGATCTTTGCCCTCGAGGTTGTCCCTCTCTTACCTAATTCTAAGAGACATGGTGCTGAGGTAAGTATATGACATGGAGCTTCTGGATGACAGCCCCAGGAGAGGGGCGTGAAATTCCATAGTAGAAAATAGACTGGGTCAACAAGACGGTGGGAACAATAAGGAAGCAGGTATTCCACAAGGGGAGGGGAAGGACAGAAATTGTGGCCCTCTCCACCATATCACTGTTTGTAGAAATAGTGCCAGTTGTCTTATGCCTAATTTGGCTCTGACTCCCAGAATCTTATATAGAGTCACAGTTATTAAATACCTGTTTCTTCAAGACTCTGTATATTGAACATGCTTTTTACAACCTTTGCTTCAATTCAGAAAAAAAAATTTTTGGTGTCAGAGATAGATTCATCTCTATACTTACTATATCACAATTGTTACGTGTAGGAATTGAAAAATGAAAATTCAAGAGGAATTGCAGGTCAATTATTCCTGTAGTTCTTGAGGGTTCAAAATTAAGTGACGCAATAGATAGAGTACTGGGCATGGATACTGGAAGGTCTGAGTTCAAATGTTGCCTCAAGTATGCACTAGTTTTGTGATGCTTGGGCAACTTAACGTCTCTGAGTCTGTTTCTTCAGCTGTAGGATGAGGGCACTGGACTCCATAGTCTCTAATGTCCTTTTCAGCTCTAACATTCTATGAGTTCTAAGAACACCTGTTGGTTCTCTGAGAATGGCTTTATTTTACTAGACAAAAACATGTTATTTTCACATAAGAAATAATCCACTAGAGACCAGAAAATGACAGAATTCATTTAACTTCTCAAGAAGTAGGGAGAGAAGTTCTAATATTAATATTTTCTTTTATCTGGTTACTTGAGAAAGAGAAATACTGCAGACTACCCTATAGAGAAGTATCACTTCTTTTTTGACTAGCACAAAGGAGAAGATTAAAACAGAACAAAGGCATAGATCGCTGGCAACTGAAAGAAATGGAAGAGGAGGAAGAAGAGAAAGAGAAGGAAGCAAGTGTAGTTTTCAAACCAATGATCAAGCAAAACAGTATGATAATCTAGAGGAACATTGCCATCAGGTGGCATGGTGTATGATAGAGTGCTGAACTTGGAGTCAAAGACCTGTGCCCTGAGTTCATCTCCAGTATTCTTGTTTTTTGTGTGACTGAGTATGTGGACAAGTCATTTATTCTTTTAGAGCCTTCACCCATAAAAGGGGATAATCAAACCCGCAGATCCACCTCACAAGACTGTTGTGAGCCACAGATGAAAAATCATGTAAGTAAAGTGTTTTACAGACTCTAGAAGGCTATCTTGGATCCCTTGTAGTGAATATGTGGGGAGATGAGGACACAAGGCATGGATTAGTTGGAATTAGCATTGTTGGAGAGAATGCACATGCTGAGATCTCAGATACGCTGGAATACTGGGGTACAATGGCACTTGTTATCACTGTTGTTGTAGTATTATTAATAACAGTTACAATTAGAACATAACAACTATGATAAGTCCTTGAGAGTGGTATAGGCTCCATGGAGGTAGCAACTATGTTGAATCATGCCTTGTTTTCTTCTAACACTTAGCACAGTGCTCTCCATATAGAAGGTCTTTGATAAATGTTGAAGTGAATTTAATAAAAACTAATCCTGAGAGAAACTTGAGAGAAATAGAACCAATAAATCATATGGAAAACATCTATTTCTAATAGTTTAGTAAAGTTATGTAAATTGGAAAGTGAAGGGATATTATAAGTTTCATTATTTCATAGATAGTCAAATGTTCTCTAACACTATACTGTAAACACTTTTTTTTAATGACCTTAACTTCAAATGCATCTCATGAAAACTTTACTTGGAGATACCTAAATACCAAGAGCCATGAGATTTAACAGGAACCATCTCATTTATCCCTTCAAAGATGGTTCAAAGAAATTTGGCCAAGAAAGGTCCTTTAGGAGAAAAATCTAGCCTTGAATTCATCCTTGGCCTCCTCAGAAGCAATTTATGAAACCTGACCACTTTTTCATTAGGACTTTTTTGCATAATACCCAGGTGTTACTCAATGTTTTGTTCTCGGAAATCCCTTTTTGCACCATTTCGCAGTCTTAAAGAAACTCATAAAAGAATGAAACTGTACATCTTGAACGAAAGGTACATCACTAATCCTATGCTTTATTTCTGAGATTGACCTAGTCTGATTTTTTTAGAGACTTGACTTTAGAGATTTGCTTTAGAGAACAGATACAACTTCAGTGATTTTTTTTGGTTATCATTTTCAGAAATAAACAATTCTTAAACCTCTATTCTGCTTTTCTGGATGAACCATTGTAATTAATTAAATACACAAGCATATAAACTTACCCATGTAGGTATATTAGACACAGACATGTATATATGAGGAATGAACTTATGATATCTTTGATATATGGAACTCTCAGATGAAGAAACTCCTTCTACCCCTGTAGGCTGGCAACTTATAGCCTCAGGGAGTTGTCTAGAGTCTCCCTCTCTCTGTCTCTGTCTCTCTCTTTTCCTCTTCCTCTCCCTTTCCTTCCCCCTTCCCTTCTTCCTCCCCTAGTCCTTTCTCTAAGTATATGTGTGCATACATATACCATATATAAATATGTACATATTATACATAGGTTGTCTCAACACATAGTTCATACACATATATGTACACATTATATATGGATTGTCCCAACAGTCTTACTTCAGGTTTAAGCTTTAATGGCTTAAAACCACACTAAGTCTTTTGGGATAACTTGTGTGTATGCATGTACACACACGTATATATGTATATATGTTGTCACACAAACATATGCATATATTTATAAAATCTTCACCCACACTCAAAATCCTTACTTTGGAGAAGTATAATTCTTTCCTTGTCTTTCTCTTCTTCATTGTCCTCTTCCATTTCTTTCACTTGTTGGTAATACAGCTCCTTTTATTCCTTTGTCTTATGTCATTCCTCAGTTGGAATGATTATGTCTTCATAGGGTTGTTTGCAATATTTCACTTCCTCAAGTTCCAGTTTCCTTCTCTGCCCCCTGAAGAAGATAAAGTACAGATCAGTTCCATGAGACTTTATGGGCATAGTTACAAAGTAAATTCTTTCAAAGAGGGTAATCTTACTATAAGAGCTGGTATAGAAAAAGCAGATTCAGCAGTGCTGTGCCCAGGGATTCAACTGATCCAAGTGACAAAGTGTTTCTATAAGAGCACCTGCCTCCTGTCACAGATAGTACTGTCAAAGACAATGGGGAGAACTTGACAGTTTTTCTACTCTGTGGGGGGTTCCTTGTCTTGCCGGTGATCTAAGAGTTCTTGACAATACTTTTTTAGGTGTTGACATGATATTGCATCATATTTTCTGAGTGTTGAAAATGGGCAGTTCCTGCTGGTTCCTACATTTTCAACCTTATTTTCTATAATTTTGTAATGAGGAAAAAAGCATATTGTGAAATAAAGGAAATTTTGTTTGCCACTATATACCATTTCCTACAAAGAAAAGAATGCCAAAAGAAATCTAATAGAAATTCACATTTGCCTCAAGTGATTAACAATAGTAGGAGTAATAATTTTTTTCCTTTTATTTATTTTAATGCTCTACAATCACTACCATAAAATTTAGATTTTTTTCCCCTACCTACCTCCCACCACCCCCCTCACTCCGCAAGATGGCATACAATTCTCCTTAAGATCTACACATATATTCCTATTGAATACATTTTCATTATAGTCATGCTGTGTAGAAGAACTAAAATAAATGAGAGAAATCATATAACAAACCAAAACATAATACACACACACACACATACACACACACACACACACACACACACACACACACACACACACACAATGATCTGCTACATTCTGCGACTGAATTCCATAGTTCTTCCTCTGAATGTGGAAGGCATTTTGCCTTAGAAGACCATTGGGAATTTTTTTTTTTAATGTCCTTGCATTGCTATGAAGATCCAAGTCTACCAGAAAAAACTCTCGCACACTGTGGTCGCTGTGCACAAAGTTCTCCTGGTTCTGCTCCTTTCGCTCAGCATCAGATCATATAAGTCTTTCCAGGCCTTTCTGAAGTCTTCTTGATCATCATTTCTTATGGCGCAATAGTACTCCATTATATTCATATACCATAATTTGTTCAGCCATTCCCCAATTGATGGGCATCCCCTTGATTTCCAGTTTTTGGCCACTACAAAGAGTGCTGCTATAAATATTTTTGTACATGGGGGACCCTTTCCCATTTTTATGATCTCTTGGGGATACAGTCCTAGAAGCGGTATTGCTGGGTCAAAGGGTATGCACATTTTTGTAGCCCTTTGGGCATAGTTCCAAATTGCTGTCCAGAATGGTTGGAACAGCTCACAGCTCCACCAACAATGAATTAGTGTTCCAGCTTTCCCACATCCTCTTCAACATTTATCATTTTCCTGTTCTGTCATGTTAGCCAATCTAATAGGTGTGATGTGGTATCTCAGAGTTGTTTTGATCTGCATCTCTCTAATCAAAAATGATTTAGAGCATTTTTTCATATGATTATAGATATCTTTAGTTTCTTCCTCTGAAAATTGCCTGTTCATATCCTTTGGCCATTTATCAATTGGGGAATGACTTGTATTGTTGTACATTTGACTCAGTTCTCTATATATTCTACAAATGAGGCCTTTATCCCCGAGATTAGCTATAAAATTTTTTTCCCAGCAATTTTTGTCAGACAGTGAGTTCTTATTCCAGAAGCTGGGAGGAGTAATAATTATGATAAATATTAGATAATATATGGAAAGTGCTTTGCAAATCTTAAAGTGTCACATTAATGTCAGTTACTATTGCTAATTAACTGCTCCTAAGAAGTTGAACATAGAGGGAACCTGATATTTATAACTCTCCAAAATCTGGTCTTAAATGACCTTTAGGGCTTACTTATATTAGTGCAAATATAAAAGACTAGCACTTTGAAATAGAAAAATAGATTTTAAATATGTGTGTATGTGTGTTATTTCTTTTGATCCTTACAACAACCCAGTGAAGGAGGTTGTATAGAATTATTCCCTCCTGTTTTACTGATTAGGAAACTGAGGTTCAGAGATGTGATTTGCCCGTGATCACATGGCTCGTTAAGTGTCAGAGGCAGAATTCAAACCCAGGTGTTTGCTGACTACAAGTCCATCACACTATTTATTCTACATAGCAGAGTTAATAGAGTGATGCATCTGGAATAAGGACAACCCGAGTCCTGCCTCAGATACTTACTAGCCGTGTGACTCTGAGCAAATCAATTAACCTGTCTGCTTATCAGCAAAAAGGGGATAATAATAGCACTTACCTCTCAGAGTTGTGAGGATAAAACAAAATATATATATATATATATATCTCTTTGCAGATTTTAAAATACCATGTTATTATTATCATTCTGCCACGCTTCTTGGAGACAGAAAACAGAGTGTGGAACTAGGCACAGCGTGTACAAGTTTCAGAAAGGCAGATTTAAGCTTGATGTAAAGGGGAGAATTCCTAAAAATTAGAACTTTCCAAAAATAGAGTTTCTCCCTTTCCTAGAGGTCTTCAAGCACAGTTTGGGTGATCACTCTTTGGGGATATCATAGACGGGATTTTTATGCCACCACAAATCAAATATGAGTTCTATCTGAACAAACATCTTGTGCAGTCTCTGTAGTTTCTATGGAGAGAGTGCTGTAGTATGCAAGCCCTAGATCTCAGAACATTAGTTTGAGCAGATCTGTGACATTCTCTAGGGAGATCCTACCTACAAGGCTACAAACCCTATACTTGGTGCACAGATAGGTGCATACATATCCTTACACACCATGACAATCCTAGTGGGAAGGAGATCCAAGATAAGGTTCCTAGCCTCCATATTCTCCTACGATTACTTGAAACTGAGTTCCTATTATGACTGGCTTTTCTCCCATGGCTTAGCCCTCACACCCTCCAGTCTGACTTCTCAACATGTTTGTCACATGCACATCACTGATTTCCTTCCTGATTTCCCTAAATTACTCTAGCAGAGGTTGCATCGGTTGTTCTTTTTCAAAGTGCCCTTGTAATATCAAGAGGTGGGGAGAAATTTTTCCACCTCTGCCACAGTATCTCAATCTTTTCACATTCTTTACCATCAATTAATCTGGGTGAATATAGATGCCAACCTGACTATGCTTATCTGGCAGTGAGTCGTCAGCTGTGTCTTTAGTCCAAGTTTTTTCTTCAGTTGTCACCTAAGTTGTGTCTATTTATTCATTCACTCAAAAAATTTGTATTGAAAGTGTGGCACACATTTTGACCCTGGCCACAGTAATGACTCACAGGACTAACAAGGAAGGTTTACCTAGAATTCCCTGGCACATAGTAAGTGCTGAGTAAATGCTTGCTTATAGACTGACTGTCTTACTGACTTTGAACTAGAATTGTAAGAAAAAGAGAGTTACAGGATGCCACCTAAGGTGGCAGGATGCCAGAAAGCTATCATGGCTTGCTATAAGAAAAGCATGCTGGCCTAGAAGGGGGATCAGGGCAAATTGTTCTCTGGAACTATTTATGGAGAATTAGAAGAGAGCAGATAAGGCAGACCAATGGAAATTGCTATGAACTGAGGACACAAGTAAGTTCAAGTACAAGTCATATGGCCAATAAGGCACACAAAAACCCTTCAAACCACAACGCCTTACTTTCCTTCCTACTGTGTGGTATGTATGTACATGTATACACATATACACATGTGTGTATGCATGTGTGGATGTATGTATATGTATACATGCATCATGAGATGGAGGCTGGAGGGGAGGGAAGATTCCCATTTACTGTCCAAATCATTCTCTTCCTGCCTCCAATGTCTCTTTTCAGACTGTTTTGAGTGGTAGTAGGATTGGGGAGCTTTATTTTTTTATATATACATATACATGTCTATAATATAAACATATAATATATAGGAGCATTTCTATATGCCACATAGAACAGAAAAATAATATACAAAGTACACAAAACTGTGAATCTCTATTATAAGATCTTGTTTTTTAAAAAAATATATAAGTTCAACCTGTTACTTTTAAAAGCTATCCTACTTTTTTTGTTTCCTTCTGAACATCTCTGCTCTTCTGTGCATTTTTTCTTTCTTTCTCTTTTTTTTTTTAAACACTATCCTTTGCCCTCCTCTTGCCACCAAATTTTTCCTTCAGTTGAACAAAAGAAACATGAAGTCATGAAACTGGATAAACTTTGTCAAGCAAAATAAATCCATACAGTGGCCATGTCCAAAAATATATGCCTCATTCTACACTTTGAATCTGTCACCTCTCTGTCAGGAAGTGGGTCTTTTGGTTCCACATCAGTCTTCTGGAGCTGTGGTTGGTCACTGCACTGAAGAGACTTCATAAGGATTTCAAAAAATTGTTTTCCTTACAGTGTTGTCATTGTGTAAATTTTTCTCCTGGTTCTATTCCCTTCCCTCTTTTATCAGTTCATATAAGGATTCCCTGAAACTGTACATTTCATTATTTTTTTGTGGTATAGTAGTCTGTAGTGCAAGAGAGTTCAGATGAAGAGTAGTAGAGCCACCTAGGGATAGCAATGAACAGAACTTTATTACTACTCACAAGGGGAAGAGAAAATAAATGCCAACCAGAAATGGCTTTGATTTGAGACCTGTATTGCCCCTCGGTTGAGGGCAGAATACTCTAGGTAGTTTCCAGACATATAACTATGCAATGGTTTTTCTACTCTGATCAAAGTCTCAGAGCTCCTTAGGGCTCACAATTATATAGAGTTTTAGACAAAGAGTCAACTGGAACCAATAGAAGACCTTCCTGTCTTTTAAAATGGAAAAGAACTGAGACCAGTGAAATGAGTGGATTTTCTAAATTACCTATTAAGGAGTGAGGAATGAAGGGCAGAGGTGTAGAGAACTCTGTGCCAGTCCAGCAAGAGGCTGAGAGAGGTGGTAATGCCTACTAAAAAAGTGAGTTTATTACCATTGCATACATATATCCTGGAGGGCAGTGGGTGGGGCACTGCCATAAATATCTTTGTACAAATGAGTTCTTTTCATCTTTCTTTGACTACTTTAGGATATGAGCCCAGGAGTGACATGACTGGGTCAAATGCACAGTTTAGTGATTTTGGGGGGGCCTACAAAGAAGGGCTAGACAAATTCATAACTCCATCAGCAGTACTTTTTTATTTTCCTAAACATTTATTTTTAATCTTAAATTGTTAATCTGTGATGAAGCTTGTTGGCCAATAAAAATAAAATTGAGATTGAAATAGGCAGATTGAGATAAGGAAAAAATAGATATGTGTATACATACACATACATACATGTATGTGTATGTATGCATATACATGCATACACACACACACACACACATATATATACACAAAATATTTTGTTGTTCAATCAAGATAAACTGGGGTCAGAGACACAGGAATAGAAAGAGTGCTTCAGACATCCCTAGACTTATTTTCTATTTCCCTTTTGCCTAACACCCAGCTCCTGAAAACCATCTAGGATGGGACTGTCTACAGATCACACACCTGCCACTGTGGGTAAGAGGAGGGGCCATAAAACAGACCCTTCCCACCTAATCTGACCAATTCTAATTACCCAACCCATTGTTCCTTGTACTCAAAATCAAACTTCCCAGTCACTTTGAGGGTCTTAGTATTGACGAATTCAAGGGTCTCTATAGACTTTAAAGCCTCAGTTTTTATCCAGCAGCAATGAGTTACCCCTTCAATTCTACACCTCCCATGTAGGAGTTGAAATAATTGATTAGTACTAACCTTGGTACAAATCTATGATCCAGGGGACTAATTCAATGTAGACCTGAGTTTAAATCAATTGCAAATTGTTCAGCCTAATTATAATTCCAGTAATGGTGGGAATACATGGTACTGCATAATCTAATCATTGCATGAGACTTGGATGATGGAGATGAATACTATGTCCAGCCATGGCACCCTATAGTCCCCAATAAAGAGCTTTCTCCTTAGTTCCAGAACTATCAGGCCATTTTTAAGCCAGCCCTATCTATTCATTGACCAGGCCAGATACGATGGTTCAGCAAGAATTTAGGGGGGAAAAGACTGACAGAAGACATTTCTTCTGCCTTTCTCTGTATGGTCAGATCCCTATTATTTCTTGTTAAGATGAACAGGTAGTTAAAACTTTATCATGAATATAGATCCCTGATGACTATCATTACCTGGTCCTGTCCTTGATAATCTACATGCTGGATCAGCTAAAAGCACCAATTTTAATGAACAGATTGGACCTCTGGGGAATGCAGTGGTGTTGATAGTAGTCCAAAGTAGGCATAGCACATATCATTAAAATGCTTACCTAGGGAATTTTATTTCTTTAAAAGATGAGCATTTATTGAATCCTGATCAAATTAAAGAAACTAAGACTTTTTTAAAAAAAATTTTTAAACTTTAAAATACCTCAAATGTAAGTGCAAACTCACTGATTTGTAAATTCTCTACAATGCAGCTAACAACACATTCAAGCCTGCTCATTCAATGTGACTTTTCCTGGTGTCTTCCCATGTGTTTGACAAAGGTGGTTCACCTAATGTGCAGCAGGTCTTGTTTATTTTCTTCTGCTATCTAGAAGGTACCAGTGGAGCACTCTGGCTAGCTAGCTGTTATCCTTTACTCTCACCACATGACCAACTCATCCCTTTTTCTCTTATGCCATTTATTGATGACATCTTTTACCTCTCTTCTTCAGAGTTCTTCACAGAATATGTATTGCAGCCTGCTCACAGCCATCATAAACCTATTTCAACTTTGCCCTGTATATGGTCCTCTTGCTTTAAAAATGGGCCTTTGCATTCATAAGAAGCTTGTGGTTATTAAAAGAGCATTTCAATCTCCTGTGGGAAAACATTTTCCAGTTTAACTCTGAGCTTTGCTCATTGTCACACACACACACACACACACACACACACATTGTTGGTTGTTCATCTAAATGTATGTTGAAATGTAGGCTATGGACATTCTTCATCCACTTGACCTTTCCCATATAAATGGACTGGCCAAGATATTTTGAGGTATTATAATTGCGTAATTGTATAATATAACATTGTATAATACTTCCACAGCTTTGTGTAATCAGCACAATGTCATATACAAACAGAAACCTCTGGAGGACCATCCATAGAAAATCCATCCACACACTGGATCTCTTCAAAAAAGAGGTTGACTTAAAGTCAGGAAGACCTGGGTGAATAACTCTATGACCCTGGGCAAGTCATTTAATTTTTCTAGGCCTCAGTTTCTTCATATGTAAAACAAGGGGGGGGTCAGACTTGATCATCTCTGTGATCTTCTATAATAGTGATAAATCTTCGTTGAGCTTACATATCCCTGTTTTAGTCTCATTTGAAGTTAATTACCAGAGGGTTATTGGATAATAATATTTCTGCTGTATCTTTCAAAGAATCAAAGAATTGATTTTGATGGATGGGAGAAACCTTGTACGGGAGCCAGTAAGGTAGTTATTTTTATCCTCATATATTAAATACTTCTTAGTATTATAATAATAATTAGTACAATCTGATCTTATATTTTCTACATTTTTTAGTTGATTGCGAAATGGTAAGAATATAGTCTGTTGTTGAACATACCTGTAAAAGCCTGCTTATTCCCTAACACCCTCACCAAGGATACTGTATTATAGGTGACTCTCAAAAAGATTTTGTGTAGATTAAAGGAGAGAATGCAATATGTCAGTTATTATTTGTGTTTTCTTGGCCTCCATTTTTTTAGTACAAGATTTCCAACACACACACACATCTTTGCTGTCTTTCACGCTTTCAGATACCTTGCATATCAATCCCTCATAGTTGTTCTTATAATTGCGTCACCTCAAGCAAGTATCTCCTTAGATACACATTTGGTCAATACAGCTCTTTCCCCTATATTTGTTCCCTTTTATGCCATTTCTGCCTCTTCTATGAACACATCTGCAACTATGATGTTAAGGTACGAGTATGTTGGTTCCATGCTCCCTGATAAACAGAACAATTAATTATAATGATTTTTGCAAATCTTTTTTCATTTTCTGCTTGTAAGCCTCCTTCCATTTTTACCTTTTAATGCTCCTGTGATAACTTAACTTAGTTGGATCTTTTGTTGAGCTTTCATTAAAGTTGTTTTACTCTCCATTTCTATCTTTTCTATGAAATGATATTGTTCATAATTGTCCATCATTCTTAGTAAATTTTTTTTACATATATTCTAAGCCAGCCTTATTTTTGGCAGCTGTCTCTCTCCATCTGGCAAGTAAATTAAACATTTGCTTCTAAGGTGTTTATGGTCTCTTTTGGTCTCCTTATAGCAATTAATTTACATTGATTTAGCTTTTCAATAACAATAGGACAGTGGTATTGATGTCTTTTCTCTTGTCCACTTCCCTTTTTTGTTTTCAGTTCCTTGTTTAAAAAGCCCAGAGTTTTTCCCCTTATATGCTGTATCTTTCATTATTAACATTATTTTTCTATTTCTGATCTTATCTCAATGAGTTGACTATACAAAGACAACTAAATCAGAAAGAATTTCCACATCACCAGTCCCTGTGGTTGGTAAAATATAATCTATTTTTGGTATTATATGGGGCTCACCATTTCCAACACCTACTAATACTTTTCTTAAAGAAAATGTATGAGAGACATAAAGCATCTGTATAATCTGTCTTTCACCTTTCTCCTTTCTTCTTCCTGAACTAAGTTTTCCTATATATTTCTCCCATACTCACTTTTCCCACTTGAAGTCACCAAGTACCAGAGTGTGTGTTCTAATTTGGAGGGTGTTACCAAGTTCTTCTAGAATTTCTACCACTTCATCCTCATCAATCAAGACTGGTATATAAGATGCAAATATTTTCACTGTGATCTTTTTGCAAATACTTACCATGAGTACTTCAGTACATAATGGCCAAATATCCCATGAAATCATGTTTCTTGTTGCCTTATAAAACTCTATCCCATCAACTCTTTTCTTTGCCTCTCCAAGGAGCACCTGTAAGCCAGTTTTCCATTTCACAGCAACTTTCATCTTCTGGCTTGGGTTATAGCTAGAATGTCAAGATTAATATAATATAATAATAATATAATAAATATCACATTTAGAATACCTAGTCAAAGTAAAATTTATAAACAATCTACAAACTGTGTTATTCTTAGTATCTTTTACTTACTTTCTTGATAGTTTGGCACCTTCACTGCATAAGGCAGGTTTCTGCAGCAACCTAAAAAATGAGACTGAAAATACCACATTTTTAGTGTACTGATAACCAAGTATATTCAAAGATATCAGCTCTCGTGATTTTTATCTTTAGCTCTGTAATAAGTTAACCCAAATTAAACAAAACAGATTAAGTTTTCTTCACCTAGAGAAAGATATTTTTTTAACTGAGACTTAAATTCTTCAATAATATCATTGTAATTAACTGATGAACCCTATACTTGTCCAACATATAAAATCATAAGTGAATCAAAATGTTGATGAGCCATTATCCCCTTTTGATTTTCATGTGGGCATTTTCAGAGAAGTCTTTTCATATGAAAAATAAAGATTGTAGACATGAGACTTCCCTTCTCTCCTCCTCTATCCCCTATAGTCCTAGGCCCCTGGTTCCCCACCTTCATCTGATCCCCCTTCCTGCCTCCTGATGGAGTATGTTCAGAAGCTAGCCATCATGCTGGCCATCTATGAATTCTGTGTGTTTGGAGATACACCAGGCTCCCTGCCCCCATCCCTAGTTAAATTTTGCCTACAAACTCCTCTTGCCCCACTCTCTGTTCCCAGATCCATTTCCAACAGTGCTCCTCTACTATTCTTCCCACAGAGACCTGGCAAGGTTTTTCTTTGCTCCTCTATTCATGATTTTTGTAGACTAAGAGTCAGAAGGGAAGAGGAGAATGATAGCAATGCAGTTCCACAATAGTGGAGACTCATGCTGTAAGCCAACTTGGCTTTTTTCTACATTTCTACAACTCCTAAATTATACAATATGTATAGTCCTTATTATATGATACAACAATTCATAGTTAAAACTAAAAGAATACATAATACAATTAAATTAAAATACAAAGTCACTTTTTTTCTTGAGATCTTGAGTATACCCTGTGTACATGCCTATGTTAGCAGTGGAGAATTTAAATCTGATCTAAAGGTGGTAAATGAAAAGGAGCCTTCCAAACCCAGAATGCCCTCTTTAGAACTCCTGTGGCATTTTTTGGTTTTTATAGTACTGCCCTGTTCCCAATGGCTGGGCATACAACTGGCATGCCTACCAGGGTCAATCTCTGAATATGTGCTACACACAGAGTTTGCTACAGGGTAGTAGTATATGTCTTATTGATACGGGGACACAAAGGAAAACCATTAGAGAGCAACCAATGTACCTACAAGAAAGAAAGGGTGGCTTAACTATCTGGCAGGCAAGTCCAACAAGAAATTATAGTTATCATGGAGAAAAGCTTAAGTAAAACCTCATGTCAGGTTAACCCTTAGCCCTATGAAAGGGACCAGTATGCAACCCAAAACAGGCACACTGCTATGGCAGGAGACTTACTCAGAGAGAACATCCCTAGAGGAAAAGCATACACTGAACCAGGTAATTTCTTGTCATTGTCACTTGCCACTGTCAGCTCCCTGCAGTGTAAACGTATTGGTTCCCAAGAAGGACACAAAAAAGCTAGGAAAGTGAGGGCACATTTGTCACAACTCCCTCGGTGCTGTTCCCAAGAGAAGGCAACAGAAAGAGCACATTTCACAGAAAGTACTTAATAAGATGAATGTAGACCTGTCTAATATTGGTGCTTCCACAGCTAGTGACCTTAATCAGGTTGCTTCAGCTCTTGGAGCCTCAGTTTCCTTATCTGTAACATAAGAGGAGTGGAATGAATGTTCTCTCAGGTGCCTTTGGCTATAACATTCTATGTGAGCTAAAAAAAAGAAAAAGAAAAAGAAACCTAACTTTGACCATCATTTTTATGGAACAATTCCCCTGACATCCCTGTTTTTCTGCATCTGGGTCTGATGTTCGCTGCTGTTTGTGTCTCATTCAGTTAATAGGCAGCAATTGTGAAACCACACATTAACTTATAGAAATGTCACACCAATGAAAATGTTAAATGAAGAAAAATGAAGTGACATTTAGGAAACACGAGTCAATAAACAGGGAAAATTATTTCGATGCAAATGAATAGCTGTCACTTGAATGAGGTAAAAATGGACTGAGTTACACTTGATTCCAGTGCCAGACTATCCAAAAGTTGTACTATTGGATACACCTCCTGCCTAGGATCCTTCCTCTGACACCTTGAAAACACCCCTTTAGAGGAAGTAGAGTGCTAAGCCTAGATTCCTGCATGGATACACTCACCAGAATATGATGGGGTGGATAACTGACCATAGAAAGCTACTAGATGTTTTAGGAGAAAGTCTCTGCCTTGCTCCCAAGAGCACTTGGGGAAATGACATAGATGTTCAGATAACATGCTGTTTCTTTATCCTATAAGACCTTTCTGGGTCATTTCAAATCTTAGGATAGGAATTGGCAAAGGGAACTCCTAGGAGAGGAAACTCCCTCCACTAGTGTAGGCTGGCACCTTCTTTTCAACTCATAGTCTTAGGTTAAGTGACTTGCCTGGCATCACATAGCCAAAATAAGTAAGATCTTGAACTCAGCTTCCTGACTTTGAGGCAAGGTCTTTATCCACTACAGCATGCTACCACTCTTTTTTTGCATTTTGGTATGAAATGGCAAATCTAATCTTTAAATATTAAAACTATTAAAATACTAAAAAAAATGTTATATGTAAATTAATAGAACAAGAAGTATTTTTTTTCCATTACAAAGGTGGAGAATTTTTTTAAAAAGAAGTCTTTTCAGTACAATGTCATGATTCTTTTTCTTTTTAAACATTACAAACGAAAAGGCAAGGACCCTAAAATATTAGTCCTTAGAGTAGAGGTCCAGCTGTAATACAGATCATTGGTCTGGATTTACTATTAATTACTTTGTGAACTCTTGCCAGATAAAATAAGACCACCCCCAGTTTCCTTTACCCTGGTCTCTCCCAGGTTGATAGGCATAAATAATTAAAATACTGCCTATTTTTGAACTTTGGACAATTTTTGCTTAATTGTTTTCTGAACTTTCTGAATTATATACCCCTTATTTATCAGCATTACATTAAAAGGACTCAAAACATCATTTTCAATGTTTGTATCACAGCTCTAACCCACCAACGATCTTAATGAAATTCTGGTGGCAATTAAACTAGATTTTTATAGCTCACTCAAATAAGGGTTAATTGGTAGCACTCCTCAACCTATATATCTTTTGTTGCCTTTTCATCGGTGTCAAAAAGCAGGTTATTATCAAAAGTATTGCATCTTTCTGGTGCAGTTTGCAGTTTTCCTTCTGTTCAATTCTGGGTCCTGCTCATTGCTTTTTTCTAATGTCCTTAACACAGTACCTAGCAACAGGTACTATATAAATGCTTAACCCCTTCCATTCTGGATTCAGAGTGCAGATTGAAACACTTTTTTAACATAGCCAATGGGGGAGTGTATTTGACTATACATATTTGTAATAGGGTTTTGTTTTTCTTTCTCATTAGGGGTGTGGAGAGGTGAGAGAGAGAAAAGAAGGATTTATTTGACTGAAAAAAATTTTATTTAAAAAAGTAAGAATTAGCCTTTAAAATAAAACTGATATCTTCCCTACTGTAAACTCTGTATCTTCAATTTAACAAACTTGAATGTTCTCAGATTTTACTCTTCTTCTAAATATCCAGGAAGAATTCATAGTTCATATAAAAAATTGTAATATAGGACAGTGTAGATAATAGACAAGCACTTTTACAGAGTACATAGAGGTGCAAGAAATAAAAAGGTAGGAAGGAGTTTGGTTATGAAGGGCTTAAAAAGCCAAACAGAAGATTTTATATTTGAACCTAGACGTAATAGGGCGCTACTGGAATTGATTGAATTGGGGTATTATATGGTCGTACCTGAGCTATAGGAACATCATTACAGTAAGTGGATTAAAATAGTCCTGCTCTCAAACATTTCACATTCTAGTGGAATACGTATGCTTGATAAAAATAAGCTATTGAAATTTCCTGTCAGTTAACAAGCATTTATTAAGTACTTGCTATGTGCCGGTTTCCAAAGTAGATGAAGAAGTAAAAAGGACTAAGATGTGTGTGCATATGTCAAGGAAACAGAAATAAATATACATATAAAGGTACAGCAAACGAGGACAAATTTTGTTCTTTCCTCTCTGGCAAAGCAACATTGAATCATTTCCTTCCCAAGAACAAGTCGATGTGATAATTTTTTATTAATTGGAATTATATATATATATTTTAAATGGAAGTTACTACAATTATCTGTCTCTGGTCTCCACTCCTTGGAGAAGTTTATTCTCACAGTTCTCTTTTTCTGAATTCATAAACTTATATACAGAGATTTAAAATTAAAAATAAATACAATGTCTCTTTTATTTGTGCAGAGATAATCATCATTCATTGATGAGGAAATATCCTGAGTGTAGAAACCAAAGTCTTATAGTGGGGAGGGGGGGGAAGGGAAAAGAGAAAGGGGGAAGAGGAAGATAGGGAGGGAAAGAGAAGAATTTTTCATTCAGAAATATGGAAATATGAAGAGACTCAATGTTCATCAATTCACCAGTTTCACAGTTGGCACGAAGCACAGTAGCTCACAGTTCTCAGCAGACTTTGGTAATGATGGGTATGAAGTTTTCTCAGTACATGGTTCATCGGCAGTGCCCGGTTTTCCTCAGTGCTGCTCATGTCTTGTCCCCAGAAGTCCTAATAATAATGTTGATGGTAACAATAGCTAGCATTTATGTAGCACTTTTAAGATTTACAAAGCACTTTGCATATGTTATCTCATTTGAACCTTCCAACCCTGTGAGGTGCTATTATTATACCCATTTTATAGATGAGGATATTGAGACTGAGGGTAGTTATGTGACTTACCAAGAGTCACACAGGTAGTAGGTGTTGGAGGCAGGATTCAAACTCAGGTCTTCCTCTCTCTAAGTTCCATCCATTACATCACCTAGAGAAGAGGTTATAATTTATAGCCACTAACCTGTTAATCCTGTCACCAAGGAGTTAGCATGAACTAAGGGGCAATCTCACTTTTAGTAGCAAGGCATTTGAATTTGCTCTGTCTAGTCCTCTCTGAATCACCTTGGGACTATGGAGAGATTCAGAGACAGTGAAAACAAAGCAAAATTTTCCACAACTTCATATAAACACCTAGAGTATTTATATATTATGTGTGTTCCCTTCTACACTTAGCACAGTGTTCTACCAATAGTAGATAATTAAAGATACCTGATAAATGAATACATATATACATAGTGAGTATGTCTGAGCACTGTCCAGGCTCTTTGTTTCCCCATTGACATAACCCTTTGTTCATTGATGATGTGTGGTAAAAGCAACATATGATAATGGTAATAGTAATAATAATAATAGATAAGTAGTATTTATATGGCATCTTAAGGTTTGCAAAGTATTTTACAAAAATTTACCACCTGATCCTCACCACAACCCTCGGAGGTAGGTGCTGCTGTTAACTTGATTTTACAGATGTCAGAACTGATACAGACAGAAGTCACGTGCTCAAGATCGTGCTGCTGTCATGCATCTGATACTCAGTTTGAACTCACATTTTCCTGATTCTGGTCTAGTGCTCAATTCACTGTGCTCCAGAGCTGCCTGTCTCAGTATAGGCTGGGTTTGTTTTACCTTAAATGACAAGTAATAAAAGCTTCCTTGAGGCTTAATTAGTGTGAGGACCTACGACTTGAACCAGTAACGGTTTCCTATTAGCTTATGGTTAAAAGCACAGCACATGAAGAGTCAAAAATCCTCAGACTTGACACATGCTTCAGATCACATGCTGTAGCAAATGTAAAAGCAAGGGAGTTGCACCCAAGTAAATCCATGGGACCCATGTAGGCCTGGTCCAAAATAGGATGTCTTCTTGATAAGATGCAGACCTATCTTTTTCCTGAGTTGCCCTTATCATTTATTGATGATGATTGATTGATAATTGATGTTTAATGATTCCTGGACCAAGTAAAGGATTTTATACACCATACCAAGTTCCTGAACCAAGGGGAGCCAGAGCCGAGGAGCCATAATTCATAGAATTAGTGTGGAGTAACAGATTTGAATCTAGATCTTCCTTGGTATTGGGAATTACAAAGTCATTGTACTTCCAGAGAAAAATAGGTTTATTCTGTAGTCACCTCGAATGCTTTGCTCTTTAAGGGGAGTGCCACCCAGTCCCACCCAAATATATACATGTCAGATGTATTTTAGATGTTCCTAAGAGGCAGAGGTCTCTTGAAGAAGAAAACTGGGATTGTTTTGACTATTTATGAATATAGTTGCTTGTCCTTTGCATATTTTATTGGGTTAAATAAATTCTGTCCTATATTAGATATCTTGTTAGCTTGAGTACAAGCATGGGAGGGTTTTTTCCTTTTGTACAGAGACATAGTCATAAGTTAAATTGTGATGTTTCTGAGAGAAACCCTGGTTGAGGCAAAGTGAGCCAAATCATTCTTTTTCTCAGGCAAAACCTTAAATAGGGCATGAGCCAAAGGGATTTTATGAAGAAGTTGCCGAGTTTTAACATAGTCCATCTTAACCTGGAGCTTTGGTTCTGAGCCACGGGTATTTAGATAATGTTTACGTGATCCCATGATCAGTCTGGTCTTCTTATTGTTCCTGGAACATGCCAAGCACATTGTTGTTTCTCCTATCTAATGTTCCCTACGCAAATTCCATCCTTGCCTTTTCAAGTAAGATAATGCCAGTCCTCCAGGGATAAATTCCATAAAACTTTGTTCAAGTAATCTAGACCACAGTGATTTCACCTGAGCTGCATTAGGGCATATTCTCTACACTGCTCAAAGCACTGATAATGTACTATTATCTAACGGGTTTTCAAAGCTTTCAAATTTATGTGTATACGTGTATATGTGTGTGCTATATCCTCAACTCAACTCAAAAGATATTATATGCCCACTATGTGCAAAACATAACACCAGACATTGTGAATACAAAGACAAAAACATAATGATTTCTGTCCTTAAAGAGCATACATTTTATTAGAGTATATGAGATTTGAAACTCTCTTGCTCTCACCAATGCCAAAGTGTCCCAGTCTCTCTCCACCCCTCCCTTTACCCAGGGAATTGATCTACACCAGTGAGGAGAGAGTCCCATATCAATGGCCTTTGGAGACCCAGGTTACCTTCCTAAATTTAAAGTAATTTGAAGAGGGAGACAGCTAATAACTTGGGGGAGAGGGTCAGGAAAGTCTCCATACTTGAAGTAGCATTTGAACCAAACGTTCAAAGATAAGGATTCTTCTTAAGAGAAAGAGAGATTAGGAGTGAATACAGTTAAGACAAAGGGGACAGCAGCAGGGCAGTAGTCATCCTCTTTACATACTTGAGCAGCTCCTACTTGAGCGTTAGGGAAGCCTACCTCTCCATATCGGGGCCAAGAGTCAGGAAAAACTGAGTTCAAATTCAGCCTCAGACAATTACTGAGTGACCCTGGACAAGTCACTTGACCTCTGACTGCTTCTGTTTATTCAATGGTAAAATGAGGATAAAATGATCGCCTACCTCTTAGAGATATTGTGAGGATCAAATGAAATATTTGTAAATCACTTGGCACAGTGGTTAGCATATAGTAGGTACTTAATAAATGCTTATTCCCTTCCCATTCCTGAGCCCAAACACAAAGCAAGTCCACATCTTCACCTTAGGGCTAGAGAAGGAATATGGGGATGGGGAGGATAGGTATGGGGTACTCAGTAAGTAATAAAGCCCAGGACCACAGGTTTTATGGGGGAAGGGTAGAGTTGCACTTAGACTCATATAATTGGTTTATATGGCACAGGAAGGCAGATGCTAAGGACTGTACAAAAGTAGCTCTACCCACACCTACAGAAGCCACAACCCCCTCCTCTCCTCTAAGAAACAAAGGACACTAAGGTTTCCAGCATAGAAATTTCCCCAAAAGGTGGGGAGGTATTAGGAAGAAGAGGGCATGTCTATGGCAAAGATAGTCTGGGACTGCAAGAAAGACCAGGCCCAAGAAACCAAAATGATTTTTTTTTCTTCCTGCATTGTCACTTTACTTCACACAGATGCCAAAATAATTTTTCTAAGGCATAGGTCCAATCATGAAATTCTGCTCAGACACTTTCTGTTGCTCCCAATTGTCTATAAGATAAAATACAAATTCCTTAGCCTAGCTTTATTTAAAGCCTTTCATAACCTGACTCTAATTTAGCTGTCCAAGTTTGTTTCACATTATTGCCCTTCATTCACTTTGGGAGAAATGTTTATTTCTCTCTAGTATTAATAATTAAGTATTGTATTGAGACCAAGATTTTTTTCATCTTTTCTACTTCCTCATCCAGAAATCAACCAGTGTGGGAAATATTAAGCAAGACTTACCCAGCCAGAATCTAATCAGACAATAAAAGAAATTCTAAGTTTAGACGAATGGGAGGATTCTTGCTCATCGAGGAAAATGTGAACTCCTTTTTGTCAGACAGCTGACATGGTAATTGATATGTCTCTTTGACCATGACTTGGGTGATCCAAGTCAGGTACCTCCAGACCCTCACGGTAATTATGGCCTGCCTCTCATTATAATATTCATTTTCTCAATTGTTAACCAATCAGGAACACCACTCTTCTAAGGGTATATAAACTGTGAGCCCACCACCACAAGGAGTCTCTGGCATTTGAGAGTGCTACTGACCTCTTTTTATTAAGAAACATGTTAGTCTTATTAATAAAATGATTAAATTACCCAGAAGCTATGTCTCTTGAACTTTTTAAACGCCACAACTTGACATTCCAGTCAAACTCAATTGTTGCCCTTCCCCAATTTTGTTTTCATTTCCACCCTCTATGTGTTTGCCCAGGCTGAGCTGGGATTGCATGTTTTCCTTATCTTTCTCTTTCCCCAAAGTTCAGCTCAGACGTTACCTCCTCCATCAGTCCTTCCATGGTCTCCTCCAAGCAACAGCATTAGTTCTTTCCTCAAATTAATAATAAAATATTAAATAATAAAAAATAATAAAACTATGTGTGACTGAAGTTCATCAGTTCATATATAATACTGTCTTATGGTATTCATTATATATTAAAATATTTTCATTTATGCTTAACAAAAAAGATAATTCACATGACAAAATTTTATCAAAAAAAAAAAGGATTGCTCTGTCTTTAGAGGCATTGTGGTATAGAGATGATCTTGGGTTCTTAAAGGCTACCAATTAGTCAACAAGCATTTCTCTATTACCCATTATGCCAGTAAGGTACAAGTTCTGGCAGAATACACCAAGTTATTCTTTTATGTGAAGATTATCCCAAGGAAGCAATAGGAATTTGACCAGAAGCTTGACTAGAGGTTATATATTTTTGGCTCCATCAACGAAGAAATATCCTGCAATTGAATGCTATTCTTGGAAGGAAGGGAAAAGACAGGAAGTAGAAAAAAGATAGAAAGAGAAGTTCCATGTAAAGTAACGACAGAATGTAGAAAATAATTGGGAGTCTGCCTGCCAAGATATACATAAGATCTGTGTGAATACCATTGCATAGCACTGTTTATAGAAATAAAGACAGACTTGAGTAGTTGGGGAAATATGAATTATGCATGGGTGGATGGAGACAATATAATGAAAATGACTGCTGCTTAAATTAATTTATTTATTCAGTGCCATACCACTCACACTATCGAAGTATTAGTTTACAGAATTAGAAAAAATAATGACATTTACCTGGAGGTAAAAAAAAAAATAGGTCAAGAATCTTAAGGGAAATAATGAAAAAAAGTAGGAAGAAAGTGGGATTAGTAGTACCAGATCTCAAACTACACTATAATACACTATTCTCAAGACAAGGATTGGTTTTTAGGAAAAAATATCTTTGTTATCCCTGCACCTAGCATAGTGTCCTCCTTATATATAGTAGGCACAATTATTTGCTGAATTAAATGGAAGTGAATCTATTGCTGGAAGGGTTTTGATTTGTGTTTGTAAAGGGACATTATATGCCTATGAAATCTGATTTTTTAAAGTATCCTAGTAATCTGGAATGCTTATGTGCAGGATGGGTTAAAGACAGGAAAAATAAGAGGCTAGTAGCAATTTAGAGTTTGTCTTAGCTCCATCCTACTTCTCACATCACCCCCACACATGCAGACACAACACAATCAAAGAATCAAAGATTAGTCTCTTCTAAAAATATTTGAGAAAATATTCCACTCCATAATTTCCTTTCTAAACCATTTGTAAAGAAAAGTTAAAAGACTAGCTGCTGCAGAATTTCCTTCACTCTCATGTGTAAGCGTTGATTCTGCATGATTTTAACACTCTGTTTAATCACGTTGTCCATTCAGTACTTCTGAATCCCTCATGACTTGAAAAGTTACTTTTAAATTTCATTACAGCTTTATGAATTCTTAATCACTACTTAATCACTCAGGAGGCTACAGAATTCCCAGAGACAAGCTACTTAGGCAGTATTCAGGGTTGACTGACTTCTCTTTTTCTTTTTTATTGATATTTTTTAAATAAAGCTACCATTTCCCAATGCCCTTCTCCAACACTTCCCTCTTTCCAAACTAGGTGACCCCTCTTCCTTGTGTAACAAGGTCATAAAGCAAAATGAATCAACACACTGGCCATATCTAAAAACTTATGCCTCACTTTGTATCTATAATTAATCCACCACCTGTCTGATGAAGTCATGATTGGTGACTGAATTGACAGGAGTTCTTCAATTTTCTACAAATGTTCTTACAATGTTGATTTCCTTTACATTGTGGGAAGCCTAGTGTAAACTGTTTTCCTGGTTCTCTTTTTAACAGAAAAGTGAAAAAAGTATAAATTACTCTATAGGTACTACTATTAACTAGCATTTACTTAACACCTTAAGATTTGCAAAGTGCTTTACAGAAATCATTACATTTTATCCTCACAATATCCTTGGGAGGTAGTTATCCTCATTTTACAGATAAGGGCACCAAGACAGATAAAGGTTAAGTGACTTGTCCAGGGTCACAAAGCTAGTAAATATATGAAACTGACTTTGAACTCAAGTCTCCTGGGTCCAGCTCTCTATCCCTTGTGTTACCTAACTACCCCTAGGCTAATGATACTATCTGAGGTAGTCCATTTCCAAAGAAAAGGCCTTAGAGATCGTGTAATCCAACCTGCTTGTTTTACAGATAGACAAATGGTACAACTACTGTGTTCACAGGCAGGATCTAGTTCAATTTTGGTAATATCAAGATCTTCTGACTCCAAATCCTGTACGTAACATGCTGCCTCCCAGAACAGAAGAGAATAGAATTGACCCAGTTCAAACTTGGTTTTTACTCAAAAGAGGTAGCTAGTGCTAAAGCCACAAATACTTTGGTTTTGTTTTTTTGTTTTGGGGGGGTTTTTGGTACAAAGCACAACTGAGGGATATTTTGCTACATTATGGTAATTTTGCTGACTTCACTGTATTTCCAGTAATCCACAAACTAATGTTTGTTTATTCTCTAGTTGAGATACGTCATTGCAGAGTGGACAGACCTGAATTCAAGTCTTGCCTCTGACTTTACGTTGGTTGAGTTATCCTGAGCAAATCACTTCATGTTTTTCTATCCCCAAGCAATTTTCTAAGATTATAAATTGCAGAATAATTGCTGTTCTTTCATTGGTAAAGGGAGTTCCCCTTACTGGAAGTTCCCTATACCCATGATATTACAAATCTGGGTAAAAAAATTCTCTGGATAATGGTTTTGAAGTTTGTTTTGGTTTTGGTACTGACCTGTGCCCATGTAGATAATTCCTAAATGAGATATTCCCTACACGAATGAACCTTGGCAACTGGTCTATAACTCCTAGTCTCATAGAACCAATTTGCCCATAGTCATGCAGCTCATATATTTCATAGGCAGCACTTAAATCCTGGTCTTCTGACTCTAAGGTTTGATCTCTACATTATAATACTGCAAATCACGGATTATTACTATTTCAGAAGATTCACAAGTAGGGTTAACTCAAAGAGTAATGTAAAGATGTATAGTTACTATGCCCAGGCAACTTCATAGTGTAGCAGAAAGAGGACTGATCTGGACACAGAGGGTTTGAGTTCAAATCTGATCTGCCACTCATTACCTTTGTGACCTTGGACAAGTTACTTTCCCTCTGAGGGTCTCAGTTTCTTCATACATAAAATAGGAGTTTAGACTAAATGGTCTCTAAGGTCCCTTCCAACACTAAATTCATTATCCTATCATTTTTAAATGGCATAAAAGGCATCATAAAAGACATATATGACTAGAAAAGTAGGTTGGGCAATCTTGTAGCAAGAATGAAGGATAGGATACTTGAGTGCTACATTAGTAATCAAGATATAGCTCATTGGCTACATGCTTTCTGGAGAATTGATGGAAAGACATTGAATCACAGAATATAAAATGGACAATTTTGATTTCATATAATTGAATACTTTTTGCACAAACAAAATCAATACAACTAGAATTTAAAGAGAAGTAATTAATTGGGGAAAGTCTCTGCAACAAATCTCTGATAAATTATGATGAGAATTGATACAAATATAGAATGAGAACCACCCCCAAATGAATAAATGGTCGAAGGATATAAAAAGACAATTTTCTAAAGAGTAAATGTTAGAGGTCAACAACTATGTGAAAGAATTAAAACCATTAATCATAAGAGAAATGCGTATTAAAGTGATGCTGAGGCTTCACTTTACATCCTTCAAATTGGCCACGATGACAAATGGCACACACAAAAAAAAGATAATGTCCAAGGGACCATGAGAAGTCATATATTGATGAATTATTGATGGACTTATAAACTGATCCAATCATTCTGAAGAAGAAAATGGAATTATACTAAAAAATGTAGCAAAATTGTAAATACTTTTTGACCCAGTGATCCCCACTACTAGGCATATACTACAAGGAGGTCAAAGGCTCAGGGAAGGGTGTCATACAATATATCATCTCTTTTTATAATATATTCAGTTGTTTTTCAGTAGTGCCTGACTCTTTGTGACCCCATTTGGTGTTTTCTTGGCAAGAGTGGTCTGCCATGTCCTTCTCTAGCTCATTTTGCAGATGAGGAGCTGAAGCAAAACAGCTTGCCCATGGTCACACAGCTGGTAAGTGTTTGAGGTCATATTTGAAGTCAGGTCTCCCTGACTCCAGGGCTTGCATTCCATCCAATGTGCCACCTAGCTGTATCCTTTTTATAAATCAAAGTTCTATAAGGAATACAATCCTGTCATTTGAGGAGTAGCTGAAAAAAATTGTGGTATAATAATTTAAGAGAATGTTACTGTCACATAAATGACAAATATGAAGACTTCAGAGAAACCTGAGTAGACCTGTCTACCCTTCTGCAGGGTAAAGTGAGCAGGGCTGCAGGGAAAACTTTACACAGTGACAATAACTTAAAGAAATTCAACATTAAAAGACTTCAGAATTTTGAAAAGCATGAATCAGTCCTGACTTCAGAGTACTTAAAAGTGAAGCATCCCACTTGTTGGCAAAAAGGTGTGGTGAATACCAGGTAGAAAATAAGGCCCATATTTTCAGACATGACCAATGTATTGATTCATTTTGCTTGACTGTTTTTATTTGTTATAAGTTGGGGTACTTTGGGGTTAGGGGACAGTCACTGGGGAGGGCCAGACATTTTTAAAAAATAAAAGAGCATCAATAATTTTTTTAATAAAAGATATGGACAAGAATCACATGGAATAAGAAGGTATGGATGGATTATGATCTGTATTGTGGAAAGCAATAACCACATGGAAGAGCTCATGAATTATTAAAAATGCCAAAGTATCAAAATATGTTAATTTTGTTATGCAAGCCTAAGGTTTTTTTTTTGCATTTGACTCTTGATTTTTTAAGAGTGATATACTAAGTGATATACACTTTCACCTTTATACTATATTTAAATTAGATTTCACTGCCTATCCATAACTTTGAGATTGTATGACTGGAAGATGTGGCTCCTGCCACAGTGACCCCAGATTAAGTTTTATCCAAACATAGTAAATGTGCATTTTTTTTCTGAATCATTTATGTATAATCCATGGACCAATGTCCCAAGCTCTGGACTTATATGAACCCATTTCAGTCTTGGGTGTTTCTCCAATACTTTCATTTTTTGATTCATTTTTCTCCCATTCAGTCCTTCCTCTGGGAAATCTCAGAGCATACTTTTTGTAGCTCATAACTAGGTCTCCACTGATGTGGAGATGGTTTAAGGAGATAACCTGTTACCTATACATTGAAGATAACAATGCATAGGGAATACAGACCTGCTTTTATTTCACTCCGTGGAAAAACAGCAATCAAGCAATACAATTCTCTTCCCTTTCTCATATAGCCATATGTAATAATGGGAGTTAAAGATCTTCCCTGCCCATTAATAGGCCCCAGGTGGAGCCCATATGGGAAGCTTGATTAGGGGAGACTTGTTTTGTAGCAAGGTCCATACCTTTTGTTAATTAAGGAGGCACTGAATCACCAGGGTTGTGATGTCCTCCGGCTCTGTCAAGTGTATATGTACTTTCAGGCGAGGTTTTGCTTTGGGGCTTACTCTTTGGAAGAAGGCGCATGTGCCAGAAGAGTCTCTGGGTAACCATTAAGGAGCCCCCTAGCTTTGAAAACCCAGATGTTGGTGCTTCTCTCTCTCTCTGATAACTATATATGTGTGTAATGGTCAGACAGTTGCATCTGTCTGTTGATCTGTGATGTGTATAGCTTATGGTCAGACACTTAGAAGCCCTGTTGGTCTTTAATTCTCTGTTTATATTGTCTCTTTTGGTACATGTAATTAAAGACGATTGTTGACCCCTCAAAAGTTGCTTTCCTTTTAGAAAAGCAGATCTAAGAACCTGTGCTAGCAGGCCACCTTTGATGTGTCAGGGTGCTTGCTGCTATAGCATCCTTCCTAATGATGCTACCTTGAAGGATTGGAGAATTGAAGTCAACAAGCATTTATCAAGAACCTACTATGTACCAGGCACTGTGTTAAGTGCTGGGGATGCAAGAAAGGCAAAAACAGTCCCTGCTCTCAAGGAGCTTATAATCTAATGGGGGGACAACCTGCAAATAACTATTTACAAATAAGATATAAAGTGGAAATGGTCTCAGAATGAAGGCACTAAGCTTAAGGAGGACTGGGAAAGGTTTCTTGCGGAGCTAAGACTCTGTTGCTTTTATTCAATTGTTTCACTCGTGTCTGATTTTTCTTGACCCATTTGGGATTTTCTTGGCAAAGATACTAGAGTGATTTGCCCTTTCTTTCTCCAGCTTATTTGACAGATGAGTAACTGAGGCAGAGTTAAGTGACTTACCCAGGGTCACACAGCTAGTAAGTGTCTGAGGACAGGTTTGAACTCAGGAAGACGAGTCTTCTTGACTCCAGGCCCAGCACTCTATTCATTGCACCCCTTAGCTGCCCTATAAGTCCACCCTACGACTTTAGCTATGACTTAAAGGAAGACAGGAGATGGAGGTGAGAATTCTAGGTATGGGACACTGCTAGTAAAGATGCCTGCAGTCAGGAAATGCTAGAAAGTAGTAGTGAGCCAATGGAGTTGACCTAATCATATTTTCACTTTAGGAATATCAATTTGATAGCAGAGGATGAATTAAAGTTGGGAGAGACTTGAGGCAAGGAGATGAACCAGAAAACTATTCCAATAGACCAGACATGAGCTGATGGATATAGAAGAGATGTTATAAAGGTTAAAAACAACAGGACTTGACAATTGATTGAATATGGGGTGTGAAAGAAAGGGGTAAGTTAAAGATGGGTAAGGGGTAAGTTAAACAGCAACAAATATAAAATTATGTTTGGCTTTTAGAGCTTTTCATAACCTGGCCCCTTCCTAGCTTTCCAGTCTTTTTATATTTTTGTCCCACCCACATTCACTGTGATCCAGTGACACTGCCCCCTTGCAATTCTTAACATATGACACTGATTATATAGTCTCTGCCAGCTAGCCCAGTGAACCATGGTAACACACCTAAACAAACCCGAAACTATAGAAATGAACACAAGCTGGAACTATAGTGGACAACAACAAACCAGGGGTGGGGCCGTCCCTTCCAGCGCCATCTTGTTCACCCTTCCCTGCACCAGACTCAGTTTACCTGATGTCTGTCAGTGTGGCGTCCCAGATGGTGTGGCGGTCAGTGCCCCTTACAGGAAAGTAGGAAGCCTTCTTCAGACGGTGCAGGCAAGGTGACAGTTGTGGAGTTGGAGGGAAATGCTTCTGGGCTCACTGCTAGGGAATCTCCTTCTTACATGACCTTCCTTGTTCAAATAACTCATGGTGATAGTGGACAGCAAAGTCCAGCTTTTTTGCTATCCTGTTATGGTTCTGTCTTATTTTTCTCCTTTAGATGTAGGGTCATGTGCTCAAACTTCTCCCAAAAAAAGAACTGCCCAGGTACTCCACCTTCCCTCTCTATAAGGCTAGATTCTAGAACTTGGAACTCAGAAATTCTTTTGTTGGGTGTGTAATTACACTGTACCTCTTCCCCAAGGCACCTATTAGGAGCTCCTGGGGAGATGTTTACAGTCGTAGACTCCCTTTAATCTCTAAGTCTTCTTTTAACTGTGCTGCTCTGTGATTGTCTCTAAAAAGAAGCCAGAAGGGACAAAATGGCCTGTGGTCTGTAATGAAGTCTCCCTTTCATAGGCCTAGTCATCCTCAATCATCTTGGTTCACTGAGATTCATTCATCCTAAATAAGGTGTGAATGGGTCAAGACAGTGAACATGTCCACCTTTCTATAGAGAGAATGCAGAAGTGTCAAACAAAGGCTTTAGTTGTCTGTCAGCTCATCAAGCTGACCAAGGAACTCAACTGATCAAGCCTGGAGATGTACATAGTGCTATCAGTGACCATCACGTTAGAACATTACTAAAATGAGACTCAAATAGGCTTGAAAATAATCAACTATTAGTCCTATCTCTACTTTGAAAAGTTTCCATTTAAAACTGTATTGAAGGTTATTTCTCAATGTCTCTGAATCTTGATAGATAAAAGTATTTCCCATCCCTAAATTGTCAAGTAATTATTTGGTGAATATGGGTGGCTAAGGAAGGATTAACAAATCATTCTAGTAATTAAATTAACCTTAAATTTCCTAGGGGCAGCTAAGTGGTGAAGTAGATAGATCATGTGATACTGCACAAATATGCCTCAGTTTCCTCTTCTGCAAAATGAGTTGGAGAAGGAAATGGTAAACCACCCTAGTATCTTTGCCAAGAAAACTCCAAATGGGGTCATAAAGAATCTCACACGAAACAAAAATAATCACAAAATTTGTTAGATACCCTGCTTTAAATTGGGGTTATGGTTTTCTGAATTATATGTCCATCCTGTCCAAATCTACCAATTTTTTTTAAGGCAGCTATGTGGTGTAGGATAGAGAGGACTGGACCAGGAGTCAGGATGATCTGAATTCAAATCCAGACTCAGATACTTCCTAGCTGTGTGACCCTAGGCAGGTCACTTAACCTCTGTCTGTCTCAGGTTCCTCAACTGTAAAACAGAGATTAAAATAGCACCTTCCTTCTAAGATAAATTTGATAATATTTGTAAAGCACCTTGTAAAATTTAAAATGCTAGCTATCATTTTTATTTAACCCTTTGCATTGGCTCAAATTTGACTCTTAATTTGATCCATTTCAATAGATTCCCTCTCAAAAATCTAATAATACTTTATCTGAATTAAAACCTTTTCCCATGTATTCCTACCAGTCTGGGGGAGGGGGTGCAGGGAGAGGGAGAAAAAGAAGCAGTATCATTCTTGATGTTTTTAATATCCATGGATAAAGTGTAAATTATACTTATTTTTGTGCCATTTGCATTAATGTCATCATGCTTAATATGGATTTGCATCAGTAAAGCTTGCAGGCAAAAATTATTTTTGGTTCTGACAATGAAATAATAGTTTTTCAATTTTCAACAGGAGTATTACAACTTATCTTGGTCAAAAACTTGCTAGCTAATTTTGCAGCTAACTTTTAATTTTATCTCATGAGAGTTGTAAAGAGATTAAAAAGAAAAAATAAAGATAGGATTTGATCTACAGCTATTTTTTTGTTGGGGGGAAATAGAAGAATAGGCTTCAATGCTGAATCACCTAAGTGTTTGAAATATCAACAGCAAGCAATATTTTATATTAGTTTTTGCACTGTCTATTCTAATTTCTTTACATCGAGAAAAAGAAAACAAAGAATAATAAACTTTTGAAGACACAACAAGCTCTCTTTCGAGTTTAATAAGCCCAACAGAATAGCAGCTGATGTAAATAGTCAATATTGGAGGGGCTGCAAAAAAACTCACTATAGTTAGTGGAGCTAGGAAGCTGTTCAATAATTCTGAAAAATCATTTTATTATGCTTTTTAGAAAGTGACAAAAATGTCAATGGTCTTCAACCCAGATATTCCACTACTATGCATATATTCCAAAGAGGTCAAAGGCAGGAAGAAAGGTCTCATACAAGGCAAAATGTTCAAAGCAGCATTTTTTGTGGTTGCAAAGAACTGGAAACAAAGCAGATGCTCATGGAAGGGGAAATAGCTAAACAAAATGTGTCAGTGAAGGTAATGGAATATTACTGAGACATAAGAAACAATTAACATGAAGACCAAGAAGCATGGGAAAACATAGGAAATAATGTAGAATAAAGGAAGCAGAACTAGGAAAACAACATATTTAATGAATAAAACAACATAAATGTAAGGAACAAAAGAATGAGACGTCATTATACTGACCAAGAAACTTGGATCTGAAAAAGATAAGAAAAGCAGCTTCCTTCCCTTTGCAGAATATTGCATATATACTGTCTGACACAGCTGAAATGTTCTTTGGTTTTATTAAAGGGACATTTTTCATCTTTATTTTTTAGTACAAGGAATGGCTCTCCAATACTTAGAAATAACAGTGATATCAAAAATAAAAGATATTAATAATTTTCTTTGTAAGAAATGGAAGAAAAAGATATTTGGGTCTGCAATGTAGGACTTTTAACTACCCTTTTGCAATTTTCCTTACAGCCCGTTTTTATCCATCTCTTGTGTTCCTTTCTCTGGACTCTATGTGTAGTGTCCTTTGGGGCTGCTAAGGAAATAAGGATGTTGGAATCAGGCCTGCTGATTAGGATAGAAATCCTTCAGAGTTCCTTTCTTTGACCCTTAGAGAATTAGTTCCAACCCAGGACTGATTGAGTCAAAACTTGACAGACAAGACAGTCATTCCATCACTGGGTAGGAGGAAGAGAAGAACTGAGAGGAAAAGAAGTAAACTGAGAGACACACCTTCCAGCACATGAGGTGGGCTACATGGGGAGGCAGGACACCTACCACTAATGGCTGATACAGGAAAGAGACTATCTGGTTAAGTTATTGACCATAGACATGAAGCATATTCTGGGTTTGTTGAAACTGTACAAATTACTGAGCCCAACACTGGCAATTCCTCATATTTGATTTCCAAATCTCCATTTCTTTCTTTCTTTCTTTCTTTTTTTTTTGGTAATTTAAAAAATTTTAAACTTGAATAAAAATTAGAAAAGAAAAAAGAAAAAACTTAAATATAAAATAAGAAAAGAAAAAAATGTTACCATGTGCACAGCAGAACATGAGAGGATTCAAAATATAAAGCCATAAATTTCATTTCAAGAAAGTCTTTATACTGTATTCAGAGCTGTCCATCTTTTTTTTTTACTTCCTTGTAGGTTTTATTTTGTTCTCTGCTGTGTACTTTTTATTTTGTTCTTTTTCCCCCTTTCTTCCCTCCCCTCCCCCAAGAAGGCTACAATTAAGCATGGATACACACACATACATGTGAGCACATGCACACATATACATATGTACATGCACATGCATACATGCACAAATTCATACATATACACCTATATACACAAAAATATACAGACATACGTAATACACTTACATACACATTCAAAGATATCTATAATCATACACATATACATTCATATGCATCTAAGACCATACTAGTTTGTGCATTTCCATTTCTTGAGTTCGTTTTATTTCTCTTTTAAGGTTTTTTTCCCTAAGACAAATAAGGCTAATCTCTATCTTTCTGACTTGTGTTTCATTACTGAAATATAGCAAAAAAAAGAGAAGATAGGAAATATGTTTTTTTTCAATTGTAACATATTCATCAAGGCTATTTTGGAGGTCTTCAAGTTATAGATGAGAAAATTATTGATTCCACTTTAGAGATTTTCAAGTTATAGATGAGGAAATTATTGATTCCACTTTACAAATAACCCAGAGCAAAGAAAGGAAACCTAGCACCAGATATTTCTAGGCAAAATGAGTCAGCATTTTCAATGGGCAAAGGTTGTGGTGCACTGGGCCTGATAACAAAGGTTATCAACAAAACTCAGTCATTTTTCCTTCTTATTGTCTTCCCACAGCTATTTCGAAAGGAAAACCATTCTTACAGAGGAAGAGGCTGGAAGAAAAATCCATGACAGTGTGGAGAAAACAAGGGCAAGGCTGGGAAAGACAGATTCTGCCCCTATAAACAAGAGTAGGAGCAAATAAGAGGATTGACGACTCCTGCTCACTTGCTTAGCAAAGCACTACCACTCTCCAGTACCACTGCTAGATGTGTTCTTCCCAGTTTGGGGATGACCATATAAGGCTCTCTTGTGAAACTCTGAACCTATCCTGCTTGTATCAGAGGTACTGGAGCACTAGTGATAATATGGGATACATTGTATCATATCACTGCAACTGAGCTGTTATATACTATTTTGAGAAGATGAGATAACATGAGTTCTGCTAGTCACAGAATTTGGATTCTTCTGTAGTATAAAGAAAGGTAAAAATACACCCAAAAAATGATTCAAGCAATGTTCTTCAGGGAATTTATGATGTATTTAGGCAGCACAGTCTTTTGGAAATGATACTTTCTAGATTCACTCCTGCCTCCTTAAAATTAATGGCTACCCATTTGAAACTGAACAAAAGTCACCTAGAGTATGATTCACTTGAACATTAGAATGTACCAACTCATGTCCTGCATGATTTTTTTTTTTTTTGCTAAATGCCACCAAATCTGAAAGAGCAAGACTATTAAGGACCTCTGACAGCAGAATCAAGCAGAAACAACCTAGCTAGGATGGCCCTTTATAGAATCATAATCAGAGAATTTCAGGTTGGTCAGAGATCTCAGCAGCCATCTATCCCAACTCGAACAATAAAAATACTCTCTACTACAAATACCTGGCAAGTCATCGTCCAATCTTTTCTTGAAGACCTCCAATAATAGGGAATGCACTACTTCCCAAGGAGGGAAGGTCTAATTTTTAGGAAGCTTTTCCTTACATCAAGCCTAAATTTGCCCCTATAACTTCTACCTATTGCTTCTAGGTCTGCCCTTTGGGGTCAAACAGAATAAATCTAATTGATCCTCCATATGATAGACCTTCAAACACTTGAAGACAGTCATCACATTCTTGGAGTCTTCTCTTCTCCAGACTAAATATCTTTACTTCATTCAACAAATCATTCTATGGCATGAACTCAAGGCCTTTCTTCACCATTTTGGTTGCTCTCTTTAAAAAGGGGAGGTAACAAGCATTTATTAAGTGCTCACTAGGTGCTAAGCTAGTGCTACAGGTAGAAATACAAGCAAAAAGAAAGAGTTGGACCACACTTTGATAACCACTGAGTTAGTTTGTTGGTCTTATGACCTATGACTAATGAACAGCATTTCTTGATGAATCATTCTGAAAAATGAAAGAATTTCTTTTGTTATAAATAGTCATTTTCCATAAGCCAAGAAGACTCTTGCACTATGTTGCACTATACTGGAAAGTATACAAAAACTTGAAATAAGAAGATCTGGGTTTGGACCTCAGCTCTCCCACTTATTGGACTTGTGAGTGCGACGTGGACAAGACTTTTAACCTTTCCAAGTTTCAGTTTCCTACTCTGTTGAACAGGGATATAATACTTAACACTACATATTTCCCATGATTGTTGTGAGACTCAAATGAGCTATATTTCATGAGTCTAAAGTGCTTTGTAATCATCGAGACTCATATAATTTCTTTTTTTATATTAGAATCTTAATTTTAATGGAATTATTACACAGTTAATTTTTCTTTATTATTAAATAATGTTTGCTACCTCTTACTGTTTATAGTATTAGCAACTTCTAGAATGGGGGAAAAAACTGGCTTCATGATGAATTTACAAGAGAAAAAAAACCTTGGGCACTTTACCCTCAAAACCATCACATTCCAAATGTATCATCCATATTGTAACATCCCAACATCACAGGAAAGTTGGAAAATAGAAAGTCAACACTGATGCGTACATTTTCTGACATGGTAGATCCAAGCCTCATGTAATTTCAAACTATTATGATTATTGTTCCAAGAATTCAGTTTTTCATATATGTATGTACACATCCTAGAATGCATCTGGAGAAAAGTGATTTTTACTTCAGCAATTCTGTTACAAAGACCTAACACAAAGCTTAGCATTCTTCTTACTTCACATTTTCATGTGGTAATATCTTGCCTATTGAGTCATTGGATAGACTCTTTGTGCCCTTTTTAATGACATTATAATTCAAAGTCTGTGGAAGACTATTGTCTATTGACAATACCCATCAGTCTTGCTGAAAAGCACCATTTAGAAAGATCTGCGATGGATGTGGTGAGGAATATAAAACAACATGTGGAGTGGGTATCTTTTACTGAAACATCTAAATCAATGTACAATGGGAAAAGTTTCCTCTCTTCTAGACTAACTGTAACAAAGTTAATTTTCCAGGAACAAACAAATAAGCAAATATAAGTCTATGGCAAAGAGGCAGTTACTATCAAGACATTAGGAGATACTGTGTTTTCCAGAACAAAGGCCCAGCAAGCAAGCTGTGCCCTGAGTTTATCATAACAACAATCCTTCGAGCTTACCCTCTGGATGATCTCACCCTCTGGCAAAATCACATAATTATTGTATTGCATTGACCAATACCGGTTGTTTTCCGAGCTCAGACAATCTTGGACAAGTACCCATGTTCTGGTCATGAAGCCCTGCTATGAATCAAACTTTTCACACTGTTGCTGCTACCCCTCATTGTCAGGGTTACAGCTCACTGCACAACCATTGGTATACCCCCCACACTACCTCAGGTCTTCCCCAGTAGGGGGGTGGCCCTGGCACACCCTAGATTCTCTCCTTACTTGAGAGTCATTTCCCTCACTTTAAAATTAAACTTCTGTTTGATTCCTGACTCTCCTGTCTCTAGCCTGCTGAGTTCTGCTCTGGTCATCCACAGGTTAGAGGCCAATGCAGTCTGGTTGACATTACCAATGGAGTGAGATTTGGCACTGCTAGGATCCCTCTTAACTCCAAAGATCTTCCACTCTAACCTGCTGTACAACCACCCTCCCTTCCTACCTGGCTTGAAAACTCACACAATTAGCGTCACTCTTTTACCAAGGAATTGTCTCAAGAAAGCCCCTGTCCAAATGTTATATACTCCTGGAAGGTAAGAGAGGTTGGAGGTTTTCCCCTAGCCCTCTTCCATGAGCACATTAGTACTTTTTTTGAAACCAAGTATGGGACTTTACATTTACTTTCATAAATTAATGGATGATGGCCATCAATGTAGATACTCCTTCCAGTGGAGACAGAGCAACCCATTCACACAGTCTCATTCTGAGTAAGTCTTGTCCATGTTCTCCCAGAAGGCACTGAGAATCTGGCTCCAAAGTGGTAAGAATTGCAACAGTTGTTTTACTTGACTCAGTCATAGAAGGACAATAACTATTAACTTGGTAATAGATAGCTAGGTAGCACAGTAGATAGAGTGCTGGGCTTAGAGTTAGGAAGACTTAAGTTCAAATCCTGCTCCAGATACTTATTAGCTAAGTGACCCGGAGTCAGCCATTTAATTTGTTTTAGTTTCCTCAACTGTAAAAATGGGGATAATCATAGCACCTACTCCTCAAAGTTTTTGTGAGGATTGAATTATAAATAATTTATTAAGCATTTAGTACAGTGACTGGCACATATTAGATATTGTATAAATGATTACTTCCTCTGCATTCTCTTTTGCTATTAGCTTGCTCAAGTTGGGCTGCAGTCCTAGGAGAAAAACAATTTTTAGTTGTGGAGTATGAAAGAAGCAATACTGAAAAGGAAGCGTGGACAGCCACATTTTAACTAGGGCCAGTTCTTGTTAGCTTTGAGTGCTCAATAGTTAAATCCTTGTTTCAGCCTCAGATTATCTCATATGTATAATATTGGACCAGTAATCAGAATATCTGGGCTATATTATTGCGTCTTCCACTAACTAGCTCAGTGATGTTGAGCAAGTTATCTCACTTCTCTGGGACTCAGTTTCCTCTTCTGTAAAATGAAAAGACTGGACTTGATGATATCTAAGGTCTTTTCTGTTGCTTGCTATATGTCAGGAACTGTGCTAAGTTATGGGCAAACAAAGGAAGGCAAAAAATATTCTACTCTAAAAGGAACTCATAGTCTGCACTATTATACTAATGATTAGGTACAATTCAAAACACACAAAAAATCAGAAAATGTTAAAAGATGAAATAAATGTGAAATAGTAGGAGATTGTAGAGCCATTAGAGAGCCACTGGAGTTTATCAAGTAGGGGAGTGAGATGGCCAAACCTGAGTTTTAGAAAAATTACTTTAACAGCTGTGTAGAGGATGGATTTTAGTGGTGGGGCAAATTGATACAAGGGGACAGGTTGCAATAGTTCAAATGAGAGATAATGAGGGCTTGAACCATTGGGATGGCTGTGTGAGTAGAGAAAAGGGAACAGATGAAAGAGAAGTAGGGCTAGAGATATGATTTGGCAACTTATTGGATATGTGGGATAAGGGAGGATGGAGAGTCTAAAATGGCCCCAACGTTGACACCTGAGTATCCAGAAGGATGGTGGTATCCCCAACACTAATAGTGAAACTTGGAAAAGAAATGAGTCTGGGAGGAAAAAATATTATGAAGAAATTTGCAGTATGTTGCAATCCACTCATGCCTAGTCATCTCGTGTGAGCCTTTCTCTTTATCCGTAATGAAAGTGCGGAGGTGGGGCTCTTAATCAGTGCTCACTTCCTCAAAGCAAAGCCTTCCCTCTAATAAGTGTGGGCTGAGGTCATGAGATGATTTGGAGGAGGACTGGGTGGAAAAAAAGGATGGCAGATTGGTATGGGGGGACAGGGGATTTTCCTAATGATACCTGTCTAGCTGCAGAAGCCCAGGGGAACAAGGACAGGGTCAGAAAGGGGAACTTGGAAGGTTGCACAGTAGATGGAAGAGGCAGAGTGGGGAGAGTGTTATGGGATAAAGGTAGGTATGGTTTTACTGAAGACAAGTCCCATGATTGGCTGCTGTGGGAAAGGGATGTGATTCATCTCCCAATTTATCTATTTCTCCTCTATTTTTAAAATTTTCTTTTTGTTTGCTTATTTGGAGTTTGTTTTCTAATTTAAAAAATATTTAGTTTGTTATTTCATTTTTCTATTTGATTGATATATGTTCTCAAGGATATATTTTTTTCCTATGAGGACTGCTTTAGCTGCATCACAGAGATTTTTCTATTTTATTTCATCATTATCATTCTCCTCATATATGTATTGATTCTATGATTTTTTTTACCCACTAATAGCTTCAGATGTTATGATGAAGTTCCCATGTAGAAGTGTATCTTTTTGCTTATGTTGCTAACATTAATTGATATTTTTGTTGTATTTTTATCTATAAGGTATGAGTTTAGTATTCATGTTTCATTTTGCATTTATTTATAATTTCTCTGTGCCTTTGTGCATTGTCTAGTTTTGTAAACAGAGAATATTGTGCCAAAAATACATATATGTCCAACTAAGAAGTCTTCTGGCTTTAAAATTTTGCAATAGATTATTCACTTCTCTAATTTTCTTTTTGGGAGCTATGTCTAGGTCTGTGAGAAGAAATGTAAAGTTTCTTGATATTGATGTATTAATATCTATATGTTTTTCAGTTAACTTCTATGTTTTCAATCTCAGTGCTATTCCAGGTGGTGACTATAAATTTAGTACTAATAGTGGTACATTATTGATGCGTCCTTTAAACATAGCTTCCTTATTTATTTCTGTTGGTGTTGTAAATTTTTTTTCCTGACATGTTGCAAGTTTTCAGGTTTTTTTGGACTTAGCAAATGCTTGGTAAATTTATTCAAGTTTCTCATTTTCATTTTGCATATGTCTTTACTTTCTAGATTTATTTCTTGTATAAAAGAGATTGTTGGCCTACATTTTCTTATCCATTCTGCTACTCTTTTTTATTTTATGGAATCATTTAATCCATTCACATTTAATGTTGTGATTGTTAAACTTGTGTTTTCCTCATTTAATTCCTCAGGGTTGTTTTTCAAAATCTTTGTTTAATTTCATACTTTGTCCCTAGGATGTTTTACTTTAATGCTAATCTATTCTCACAGACCCTCTCCTCCTCCTTCACTCATATTGGTCTATTCTTTCCCAATTTTTTGATTGTGTTTAAATTATTTATTTTTCTTCTCTCTCATTTATTATTTCTCCGTCTCTTTTGTTCTTTCTCTTCTCTTTCAGTTATTCAATTAATTAAAAATCTTCCCTTTGCTCCTCTCATGAGACCTCTTAATTTTAGTAATTTTCTTTTATTGTACCCCTTTCTAAAAAGTTTACCTGAATTTTGACCTTATTTTTCATTTTCCCTTTTAATCTATTCTATGAATTTTATTTTATGATTCCTTGACTATGTCCTCGTGCCTCAAATTTTCCTTCTTTAATTTTCTTTGTTTCCCTTATAGGGTTAAAGCTTCTAATCTCTCTCTTCTAACCAATTTCTACGTTGTCTTTTTAGATCAGACCCTGTCTCCCCTCTCCCTTTTTGCCACATAGTGCTTGGCATATAGTAAATACTTAATAATTGTTTTTCATTCATTTATGTATGCATGCATTTTTAGAAATATTATCTTGTGAGGGAAACAATGGTAGGTGGAAATAGCTCCACATGGCAGAAATTACCCTACTATCCAGCCCTTTCAAGGTAAATTTCCTACATGAAGGCTACGTCCTCTGATCTCTGGCTCTGCATCACTCTAACCCCTAACCTCCCCATTCTGGGTGTCAGATGCCCTTAGGAACTTACACATTCCTTTTCCTGAGGCAGAATGCTGTTTATAGAGACAACGTTTTTTTCAGAAAATGTGGTCTCTCAATGAGCTAACTCTTCTCAGACTAAAACTACCATAAAATCTTCATTTTCCATCATGGACGTACATCTCCTCTGACATGGGAATACTCTTTGCATAGCCCCCTAACCCTCTCTGGGTCAAGACTCCCTGACACTTCTAGTACCCAAAGTCTAGTCCCTGCCCCCTACTGCCTTCCTTCCCACCTCTTGCAGACCCCTCCCCAATTCTTGCCAGTAGACTATGGGCATCACCATCCCTTCACTGTTGACATGGATTTGGATTATTCTCTCAGGTCCCTCTTCCTCCACCCCCACCCCCTCCCCTGCTCTTCACTCATACAATTTTTCACTGAGCAGTTCCTTTGTACACATAACCCAAGTCTCAAGGTCTATTCATATAGGACTCTCTCTTTACTGTGTAGAGGAATGTCCTGACTTGTATGAGGCAGGGCAGAGTTGAGAGCTTCAGCTCTCAGCCAGTCTCCTTTTGTGACTTTTCAGGGTGAGGCTCTTTTGGGGACTTGTTAATCTTCAAGTCTTCTTCCAGTATGGCGCCACTACTGTGCTTCTGACTTCTAGTTCTGAGAGAGAAGATATGAGAGGCCTACTCAACTTCAGGTTGCTAAAAGAAAAGACTGGGAAGATATGAGAGGAGCTGGCAGTATCTATCATGTCTCTATCTCAGTTTGCTATACTAGAAACCGTGGGTTATTTTTCCATGGGTAAGATCCAGTCCTCTCTTAGTTGAGCTGAGTTATCTTACTCCCAATGGAAGAGCTCCTTCATTCTGTATTATCTGGTATATATTCTCCTATGTATACTTTCTCTGATTTTCTGTTTTGTTACTGATTTGAATAAATAGATTTCTTTGCTGATCTCTACATGTGCTCATTATGGAACTGGCATTTGGTGGAAAAGGAATTTTCTTGAATTATTTTGATTATGGAAAAGGAACCATATGATTCAATACTTGTGATGATACCTATAAGCATCACATGACTACAGCAGAGCTGACAGATGCAGGGTAATTTGTCAGGGTAAAGACATATGTAGGGTAGCTAGGTGGCACAGTGGATAAAATGCTAGGCCTGAAGGCACAAGGTCTCATCTTCCTGAGTTCAAATCTGGTCTCAGACACTTACTAGCTTTGTGATGCTGGACAAGTCACTTACCCCTGTTTACCTCAGTTTCCTCATTTGTAAAATGAGCTGGAGAAGGAAATGGTAAAACCACTCCAGTTCTTTGGCAAGAAAACCCCATGAGTTCACCAAGAATCAGAAATGACTGAACAACTAAACAACAAAACACAAATTCAAGAAAAGTTAACTTGAAATATTTAATCTTCTGCATGAAGGAGGAAATGGTCATTAAATGCCATCTCCTATAGGAAGATTAGTTGTTAGTACTCCTCTGAAGTTACTGTGTGTCTGTGTAGTTAGTATTTCTTATCTGTATACATTCTTACTCTTCCCAGTAGAATGTAGAATCTTTGAGAGGAAGAACTCTGTTTTTGTCTAACCAAACCAAGTATCTAGCCCATAGGATTATAAGGATGGTGAACTAAACCCATGCTTTCCTTGGAAGAAGGAACTTCTAGGAGAGGAAACTCTCTCTACCAATGCCAGGTAGTCACTTTTTTCTGCAGCTGAGAGCCTTAGAAAGTTGGTAAGAGGACCAAGAGGCTAAGCAACTGGCCCACGGTCACATGGCCAGGATATATCAGAGGAGAGACTTGAACCCAATTCATCTTGACTTTTGAGGAAATCTTTCTATCCAATGAGGCCTGCTGACACATCATAGGTACTTAATAAATGTTATTGAACTGAATCAAATTGAACTGTGTCAAGAAAGAGGTTTGTAGTGGATTAGAGAAGTAACACAGAGTTGTAGAAAAGAAAAGAAGATTTGGAATAACCTTTGTAAGGCATGGAAATCAATGAAACATGAATGAAAGACCTAGTATATAGCAGTGAGTCTCAGTGAAGGAAGAGTTCTATGACAGGCATGATTTGGCCCCCAGCAGAAAAAATATTCATCTCCTACCTTGCTCCTTGCAATGGAGCAAGTGTGAAATAAGGAGACGGTGCAGCATATAGCAATGGGCATTGGTGTGATATAGTCTCACTTGAATTCAAAACAATGTTCCAAAGATAAACAAAAACAAAACCCTCTAGGATTTAGGAATGAAAGAATTAGAAATCTCTTACAGTAGTCCCGGTGAGAGAGGATGAAGAATCTGGTCTGGATTTAGAAAGAAGAGGACAACAAATGTGAGATATACTGTGGAGACAGGATTAACAAAACGTAGCAGTTGGTTCGGGATGGGAGTGGAAGGAAAGGGAAATGTCAAGGACGATTCTAATGCATTAAATCTTGAATATTTTTAGAAATGCATTTCCTCTGTCCATCAACAATGGGGTTTGGGACTTTTAGCTGGCCCTAAATAAACCACTCTTTTTAAATCTAAATTTAATAACCAATCAGTCCAACCAAATGAATATATTGGAATCTATTTGAATACATTTGATAATTTATGTCTTCTGGAGAAGAAAGAGGTCAAGACTTGGATATAGAATATGGAGTCCTCCTCCACCAAATGCAAAGTGATCACAAGTTAGGTGGAACACAATATATCCCCTAGACCATTTAAGGGCATAGAGAGATATATTTCTAGACCAGTAGCTCCTCTCTCTCAGAAGAGCACAGTCACCTCCAGCCCCAACCTCTTGCTTCTCTTAGTAAGAATGAAAGTCTCCCTTGGAGAAGGGTGAGGAGAGAAAAGGCTAGAGATGTCTACCTCCCTTTGAGCTACACAACATCAACTTCTGGTAACACCAGGAGCCTTATTACATAGCTTGGGCCCCTTCCCTACGTCTGGTATTTGTTCTCTTTCTCTCTACACATAAAAGACATTCACACATCTTAAAGTCAATTGCTAAATTTCTGCATTTTTGTGTCCTGAAAATTCCTTTCCATGACTCATGTTTGCTCATTCATTCAACAAACATTTGCACCTATGAGACACAAGGTTTAAAAAGATGGAAACTGACATAGTCCCAGCTTTTATGGCTCAGACAATCATATCACTTAGGGGCGTGTTTCAAGAGGGTGGTGGGTGGTGGGGCTGGGCTTCCTGAAGGGCTAAAGATTTTGGGGGGGAAGTTTGTCTCTGGCAGCTCAATTACCAAGACCTGAGCAACCTTTAGTATGTTGGAATTCTGATTACTAACACATCATAGATAAGAAGAACACAGACAAGGAAAATCTTGAGGGAAACAAAGAATGCTTACTAGCTTTGAGGACTCAGAGTTGGGGGGGGAAGGGTAGCAAGATCTATAAAGAGTGATATTTATAAGGCAACAGTTAAATAATGGAGAGGAGTAAAAATAGGAGACATGGCTATTTGTGGCTGCTACTGACTCAGGCTCTGGGGCTTTCAAGACTGAGTTATCTGCTTATCCTTCATCATTCTGCTCTCGAATGCAATCAGGGCTATGGCATCCAATCAGTGTCCCCAACTGAGGGTTGCTTTTTCATAATCACTGACCTATTTTCATGCACTCTTCTCAATGAACATGAATCGAATCACTTTGCCAACAGACAGTTCTCTACAGAGTCCCAGAGAGATCCACCTAACTCCAAGGCTTGGTCTAACCTTAACTGGTGGCCATCAGAGTTGATCAGAACTCTGGGCAATGGACAAAGGACTGAAGGTTACTAATTTCTATAGGCCTTCCCCTATTTCATTTATTCATTCAACCAAGATATGAAACCTCCCCACTTTTCTTCATAATTTCAGTTCAACAAATTCAATCTAGTAACATTTATTAAATACCTATTAGATCATTGTGAAAGGTACTCCCCACACAGACACCTTTTTTTACTTTGCTAAAATCTTAAGAGATGTTGTGAATTTAATATTTTCATTTTCAGCAAGGGCCTAAAAGTTCCTTAGAAAAGAACCTGGATGAAGTTCAGGACCCTTAAGAGTTCACTGTTCAATAGTTTATTAAACGAAGACTGAGTGGTCTAAGTTAGCTGATTCAGCTCAAAGAACGTTTTATGGTTAGATCCTAGCCAACTCTAAGAAAATTACTCTGGGTGAACTCTGAGAATCTTAGGAGGTTAGGGTGACTTAAAGAGCCCTGGTCCATGAGTGAATTTGGAGCCAAGAGGGCAGGGCTGATGTTTCTCTTGCTCGGGACTACATTATCTAATCTTTTCTCCAATCAGAGAATATCTGTCACCCAGATTTGTCCAAATGGGGGATCCTGATGATAAGGGCTGTTATGAAATGACAACTTTTGAAATATCTATTTTATAATGTAGTAAAACAATAATAGTTATATATAATTAAAATACAATGCATTATGTTATATAATGAAATTAATGAGAATATGTAATAAGAATAAAGTTATTATATAATAATAGAGAGGCTTTAAGGTTTGCAAAGCACTTTACATTTGTTATCTTATTTTATCCTTTGCTTCCAGTTTTGTTAATCTCTGATTTTCAAAATTCCCATTTTGGTGTTTAATTAGTATTTTAAATTTTTTGATATTTTAATTTTTTTTGTGGCTGTTACAGGCCCAACTCATGGAGCTGTTCTTCAGAACTCCATTTTTGATGAAAGTATTTAGAAATATGAATTTTCCCCTAACACCTACTTTGTTAACTACCTTCTGAAAGACAGATTATAGACTTAGAAGGTAGATTGAAAAAAAAAAACCATTTTGACACAGTCAATGGAGAAGTTCATTGTTGTTGTTTTTACTATCTTTGTAACAAGAGTTTTATTTTTCTTTCTTTCTCAGTGGGTGTTAAGGGAGTGAAGAGTCTCCTTCATTCATCTTTCTACAAAAGAGTTCAGTTCCTGCCAGGAGGGGAACATGAAATTGGGGCCATGAGTCTGGCCTCTCATCAGAGAAAGCGCTCTGGGTTAGGACTATATCTATTTTCCTCCTAAGTATTGTTAGTCTAGGGAAAACAATTTTTAAGTTCAAGCTACACTTCTCATTGCTATCCTTTAATGGGAAAGGAGTGCCCCAAACTATATATCCAAGGCTTCATGCTAGGTACACATAAACTGCACATAACCATTAGAAAATAAACCCTTTTATCCAAGCCACTAGTAAACAGAAATCAAAAGAGCTACACAGATGAGAATATAGCAGACAATATCTAGAGTGAATGAGATCTCCTCCTGGGAATAAGATATCTCAGTTTAACTGAGAGAGAGAGAATTCCAAATTTAACCCGAGGAAATTCACTCAAGTTTCCAGTATAGTAACTAGGCACAGAACCTAGAGTGATCAATCTCCCATCACTAAAGATAGTCTAATACAAATGGACTTTAGCTCCTAATGATATGTCTTCCCCAGACCCAAACTTTTTTAAGTCCCTTACAAAAATCACCTGAAGCAAGCTTGAAACCTGTAACTTTACAGCAAAAACACAAAAACACAATCACCCTTTAAAACAAGGGTGATTTTTCCTGGCATTCTAGACAAGCAACCAATGGCACCACCGAAACCCAAATAAAATAAACGAACATTAACAACATACACAGTACATATGGCTCTATACAGAGTATCACTTTAGATGGTATTGCAGTAACATGCCTCACTACGTGAATGACATAACACATGCACATTTCAAACATACATGCATATTCATAGTACAAATCAATCAATTATAAACAAAGCATGGCTAACTAATAAGGCAAAGCTAGCTAGTTACAGCAAGAACACTAACATCAGGCCCACATGTAAAATATAACTTGATCATAAGTATTAGTTTATACATAAGACAATGAACAAACAGACCTTGCAATAGCAGGTACTTAAGAAAAACATCTTCAAATGAACTGAGTGGCAAAATAAGAAATAAGCAAATGCAAATATGTAATTCGCATGTACGATAAGAATGCAATTACATGAAAGGCAAATTTCATGTGGGCAATCTCTAATATCTTTGCCTCAATACATGCATAGTCATATTTTCAGGTTTACCTGTCACATCACAACTTAGCTTTGTTATTGGTCTCAGAATGTCTAGCTTCTTATCAGGATCACTACAGGCTTGTTTATCTGTATCTGGGCTGGCAACAGTGCAAGTTGGTTTATCAGTATGTTCATGCCCTATGGGTTTAGTCTGTACCCTCAGAGTCTCTTTAGCAGTTCTGGGCAGGAAGGGAGTTCCCTGTGGTTCAGTTCTCCTGATACATGACTTTCTGTGCCCATATCTGAGTCAAAAAGTTCTTGTACAACTGGTGGATAGTCTCTTTTTCTCAGTCCTCCCTGAGAGGGGTGACAGTCAGTTCTTTCCCTCTGCTTTCCAACCAAAGTCCCACCAGTTTTCCTATGGACAAGAAGTCATTGTGCTGAATAGTTCTATCCTGCCAACAGACAAGTTGCCCAGTCTTTCAATAATTTTGGATAACTTAATTTTCCATCGGTCACCTGGCTTCAGAGTCACTTAAATTTCAAGGTTTCTCAGCACAACTCTTACCTCTTGGCTATTTGAAATATCCTGCTACAATTTTGAAAAGACTAGGCTCAGTTCCAAACCATACTAACCTGGTGAGTACTGAAGGATCCAGACATATCAGAACCACAACATCCATTTTTCCATGGAGAGGATCAGAAGAAACCTAATCTAATTTTTTTTCTAATACTGAACAGTACAAAGAAGAAAAACGTTGAATTCCTCATCATTTTGGAGCAATGCATGCAGATGTTGATACAAATAGGCATTGTGGATCCTGAGAATGCAAGCAAGACTGGCCTGTAGAGACTGAACCAGGGGACAGTATACATGACTTCATGGGTCAGATGCCATTACAGCTATGCAGCTACAGAAACTGCTGCCCACAATGTCTGAGGTGAGACAGGAACTCTGAAAACAAAAGGCTCATTTTCTTTCAGCAGGCACCAAGTACAGCCAGGCAACAGTACCACCAGGGCTGAGCTACATGCACAGACTTGGAGATAATCAGATGATTATCCTTGGCAAGGTAGAGGACCAAACGAATGGAGGGCATGAAAACCTGACATGAGAACACTTCCACTGGTAATCATTAGAGTAATACACCCACCTTCTTTTGTAATTATGGATTGGGTGTCTATACTTATGTTGGATGCACTAGCAAAAAGAATGCAACATTGTCATGCAGAAGCTAAAATCTCAGATCCAGCTTCAGAAAGCCAGGGCAAGGCTGGGGAAGAGATCATCCTTGACTCTGAGGAAAGTCACCTGGCCATACATCACTGCTGCTACTGTAGTTTCTACTGCAGCTATGATCTCCCTAGGCTGTCTTTCTGTCTCATTACTTTGTCTGGCTGGGGGACCTTCCAATGTTTCAGGCCTACTCTTGCCTGTCCAATCCACATTTCCCAGTGTTGCTCTATTGGAGGAAATGATTCACATACAGAGAAAATGTCAGGTTTGAGGTTTATGGTATCTACCTATCGTTAATACCAGATTCGGGATAGCCTCAGCCTTACTCATAGGTGAGGTGGAGTTGCTGAATTTGTTTATGACATTCCGTTCCTACGGTAGAATGCCTCCTTTGATTAGATTACCTCTTGAAGCAAATCTTTGTTCTTAGAGGTTGGGATAGTATAAAATTCCAAGGAATTTCAATTCCTCAGGCATATCTGACAGTCAAAATTCTCAGGTATGATTAAAACAACTTCCTGAGTTATCTTACCTGCAGCACTTCACCTAACACTAGTGGCCTTAAGTGTACATTTTTCAAATCCTTTCACCCTGCCCAATCTCCTTAAAATGATCTCATTCTTAAGGCCTGGATCTGCTCCTAATATTAAGAGACCTTATGTTTTTCAGCTGCAAAAGTAAGATAGTACAAATCAACTGCCTTTGTTCCCATCTTTTCTAGAGATTGTTTCACAGGTGCCCATATTAATAGATAAATATTAATGCAAAGAATAAATATGCAATAGTACAGCTACCATAGTCTATTAGATGAATAATTCTGTACTTAGACAATATGATAGCACAACAGAGGACATGAAGTCAAATCATGATTACCAATTATTTTTCATGCAGCAATATGAAACAATTAAGTATGCACATGGTAACATTCAGACTTTTAAGAGATATACATTTCAATAAATTTAGCAATTGTCTAACAACATTTTTCATTCTAGCACCAACTTAAGATAAAGCCAAGTCAGTTTAGAAAAGCTCGTTGCTCCTCAAAAAACCGCCAATAAAACAAACAAAAAAAAATTACATTAAAAAAAAAACAACAGGACACAATCAAGAATAAACAAAATCATCTGTACCTATAAAGAAAATTTACTTCTGATGAAGAGAAAAGAACATTAAAAACACAAACAAAATGTATTTTCTAGAATGGAAAGATGAACTCCTCTTTTGAGACAAAAATGACCATAGAAGTAATACCTGATATTTTAAGGACAAAGAAGTTTCCCAGTATTCAGTTTGCTAACCTGAAGCAAAGTTAAAGTTAAAGTGCAAAAGGCTAGGTAAGGAATGGCGACATAGGAGATACCATCAGAATTCACCATCAGAAAAACAAAAATCATTCTGGAAAAAAATTGTTCCTTCAAAGTTGCCCTCCAAAAAATTGTGGGTAGTGGAGAGAACACGAGCCCTGAAGCCTCAGACACTGATTAACTGTGTGGCCCTGGGCAAGTCCTTTAATTCCAACTGCCTCCCCCACCAAAAAAGAAAAAAAATGTGAGCAGAAAAATTTAAATGATGAGCCTGGTTACAAGCTACAATTTTGCTTCACTATTGCTTCAGCTGCATTCCATAGATTTATTATGTAGTATATGTATTTACTTATTTTACATAAAATATTTTTCTTTATCATTTTCCCTTTGACGCAGTCATTATTTAATAAAATCATTGTTTTAGTTTTCATGTGGACCTATACATTTTGTGTTATTTTTTAGTTTGATTTCATTATAATCCACCAATATGGCATATTAAATTTTTGTTTTCCCATTTATCTGTCTTCTCTGTGGTTTAACATATGATGACTGTTTTGTACTTCCCATGTATGCTGAACAAGTACATATGTTCTCTCTTTTTTCATTAAATTATTTTCATATACCTATTAGATCTAATTTCACTAATACTCAAGTTATGTAATGTCTTTATTATCTTCCTTTTAATTGTATTTATCATTCTAGATCATAGATTTTAGAGATCAAATGACCCCAGGGCCCATCAAGATGACACTCTCATTTTACAGATGAGGAAACTGAGGCATAAAGAGGTTACAAGAATTGTCCAGGATCACAAAACTAATAAATATATGAGGTGGGATTTGAATCTACATCTTCCTGAATCCCAAGTGCAGTGCCTTATCTGTCATACTATGCTGCCTCTCTTTATCTTTTTGCATAACTGAGGGTTTTCTTTATAATTCTACTAAGGAATTATTAGATACATATATATTTAAAATAGAAATAGTCTCATTCTGTACAGGACCCTTTTGATGATTTTTTAAAGTCTTTTATTTTCTTTTTATTGCTTTCTGGTTTGAATTCAACTTTTTTTCCTGATAAAATTGTATTATTTCAACTTTTTGTGATTTGGTACTAGTGTGACAAACTTTAAATCACCTTTTTTTAGATCTCCTTGATTATTTCTGGATTGAATGATTATTGTAAATAGAATGTGGCTGAGTCAGTTTTTTTTTAAAAATCTAGTTTTTAAATTATTTTTCATTTTATTGTAGAGGTTAGTCCATTTACATCCACTATTATAATGCTTAGGTTTTTCTTCCTTTTAGTCATTCTTTTGGAAAAGAATACAAATTTTCATATTGTTTCTATGATTAACCCATAATAAAAAAAACCCCTCTAAATTCCCTGATATATTAATAGCTGTATACATTTCTTTTAGCTTAGATTTTCCCTCCATGATAGGAGCTTCACTTTGGGCTTCACCTGCCTTTGCCTCTTCCTCATGCTGCTAAGACAGTGTTGTAGGGGATTCTACTACTTAACAACTAGTTTGTCTTCATTTAAGAAATATGAATTATTTTAAATATTTCTGGATTATGGGACTTGTTTGATGCTCAAAGATTCCTTCAAGACATATATGTATCTCTATAGTAGCTTCAGAATTGGAGCGCTTCCCAACTGTTTCCATTTCATGCTCAGAATTTTATTCTTACGAGCTTCCCCATTTTTCCTTAGATAATTTTCCTTGTAGGATCTCATTTTTAAAAATTTTAGTCCAGGATATCACACACAATGGGGCAGCTAGGTGGTGCAGTGGATAGAACGACAGGCTTAAAGTCAGGAACTCATCTTCCTGAGCTCAAATCCAGCCTCAGACACTTAACTAGTTGTGTGACCCTGGGCAAGTCACTTAACCCTGTTCACCTCAGTTTCCTCATCTATAAAATGAGCTTGAGAAGGAAATGGCAAACCACACCAGTATCTTTGCCAAGAAAATCCCAAATGGAGTCATTAAAATTCTGGCATGACTGAAATAACTGAACAAAATCATACACAATATTTCTTGAAGTCTTTGAAATCTACTTTTCCAAATTTTAGAGTACATTTCAGACTGTACCAAGGTTACCTCTCTTTCTGTATGGTGATCTGTATGATTATTTACTTCCTCCTAAGATTCCCATAATTTTTTTAGTTCAGCTGACAGTTTCTCTTTGTTAGGCAGAATCCCATAGAAAATAACTGTTCCTTTTGATATTTACTTCACCTTTTGAGTATGAAGCTATCATCAGGGCAAATCAAGAATGTATTCACTTTTCTGTTTTTAGCAGACAGACCTCCAACAGATGTATGGATAACTGAAGTCCCTCTGTCAACACCTACATCATGCCTCTGGCCCAAGTTTTTAATATGATTCCTGAATTTTTGATTATTTCTTTAGATGGCATACTCCCACAATATCACTTTCTGTCTCCCTCCATTGATCCTTACTCAAACTCTCTTCTATCATGTTTGTAAGGATCAAATGAGATAATATTTGCAAAGCATTGTGCACAGTGCCGGCTGCATAGTAAGTGCTTAGTAAGGAATATTCTCTCCCCTCTCCCTCCTCTCTGATCTCTGTATTTTCTCCCATGCATATATCTTGTTAAAATATAAGGCTACTTGCTCCTTCATGTCTCCTTTGACTAACTCTACCCCTTTTGAATAATATATACCCTTTCAGAAGCCATACTGTACTCATAGTTCCCATTCCACTGAGTTTCAAACATAGCAATGAGCTCAAATTTGTCTCCTTCCCTTAGAATCTCTAGCTCATGGCATTTGCTATTCATAATTTGGACACATGCACATGTTTATCTGAAGCCATAAGTTTTATTATTGACTATTTCTTGATGTTCTAGGATGGGCCTGATGTAGTCCTGTCCCTTGGTAGTTTATATGCAATTCTGGAATGAATTCAGTTATTAGCAAAGGGACTTTTACTTAGCTATAGGAGAAGGATATTCAACAAGGACAGGCACTAAAGATATCCTGAGCTGATTCAATTGGGTGAAGCTTCATTATCTGAGCTGCCCATTGTGGTCCACCATCAGAGAGCACTTGTTTTATACCCAGGTGACCAGGAAGTTTATCTTCTGGGATATATAACATGATTAAGTCAGCTTTTAGTACTAGTTTAAAAAAAAAACTATAATACTCTTCTCAGTCATCTTTTTCTATCTATATTACAAAATAAAAGAAAGAGTACATGAATAAGCTTTTGGAGAAAGGTTTTATATTTTAAAAAAAGAGTATATATTAGGCTTTCCTATGTCTAGACTCTCCATTTCAATTTGTAACCAATGTGTTCATCTGCAGTCAGTGCTGCCTGGAGGTGGAGGTGGGTAGATTTATTTAAGGGAAAATACTTTTAGGAACCCTTAACTTTCAAATGGCTGGATTTTTTTTGGTTTTTATTACTAAAAGAAATGTTGCTTGGTCATGGGCTACTTAGTTGGTGGGTTCCCTTTTCCAGGGCTGAGCTGGGGACAGCCCATATTGGTTTGCAAGAGACTACTGTTAAATATTCAAGGGGCACGTACATATACTTTCAAATTCAACAAATGCTATAAATTAAGGTTCAATTTATTGTTTTGTTGTTTGTCTAAACTTAAAAAAGAAAATGTTGATAAAGCGATAAACCTAAAAGTGTGGCATTTGTACTTTTTTTTCTAGAGAGCCAATTGTTAAACTTTTATCAGCATATTGTTGGACCCTTATACCTGGAATGTTCACTTGTAGGGTATGTGTTATAGTGGCAATTCCTTTAATATATAGGTTGGACTTGATAGCCAGTGAAGTCCTTTCCAATTATCAAATATTGTGATTCTATGACTTTCAGCCAGTGAAAAAATGTTCAACCTTTTAAACTAGGTAAGAACACAGAACAAGTCAGATAGAAAGGACACCACCTTTGTTTAATAAACTACTGCCATTCTGCGCCCAATAATAAGAATGACATATCAGTGTATCTGGTCTAAATGTTTCCAATTCCAGCGGGCCATAAGGGGAATGTTTTCTGTGGGGCCTAGAATTTAGCATTCATTGTTGGAAAGATGATCTACATATTCTTTTCCTGTTTGTATACAAAACTATTTTACCATTTCACAAAGAAGGATTTTCACAGGGTTTCTATTCAAGAAGGCCTGAAATATTGAGACATAAGGAAAATGAACCACCAAATAAAATAAAAATTAACAAATTTATCAGCACAAATTCTGTCCTGAGCTTCAGATCATTCTTTTCCAAATCATTTGATATCACCTCCTTCATTTAACCTGACTGTAAACATGCTTTTGATAGATATTAGATGAAGAAACTTGATAATTTGACACATCCTTAATCAATGTAAAGATAGCCATATAGTTTTACTTTTATCAACAGTATAGAGATCCCAATGAGCAATTGTGAAATGTTTACCAAGGACAATTGTTTCCTGTAGTTAATGTTTTAGCATCCCCTAGTGACAAATTTCTTTTATACCTATGTATCTACTAAATGGGTATGAAAGTGATATTATTTAGATTGGTATGGAATTTAAGAGTTTCCTTTAAAAATACCTACGCTTTAACATTTCCTCTAAAGCTTTTTTTTGGTTAAAATTTAAAACAAAATTTTAATTTCTTCCATTTGCATTACCTATCATTGAAATAATTACATAAAGTTTTATTTCTTAATGCATAAAACACTGACCATCACTTAGAAATAGCCAGTCATTAAATTCATCAAGATTTGACAAGATTGTAATAAAAATAGTGTTTACAATAGTTTTTCTTTTTTGTTTAAAGTTTACTTATTTTGGACTGCTAAACATTTAAAAATCAAGATATTTATGATTTAGATGATTTAATCATGATTTAAAATCAACTGTTTCCTTTGTATACTGTATTATAAATTATATCATTTTGACCCACTGGAATCTATTTTCATGCTAGTTTCTTCTTTTCATACTTAATTCGAATTAGTAATAATTACTGACAATAATTGATTGAGAGGCAGCATGGCATAGTGCATAAAGATCTGGCTTCAGAGTCAGGAAGACTTGAATTCAAGATCTGCCTCTGATAAATACTGGTGAAGGAACTCTACACAAGTCACTTAAGTCAACTGGAATTCCCAAGGCAACTCTATGAATATAAAATTGCAGAATAAGTGTCAACCTTCATTGATCAAGATGGAGTTTACTCACCAGGAGTTTCCTATACAACTGAAATCACAGGTCTGGTTGGAAAATTTCTAATTAATAATGACCCTCCAGTTAATTGAAGCATGAAATACGTAGGTATATGGTCAACAAAGGTGTTTACCACTGTCAATTAGGTTGTAAAGAGTGCCTATCCTAACTATTCAGAAAGGCAAATCAAAGTGTACGAAGACTGGTTTACTGTTCAGATTATGTTAAACAGTTAGATGACCAACCTAGAAAGTTGATCTATTAGTACACATACTAATAACCCCAATTAACTGAAATCAGAATTGAATGGAAGGAGAAAAAAAGAGTCTGGATTGCCTTTAAGGTATTATGCAATACTTACAATGGCCCTGAATTTTTCCCTAAAAACAAAAGCATATATGTATCTATGCAGACACACATTTGAGAGGTAAATCATTGTCTGACCCCTTGCTCAGTTGGGGAGAAAAAAAAATACATACTCAGGGAGATTTGGCAGTAGCCACAGTGCCATGGAGCACATAAACAGGCCGTTGGTAATTGTTTATTCATATTGTAAAATCAGTTCACTTCTTTTTCTATTCATGTCTCTCTCTAGCGATATCATTTATGCAACTTCTGTACAGTTCTTTGCTAGCAATGCGCTGTAGCATACTCATGCCCACCAAGCCTTTTCCTAATGTCTTTTGGGTAACCAATAGCTTTGATTTTTTTTTTAAGACTCTACCATTCTAAATGGAATTGGAAGGAGAAAGCTCACCCTCCCACATCTGCTCAGCCAAATATTATACAGAGTAATAGTTATGACAAAGAATAGCTCTGAGCATACCCAGTAATTCACAGATAACAAAAATCTGAGAAGAACATCAGTAACCATACTCATGATCTCAGATATTTATATACATGGGCATAGTATAAATAACAAAGTGAACTAGATATCTTAATGCTAGGAGGTATACAAAACCAAATTAGATATCACAGAAACATGGTTGGATGTAATTCATGACTGGAATGTAGCCAAGAAGGGTATACCATTTTCAAAAGGAACAGACTGTTAAGTGACACAGAACACATATCTGTGGGAAAGTCCATGGACTTGAAGAGATAAATATGATGAAAAGTTTTTGGTTAAAGATTGAAGGTTGGAGAAATTGAAGTAATAATGTAGTATCAATATGTTACAGACTACATGACCGGAAGGAAGAAATGGATGATGAGTTCCCTAATGCAGATGACAAAGCTTCATGGAGGCAGGATAGAGTTGCATGAGAAATTTAAAGTCTCTGGAAATCTATCTACTGGAGATATACCTCTGTTAATAATAGAGCATCTGATAAATTCTTGATTTGTCCTCCTTATAATTTAATCTATCAGAAATTTAGAGATGATAAGTGAGATTATTTTTTGGAACCAATTCTGAAAAAAAATAAGAAACTGGGTGAAATGGAAGTCACAAGAATATGACCATCTTCGAGTTTGTGATGATCAAGAGGTAAATAAGCAAGGTGGGGAGATCTACGAATTCAGTTCTGTAAACTGTATTTTGAAAGTTCAAAGAAAGGATATTAACAATAAAAAGATGGACCTTTGTTCTGGGATAAATTTAGGATACACACACATAATAATATAACATAACAATATACTTATATACATATATGTAAACATGTGTATAGTACAACCTGAAAGAAGTCATCCTCAACAGGAGGATGTGAAGGACCTTACTATCAATAGAGAATATTTTTTCAACTTGGACTTTGTGCTAGATCTTCTCCATTACAGTGGGTAACATTCTTATAAGATAATAAAAAGCAATAGAGATCAAATTTGTAGAAGATTGATGTATGATCCAAGTAAGTCATATCTTCCCAAGTGCATTTATAGAGGAAACTGACAGAAGGACAAGTAGATCTAAAATGGAGATGTGTCAGCAACTTCATAATAGTCTTGTTTCATTATTAATGACAATGAAACCACTACATTTGGATCCGAACCTTTCCAAAAGACTGGTTAAACCAGACAAAGAAAATGTGTGTTGGAGGCAACTGCACACATATAGAGTAGGGGAAATGTGACTAGATAACATTTCATTTGCAAAAGATTTTGGAATTTTATTGCCTTCAAGATCAAAATAAAACAATAGTGTTATATGGCAGTCAAAAGGGATAATATAATCTTAGTCTATAGTAATAGAAGTTTAATTTCCAGAATGAAAAGGATGATAGTCTCAGTATAACTTGTTCTGGCCAAAACACATTTAGAGTGTTGCGTTCTGTTCTAGAGAAAACATATTTAGAAGCACATTGACAAGCTGGAGTATATCCAGAGTAAGGTGGTCAGAAAAACCATACTATATTAGAAGAAGTTGAGAGAAATGGGAATTTTTAGACTGGAAAAGACTTAGAGGGTACAAGATAACTGTCCTCCAATATCAGAAGGGTTGTTGTGTAAGAAGAATTTGATTTGTGCTACTTGACTAGTGTAACAGCAAACACCCTAGCAACCCAGAAAGGCCTGCTAGCACAGGATCCTGCATCTGCTTTTCTTAAAGTAAAGCAACTCTCAAGGGTTCAACAATCTTTTATAATCAGTAGGAGGAAAGTCAATATCCTGAATGTCAGAGAAAATAAAAGCAGAGAAATACAAACAGAAACTACAAGAGGAGAAATTAGCATAAAGTCAACAGACAGGGCTCTGAATGCCTTGCTATACACTTTACATATACCACTGCATAGAGAGAGCCTTTACATCTGAGTAGTTGGGGGTCTGAATCCATGGCTATTCAGAGTCTTGACAAGGAAATCACAAAGTCCTTATAAGGGAGTCCCCAAAGCAAAATACCAACCCAGAGGATATATATACTTCTCAGAGCCATAAGACATCACAACCCTCATGACTCAGAGCCTAATCAACTTAGCATCAAAAGGTTTGGAAGTCTTCTTACAAGTAAGCTTCCCCCTAAGCAAGCTCGTTCTTAGGCAAGTCCCCTCCTCCAATGGGCTCCACATGAGGCCTATTAATGGGTGGGGAAAATTTTATTATCCCATTAACATTACACTACAGAGTACATTCTCAAAACCATTTGGGTGAAATTACTGAAATTACCGAAAGGCAAATTTCAGATCAATAAAAGGGAAAAACTTCCTAAGAATCAGAACTTTACAAAAGTATGATGGGTAGATTCCCGGCAGGATAGTCACTTGTAAAGAATGTTTTAGGGATTCATGCTTCAGGGGTGGATTGGATTAGCTAATAATAATGGTAATAACTTCTGTTTATAGAGTATTTTGACACTAGTTACATGACTTTGGACAAATTTCCTCAAATGCAATGGTAAGAAAAAAATATTACTTCACTAGAAAAGGGTTAATTACTTCACAGGGTTTTTTGTGAGTAAAGGACTTAATTGTAAACTTTAAGATGCTGTATAAATGTGAACTATTATTCTGAGTTCAAATCTGGCCTCAGACACTTACTACTTGTGTGACCCTGGGCAAGTCACTTACCTCTGTTTGCCTCAGTTCCCTCATCTATAAAATAAGGTAGAGAAGGAAATGACAAACCACTCCAATATCTTTGCCAAGAAAACTCCAAACGAAGAGTCAGACACTCCTGATTATTATTTTTTTTCAGATGTGTTTGGGTCCCCAAATGGGCCCAGCCAATGGCATTTACAACTGTGAGTCTGTTTCCTCATCTGTAAAACAAGGGAGTTGAGCAGCGGTGTGGTACAGTGGGAAGAGTGCGGGATGTGTGGCCACAAGATCCAGGTTCAGACCCACGCTCTGCTCTTCACCGTGTGACCTAAAACAGACTGTTTAACTCTCTGGGACTCCATCTCCTTCTCTGCACAATGAGGGGGTTCGCCTAGACGACCTTCCCATACCCTTCTCACGCCGAATGCAGGGTCTCATGACCCGATAATCGATGAGCTTTCTTCCGGCTCTATTGTGTCCTGTGAAAAGAGCACTGGCCAGCAGGTCTACCTTCTACTCTCATCGCTGCTAGCTAGCTACACAACCTGGATGAGCGACTTTCCTTCTCTGGGCGCCCATGTTCAGGCCTGTGAGGGGTTAGTCTGGAGGACCTCTCGGACTCCTTCTAGATCGTACATGGAGACAAACCTACAGTATCAATAGGCGCACAGACCTAGAAAACACGGTTTATCGGGATTTTAGCAGACTGGGAGTCTCACGCCAGTCCTGTGCAAAACACGTGAGCCAGACGACAATTGCCCTGGTCGGAACACAGGCAGCATGCTTGACCCGGTTCGGGTCCGAGCCCCTTTTGGAAAGGCCACGGAGAAGCCGGAGAGGAGGGGGTCACCCAGGCCCATGCCGCCTGCACGTACGCCTCAGCCCAAGACCCGGGAACATCGATTTTGCCCGGAGAGTCGGAAGGCTTCCAAATTTTTATTTTTCCTTTTTTTCCTTTCTCTACCTCTTACGTGTTACTAAACAACAGCCCAAATTAAGTAGTCTTACGTTTCCTTTTCCTAATTTTTACTTTAACTGAACGGCGCAAAAGTGTACATAAGAAACCAAAAAAGACACATTTATAATCTGGGCCTAAGAAACAAATCTTGTGGCTGACGTCTTAGACGTGACCTTCCTTAAACCCGGATAGTACGTTGACTACAAGTTCCAGCATGCAGCGCTCCCGCCCACGTGCCGTGAAGGAACCCAGAATGCAATGCGCCTCCCTTTCTCCTCACCTCCGACTAAGTAAGGTGGGATCCGTAGTCTCTGAAGCCTCTTCTTCTTCCGGTTTCCGCAAGGAAAAGCGGGGGCTGTCTCTCCGTGACGTATAAAGCCTGCGACTCCCGAAGTCCCGTCGTGCATCTCGGTGCGCTCTCTCTGGTCTGGGACCGAAGTCTGTCCGGGAAACGCCACAGGTGTGACGGCCTCCACCGGGACTATCGAGCAGCGCAGGCCGCGTCCTCGGCACCATGACGGACCGCTACACCATCCACAGCCAGCTGGAGCATCTGCAGTCCAAATACATCGGCACGGGCCACGCCGACACCACCAAGTGGGAATGGCTGGTGAACCAGCACCGCGACTCGTACTGCTCCTACATGGGCCACTTCGACCTGCTCAACTACTTCGCCATCGCCGAGAACGAGAGCAAAGCGCGCGTGCGCTTCAACCTGATGGAGAAGATGCTGCAGCCCTGCGGGCCGCCGGCCGACAAGCCGGAGGAGAACTGAGCCCCCGGCGCCTCCCGGGACCCGCGCCCTCCCTCCGGGGAAGGAATGGCTCCCTGGTCACTGCGGGCCCCGCGAGGTCTGAGCCCCAGGGAAAGAGCCGCGTGGTCCCCGCCTCAGCCTGGCCGTGGGGGCCGGTCTCATACTCTGGGACTGGGGCCATGTCCAAGACCTGCCAGGGCCTACGCTAGGGCTGTGGAGCGGGGAGGGAGGCACCGAGAAGACGCACGAGATGTTTGTGTCGTCCCCGTCCCCACGGTCCCCTGCTGCCGTGACCGCAGTACCAGGGTCTTGGCAGAACAGCTGTGATGTGTAACAGAGGGGAGGAGACCCGTAAAGACCAAAACGCCCCGAGAAACCAAGGACTTAGAGCTTGAAGAGACTTTAGATCTCCTGTAATCCAGGTTGTTGGTTGTTGTTTAACCTGCGGTCTGTGAACTTGTGTTTAAAGTAACTTTGATATCTGCATTTCAATATAATTGGTTTCCTTTGTAATCTTCATGCGTTTTATTTTGTGCCTTTGAAAACAGAGAATGGGTCCGTAAACTTCACCTTTTTGGGGGGCTGCCAAAGTGTTCCCTGCCCCCAAAAGAGGTCAAGAACCTGTCGTTAATCCAACACATTCATTTTACAGATTGGGGAGCTCAGACTTGGAGAGGAAGTCACTTGCCCAAGGTAGAACCACCATTTAAACCAAGATCTTACTCCAAATTCGGTGCTTTTTCTACACCACGGCTGCTTTCAAACGGCGGTTTTAAGTTCCTAGTTCTATCTCATGACTCTTAAGTCTTTCTGCCACGTTTTACTTAACCTTCTTTGAGTCTTGATGTTCGCCTTGGGATGCTGGCTTTCTTTCTGTCCCAGTGTTTACAGGTTAGGTGACATGTAACTTGACACATAATAGGTGATGATGATGGAAGCAAGCCGAATGGTAAATAGATAGCCTCGGTAAGAAAGACAGGGGTTTGAGCCCTGCCTCAGCTTAGAGTGGCTGTCAGAAAGCCATTAGGAGCTGAGGCAGGACTTGAACCCAAGGAATGCCATTTAATATCTTACGGCCACTCTCAGTGGCTTAGACAACTCTCTAAGATGCCTGATGACCTATGTTAATAGATGATTCTTTAATGGGTATAACCTACACAAATGAAATCAGATTCTGACCAAAAAAATAAGTATTACAAATGCGTATGGATAGTAGTGGAATAGCAGAGGTCCCACTAAGGGAGTTTGGCTATAAATCATCACAGCAAGCATTGAGTACCTGTACTTTGTAGGATAAAACCCATGGGCCCTAACCAGTCTAAAGGAGATTAAAATCTAGTTGCCCAAAATGTTAGGCAAAGCTAAATTTTTAAAAATTCAAAATTCTAAGTTACAAATGGGTGGCAGTGACCTTGTGGGAACTCAGGAAAAAGTGATCAAGTCATGGGGAGTGAATTTTGGGCTGGACCCTGGCAGGTTCACAGCCTGTCTTTAGCAGTTTGAAGCTCCAAGAAGAAGAATGGGATGGGGTGGTGGTAAAAACTGGAAAACAATTGAGTTTTTCAGAATACAAGCAAATTAGAAAGCAACCCCCACAAAAGAGTATAATCGGTACTCAAATTAGGCTTTTTTGTACAACAAACTATGGAGGAATGAACGTATCTTTTCAGCGGATTCAATCATATAGCTCTGCTTTTAGAGGGAAAATTTCTTAAAATATATTGGATTAAAAAACAAGCAAAAACATGTTTAACAAATGAATCTTATTCAAGCTTGGAAAAGTGAATAGAAAATGAAATGTAAATTACTCAATTGGATCAGTGGTTTTTTGGTTAGTATAAGATATCTTTGAGAGGTTTTTAGTCATGGAAGATAGAAGGAAGGCCTTGGAGTGGGGACTACTTGGATTTAAGTTCTGCCCCTGACATGCTGGCTATGAGATCAGGAGCAAGTTATATAATCTCTTAGTGTCTTAGCATTTCTTTAAATTGGTGAATCATAAAGGAGTTGCTAATTTGCATAAATGGAACTTCACACTCACCCTTTAGTCTCTTAAATACAGGAAAGAAGTAGATGATCTTCCAAACAGTAATACTCTTGAGATGGTATTCTAAAAATCCATCCCTGCCATCATGGGAAAATGGGTTGCCACAAGATTTAAAAATATATGTATATGTATGCAACCTTTGGCTGCTAGGTGGTACTGTGGATAGAGCTCTGGCTGTGGAGTCAGGACTTGAATTCAAAGCAGGTCTCGGATATGTACTAGTTGTGTGACCCTGGGCAAGTTACTTAATCCTATTTGCCTCAGTTCCTCATTTGTAAAATGAACTCGAGAAGGAAATGGCAAAACACTGTAGTATCTTTGCCAAAAAAAAACCAAATTGAGGTCATTGAAAATCAGACACAACTGAAACAACAAAATATAACCTTTGTCGTCTATCTCCCTCAGATTACGTGATAGTAGACCTGGCAACTCAAGGCCAAGTAATTTTTTCATTCCTATTCATGCTGAAATTTGTATTTCAATATCTCAGTGGATGAGTGAGTATTCTCTTCAACAGCTTAGATTAAAAACTATCCAAGTCTTGTTTAGGTCTTATATATCCTCAAAAGGGGGCCCACCCAACATGATGGGTGGCTTTCTCAGAGTTTCTAGACATGTCTACCAATGCAGCATGTGGTCTCTCCAACTGTTAAGCTTACTCTGGCTACATAACTAGCCCATCATTTCTGTTATAATTACTTCAGCCAAAAGTGTCTAGGAAATAATTTTTTTTCCCTCTCTGTTCCATCTTTCTCAGAAAGTAACAAAAGGAAAGAAAGCTCCTTGTATTGAGAAGAACTGTTTATAAAATATGCTCCTTTAAAGTCTGCCCTTCCCTAACAATAATAGCTGAAATGTATATAATGCTTAAAAGTTTACAAAGTGCTTTTGTGTCCCACAACAACCCTGTGAGGCAAATGAAATACGGGCTGTGATTTTATCAGTGCGTGTGTGTGTGTGTGTGTGTGTGTGTGTGTGTGTGTGTGTGTGTGTGTGTTCGTCCTTCGTTGCCGAAGAAGACCATGCCATCAGAGAAATAATGACATGACTTGCACTTGACTTTATTTTGAGTGAGGGAGGGCTGTGCAGGTCACCAACCTCACTTCTCCTTCAGACCCCTCTGAATCCAGTGACCAGATATTCCTCAGGATGACTGGAGATGACCCATGATGGGGCAATTGGGGTTAAGTGACTTGCCCAAGGTCACACAGCTAGTGAGTGTCAAGTGTCTGAAGTGAGATTTGAACTCAGGTCTTCCTGACTCCTGCACTGGTGCTCTGTCCACTGCACCACCTAGTTACCCTATCAGTGGGAGTAACAGTAGTTAGAGTACTACTCTTAAGACTCCAAGTTGTAGAACCATTGCTGATCTGCCTTGTTAGAGAAAGTTTATTCACTGGGAATTCCCTGCACAAATGAATTCTGACAAATGTGTATGTACGCACACACACATATGTACACATAATATTTGGGATAGTAGTGCAATAACAGGGCTCATTTTCTTTCCCCACATCTGAAGGAGAGTTTCACTCTGTCGTTCCCACAGAAAACATATCTGACAATTTGTAGAGTTGCCTGGGTCACTGAGGTACTTGCCCAAAGTTACTCTGCCAATGTTACAGAGATTGAAGTTGAACTTAAGTCTTTCTGACTTTAAACCAGTCTCTACTATGCCATGCTGCCTCCTCTGAGGCAAATATTACAGGTATTCTCTCCTTTCTACAGATAAGGAAAGAGAAAGGTGAAGTGACTAAGAAAGTCAGGGTGATAGACTGGGAGTCAGGAAGATCTGTATTCAAATCCCACTAGAGAGTCTAGTTGTGGGGAACACATGCAAGCACTTACCATATGTAATAGAGATAATAAGACTTGTAAAATTTGCTCTCAAAGTTTTTGTGAAATTCAAATCAGATCTGTAAAAAGCTTATAGCATATTTCAAAGGGCTCTATTAATGTTCATATTAGTGCCCAAAGTCACACAGAGAAGTGTCAGGCAACATTGGAACCCAGGTATTTTCTGATTCCCAATCACCACACTCCACTGTACCATACTGACTATTTCCATCTTCATAGATTCCCAGGCTCAATAATTTAAAGATATATTTTGTTCTTCCCTCTCCACACCTTTCATATCTGACAGCCAAATCTTGTGAGTTGTACCTTCTCAATTTCTCCACCCAATCTCTACTTTTCCACATCTACAGCTAGTGAGTGTCAAGTGTCTGAAGTGAGATTTGAACTCAGGTCCTCTTGACTCCTGCACTGGTGCTCTATCCACTGCACCACCTAGCTACCCCATCAGTGGGAGTAGCTGATTCAAGCCCTTATTATTTCTTACCTTGACTTTTATAACAGCCTCCAAACTGGTCTCCATCCCCTAGTCTCTCCCCTCAGCAGTATAGCCTTCACATGAAACACTCTTCCTAATATGCAGTTCTAAATATTCCACCTTCTTTTCAAAGTATCTTCAATGACCTTTTGTCAATATAGTAAAATACAAAATTTGACATTTAAGGACCTCCACAATCTTTTTCCTACCTATATTTTCTACCTTGCCTTTATTTCTCTTTATGTAAAGTCTGTACTAACCAAATACCTCATAGCTATTGCCCAGTAATGCCTTGACTTCTACCTTTATACCCTGAATATGCTTTAACATATGTTTCTGTGACCTCCATACCTGAAATGGACTCCCTCCACATCTCTGTTGAAATTCATTTCTTTCAAGGCTTAACCCAAGTACCATTCCTCTATGAAACTTTTCTATTGCTTTCACATTAACATAATATTTCTGTCCCCAAATCTCCCATCTCTCTTTTGTACTCTTCTTATGCATATACCACATCCTAATTTGTATTCTAGCAAATTACAAACTCCTTGAGAGGAAGAATTGTTTCATCTTTGCATCCTGAGTAACTGGTACTTTATCCATCACATAGTAGGTATTGAAAAATGTTTATTGAATTGAATGAAAACAGCTAGAACCTTTCCATTCGCTTTCAAGTCAGAGAATTGCACAACTTAAGAGTAGGGACTTCAGCAGGTATCTAGACCAACTGGTATACCAAAGGAATCCCTACAATAACATACCTGACAAGTGGTCATCCAGCCACAATTTAAGGGAGAATCCCTTAAGAAGGGAGAATCTACTCCATCTTGAGGCAACCAATACTACAATTGAAGAACACTAATAGTTAGCTCTAATCCGACCTCTAATCTAGACACTTACTAGCTGTGTGACCCTGGGCAGATTACTGAACCCTGCATGCCTCAATTTCTTCATCTGTAAAATGGGCAGGAAAAGGAAATGGCAAACCACTTCGACGTCTCTGTCAAGAAAATCCCAAATGTGGTCACAAAGAGTTGGAATGACTGAAAACAACTGAACAATAATAACTGTTAGGAGGGTTTCTCTGACATGAAGCCTAATTTTGCTTCTTTTCAACTTCTACCCATTTCTCCTCTGGGAACAACTTTCTAGGAACTTTCCACCTATTTATTTTCTGGGAGCAAAAAAAACACTTCTAATCCCTGTTCTACAGGACAGCCCTTTAATGTCATCATTGGTGTTCCCTCATTGTTCTTTTCTCCAAGTATCATTGTTTCTTCAGTCAGTCCTTGTTTGTGATAAACTCAACGTCCTTCACCATCCCGATTGTCCTCTGGACACTCTCCAATTTATCAATGTCTTTAAACCTTGGTGTCTAGAACTGAACACCATACTCCAGATGAGATCTGATGAGGACAGAGTATAGTGGAACCTTCACTTACCTATTCCTGGAAGCTAGATCCCTCTGAAATCATTTCAAGATTGTATAAGCTTTTCTTAGCTGCCTCATCCCACTGCTGAGTCATAATTAGCTTGCAATACACTAAAACACTGAGATCTCTTTCAGAACAACTATTGTTTATCCATGCCTAACCCATCTTCTATTTGTGAAGTTGATTTTTTGTACCTAAGTACTAGACTTTACATTTATCACTGATTAATTTTATCTTATTAGATCCTTTTGGATCCTGACTCTGTCTTTTACTGTGTTAATTCCTCCCAGTTCTGTGTCATCTGCTAACCTGATGAGTATACTATTTATGCCTTTATCCAAGTCAGATAAAAATGTTAATCAGCACAAGTCCAAGCACAGATCCCTGGACACTACTGGAGATCTCATGTATTTATATGATCTAAATGTAGTTACACTGAACTATTTACTTTTTTGGCTCCCTACCTTGTCTTACCCTTTCCCCTAACCCTGGGTGGTCCCAGAACTCATTCTGGAGGACCAGATATCAGGAAAACCCACCATCACTAGGGGCACAACCCCTCTTTGCTTTCCTCATTCATCCCCTCTTCTGGCCCAGGCCATTCAAAACTAATCCAGGCTGCTCAACTACTCACACTGCTTGAATAAGATGGGACTCACCAACTCTATTCCTTCTGGTGAGATTTCTACCAGGCTCTACCATCTACTGCCTTTTCACAGTGCAGACCTCTGTCCCTGTCATCTGATATAATTAATGTAACCCAAGGACTTCTGGATATTGCCATTCACCCTGTGAAGAGAATTATGATTTTCATATCAATATGACATATGTAATGAATCTACTACTAATAATTTAGATTTATCAGAGCTGCCTCTTCTGGTTTGGAAGTCAGAAGCTCACAATGCAGCTTGAAATTATCAATCAAACCCTTGACACACTCACACAATCATTACATTCCAGTGCCTGTGTAGGTTAACAGAAGCAAATCAAAGATTGTAGAACCTGTTCCCATCACAGAATTCTGCGTCCCAACAAGTAACAACTTCCAACAATACTGTTCCCACAGGATTCCTGCACTCATGGGCTTGCCATGGGAAACCACTCAGGCCCTGAAAATTATTGTAATCTATCTCCCCCTAACCCTTCCCCCACTTGAATATATTATGTATATAAACTGTGCCTTTCTTCCAGCATAGAGAGCATTGTTCACTCTGAAAGTAATTAATTAAACCACTACTTGTTTTAGTACTCCTGTCTCTGGTCTGCTCTATGCTGCTCTGTCCGTACTACATTTAAAATTCTGTTAACATCCTCTACTCTTTATCATTAGAATAGGACTTTCCATTTACCCTGCAGCTAAATATTTTTATGTGTTATCTTTACCCAGTAAAGTATGAATTCCTTGAAGCAGGGACTATCTTGCCTTTCTATTTGTATCTCCAGTGCTGAGCACAGTATTTAGCACATAGTTAGCACTTCAAATTATTTTCATGCCTTCATTCATCTGATTGTATTATTGTCTAATCCATATCTTTTCCAGAAGAAGAGCGTCAAAACTTTATCAAAAGTTTAGCTAAAATCATGTAAACTAAACCATATGCACAGCATTCCCTTATCTATTAATTTAGTGATCCTAAAAGGAAATGAGGTTAGTACAGCATGACTTGTTCTTGATAAAGCCATGTTGCTCTTGATCATCAATTTTTCTTTTTCTATATGGTTTCCAATCACCTCTTTATGATCTATTCTAGAATTTTCCCAGGAATTGAAGTTAGGTTCACTGGCTTCTAGTTTGTGGCCTCTTTAACTGAAAATTGAACTCTATTCTTGGGGTAACTCTCTCATTTTCCATGATCTTTCAAGTATCAATGACATTGGCTCATCAGTCACATCTGCTAATTCTTTCAGGACCTGAAAATGTAGTTCATCTTAGTCAAATGACTTTAATTCACCCCAAGTAGCTAGGAAACAAATATAACAATAAGAAAGTAAAAGCAGCAAGCTCTTTATAGAGCAGATTTGTCAGTCTTCATCCTTCTTGACCTCTCTGTAGCATTTTGCATTTGACTGTCCTCTCTTCCTGTAGGCTTTCTGTAGGTATTTATGAGAGCCATTTACTTCAAATATTGGGTTTTTACCTAGTATTCTTACCATACTACTTCTAGTTATTGTCCTTCATTCCTGAAGAGGACCAAAATGACATCACTTATGATGGGGTCAAGGTACAGTGTGCTTACTGTGGCTGATCACACTAATATGAGCTCAAAAGGCTCTACCACAGGTTAGGCACAAATAGTCCACATGAACTTTGGGAGTGGAGAAGTGTCTAAATTTTCATATCTCATATTTCTTTTGAGTTACTACAATTCTGCTTTTCTCATAGAGCACAGCACCTTTGATATGGGCATGCCATGTTAGGAGGTCCTTTGCTAATGTTTCCCATGTCATATTGCTGCTAGTCACACAGTGACAGGAAAACTAGAAAAAGCTCTCTCCACCTTGCGCCCCCCCCCCCCCATTATGTACATCCCCTTTGGAGAACTTTGGGAGGACCTCAGATGAAAGGGTATGAATGGGCAAGGATCTGTCTCATTGGAAGAAGTACTTATATCAGTGAGTTCATGTGTCTGCAGAAGTATCAAAGAATTATAGATTTTTCCAACTCATTTTTTTCTGATTTTATTGAATGAGTTTTCTTCCTGAATAAGACCTAGTATTTGGGACCCCTGTGAAAGAAAAACTGAAGTACTCTGCTCACCTGGCATGAGTGTTAGAAACAAATTTTTAAATTAAATTCCAGGTGTAGTCACTTGTATAGAGGAATCCCAAAAGACAAAAGCTTCCCATACCTTTGAAAATCTCTTGAAGCAGCTAGGTGGCCCAGTGACTAGAGCACTGCCTTTGGAGTCAGAAAGACCTGAGTTCAAATTTGAACTCAGACACTTACTAGTTGTGTGACTCTAGGCAAGTCACTCAACCCTGATTACCTCACAAGAACAAAATCTCTCTGTCACAACCATTCCAACTCACAATTTTATATGAATCATAAAACAAAGTCAAACTTCTACACTCAAGATTAAAACAGGGTAAAGTTTAATTTAGAAATTTTGAGCAACTTAAACAGAATAACAGTAACTTAATTTTGATCTAGCCAGGAGAAACCCATTTGTTTTGTGTTCATCCTTCATTGCCAAATAAGACCATGCCCTCAGAGAAATGATGACATGACTTGCACTTGACTTTGTTTTAGTGAGGGAGGGCTGTGCAGGTCACCAGCCTCATTTCTCCTCCAGAGCCATCTGAATCCAGTGACCAGATATTCATCAGGAACACTGGAGATGACCCAGGATGCACTTTGCAGGTACTCACTTAGGGTGAGGTAACACCCATTCATTGACTAGGCCTGTTTAAGAATTAGCCATGGCATGGCCCCTTTAATGAGGTCAAGAAAAAGAAAGACATCAGGCTGGGAGGGAAACAGAAACAGTTACTACTGATAATCACTCTAAAGCCAGCAGGGTCCTGAAGAGCCCTTAGGCAGGGGCCCATTGATATCCCAGCTTCAGAGTGCAGTAGGTTTAAGGTTTTGGGAAAGGAGAGGAGAGGGGAGGGGAGGGGTGGAGACTAGCCAGTAAAAGCCAAGTCAACTGGGCATCTTTTGGCCATCCAAATTTACCTTCCTTTGGAGAGGAGAAGGAAGGGGAGGGGGAGGCAGACAGGAGAGGAGGAGCTGAATTACCCAGTTAGCTGGGTCCCCATTCAACCAGCTGTGTCTACTCACAGGATTGTATTGGTCCTTTGTTGCGGAAGAAGACCATGGTTTTAACTAAGTTTTGAGTTGCCTAACTAATCTGACTCAAAAGTTAGTCTTTCTTTACTGAATTATTCAGATTGCCTGCCCACACTGTCTAAATTTGCCAGACAATTTACGTAACCTTCTGTTTTGATCTAACCTAAATTTGAGTTTAAAAGTAACCCATTTCAATTCAATCACTACATCACCAAAAAAGGTCATCATCCAATGCATATTAACTAATCTATTTGAATTGAAGCCTTTCTCTGACCTGAATAGTCAATTATGGGAAGGAGAAAAGAAACACTATCCTATTTAGTACTTCTAATACCAATGCTTGAAGCATAAAATGTATGGAAAGAATAGTATGAGATAAGATAGGAAAGATAAGATGGTGCAGGATTGTGGAGGGTCCTGAATGTCAGGTAAATGATTGAAATTAACTTATTAAGCAATTAGAAGCCACTGATGGATTTTAATCAGAGATGTGACATTATTAGATCTGTGCATAGGGAAGATAAGTCTGATATATATTAGGAATATATTGAAGGAGGTAGAGAAAGAGAAGATATAAGGAGGCTACTGAGTGATCCAGGTGGATGTTAATGAGGTTCTTGTACTACAGGTGATGGCAGTTAGAATAGAGAAGAGAGATGGGAGAAATGTTATGGAGATAGAATCAATACCATCTAGTAACTGGATTTGAAAGTCAAACGTAATAATAAGATTTCAAAGATGGGTTTCCTGGTGAATGGTGAGAACACTCAAACAGTGTATTGCAGTGGATAGAGCATTGGTTCTGGAGTCAGAGGATCTGGGTTCAAATTCTACTTCTCATGTTTACTAAGTATGTGACCTTGAGAGAGACTCTTAATCTCCATGGACCTCAGTTCCCTAATTCATAAAATGAGGTCATTGGATTAAATGGCCTATGAAGTCCTTCCATATTCTGATATATGACACTATAACAGTAAAGTCAGAAAAATGAGCAGGTTTTGAGGAAAAGATAAATTCATTTTGGGATATATCAAGGTTGAAATTCTGATGGGATATTGAGATAATCTAAGTCCTGTGAGCTGTTGGAAATGTGGGTATAGAGTTCAGAAGAAAAATCAGGGATATGTCTATAGAGCTGGAAGTCATCTCTGCTCAGAAGAGATAGTTGAAGTCATGGTAGTGAATAAGACAGCCAAGGGAGGGACTATCAAGACAGAAAAGAATAGGGCTTAGGAGTGAACTTTGGGTAACATCCACCTTAATGGGTCAGGTGAATGTCCCATTCTTCTTAATGAAGCACCAGCAAAGGAAACTGAAGGAGCAGTTGGAAAGGTAGGAAGGAATACCAGGATGGTGTATTGTTTCAAAAGCCAAGCAAAAAGAGAATGTTCAGAAAGGGATGGTGAGCAGGGTCACCTCTGTCAAAAGGAACTGCCACTTTTAGGGCTGGCCTTTAGGCCAGCAATTTTGTGACTGCTTTAATTCATCTCATGATGAATGTATAGAGATTTGTAGCTTGTAACTGAGAAGTCATAAACATATGGGCAATGGCATCTGCAGGAGAGAGGTTCATTATAGCTATGGGTATATAGAGTAGATGAAAAGTCCCCAGGCCCAAGGCTGTACCATAAAAAAAGCCAGACATTATCAGAAAGCCAAGTGTGTCTGACTGCAAATCATTGTTCAAAGTATAGACGTAAAAGTTGGACATCATAGCAAGAGATACGCTAGAGGCAAAGCATTTGCTGTATAAAAATAGACTTGAGTGACTCAAGTTGTATTGCTGCTTTACCCCCAAACTTCATACAGATATTAATTATTACATGGAATGAAGAAGCATGGAATGACATGCCGGCATTTAACAGAGCACTCAGGACTGTACAGGTCCAGATTCAAATATGCTCCTTATTTAGAAGTATTTGAGCAGGCCCTTCAGCAACCATGTTCCTTGTACTCACTGTCTTTGCAAGATTTACTCAGCAGTGCTATATTCCTCAATGAACCATGACTAAAATGCCTATAACCTGTGACTGAGAGAGATCAAACCACTGAACATATACCTCAAGGAAACTGAAGACAGAAAGGTCTCATATGGACCAAATTAACAATAGCAGCATTTTTTTTTTTTGTGGTAGCAAAGAACCAGAAACAAAGCTGTGTCCATTTATTAGGGGATGGTTAAACAAATTGTGGTAAATGAATGTAGTAGAATATTACTGGATCATAAGAAATAATGAACATGAAGAATTCAGAGAGGTATAGGAAGACAATATGAACTGGTGCAGAAAAGAGTAAGCAGAGCAGGAAAACTATACCCAGTAACTACAACAACGGAAATGGAAATAACAAAAACTAAAACTGACCACTGTGTAATTACAAGGACCACGCTTGGTTTTGGAGAAGAAATGAGAAAATAAACCTCTTCTTTCCTTGTAGAGGTGGGGAACTATGGGTGTGAAACAATGAATATACTATGAAACTCAGTTAATATGTTGGTTAGTTTCACTGAGTAACTTTTTTACTCTTTGTTACAAGGGATGACTTCCTGGGTAAAGGAGGGAAGGGGAATATATTTAGAAATGAAATCAATGTTAAAACAAAAGATAAAAATAAAAATAGATTCCTTGCTAATGACTTATGTTGTATAAAAATGATATAATAGATTAAGTTTCTATAGGAGTTAGAGAAATTTTGTATCTGCTAGAATCCAATTAAAAAGTAGAACCCAGCTGTGAAGCAGTTGCTCCTTTCTCATGAGATCAGCTGTAAATGTCAAGCTTTATTCCAAGTAGACTTGGAATGGAACAACCTATTTAATTAAATACCAGTTAGTGGGAGGAAAAAGATCAGTTCTATCCTTTCTTTTCCCATTGGAGTCTCTGCCCATATTAAAAATTATGGCTGTTTTGGGAGCTTAGCTGAGCTTTAGCTCAGCAATGAAAGATTGTCCTAGTTATTTCCCATGGGTTCTTTTTGGTTAATAACTCACAGAAGCTATGCTAATCCAATTAAAACTTCTGAACATGTTTGTAATTTTGTAAACTCTCATTACAAGGCCTGCTACTATGAAGTTAAATTCTTTAGAGAAAATGGAATGTGCCTTCACTATGAAAGACTTGCTGGGACTTTAGAAAGTGCATATGGTCCCAGAGCATCTTTTATTTCCAGGTTCATTATAAGCTTATTGGACATTTCATCCCCAGACATAAGTGTTTTGAGTTGGTGCCTTAGTTGAAGCCAAGTTGCTAATCACAGTATACTGTGAATAGTCTTCCTTTAAAGATTTACAAACTGAATTTCAAACCTACATATTAGATTCAAGTGAAAATTTGAAATGCTACTCCAATGGGAAAAAAACCCAACTAATTATATTTTTGCACTAATAGCAGCTAGCAGTTATATAACACTTTATGGTTTTCAAAGTACTTGACAAATAACTCTTATTTGATTCTCACGACAACCCTGTATGGTAAGGGTTATTACTATCCTCCTTTGCAGAAGAGGTAACAGACTGAGAGGTTGTAACTTCCTGGGGGGTTCATAGTCAGTAACGATCTAAGGTAGGATTTGAACTCCTCTTCCTGACTCGAAATCCAAAGCTCCGTTCACTTATATTACCTAACTGTCCACTGTGCTCAAAATCCCTGTGGTCACATTCATCCTGCTCTAAATTCCATATTCTCTTATGGCATTCTATAATACTACTCAACTTAATGTAATACACATTTCCTTTTTAAAAAAATAATTACTATCTCCTGATTTTTTAAGAATCATTTTCATTTCTAAAAATGTCCCTTCTTCATCCCCATCCATAAAAATAATTTTTTATAACAGAAAATTGAAAAAAGAAAAAAACTAATTTAACAAAACTATTCAATACATCAACTGAATCTCATATACAAATGTATAATGTCTATATCCATAGTCCTCCACCTTCACAAGGAAGGATTAAAGATGCATTTTCTCAACTCATGCAAAACGAAGCTTGATTTTTTAAAAAATTATACAATGTTCAGTTTTAGTTTTGTCGTCACAGTATTTCCATTTCTATTGCTGTAGTTACTGTATATTTTCTTTTCCTGCTTCTTTACTCTGCATCAGTTCATGTGTCTTTCCAGAGCTCTCTGGAGAATTCATATTCATTGTTTCATATGGCCTACTAATATTCAATTACATTAATTCACCACAATTTGTTTAGCCATTCCTCAATCAACAGACATCTATTCTGTTTGCAGGTTTTTGTGGACAATATATTTTCAGAAAAGGGTATGTAGTTTCTTTCCCAGCGCTAAGAGAGAGACAACTGTATAATATCACTTGCGATTAATAACAAGTAACATGCTTATTTATATCCCTAAGCAACCAGAAGATGGGAGGTAAAGAGTCACACACTCTCAAGAAAATCCCAAATACCTGATTCATGAAAAGATGATAGGAATGATGAGGGGGTTAAAGATGAAGAGGAGAGAAAGGGTAGAGAATGGAGGAATACCATTACACTTTCTACCTTCTCTGCCTTACTACTTGAACCACAATTCTCCCTCTGGAGAACACATGTCAACGCAGGGTCTTCTACTAAGGTACTCTAACTCCAAATTTTTGGGATATGTTCTGGAACTATGAAGCACTCTCCTCAACTCAGGGAAGAACAAATAATACCAAGAAGTACTGCTACATCTTAAAACAGAAATACTATTCCCACACCTTTCAAGATAGAGAAGGAAGTCAGATTGGCATGATGTTCAGATGTAACACCTGGTTGTTGCAAAACAGTATTTCTCCCTTCATTTTCTTATCTTTTAAAAATTCTTATTAATTGTACTTTAAATTTAGCAAATGAAACAAGCTTCTTCATAACATAGTAAAATAAAAAAAGATGGAAATATATAATAAAGTTATCATGTATGTAAATTTTTTTTCCTTTTTTCTTCCCTCTTCCCCATACCCTAGAGACACCTACCATTAGACACAAATGTTTTATATATATATATATATATATATATATATATATATATATATGTATATATACATACATACATATGTATATATATACACACATATATATGTGCATGTGTATGTGTGTATACATACGTGTGTGTGTAAAATCATTACATACACACTTCTGTTTATCAGTTCTTTCTCTGGATGCAGATGCATCTTCCTTCATATGTCCTTTGTAGTTAATTCGGGCATTCAAAATAGTCAAAATGACTTAGTTGCTCAAAGTCATTCTTAAAATACTATTGCCGTTACTATATACAACATTCTCTTGGTTATGCTCATCATTATTTCCAGCAAGTCCATCCATGTTTTTCTTCATTTTCATTAAAGGAGAGAGACAGAGACAGAGACAGAGAGATGGGAATGGAATGACTTGGATAACATAAACGATCAGATCATAGACCTGGAACTAAAAGGGACCTTAGAGCCCATCTAGTTCAACCACCTTGTTTTACAAATAAGGAAACTGAGACAAATGATTAGGTGATTTGCCCAAAGTCACATAGCTAAGGGACAGAACTGCCTTGCTAGTCATGAAGTTCTAGTGGAAATTTACAAAGATATAACAGTGCTTTGTATTTCTTTTTTCTCTCTGTGACTCCTGGATATGTAGATGTCAGGGCCAGGAGCATCTGAGATGTTAGTGAGGCCATAGCTCCCTGCCATAGCCCAGCAAGAGAAACTGCATGATCACGTGTTGAGTAGAGACTGAAGTGGGACAATGAATAGGTGAAAACCAAGAGAGGTTCAGAGTTTGCCTCCTCTAGGAACATGACTTTAGTACTGGGAGCAGAGATAGATGCTGATGAAACAATTAATTTTCTTTCCCTGTCATACTTTAGAGGTGAAATTCTTGAAAATTCCTTAGAAAATAATTTGGGAGTACTTAAGAATATCCAGTCAAAGATTAGGTTGTAAAGAAGTTGAATTTTCTCTCCTTCATGGAAAAAACTGCCTGTTCGTATCCTTTGACCATTTATCAACTGGGGAATGATTTGTATTCTTGTAAATTTGACTCAGTTCTTTACGTATTTGAGAAATGAGGCCTTTATCAGAGATACTTCCTGTAAACATTGTTTCTCAGCTTTCTGCTTTCCTTCTAAACTTGGTTGCACTGGTTCTGTATGTGCAAAACCTTTTTAATTTAGTGTAATCAAAATTACCATTTTGCATTCACAATGTTCTCTATCTCTTCTTTGGTCATAAATTCTTCCCTTCTCCATAGATCTGACAGGTAAACTATTCCTTGCTCTCCTGATTTGCTTATTGTATCACCATTTATGTTTAAATCATGTCCCCATTTTGACCTTATCTTGGTATATGGTGTGAGGTATAGGTCTATACCTTGCCTAGTTTCCGCCATACTGTTTGCTAGTTTTCCCAGCAGTTTTTGTCAAATAGTGAGTTCTTATCCCAGAAGCTGGAGTCTTTGGGCTTATCAAATAGTAAATTACTATAGTCATGCACTACTGTGTCTTATATACCTAATCTGTTCTACTGACCCAATACTTTATTTCTTAGCCAGTAGCAAATAGTTTTAATGATTGCCACTTTATAATATAGTTTGAGATCTGGTATGGCTAGGCTACCTTCTTTTGCATTTTTTCATTAATTCCCTTGATATTTTTGACCTTTTGTTTTTCCAGATGAATTTTGTTATTATTTTTTCCTAGCTCCATAGAATAATGTTTTGATAGTTTGATTGGTATGGCACTGAATAAGTAAATTAATTTAGATAGTCATTATTCGGCCTATATAGTTCGGCCTACCTATGAGAGCAATTGATATTTTTCCAGCTGTTAAGCTCTGACTTTATTTGTGTGAAAAGTGTTCTATAATTATGTTCATATAGTTCCTGAGTTTGTCTTACTGCTGAGTTTTGTTGGTAACATATAGAAATTCTGATGATTTATGTGGATTTATTTTACATCCCGCAACTTTGCTAAAGTTGTTAATTATTTCAAGTAGTGCAATAGTTGATTTCCTGTGACTCTCTAAGTATACCATCATATCATCTGCAAAAAATGATAGATTTATTTCCTCATTACCTATTCTAATTCCTTCAATTTCTTTTTCTTCTCTCATTGGTAAAGCTAATATTTCTAGTACAATAGTGAATAGTAGTGGTGATAACAGGCATTCTTGTTTCACACCTGGTTTCATTGGGAAGGCTTCTAGCTTATCCCCATTACAGATTATGTTTGCTGATGTTTTAAATAGATACTACTTATCATTCTAAGGAAAGTTCCATTTATTCCTATGCTCTAGTATTTTTAATAGGAATGGGTGGTGTATTTTGTCAAAAGTTTTTTCTACATCTATTGAGATAATTTTCCTTATTGATCCAGTCCTGCATTCCTGGTATAAATCCCACTTGGACATAATGTATTATCCTAGTGATAAACTGCTGTGATCTCTTTGCTAATATTTTATTTAAAAGTTTTGCATCAATATTCATTAGGGAAATTGGTCTATAATTTTTTTTCTTTGTTTTGGTTCTTCCTGGTTTAGGTATCAGCACCACATTTGTGTTATAAAAGGAATTTGGTAGAACTCTACCTATTTTTCCAAATCATTAATATAGTATTGGAATTAATTTTTTTAAAAAATATTTGTTAGAATTCGTTTGCACATCCATCTGGCCCTAAAGATTTTTTCTTAATGAGTTCATTGATGACTTGTTCAATTTCTTTTTCTAAAATGGAGTTATTTAAACATTTTATTTCCCTTCCTGTTAATCTGGACAATTTATATTTTTGTAAATATTCATCCATTTCACTTAGATTGTCAGATTTATTGGCATAACAGTTGAACAAAATAGCTCCCAATTATTGCTTTAATTTCCTCTTCATTGGTAGTGAATTCACCCTTTTGATTTTGGATACTGGTAACTTGGGTTTTTTTCCTTTTTAAAATCAAATTAATCAAAAGTTTACCTATTTTATTGTTTTTTCATAAAGCCAGCTCTTAGTTTTATTTATTAATTCAATTGTTTTCTTGCTCAAAATTTCTAATTTGGTGTTTAATTGGGGATTTTTAATTGGTTCTTTTTCTAGCTTTTTTAATTGCATGCCCAATTCATTGATCTGCTCTTTCTCTATTTTATTCATATAAGCATTTAAAGATATAAAATTTTCCCTAATCACTGCTTTGGCTGCATCCCATAAATTTTGGCATGTTGTCTCATTACGGTCATTCTCTTTGATGAAATTATTGATTGTTTCTATAATTTGTTGTTTCACCCACTCATTCTTTAGGATTAGATTATTTAGTTTCCAATTAATTTTTAATCCATATTTCCAGGGATCTTTATTGCATTTAGTTTTTCTTGTATCATGATCTGAAAAGGATGCATTTAATATTTTTGTCTGTCTGCATTTTATTGTGAAGTTTTTATGCCCTAATACATGGTCAATTTTTGTGGAGCTGCCATGTAAAAAAGACATTCCTTTCTAATCTCATTCAATTTCCTGCAGAGGTCTATCATACCTAACTTTTTCTATTTACCTCCTCAACTTCTTTCTTTTTTATTTTGTGGTTAGATTTATCTAGTTCTGAGATGGGGAGACTGAGGTCCCCTACCGGTATGGTTTTTGCTGTCTATTTCTTCCTGTAACTCACTTACCTTCTCCTCTAAGAATCTGGATGCTATACCACTTGGTGCATTTATATTTAGTACTGATATTACTTCATCATCCATGGTACCCTTTTAGCCAGATGTATTATCCTTCCTTTATCTCTTTTAATTAGATTGATTTTTGCTTTCGCCCTGTCTAAGATCAGGATTGCTACCCCTGCTTTTTTTTTTTTTACTTCACCTGAAGCATAATATGTTCTACTCCAGCCTTTTACCTTTACTCTAAGTGTGTCTCTCTGCTTCCAGTAAAATTGGGAAAAGAAATGAGAGCTATAGGAGAGAATTATGAAAGAGTCAACGACTTGAAGAAGGAAGCACAAAAACTGACCTAAGAAAACAACTCCTTCGAGAAGAGAATATGGCAGCCAGACACACATACACTCCTCCGCTGCACTGAGAGGCAGCGTACAGAAGGAAGGCAGCGAGGTGATTACTGTCCTCTGACCCTGCCAGACAAAACCTTGGCCGTCTGGTAGGGCAACGCTGTTGTCACCGTTAGAGTGAACTTAAACATCCAGAGGCTGGACAGCGCTGGTCCCCTGTGGTGCAGCGGAGCCTTGGAATTACTGGACCTGGGCTTGAACCCTGGCTTTGCTGCTAGCATTACCTGTATAAATTTAACACAGCTCTCTGAGCCTCAGTCTTCACTTGTAAAATAAAGATCCCTTTCAGCACAAAGTTACGATCCTTTGATCCAGAGGAAAGAATGAAGAGGGGTGAAAGCCTTACATTCACTGAGGAGTGGTTGAAGGAAAGAGAGATTTAGCCTAGATCCTGCCGGCTGAAGCTCACCGCTTTTAAAACCCGGATCTTAAGCCGACTACAAGTCCCAGAATGCAGCGCTTCCTTAGCGGTCAATGCGGAGGGATAGTTGAAATAGAGCATGCCCACCCACCCGCGATCAAGCATCATGGGATTTGTAGTTTAGAAGAGGATTTTAATGCCTCAGAGTTCCCTTCTGTAAAGACAACTAGCCACTTCCGCATCCGGTTTTGGGGAAGACCAATTAGGAAAGTGATCAGATCTGTGACGTATAACGCCTGCGACGCTAGAAGTTCCGTTGTGTAGCTTTCTGGTGTCTCTTGCTCTCTCCAGTTGTGAAACGCCACAGGTGTGACGGCCTCCTCCCCAACTAGCGAGCCGCACAAGCCGCGTCCTCGTCAGCATGACGGACCGCTACACCATCCACAGCCAGCTGGAGCATCTGCAGTCCAAATACATCGGCACGGGCCACGCCGACACCACCAAGTGGGAATGGCTGGTGAACCAGCACCGAGACTCGTACTGCTCCTACATGGGCCACTTCGACCTGCTCAACTACTTCGCCATCGCCGAGAACGAGAGCAAAGCGCGCGTGCGCTTCAACCTGATGGAGAAGATGCTGCAGCCCTGCGGGCCGCCGGCCGACAAGCCGGAGGAGAACTGATACCCCGGCGCAGGAGTCCGCCCGTTGTGGCTTCCGGCTCCTCGAGGCCTGAGGCCTCCCCGGCCTGCGCCCGTCTCTGACCCCGGCGGAGTGGGCGTCGTCCTGCCGCTGCCGCGGTGCAGCGGTGCCGCGGCCCAGCCCGTCTTCGTGTTAAGAAAACCCCCCCGGGCCTGTGGCTACGGGGCGTGCTGAGCGCAGGCCAGCGTCCGGGCAGTCACTCCGGAGAGGGAGATGAACTCGGAAACTTGTGTTTGGGTGTTGGGGTTTATTTTTTACCTGCCCATAAAGATAAAAATCCTAGCAGTCCAAGGTGTGAGAGAGTGTGTTTGGTGAGGCTGAGGGAGAGTGGGAAGTGGGTGACGCAGGTAGCCGTTGGCACTTCCCCAGAGTTAAAAAGAACAGGATTAAAACTTGAAAGGAAATCTTAGAGGCCATCTAGTCCCACTCCCACATTTACAGATGAGAACCCCGAGGCGTGTACACGAAGTTACTCATTCACACAGCCACCATTTGAGCCCAGTTCTTATTACTGTAAATCCCACTCCTTTTTTTTCCCTTACCATTTTCTAGGGACTTTTAATGAGGTTGCCTTGTGTCATTACAAGGTTTTGCCTCCCCTCCCTCCTTGTTTTATCTTCTGGCTTGCTAGTGTGACCGTTGTTGGCACTGAATTCTACCTCCAGTTTTGTTCAAACAATAGAGTGAAGTCTTTGGTTACTACGGAATATCTGTCTTTGTCACATATTTCTTTAGGCATTTCCTCTGGCCATCCGCTTTCCTTGGCACGTTGGCTCTCTATCTACAGGAGAGCTGATGTATATCTTAACATAAATTAGTTGACACAAATGAGCATAAACAAAAGTGATTTCAAGTCCAAATTTTCCATTTTGTCTTATGGTGAATTTGTTTACAAATCATTCACAGCAAATTTCTGCTCTTTTATATATGGCATCCAGAGGGAATTTAAAGAGGTAAAAGCTATTGGCTCTGACATCGAGGGGCACAGGTAGAGTACAAATGTATACATAAAAAGATAAAGTAACATGCTAAATTCTAAATTAGTAGTGCAGGCATACTTTGGAGCGAGGAGAAAGGACTGCAAATCAAAGTGGGATTGGCAGAGCAAGGCCTTGGAAAGTTCGTGCCTTTATCTTTAATTGTCTTTAGTTTCACAAAGGATGTAAGGGGAGATTTGGGGGCCAAAGAATTTGAAAATACCTTGTTCCTGGATGTTAAGGGTGTCAGGGAGGCTCTTGGACCTAGGGTCTTCAAGCACAGTCATGATAAAAGTGATGAATTGGAACTAATGTAGGAGGAAACATGCTGCATGTCTCATTTCAGTTTTACATTTACTTTTAACATCAACAACCTAATGAAATATATTGGATTAAAAGAATTGGAAGGGAAAAGTCCTTTAAAAATTCATATCAAGTATGTGAAAAAGAATATAAAACAACATGTAAGTTGATCCTTTTGAGCCAGTAATTTTCTGACCCTTGTAAGTTAGCATTATTCTCTCCAAACACAGGAGGTCAGCAAGCCATGCTAGAATAGAAATACTCCATGAACATACTTTAAAATACAGATTGTTGCCAACCTGGGAGAAGTAGCTGTCTGGGTTTTTATACCATTCTGTGCAACATTTGTACAAAATTCTTGAATCTTATCTCACGGTGGACCTTGGAACTCATGGCCTGTCAAGTCCATAGGCATTTATGGAACTTCATTCTTGTTCAGGTTGATATAACCTCAACCAAAAGTGGCTGGTGAAAGAAAATTCTTTGTTCTGCAATTAAGGAAACAAGACTTTTCTGTGTTGAAATGTATTAGTTAAGAGTTCTGATCCTCAGAGTCCCCATGTGCAAACTTTCCCCTCCTAACTTCCTCATTTCTGTGGAGGATAGTATTTCTTCAGCCATGCAGGCTCAAAACCTTGAACTTTCACCTTCCCTTTGATCTTTCACCCTCCCTTCACCTACTGTATCCAAAGGGTTACCAAGTTTTCCTTGATTTTACTTCTACAATCTCATCCAGCAATTTTCCCATGCCATCAGTCTCTATCCTAGTTCAGGCCTTTTTTCTTTACTGGTCCTCCTGCTTTCAATGTTCCCTCACAAATGCATCCTTGTAATATACAAGTCAGGTTATGTCACTTAAAAACATTCAGTGACTATCCTTTTGGGGTGTCTGGCGGGGCAGGAGGAAGTCTGAACTCAGGAACCTTCCAGCATGGATATATCTGGGCAGCTTGTCTTATATAGTCCTAGAGATTTGCCTGGGACATTGAGAGGTCCAAGGTCCTTGACTTTTCTGAGGTCATACAGCTAATATGTATCATAAGTAGAGCTGTGACTCGGGTCACCATGACAGGCTCTGTTCACTGCATGAAGCATCTCCCCTATAGAATAAAACAGAAGCTCCCTAACCTGACCTTCAAGGCTCTCTACAATCTGACTCTGATTTAGCTATTACACTGTACTCCATTTAGTGAGCTCTTAATTTCCCCCCCTTAATTTGTTGACTCTTCAGTCAACAAACATTTATTAAATGCCTACTATGTGCCAGCTACTGTGCTAAGTACTGGAGATAGGAAGGCAAAAGCCAGCCCCTGCTCTAGAGAAGCTTACAATTTAATGAGAGATAAGATGCAAATAACTACTAAAGCACACTATATAGAGGATAAATAGGAAATGACAGGGAAGTCAATAAAATCAAGAGGCATTAAGAGAGGCTTCCTGCAAAAGGTGGGATCTTAGCTAAGACTTAAACAAAGTCAGGAGGCAAAGATGAGGAAGGAGAGCATTCCATGCATGGGGGACACCCAGTGAAAATACTTGAAGTCAGAAGGTAGAGTGTCTTGTTTTAGAAACAGGAGGTAAGTGTCACTGAATTGGAAACTATGATTGGTGAGTTTTAAGAAAAAGTGGGAGGGGGGTGAAAGGAGGACAACATATGAAAGGTTTTGAATGCCAGAGGATTTTGTATTCATTCCTGAAGGTAATAGGCAGTCACTACAATTTATTGAAAAGGGGTTGATATAGTCCGACTTGTGCTTAAGGAAGATCACTTTGACAGCTGAGTGGAAGGTATGCTGGGGTAGGGAGAGACTTGTGGCAGGCAAACCAGTCAGCAGGTTATTGTAGTAATCTGTGTGTAAAATGATAAGGGCATACATATGTATATTTGCATATAGATATAGATCTATCTATCTATCTATCTATCTATCTATCTATCTATCTATCTATCTATCTATCTATCTAATACACCACCAAGGTGGTGGCAGTAACAGAGGAGAAAAGGGAGTAGATTTGAGAAATGCAGCAAAGGTAAAATTGACAGGTTTTGGCAGGAGATTGGATATGGGGTGTGAGAGACACAGGAGTTAAGGATGACACCTTGGTTGCAAGCCTGGGGGTCTGGGAGAACAGTGGTAACCTTAACCATAATAGGGAAGTTTGGAAAAGTTTGAAGGGAGGGGGAAGGTAATGCATTCAGTTTTGGACATGTTGAGTTTAAGATATCTATAGAACATCTAATTTGAGATGTCTGATAGGCAGTTGGAGATGTAAGACTGCTGGAGGTGAGGGCTAGAAAATAGATTTGGCAATCATCTGCATAGAGGTGATATGAATCCATAAGAGGTGATGAGATCACTAAGTGAAACCAATTACAGGGAATAAAGAACCTGGCTCTCATCCTTGTGGGACATCTGTGGTTAGTGGGCTTGACCTAGATAAAAATCCAGTAGAGACAGAGAAGGAGCAGTCATGTAGGTATGGGTTCATACACACACACACACACACACACACGTGTTTATGTATATATTTATACATATGTGTGTATATATGTATGTGTGTGTGTGCACACGCGCATGTATCCATCCCTAATCTCTGTCTCAAGGTCCAGTCCCAAATCGCCAGTTCACTATTAGGCCTCTTGAGCCGGTGGAATTTAGGTAACTCAAGCTCAATATGTCCACAGCACAACTCATTATCTTTTCTCCCAAACCCACCCATCTTCCTAACTGCTGTATTTCTGTTAAGGACATCATCATCTTTGTAACCCCGGTTTGCAACCTCAGGATCATCTTTGAGTCTTCATTCTTCTTTTCCTTTACCCCACATATCTGATCACCTGCTGTCTTGTTGATTCTATTTCCACAACATTTTCCCAGTCCAGGAATTATACATTCATAGCATTTGAGTTCAGAGAGACCTCAGCCACTCTCTCCTCTAACCCACAGCTGAAAAGAATCCCTACTGTGTCATACTTGACAGCCTGTGCTTGAAGCTGTTCAGAGATTAAGAATTCAGTGCCTAGGGAGGCATTCCATTCCACTCTTGAGCAGCTTGAATTGTTAGGATTTTTCCCCTAACACCAAGCTTAATTTGTCTTTGACTTTTACCCGTTGCTCCTGGTTTTGATCTCTGGGGCCAAACAGAATATGACGTATGATAGTCCTTTATTGACTTGAAAATAGTTGTTAGTGTTCTCCCTGAATCTTCTCCTCCCTGGGTTAAACAATGCCAGCACCTTCAATTGAACCGTATTTGCAGAAAATTTCTGGTAAGTGTTTAGAAACTGTCTCTCAAGGCAATAAATGCATGTGTTGTACATAAGTGTATGTAGAATGTAGTTTGCTTTATTAATATTTTCTGTATCACTTTCTTAAGCATAGACAATTAACAAAAGAATAAATCAGGCCCCAACTTTAGCATTTACCACTTTTTAAGGTATCAATGCCCATGCAGAAATTTTAATAATTGGATCTCTTGAGAAGGTATGAACTAGCTCCAGGGCACCACTCTTTGTATGATATGGACTCAAAGCCTTTCATTCAAGGCCTTGTTTTTCCTTTTCTGGATACTCTCTAGCTTATCAATGTCCATCTTAAACTGGGGTAGCCAGAACTGCATATGATACTCCAGATAAAGTCTGTTGAGGGTCTGTCCTCAACAGTGGAGCTATCATCAACCTGTTCTGGATGCTATGTCTTTATTAATGTCTCCCCCTCCTCACTCTGCCCCCAGATTTCATTAACTTTCTTATTGCCTCATCACACTGCTCATTTATATTGAGCTTAGAGTCCACTAAGTCTACTTAGAGTCCAGTTCTTTTTTTAAAAAATCTATCTAACCATACCTCCCCCATCCTGTACTTGTGAAGTTGATTTTTTCTATGCACATGTAAAACTTTACATTTATCCCTTTAGATTTAGCCCAATGATCTAGACAAGTGATATCAACCCCAAATAGAAAGAGATCCCTATGGGCAACACATTGACTTAGAAAACCATAAAGGTAACCCATGAACCATAAGTGTGACACCTCTGAGCTAAACTGTCAAGGTTTTGGGGGTCATGACCCTATCATTCAATGTGTCAGCTAGCCCTTCCAGCTTTATGTCATCTGCAAATCTTACGAGCATACATACCATTCAAGCCTTTATTCACATCACTGATAAAATTGCTAAACAGCACAAGGCCAACCAAATACCCCTTGGGTATTCCACTGGAGATGCCCTGCCATATTTACATCGAATGGCTGTTCTTTGAGGATGTCCAATCACTTTTAAAGCCACCTAATTGTATTATTCTTTAATCCACATCTCTTAATTTTCTTTACAAGAATAATATGAGATATACCCTAGTTGTTAAGATTTTATATTGGAACTAAATGAGACTCTTGTAGGTCATTCAATCATTAACAAAAAATTTATTTTAACCATTAAGCAGAAGGATATTCAAGGATATGAGGACATCTTGAGTTGCTTTAGCTGAGCCAAGTTCCTTTGCCTTAGTTCTCTCTCATGGTTCTCATCTTCTGTACGTTTCTTTTAAATCTAAGTTGGCTGGTGAGTTCCCTGTGCATTCATATTAGTGTCTTTGGACAGATCCCATTTGCCCTCCTAATTGGAATTTATTGGTTCCCATTAAGTTTTCAAAATTTCATTCTTGAGTATTGCCCAATCTTCCTGTTCTGCCTGTTCTGAAGCCTTTTGCTTCATGAGGCTCTACCTATATTTCCTCTGAACTCTTTGAAATCTGCTTTCCCAAAATTTAAGGTGCATGTCAGGCTATGCTTGAATTTCCTCTGTATCACAAACTGTAGAAGGGAGTTGTCACATACTCCCAGTATTTGCATCATTTCTGTTCCCTTCTTTGCTTATGAAATTTCTACCAAACAATAGATCTGAAAGCTAACTCCTCCTCTAGTTTTTTCATCTTTTTTTTTTAATGGTATGGATTTTTAAAATGAAGCTTATTTATCCACTTGGAGCTTATTTTCGTATATTATTTATTAGTTTTCTATCCCCATTGCATCCCTGCTAACATATTCCTGTGACTCCACATGTAATCCATTATAATTCCAGAAAGACAAGATAAAACAAAATACTTCTTGATATTGGAAATCTGGACAGTGAAGCAGCGAGTCCCCAGAGTAAGCACAAAACATAGAGAACAGGTGGGTGACCACCATTCATATATCCCAAAGTTTACCACCATCACCATGAGGTCTTTAGAAGTCTATTTGGTGATATATAACCTCAGAAACTCCAGGAAGAAATACACTGCTCTATATAGAATACTCATGCAAACAACAGTGATATCATTTTTCATGCCTAGCTTCTGTCCATCTCAGAGCACTGGAATGGGGTCATGGTACTTAGTTTCTAGTCCCAGCTCTATTATTGATTCATTTGGGTAAATTTGAATCAATCTCTTAATCACTGTGTTGTCATGTACAATTCTGTAAGATGAAGATGACCTCACAAGGCCATGGGGGTTAAATAATGTATATATATACATATATATATATATAAAACATATATATAATTACTAAACCTGTTGAGAAAGATGAAACAGTATATAATACTATAAAAATTGTCATCATCATAAGCATTTTTATTCTTAGCTAGACCCTAGAGCAAAATTTAAGAGTCATCTGTCTTCCTAAAATGACTGCAGCCAGTTTTTCTCACATGTCATTTGGACCTCCACCAATTCCTTCCTGTTTTCACCTCTTCCCTTTCCTCACTTCCCTTATCTCTTTCCTATTCTTCCTAGTTATTATCTAGTTCTCCAGCCTTCCCTCCTATCGTACTACCCTACTCTTTCAACAGACTCTTATCTTTACTTCCTTCCTGCCTTCCCACAAAATATAAACCACAGACTAAAACATTCTAAAAATGTTTAAAAGTTAAATGGGCAAATTAAATACATGTACACACATATTACATATATCATATATACATACAGATAGATAGATATGTGTGTTTACAGATCTCATCACATATCTCTTCCATTTGTATTTATTCTAACTTGAGAATATAAGCTTTTACTGGACAAGAATTAATCTTTTTCCCCTGGATTTGAGGCATCATATAGCTTAACATCAAGCACATTATAGATAAATATTTGTGACTGATTTGCAACACTTTGCTATTTATATGAGCTATTATATAGGTTATGTTCACCATCATAGGATATTTGTGATTAGGTAGCAAAAAGATTAACTACTAAATGAGATTTCTGAACATTTGAGTCTCTTAGTTGTGTTTAGGCTCACAGCAGTACCATGAACAAAGAGCAGCATGGTCAGTATGCACCAGCATAAATAAATCAGAAGAAAAGATATTGATAAGAAGAGCAAACTACAATTTTGAAGAAACTTATTCATTGCTGGTGAAATTGCAAACTGGTAGAATATTTTTGGAAAGCAACATGGCAGTACACAGTAATAGTTACAAAAATAATCATACCCTTTGACACAATAATTTCATTGTTGGAAATAGGCACTGAAAGTGTCATCAGTAGAAAAGAAAGTATCTTCAGTGATTTTTATAGAAGGACTGTATATAATTGCAAAATAAATATATCGCAGTCATTCATACAGGTGCACAACTTAAGTCGTTCTTAACTCTGTTTTCCCTCACCACCAACACTCCCCTCCAATTAGTCACCAAATCTTTTCTATTCTTCCTCTACAATATCTCTTACATCTATCCCCTTCTACCATTCATATGACCAAAACCCTTGTTCTCTGATAAGCCAGCTTTGGCCTTATCTTGCCTTTCAGGCTTCTTCCACACTTCTAGGCTATCTCCACCCTTGAGTTTTCATTTGGGTCACAATATCTACCTTCTGCCCACTTGGCCTCTGTCCTTGGAACTACTTTGGTCTGTGAAAGGCCAACTTTGGCTTCACCATAACTAGATCCAAGCCTCCATTATATTTCCAGGATGTTTCTGTGCAATGCTAAGTTGTTTTCTCTCTCTTCCCAGAAGATTTCCTTTTATATTTTGTCTTTCTCCATTATACTGTAAGCTCTTTGAGGACAGGGACTATCCTGCTTGCTTTATTTGTATCCTCAGTACTTAGCACAGTCTGTCTACTGTGTTTCTCTGTATCTCTCTCTTCCTTTCTTTTCTTCCTTTGTTTCTTTCTTTCCCTTCCTCTCTTTCTCTCCTTTCTCCTCCCTTCCTCTCTCTCTCCTTCGTTCCTTCCTCCCTTCCTTCTTTCTTTCCTTCTTCCTTTCTTTCTTGTTCAGGCTCTCATTGCCCTTGCCTGAACTACTGAAATACCCTTCAAATTGTTCTCCTCATCTCCAATCTCCTTCCATTCAGCAATCAAGTATATGTTCCTAAAGCACAAGTCTGACCTTGTCACTTATTTATTCAAGAAGTTCCAATAATTTTATATTGCTTCTAGAGTAAAATACGAACTACATTGTTTGGGTTTTACATTTCTTCACAGTCTGGTTCCCACCTAATCTTATTTTTCCTTATTCCCTGTCATGCAGTCTAGGTTCCAGACAAACTAGTCTACTTGCTGTTGCCATACATACAGTATTTTATGTCCCACCTTCATGTCTTTGCACTATCTGACTCCTATACATGAAAAGCCCTTCCTCCTTACTTCTACCTCTTGAAAACCCTGCCTCAGTGTTCAATTCAAGTATCACCTCTTTTCTGAGATGGTCCTTTCTTGATTCCTCTAGTTGTTGGCACTAATTTTCTCCCAAATTGCTTTCATTTTAATTTAATATACTTATGTTAATATTTAATTTAACACACATTAGTATATTATAAATTTTATATCATATTATGTTTTGTTATATTTACATTATATTAAATTAACATATTTTATTGTAATTTAATATTTTTATATTTACTCATCTATATGCATATTTTTCCCCAGAAAGAGAATATAAGGGCATTAAGGGCAAGGGATGTTTTTAATCTTTGTATTCCTAGAACATAGAATAATGCCTGACATGTAATAAACACTTAATAAATATTTATAGAATTAATATGCCAGTTTATGTTGGTCCTCATCCTGATCACAAAATCCTGGATTCACAAAAACAGTTCGTTGTAGAGACAACCAATAAGCTGTAGCACACACATATACCCTATACCTGCTCCTTGTGTATACTTTGCCCATGAGTTGACTGCAGCAGGAAAGAACTACACTCTATGGAGGAAGATAAATAAAACCCTCTTTTAAGGTACAAAAGAACCATTTCCAGGGAGCATGGCACCTTATCATCATTGACAAACCTAGAGACCCAGGACCTAGAGAACCTTCAGATTGCCTATTAGCTCAACCAAATGAGATTTACTAACAATTTTTAGAGGAGTTAACTTTACTATTTTCCATTAGGCAGATGTGGAATCATAAAATGAGAATTCAAGCATCTGACTGAAAGCATAAAATTTACAGTCACTCAGCCTCCTGATTCTATGTTAAAAACATGAAAAAACATAGGAATAAAAAAAGACTATCCCTAGTATTATCAACAGTTTGTATATAAACACAGAAACGAATATTATTTGGAAGAGATAAACACTAGAAACTTTCCTCGTAGGGTCAGGAATAAAACAAGGGTACTCATCATTCCCACTGTTCTTTGATATAATATCAGAAATACTAGACACACACATGCATACACTGCACACACATGCAGACACGTGCATGTGTACATGAGCATATATACATGTATATGTCAGAAAGAGACAAAAAAGAGAGAGAACAAGCATAGGCAAAGAAAAGGAGAGGAAGTAAAATTTTCTCTATTTGCAGTCATTAGATAAGGGGACATTCTCATGTCATTTTATATGTGATTGTTCCAGTGGTGACATATATGTGATATCAGAGTTCTCACATATAATTCATATATTTGACCTAACTGTCCTTGGGATTAGCCCAAATCTGGCATGGGTAAATATTATCACAGGTCAAGGTGAACTATTCAGGTAAAACTCCACTTTCAGATAAGAGTTGGGGAGGGCTATTCAAAGCTAGTAACAACCATCTGTAAATATTGGTAAGGGAAATCCTCATGTAAGGTACACCTGGTAAACAAATTTCTCCATAGAGCTCCTTTAGTTAGCTTTTGCCTCAATAGTTCTCTCTCTTACAACTAGGGGTTTTAATTCACTTTAGGTTATTAATATCTCTTTCTGCTTAAAACATTTTGCTCCTTAAAATATGAGTTGTTTTAAGAGTACTAACTCAACATATCTTCAATGTATTTGAGACTTATGGAGAAAACCCCCTTCTCCATCACCTCCATATATCTCTTGCTGAAGCAGGGTGTTTCTATCTAGATAATGATTTCACTAAAATTACATTCATGTTGCTAGCATTGAGCATGCAAAAAAAGATTAACAGTCATCAATTTTCTTTTATGTACAAGGAGGAAATGAAATAATTGCAATGAATAGACAGAGGGCAAAAGAGAGAGGTAAAATTTATTGGATGCTTGCCAAAGGAGAAATTGGCTTCTGCTTTTAACTCCTTCTCCCTTATGGGAATAAGGAACTCCAAAGGAGTGGAGCAGTTAGTGAGAGTTATACCCCCAGTATTTGCCCTCCCCCAACCTTGCCACACACACATACATATGTACATACACACACACACACACAGAGGAAATAAGGGAGATGCCTCACTGACCATCAATTTCAGTTTGAGTCAGTTTCTTGGTAAGATAACCTTACTGGTAGCCATAGCATCAGTGACCCATCAGCATTTCTGTAAGAGAAAGGGGGAGAACGTGCCAGAAACCTCATATAGCAAATAGCAAAAAAACTCATTTAAACAAATCAAAGCAAAAGAGAAATCAGAGAAGGTATACATAAGGGAATACATACCAGACAATACAGAATGAAGCAGCTTTCCCAATGGAGGCAAGATAACTCAGCTCAACCAAGAAAGAAGGTCCTAGATTTCACCCAAGGAAAAATTCCCTGAAGTTTCTAATTTAGAAATGGAGAATAGGGGCATGAAGGAGACTTTGGGCTCCTATGGTCTTTTCATTCAGCAACCTGAAGTGGGGTTGGCCTCCTTCATCTTTTCTCTTTAAGCTGGAAGCCAGAAGCACCTGAAGCTTGAGGAAGACTTGAAGTTTAACCAGTCCCAAAGGAGACTCTTGAAGGGAAATTTCCTTTTGAAGAGTCCTGAAGACCATAAAATGGGACTCAAAGGGTACTCTCCTTGGAGAATCCCAAATAGTACTAGTGAAAACTGGAGCTCTTTTGCCTCTTACCAACTCTGCCCTGCCCCTCACATAGAGCAAGGTTTTCATCTCCACCAATAAGGAGAGAATCCCATACTAAAGGACTTTGGGACAAAGGCTACATAAAAATATAACTACAAAACAACTCTTGCAGAAATAAAGATCAATAATTGAGAGACATTCATTGTTTATGGTTGGGCTGCAGTAATATAATAAAAAAAGTGATAATACTACTGCTTTGGATCAGGTCTAGTAGAGTGTTGCAATTATGACTTGAAGCTGATGTGCCACTTGTGTAGTTTATTAAAGCATGAAAGTGAAATAATTACCAACCATCTATACCTGTCTATCCTACATGACTCTTGGCTACATACTCCCACAGGTTCATGACAGAAGGTTTCCCTAATATGCTGGGAGCCTTTCCTGATTTCTCTTGACATGGTGAGTATGTCAGTGGAGTGTACTGGCTGTCTTTCAGTTATTCTTCACTTTTAAAATGTGGCTGGTTCTTTTCTCTTATGCATTATTTTTTTTATTCTGAGCTATAACAAATATCAAATAAAATGAGCATTTTCATATGTTATGCAACCAAAGGAGGAGATTGTATATCAAACTGCAAATCTTTATTATGTGGTTCTTTCCTACATTTTCAAATGGATATATGACGTAAATGTAAGGTCACAGCATAAAACAAAATGAAAGGAAAATAGAAGGCACCTTTCAGTTCTATGTTTAGAGGAGAAAATTCTTAACTAAAGTGTGGAGTTGGTCACAAAAGACAAGAAAGACAATTCTGATAATATAAAATTAAAACTCATTGGTATGAAGAAAATTGGTAGTTAGAAAATGAAGAGAAAGTGTTAAGTTGTAGGAAAAAAAGTCCAACAAATACTTTTGATAAAAATCTGCTATCCGTAAAATCTAGGAAATGAACATACATATATTAAAACCAAGAGCTATTACCCAATAGATAAATGGTCAAAGAATATCAACAATTTTCAAAAGAAATGGAAACAGCAAGATATGAAAACTGTTCCTAAATACTAATAATAGGAGAGATGTAAATTACAACTCCAAGTATTCACCTCATACTTTTCAAACTGTTAAAGATGATTAAAGACATTGTTATTGTTGGAGGGGCTATGGGAATACAAAGATATTGGTCTACTATTCATGGAACTAGAAAGTTCCACCTATTCTTGAAAACAATTTAAATGTGCAAAAAAAATGACTATAGAAAATGACAAAAGAAACAATTTTAGAGAGTCCTGAGTCATATGCATATCCTGGGTAATAAGTAATTCAGAGTGAAATGAATAGAATCAAGAAAATTCATACAAATTTATACATTGTATATACATTATAAAGAAAAAAACTTTGAATGACTTAAGAACTCTGATAAATTTAATGATCAGCCATGTTTCTAGAAGACATATTGAAGCATGCTACCTACCTCCTGTCAGAGAAGTAATCTGAAGTGCAGAAAGAGATACTCATTTTTTAAAATGGTCACTATGTGCATTTGTTTTTCTTAGCTGTACTTATTTGTTACAAGGGATTTTTTTCCTTTCCCTCAGTTTGTTTAGTTGGGAGGAAGAAAGGAAGTTAGCAATGCTGGGGTTGAAACCAAGGAGAGGCATTGAAATATATATATATATATATATATATATATATATATATATATATATATATATATATATATATATATATATATATATATATATATATATATTTTAATGTACAGAAGAGAACATAAGGAAGTTTAGAAAGCACAAACAGGACAGTTTTGAAAGACATGTGGAATTTATCATTTATTTAAAAAACAGGTGGTATAAAATAGAAATTCATGTTTTCATGCATAATTTTGTTTTACTTTACTGTGTACATGGGAATTCCATGTTTTGATGTTTAACTTCAAAATAAAAAGTAAAATTTAGACTAAGAAAATATAGTTCACTCATCCACTAAAAGCAGCAATTTAAAATACAAATTATGGTTTCTGTCCCTACTTCTTTCCACTCACCTCATTATTCTATAAGGGGAGACTTTAGATTCTATTTTGGACTACTTGCAATAAACCCGAAAAATAGCAATGAAGGCATGTAAATGGGAAGCTGAACAACAGTCCAACTCATTACAACTCCAGTGAGTTGTACTACATAAGCCCTTATGTATCAAGCCCAGGTGCCTTCATGAATCTGATATGTGCAGAGGCTTTCCCTGAACATGGTGCACTGGTTCATGATCTGTTTTCCTACTTCTCAGGTTGTAAGCTCTATAGCCTATCAGTTTGGATTACCCTCTACCAACTATATGTTCCATTGTTCTTGCTGAGACAGGCCCACCTTGACCCCAAACTTAAACCAAATTTTCATTCACTTCAAGTAATCATAGATAAACAAGAAGAATATGTAATTTAGGAGGTCTTGACCTAATGACAGGGCTGTCTTAAGTATCTAGTAAACTTGTTAAGCTATGGGCCTAAGGAAAGAACATGGAAACTGTTGTGCAATGTGAATTTCCCAGACATAGGAGAAGCATGACACCATGTACTTGAGATGGCAGGAAGTATTCTTGGGGGGGAGGAATAGTGTCTGGGACCCCAGACACACTGATACATTTGAATGAGTTGTGTATGGCTGGCATGTCAAGCATTGTATTGCCCTAAAAGAGTATTTGGTGACAGTGTGTGTGTGTGTGTGTGTGTGTGTGTGTGTGTGTGTGTGTGTGTGTATTTTACTGACACCTAATGTTCCTTCAAGGGTTACCTAATTAACTTAGTGCTAACCTACTTTTAATTCTACCCTTGTTACTCTTAACTCCATTTCAAGATACCTTCCTAGATCTCTAAATTTGTTTTTACTGGTGAACTCATTAGCTTGACTTTGGCACAGAATTCTGCTTGTCCTTTCAGATTATGATTTATGCCTTTTCGTTTTAGCATGTTTCTCCTAACAGGCCTATTTACTGACCTTAATTAATGCCACTCATTGTCACTACTCTCACATATAATTGATCAATGTGAAAATAATCTCAAGAATAAAAATAACTTCCCCATAGTCATTTGCATGATTGTAGGATCATAGATTTAGAGTTGAAAGTGCTCTTGGAGGCCATAAATCTAATCTCCTCCATACCTCTATAACATATAAGTGGTGGCAGATTCTGCTAAGCAGGAAAGCCATCAAATATGGTTCCAGCTACATGGCTACCATCTGAAGATGAACCTAGCTAAATATGGAGAGGCTCATTAACCGAAGATTGACTTCAAGGTGACAAATTATTTGGCCACAATGAGCCATGAAATAAAAAAAATAAAATAAATTTCATTCCTATTCAGTCTCTTACTCTTTCCTCCATGCTGATGGGAGAGTGGTAGAAAAATAGAAAAAAGATGCTAAAAATGAATTTTTAGGTTGTCCACAAGAATTAATTTACTTGTTGGTGGACTAACTTACTTTGAAAGTTTAGTAGAGCTGTGATATCTAGCTATTTCTTGGATGACTTTTGACAGGCCAGTTTTCATGGGGTCATATCAGCATGGGATAGAGAGCTGGCCTGGTGTCAGAAAGACTAGGTTCAAATCCCCCTTCTGAAATATACAGGTTATATGACCCTGGGCAAGTCAATTGCCCTCTTGGTATGCCAGGCAACTCTCTAAAGATATAATATTCAGAGAAGGTATTAATCTCCATTTAGAGGAAATTCCTCATCTTAAGCTACTTACACTCATAAAATCACAGGTCAAGTCCATTGATTTTGAGCTGGGAGAGACCTCAGAAGCTAGCTAGCCCAGCACTCTTATTTTACAAATGAGCAAACTGAGGCTCAGGAAGTGAATAACTTGCCCAAGATCACACAGGTAGTGTCAGATTTGAACCCAGTGGTGACATCTAAACCTAGGTCATCTGACTCCACAGCCTATAATCTTTTTAAAAAATTAACTAAAATTAATTTTATTCTGAACCTGACAAATGCTAAATAAACACTTCTGTATGCAAAGTAGAACAGAAAAAGGCTTTTATGTAAAACTATGAATCTCTATTCTATATAACTTGCTTTTCTTTTTAATTAAATAAATTAAATAAATTAATTATTTATTAAATAAATAAATTAAACATGCTTTTAAAATTGTTCTGCTTGTTTGTGTCTTCATATGGCCTTCTTTTTGTTCTCTTTTGTGGAAAAATACTTCACTAACTTTTTTTCTTCTGAAAATCCTACGGCTAGCCACCCTCCTCTCTCAAATTTCACCTGCCCAACTTGAAAAAAATTAAAGAAAAACCCCAATTACAAGTATACATAGTTAAGAAAAAGAAATTCCCACATTAGTCATATCCAAAAATATATATCTTATTCTGTAAGGAGATGTGTAGCATCTTTAGTCCTTTAGAATAACTGTTAGTTATTAACATTGATCAGTGTTCTTAAGTCTTTCAAAGTTGTTTTTCCTTGAAATATTGTTATTGGATAACTCATTCTCCAGTCTGCTCTCTTTATTCTGTACAGTTCATACAAGCCTTCCCAGGTTTCTATAAAGCTGTTCATTTTGTCATTTCTTGTGGCACAACAATATTCAATTACATTAATGTACTATAATTTATTCAGCCATTCCCCATTGGATGGGCACTCTCAATTTCCAGGGTTTTGTTCTTAAAAAAGAGTTGCTATAAATATTTTTGTATACATATGTCCTTTACCTTTTCCTTTGATCTTTTTTGGAACATAGGCTTAATTATGGTATTATTGAGTCAAAGGGTGACAATTCTGTCACTTTGGGAAATATTTCCAAATTGATTTCCAGACTGGATGGACCAATTCACAGCTGTTCCACCAGTGCCTTAGTGTACCTGTTTCCCCCCAGCACCTCCAACAATCATCTTTTCCTCTTTTGATGGGTATCTGATGGGTATGAGGTGTCTTTTCAGGGTTGTTTTAATTTGCAATTCTCTAATTACTAGTGATTTGGAGCATTGCCCCTCTCATATGACTTATGATAGCTTGAATTTCTTCCTTTGAGAGAATTTGTATACTGGGGAGTGATTCTTTTCTTAGACATTTGAATTGGTTCCTTATATAATTTGGATACCAGAACTTCATCAGAGAAATTTGCTGCAAAGATTTTTTTCCCCAGTTAACTACTTCCTTTCTAATTTAAAATGCATTGGTTTTGTTGTGCAAAAGTTTTTAAATTTTATGTAACCAATTGTCCATTTTATCTTCTGCAATCTTCTCTACCTAATGTTTGGTCATGAACATTTCTCCATTCATAGTTTCCAAAGGTAATTCCTTCCTTGCTGCTCTAATTTGTGTATGATGTAAACTTTTTATATCTAGGTAATATTTCCACTTGGAGTTTATTTTGATATAATGGTATGAAATGTTTGCAAAAACCTAATTTCTTCCATGCTTTCCAATTCAAATAGTGAGAGTCTACTTCAGTTGTTCAGGTTTTGGGTTTTATCAAATAATATGCTACTCTTTGTTTTACTTCTGCATGTTATATGCTCAATCTATTATACTGATCAACTTTTCTATTTTTTAGTGAATGCCAAATAGTTTTGTAAAATTTTATTTTATTTTTTCTAATTGTACATAAACTTTTAACATTCATTTAAAAAAAATTTTGAGTTTCAAAATCTTTCCTTTTCTTTCATCCCTCATCCTTCCCTGAGATAATAAGCAGTTGATAGAGGCTATATATGTGTAATCACACAAAACATGTTTCCATACTAGTCATGTTGAGAAAGAAAACACAGACAAAAAAACTCACAGAAAAATAAAGTGAAAAATAGTATGCTTCCATCTGCATTCGCTCACCATCAGTTCTTTCTCTGAATGTGGATAGTATTTTTCGCTGAGTACGTTGAAATTGTCTTGGATCATTGTATTGCTGAGAATAACTAAGTAATTCACAGCTGATCACTGTACATGGTTGCTGTTACCATATGTAATATTCCCCTGGTTCTGCTCACTTCACTTTATATCAGTTCATGTAAATTTTTCCAGGTTTTTCTGAAACTATTCTCTGCCAAGCCTAGAGGCCTGTATTGGGCTACCCGAGTCTTTCTTACCTCACCTCCCGAGGTCTTCGGCTGGCCACGCCGGATGCACGTATGAGAGAAAGGACGTTCCAGAGTCAAACAGGGGTTGAGCTTTATTACAGGGTTTCGGTTACAAATGCAGGGGAGGTCTTCCTTAGGAGGAAGAGGGGGAGATTTCCTAAGAAGGCTAAGCTTAAGGGATTGGAAGTAGAAGTACAAGCGGGGAGAGAGGGGGAGGGGAGAGAGGAAAGAAAAGAAGCGGAGCCCTACTTTTCTCTTTGGCTCCACACGTGCTAAGAGAGCTTTTAGGCTTCCTCAATCCTACTTAATCTTCAGCCACACAGTTTGCATCTCAATACCGTGCTGCTAGGTAACTAGGTGTGCTCCAATCCGGGACGACCTCGAGGGCAGGGAGACTCCACCCATCAGGTATCTCCGGGGGAGAGGCGGAAATACCCGAGCTAGCCGAGCTAGCTCGGTCTGACCTTCTCGAACCCCCGCTGTTCATGGAGGGCCTCGTAAGACTCTAAGATTTAGAAGTCCCACTTTTACCTACCCGAGACTGTCCACACGGAATTGAGCTTCCAGTCCCAACAATTCTCCTCATCATTTCTTATAGCACAATAATATTTCATTCATATAGCACAACTTGTTCACCCATCTACCAGCTGATGGATTTCCCTCACTTTCCAATTCTTTGCCACTTCAAAAACAGCTACTTTAAATACTTTTTTGTACATATATGCTACAACTTGCTGTAAAACTTCCCCCCAGCTTTCTGCTTTCCTTTTAATCTTTATTGCATAGGGTTTTTTTGCATAAAACTTTTCAAATTTAATATAATCAAAATTATTTATTTTACACCTTGTAATGCTCTCTAAACCTTGTTTGGTCATGAATTTCTTCCCTTATCCATAAATCTGACAGGTAAACTACTCCATACTCCCCTTATCTGCCCATGGTATCACCCTTTATGTCTAAATCATGTACCCATTTTGACCTTATATTGGTATATGGTATGAGATGTTGGTCTATACCTAGATTATGCCAAACTGTTTTCCAGTTTTCCCAGCAGTTTTTGTTATATAGTGAGTTCTTCTCCCAGAAGCTTGGATCCTTGGGTTTATAAAACACCACATTACTATGATCATTTACTATTGTGTATTAGGACCTTAATCTGACCCACTGCTCTATTTCCAATACCAGATTATTTTGATGATTACACCTTTGTAATATGGTGTGATATCTGGAATTTCTACGCACCCCCCCATTTTTGTCATTATTTCTCTTGATATTTTTGACATTTTGTTCATCCAGATGAATTTTGTAACAATTTTTTCCTAGTTCTTTAAAATTAAGAGCAGATGATAGTAGCACTGTGACTAAAGTTCTTTAGTCCAATTGAAGATGAGGTGAATTTCAATGCTACTTCAGACACTTAATAGATACGTAAACCTGGGCAAGGCATGCGACTTTGTTAGCCTCCATTTCTGCATATGTAAAATGAGAATAATAATAGTACCTACCTCACAGAATTGTTATGAGTATCAAATGAGGTAATATATGTGGTTGTTGCCCTTCGTTCTGGAAGAGGACCAGAATGATGTCACCATACTGGAGGCAAGGTAGTGTGTGTCTGACTGTGACTGACCAGACCAGTACAAACTTGGAAAGCTCTACCAAAGGTCAGGCACAAGTAGTCTACATGAATATTTGGAGGGGAGATGTCTCTAAATCTGCTCATCTCACATTTCTTTTGAGCTATTGCAATTCTGCTTTGCTCACAGAGGATAGTACCTTCTTTAATGTGGGCATGCCATGCTGCAAAGTCCATTGCCAGTGTCTCCCATGTCATGCAATTGATTCCAGAGTTCTTCAGGGAGACCTTGAGAGTGTCCTCGTATTGCTTCTTCCGACCCCAATGTGAGTACTTGCCTTGTGTAAGTTCTCTGTAAAATAATCTTTTAGGCAAATGTACATCTGGCATTTGAACAATGTGGTCAACCCATAGGAATTGTGCTTTCTGCAGTAGAGTTTGAATGCCTAGCTATTCTGCTCAAGAAAGAGCCTTGGTATCCAGTACCTAATCTTTCCAGGTAATCTTCCGAATCTTCCTAAGACAACTCAAATGGAAGAGATTCAGTTTCCTGGCATGGTACTGGTATACTGTCCATGTTTCACAGGCATAAAACAATGAGGTCAGCACAGCAGCTGTGTAGACCTTCAGTTTGGTAGGCAGTCTAATATCTCTTTTCTGCCACACTTTCCTTTGGAGTCATTCAAATACTGAAGTAGTTCTGTCAATGTGTACATCAACCTCATTATCTATATACACATCCCTGGAAAGTATACTGCCAAGATAAGTGAGCTTATCCATAGCATTCAATATTTCTCCATTTGCTCTAACCAATATGGATGGTATGGTTCTAGCTGGTGGAGAATCTGTATTTTCTTGGTGTTAATTCTTAGACAAAAATTAGCATAAGCAGCAAAGAATTGATCCATACTTTGTTGCATCACAGCTTCAGAGACTGCACTGAGTTCACAATCATCTTTAAACAAAAAATCATGCACCAACTCTCCTTCCACTTTAGTCTTGGCTTACACCCTTTTCAAGTTAAATAATTTACTATCAGTGTGGTAGCTGACCTTGATGCCATTTTCATTTGCATTGAAGAAGTCTGACAACATTGCTGAAAATATCATGCTAAAAAGCATGGGGACAAGCACATAATTTCATTTCATTGGTGACTGGGAAAGTTCCAGAATCTGGGCAAGCATGCAGTCATGAAACTGGTGTACAATACTGATAAACTTCTCTGGGCAACCGAATTTTGCCAGAGGCCCTCATAACTGACAGTATGAAAGGCCTTGGTCAGATCAACAAATATTGTGTATAGACCTCTGTTCTGCACTTGGCATTTCTCCTGGAGTTGCTGGGCAGAAAACACCATATTAACTATTTCTCAGCTAGGTGAAGGATTAGCCCATTAAGGAGGACTTTGGCAAGAATTTTGATGGCAGTGACTAAAATTCACAGGATGATCTATTTCCTTTTCCTTTATAGAGATGAAGAATGGAAACATCCTTGAACTCTGGGAGTATAACCTCCTCTTGACATATAACCCATAAAATTTTAATTAGTTTTGGAAGGAACAATGGAACCCCCTGCATTGTAAATTTCACCTGAAATAAAATCAGTACCAGGCACTTTGACACACGAGAGGAACTGACTGGCATTCAAAATCTGTTCTTCAGGTGGAAATTTGGTTAGAGAGGGATTGACTTCAACCTAAGATAAATGGTCAGTGGCTTCAGCATAGATTGATAAAGGTCTGTTGAGAACACTTAAGTGTTCAGCTCATCTCTCCAGGATCACTGATCAATGTGGCTCCATTAGTATTGAATAGTTGAGATGCACCATAGGTCTTTGGCCCATAAATAGCCTTCAGGGCATCATATAAAGCACTTTGGATTGTTACTATCAGCATAAAACTGAATTTCATCTGCCTTCTTGCTGAGCCAAGAATACTGCATTTCTCTAAGCTTTGCTTGCACTTTACTTCTGATGGAGTTCAATGCTGCCTTCATAGAGGCAGATGAACTATCCTGCTGGTAAAACCTGTGGAGTTCTTGTTTTTAGTTTAGCACCTTCTTAATTTCCCCATCAGTTCTGTCAAACCAATCTTGATGTTTGTGAGTATTCTGGCCCAGGTAAGTAAACGCAGTGCTGCACACCAAATCTCTGAAAGCTGCTCCCTTTCTGTTCCACTGTTGCCAACCGTGTGTTGGCTCAGCTTTCCCTCCAACTTAGTAACAACCTGTTCCCTCTCAGAGAAGCACTCTAGTCTGTTGACATTAATTCTTCTGGTAGTTGTCTTACTTTGAGGCCTCCGCTTTTATTGAATGCAAATATTCAGCTTGGAGAGAATAAGTCTTTGATCAATCTAGCACTCTGTGCCACACATGGCCTTTGTCACTCACATCCTATCTCTTCTCCTTACAATGACATTGTCTATTAAATATCAGTGTTTGCTGTGAGAGTTATTTTTGTGTTACATAAACAGAAGACAGTGTTGGTAAAGAGAAGATCATGAGATGCACAAGTCTTCAGTAGTGAGTGACTTGCTGTTTCCTTTTCCATTTCACCCATTCTCTCTCTGCCATGTTTGGTAGTCTGTGCCTACTCTTTCATTTAAGTCACCCAGAATTATATGCTTGTCTTCTTTTGGCATATTAATGATGAGCATGTCTGGGTCTTCATAAATTTTTTTCTTTGAACTCAGGGTTCATCATGAAGAGGTTGGGCATTAATGCTAGAGGCATGGTGCTTTCTCGCAAGTGGCAATCACATTGTCACGAGCCTGTCATTCACTCCTTTTGGTAGGCATACAAGCTTGTTGACTAGATTAGTTTTGTTTGCAAAATTTGTGCCAGCTTCATGGTATTCCTTTTCCCTGTGGCCAACTCCAGAAAAATGTCTACCTAGCTACAACTTTGGTAAGCTTGCTTCGTTTGCCAGCCTTGTTTCTCTCAGAGCAGCTATTTGGATGTAATACTTGCCAAGTTGTCTTACAACAAGAGCTGTTTGTCTTTCAGGTCTACTGGATTTTGTGTTGTCCATAAGCATGTACACATTACATGCACTAATGGTGAGTGGAATCATCTTTTCAAAAGTTTTTGTACATTTTTGTGTGTTTATACTACAGGGTGGGATCCCTGACTGCCATGGTAAACAGGCCAGGGGTAGGTGAAGCAGATAATTTTAGGGCACCTTTCTTGCTGTTTCCTCACACCAGGAGGTGAGCAGTGTGGTCCTTAAAAAAGGCTGCTCAGGGGCCACCAAATCCGGCAGGTGCTTCAGTCCAGTAAGAAGATGACCCTTTGGCTTTGGCTACTTGTGTGCAGGCTTGTGATTACAGCTCCCAGTGTATCCACACCTGCTGCTTCATCACTTGCCTGTAGCTACAGAACTTTGAGGTAGGTAAAAATGGTAATACGATATGGGTGATGTCTTTTGATTCATGCATAAATTGGATTTAAGTGAGGCATAGTTGCATGAAGTCATTGGCCTCACTCTGTCTTCCAGAGTCATGAGAATCCAATGGCAAGACAAAGTCAAGACAATTGGTGATGGCTTGGGATGCAATGGATGACCTTGACATCTATGATGTCCAACTAATCTCTAAGTGTTCCACTGCACCTGCTTCAGCTTCCCTTCTGGTCATTAGGACAAATTTTTCTCATCTGACCATTCAACCAGGGGAATGCTTGGGGTAGACACCAAAGGGTTTGAGACCCTTTGGTTACCTGGAACCTACTTTAGCTCATCTGCCAGAACAGTTTACCAGGGTGTGGTCACTGTGCATGCTACAGCTTCTTGGAGCCACAGGTGAGAACTGGGTGAATCAGGTGGAAAGCAGCCCTGAAAAGAGCTCAGCAATCCTCACAGGAGACGTACTAGTCTTCCCTAAACACACCCTATACCCAGTAATACATGTAAAGTGCTTTACAAACCTTAAAGTGCCATATAAATGGTAGCTATTATCACTAATCCTTTGGTAGTTTGATTGGTTTGGCTCTAAAAAAGTAGATTATAAGTGGTATGGACATTTTAAAAATTGTATTAGCATGATCCACCCAACATTTCTCCAACTATTTAGGTTTTTCTTTATTTCTGTAAAGTATATTTTATGTTTTTACGTGGTTCCTCCATCTCTTGATAATGTTGTTTACATGCTGTAGTTGTTTTTTTTAATGGAATATCTCTTTTTATATACTCCTAATGTGTTTTGTTGGTAACGTACAAAAGGTGAGTGATTTATTTGGGTTTATTTTATATCCTGCTACTGTATGAAGTTTATTTTTTCTATTAATTTTAATTGAATCTCTAAGCTTTTCTAAGTAGATCATATCATCCTTAAAAAGTTACAATTTTGTTTACTCTTTGTCCATACTTAATCCCTTGATTTATTTTTCTTGTCTTATTGCCATAACTGGCATTTCTAAAATTATTTCAAATAGTTGTGGTGATAATATTCCACAGATCTTTTTCAGACCAAATGTTATCTAGCCATTGAAATCCTTGTCACTAACCCTTACATCCTTTTTTTAGAGTGGCCCATCTTGTCCAAACCAAAGTGCATTCTCTGTTTTCCACCCTTATAAGAGCGGATTCCTGATGCTTTTCTCTAATTTTGCCAAATAACAGGGTTATGGTCAAAGAATAAATCAATCTGAGAAAAACTATAGGTCAAAACTGGTTTCCCAACCAATACTGAAGGACCAGGATGTGCCACAAATTAAGAGGAACAGTTTCCAACTGTTAAGTCAAGAAAAACTCATAATCATACAGATCTTCTGTTACGTACGTTTAATGTCTCCACCGTCTACCCCCTGTTCTGAAAGATGATTTCCAATCTTTCATCATCAACCTCTGGTTGTTAATCCTGCTTGTTTTTCTTCTTCCTATTGGGGTCACTGTGGTAATTCTGCTCCTCCCTCTCTTTCTCCTTATTCAGCTCCACTAGCAATGGAAAACTCCTATTTAGTAGTGTATGTACCCATTAAACATTAACTCCAACAGAAGAAAACAAGCACTGAGTTAAAGAAAGTGAACTTTGCTAGGAACGCACTTTAGCTAATACTCCTTGTAAGTGGTACCACAATGGTATTACAACCCTGATTGACAAAACCCAAACAATTTCCCAGGTAATTTAAACTGACCCATAATTTAGAGTCCCAGTTGTGTAAAGTTAATAAATGTATTTTCACGAGGTTGAGTTGGTCTCTTCTCTATTTGTATTCACTATTCCCTCTGGGTTCAGGGTCTATCTCCCTTCTCATTTATCTCCTCTAGATTCTGGCTCTTCTGAGGCAAGGCACTTAACAGATAATTAGCGTTAGACTTCAGAGAAAATTTTTTTTTTCCTAATGATAGAGACACAGTTAAGTCAAAACATTGTTAACCCATTTTACTCTGCCCCAGAACTTTTTTGGAGAAGACATACTAAGATGTGTGGTGCTAATTAACTTTCTCACTACTGATGTTGGTGTCATAGAGATGTCAGTTTAGAAAATGGGTGAGGAAGGCAGAAATAGGATTTGGTCAAGGATCTTGATAATTTTATATTTCAGACAAACATGGTTTGATAAAATGGACATTAATAAATGAGAAATTTTACGCTAAAGGTAAATTATATGATTTGCATAATTTTAAATTTGAAAAATAGTCATGAAAATATCTAAGGATTATTCATTTTTTATTAGTGCACTCTGAATGTTTCAATGTAGTAAATGGATTTATGCATGCTTTACATGCTTCATGCTCAAAGATCTGAACAAGAATGCAAAGGCTAGTTAGTTCAGTTGGTAAAAGTGTGTTGTAAGTAAGTCTAAGGCTATTATACCACATTAAAACTAGTTATCTATGCACAGAGAAAAAGTCTGATGTAGCTAAAAGCTACACCCTTAGCGCTTCTTTGAAAATTTATATTATCACAGTTGTAACATCTGGTCACTGCTGACCAGATGAGAAAATCTGGATGGCTCAATATGACAGATAAATACTACTAGAAAACCAGTTTAAAGACCATATATTTAACTAAAGGGATATTGTGGAGTTAGAAAGAACTGGGTTTGAATCTCACCTCAGAATAGATACTTGTGTGATGTAAGTCACTTAACTTCTCTGTTTCCCCAATTCTGTGAAGATGGGGTGATAATAGCACCTATGTCACAAAATTTTGGAATTTTTTTTACAGGACTTGAGATTTTATATATATATATATATATATGTATATATATATATATATATACACACACTATATATATATGTATATATAGTATGTACATATATATGTGTGTGTGTATATATATATATATATATATACACACACACATATATATTTCCTAAAGACCTACCAATGGAGAGCAATGCTTTCTCTGAAACTTGAAAGTCATACAGAATGACTTGTACCACTGAAGTTAGGTGATTTGCCCTCCTATGGTTGTTGTGAGGATTAAATGAGACAGTGTACTTGGAAAAGCACTTGTAAACATTTAGGAACTGTATATTTGAGTTATTATTGTTAACCTTCACAGTTACGATTGCTAAATGTGAATTTCCCTGCATCCTATTCTCTTAAACTTATCCTCTTTTTTACCCTGTCCCTCTTCAGGAGTCTGTTTTGATTCTGACATATACTTCCTTTAATCTACCCTCTCTCTTATTGCCTACCATTTGTTTTAACCCCTTTCCCTCCTACTTCCTTGTTGGGTAAGATGAATTTCTTTACTCTTGTGTTTGTGTATTTTTCCCTCCCAGAACCAGTCCAGATGAGAGTGACGTTCAAGTATTGCATGCTTCATCCCCACTTTCTTTTCCATTGTATAAACTTCCTTACATTCCCCATTTATATGGGGTAATTCCCCCCCATTCATTCTCTCCATTTATACCTCGTTTTTTAAGATCATTCAAACATAATAAAATCAAACCCAAGCCTTCTATCTAATTAGACTCTAAAATTCCTGATGAAGTTCTGAGGGGTTACCTGTATTATCGCCCCATATAAAAATATAAAGAATTGAACCATTTTTAGTTTGTCATGATTTATCACGCATATTTACTTTTTTATGCTTCTCTTGAGTCCTGAATGTGAAAACTTTTATTTAGCTTTGGTTTTTCATCAGGAATACTTAAAAGTCCTCTATTTCATGGACTGTCTATTTTTTTCCCCTGGGCAGATAGGAGGTGCAGTGGATAGAGTGCCAGGCTGAAGTCTGGAAGACTCCTCTTCCTGAGTTCAAATCTGGCCTCTGACATTTACTAGCTATGTGACCCTAGGCAAGTCACTTAATCTTTTTTGCCTCAATTTCCTCATGTCTCTAATGAATTGGAGAAGGAAATGGCAAACCACAGCAATATCTTTGCCCGGAAAACCCCAAATGGGGTCACAAAGAGTCAAACATGAAACAACTCAACAACAACAACAAAGGATTGTACTCCATTTTGCTGGATCGATTATTCCTGGTTGTAATCCTAGATCCTTTGCCATCTGGAATACTATAGTCCAATTTCTCTGTTTCTTCCAAGTAAGGACTGATCAATCTTGCATGATCCTCACTGGGACTGTATTTGAATTATTTCTTTCTGGATAGTTTCAGTATTTTTTTCTTGATATGGAAGCTCTGGATTTTAGATATAATATTTCTGACACTTTTCATTTTGGGGTTTTTTCCAAGAGGTGACTTGTGTTGTTTTTTTTTTTTCCTAAATTTCTAATTTGCCCTCTGGGTTCTAAAATATCTGGGCAGTTTCCTTTTGTAATTTCTTGAAAAGTAATGTTAATTCTCTTTTCATTAATTTTCTTGTATAGTTCTCATTTCTTTCCCATTTTTACCTCTAATCACTCTTATTTGGATTTAAAATTTTTTTATTACTTTTAAAATTTTCTTTCCTTAACTTTTCTAGGAATTCTTTACTGGCTTATGTTCATTCTACATTTTTTTCGTTGAGGCTTTGCTAGTTTTCAAGTCATTGTCTTTTTCTTTGTTTGTGTCTTGAGCTTCCCTGTGTTTGTCTTCACAATTAGATTTGTTTGTTTGTTTGTTTGCTCATATTTTCAGCCTACATCTTGATTTTGGATTTTATATTAGTATTGGGCTCTACTCACTCGCGAGGCAGATCACTGGCCTGAGGTTTTCTGTCCTTTTTTTTATGCTCCTTTTCTGTTTTCCCAGCTCAGTCATGGGACCTGCAGATTTTCAGTGCTCCCAAACTGGTGTGATCCAGGAAGAGGTCTGTCCACTGCTCTCCTGGTCTGAGCTCAACAAATTTCCAGACCCACGTTTGGGTCTGTCGGCTTGTGTGTGGTGTAGCTCCTCTTTGGTCTTGGTGTTTCATTTTGTTTGTTACAGATAATAGCAAAAGATGTGCTTGTAACTGATTGCATGCTTTGTTTCATTCTACAGTGAGCTGTGGTTATAAAAGACAGAACTTAAGAGTTCACAGATATGAAACTGATTTAAGTTCAAATTTGATCTTGTTAGAAGAAATGTGAAGTTCTTTTTAAAGATTACCTGAAATTATCATTTTTAAATCACAGGATTAAAATGAAGTAATATAGAAGAACTTCCCTAGACCTCCACAAATCTCTGCCTAGCAATTTGTCTTCCTGTGGCAGTTTTATTAGGTTTGTTAATCATTCAATCGACTGATCAATTAATGAATACCAACTATGTGCTGTAAAATGTGCTTAGGTATCACATCCTCCGTGAAGCCTTACTTGATCTCCTTAGCTAGAAATGATATTCCTCCTCTGAATACCTATAGCACTTTGTATGCGCTGCTCTTATAACACTTTTCACTTTCTATCGTATATTAAAGTTATTTTTGTACCTGTTATTCCCTAGCTGATTGTAGGCTCCTTGAGTATAGGAATTCCATATTAGGGATCTTTGTATCTCCACAGAACTTACTGCCATAGCAAGTCCCCGTGAAATATTGGTTGGATTACATTAATTCTACAAAATACATGTTAAATAGTAATTCTGTAAATATTGCTGTTAAAAATGATTTGCTACTGGAAACTAACACACAAAAGTCCTGGAATTACCAGAAGTTTATTTCTTTAACCTTTGATTGATCTTTGAGCTTCCTCCAATAGTATAGATCACTGCCTTTCCCAATCCCTTCTCAACGTGTGTATCTCTCATCTTAGTCCTTTCATAAATTCATCATGGGGGCTCACTTAACGTGATGGGAGCTTTCATCTAGCTTTTTTTAAAAAAAACATTGCATGGACATCAGTGGAGCATGTGTGCTGTGTATTGGCTATTGCTTTCTTAAAATCTGACAAGGATCTTATTACTATAAGGAAACTCTGAACTGACTATCTCTAAGCTAGATACATCTTCCCCTCAAGGTACTTGGACAGAAATTCTTCAGTTTTTGTGTGTGTCATGGACTCCTCAGATTAATGTTTTTTAAAAGAATATCCATAATTGAAGGAAATGCAAAATTTCAGTTAGAGGTTAGTAAAAATAAAAAGAATTTTTTAAAATAATTTTTTTCCACCCAAGTTCATAAATTCCCTGAAATATGTCTACCACTGCTTGCCTTAATGATTAACCTCAGGTTAAGAACTGCTCTTCCAGGAATACCCCCCAGAAACAACACAGGGGCTTAAGCTTAAGCCAGCGTTCTGGTATGTTTTTCCCACACTACCAGTATCTCTTAACCAGTTAATATCAATTAGCTTTTTAAAAAGGGATATTTACTGCAAAGATATAGCAAAAATAAGTTACAAACCATTTTTCTCAATACCTGGGAACACACCCTTCTCTGTAACAGCCCCTCAGTTCATAGGGAGAGTGGGCTCAAATGCAAATAGTTTCTACAGTGTCCATCTCACTAAGTTCACTTCCAAAGGCAGCGTAAATGATGGATGGACAAATCTATGTCTCTGCTTCCATTGGGTTGGGTCAAGCCAATTGCTCTTGAAGATCTGAGCTGTTGTCTCACCACTTTTCAGCCTTCTATAAATCATGGCATGGATTCTAGCTCTTAAGACTTTTGGCACTTTCTGTTTTGACCTTTCAAAGATCATAAAATTACAGCAGCCTCCAATACTCTTTCACGTAAAAGCAGGAAGAATAAATACAACACAAACAGAAATAACATCAGGGAAAAAGGAAATCACTTTGGCTGGTTAGTATTTGTTGAATGTACCCCAGTTCCCTCTATGCAGACAATCAACAATCCACATCTTCACTGTGTTATTATTCTAACAGAACGAGTTATAGAATCTCTTATCAGGGAGCAGGGCTCTTTTCTGAAATATCATTATGCTTCTTCAGAAGCTGACTCATCAGACTCTTCCAGATGAGTTGACAGCAATGAGAGCATGCTCTGGGGATGAAACTCCATTGGCCATATAAAATATGTGAATTGTACATACAACGCTGCCCAGGTAAATAAAAATTCAAGTCAAGTGTGATTTGGGGAAAGCAACCATTATGGCTATCTTGGGAGGATAAAAGAGCATGATGATTATTACATCATTTGGGATATAAGAAAGATGTTTTGTTTTGTCTTATTATTTCAGTCACTGAAGTATGAGAAAGAAAAGGACTAAGATGGAGAGAAATAAAGACAGGAAATAGAAGAGGTAGTGGAAAGGACACTAGTCTTGCTTGAGTTCAAGAGAATTCAGTTCTAAATCTGGCTTTGTGCGACTATAGACAAAATTGATTAAACCCTCTTGTTTTAGTTTACAGATAAATTTGCTTCTCTATAAAACAAAAAGGTTGATTAGATGGTTAGGTTTTGTCTATGTCATTTTGATTATAGATGTCAGTAGAACTAGAAAGAACTTTCAAGGCCATTTAGTATACACCCTAGTTTTACAGATCAGAAAGCTGAGGCCCAAATAGACAAGTACCTTCTATCCCAAAGAGATCAAAGAAAAAGGAAAAGGCCTTACATGCACAAAAATATTTATAGCAGCTCCTTTTGTGATGCCAAAGAATTGGAAATAGAGGGGATGCCCATCAATTGGGGAATGGTGGAACAGATTGTGGTATATGAATGTGATGGAATGCTATAAGAAATGATAAGCAGAAAGGTCTCAGAAAAATCTAGGAAGACTTTATGAATTGATGCAACATGAACTGAGCAGAACCAAGAGAACATTGTACACAGCAAGATATATTATACAATGCTCAACTGTGAAGGACTTAGCTATTCTGATCAATGCAAGGATCCAAGATGATTCTGAAGAACTTAAGATGAAAAATGCTACTCACCTCCAGAGAAAGAACTGATAGAGTCTGAATGCAGATTGAAGCATATTTGTTCACTTTATTTTTCTTGCCTTTTTTCCCCAACATAGCTAATATGGGAAATGTTTTGTATGATTCACATGCATAATTGATATCATATTTCTTGCCTTCACAAAGGGTAGGAGAAAGAGAATTCAAAACTTAATTTAAAAAAAATGAATGCTATAAATAAATAAATAATTGAAAAATTGAAGAAAAGAGATAAATTCTTGAAGTCATATAGGTTATAAAGATCAGAATCAGATCCAAATCTAGGTCGTCTGACTCTAAATTCTATATTCTTTCCACTAAACTACTCTGTATTTATTTCTAACATTATATGCAATTCTATTCAAGAACCATTAGTTAAATACTCACCTGTGGGGTGGGGTTAGAACAACACTATGAATCTGTGACCTGAAGAAAAAAAGTAAATTCAAACAACTATCAAAGATTTTTTTTTTTAAATGTCTTTTCAGCATAGACTTTCTGAAACAAGCAGCCTTTTGTGTTTATTTTTTTTAACAAAGATTTCCATGCTTAAAAGTTTCTTAAAATAATAGATCTTTGTTCACACAATTCTTTGACAAACTGAAATGAAAAAATTAGCCATGAAAATGTTTGAAAAGGTATGTACAATTTACCTTACTAGAGGCAGCTTTTTCAGGTCTGTTTGTGTTATCATCTTAACATGACACATTTTAGCAATCTGTATTAGTCTCAAACATATCCTTTTGTATGCCTTGCCCTATGACCCTATATAAAATTCCCCAGTATTCTCCACATCTGCTTACTCACCCTCCTTCTTCATTTCTCTATTTCAAACTCTTGCTGATACATCAAGAATACAGGGGGAGAGGAAAGAGAAGCAGGAATACAAGACTCTCTCAGTGCAGGGGGTTTTTCAACTCTAACCACAGATCCTCTATTGAGTGTTTGGTGTGTGGGCTCCTTGCTTCCCTGCTGGCATCTGAGAAGTCTTTAAACTGGTATTTGGGTGTGGGGTCTGGCACTACTGAGAGATTCTTGATGGTATTTTTGGAGAATCAGTTAGGATCCTGGTTCTTCTCCCACTCCTAAGCTCCATAACTTCTTTGGAATGTTTGCCCTTCATGAATTTTCTATAATATAAAGAAAAAAGTCAATCCTTTGCAAAATTATAGAACTTTTATTAAATATTAATATAATTATTGGTCAGCATTATTAAGTACTACATAAGGGAGCTGAAAGCATGAAAAGGCTTTAGGTTTTGGTTGCCTCGATACATTCACACACACATATATATGCGCTATATGTATATGTGGGAAAGATAGGTGATACAATGAATGGAGTGCTGGGCCTTGAGTCAGGCTCAGATACTAGTTTTGTGACCCTGGGCAAGTCACTTAAACCTCTGTTTGGCTCAGTTCCTTCATCTGTAAAATGGCAATAATAATAGCACCTACTTTGCAAGGTTGTTGTGAGGACCAAATGAGATTATTGTCAAGTGCTTAGCATGGTACCTATCCACCATATCTTTTTAGGGATCCTCTCTCAACCCTGGCTACTCTACCTACTCATATATAGGTAATTCTTTGCTTGCCGAAGAATTAGGTAATGATGCTAGCCTAGGCAGAGTTTGATGTGATTCAAGTGAAAGGAAAGGTACTTATAGGGCAGCCATATGCTATGAGATGCTCTGATGTGTATACTGAAAGTCACCAGAACTTAAAGTCCTGATCTAGGATTTCGTATCTCTGTTTTTGTTGTCTTTCTATTTTATTCCATTTTTGCTTTTCAGAAAATATACTATGTTTATCTCTTGGCAGTGCCTAATTACTTTGCTAGTGAGCTGTAAATGTTCGAAAATAATCATGTGATTCTAATAACTTCAGTTATTTAAAAACTTAAATATAATATATAATATTTATTTTCATATATTATATGTAATATAATATATAAAATAATATGATATAAGATATAAATATAATCAGTTTCTGTAATAAGTACAATAGTAAATGGAAACAACAAAGATGAAGTGTAGTATGCTAGCCTCTTGTGCATATTAGTCATAGCAGAGTGTACCTTCATTGCTGAGGTATTGCTTAGAGCATTTCTGTCTCTATGGATTCACAACTTTCAAGACACCTCATAAGGACTGGGGAATGCATAATAGCTCCTATCATGCCAAGGGTACACAAGAGGCCAAAGTCTAATGTCTAGTTCACAGCAGTTGCTGGCATCTGAAGATTCCTACTGTTCCTTTGTGACCATCTAGGGACCTGGAGCAACCAGCAGCAGACATGCCATTGGGTTATCTATCATTATCATCATCATTATTAATTAACCTTCAGTCACCAGGATTCCAGTCTGAGGATGCTATCATACCCTGATAGGTTCTGGGTTCCCCAAATATACCACTGATTATAATGTCTACATAATATTTAAACTTTTCTAGTTATTGTAAATAATTGTACCGATCTATAAAACTTCAATACCTACACTCTAAGAACGAAGATCATTCTTCGGTTGAGAGATAATTTTGTTTCTTTTTAACTGAAGAGGCTTTAGAGAACATTTAGAATGTAGTACATTGTAGTAAAGTCTATTCTGATATAAACAACAACACCATTTTCTGCTTTTCTACTGCAACTTTCCTTATTTTTTTCTAACCAGTTTTCTTTGACTCTTTCTTCTGATTTTGTGTTTTTCCCATTGGTCTGTTGTTGGAAAACGAATGTGATATGATTTACAAGTCAGCATTCACACTTCATCAAGGATGTGGAACAGAATATGAGGATAAACTCCCTAGGGGAAAATGAAGACACTGTGGAAATACAAGCACAAGTTACTTGGTCCCTCTGGGTCTCATTGTTATTAACTATTTTTTTTAAACGGTCTATGTTATACTAAATGTTCTCTAAAGGTTCTTACCAGCTTGAACCTTCCTTGACTTTATAAAGGTTTTTTTTTTAATTAAATGATTCACAATAAATAAATGCATTGAACTGTAAAAATATGACTAGCATATAGTTTAAAGCCACAAGAGTTGGTCCCAAAAGGCAAAACAAAACCACTCTCATCAAACAATAATCCATAAATCCATATCTATTTGCAGCCTATCATATTTCAGGTATTAAAGGTAGCCTATGTCTTGTTGAACCAAATGTCCTTGTAATTAAGCACAGTACAAAATTATGATGGATGTATAATCATAGAATTGCCATAAGCCTAAGTGTCTATTACTACTCAAATATTTTTTATAGCCATTTCTAAGACAACAACATAAAACAACTGTAGCATATACTTCAGCATTTAAAGGATTTGTGATTTGATCTGTGGGAATGCACACTCTATTAATGAAGACTGAAACCTCCTAATAAATTGATTTTATGAGTTTCTATGGTAAAAAAAATTATCAACTGGTGGCTAACCTTCTGGTCATGAGCCTTCATCTAGTTTGTATTGAACCTTTTCTAGCTTATTATAATCTCTCAAAACTTAATGACATAGCATTAAAATCTCTTCTATGACACCTTAAGGCATCAATAGGAGGATTTTAGTGAAGTAAATAAAAGACAAAAAAAAAAAAAAGATGAAGCAAACTTTTAAATGGTTAAAAATAACTAGACTATAAACCTCCGTGGGTAGGGCAGGATCTTGGTGTATTCTTTGAATCCCCAAGGTGTTTAGCACCAGGTCTCTCACAAAACAATTAATCCACATCTAAATAATCCTTTGAGAATTACAAACCAAGGTGTTGTGACTCAAATAAGATAATGAATAAAAAACATTTTGTAAATTTTAGAGTGTTATACAAATGGTGATGACATAATCATCATCCTCATTATCATCATCATCATTATTAATTAAGCCTTCAGTCACCAGGATTCAAGCCTGAGGATGACATCATTCCCTGAGCCTTCTACTGCCCTCTGGCAGAGCTCAAGCAATGTTTACAGAATAAAATGGGTGTGCTAGTAAATGTTTAACAAATGGTTTGGTGGGGTGGAGGAGGAGAATGAACATACACATACTTTTAAGTTTAATTTGAATTATCAACATTTTCTAAGTGTAGATGATCAACAAAACAATAAAAATAAATCCTTATTTGAAACAACTGCTAATTCTGAGGTGTAAATGCTCACACCGAAATTTTAATAAGCTAATAAAAACCAGAGAGCTGGTTCCAGTACATCCCTGCTTACAAAGGGCTTTCCTCATAGTTACCTTGTGAAATAGGTATAATAAATATTATCCCTGTTAGACCAGGTGCTATAGTTATGGACTTGAAGCAGGAAGACCTGGATTCAAATCCTATACTAGACACTATATATGCGTTCCTAGGGGAAATCACTGAATATATTTTATTCTCAATTTCCTCTTCTTTAAAATAAAGTTAATAATATCTGAACCACTTGTCAGAGTTGTTGCTAGGATGAAATGAGACAATGTATATACAACGTATATACAATGTATAAATACCAGTTATTATTGTTAAGTGATTTGCCCAGGGTCACAAAAGAAATAAGTGATAGAGTCAGAATTCAAGCCTAGGTCTTCTGGCTGCAAAGTCCAATGCTCTTACACTCATTTTTTTTTTTTAAATATTTTTCTTTCCTTTTTTTCAATTATCAAGCATTTTCCTGCCTTTTATTTACTGGGGTGTGGGGGAAAGAAAGGAGAAAGGAAAGGAAAGAAAAAACCGACATAATTCTTTTACCATACGAGTATTATCGAGTAAAACAAATGCCCGTGTTGGCCATGTTTAAAAAAAAAATGTGTTTTTCATTCTGCAAATTAGCCTAACCATCTTTCTACCATGAAGTGTGCAACCTTCTTCACAATCTTCTGGAATTATGGTTGATTTGACTTTTCAAGTCTTTAAGAATTCTTCTCTTTTACAATATTGATGTTATAGAAATAATTTTCCCAGTTCTGCTCACTTCACTTTTCTTTTTAAATTTTTTTAAAAAATAATTTATTTTTAATTCATTTCCATAAAATTTTGAGTTTAAAATTTTCTCCCCTTTCATCTCCTCCTCTTCTCCAAGACAGCATGCAATCTAATATAGGATCTACTTATGAATTCATATTAAACATATTTTCCCATTAGTCATGATGTAAAGAAGAATTAGAACTAATGGGAGGGACCATGAAAAAGAAAAAATAAAGCAATAAAAGAAAGGGAGAGCAAATAATATGCTTTCATCTGCATTCAGACTCCATAGTTCTTATTGTGGATGTGGATAGCATTTTCCAGCGTGAGTCTTTTGGAGTCGTCTTAGATCCTTGCATTGCTGAGAAGAGCTGTCTATCAAAGTCATTCATTGAACAATGTGGTTGTTACTGTGAACAGTATTTTCCTAGTTCTGCTCATTTCACTCAGCATCAGTTCATGTAAGTCTTTCCATCACTTCACTTTTCTTCCATTACTTCTTAATAAATATGTGCTGAGTTGCATTTGAATTTTGCGTAGTTTAATATGACCAAAGGTTTAAAGAAAAGACTTGTGGGAAACATAACCATGGTCTTCAAATATTTGAAAGACTTGAATGGGAGAGGGCTGCAAGCCTTGTGTCAGAGGCTCTAGGGAATATCTCACTTCTTAGTTCATTGCTGCTACCAAGATAATATATGAACAACCGCATCTGACACTGCTCCATGCATCCCTGCTGTAAATCACCAACTTCGCTTTTAAGTCCATAGGTTCACAAGACTCAAAGCACCAACAGAACTCATGAGAATCCATGGGAAAACAGTGCCTGCTGGTGGACAACCTTTCTCAAAAACTTTTATATTCTCTTACTTACATTATTGCCTTGGGTAGGGGTTCAACTGGATATGAAGGGAAGGAAGTTCTTCCTCTTTATCAGCGATCCCTTTCATGACTTCTCTGACTGGCTGCCTAGTACCAGTTTTCCAGCAATTCACACCTCCTGCAATTCTTCAGGGCTTCCAGCAGATGGAAGGCATTCCTTTTTCCAGGGAAGCTGTTCACTCTCTCTCTCTGTCTCTCTGTCTCTCTGTTTCTGTCTCTGTCTGTCTCTCTCTCTCTCTCCTGCATCACAGTTCCAAAATGAAGCTCCACATGACTTAAATTCTGAAGCCTTTTGGGGTTGCTGTGACCTCGGATAACACACATAAATTGTCCCAAGAGTTAGAAAGACACTTGTCCTTATACCATAGAAGTACTTCTTTCATTTTAATTCCATATTGCTCAGGGTAACTTTTCTCTCCATTTAGTGCCCAAATAGTGACTTTCTACATCAGTATCAGTATCTCCATCACTATCAACACCAGTATTCCCCACAGCTCCCAGTCTCATGAGAGCACTACTTTATCTTTTTCATTACTTCTCAAAAGTCATCACAATTCCCCTACGGTTATCTGGGTGGAGTTATTCAAATTACTAAGGGCTGCTTCCTGAAACTTCTAAAGAGAGGAAGGAGAAATCAAACACTCATCTAACTGGGGAGAGAATATTTTATAACTCCAATCAATGGGATTAGATTTGCTCTGTGTAGCCCCAGATAGTGAAACTAGGAGAAAGGGTGAAAGATGAAGAAAAGGAGATTCTTAAATTATACTCAAGCTATCCAGAAGTGGAATAGGTTACCTCAGGATGGGTTGCCTGTCACTACAAGTCTTCAAATGAAACCTGAATGACTATTTGGGAAGGTGTTCAGGTACAGGTTGCTCTAGGAGACTTTTGACTTCCTTCTGTCTCTGATTTTGTAACAGTTCAGATTTAGCTGACTTAAAGAAAGTGATAAAAAAAAGCCCAGAAATCTGAAAAGTTAAAAAAAATATATGGAGGATTATTTCCATTACAAAAGGACTTGCATTTAAATCAGGAGCACTATCAATGCATTTATATTTTAAGTGCATAAGATTTGATTTACATATAACTTCAAGAATTCAGTGAGTTTAAAGAAATTGACATCTCAATTTTAAATTACCAAATTTGTCTTTGCTCACAATATAGCACTTATTAAATTTACAAATGAAGATTAGTTATAGCTTCTACTCCCAATTAGGAACATGATTATGGTTTTCCATTATACTTCAAGTAAGGTTCAAGAGCTTCCTCATTTCTGCTTCAAAGTTTTTCAGAGGCCAAATTGGACCATTTTAATTCATTTGTTTCCTGTCCTAGAGCCTGTCCCTTCCTTTTGTATTAGATTCAATTTCTTAATGTCTTTTTAGTTCAATTATCCACTCTCGCCCACTTCTGTGGATTTGTGGTGTTCCCTGAAAGCTCTCTTCACTCAGGTTATCGCGCTCTCTCACTTCCAGAAGTTTTAGAAGTTGTGTACCTCCTCCACAAAAGCATCCATGAGTAAAGAAAGATAGTGAATTTGTGTCCCTAAGTCTAAACACGATTTCCCTGTGTCCATTTCCCACCCCTACCAGAGCCCATGGCCACTTTTACAAAGATACATTGCATGGGGGTAACTGTAATTCTAGGATTTACCTTATAGGTAAACGAGCCTTGCAACTTTGTTACTTACACGTAGGCTTTTACTGTCATTATTATTATTACATGAGATAACTGAGGTAAAGTACTTTGTAAACTTAAAGCACTAAACTGTATACAACTTAGCTAGGAGGGAGTGAAAAGTGGAGTCAAAAGTACACTGGTCTTGGAATCAAAAGATTGAGGTTCCAGTTCTAACACTTAAATAGCCACGTGATCCTGGGGCAAGTCACTTCTGTGGGCTTCAATTTCCTCATCGGTAATATGGGGATTATGGTACACGTGGTACCTACTGCACAGAGTTATTCTGGAGCAAGCATTTTGAATACCTGAAGGCATTTAAAAAATGTTTCTTTCATTGTCACCAAGACGTACTTTTAGGTCTGCTGTTCCTATCTACCGAAGATTTTGGTCGTTACAAGAAATGCTTGTGGCTGGACTTGGTTAACGAGATGACTCCAGATCCATCACAATATGGACTGTAATCGTTATCACATTCAAACCGGTGGGGGAGAAAGTCTTTGTTTCACGTGTAGAGGAAAATAAATAGCTCAGAAATCCCCAGAAGCGGTTTTATTTGCACCACCACACTGCCGGTAGTGGAGAGGGGATCTACATCACCCACCACCCACCCCTTTCCCCGCCCGCCGCCGTGCCTCCTCCTCTTCTCCTTTTCGGTGCCTGGCTGGAACAGGAGCGCAGCGGACCGACCTCGCCGGCCCGCGCGCCCGAGGAAGGGAAGGGGAGGACACGGGCGCGAGTTGCGGAGTCGGGAGAGGTCGCGCTTCCCCGCGGAGCTGCCCTCAGCCGGCTGGGGGCCGTGGGGAGCCCGAACTCGGGGTGAGGGCTTTCCCTCTCCCGTCTGCGAACTTTTCAAGGTGGGAGAAACTTGGCCCCGGATTCCGGAGAGCTCCAGCGAAGGGCAGGGAAGTTGAGGCTGAGCGGACAGGCAGGCGTGGGTGGGGCAGGGCGCGGCGGGGGGGCCCGGGGCCGGGGATGCTGCGGGCCGGCGGCGGGCTGGACGCTCGGCGGCCCCAGCGGGCTTGTTTCGCTTGAGTAGGTGCGGGCGCAGCTTCCCCCTCTTCGGCGCTCCCCCCTCCCCCGCCCGGAAGGCGGACGGGCGGGGGGAGGCGCGAGCTGCTCACCCATCCCCGGGGCGGGCGGCGCGCGAGGTTGCGGAGGAGCCGCGGTGCCAGAAGCCCCTCTCAGGTGGGGGCGTGCGTGCCCGGTAAGTGTGCTCCTTGGCTTCCTTTCCGGCGGGCTCCATGCCAGGGGGGCGCCGAGAGCTCCAGCCCAGGTAGCTCGCGGTTGGGCGTCGCGTGTCTCGGCCGGGCAGTGGGGGCGAGGGGGCAGCGCAGCCGGGACCTCGAAACTGCAAGCCACACGCTTCGTCTTGGGTTTTGTTTTCTCCCCCGCTGTCCGAGGGAGCTCCCTTCCAGCCGCCCCGGCTTGCGGGCTCAAAGGTGCAAGCTGCCGCCGGGCTGTGCCCTGGGGTGGGCGAGTCGTGGACCCGCTTAGCAAACTGCTCACGCCTCAGCCCCGGGAAGGGAAGGTTGGGGTTTTGCCCCCCGCCCCGAAGCTGAAGTTCGCAGGTTCCGCGGGAGCCGGGTTGCGCCCGGAGCTCCGGGGCTGGGAAGGGAAGGTCAGCCTTTGTACTCCTGGGTCGCTTTCTTTTTCTAGAGTTTCCGATACTCTCCTGGGGGGAGGGGGGAGTGAGGAGGACTGAAGGAGGACGTAGAAGTACTCACTCCCTACAGCCTGATCGGGTCTAAAGCCATTTTCTTTCTCGCCTTTCCCTAGACGCGAGTGTGTGCGTGTGGGGAAATGTTTTGTCAACTTGTAACCATTAGGTGTTACTTGCGAAAAGAACCTGGGCCGGGCCTTTCGTGATCTGTGCTCCTTGGGAGGTAATGCTATCTGTTGGCGCGCACACGCACACGCGCGCACACGCAGGGGAAAAAAATGTGAAAAAAAAGAACCAGTTCCAGTAGTCTCCCTTTTGGTAAAGGAGATGATGGAGTGGAAAGGGCCCTGTACTTAGATCTGAATTCAAGTTTTGTCATCATCAGTTACTGTCTGGGTGACCTTGGGCCAGTCATTTAATCGCAGTTCTCTCATCTGTAAATTGAAGGAATAATCTTTTAAAACCCTTTCTAGCTCTAAATCCTGTGATGTAATTGTTTAGAAAAGGCGATATAGGAGAGTGCTGGGAAAGTCGCCACAGATTCGTATAGAAAAGGACCGAGGCGAGTCCGTTGTTCCGAAAGAATTCAGACCACACAAAAGTCGTAGTTAAATGTTTCTGTCTCTTTGTTTCCACTTCTGTGCTGTTTTCTAATGTGGAGCTTTTAAATCACATTTTGCTTTCACCTTATTACGACGTGCATTTTAGGCAACGACTGTTAATGTCGTTAAGCTGACTTAAATTCTTTGTGGAAGTAAGCTGGATGGATGTGAAGCTGAAATAAAGAAATAAATAATAGTGTTGGTGTAGATGAGGGTGGGTGGGAGATGGCATGAGCATAGTGATAGCTTTGAAGTGGAAGGACCGGGGTTTGAGTCTCTGCCCTGCCATTATTGCTTATGTGGGGAAATACTTTTTAATCTCTCTGGGCCTTAGTTTCTTCATTTATAAAATGAAGGGCTGCTTTAGATAACTTGTAAGTTCTTTCTTCTACATCTACAATTCCTTTTCTCCCTTTGTTTATGTTTGTGATAAATGAAACATAACAGCCAATAATGACAAAAGTAAAACTTTGTATCATTACTAAGAAAAGCCCTAGCCAGGTGGCTATGTTTCAAAAACGTGACAGTTGCTGAGTAAATGAATGAAAAGAAAAAACCACTTATTAAGAGATTGTTATGTACACTGTTATGCTGTGGCGGGAGGCTTGAGAGTGATTTTTTTGAGTATAAGAAGAAATAAATCAGATGATTCAGGGGATAATTAGGGATTTCATTTTTAGGATTCATGTAATTTAGTAGAAAAAAATTGGTTTATGAGTCAAGAGAAACGAGTTCTAAACTATGTGACCTTGAACAGTTTACTTAACCTTGATGTGCCTCATTTTTTTACCTGTAAAATGGTCCTGTCTATCTTGTTTTGTAGGGAAAATAACAGATATGAAAATGTAAAACATTTGCAAAATAAAATTTAATTAAGTTGGATATGTACATAGATACTTTATAGCTCTAATAGGTTCTTTGCTTAAAGAAAAATTATAATTGATGCTAGGAATAGAACTAATAAAATAAGTAATGTTTAGCTGGAAGATGTAGATAGAAGAATCAATAGCAGTGCTGATATAGAAAATGATCTAGAACATTCATATCACCCAAACAATAAGCAAAGTCCAGTTTTTCCAATTGTATGTTGTATATGTTAAAGGATAAATTTTGAGAAGTCGCATATACAACTACATGTTTTTTTCTGCTGCTATTTCATGTACTTAATATGCTAGATTATTTTCATTTAGCCAGACTGAACCCTGTTTCTAGGAAATATCCTATTCAATTTAAAGCTCCTTGGACCATTATAAGTAAAATGCTTACACATCCGAGTGGTAACACCACTGCCTGACACATCTGTTATAAAATTAAGTATGAAGATATAAATGTAGGTCAAAACATTGAGTACTGATCATTCAGCTGATAGTCAAAGCAATTGCTTTTTAAGTTTGACAAAAGCTTTAGTGTTTATTTATTAAGCATTTACTATGTGCCAAGCACTAACATTCATGGTTTAGAAATCAAAATGACTTCTTTGGTACCCTATTAACAAGAGTAATTACTATGTCTTTTCTTTCTGAATTTTCTGGTAGCTTATCCATTAAAAATGCAGAGCTATCAAAGTGCTAGGGGCTGTCAAATAAGTTTGTTTAAAAACTTAAAGATGAAAAAATGTTCGGAATTAATGCTAGAGTCTCACTCAAATAATATGCTAAATGAGTAGTTCAGATATTGTTGAGTGTATTAGCACTGAATACAAAGAAGAAAATAGATATTCTCTCTCCTCAAGGAACTGAGAATTACGTTTATACACAGAGAGACATAAATTAGAATATAAATTCTAATATAAACACACAAGTACAAAGAATGGAGTTGTAACAGTGCTGTCCCTATCTGTCTTTGCTCCCTGTAACCCCCCCCCCCCCCCAACCCCTCAGTAGCATGAGGGAGATGAGGAAAAGATCACGGCTGTCAGGTGAAAAGCATTTTGGTTGGGTTTTAAAGGATGGAGGGCTCATTCCATGTAGGAGAATGGCGTGAATGAAAGTTTGGAGGCAGGAAATAGGAATATATAGACCTTTACAGGAAAAGAGAATGAATAGTTTAGCTTGGCTGCAGTATAAAATCAATGAGAGGGACTATGACAGTATAAGACTAGAAAGGTAGGTTGGAATCTTGTGAAGTACCTTGACTAAAGTATTTGGACTTTTAGCTTTTTAAACATTTGTATAGTTGAATTTTCATAGATATTATCTCGCATCTTAAACCTCACAACAACCCTGTGAGGTATATTCTCAATTTACAGATGAGGAAACAAGATTAGAGAGACTATGACTCTGGGCAAGTAATTTAACCTCTTTTTTGCTTTAGTTTCCTCCTCTGTAGAATGGGGATAATAATAGCACCTCCCTCCCAGGGTTGTTGTGAGGGTCAAATGAGATAATAGTTGTAAAGCAATTAGCACTGTGGCTGGTACACATAGGTCCTCTATAAATGTTAGCTATTATCATTATTAATTGACCTACCCAGTTTTATATAACTAATAAATATCTAAAGGGAGATCTTAATTCTAGACATGCCACAGACCTTGGAGTGAGTTCTAATCCTCTCACTATCTCACACTGCCCTTCTAGGTTGGTCTCTTCTACTACTTTTGTATCTACTTGGCTATATTTACTACTACTTTTCATATGACCTTGGGGAAGTCATTTAACCCTATCAGCCTAAATTTCTTCACATGCAATATCAAGGCATTGGACTAGTTAATCGCTGAGCTCCTTTTCATCTCCAGATCTATTATTCTTCCTAATGCAACTTTATAACCAGCCTCTTCACATTAGAAAACCTCAGATTATACTCTAGTGCTTTGAGCCCTCATTTCCTGCTGAGTGCAGCACGTCTGCTGAGGAAAGGCTAATAGAGGCCATGTAGGGCATCTTCTATATGTCACAAAGCAACCACTTTCATATGTATCAGCACATGTATGTTCTATGTCCTACTGCCAGCCAATCTTCCAGCTGGTTTGTGAGAATCTCTAGTGCAAGGAAGAACAACCTTCTTTTTAACTTCAGGCCTCCCGTCTGATGCTTTGCCTGTCCTTTGAGGGTAGAGGAGTGGCACCTACATTCAAGATGAACATTTTAACACTAGGTAGTACTTCTCACACCCCAGTGACTCTCAACTCCTATAGATTCTACATACTCCTACTACCCAGTTCCTCATTCCCATCCCTCTCAACACCCTACCCTCATCCCAAAGTTTCCACCTAGCCCGTCCACTGTGCCCTCTGGAATGCCTGTTCCATAGGCAACAAACTTTGTTTTATTTTAAATCTTTTCCTCTCCCACTCCTTCCACCTGTTAGCTCTTACTGAGCTAACCTGGCTTCCCTGATAGCATAACCTATCTGTCCACCCTTTCTGATACTAGCTACACCTTCACTCATTCTCTTCTGCTCACTGGTTGAAGTAGGGGAGTTGGAATATTCCTTGCTCCCCATTGCCACTTCCAGGTTCTCCTCCTCCTTCCATCATCAGTAACCTCTCTTCTTTTGAGGTTCATGCTATTCATATCTACCACCTAGTAAAAATCTTTTTAGCTGTTGTTTACAGACACCCCACCCTACCTTGACTCTTCTTCCTTCCTCAATGAGTTTGATACCAAGCTCACAGTTTCTCCTCTCCTTCTCAATACCAGCCTTCATACTTAGGGATTTCAACACTCACATTGATTCTCTCTCAAAAACCCTTACCATTCAATTCCTCAACCTGTACTCCCCTCTTATGAACTACTCTTCTACCCCACCTCAGCCATACACAAATATGGTCATACTCTTGATCTTGCTATCACCCACATATGTGCCACCTCTTTGTTCAAGAATTCTGAAATTCCCTTATCCAGTCATATTCTATTGGCTTTTCATCTCTTCCCTTTCCTTTCCTTACAAAACCCTATTCTTTGTCCACACTGCATGATGACCTTCAATCCCTTAACCCCCTTCAGTTCTGTCCCAGATTTCCTCCCCTGTGCTAGATACTCTTTCCACTTTTCCCTGTCTTGACCCTGGTGAGCCAGTTCAGCTCTATACCATCCTCTGCTTTTGAATACCTAGTCCCCATATCATATTGAATTTTCACTCCGCCAAGCCTCACATTTGCTCGTACGTAATTGCTGCTGAACAAAGCTGGAGAAAAACCACCTAACAATTGGAACTGGGTCCATGACAGATTTCTGTTATATAACCTCAACTGGGCCCTCACTGCTGCTAGCAATCCTGCTATATTTCCCTTATCAATTCACTATCCCCATCTCCAAAACAGCTCTTCCAAACCTTTTCATCCCTCCTCAAACCCCTCCTCCCATTCAGCTGAGAACTTTGCCTCATATTTTACAGAAAAAAATGAGGCTATTCACCATGAACTCTCTCTTCTCCTTTCTTCTTCATGTTTCACTTAGGGACCTTCTGCCACTTTCATCTCCTTCACCCATTTCACATGATGAAGTGGCCTTACTTCTAAGGCTAATCCTTCTACTCGTTCAAGTGATCCCTTTCCATGCCATCTCCTCCAGCAGATTGCCCCCTCTGTCATCCCCACTCTTTCTATTATTTTCAGTTTCCCTCCCTCTACTGACTCATTCCTATAGGCTACAGACATGCCCATGTCTCTCCTATTCTGAGAAAACCCTCGCTTGATGCTTTCATCCCTGCTCTTGTTCTGTATCTCTTTGGCCCTTTGCAGCTGAACTCCTGAATGAGTCCATTGACAACAGGTGCCTCCACTTTCTTTCCTCTCACTCTTCTTAATTCCTTACAGTCTGACTTCTGACCTTATCCCTCTCTCTAAAGTTACTAACGATCTTTTAGTTGCCGTATTTAATGGCCTTTGCTCAGTCTTCATTCTCCTTAATCTCTCTGTGCTCCTTGACGTATTTAGGTTTTCAGGACATTACTCTCTCCTGGTTTTGCTTTTACCTATAGGATTACTCCTTCTCTTTCTCCTTTGCTGGATTCTGCTGAAGATCATGCCCTCTCACCACTGAGAGTGTCCTCAGGTTCTGTCCTGGGCCCTCTTCTCTTGTCCTTCTGTACTAGGTCACTTGATGATTTCATCAGCTCCTGTGGATTTAATTGCTGTCTCTATGCTGATGGTTTTGAAACCTAACTACCCTGCCCCAGTTTCTCTGCTGACCTCCAATAGGGCATCTCCAACTTCCTTTCAGACTTCTTGAACTGGATATGCAGTAGACATCTTAAACTTAATACTCATCCCCTCACCCCCAGTACTTTCCCTATTACTGTAGAGGGCAATTCTAACCTCCCAGTCCCTCAGACTCTCAAATTAGGAGTCATCCTGGATTTCTCACTATCTCTTACCTCCCCATATCCAAGTTGTTTTGCAGCATCTTTGCACCATGTCTTGCATATGCTCTCTTTTTTCTCCTCTGACACTGCCACCACTTCAGTGCAGGCTCTTATCACCTCATGCCTGAAGTATTTCCATAACCTACTTTAAGGCTTTCCTTACTCCAATTCATCCTTTATTTAGTCACTAAAGTGATTTTCCTAAAGCATAGATCTGATTATGTGAACCCTACTCAGTACACTACAGTGGCTTCCTGTTGCCTCTAGGATCAAATGTAAAATTCTCTACTTGATATCAAAGCCCTTTATAATCTAGTTGTCCCCTCCCTGTCCAGTCTTTCTTGCACTTTACTTTCCAACAGATATTCTCTTCAGTGACATTGGTCTCAGGGCTATTCCATGAACAAGATGGTTCATCTCTACTCCTGGCATTTTTTCTGACTGTCTCACATGCCATGAAACTCTTTCCCTCACACCATCTACAGGAAATCTTCCCTAACCCATCTTAATTCCAGTGCCTTCCCTCTATTGATTATTTCCTATTTATCTAGTATATAGTTTGCTTTGTATATATTTGCATATATTTATTTGTATGTTGTTTCCTCCACTAGATTGTAACTTCCTTGATGGCAGTGATGATCTTTTGCCTCATTTTCTGTCTTCAGTGCTTTGTACAGTGCCTGGTACATAGTAATGTAAATTGATTGGTCAGTTAATTCTGTGTGAAATGTTGGATGGTAACTGCCCGTCTGAATTGTTCTACCTCTGTTCTTGCCACCACTATGCAAATAGGAGTTTATTTGCTTGCTTCTTGAATAATACTTCCATCTAGACATTTAAGGGGGAGGACAGAAATTTAAGTCATCTATAAAATCTAGGGATATTATAACTTCCCGTGTAAAAATATTCTCTGCTTTCCAACTGTTCTGAGCTGCATTGGTGTCTCAGTTTCTAATATTTGTCCTTATATCCCTTTCTACATATTTTCCAGTCCCTGAGGATCCTGACTATGGATTGAAAGCCCATGGATGTGGGTCATATATTAATTAGAATGTTGATTGCTAATCTTCAGTGGATAAAGTATACCCAAGGTTCTGTTCATTGTAGAACAAGGACAAAGAAATGTGTAGGGAAGAATTTTGTTTGACTGATACTGACCTGGTTTTTCTTACCAGAAATCTTCCTTGGCATCAGAATAACTTTTATAGCCCTCCCTTCCAATTTTAATATCAAACTTTATCTTACTTCTATGTCCATCAGTCAGGTTTTTTTTTTTTTCCGACTTTGTAGTCAACTGGTCAAGCAGACATGCTTTAAATTAGTATATATTCCCTGCCTTTATTGTGCAATCCCACTGTGGACTATTAAAAGAAAAAAGTATTTCTCCTGGACCTGCCCTCAAAGAGCTTATATGTTGGAGAGATATTAACAGAGAAAATATTTGATCCATAATGCAAGACAGCATGTAATGATCAAGCATACACACACATGATATTGCTCTTTCAATTGAATAAAACAGAATGAAGTAAATTGGCCACATTGATACACCAGTTCCCTGCTCTTTGCTATCAATCTGTCATCAAGCATTTATTAAATGCCTACAGTATTTCCAGATATGCTTTGAGGTGCTGAAGATATGAAGGTAGAAGTGAAGATTGTCCCAGCCCTTAAGGACATAAGGAGTTCTTAGTCTTATTAAAGGAGAAAACGTGTGTGTGTGTATACATATGTGTGTGTGTGTGTATATATATGGGTGTGTGCGTGTGTGGGAGAATATGTATTCTTATGTGGAAGGTGGCACTTGAACTTAGTCTTAAAGGGATGTAAGGGGGTGCATTCCAGCTGTAGCAGGCAGCCTCTGCAGAGGTGGAAAATTGGGTGCATGACAAACAATGCTAAGGCTAAGGAGTCTGAATTGCACTGCCTGGATGGAAGTAACTTACAATAAGAGTAGAAAAGTAGTTTTGGGTCAGGTTACTGTAAATGTCTGACACAGGAATCTATACTTGATCCTGGAGGTAATAGGGAGCCACTGAAGTTTAAGTAGGAGAATGATATACAAAAATTGTTTGGCAGTTATGTTAAGGATTGTTTGGAGAGGAGAGAGACTTGAACATGGAAAATTGATTAGAAAACTTTTGTCATAGTCCAGGTGAGAGGTGAAGACCCGAACTAGGGTAGCTATGTGAGTGAAACTAGAGGGACAGATATGAGAGATATTGTGGAAGTAGAAACTATGAGATTTGGAAGACTGATTGGATATGTGATAAACTGTGGAAGGCATTTGTGGATGTGATTTAAGAGGGTTCGTGGCTTTTTGTAGCTATTAATTTCTGGTTCCTGCCACTGGACTATGAAGGAACAGCCAGGAGATTCCTCTAATGTGGACACGGTTAGGAAGCAAGCTGCTGGGTGGTTATGACAGAAAATACAGAGTTGTTAAATATATACAGAGAGTGGGAATAGGATACTTATGTAGGGAATGAAGAGTAGTGTGAATCTGTGATGAAACCGAGATAATATGTAAACACACAAACATACATATATATGTATACACACACATGAGGTGGGGGACAAGGCAGAAATAGACCATAAAATGAGAGTGGGAATGGCTTTACTAATTTATTCCTTTCTCACTGCCATTACCCTGGCACAGGCCCCAATTACTAACTGGATAGTTGTAATGACCTATTAACGTATCTTCCTGCCTTCATTTTCTTCATTTCTTTAGATTAATGTTTTTTCTTCATAGATATGGTTATGTAACTCATCTCCTCAGAAATCTTCAGAGGTTTCCCAAGTATGGTTCAGGCTTCTTTGCTTGACATTCGGGGCTCTCCATAGACTGATAACTCTTTCCTTTCCAGCTTTATGTCATACTAGTTACCTATAAATACTATTGTGTTTTAGGCAAACTAGATTTTTCTCTGCTTTCTGGACATACCTTGTTCTTTCTCATGCTTATCCCTCTCCAGCCCTCACCTCTTCTCCCCCTCCATATTGAATTACTACTCATCTTTTAAAACCCTACTCAAAGGCCACTTTTTTTCATGAAACTTTCCCTTATTCCTTCAGTTGATAAGGCTTTTCCAAACCCAACAATCCCTCCCTGCCCATGTGCCTCTGCACAGATGGTCTCTCTGGACTTTACAATTCAGCTGCTGTCTTTTGCAGTGCCTAGGTTCCCAAAGTAGGCAATATTGCCCCTTGAAAGGCACTGTAATGATGGGGGGCAGCATTAGCCTCAGGTGCATTTGGGGGGCATTGAATAAAAATAAGGAGGTAGTGGAAGCATAAGGAAAAAAAAGAAAATTTTGAAAAACTGTTCATACATGTTTCATCTGTTGTATAACAAGAGTTAAAGTCATAGTGATGGTGTTGTTTTCCAATAAACACACAAAATGCAAGTTATAATGCGACAGTGGTAAAGTCCTCTGGCAGGTAAGCCCATTGCGCATTGTGGGAAGTCCAGCATTAATTAGGAAGTCCAGCATGCATCAGCAGGAATATGTGCATGTAATGACTTGTATACAATATGATACTATATGATTACATGATGCATTATTGCATCATCAAGATTTCAGTGCAGGAAAAAACTCACAAATTTACAAGAAATTATTAAATTTGCGATGTACCATTTAAAAATATTTGATATTTTTTGCAATGATGCAGATTTTTAAAGAAAACCATTAAAGGGTTAAAGAAAGTAGATTTCCAGGGGGGTGCTCTGTGATTTTTTTTTTTTGAAATGGGGCTAGTAGGCTAAATAAGTTTGGGAACTTCTGTTCTAAACTAAGTCTTTGCTACACCTCCCTACCGAATTGATAACTTTGCTCTTTCAAAACTACTTTGTGTTATTTTATATGTACTCGAATCCTTTCTGCTACTGTTCTGTTGGCATATCCTTTGCAAGTCCAGTATTAATTATCATGCCACAGGGATTGTTAGTATTAATAATATCTCACATTTATATCACACTCTAAGGCTTGAAAAATGCTTTATATACATTATGTCACTTGCTCTTCACTTGTGAGGTAAGTATTACTATTATCTCCATTTTACAGATTAGGAAACTGAGACTGAGAAAATCACACAGCTGGTTAAGTGAGGTAAGACTCAAACCCAAGTTTTCCAATAAATTCATTGTTTTGGTTATCATGAAACACGGGCGTAAGATGTTGATTTTTCTTTATCCACGTTTGTGTTGCATTCAAATATTTTCTCTCTACTTTCACAATCTATATTATTTTTAATATAATAAATAAACAACTGAGACTTTTGAAATTCCTATTTGCCTGTGATTTACAATTCTTGGTATTACACTTGTGATACCAACATTGGGAATAGTGTTTACATACCGTTTTCTTTTCATTGAGTCTCAGGGCTTTGTTTGATGAATATGAAAATAGCTTATGCAGGGGTGGGGAGCCTGCATCTCGAGGCTGCATGTGACCATCTAGGTCCTCAAGTACAGCCCTTTGACTGAATCCAGATTTATTAAGGGGATTTGATCTGTGAAGTTTGAAAGGGACATACTTAAGGACCTAGAGGGTCATATGTACCCTCAAGGCCACAGGTTGCTCACCCATGGTAGCAAAAGTTGACTAGGGTTAAAGGACAACCTTTCTAATATAATTTACTATGGGGGAAGCACTTTGAGTTGTAGGTTATAGGGAAAGGAATTAGGGTTTAGACAATTCTAGGCATTCTGGATGAATTGATCCAGAGAGCTGTATAATTGGCTTTAGAGACATTCTTAGAAAGATTTTAGAGTCTATAGATAAATTCATTATATGATCCATAATCCGCTTGCAAAGCATTTACATTATGTAAAGAAATACCAAAAAAATTCTTACATTTGAACCCTACAGAAATTCCATACTTCCCAGCACCTATAAAATCTAGATAAGACATCTGAAATTATTTTGGGAGTAAAGTCCTTGGATTTGTTTGACTTTCACTATCCATTGAATCTTTTCATTTTTAGTAGAATCTCATGAAGGTCTTGTTATAGAGGATGCTGTTGGATCTAAACAGCTCTTGTCATGGAAACATCTCTCTCTCTCCTCCCCCCAGAAATAGATTAGATAGAACATTTGTGTGTATATATATGTATATATATTTGTGTATATATCTATGTATGTATATATATATATATATAAGCACTGTGACAGTGGTGAACACAATAACAGTATCATTTTCTATTCGATTCAACATACTTTTATTAAATGCCTTCTACTTGTAAGGCATTGAGGATTGAAAGACTAACACAAAATAACATCTGCTCCCAAGGAGCTGATAGGCTACTGGGATGAAACAAGTACATCATTAAATAAATAAAAAAAATACAAGTAATTTTTTAGTCAGGGATGGTGGTGATGGTGAAGTATCAGAAGTCAGGAGGTGGGATGTCATACAGAGAACAGCAAGTAGAGTAGTTTGCTGGAATGTAGAGTGAAGTGGAGACAGAATATGAAGTCAATCTAGTGTAAATGAAATGTGGGTCATAATAGTTAAGGAGGCTTTTATCTTTGTAGTTTCTTAAGATTCAGCTGTGTTTGTTTTTAAAATGCATTTGCAGTACAATCATTTTTTAAGTGATAATGATTCTTTTGGAGCTTTGTTTCATTTGTAAACTTAAATTGATTTTAAATTAAATTCTTTCAATATATAATGCTAAAGGGAATTCTAACCTATACTATATGTGTTTGTGATTTGCTAGGATATAGAATATACAGTTTTAGTAGACTGAAAGGAGGCAAGCTAGATTTGGACTTAGAAGATCCAGGTTTGAATCCTGGCTTTATCAGTTCCTATTCCCAATGTGACCATGGGCAAGTCACTTAACTTTTCTGAGTCTGTTTTCTCATATCAGAGGACAGAAGTTGTTTATATGAATTCTTAGGTCTCTTTCAGCTCTAAATCTATCATTCTATGAAAGATATGATCACTCATCTTTAAATTTTGGAGTTAAAGAGCGTTACTATTAAGACTTAGCAAATAGATATTAAATATTTTTATTGTTTGAAATATTTTCTTTGGCAATACTCTGAATCATTTGTTACTGGCTATAAAAACTTTTTCCAAACACTTAAAGGATCTAGGCAAATCAGAACCAAATGTAGATGACAATAGTTATGTTGTCTACATTGATGTATTGTTGATACTACTTATTTTTGATGTTTAATCATTCACTACCTTACATAAAAAATTGGTAGGGGCAGCTAGGGGGTGCAGTGGATAGAGCACCGGTGCAGGAGTCAGGAGGACCTGAGTTCAAATCTCACTTCAGATACTTGACACTCACTAGCTGTGTGACCTTGGGCAAGTCACTTAACCCCAATTGCCTCATCCTAGGTCATCTCCAGTCATCCTGATGAATATCTGGTCACTGGATTCAGATGACTGTGGAGGAGAAGTGAAGTAGGTGACCTGCACAGCCCTCCCTCCCTCAAAACAAAGTCAAGTGCAAGTCATGTCATCATTTCTCTGGTGGCTTGGTCTTCTTTGGCAATGAAGGACGAACACACACACACACACACGCACACATAATCAATTGTGTCTATGTATTTTTTACCTATAATAAGATGAGATCTTTGAGCCAAAGACCATCTTTTAAAAAATTAAATTCATTATGTTTATTATACACTTAATGTTTACAACAAACATCTTTGGCACTCAGCACCCTTGTCACACTAGAATCCTTACAAAGTAACTTTGTTCAAGATACTGTGTGAATCAACACCCACTCAAAGCCATAACTCATGAGCCCATACCAATGTGTTTATCATTTTAAGGTCATGAAACATACTAACTCAAAGCAAGAGACATTTAATATGGAAGCATAGCAAATTAAGTGATAAGGAAAAATCTTCATTACTGCAAATGATAAGTTCTCCTGCATGTTACCATATTATCAATGACTGTAGTACATATGATTACTATTCATCCCCTCAGAGGCAATTTACTGAACTCTACTACCATTTGCTGGGATCCAGGGTTTAGTGAGTTCACTTGCTGGCAAGAAAGGCTACGAATTCCTATACCCAACCAAGTGCAGTGAGCAAAAACCATCAAATTACCAGAGAAAGATTAAGGTTTTTTTTTCCTGTGGTACTGACTAATTTGGGGTTAGAAAATTCCTTTTTATATTTGCCAAAATCCTAATTGTCAGTCAGCCTACAACCCTCAGATCCATTTTGGATTCTCCAACCAATAAAAACTTCACTAGAGTTTTATGGTGATGGAATCAAGAGTCTCCCCTTGACTTTGGTTAATGCCCCATGATTGCCATGCAAATAATTCTAGAGTCAAGAACAGAAGGACTGAATGAACCTTGTGGCTTTGTCTTCACCTTTGTGCTACAGTCCTCCTTTATTATACTTACCTGCGAGCCACAAAATTTCTGGTCCTTTATAGCATTCTGACCAGCACAAAAGTTCTCATCTATATACAACCAAAACTGAACAAATGGAGTAAACCTCCAGCTTAATACTCTCAAATATTAATTATAGAGGAAGAATTTTAAAAATTATGCTCATATGTATTTATGATCTAATAGATATTCTCTAACAATTCCAGTCACAGTAGCCAGGGGTAACTCGGTGGTGCAGTGGATAGAGCACCAGGGCAGGAATCAGGAGGACTTGAGTTCAAATCTCACCTCAGACATTTGACACTCACTAGCTGTGTGACCTTGGACAAGTCACTTAACCCCAATTGCCTCCTCCTGGGTCATCTCCAGTCATCCTGATGAATATCTGGTCACTGGATTCAGATGGCTCTGGAGGAGAAGTGAGGTTGGTGACCTGTATAACTCTCCCTCACTCAAAACAAAGTCAAGTGCAAGTCAGGTCATCATTTCTCTGATGGCATGGTTGTCTTCGGCAACAAAGGAGGAACACACACACACCAGTCACAATGCATCCATTCTTGCCCCTCCTGTCTAAGGCTTATATGTCTTTCCTCAAGTTTGCCCCAGGATGTCCACCTTATGTGCCAATGTGCTAAGACCTTTCCTCATTTTCTTCTGCTATTGTGAAGGTACCAGTGGAGTAGTTGGGGTTTCTATCAGTCATTCCTCAAAGACCAGCCCATTTTCTTTTGTGATTTATATTTCCTTAATGACATTCTGTATTATAGTTCTGGGAAATTCCTTGTTTGTTATAGTATTATAGCTTACTTACACCCACCATGTGCCTCTCCTTTGCCCTCTGGGTGATATTTGTTTTTAATTCTTCCGTGACTGTAGTGCTCCATGACTCACAGACATACAAGATTATACCAGATAGCAAGGTTAGGAAAATGACCTCTACTGTGTAATATAGCTTCATGGGTCCCTAAATACACTTCTCAGTCCATCTTTAGCTACTACCTGACTTCCTAGTTTTCATCTCATCATTCTAAGATCTAGTGTGGTATTAATGATGATAATAATAGTAGCTAGCATTTATATTGTTGTTCAGTTGTTTTAGTTATGCCTGACTCTTTGTGGCAAAGATACTGAAACGGTTTGCCATTTCCTTCCCTAAATCATTTTACAGATGAGGAAACTGAGGCAAACAGGGTTAAGTGACTTGCCTCAGGTCACAGAGCTAGTAAGTGTCTGAAGCTAGATTTGAACTCAGGAAGATGAATCTTGCTTACTCCCGGCCCAGCACGCTATCCACTGTGTCACCTAGCTGCCAGAAGTTATACAGCACCTAGTATGTGCCATGCAGTGTGCTAAGCATGTTACAACCCTGGGAAGGAAATGCTGTTATTATCCCTATTTTTACAGATGATGAAATAGAGGCAGAGGTTAAATAACTTACCTAAAGTCATCTAACTCAAAAGTATCTCAGGTTGGATTTGAACTCAGGTCTTCCTGACTTTAGGCCCGGAACTCTATCCCCTGTGCTACTTAACTTCCTCAATTAGTTTATAATTCCTTTAATGAAATTTCAACATATCTCTGGTGTTCAGCCCTATTCCAAACCTTCTTGCCTCTCTTCAGGTCTTCCACAATACCCTCCAAGCTCACCTTCTTAGCTCAGGACCTTACTTTGTACTTCACAAAATTTCCTCCTTCACTCCAATCTCTAATGGGGAGTTGGCCTTTATTCTTGTCAAGGTCAGCCCTTGTACATGCAAACTTAATCCATTTTGTCCCAAAAGATCATCCTTACAGTCACCTCTTTCTAATCTTCAGTCTTTTCCCTCTATCAACTAGTTCTTTCTCTGCCTTCTGCAAACACACCTATTTCTCTCCCATCCTTAAAAAAAAAATCTCTCTTTTGTTCCTACCATCTCTGATATCTCGTCTCCCCTTAGTGGCTGAACTACTTGAGAATGCCATGTATACTTACTGCTCCCACTTCTCTCCTCTCACTCACTTCTAAACCCTCTTTCATATGACCTCATCATCCAACCGAAATTGCACTCTCCAAAGTTACTAATGATCTCCTCAGTTCTTAATAGGTTCAATTGTCCTTTCTATGCAAATGATTTTCAGATTTATATAGCTGACCCTAGTTTCTTTCCTGAGCTCTAATTCCTAATCACCCACTACCAACTGAATATCTTGGATTGTTTGTCTCATAGGTATCTCCATCTCAACATGTCCACCAAGTTCTTCTCTCTTTTGTACTGGCCTATTACTTCAGAGGGTGTCACCATCCTCCCTGACTCTAAATCTCAGTGTCATTCTTGACTTCTCTCTCACCTCACACATCTAATCAGCCACTAAATTTTCTTGTTTCTCCTTTCACATCTCATATATTTCCCCTTCACTTTAGTCCCACAGCCACCAACCTAGTGTCAGCTTTCTTTACCTCTTGCCTAGTCTTTCAAAATTGCCTTCTAATTAGTTTCCCTCTCTCAGGGCTTTCAAACCCAATAAATCTCCTTCTCAGCTCTCAAAGTGATTTTCCTAAAGAACTGGTCTGGCCACATCACCTCCTTATTCAATAAACGTTTGTTTTTGTCATTCATTCATTTCAGTTATAGCCAACTTTTTGTGACCCTGTTTGGGATTTTCTTAGCAAAGATAGTGGAGTGGTTTGCTGTCTCCTTCTCCAGCTCATTTTACAGATGAGGAAACTGAGACAGACGGGGTTAAGTGACTTGTCCAGGGTCACACAGCTAATAAATGTCTGAGGCCAGATTTGAACTTGGGAAGATTGCTTGGCACTCTATCCATTTTGCCATCTAGCATCTTATCAGTTAACTTTAGTTACTCTCTATTGCCTTCAGCATCAAATATAAAGTCCTCTCTTAGTATTTAAAACTTTTCACGACCTGGTCCCTTCCTACCTTTCCAGTCTTATACTTTGAGCACCCCATGAACCAGTTACGTTGGCCTATTACTTATTCTTCTTACATGACACTTTATCTCCTATCTTCATCTTTTCCCACTGGCTGTCCCCCATGTCTGTAATACTTGCCCTCCTCATCTGTATTTCTTGGAATCCCTATCTTCCTTTAAGATATAGCTCGAATAACAGCTGCAGCAAGAGCTAGAATTTCTATAGTAATTTAAAGTTTACAAAATGCTGTATAAATATTAATTCATTTGGTCCTCACAATAATCCTGGAAGGTAAATGGTACTATTATTCCCATTTTACAGATGAGAAAACTGAGGCATAAAGAGGTTGCATGACTTACCCAGGGTTAACACAGATGGTAATTATCTGAGGGAGGATTTAAGCTGAGGTGTTCCTGACTCCAGGTTTATGGCTGTATCTACTGTGTCATGTAGCTGCCATTTTTTTGGTAGTTCCCTGACCCCCAGCTGCTGTATTCTTACCCCTCTAAGATTACTTTCATCTATTCTGTATTTAAATCATATGTACTTATTATTTACATGTTGTTTCCCTCCTTTAAAAAATAAGCTTCTTGAGGGTACAAACTGTTTTTGCTTTCCTTAGTACCATCCCTTCTCTGTGTCCCCCTACAATTCCTGGAACATGGTAATCCTTTACTGCATTAAAAGTCCTTTCCTCCATTAAGTGCTTTTTGGTTGCGTGATTGCTTCATCAAATATTATTGATTTATTCAACTGGAGAAGATTCCTTTCTAAATAGTAATCATGAATACTGCTGTGCAATATTACAGTTACTGAATATGCAAGTTAATACTAAAATTAATCATAAGGAACACAAATAAGTATTTACAGTGTTTTAGCTATGAGAAAAATCATAGCTAGAGACACTTCCATACTTCACTGTAACTTTAGATGACTTATCTTCACTCTTGAGAACAGTCCTATTCTATTTAGTTCATTCAGGAAAACAAAATCTTTTTGAAGATAAAAAAGAAGATCCCCTCCATCTTCTTTTCTCTGTCTTTTCCAGCTAATCTCCAGCTTTGACAGGAAAAAAAATAAAACCTCTTTAGCTTCTCTCAAGCCATTATTCCTAAGTTTCTTTCCAGACTTATTACTTATGATATTCTCTTTATGATGTAATTTCTTCATAAAATAACAGTTAAGATAGGTCCAACAAGAAGGAAATTTCTTCTGCCTTCTTTCTGTCTTTTCCGCAAACACTTCATAGACTCATGTTAAAAAGCACACTTTCCCTGACTCCCTAGAGCAAAGTACCTCATAGCTTGACAGCTACAGCTGTGATTCCTAAATTTTCTCCTTTTAAAGAAAATGAAAGTTTCTGTAAGCCTTTGTAGAAGAGTCGAAACAGAGTAGTTACACATGTATTTACTGTAACTGAATTTATCAAATAAGAAATATCAACCAAAAAGGTTGCATTATAAATCCATAGGAAATACCATTATATTTACTTTAAAAAATAGCGTTGTAGACAGCATGTATGGTGTTCTGATTCAGTTGCTCTTGATTGCATTATTTCATATGCATCTTTGAATATTTCCTTTTAGTATTTATTTGTCCTTTTTTATAAGAATGCAAAGTTTTACTATTTTAATACTCTTTAGCATTCTCTAAGCACTGTCCATACTAGTATTCTATATAAAATATAATATATATAATCCTTTTTCTTTTTTATAATATCTTTGGGACAAAGTTCTAGCAATAAGATCATTGAGTTAAAGTGTATGATCAGTTTTATTACTCTTATACATTTTCCAGATTGCTTCCTTCAAAGTATTTACTAGTCTCCACTTTTACTATCTTATATCCTGGTGTAGTGGAAATAACATTGGATTTAGAATAATGTGTTGTTATTTAAAATTGTGTCCAACTCCTTGTGATGACACCATTTGGAGTTTCCTTTTCCAGCTCATTTTACAAATGAGGAAACTGAGACAAACAGTGTTAAGTGATTTGCCCAGGGTCACACAGCTAGTCAGTGACTGAAGACAGATTTGAACTCGGGAAGATGAGTCTTACTTATTCCAGGCCCAGCACTCTATGCAGTGTACCACTTAGCTACCCTTAGAACAACAGGACCCGAATTTGCCGCTTACTACTTTGTGATCATGGACAAGTCCATTTATCTCTTCTAGTCTTCAGTTTCATTATATGGAGGGTGTATCAGATGACCTCTGAGGTCCCTTCCAGCCCCTAAATCTATGGTTTTAAGATCCCTGCAGTATTATCAACACTGAGGTTTTTTATTTTTAGTTTTTTAAAATAAATTTTTGCTATTTTCCCCCAGTTTAATAGGATAAGATATATATCAAAACAACTGAGCCCGTGATCATTTCTTGCAAAAGGAGGTATGTTTTATTACCTGTATGCAGGGAGAATTTCTGACTTTTCAGAGGATCAGAGTTCACAGAATTTTAGTGATCTTTTACATTGTTGTAACTTTTGTGTCTTTTTGGATCCTGAGTGCTTAGCACAGTGCCCAGAACATGGTAGATGCTAGTAAATGCTTATTCTCCCTCTCCTGCCCTCCCCCCCTGTTGATTTTACATGTATTTTATTATTAGGGAATTAAAACATTGTGTCATGTGTGAATTGTATTTTCTTAAAAAATTATCTGTTCAGGTTCTTTTACCATTCATTCCTCCATGGCAGTGTCTGTGTGTGTACGTACATATGTATGTATGCATATATACAGTATATATGTTTTTATGTGCCTTATGTATACACATATTAGTTCCTTTAAAAATCTGTTGGTCTTTTATGTAATATATTTTATTACAAATATTTTCCTAGTGTGTTTTTTCATTTTTCTTTTCTTGCAAAATATTATTTTAATATAATCAAACCTATCTGTTTAATCCCCAATATTTTCTTTCATTTGTTTGATGAAAAATTTTCTCTATGTTATACGTAATCAAATGGAGTTCCAAACTCACCTGATGATGGGACAAAAAGATTTGGTTTTTTAAAAAAGCAAACAAACTCAGAAAAGCCCATAAAATATGTGGGGCTTCCTCAAAAGGGATTAAACACTTGGGATTTGAAATCAGCCTGAAGGTTCCTGGGCGAGTCTCCCAAGTAAAGCTTTAAAACTTCTGGTTTTTAAGTTGGAGTTCCTGCCTCCACTTTCTGCTGCTTTTGACCTATGTTGACTATGTCCAGAAGTTTGCCCAGTTTTCAGTGCTGTCAGCCCTATCACTTCTGGCACAACCAGAGAGGTGCTTATACTTTATGAAGCATCCTGTGTATTAACACCTTGTTACTACATCAACAAATATGTTTTGACTATATGGTATTAATTGAACTGGAAGAGGGGAGGGAAATGGGAAATCATACATCCCCTCCCCTTCATGTAGCCTAACTGATAACTTTCGGGATCTTGTGAAGAAAACAAAATAGCATAGCAAGAAGTTGAAAGTGTACTTCAAAAATAAATTGTATATCAAATTGATAAAAGGAAAATTCACTAAATGCAAAATTAAAATTAAAAACTCAGTATAGACAATTCTTCCTCAAGAGGAGCCAATAACAGACTAAATTAAAATTTAAAGTTAAGCTACAAAGGAAAAATGAATTAAATAAAAATAAAAAAATTAAAATTTTTTAAAGTGCAAATGTCTGATATATGCAGCAGTAATGCAGGAAATTTCATGTAAAAACAAGCAGGATGAAGAAAATAAAATGAAATGTAATCTCCCAAGATAAAGACAGAAGACACATACATACATATCTATCCATTCATGTGGATAGATATGTGTATATATACATACATATATATAGAAATATACACACAGTGAAAAGTTCAAGAAATTCATAGATCCAGTTTCTTATACTTTATTTCAGATTGTTTATGTTGAGTCATTGAATAACTACTTTCTCTAGGGCTTGAAATATATTGCTAATACAAGTTTGTGCTTAATATCAAAAAATTACTTAAGATTTCAGTTTTTATACTTAAAATTTCTAAATGCCCAGGTATCAGCAGATTAGTCTGTACATACAATAATAGTATATAAGGATCACATAGCTCCTTAAATGGGAGTTTTGGTGTATGACTAGTAAAATCTTACCAATATGGAATTCTGGGTAATTTGGATAAATGAGGTGGGGAGAAATTTATTCTTTAAAGAAGGTGTCTACTAAGTATAAATAAGATGTCAAAGAATTGATTACCTAATTAAGAAATCAAACTATTTTAAAGTACTTTAGAAATAACCATTTAATATGTCAAGACTTCTATTATGTATGTATTATATGTATTATATGTTATATATACAGTGCTTTCATATGATATAAATCATATTTCTTTAAGGCAGAATTTTTCTTTGGTTGCATTTGGCTAATCTTGGTCAGGGTTAGCCCTGTAATTAGGGAGCTGGAAAGTTGTTTAACAATCACAGGCTAGCTCTCATTCTACAGATGTGATAACTGAGGCTTATGGTGGTGGCCAAGCAGGAACTAAAACTCTGTTCGAGTTCTTAGGCCATTGTTCCTTCTACTATACCATCCTGCCCCTCCAGTATTTGACAGTAATGACATTTTATTTATTTTAAAAGTTTTCCATAGGCTGTAGTTATTCTAACTTGAGTTTTTTTGTTTTCTTTACTCAGATAACCTGAACTAATGGATTTTTGTTGAATAGATAAAAAAGAAGAGATGGTGATAGTAATAGTAATACTTGTAAATTTTGTAAATTTCCTCATGGGATATAAGAGCCCTTTAAAAGGTTGGGAGAGTGCTATAAAATTGAGAACAGTTCCTGTCCTGTGAGATCTTCACCCAGGCAGACAGAATCATATCATCATGGTTAAAAAAAAAGAGAAATCTGATAAAATATTTGTAGAAATTGGGGGGAGAGGGAGAACTTGTTTAATGCTGGGAAAGGAACTTTATAATCTGTAGATAACTAATAATATGTTCCATTTGTATAATAATTTGTACTTTCCCAAACACTTTCAGATTATTTGATAAAACAGCCTTGTCAAGTAGTTGATTACTTCACTGGGCATTTTTATTTTTATGTTGTAGGAAGGAAAATTGAATGTCTGTAGAGCTTGGGAGTTGCTTAAGACAACACAGAATGGGGCAGCTAGGTCATGCAATGGCTTTGGAGTCAAGGGGACTCCTGAGTTCAAATGTGGTTTCAAATACTTACTAGCTGTGTGACCTTGGGCAAATCACTTAACCCAGATTGCCTCCTTCCTGCCCCCCCCCCCAAAAGAAACATAGCAGAGCTAGAACTAGAACCTAATTTTGCTGATGCCTCTACCAACCTCAAGAATTCTGGGATATTAAAAAGGCAATGCAATATGAGGGAAATTTAACCTTTTCAGGATAATGAAATAATTATTTTGTCATGTGTAGACTCACTTTCTGAATGGAAAGTCAAAGATATAAATGAATAAGTTTGGCTAAGAGGATCCTTTTCACAATGAATTCTGCGAGAATGTAACATGACTGATATTTATGCTAAGAATTTTATTTCATGTACAGTTTAAATTAACAAGAAAAACATTATTGATAGATTTTTGCCTGCTGCAACAGCTGATTGCATACTGTCATACTGTCCTGTGTTTTTTTGCCCCTAATCTGGAGGGTCTTTCTGGTGACAGGCATTAAAGGAGAAGATCTAACCTCACTTGCATACTATCATCTGAACCTCATTTTCATTTGTGTAAATACTATTGTATTTTTAGTTGTTGTGATTGCCCGGTAGATCTTCACAATATATCAAAAGACAGACCTTTTTGGAAATGTGTTACCAAATCTCTCCAAGGAAATTTTTATTTAAAAAATTGTTCAAAGAAAAATATCTCAAAAAAATCTACTCTCTCGTTAATAAAATCAGGTCTCAGAATACTAGTGAATATTCTTTAAAAAAACCTTTAAACATGTAAAATAAAATGAAACTCAACTTCTAAAGATAGTGAAGGATTCTTCGTGCACTCTATCTGTACGAGACCACGAATTTTTATTATCTTTTTTGCAATTCATGCTTTTAAGGAGAAGCTAAGTCTTTTAGACGTCATAGCTTTCGTTTTGCATCATATTTTTGTCTCATGTCTTTCATTCCCTGGAACACTTTACAGGTTGAATTTTAAAAGGGTGACTGCCAGAGAAATAGGTCCAGACAAACTATAAAGAGGAGAGGTTAATGGTTTACGGGTCAACTGTTTGCTTCACTCATCCTTTGGCACAGAAGGCCTCAGGTAGATAAATGATTAACTCTGAAAGGTAACAGGCATTGGTTAATAGGATACAACTATAATGTGTAAATAAGATGGGAAACCTACTGAGATCTTTAGTTGAATTCTTAGAAGCCCTGGAGCAGTCATTCCTAAATTTTTGAATTTTAACACCTGGTTAGTGAGGTTTTTGAAGGGTGATTTCATCATATCCTCCAATTTGTTTCCTCCCCTAGGTGTTTGTTGTATGACATATGTTTATTTTTCAAACAAAATAAGTACCTCCTGTTGAGATAATAAGAGACAACCTTAATATGATAGGAAATGCAGGCCTACTAATTATTGTCCTAAGGGTTGATCCAGTTTTAAATACTTCTTTTTTAAAACTGAAAGCATAGCTGGAAATGTTGAGATTTTTAGAGAGCAAAAAAAAAATGAATGCTAAACCAAGCAAACATACCTAAGAGGTCACTGGTAAAGCACAGTGTTATGCAGGTTGAAAGGATTATGTTTTAAGTGTCTAACCTCATTTCACAAGAGGAACCCTCAAAGAAGGTTTCATCTATTTAATTAAGAGAATATTTGCTTAAATGAACCATTCAGCCAACTAGCTTCTAGAAGTTTTGCATATCTTCTTTTAAAAACTGTACAGTCAGTGCCTCAGGTGGGCTGGAGGGAGAAGGAGTGGGCTTCTGTTCTTTTGGAAATTTTAATTCTCTTCCTCCACTTCTGAGCAGGTGCAGACAAGCTCTATGGAGTCACTCCTGCCTGTTCCTCCTGCTTGATCCTCTTACCTTTCCTCTGGGTTTCCTTTTTCCTTTCCTCTTTTCTCTTCTCTTTACTTTTTCTTTTCCTTTTTCTCCCCAACTTCCTGCTTGAGGGGTTAAAAAATCTGTACCTGCAATTCCTTTCTTGATTCCTAATAAGTTCAGCATTTTGCCAGTGATGGTATTTTTGGTAAAGTCATGGCAAATGTAAACCTCATATTAATGTCTTCAGTTTATATTTGACTTTTTTTGAAGTGAGTCATACTCATCTGGAAAACCACAGCTGAAAAGTATTTTTAAGGCTTTTGATAGCAATCATTCTATTACATGCTGTCATATTAGTTAATATTATTATGGTCTTCAGAAATCTCTAGAGAATCTGACAAGTGGAACACCAAAGATTGGATTTTTTTTTTCAAAATAGGATTCATGTATATTTAACCAAGGAACCAAGGTTATATCCATTGGAGGAAGGCATAGCAGAAGGGGCACTCATTTTGGAGCAAACAACTGAATTCTGATTCAGAATGGTTACCTGTGTAGCCTTGAGCAAAACACAGTATCTTTGGTTTCCTCATCTGTATGCTAAAGAGGTGGGACTAGGTAATCTCTAGAAAATCTTTTTCAAGCTCTAAAAGTTGGAAGGGAGCCAGGTTTCATAGTGGGCAAGATTATGGGGAAGATATGGGGGAAATGAGTTCAAATTCTGCCTCAGACACTTATTAGCAGTGTATCCCTGGGCAAGCCATTTACTTTTTTTTCTCAGCCTTAGTTTCTTCACCTGTATAATGGGAATTATAGTAACATCTAAGGATATAGATGTACAATACTTTGAAGAAGTGGTATATACATACTAGCTGTTAAAAACTATTGGCTCATGAACCTGTAACTCTACAAGATATTCTTTAAACAGACTTGTTATCATGAACTCAATAAACACTGACAGACAAGAATATTTCAATACACAAAGGACAACAAAAATGGGGATTATATACGAAATTATGAACTTCTGCTATGTCTAGTTGCAAGTACCATACCCTTGTAGAAATAATAAGATGTTTCATATGACAGGAAATTCAGCCCTATTAATTACTGTCCTAAGGGTTGACCCTCTTTTTAAATACCTTTTTTTAACTGTAAAGTTATTTTTGAGCTAAGACATTTTCCATACTATGTATAGCTTGTTTCATTTTGGTATAATTCAAATTTGGTAAATTCACTTCCTTTCTTATCTATGTCCCTTCTACAGAGCGTTCTTAAGTTGTGGAATGTCTCTCTTTGGTGACATTTATTAATAGAGTTCACTTCTATCATTTTTATAAGCAGAAACAGGACAGCTGGGACTTTGTTGCTGCCCATCTTTTAATTTCTATTTTATTAACTATATATATTGTCTCTAGAATATTTTCCTTTTGTCTGATAGAAAGCATTTTAATCTCCACAATTTCATTCAATGTAATTTCCTTCTAGTATTTTTTATTTGTAAACAGGCAAATGTTTAATTTCTTTCCATGTCCCTTTGAAATAATTTATTTCCTCATTTTTTTTTACAGCACAGTAATTTTGTATCAGTTTGTTGTACCACAATTTGTTCAACCATTTTCCAATTGATGAGAATCCCTTTAATTTCCAGTTTTTTGCCATCCTAGAAAGAGTGGTTATAAATAATTGTTGCACATATTGGATAGCTATAGATAATCAGGATTTCTTCTCTTGAGAATTGCCTGTTACTGTCTTTAGACCATTTATCTATATGTTTTTCTATAGATATAATTTATTTGTATCTTAGATGGAATACATTTTACTATTGTAAATAGCATTTGTCTATCATTTTTTTCTTGATTTTTGTTAGGGGTATGTTAAAATGCTAATGATTTGGGGGCTTTTCTTATACCCAACCCCTCTTTCCAATTTGTTACCTTATTTTCTAGATATAGTTATTTAATTAACAGAAATACTATATTAACCTATTTGTCATTTAATTTTTTCATGCATTATTGTCATAGCTAATATTTTTTAAATGATGTTAAAAAGAAGGGGTTTGTGTCTTTTTTTTTTTTTGGTTTGGAGCAAAGCCAGACTTCACAGAACTAACTTGTTCCCCTGAAGGTAGAAGGAGAAGCAAAATTCAATCATTCTAGAAAGAAACTGGAGCAGTAATTGTAAAAGTCTTTAAATATCAAACACAGAATTTTGTATTTTGCCCTTGAGGCCGTAGAGAACACTTCAAGCTTCTTAAGTAGGCCATACATATGTTTTAGGAATATCAGTTTGGCAGCTGTATGAAAAATGGATTCGAAAGTTAGACTTGAGGAAGACCAATTCCAAGGCTACTGAAATAGTTCTGGCGAAGGGCATTTACACCTGCACTAGGATGGTTGTAGTGTGAGTGGAAAGAAGGGAGTGGAAACTACCTATATTGTGGGGATAGAACCGACAAGACTTGGCAACTTGTAAGATGGGTTGTGTGTGAGTGAGTGAAAGTGAGATGTGGAAAATAACTCCAAGGTTGCTAAGCTGAGTGAATGAAAACAGAAATTAGGAGGGAAGTGTATTTTGGAGAAAAGATAATGCATTTAGTTTCAAACAGTTGTTTGAGATGACTTTGAAATTCCAGTTGAAGATGGCCGACAGGCAGCTGAGGAAGAGGGCTAGAGATGAGTATGTTATCCATTTGACTACTTCTTCACAGTTCTTTCATTCTTATGATATTACTTCTGATATTATTTCAAGATGAGTTTTTTTCTGATACTTTTTCCCTTGCTTCTCTTGCTTACTAGTTTTTTTTTTTCAAAGATTTTACCCAGTGTAGTCTTGGTGAGCTTTAATTTTTCTTGTAAAAGTTTCTGGCAATTTTGTTTTATTTTTGGCATTTCTGGTAACATTTTCTAGGGTGCTAAGGAACCAGGCTCCTTTGTAACTTTTTATTTCATTATCTTCCTGTTATTCTTCAAAATACATCTAAAAACATCAGTTTCCTCATTTGTAAAATGAGGGAAGTACATGGCTTCTAAGGTTCCTTTCAGTTCTGATTTTTGATCTTAGCTTGTAATCTACGTAAAGAATAGGTTTCACTAGTAAACATCGTATGCATACAGTATTTGTAAAGCCAATAAAAGGCAGCTAGTTTTCCTTTCTACTGTATTATTACCTTGGTATTTCCAAAACAGTTGCAGCTTTGAACTATGCGTGGTTTACTCTTAACTTCCTAATAACTTGTGGTGGCTTGCTTTTTTTGACTTCTAGAACTTGGAGAGATTTTTGTTTTGTTTTAGTGTGAAAAAATAACTTTTATTGTAACCTGTATGTGCCATTTCAAATGAGTGTATAGATGGATTGAAGTTGTCTGAGAGAATTTAGCGAAATTTCTGAATGGCTAAAGATCCTTCAACCTGTCTATAAATGTATAATATCTGTAAAAACAGCCCAAAGCCAGATATCGTTTCTTTCAGATCTAATGCTATGCAATCCTGGGGTCTGCCTTTCAAATGTAATTTTAATGGTATTGGTGTTATGTGACTTTGTATGCCATTCTGAACTTTAAACTTTCATCTACATAATTGTAACATTCTTTGAAGAAATTAAAAATATTAGATTGTCTCTGTCATGCTTTTTATTTTACTTTGTTAAAACAGAAATTTTGGGAATTGTTATTGTTTGCACCTTTTCTGTAATTCCAGTAGTTACAGAAATTTAAACCTTAGAGCTGAAAGATCCTTAAGTAATTATCTAGTCCAGCCATCTGCCTATTCCTATTTTAACATATGAGGCAATTGTTGTTCAGAGAGTTGAGGTGATTTGTTTAAAGTCACCCCTCTAGTACCTATCATCTCCTGACTCCTAGTATGTAGCCTTCTTTTATTGGTTTCCTAAGGGATAATTATTGTATTGCATATCACTGCAATTAATCTGGCAAAAATTACTTCTGCCAACTTTCTTTATCCCTTCCTCCATAGGTTTCCTTTCCCCCATCCCTGCCCCTACTAGAAGAGCCTTAGATTATTAATGACTAATATGGGAGAAGAGTAGTAGAGGGGGAAGAATAGAGATAGGGAAAAGGGAATAATATGTCCTTTGATACTGAAGAATGAATTAGATTTCTAAGGGAAAATAAAGGAAAAAAAAGAAAAAAACAAAATTGAACTCTAAAGGAATCTGCAAAAGCAATAATTAAACTGTGTTTCAGTCCTTAAATGTTTAATTTTTGTAAGACCTTAGTTTGAATATTCTTGGAAGGTTTTAGAGCAAAATTTTTGTTGAGAGGAAAAATTTTGGTTCTTTTAACCAAAGACAAAAGTTTGAGTGACATTTCCACATAGATTTTTCCTTTTTTTAATGAAAATCCACCCCAGATTTTTTTTTTAGTCATATCTTAGCTTGTGAGCTTCACAGTAACACACGAAATATGGTCCTTTAAACTTGTTCAAGAAAAGGATATTTAAAAGAACTGTTCTCTCCCTGTCCCTCCCTCAGATGATTTATGTTTCTTTTATGTGTGTTACTGAGGAAAAAATATTTTATTGATATTTACTCACCTAAAATATTGTATATATATTCAAGTGTTGGGGTTTGTTTGCTTTTTTTTTTTTTTTTTTTACATCTAGCCGAGTAATTTTTTTGAATTAGGGGTTTTTTTAAAACCATTATTAGTCTCCTTCAGACCAAATTATACTAACTCCTTCACTATTGGCTGCCTTAATTCTAAATGTTGTATATCTTAGTAAGCTGTAAATACTTTGGATGTTGATCTGGCAATAGATTCTCGGCTAAGAATAAGCATAAGTAATTTAGGATTGAGATTCATCACTAGAAGATTAGCCATCCAGTAGGGGATTTTTGGAGTGTTTTGGGCCACAACAATTCTTGAAGATTTTCTCGGGCTTTGATATATAGGTGAAGGGAGTAACTACATCAGTGAAGTAAAAGTTCTGTGAAATCTGGAGAAAACAACCAGCTTAGTAGTCAGTGCTTCTTGGGTCCCTATAAATGTGTTAACCTAGTGAGGTTTTAGGCAGTTTACTTAACTTTTCTTAATTCCATACCTCATCATCATGGCACTTCAAGAGCATTTTGGTTGTAAGTTATTTTTAGTGTATTAAATCAATTGTAATAACTAGAGGTTTGATTTATATTGATCCTATGTATTTGGTTCTCAAGACTTGAAGGGTAACCTTCAGAAGTCATGTAATTTTTTTTCCCTTCTCAGGAAGATAAAAATACTGTGTTGACCATTCTCACTTTCCACAATTACTCTGCCATAAGAGTATTATGATATACACATTTTTTTTGCACAGGTAGAAGAGTGTATAGAATAAAGCAAAATATAAAGTAGTTACACAGAAGAAAGAAAAGGAAATAGATTAAAAATGGTTTGTATAAGAGAGAGTACAGGAAAATATGAGCAAAGTAAAAGAGGAAGATAAAGGCCATTTAAAAATGCTCTAAAGGAGAAAGAAAAACAATTCATTCTCTCCACACCCTCCCCCCCCAATCCTTTCAAATAAAAATAGAAACTTAATTAGCAAGTGCTGAAACAAAAAGAATTGAAAGATGATAGATAGACATCACGTAGCTTTGGATGTATCAGAAAGCATTTGCTTTCATCTTAAAATACTTTGCACAGAATCGTAGTATTGGAATTACCCAAAATTAGAGGAAGAAGCTGCTCTCAAAATTTTTTGAATGGCAAATGATGGTATCAGATTATGTGAATTTTAAAACAGGAAATAAGTGATTAGCTATCTCTTTCGAAAGGTCATGATTAGCATTAATTTTCAAGGCTCTTTCCTTCTGCTATTTGTTAAATTGGGTTCCTTCACCATCTGAATCTATAAACTTTGATTATGAGACTATTTTATGTCTGAGATAGATCAGTGTATTTTAAGTGAAATTATATTTCTAAGTACAATTTTATTTTAAAGTAATGAAAAGTTTCTTTAAAATGTGAGTGGCTTTGAAGTTTTAACTTTTCATTATAAGAACCGTCAACTTCCAGTTGTTTACATGTTGATGATCTTTAGTGTAGATTATCCATATATGGTCTAGAAGATGTTTCGTAACATCAAAACATGACCTCTGTGCAGGACTTCAAGGAGCCGTGATATCTAGTGTTGACCTGAAAACTTTGTTAAGAAAAGGCAACATGGCTAAATGCATACATTTTATTATTTAATTAATTAATTGATCAATTCCCCGTAAAGAAAACAGTTACATAGCGCTATGGAGTCAGAGGTGACTCTGACTACCTAGTACAGAAATCATCTGTCTTAAGTACATTTTGCCGTGAGAAAGAAACTCTTCTAATTAAGCAAATCATAAATTCAGTAAGACAGGACAATTAACAAAGCAATGTCAGTCAGGTCTTGAGATTCCAAGCTGGGTAAACATGTGTCCCAGGTGGTAAGGAAATCCCACCACTAGTAAGTGGCAGGCTTCCTGCTTCAAACAGATAACTGATGCAGGAAAGGGCAAACAATGTTCAATAGAAACCCAGGATGCCTATTTTTTCTTTACCATTAATATCCCATAACATAGTATGTGTCCATTATTCAAGATATGTCATAACATAGTATGTGTCTATAGATAATAAGATACAAAGGAAAGACCCATTATTCAACATAGTATGTGTCTATAGATAATAAGATACAAAAGACTCATTATTCAATATGTGTCATAGGTTAAAGGTCTCCTTAAGGAGTGTAGAGTTGGCCTTGGCTGGCTTTTGCTGACATAGGAAGAGGCACTCTCTGAGTTTACTTCAGAGAGAACAAAGAGATTATTCCAAAATTTTATATTAAACATTATCATTAGCAACCCTTGTCTATCTTGGAAACTCCTAGAGTCATCTTTACTGCTACATTAATCCTAAGAGAGCAATAACAATGATTTCTTCCCCCCCACATACACACTTTTCATCATTCTTATCCATGCTTCCTTCCTCCATATTCCATCATGTATGACTAATAAGGTTGACTAGTCAGATGACTGGCTTAGTGGGAAAAACAGTGTTTGTGAGTCAGTTTGAGATTTAGAAAAATATGTACACCTGCAGAAACCAGTAAAGATCTAGGTGGTAGGGTATCTCCATGCTAATGAAAATATAGCTTTTATTAGGTGATCATTTAAATTTATTTGATGATCATTTATATTTTTCTTGATTTTTACAATTTTGTTTCAACTTTTAGCAGTTATGAGAGAACAGTACTTCACTAAACTTGCAAATTTCTTTGATATTACCAAAAATTATAATGAATTTGGGAGGTGTACCTCACCTGTATAGAAAAGTTATGTTGCCAAAAAATATTTTTATAAATTACCTATCTTGACTTTATATTGATGGGGTAACTAGGTGGCATAGTGGATAGAATGCTGGACTTGGAATGAGGAAGCCCTCAGTTTAAAACCTGCCTCTGACTAGCTGTATGGTCCTGGGTACACCCTAAGTCAAACCTTAATCCTAAATTCTTGCCTCTTTCAGATTCAGTTTTCTTATTAGAAAAAAGAGAATAATGATAACACTTACCTTAGAAGATTGTAAGAAACAAATGAAATATATATGTAAAGTACCATTATGTTAGCTGTTATTATTTGTGGTAAAATTGGAAATGTTTCTCTTGGTAAAAATTTGACGCTAAAGCAATACAATAACACCTCAAAGTATGGTTATTTCTAAAGAACCTTTGGAGTCCTCACTGTGGCAACTTTGTAGGAGTGGCTGTAGTAGCTGTGCATTATATATTCAGTCTTCCTTCCCATTAGTTTCAAGTTCTCAAGCTCTAGTTCTTGTAGAATCCATAGACAGAATTAGAAAGGACATAACCTCCAGGGAATGTTTAGCTTGGAAAAGAGAACACTTTAGAAAATATAACTGTTATTTTCATATATTTGAAGAATTATTGTGTTCAAGAGAAATTAGAATTGTACTGCTTGGCCTCAGAGGGCAAAATTTGTGGGTGTTGCAAATGACAAATTTAAGCATAATGTAAAGAAAAACTTTTTAGGAATTAAAACTAAATGAATAAAGGGCTGTGTAGACATGGTAGGAATCCTCTTCACTTAAAGGTTTTAGGCAGAGGTTGGCTGGTGACTTGTCAGAAATGATGTAGAAGGGGTTCTTATTCAAGACTAAATCACCACTGAAGTTCTTTTCCAAATCTGAAATTCTATGATTCTCTGACTTCCAAGGTTATAAAGTCTAACATTACCCCAGTCATTTCTCCCTCCTTTGTTTAATTTTTACCACTTGGCCTTGGTCAGCCTTGCTCATATTTGGTTTCTTCCTGTATCTACTTTCTTGATTTGAACACTTTGGCATCTGTAGTACCTGTTACCCACCCCATGACCTCCAGGCTCACACCATCATTGGAAATAATTCCTGAATACCAGGTTGGTGCCATGGTTGCTCTTGCTACTTATTTCCTTGCCTTTTTAGTACTTTTGCTCCATTAGGACATTTATAAACTTTTTGGTTTCAAAGTTTTAACAGAAAAATGATCTCTTTTTTTGATGAATTACTACCGGTAATTAAATTAATAGAGGTCAATTGGTACACCTTAGATTTTATTTTTCTTTGAGCTTAATAGCATGGAACTCTAAAGCAGTAATTCTAGATTTGTTTTCCTTTAAGTCTTGTTATATAGATTGTTCCTAAACTCTTGTCTCTTTTGTGCTAACTCCGTTTTCCATATATCTCCATTTTAAAGATTTTTTATTGTTAATTTATTTATTTTTAGTTTTCAGGTTTTGAATTTTTTCCCCCTCCTTCCCCAAAATGGCCTACAATCTGATATAGGCTTTACATATACCTTCCTCTTAGGCATATTTTCACATTAGTCATGTTGTATAGAAGAATTATAATGAATGGGAGAAACCATGAAAAAGAAAAAACCAAAAAGAAAAGAAAATAGTTTGCTTTGCTCTGCATTTAGACTCCGTAGTTCTTTCTCTGGATGTGGATGGCATTTTCTGTCTTGAGTCCTTTGGAATTGTTTTAGGTCCTTGCATTGCTGAGAAGGGCTAAGTCTATCAAAATCAGTCATCTGTGACTGTTACTGTGTACAGTGTGCTCCTGTTTCTGCTCACTTCACTCAGCATCAATTCATATAAATCTTTCCTGGTTTTTCTAAAGTCCGCCTATTCATCATTTCTTATATACCACAATAGCATTCCATTACATTCATATATCACAACTTATTCAGCTATTCCCCAATTGATGGACATCTTCTTAATTTCCAGTTCTTGGTCACTACAAAGAGAGCTGCTATAAATATTTTTGTACATGTGGGGCCTTTTCCCATTTTTATGATCTCATTAGGATACAGCTCTAGAAGCCATATATCCCCATTTTGACCTCTATTTTATTTACATAGCTCTTAGATGTTCCAGCTTTCTTTCTCTATGGACCTCTAAGCCTTTTAGCTTACTGAAATGAAGCTTCATAAACGGGCAGAAATACTAAGGGGGTAATAGAAGAGGAACAAGACAGTCAGTATTGGTTAAGATATTAAGTGCGTAAGATTCAGTTGCAAAGGGAAGTATGGGGATTGATTTCTTTTTTTTTTTATTTTTTTTATTTTTTTAATGTTTAACAATCACTGCCATACAATTGCGATTTTATCCCTCCCCACCCACCCCCCACTACCCCCCTCCCTCCCCACGACTGCATACAATTCTGTATAGATTCTACATATACTTTCCTATTGAGTATATTTTCACTATAGTCATGCTATGTAGTCAGACTAAGATAAATGAAAGAATCCGTATAACAAATCAGAACATGATACACAAACAGATACACATACACAAACATGATCTGCTACATTATGTGAGTGACTTCCATATTTCTCTCTCTGAGTGTGGAAGGCATTTTGCCTTGAGGTCCACCATTGGGATTTTTTTTTTTTTTTCAGAAGTTCTTGTGTTATTACAAAAATCTAAGTCTACCAGAAAAAGCTCTCACACACTGTGGTTGTTGCTGTGCATAAAGTTCTCCTGGTTCTGCTCCTTTCACTCAGCATCAGGTCATATAAGTCCTTCCAGGCCTCTCTGAAGTCTTCTTGTTCATCATTTCTTATGGCACAATAGTACTCCATTACATTCATATACCATAATTTATTCAGCCATTCCCCAATTGATGGACATCCCCTTGACTTCCAGTTTTTGGCAACTACATAGAGTGCTGCTATAAATATTTTTGTACATGTGGGACCCTTTCCCATTTTTATGATCTCTTGGGGATATAGTCCTAGTAGCGATATTGCTGGGTCAAAGGGTATGCACATTTTTGTAGCCTTTTGGGCATAGTTCCAAATTGCTCTCCAGAATGGTTGGATGCGCTCACAGCTCCACCAACAATGAATTAGTGTTCCAACTCTCCCACATCCTCTCCAGCATTTATCATTTTCTTGTTCTGTCATGTTTGCCAATCTTATAGGTGTGATGTGGTACCTCAGAGTTGTTTTGATTTGCATCTCTCTAACCAATAGTGATTTAGAGCATTTTTTCATATGATTATAGATAGCTTTAATTTCTTCCTCTGAAAATTGCCTGTTCATATCCTTTGACCATTTATCAATTGGGGAATGACTTGTATGATTATACATTTGGGTCAGTTCTCTATATATTCTAGAAATGAGGCCTTTATCCCCGAGCTTAGCTGTAAAAATTTTTTCCCAATTTACTACATCCCTCCGGATTTTGGTTGCATTGGGTTTGGTTGTGCAAAAACTTCTCAGTTTAATGTACTCAAAGTTATCCATTTTGCATTTCATAATGCATTCTATCTCTCCTTTAGTAAAGAATTCTTCCCTTCTCCATAGATCTGATAAATACACTATTCCTTGCTTCTCCAGTTTATTCATGGTATCAATCTTTATACCTAAATCATGTACCCATTTGGACTTTATTCTTGTGTACGGTGTCAGGTATGGGTCTATGCCTAATTTCCGCCACACTGTTATCCAGTTTTCCCAGCAATTTTTGTCAAACAATGAGTTCTTATCCCAGAAGCTGGGGTCCTTGGGTTTATCAAACAGAAGGTTGCTATATTCCTTGCCTACTGCATCTTGAGTGCCAAGTCTATTCCACTTGTCTACCTCTCTGTTTCTTAGCCAATACCAAGTGGTTTTGATAATTGCTGCTTTATAGTACAGTTTAAGGTCTGGTAGCGCTAGGCCACCTTCCCAAGCATTTCTTTTCATTAGTCCCTTTGATATTCTGGACCTTTTGTTTTTCCAAATGAATTTTGATATTGTTTTATCCAGCTCTAGAAAGTAATTGTCTGATAGTTTAATTGGTATGGCACTAAATAAGTATATTAATTTGGGTAGAATTGTCATTTTTATTATATTAGCACGGCCTACCCATGAGCAACTAATGTTTTTCCACTTACTTAAATCTGACTATTTGTGCAAAAAGTGTCTTGTAATTGTGTTCATATAGTCCCTGGGTTTGTTTTGGCAGGTAGACTCCTAAGTATTTTATACTGTCTACCCTAACTTTAAATGGGATTTCTCTTTCTATCTCTTGCTGTTGAACTTTGTTGCTAATATATAGGAATGCAGAGGATTTGTGTGGGTTTATTTTGTACCCTGCAACTTTGCCAAAGTTGTTTATTAATTCAAGTAATTTTTTACTTGAATCTCTGGGATTCTCTAGGTAAATCATCATATCATCTGCAAAGAGTGATAACTTAGTTTCTTCTTTGGCTATTCTAATTCCTTGAATATCTTTATCTTGTCTAATTGCTACAGCTAACATTTCTAGTACCATATTGAATAATAGTGGTGATAATGGACAACCTTGTTTCACCCCTGATCTTATTGGGAATGCATCTAGCTTATCCCCATTGCATATAATGCTTGCTGAAGGTTTTAGATAGATACTGCTTATTATTTTATGGAAAGTTCCCTTTATTCCTACGTTCTCCAATGTTTTTAGTAGGAATGGATGTTGTATTTTGTCAAAAGCTTTTTCTGCATCTATTGAGATAATCATGTGGTTTTTGTTAGCTTTGTTGTTGATGTGATCGATAATGCTAATAGTTTTCCTAATATTGAACCAGCCCTGTAGTCCTGGTATGAATCCTACCTGATCATAATGTATTAATCTCGTGATAAGATGCTGTATTCGTTTTGCTAAAATCTTATTTAAAATTTTTGCATCTATATTCATTAGGGAAATTGGTCTATAATTTTCTTTCTCTGTTTTGTCTCTTCCTGGTTTGGGTATCAAAACCATATTTGTATCATAGAAAGAATTTGGGAGGACTCCTTCTTCCCCAATTTTCAAGAATAGTGTATGTAGTATTGGAATTAACTGTTCTTTAAATGTTTGATAGAATTCACTTGTGAATCCATCTGGCCCTGGAGATTTTTTCCTAGGGAGTTCATTGATGGCTTGTTCAATTTCTTTTTCTGAGATGGGGTTGTTTAAGTATTCAACTTCCTCTTCTGTTAATCTGGGCAATTTGTATTTTTTAAAATATTCATCCATCTCGTTTAGATTGTCGAATTTGTGGGCATAAAGTTGGGCAAAGTAGTTTCTAATTATTGTTTTAATTTCCTCCTCATTGGAGGTGAGTTCACCCCTTTCATTTTTAATGTTAGTAATTTGGTTTTCTTCTTCTTTTTTTTGATCAGATTAACCAAAGGTTTATCAATTTTATTAGTTTTTTCATAAAACCAACTATTGGTTTTATTTATTAATTCAATAGTTTTCTTTATTTCAATTTTATTAATCTCTCCTTTGGTTTTCAGTATTTCTAATTTGGTATTTACTTGGGGATTTTCAATTTGTTCTTTTTCTAGCTTTTTCAACTGCAAGCCTAAGTCATTGATCTCCTCTTTCTCTATTTTATTTATGTAAGCATTCAGAGATATAAAACTTCCCCTAATAACTGCTTTTGCAGTGTCCCGTAAGTTTTGGTACGTTGTCTCACTGTTGTCATTCTCTTGAATGAAGTTGTTGATTGTTTCTATGATTTCTTCTTTAACCCAATCCTTCTTTAGAATTAGATTATTTAGTTTCCAATTGATTTTTGGTTTCTCTTTCCATGGCCTTTTATTACATGTAATTTTTAATGCATTATGATCTGAAAAGGATGCATTGATTATCTCTACCTTTCTGCACTGGATTGTGAGATTTTTATGTCCTAGTACATGGTCAATTTTTGTAAATGTTCCATGTACCGCTGAGAAAAAGGTATATTCCTTTCTATTCCCATTTAATTTTCTCCAAAGATCTATCATATCTACCTTATCCAGAGTTTTATTTACCTCCTTAACCTCTTTCTTGTTTATTTTAAGGTTGGATTTATCTAGTTCAGAGAGGGGGAGGTTGAGGTCCCCCACTAGTATAGTTTTGCTATCAATTTCTTCCTTCAACTCCCCCAACCTCTCCTCTAAGAATCTGGATGCTATACCACTTGGAGCATACATGTTTAGTAATGATATTGCTTCATTGTCTATGGTGCCTTTTAGTAGGATATAGTTTCCCTCCTTATCCCTTTTGATTAGATCTATTTCTGCTTTTGCTTTGTCTGAGATTAGGATTGCTACTCCTGCCTTTCTTACATGAGCTGAAGCACAATATATTCTGCTCCATCCTTTGACCTTTATCCTATGTGTATCCCCCTGTTTCAAATGTGTTTCTTGGATTGATTTCTTTACCTACTGTATTGTCATTGTGTGGACCCATTCTTCAGCCTGTTTAGAAGCCTCCTGGCTAAACATCTCTATCTGGTGGCTGCCCACATAGTACCCAAAATTACTCAGCATAGATTCCTGATATACTGTGTTTGAGAGCCTTCCTTTTTATAAACCAGTCATCTTCCTATTTTATTTTTCCTTTCTGTCGATTGACTTTCATGGAATGGAGAGTGAAATGGAGGAGATCCAAGGTAGATTCCAAACCTATACATGGCATTACTCATAAAAGTCTATGATTGAGAGATCTTGGGTGAATGAGGACAAAGGCTATGACTTTGCATCCTTCCCTTTGCACAGAATAAAGCAGCTAGATATATTTTAAGAGACCTGGCTTTTTAAAATGGAGCAGAATCTGTTTGGAGGGTGTGGGGCTTATTAATTAAACTACTTACTACTCTGGAATTGCCTTTCTGGAGAGAAAGACCTCATTTGTATCAGATTCTGTTGGAGGAGCTATCCGTGGTGCTTATGTCAGATATTGGCCTTCATCCACTCCTTTTACTGCTGGCTTGGATCTCCTGTGACTAACCAGGTTCAACTGTCCTAAGAACAGTAATACATTTTGAGGAAGGAAGAAATGTAATCCATTTTGGAGCAATCAAATTAATGTCTGAGAACATGATGTATCTAAAATTCAAAACAGTTCTACAGTTCATCAGCATTAGATATAGGAATTTCAACTATGTAAACTAACAAGATTTGGAATCCAGGAAATTAATTTCATGCTAAAAAATGAGAGCACAAATTTTAATCCAAGTTCAGGTTACTATCTTAAACTCTTATTCTTATGTACTTCAGGGAGAAACTGGATTTGTGAGTTCATCCTGCAGCGATTGATGACTTGTGTATGTTTTAAGCCAGGAGGCAACCATGCCGTAGAATGAAAATCAAAAAATGGAACCTTTACACAAGAACTCCAAGGTAAAGTGTGGAAATTCTCTTCCTCAATGAGGAATCTGATCTAAGAACTTAATTTTTGCCAGGAGCTTGATTTTTTTCCACTTAATTCACATATGCTGTCTGAAAAACTTTGGACCTTCTGGGCTTAAAATTTACTGGCATAATAATTAGCTTCTGCTAATAGTGCAAAATGTGTTTTGTATAGGTGTGTGCTTCTGTGTTTTTATGACATGTGTATCTGCTTCAAGGAGTATGTGAGAAGAGGATTATTTGGGGAGTTTGTATCTAGTTAGGGAGTAGCACATTTCTCTTGAGACTAATAGAGATCTCTCTCCCTCTCCCTCTCCATCTCCCTCTCCCTCTCCCTCTCCCTCTCCCTCTCCCTCTCCCTCTCCCTCTCCCTCTCCCTCTCCCTCTCCCTCCCTCTCCCTCTCCTTCTCCCTCTCCCTTCCTCCCCCTCTCTTCCCTTCTCTCCCTGTCTCTCTCTCTCTTTCCCTGTCTCTCTCTGTCTCTCTGATGCAGATGGATCTGGACAACTCAGTTAATGTAATAATTCCAGATCACTTGAAAAAAGTGCTTTAGATGATATGAAACTCCTATTTTATAACAACCTTCTGGGTTAGGTAGTAAAATATTATTATACCCATTTTACAGATTGGGAAATGGAGGCTGAGAGAGGCAATTACTTACTCATAGTTGCACAATTGGGTTGTAATTTCCAGAGCTGGAACTGAAAGTTTATTAATGTGTGTGTTCATAGGGCAAAATGTGCCCCAAGTATAAGAAGACTTTGCAGATTTCTGAATTCCTTTTCTGCTATGGAATCAGTTAGATGCTATCATCTTTTCTTAGCTCTGTAGAAAATAATAACAAAGCATTTTAACAAATCTTTTGAAATACAATTTGTGGTACTAATTTAAATTGTTTGTTGAAAGAAAGTGTACATTCTGCTTTTTTTATCCTAAATCTAATAAACTGCTCATATGTTCTGTAGTGCATGGACATACACACAGACACACACACACACACACACACACACACACACACACACACACCAATAAATATTTTATGTGATATTTTATGGCTTCGAAGCACTTCACATACATTTTCTCATTTGCTCCCAAGAACAACTCTGTGAAGTTGGTAGTGTGAGTGGGATTACTCTTATATAGATGAGGAAACTGACGATCAGTTTCAAGTTAAGTTACTTGCCTTAATACAGGAGCTAAGATTCAAGCCAGGCCTTTTGATTTTTTATCCAGGATTCTCGCTGTTATATCATGCTGCATTTGGTGGGGAGGTGTGTATGAGGGGATAATCACCAATGCTTGTAGAAAGTATATTAACCTTGCTAGTAGTCCCTAAACTGCATCCAACAACTTTGAATGATTTTTGAGTGATGATGGGGCAGCTAGCTGATTCCTTGGATGGAGCAATGGACCTGGAGTTAGGAAAATCTGATTTCCAATCCAGCCTCAAACACTTACTATCTGTGTAACCTTGAGCAAATGATGTAACCTCTGTATGCCTCAGTTTCCTCAACTGTGAAATGTGGATAATAATAGTACCTACATTTCAGGGTTCTTGTGAGGATCAAATGGGATAATATTTGAATAATGCTTACCACATAGTAGGTGCTATAAAAAACTCTTATTATTATTATTTTTATAACTGCCTGCGTCCTTTTGGTGGAAGAACTGGTTTAAAGGAATTTGAGGTACTTACTTGGTAAATTGTTGTAACTCTTAACCAGCCCTTATGTTATACATACATCTAAACACACTTAAATAATTGCACCTCCCCACGTATACTTAATAAACACTGCTGCTTTTTGGCAGCATATGTTAATTGTGAAATTAGGAGGTGTGTCAGAGAGAAGATACTATAGAAATAACTGGCAAATGTTTAGTTTTCCTTGAGAACAGGTAGGACTATATTAATTGTAATGACATGGAGAACCCACCCCCCCAAAATAACTAAGTCTTAAATTTTAGCTTTTCCCCCCTCCACTAGAATTTTAAAAGTGAGTAAAAAATTATTAAAATTATTAACATCATGTCATATGAATTTAAGTTTTCAGTAAATAGCTTAATTTTTACAGATCTGGTAATGCAATTTTCTACTGAAAGACCAAAGTGTTATAGACATTTGTGACCATCTTAAACCAGTAAAATATAAACTTCATGGATGTGGCTGAAACCTAATTGTGGCACCAAATGAGGCATTAAAATGAAGGATTATCTCAGTTCAGATATGTTTGAACAGATTAATTAAGAACTTGCCAGAACTACCTCATTTTCTGGTTGAAGCTTTAAATTTAAGACCTTAAATATAAGCCATTTCCAGCGTAGGAAAACTGAAATATAGTTGACTAAATGTACCTGGAAGTTGCATTCCATTTGCAGTTGTAGTCTCCACATGTGTGTTCTTATTTAAAATGCTTGTCAATCTATCACCCAATAGGAGGCTTGTGTAACACAGTGGCAAAGCATTGACTCTATAGTCTGAGATCCTAGGTTCAAATCCTTGACGCTTATTATTTCTTGTGCTTTTGGCAAATCATTTAACTTTCCTTAAATGAACCTTTCTTAAAAACCATAAAATGAAGAGATTGGTTGATTTGAACTCTGGAGCCCTTCTAGTACCAGATTTATGATTTTATAATTCTATGAAGCAAAGACATGAAGATATTGTGAAAGCTTATATATTTTATCCTAAGCAAACAATACCTCCCCAATATACACCAAGAGCTCTAGAGTGAAATTAATTGCTGTCATTATTATGTTATTTCAGTATTTCATATCTCCGGTAATAGAAAGCTGTTTCTTATGACTTACTTTAATTCCTCCTGATAAACACCTATTTCTTCCTGTTTTGTTTTATCTGTAAGCTAGGAAAGAGCTGATCAGCATCTTTTGGGGACTAGCCCTTTGCAAATTTACCTCCTTTGTGCAGCAAATGTATTCCTGAAAAATTGTGTGCAGATATATTTGTGTGTGTTTGAATAAAACCATAATCATGTGCCATTTGAAGGAATCTTATTGTAAAACCTTTTGTAAAGAGATTAACTTTTTAAAAATGTGAATAATCACTTCCTATTTCCACTGAAGTCCTCCCTGTTGTCTTTTCATGGCATAGAGGCGAACCTCAGTTCTTGAAGTTTCTGATAATAAGCTCAGGCAGGTCCTACCAACCTTGAAAGTCTTGAAGTATAGGCTTTGTATAGGCTTGTGACACTATATTGTGTCTGTCATCTGAAGATCAGCCTAACTAAATTCAGAAATACTCTGCCAGATTGGATACCAGTTGATATCTCTCTCCCTATATCTGTCTCCCTTCTTCCCTCTCTTCTTTTTCTGTTGTTCTCCTTCTCCTCCTCTCTCTGTCTCTATCTCTCTCATTATCTGCTGAGGATAAGGGAGGGCTTTGTATTCTGCATTGGTGTAGGGATTTCCTACACTGATGAAATTACAGATTTTTTTTTTGAAATGTTGAAAAATCATGTCCTAATTTTTCTCTTTATAAATCTATAGGGAGATCACTTAAATCAAGATACATTTGTTATGCTTGAAGTATATTAGATATCCCATCTAATTCTGTAAATTATATAGTGTCTGATTCCTTAATTTGTTTTCATTATTCCTTTCCTCCCCAGTCATTTAATTATATACATTTCTTTCTGCTCAACTTTTCCATAACAACTTTAATGCTATTCTGTATTTTAATTGACACATCAGTGTATTGTTGACTTTTATCTTCGACACTTTCATCATATTCTCTTACATTCTGTTCTTGTGCCTTGCACCTTCATGGTTAGTCTCTCGTCTCTAGATTCATGAGGTTATAAATAATCACAAGGGCTTATTATGGTAGAGAATGGACACAAAGAAGGATGTGTTTATTTCTTGAGAAGAGATATCAGTGAGGACATTAATGGAAGTTGCACAGAGCATACAAATTCAGTTCTAGTCTCAACTCCTTAAACTTAATTTTATCTAGAGAGTTTTTAGTATTGCAGACTGAATGAGCCTAGAGACAGAAGAAAGGATGCATTTGGAAATGAACAAAAATAAAGGTCAAAGTAAATGGTGGTAAAATGTCCACACAGCCCATAGATTTTTAAAAGCCCATAGAATTTTAGTTTCTACACAGTTTCATCATGAATATTATATCTTTTAAGTGTGGCAAGATATACACAATATTCCTCCCACATCAATTTGGAAACTTATTGCAGTGGTTGAAAGCAACCTTAATTATGTTATTCAGGAAACATAAATGGTTTCTCATTTAAAATAAATAAGAAGGGATTTCAAATATCTCTTCCTATTTAATCCTTGTTTACCGTTCCCATCACTATGGGATATACCTTCTCATCTCTATAATTCTGACTTCTTGCTTCTAAAGTGTCTTAGGCTATTCCATCCTTTAGGCCATCACCCTATTAATTGTTGTAAATCATCACTATGATTATAGCATTTTTCTGCTCAGAAACCCTCACTGACTTCTTTTTTCTTATGAATGAAGTTTAGCCCCTTAAGCTTGTTATTTGGGGCCTGCCCCACTGTGGCTCTAACCTACTTTTTCAGCTTTATTTTTTGCTATTACTCAGCAAAAGTCCATGTTACATCCAATTTAGAATACTGTACATTCTCCTGCTGCCTATTTTGCCCTGCTTCCTACTCAGTTTTGTGTGTGACATACTCTCTTACGAATGCCATTCCATCTGTCTTCAACTATAAAAAATACAATATGTCTTTTAAGATATGTCAAATTCCATTTGCTTTTTGAGCTTTGATTCCTTACTCCAGCCAGAAAGGATTCTTCTTTTCTCTGCAGTCTTCACTGCATGTAGTTTGTCTATAGCACTTATCACACATTGGCTTGTGTTGTATCTTTTGTATACCCATTTTTCTTTTTTTTTTGCCCTATTAGATTCTAAGTTCATTGAAAACAGGGATTATTGTACTTTGTACAGCCTATGACTTGGAGCAGTGCCATACCTTGAGTAGGTGCATAGTTAATATTTGTTAACACTTCTAAAGAAATCAAACAAACCATGGAGAAAGAACATTTTAGTAATACATTTTTCTTCTGTTAACAAAATTTCACATCATTGTTTCTGCTGTGGTGATTGTACTAGTCATCATAGACCTTCTTGTATGTAGTCACTTATTTGCTTTGAGTTTTCTGTCTGGATTAAGCCATTTGAATGGCTGAGCTAAACTATTGTAAATTTAGCCTATCACAACCAATATTTTAAAACAAATTGCAGATTAAAAAATAATTCAGATACCTCAGAATAGTTCACATTGTCTGACTTAAAAAGTTTTAGATTTTTTTTCTTAAAGAGGAAAACACTGAATTCCCCTAATATCCTGAACTAAACAGGCATATTTTAAGAAAACAGTATGGTAAGTTAGTACAGATTAAGAAGAAAAATTTTACATGTATAGTAATTATAATTTAATTATGACAACTTCTAAAATACTTGCTGGAAGTGAATACTGCTTAGGTTTTTAGTGAGTACATTCAAGATCCTATATTTCCCCTCATATCCCTACTTCAGGAATAAAAAAAAAAACCTAAGGCTTTGGAATTATACTTTTCTATTTCTTTTCTTTTAAATATGACATTAAATACTTAAATCAGTATTCTTTTCCATTTAGTTAAAGGGTTTGCAGGGATAACGGAAGTAAAGATACTTTATAGAAGTTGCCTTTTTTTTTTATCAATTTCATTATTTTTAGTTTATTACAATGAGCCTTTACAGACTCTCAATGTTTGTAATATATTAAATGTAATTATAATATATAAATTATAAATACAAATGTAATATACTTTATTTTAATAATTAAATGAATAATTATTATTTTAATAATAAAATATAAATATAAAATAAATTATAAATGTAAATATAATAACTTAATTAAATATAATAAATTGTTTTGTATTAGACTCTTAAAAAGAAACAACTATCAAATGAAGTCACTAAATCAGGAGTGAGGAGCTTGCAGCCTTGAGGCCACATGTGACCCTCTAGGTCCTTGGGTGTGGCCCTTTGACTATATCTAACCTTCACAGAACAAATCCCAATAAGCAGATGTTTCCTCAAAACAAGTAATGCTTACTACCTCTTATGAAAAACAAGTAGTTCAGGCTGTCTTCCTCTTCTCTGTTTCTACTGCTGTCATCCCAGTTCAGGTTTTCTTTTTTGTGACATATCTGTAGATCCCTGATCTCATTGTATGGGTAGGTCAGAATTGATTGGTTTTTTTGTAAACCTTGTTCATGCCCTCCCATAATTTCTCTCTAGAAGACTTCACTGAAGACCTTCTCCTCAGTCTTAAAATTTCATTGATACCAACATAGTAGAGATTCTGGTGTTATTCTTCGAAATCCTACTCACTCTGTCAGGTAGAGTCCCCAGATGGTGGCTGGTACTTTTCTCCTTAGACTTCCAGAGTGATCCATTCCTGAGGGGTTGAAGAAAGGGGATGTGTAGTCTAACACAGTAGCTTACAAGTCACCGCCAGTGTGCTTCCTTCAATGATTATCAGTCAGTATCAGTTTGCCAAACTTACTTAGCTTTTAGAAATGAGTACTCAGTAAGGTGGCACAAAACATTTTCAAACCTGGGAACTGTGTTTTCTAACAAGTACATACAGAGTCTATGGGAAAGTAGGCTCAAGAGTAGAAAGCATATGTGACAAAGGTATATGTCACAGTTCTTGATTGCTCAAAATTCTTTTTTTTCCTTTTATGGGGCTTTCATGAAGTTTCTAATAGGTATAGTGAAGTTTTTTCTGCTGGCTGCTTTCTCGATCTTTCTAAATCTGCTTTTTCTGGTTTTCTTAGTTTGTCTTTGTCAGGAGATGGAGACAAGGCAAGGGTGAGGAGACCAAGGCTCACCCCACCCCCCTCCCCCAAGTGATTTCTTCATAAGGATTTGGCTAGAATTGCTTTCTCCTCTCACTACTTACTAGATGCTGAACTGGCTTGTTATTTTATTGAAGACTCACAGGGCATGGCAGGGTTTATATTAGATTAATGGTTTTGGTTGATTGATTCAGTAAAAGTATTCTTGCTTGATAAATGTATAAAAGCTAGAGTATCTTGTTAGTCACTTTAAGTAATGTTTTGTTTTATCAACTCCTTTACCCCCACCTTTATTACACCAGTACCATACAACAGTACAGGTCTGCCCAAGGTATATATGTAATGGTGGACTAAATTGTTAGGTTGCCCATACAACCATGGCCTGTTGTGATCTGAACAATATACATTCTTCATTCACTTGATTAATTTTTCTTGAATGACTATGGATGTCATTTAAGAGGCATTGTAGTATGCTTGAACTTGATGCATTCATAGTGTCATTTACAAAAAAGAGTATCTGAAAGACCTCACCATCTACAGGGAATTCTCTTCCATTTGGACTTTGCCCAGGACATCTTGCATTATTCTGGCAAACATCTTTGGAGAGAATATGCCTTCCTTGTTTTATGCCCCCCTTGTATTTATAATGAGAGGACTCATGAACAAAATTATCTCTTATTCTATCTATTAAGGGATTTTATATGAGCTTAATATCTGCCTGCGATGTACTTGTGTGAAGAGAGACTTTCAAGATATATTTTGCTCCAAGCCAAATTATTTTTGCAATTCCTTCCTTACTTTCTTTTCCTTCCTTCCTTCCTTCCTTCCTTCCTTCCTTCCTTCCTTCCTTCCTTCCTTCCTTCCTTCCTTCCTTCCTTCTTCTTTCTTTCTTTCTTTCTTTCTTTCTTTCTTTCTTTCTTTCTTTTCTTTCTTTCTTTCTTTCTTTCTTTCTCTCTCTCTCTCTCTCTCTCTCTCTCTCTCTCTCTCTCTCTCTTCCTTCCTTCCTTCCTTCCTTCCTTCCTTCCTTCCTTCCTTCCTTCCTTCCTTCCTTCCTTCCTTCCTTCCTTCCTTCCTTCCTTTCTTTCTTTCTTTCTCTCTCTTCCTTCCTTCCTTCCTTTCTTCCTTCCTTCCTTCTTTTCTTCTTTTCTTTCTTTCTCTCCACCCCCCTCTCTTCCTCCCTTCCTTCTTTTCTTTTAATAATTACTAAGCAGCACACAACAGGATCTTGTGTTTTATATACTTTTTAGTTAGTTTTGTAACGATAAAGATGTAGTCGTCTAAAGAAAATAAGCTGTGAAACTCAGACTTTTGTATTTCATAGGTTCATAGCTTAGAGGTGGAAGGCACCCTGGAAGTTATATGGCTCAGCTTCTTGACTTTACAGATGAGGTAACTGGGTGCCAGAAAGGTTAAAAGACTTGCCAAAGTCACACAGATGACAGCAAGAACCAAGATTCCAGCCCAGGTTCTTTGATTCGAAATTGAGTGCTTCTTTTATTATACCAGACTTATCAAGGATACCTTCAGTGTATGTATAGATAATTCTTACAAAGATTTTTATTAAAATAAGAAAGTAGGACCGGGGGCAGCACTTTGTGATGTAAGCCCAATTGACATTTTTTTTTGGAGGGGGGAACATACATAGTGTTTTCCATTCTTTTGTAATACTTTCCTCTTTTAGGTATCTTACAGATTTTAGGAATCCTTAAGTACCTTTAAAATTGTGATTATTTCCCCCCTTCCTCCCTCCCCGCCCCCGCCCCGGGACAGACTACTACCATTTGTATTTAGTCAAGTAAAGCTACTTTTCCTGATTTCAGTTTCTTATATGACATTTTTACTTCCTCATATAGTGCATATTAAGTTATTGAGCTGAGATATGGTGGTTCCATGTACATTGCTATCAGTGATGAAAATAGACCTCTACAAAATACAACAGGTACATCTGCTTCATGTCTACTCTTGTCTTCCAGTTTTATCTTCAGATGTTTTCAGGATGATATGCTTTAGTTGGTTTCACAAGCTTTCTCTTGGCTTGTTTTTCCCCTCCGTTGCTTTATGCTTTTTCAAAAAGTTGACAGTTCATAGTTAATATTCATAACTATCTATCATCTATATCTTGTATGTTTTGCAAATAATTTTATATTTAGATCATAAACCATATAGATCATAAACTTGCTTGGCAAGAAGATCATTTCTTTGCCAACTGAGGTGATTTTTTGACACTTTGTGGCAGCAGTTTTATTAGTAAAACTTCTCTAATAAACAGTGATTATCAGAGTCAGTATCTTTGCTTTTATCCATTTCTAATTTTTCAGAGACAATGACTTGTTTGAATGCATTGGGTTGTAGCTGTTGTAATTCCATTGAGTACCTTCAACTAAACTTTTTTCTCTATTGATTTTGACCTTTGGCCAAATAGCGATCTATTCAGAAGCAGTTGTTTCTGAAATGATTCCTATGACATTTTCTGTCAAAACATAACAATTTTTATCTTTCATAATGGAATCTTGATATTAGTTTCATATCCAGGGCCTTCTGCCTTTTTTCAGTCCTCATCCTTCTTGACCTCTCTACATTGCATTGATCACCTTCTTCTCCCTGATATTCTCCTGTCTAGGTGTCAGTAACACTGCCCTGTCAATTCTTCTCCTGCTACTCCTCATTCTCCTTTGTTGGGTCTTAAATCAGGCTGTACCTAATAACGGTGGGTATCCCTCGAGGTTCTGTCTTGGACCTTCTCCTCTTTTCTCTCTATACATTTTCTCTTGATGATCTCATAAGCTCCCATGGATTCAGTTATCATCTCTATGCCGATAATTCTCAGATCTATTTATTTATCACTAACCTCTTTCCTCACCCACAGTTTCACTGCAACTACTCTCTTGGACATATTGAATGGGATTTCCTGTAGAGATCTTAAATTAATTATATCCAAAATTGAACTCATTATCTTTCCCTCCAGACTCTCTTATCTCCCTTATTTCCCTGTTACTGTATCACCAAGGGTACCATCATTTTCCCAGAAACACAGTCTCACAAATTAGGTGTCATCTTTGACTCTGCATTGTTCTCCACCCCTATATCCAATCTATTGCTAAGTCCTGTTGATTCTGTCTTCACAACTTCTCTCATACATGCTGCCTTCTCTACTAACACTCCCACCACTCTGGTGCAGGCCCTTATCACCTCATACCTGGACTATGGCTATAGCCTATTGGTTGGTTTCCATGTCTCATGTTTCTCTACCCTAGTCCATCTTCCTCTCATCTATCAAATGATCTTCCTTAAATGCAGATCTGATCACTTCACTCGCTACTCAGTAAACTCCAGTGGTTCCCTATGGTTTCTAGGATCAAATACAAAATCTGTTTTGCTTTTGAAGTCCTCCATTAGCTAGCTGCTTCTTCACTTTTTAGTCATCTACATTTTCCTCCTATCTATATATTCTGTGATTCAGCACCACTAGCCTCCCTGCTATTCCTTCTACATGATACTGTATCTGTCAAATCTGTGTATTTTCATTAGCTATTCCCCATGACTGTAATTCTCTTTCTCATCTTCACTTCCTGACTTCCATGGTTCTCTTGAAGTCTCAAGACAGTAAAGAGGACAAAAATAAAAAAAAACAAACAAACCAGCAAGAGCAGACCAAGTAGACAAACAGGAGATTTGTACTGGCAATGACACAATTATGAAGATGTTGAGGGCTCAGTTCAAAAGATATCTGAAGGAGCAGACACCAAAAGAATGGAAAAAATTGAACCTTATTAATTTTAAGAGTGTCAGAACATCAACTGCTATTGTCATACATGAAAACTTTCTGATATATATGCATATATGTATACATATTCTATATACACACACATATGATATATCCTTTTTACAAGCGGTATTTCATAAAAGAACACATCTTTGTCATAATGTGATTGACTGAAAGATGTAAAGAATCTAAGGTCCCACTAACATTATTGCTGAGGTTTTTTTTTTTTAAGGATTTGATTTAGTTGAGCAAAATATCGCCTAAAGTCTCTCTTGTAAGTAGGTATGTTTCAAGAATACATTAAAAATATTCAAAATTCCTTCCAAGATAGAAGAACAGGAACAAACTTACTTGATCTCCTAATCGTAAATATCTGACAAGAAATTAAATAGGGAGATACATGCTCACCAACCATGTTCACCACTTTCACAAAGAAGATTCAGTGTAAAGTATAAGTCAGAAAGGGATATACTGCAGATGTTGGGATTCTGTTTGTGGATGACATTGTGCTAATTTCATCAGCCTCTGGCATGTTAGAGAGCCTCTTGGCAAAGGTCTGTAATTGTACAAGAGTTTTAGCCTTGATCTAAATCCACATAGGAAATCACAGACATAAGAAAAACCAAGTGGATGAAGAATATCTCTTGTTCATATTATAGTATGAATTTAGAATGGCACCCTATTGAACTCATCCATCAGGATACACAAACATATTTATATGTATGTGTGTGTTTGTGTATGCCCATTTATTTTGTTTTATAATTTGCAGTCTATTAACCATAAAAATGTCTACATACACATGAAAAAATAGTAATAGAAGTGTATGTTCATTTATTACAACAAGTCTTTTCTGGGTCAATATCTGGGCCACTTTGCAGCTTTCTAAAACTTTTTTCATGGTTTTTGGTGCATCTTACAGGCAAAACTTTCTGGTTACTTCTCTATAATTTCTAGCTCTCCATGGTTGTTCCTCATAGCTCATGATATCACCATTTTGGAGAATCAGATCAATATGGGCCATTATAGGGAATCATTCAGGAAGGAGAAAACAGATCTTCCCTACCTATTAATGGACCTGCTCATTAAGGGAAGTTTGATTAGGGGAGATTTGTTTTGTAGGAAGGCCCTTTTGTTAATTTCTTTGTTGAATCAGTTCATTGTTAATTATTTTTAATTTGTTAATTTCTAATGAGGCACTGGTTCTCAAGGGTAGCGATGGCCTCTGGATTTGAAAAGTGTATATATACTCTGAGGTGAGGTTTTGTTACTTACTCATTGGAAGTGTTTGGCCAGATGAGACTCTGGGTAGCTGGAAACCCAGATGTTGGTGCTTCTCTCTCTAATGACTATGTATGTATGTAATGGTCAGACAGTTGGATCTGTCTGTTGATCTGTGATGTATGTATTGCTTATGGTCAGACAGTTGGAAGCCCTGTCTGTTCGTCTTTATTTCTCTGTTTGTATTTTCTCTGAAGTTCAGGGTGCTGATTTCCCTTCTGAATTAAGTGAATGATATATGTGCTTGATTAAAGTAGGTTGTTGACCCTTCAAAAGTTGCTTTCCTTTTAGAAAAACAGATCTAAGAACCTGTACAGCAGGCCCTCCTGTGTATGCTGGGATCCTTGCTGTTACACATAGTCATTTTGGGAGTTCTGTCTATAAGCTTTCATTAGGAGCTTGAGACCAAAAATTGTCAAGCCTAAGGTTTCTACATTCCTTGTTGAGGACCATCCAACTGCAAAAGCTCATCCAGGGCAAACTTGGCTGCATTGAATTGGGACTCTTTTTTATTTTGTCCCAGTTCAGTTCTGTATTGAATACCATTCACCAGAGCACAAAGGACAAAATGAGGACCCATAACATTACCTGTTGTTACAGTTTCCTTAAAGTCAAGTTGCACATGCTGAATCTGTACAAACCGATGGAGGACTGACACCAGATTGATCATTCCACAATTGTACTTCATGATGAATTTTTTTGGAATCTTCTTTGTATGAAGGACAGTATCTGGATTAGGCTTCCTATTTTGAAAAGCTGTGATTTGTGTAACCTTAGAAGCTAAATTCAACACACTGTAATCCTTTAATGAGAAATATCCTAGAGGAGGATTCACTGTTGTTGAAGAAGGTTCCCACTTTATAGATGAGGAGACTGAGGCAGAGTTAAATGACTTGTCTAGGGTTACACAGGTTAGTAAATGTCTGAAGGTGAAATTGAACTCAGGTCTTCTTTACTCCCAGCATTCTATCCACTGTGTTACCTCGTACTGTGGATGGGCTGGTTATATGGTGAGAAGCAGGAATAACTAGTGTACAGCCTGAATACTCCGCTGTTATCTTTGTAATATTAGGAAAAAGTCAAGAAGGCCCCTAGCACATTGGGTGGACTTCTCTGTGGAAGACTCAAAGGAAGACATGGGCAAGAGGTACACAGGATGAACAGATGTTGAAGAGTTGTCACCTTAATCACTGGAAGGAGCATCCACATGAATGAGAGCAGAAATACATGTCAGTATTTTGTTTCACTGTTAACTCATCAAGTTTGTAGTCCACTTAACCCCACACCCATGTTTTTTTTTTCTAGATAAACTGCTATCTAGTCATGCCTTCCCCATCTTGTACTTGTCAACTGGATTTTTGAACCCAAGTGTATAAGACTTTTATCTTTATCTGTCATGGTATACATGTTTATGACTGTGTGTATGTGTATGTAGGTGCATATGTATTTATATGTGTATATACATATATGTATATGTGGTTACACACAGATACACATACGCATATTCATATACATATAGTACAAACACTGAGAGTGAATGATGAATTTGGCTGAAAGTTAAATAATAGAGTGGGTTGGGTTGCATTTTGGAAATTGGAAAGTGCTATTAATTACCACACTCTTCTCTCTAAAACAAAAGCCCATCTTTTTAACATCAGTATTCTTCTGTGATGCTGTATGGCGATGAGTCATGGAATACCACAGTCTAAAAACAAAGTGGAAGGTCATCCAAAGGGTAATGGAGGGCACATGGTAGATATAAATAGACTGCAAAAATAGAGAATTATACTAGTTCTCCTATCTATTTGTATGAATCAGTGCTATCCCTGAGTAATCTGTTCTATTTGAGTTGGTTCTTAGAAGAAGCATCATGTGTACCAGGCCTGCACAACCTGTGGCCCAGCAAAGAATTCCTCCACATACAAAGGATGTTTTCCTTCTCATTTTTTGCAGGTTTCCTGATATCCTTGGGCGTGCAAGGGTCTAAGCGACCCATGGGCTGTAGTTTGTGCAGGCTTGATCTGGGAGATTCTCTGGATGACAAAATTCTTAGGTGAAGACATTGTATCTTTCTTTGGGTCAGAGGACATCCAGGAGCTACCTTTAGGCAATGAGAATGAGAAAAAGAATGCCATTAGTGCCCGTACCATATATAGGAAAGAGTAGATTGCCCTCATACCCAGGCTGTATAAATTATTTCTCTCCCACCCCTATACCCTTAAAAATTTTTTTTCTGATTAATTGATCTATTTCTTTACACATAACTGAAAATGATGTTATTTACAAATATGCAGTAATGTGTTGCAAAATAAATTATCTAGGAGGCAGCAAAAGTACATTGTTAATGTATATAAAAACTGCAGCATTTATGGGATATATTTTTATATGAATATTGGCTCTGTACTGTTTTCAAGTTATATTCTCAGAAAGAGAAACAAAATGTTCAAGATTAAAAGAAAAATATATGAACAACATGGATTTGACTCCATTAAAAATACACTTGGTAGAGTCCTAGCTCTGAGTTACTACTTGCCCCCACAACTTCTGGAGGGGTCATACAGGGCTTTGCTCAACACAAATACAGTCCTGCTATCTGAAAAAAGGAGGATCAGTGGCCCCAAGACCTTTTAATTCTAAGAAATAACCAAAATTATGTTTAAATGTTTAGTATTTGTTAAAACTGAGTGGCTTTTTTAAATGAAATTTACAATTCTGTGGAGTTGATTTAAAAAAATACTGTATACACAGTACATTGAAACTTGTATACAATTACTACATATGTCAAGCATACATAATTTTATTTTGAGTGCTTCCTCAACCAAATAGATCATAATCCTTCCACACCTTAGTAAACTCTCTTTTGAGTGCTGAAATTGAAGGATTCATTGCATGCTGGACCCTCTAGTGATACAAATACCTAGGCTCATTCTTGGATAGTAGATGTAGTGTGTTTTCTGGATCATACTTGACATCTGTTCAGTTTAATAGGACCTTTCAGCATTTATACTGTAATAATAGATAAGACATTTATTAAAAATTTTGTATAAAAGTTAAGATACACTTTGATAAGTCAGAGTCACTTCTGTATCAAGGAGAGACATTAGAGTAGGACTCTTGTGGAGGAATCAATGTACATAGTGTATTTATGCTTTTTTACTATTGAAAATGCTCATAAGAGTTTCTAGTTAACATATTTATTTTTATATCTTATTGATTATATGGTTACATAGAATCTGAAAGATAAATGGGACTTTTTAGGTCATCTTGTCCAATCCAGTATAGAAATCTTCTTTAGAAAATCCTTCACAAGTCTATCATCTGCTTTAAGATTTCCAGTGATACAGGCTTTAATAGTTGCAATGCTATTTGAAAAAACCAAATAAAACCATATATAAAAACTATATATAAAACCAAATCTTTTAGACCTTGAATAGAAGACAGTGGTGGTCTATTAGTACTAGACCACTAGTCTTATTTTATGCAAAGTTCTTGATCAGGAACAAAATTCCAATGATACTTTTGTTCCTAAGGAAAAATTTGATCACTTAATGGTCTGTTTCCAGGAAAAAAGATGGGAATTACCTGTAATCTGTTTGAATTTTCACTCCACTGCAGAAACAGCCTCCTTAATTTCTACTTCTTAGGGATACATTTCATTATAATTTCTTTTTGGAAGAAAAATAAAGTTCAAAATTGTACTGCAGTTGATTCAGCCCCTGCTGATAGTTTTGATAGTTTGTGTGAAATAGGACAGATATGTTATGAAATCTGCTCCTCCTTTGGTGATGTGTGAAGTCAGTGCTATAGACTTTAATGGTAACACCTTTTTCCTTGCAATGTTCAAAGAAATTTTAACTGCAAGCTTGAAAATTGCTGTTAAACATCTGGGAACAAAATGCTTAGGGCAAGTGAGTATTAGGGTCTTCAAGAGGAGAGAGTATAAAAATATGGCATAGTCATATCTTTGTTTAGTTCCTAAATTCCAGTGTAACATATATAGGGCCTAATTTGTAGGTCTCCTGACATTCTCTGGGACCGCTTTAGGGCAAAACATAATCAAATGAAGAGTTCTGTGTTTTAAGTATTAGGGTTATCATGGATGTTTCTCTAGTGAACTTTGGCTAGGGTTTATTTCTTTTTTCTTTTTTCCTAATATTACTGATCTGTTTCTCCTAATCCCTATCCTTTCACAAAATGTTATAGCTAAGGTCAGTGGACAAGTCTCTTCATAGGAGTTCTCATATTCGTATTCTCTTTACCTTGCCCATGACTACCATACTAGTTTGGGTACCCCCATTACCTTTTGCCTAGACTGTTGTAACTAGTACCCAAACCAGTCTCCTCACTTTGACTTTCCCTCTTTCCAGTATATCTGGTGCCTGTATCCAAGTTAATCTTCTGATCATGACATTTCATGGTCAGAAATCTTCAGACGTTTCTCATTGTCTATTCAACAAAATCCAGAATCCTTAGGCTGGTTATAAAGATTCTTCACAATCTCTTATTCAGGTCTTCCTTTCCCGCTTTGTCATCATATATGGTTTCCTCTCACATATAGTACCCTTCAGCCAAACTGGAATGTAGACTGTCCTTATGCGTATCTTTTCTATTCTAGCTGTACCTATATTACCTGTACCTATACCTGAAATGCCCTCTCTCTCTTTCCCTCATTTCTTCCTATGGGCAACTTACTGATATTTCAAGGTTCCGCTCAGATGCCATCTTGAAACCTTCCCTGATCTCTTCAAATGAAAATCCTCTTTGTTTTTATCGATGTCTCTTGCTGTCTCTCTCCCTCCCTTTCTTTCTCCTTTCCTCCTCCTTTCTATCTCTTCTCCTCGTGATCTCTTAGCACTTTGTACACTTCATTTATATTCTTAAGTGCTATTTTTGTTTTTATAAACTATCATATTTATTTATACATATGTTAAAATTTTATGAAGTATTCTATTTGTACATATGTCTTATCACTTCTACAAGATTTTTGTAAATTCTATGAAGGCTAGAAATTGTCTGGCTTACCTTTGACTTTATACCTTCAAAGAGGAGAGATGGGAGGTTTTAAAGGCCTGTCCTAAAAGTAGAATGGTTACAGCAATTGATTCTTTAAGGAGTGTTCTGCTGACAGTCAGAATGGTTATTTTTTTTCAACCATTGTATGCCTTCTGGATATAATTCCCTCCAGAGGCAATCTTCGTATGAGGAGGAAATGCATACAAGTCTGTTCTTACACCTGATAACTGAGTGCTTGCCTTCTGGTATTCATGGTCTAAGCTCTTTCATCATATCATGGGCACAGGGCCCAGGCTCTTAGGAACCAGGATCTCAGCTGAGGCAGATCTAATTTAGGATTAAAAAGATTCATTCTTTCATCATCTTCACTTCTCAGAGCACTTGATGAATAATTGTTTGTTTATGGTTCTATGCTGGGTCCTGTTCAAATCTAGTTTGACATATAGTATCGCCACTAGCCTTTCCACGAACTTTGTAAGCAAAGGCAGATAAGGACACAGAAAGTGATACTGTTGCTATGTTTTCATAGTTTCAGATACTCAAGTGAAAACCAAAAAAATATGGTCATTTTTTTCTGGAGAGTTTTTAAAAGGAGAGGAAATTGCAGAAAGTTACAATTTATAAATTTACTTTTTAAATAAGCCCATTGAAAATGAAATTACTAGGCAGGTAAAGTGGGAGTAATATTTTGCCAGAAATCACTAACACTACTCCAAAAAGATGGAGAAAATTTCTTAGAAGATGTGAGATTTCAGACCTGCTTGATTGTAGGGATAAATCTCAAGAACTAAATAAAAGATATTGTCATTCCAGGAAGTGTGTATACTTTGAGAAAATTTGTGGAAATTAGATGATAGTCTAAAAATGGACATGTTATATGTTACCATAATAAGGAAGATAGGTAACCTGGTATATGGCAAGACAGCAGCTTTTGCTGAGAAAAGTTTCGCTAGTAGAGGTGAAAAGACCTATGTCCAATTTTTTTTGTAGGTGCTTAATGTTCCTGGGTAATATTCTTGTATGTCTGTGTGGTATGTGATCCCATGTGATATTCCTTTTTTGTCTCAGTAATTCTGTTCCCTTTTACTTTATATGCTCTGGCAGTGAAGTGGCACAGTGGATATCTCTCAAACAGACCTGAGAAATATTTGGTTTGATTGTTTAAAACATAGTAATTAATAAATGACTTATTAAGAGTCATTTGCATGAATGGTTTACCATCTGTTACTAATTATCACACAACACAAAATTATGTGTCTGATTAACTTTGTTGTAAATGTTTGTTGTAAATGTAGTGTTGCAATTTGATTGCAACACTAAACCCTATTAAAGTACACTCAAGTCTTCATAGTTTGATGCTCATGTACCATGGTCATTCAGTTATCACTTTCAGACAAGTAGAAGGAACCACAGGGCAGCTAGGTGGCACAGTGGATAGATTGCTGGAACTGGAGTCAGGAAGACCTGATTTCAAATCTGTCCTTAGACACTTCCTAGTGGTATGATCCTGGACAAGTCACCTAACCCTGTTTGCCTCAGTTTCCTCATCTGTAAAATAAGCTGGAGAAGGAAATAGCAAACCACTCTAGTATCTTTGCCAAGAAAATCCCCAAAAAGGGTTCATAAAGAGTCATACATGATAAAAATTACTAAATAACAGTAGCTTGAAGAAATCTATTTGCGAGGCTGTTGCAATTTGCCTGGAATTTTAGGCATAGAATACAACCAAGGATTTGGTGCGTCCCACTTTGTCACAAGGTCAGTGACAGCTATATATCTTTAACAAAGTTTTACTTTCATTCTAAGTGTGCCTGTATGAGAGATTGTTGGAACTTGACAGCATGTTCCTTGGATGAAAATGATGGGAAATAGATGACAAAAGAAATCGGGTAGTTTTCATAAGGCAGATATTGTTGGAATCCCCAAGGCATAGGCTCTCCGCCTCCATGAGTGCTATAACTCAGAGTGTTCTCAGACTATGTCTTATAATTTTGTGTATGTGCATACCTATTACCTATTATCTCTTGGATATCAAATACAGGTACACAAATTTGATACAGGATATCTCAAGGAGACAGACAATATAACTCTCCAGAGGGCAATCAGGATAGCAAATCAATTCATAAAAGAAGAAAGGCTATATCTAGGCATCCATCATCACATCCATGCTGTTCTGCTTTGCCTAGAGTCCTCACCAATCTGATCCCTTGTTCTATTTTCATATATAATTCTTTTCAAGCTGAAGAATATTATGAATAGTTTCCTAAAGAACATAGCAGCACTGTACCTTCTTTCTACTTAATTGGTCTATCACAGGCATGAGTAGAAGGATTGAAGGAGTAAATTAATTCTTAGTAGCTGTAACACTTTGGAAACCTTTTGAGGCAGACTCCAATGCACCGTGTGTACAAACTATATACACCTTTAACTTTGACTCCTTGAAATATCTACCTTTGTATTCTCTTGAGTCCTTATTAGAATCTCTTGTTTCCATTTCTGAAGATGGTGACTCTCAGAGTGAATATTGTTTATCAGTTCTTTAATCTCCACCTAGGAAGAAATACAGATGAGCTATATCCTGCCCTCACTTCTGCCGTATATACACATATGTGTGTATGTGTATGCATGTATGTCCTCCACACAGATCTAGAAAACTTACCAGATCAAGTCTTGATTGAAAAAGCCCAGGAAAAAAATCCCAATGACTTATTTTTCCTAGTCCAGGTTGGCAAAGGGAGATGTACAGAGAGGTCTATGTACATAGAGGGCAAGGTCTCGCTAGGGACAACCATGTAGAACATTCTAATGCAGGGAGAATCAGTGTACTAGGGTAAGAAGTTCAAGATCCAAACAGAGGAGTCCTGTAAGTAGGAGCAGGTATCAAGTGGTACAGAACTGACTAACCAGTTCCAGGTCACACCTCTAGGGCAGACTGAGGAAGGGATCTATACCTACAAGTAGCATTCCAGGATAAAGAGTGGTTGTAGATCCTAGGCTGTGTACTGAGCAAGGAGCCATTTCAGAAGCAAGCTGCAGTTTTGTTGTATTGATTCCAGGAGAGGAATAGTCTTGGTTTTAGCCACTAACCCATTTTGAATCCTGCAGGGCAGGAGCCCCAGACCAAAAGGAACCTGTAGATTTGTCACTCTACTAGTGGAGCTTTCTCTTTATCTGATAGTGACTGAGTCCAAGTAGGATGAGTCCACAGATTTGTTGCTAAGACTTAAATCCAGGTCAGGAACTTGGGCTCAGAACAGGAGTACAGTGATCATATTTAGCCCTGAATCAGGACACTTTGTGAATACTGAAAGCTTTTAAGTCCTTAGCCTAATTTGGTCCTGACATCCTAGAATTACACAGTACTCAGTATCTTCAAGAGAGCAGTAGAAGGACCCAAGAGGAGACTCAAGTTCAGCTGAGATATTACCTCCAAAAGTACACAGAACCTACCTTGAATTAAGGAAATAGATCCTGCCATTAAAAAAAATTATTATGGTGATAGCCATGCTCAAAACTAGAAGAAAAGAATAACTTCAAAACATTTGTAAACGAAGGCGCAAAGAAAAACACAGCTTAGGCACAGTTTCAACTAGAATTCCTGGGAAAACATGAAGCAAGAGTTTTAAAAGAAAATTAACAATTTAAAAAAAATAAATGAGACTGCTAGAGGAAAAAAAATTGAAAAAGAAACAAGAATATAGAAGAAAGCCTTGGAAGGGGAGTTAAGAGCTTGGCCAAAATTTTATAAATTATCTAAAGAATAGAACTGATCAAAGAAGGTAAAGTCAGAAGACTGCAAAAAAAAAAAAAAAAAAAAAAAAAAAGAGCCCAGGCATATTTCAAGAAATCATGAAAGAAAACTGCCCAAATCTCTTAGAACCAAAGTAGAAATAGTAAGAATTCACTAGTCACATCCAGAAAGAAACCCCAGAATGACCACTACAAGGAACATTATATCCAAAATCCAGTTTTTAGAGCAAAGAAAAAAATACTGTTATAGCAGCCAAAAAGAAGGGATGCAAGTACTGAGGAGTCATGGTCAACATCACACACAATGATCAAGTAATAGAGGGCTTAAAATGTAGAATTCTAAGGGGCAAAGAATATAGGGTTACAGCTAAGAATTATTTACACAACAAAAACTGGGTATTAACTTACCAGTAAGAAAATAGACCTTTAATGAAATAGAAGACTTCCAAGCGTTCCTGATAAAAAGACCAAAGCTGTGTAGGAACTTTGAAGTTCAGACACAGGAGTTAAAGGGAAATATTTTTTAAAAGTAAATACAAATGGATGGAGTAGAAAGACACACATGTGCAGGGTCTCCCCACACAGCCCATAAAATACCTGTAGAGAGGGACTCTCAACAAATTCTGGAGCAGCAGAAGTGGAGAACAACAGAGTGGAGGAGATTTCCAGCCCAGGGTGAACTGAAAGGCCCATGGGAAACGTCTGTTGCACCCGGTCACAGAGTGGAGCCCAGCCTTGGCAGCAAGGCTTGGGAACAGCCCTTGGGGGCGGAATCTTCAGTCACAGAATCCCCAGTCCCAGCAGCAGCAGGATCACAGATCCCTCAACCCACAGGCGCCAAAGTTCAGTGACCAGGTTTTTTCAGCTGGCCAGGAAGGGAAAAGGGCCTTCCATAGATCTGGCCTTAGGCAGCCGCCACAGAAGCCACATTGGCAGGCCCAGCGGCCAGATCCATTATTGGAGCATAAAAACTCCTAGGGGCATTGAAGAGCTGAGTCTTGCCTTGGCCCTGTGTGGGGGCCCTAGAGGAGCTGGTCTTTGTCTCACATTGAATGGTGGCCCTGCCCATCCAGCTTATCTGAAAATCAGCCCCTAGTGCTGACTTGGAGGAACTGGAGGCCAGGTGGCTGTGGAGAGGTAACTGTTAAGATTCTGGGCACAAAAATCCTTCTCTGTGTCCAGACCAGTACACGCTTGATTGTGCCACCTTGGAGGAACTGAGATCTTACAGATTCCCAGAGTATACCCTACTCTTGACAAAGGACCCAAAAATCAAGTAACTGGTTGAGAAGATGCCCAAAACATAAAGCTTACTCTCATCACATTCGACTAAAGGAAGGAATAAAATGCACACTCATTTTGGTATGAAAACCTGTCTTACAATACAGGATAGTGGGGGAGAAGGGGATAAGCAGGGTGGGGGGGAACACAATGGAAGGGAGGGCAATGGGAGGAGGAAGCACTCTTGGGGAGGGATAGGATCAAAAGAGAGAATAGAAGAAACGGGGGGCAGGATAGGATGGAGGGAAATATAGTTAGTCTTACAGAACATGACTATTATGGAAGTCATTTGCAAAACTACACAGATATGGCCTGTATTGAATTGCTTGCCTTCCCAAAGGGAATGGGTGGGGAGGGAGGGATGAAGAGAAGTTGGAACTCAAAGTTTTAGGAACAACTGTTGAGTATTGTTCTTGCAACTAGGAAATAAGAAATACAGGTAATGGGATATAGAAATTTATCTTGCCCTTCAGGACAAAAGAAAAGATGGGAATAAGGGAAGGGAGGGATGTTAGAAGGGAGGACAGATTAGTGATAGGGGTAATTAGAATGCTTGGCGTTTTGGGGTGGGCAGAGGGGAGAAATGGGGAGAAAATTTGCAACCCAAAATTTTGTTGAAATGAATGTTGAAAACTTAAATAAATTTGAATAAAAAAAAGTAAATACAAATGAATAATGAGAAAGAGTTAAACAAGAACAAACAATTTACATTCTAATATGGGGTCATTATGTCCACTGCAAACCCTATCATTGTCAGGGATCATAGAAGGATTCTAATTAAACAGATGTCCCAAAAGTTTTTTTGTTATGTTGTGATTATCTTAAAAAAAGAATGGAAAGGGAAGGGAAGAGGAATACTGTAGAAGGGGAGAGAAAAGGAGAGGTGGAGAAAATTACCTCACATAATTGGGGTGGGCAAGGAGAAGTTAAACAAAGAAGGAGGAAGAAGTGGTGGGAGCAGATGATACTTGAACTTTATTTTCACCTGAATTGGTCAAAGGAGAAAAGAATGTAAATGCACAGTTTGGTACAGAAATACATTTCACTGAACAGAGAAACAAGAGGGGAAGGGGAGAGCAAAAAAGAGGGGATTAAGAGGGGAGGGTAGATTAAAGAAAGGATTATTCCTAAAGAAAACAAACTCTAAACATGTACAAAAATATTTATAGTAGCCTTTTTTGTAGTGGCAAATAATTGGAAGCTGAGGGGACTGCATTAATTGGGGAATGTCTGGACAAATTATGGTATATAGATATGATGGAATACTATTGTGTTTTAAGAAGTAATAAAGGGGATAATTTCAGAAAGCCTGGAAAGACTTGTATGTATTGTTGCTGAGAGAAGTGAACAGAGCAATTGCAGGCAAACAATTTATATGCTTGCAACAACATTGTAAAAATAAACAACATTCAAAGATTTAGGAACTCTGATCAATGCAGTGACCAACTTCAGTTCCAGATGTCTCATAGTGAAAGATGTTACCCACTTCCTGATAGATGATGAATTCAGAGTGCAACTTGAGAAATATTTTATTTTGGGACCTGGTTACTGGAGAAACTCGTTTTGCTTGACTATACATGTTTATAATAGGAATTTTATTTTTCTTTCTCATTGGGATGTGGGAAGAGAAGGTGAATTTTTGTTGTTTGAAAAAATACAATCTAACGTAAAAAATCTTTAGATGAGAAATAAAAGTTTTCTATGTTCTGAGACTCCTTATGAAATTCTGATATGTAATTTAATAGAATGTAGTGAGGCACGAGTAATTGTGATTTGGGTTTTGAAATATTTTCTTACACCCAAATTTCTAGTTCTGTTATAGCTGAGGTAAAAAAGCATAACAGATATATGCTAAATATATGCTAAATGGTGGAGATGAATTTTAGAGGAGTCTTTCCAAACTTATCAAAGATAGTCCACAAGTACCAGAAAAATAGTCCATCACTAAGCACATACTCACAATCTACCAAGCAGTGGGGTCAAATTGAAATAGAAATGGGGGCCACTAAACTGTATGTAAGGATCCCTGTGGGCTACATACTGACTTAGAAAACCACATACTAACATTATCTGTGTTTTATTGTGTTTTTATTTTTAAAAATATTTCCCATTACATTTTAATCTGCTTCCTGCCACACTGACGAATGTGGGCTGCATGCATTTTTGACACCTCTTGTATAAAGCATAACAAGATCTGCCAGAGTTCACTTTTCTGTTAGAGCCTTTGCAAACTCAGGAATTGTTTCCACACCACTAGGAGGCTTGAGATGAGGACTTTGGTGAAAGGCACTTTTTTTTTTTTTTAACAATAATAGCACATTTTGGATAATAGCCTTTAAAAAGTAATTTTGTTCTAGTAACTGGATGATTCTTTTCTCCCATGCAAAGGACTCTAATAGTCTTTTGGCAACATTTTAGTAAACAGGAATGTTATGTGGAAGTAACCCTGGTTTCTTGAAGGTTATGTTAATGGGACAGAAACTCTGGCATTACTATCAAGATGAAGAGATTGTTCAATCAATAGATGATAGAGCAAGCATTTCTAAAAAGTGCTATGTGTCAGGCAGTATGCTAAGTTTGGGAGATACAAGAACAAGAATAAACAAGGTGGTCCTTATTCTCAAGAAGTTTACATCCTAATAGGTTTAGGTTGTTCATAAAGGGGGAGTTGGAAATCAGATGGAGATGGGTTGGTTTGGTAGTGTCATAACAAGGACAAGGCATCCTGTTGGGAATGGAGTAGTCCAGAGAATAAATTGAACTGGTGGGGGTGGGGGCATAGTAGTGTGAGCATGGTGGTTGGGGTGCCTCAAGAAACAGCATTCCTGGGCAGGGATTCAGCAGTCAATGAGCAAGCGTCAAGGTAGAGTCATCATTAGATGGGTAAGGCATCTGGTGGGAGATAGAATATTCTAGAGAGTGAGTTGAGCTGGGTGTGAAGATGGAGAGGCTTTGAGTATGGGTGTGTATAGTTATAGGTTTTATGTCTATATTTTAGGGATCAGCCTGTCAAAGTTAGGAGAGGCTCATTAACTGATTGGGTAAGGTGATTAACTTTTTTGGCCATAGCAATTCTCAAAGTTGTTTATTGAGTCTTAGCAGGGTTATTAACTAGGTCAGTGGAGATGATGGCCATATTGACTAAATCATGGATCATTGGATTATGCATGGTAAATAGTTTAAACCTGAATAGCAAAATATAATTTGTCTTCAATATAACTGTGTAGATATGAAAATATGTATACTAGGATTAAAGCAAAATGTAGCCGTTGTGAAAATAATAATTCAAATTTTACTCTTTTGTTGAAGACTGAAAATGTCAACTTATATTTATTGAGGCTCCCTTTAGTAAAGTAACATGACAAAAAGAAAGAGCCATTATTTTAATTTTTAAAATTTTATGATAATGTCTTCTTTATATTGCTTGGAAAACATATCAAGAAGTATTACTTATTGTAAGTATTTGTTGGTATATGCTTATCATAGGAACACCTCAATTTCTTTTTGTCTTCAACTTGTGCTGTTGGTTCAGTATGCCCCCAGTGTGATTCTAATCATCATGTGGTAGTGATTAGAAATTTGGCTGGCCTAGGGTATTTGCTTTCTTTGTAGTAAGTCATGTAAGAAAATGAAAGAAGACAATGTAGAGGCCAAGTCTTTCATAAAAAAAAACAACAAAAATAACCCTGTTTGGCTTTACGAATTCTATCAGTATTTCTCACTGAATTTTCTCAAAGTGGAATAATTCTCTGAGAGAACCAATTATTTTCTTCTGTGTTGCCAAATAAAATGATCTCTTTTGCTTCCTCTCGGCTAAAATGGATATTCAGATGACAATCCTAAAGGTTGAAAAAAAGCTTGTTCAGTACTCTGAAAGAGAACATAGTCCAAGAAAATTCCTTTCACTTGATTTCCTGTGAATGGATTTTTACATTAGCTTTGTTCTAGTTAAATTCAGGAGATTAACTGGTAGTCCAGCATTGGTTATACAGTGTTTTCTTTCTTCAAGCATTCATATATGCAGTGTCATGGATTTAATAAACATGAAATGAAGTACATAATGAGTATCTTATGTTTAAAAAGAAAAGCTCTTCTAGTGATTTGGGGGAATTTTGTGCAATATAAGATTGTCAAAATGTTCAGATGTATTTAAGCATAAAAAAGTCACACAGAAAAAAATATATATATATGATTCAGTTTTCTTCTTCAAGCTCAGAAGAATATATATTCATTTGGGTATTGATAGAAAATAATTCCTAACTTTACTTTAGTAATTCTTCTATCCAGGTTGATTTCTGTTAAGAACAACAGTATATTTTCACATTTTTGCATCTTTACTCAGGATATGTAGTAGAAATCTTAGTCATAGCACCATTTAAGACATGTAACAGACGTCTTTGGGAAATGATATCGTGGCAGTATTTCTACTTGTTTGTAGTCTTTATGTTAGCTCCCCCTTGGCTAAAAGTATGCATGAATACTTTTGAACTTTACAACAAAGAGATTCTGCTAAAATTCCATGAGAGGCAGCATGGCTTAAGTGGAGAGAGCCAGTATTGGGCTCAGGAGGACTTAGCTTAAAGTCCTTCCTCTGATGCCTGTTAGATGTACAACTGTAGGTGTTCCACTTAGCCTTTTAATGCCATGGTGAATTCTCTAAGACTATACGAATAAGTTGCTGGTTTGCATAGGTGGATGAAATTTCTATACTAGGAGTTACTTCTACTGATGAAACCACAGGTTTGGATTTTTAAAAAATTCATAAACTTTTTTTGACAGTAACAAACTTCAGCAGAATTTTGTTGAAAAAGATGTCAGCTAAATTGTTATTTCATGTTAAATTTTGTCCCTATTTTTATATATCACTTTTTTTATCTCTAGAGATAATTTAATCCTTTAAAAAATCTATGATGGGAAGCTTTAGTCTAATTGTATTTGAGTTGTATTCCAGTAAATAGTTGGGGGTGTCTTTGAGCCCATACCTGGTAACCACTAGTACGAATTGAAAGACATCTAGTCAGGACTGGGGTGTAGTCTATGAAAAACAGTTATAATTTTCTATTTGTTTTCTATATTCTGTTACACATACTGTGTTTTCTTTCTGTTACGTAGGGCATGTAGGTTCATTACATAATCAGTGTGGTTTTTTCCCCCAACCTGATTCCTAGAAATATATATATATTTCCAGAAGTATATATGTATACATATAAATATATTTTAATAAATATATATTTCCAGAAATATATGTGTACATTTATATATATTGTATATGCATATGTAATATATATTTCCCCAGAAATGTATGTGTGTGTGTGTATGTGTAGACACATACATATACATATATATTTCTGGGAACCAAGTTTTTTATTTGAATTTTGAAACGAATTTCAGGGACATATGTTTGATGTGTATGTCATGGAAATAATGTTCTATATCTTGATGGTGAAGCACAATTTTAGAAATGTTTGATTCAGTCTTCATCTGTTTATTTTGAGAAGTGTTAAAAAATGTGGAATCCACATGTGAGTTGGTTCCTACCAAAATCTCAGCTTTCTCACCCTGTTAGATGGATATTTGGAAAATGAATTCCTACCTCTGAGGCTTAGTTCCATGAAGGAAGTAGTCCGTCCTGTTCTGAGCAGATTGAAACAATGAAAAGAAACTGGTCACATCGTGAGAGAAAAATCCCTATTTCATTTTGAAGATTTTTTTTAAAAAGTTGATAAATACATTTCATTTCTGTTCTGTACTAACTAAAGTAAAAATCAACAACAGAAATTATGTATTTATGATTTTCAACTAGGTGATCAATACACAAGTTATAAAAGATCTGTATTATCTTCGTGGATTTCTGTACCTAACCACTTGAATAGACTTATGATTTGATCTTACTGGTGTTGATCCCAATTTGTCCATACCTTTTGTCCTATGCAACTGTTGTTTATTTCTTCTATAGAGATACTTTCAGTGCTCTGAAGGCCTTTCTCTAAGTCTTTTCCAGATTCTTAGTAGCAAGGCTTCCCTCAAACTATCTATCTTTTAACTTTTACATATGAAGAGCCTACTCCTTTCCCAATCATATCTTTTATACAAAGACTCAGTGTGTTGTAACAGTTACAGACTGACCTTGGAGCTGAGAAGACCTTCATTCACATATTGCCTTTATTACTTAGTAGCTATATAGAAAATTTTGTACTCTATTTTTTAGACAAAAGTCTGCCAGAAACAATTTAGATTAAATTAATTCTAAACATTTCCACTTAGAGAGAGAGCCAAAGGCAGGCAGTTAGTTACCCCATGCCTTTGAAAATGTCTTTAACACAAGCCATTTTAGAAGGACAATTTTCTGAAACAATAGAAACAAATTCCACAGTCAAGACTGAGCAAGATTCAGAACATTAACAACCTAAAACTGTCAGCACACCCTAGAAAAGCAGTTCTCAGAGTGTGAGCTGCAGACCCCTGGGGGTCCCCCAAGACTGTTTTAGGAGCTCTGTGAGGTTAAAACTTTCTATAATAATATGAAGACATTTCAATCTCTAATATGATAAATATGGATAGATATAGCCTACATAAAAAGTCTTTGGTTTTCTCATTTGTTTTTAAGAGTGTAAAGGAAGTTTGAGAACTGTTACTCTAGAAATCATTTCCCTAAAACTCTTCAATCAGGGGCAACTGTAGTGCAATGGATAGAGTACTAGACTTGGAATTAGGAAGACTTGAATTCAAATCAGACCTCCGACATTTACTAGGTGTATGACCCTCAGTCAAGCCCTGTCTATCTCAGTTTCTTCAATGGTAAAATGAGGATAAATAAAGTTCCTACCTATCCTCTCCCCTTCTCCTCCTGTCCTCCTCTTCCTTCTTCCTCTCCTCCCTCTTCCTCTCTTTCTCTCTCCTGTATCAATAAAATTAGAGGGGTGTACTAAAATGATTTCTAAGATCTCTTCTCCCTTTTAATTCTATACTCTTTAGGCTAGGAAAGAAAGAGCAACAATGAATATAGAGATTGGAAAACCAAGACAAATGAGATGATTGGGAAATAAATATCACAATGCTCAGATGTCTTCCCCCCACTGTCTTCTCCTTTACCTCATCTCACATGAAGAAGTGCTCTTCTTGCCAAGGCTAATGGTTCTACACACATCCTTTATTCCATTTCATCCTGTCTTCTTCACCAGATTGCCTCATCTTTTATCTCTAATCTAAACATATCTTCAGTATCCCCTTGCCTACTGGCTGTTTCCCCACTGCCTTCAAGTATCCTTACATATCCCCCAACCTCAAAAAATTCTCACTTCTGAGATCTGTCTCTTCCCTCTAGCTGTCATCCTATGCTCTCCTTCCTTTTGTTACTAATTTTTTTTTGGTGAAAATTGTCTCCACTTCCTCTCCTCTCACTGTTTTCTTAACTGTCTGCACTCGGGCTTCTGACCTCATCATTCAGCTGAATTTGTTCTCTCCAAATACTTATTGGCTTGATTTGACTTGACAATCCTTAGTGAGTTCAACTTACGAGACCTGACAAACTACATTTCTGAAAGAACTGCTAGGTGTGATTTCTGGGCCTAAAAGGGGGGTGGTGCTGGATGAATGGGACTGGAGAAGGGCAAATGCTTCAATTTTCTAAAAAGGAAAGAAGGAGGATTACAAAAACTACACATGAGTGAGCTTTTTTTCCTTGAAAAGCTCTAGATCACGTTAAAAGGGATGATTTGTGGGAACTTAGAAGAAAGGAAACCAGTAAATACTAAAAAAAAATAAGCATGGTGTTATTAAAAATAAGTCATGCCAGATTAACTTCATGTTCTATTTTTTTTGACAGGATTATTAGACTTGTAGATCAGGGGAATGCTACTAGGCATATTTAGATTTCAGCCTGGCAAAATCTTTTGTTCTATACCTGTAGATCAGATAGAGAGATATGAGATAGATGATATTACAATTTCATGAATTTTCTGCTGTTTTTTGAGCTCAGTCCAAAGTGTAGTCAATAAAAATCTGATGACATCTTTATAACGGAGTGTACTAATGATCTGTGCTTGGCCCTACTTATGCCATTATACATTTTTATCACTGCTTTGGATGAAAGCATTAGTGGTATGCTTTTTATATTTGTAGATGCCATGAAGATGGGAGAGATAACTGACATGTAAGAAATCAGAATCTGAATCTAAAAGTTCTCAACACAGCTAAATAAAGGATCAAATCAAGACTGCATGGACAGTTTTCTTTAAAATAATTTTTTGATATCTTTTGTTTTTTATATCACCAGAATTTCTCCCAGTATATGTTCCCTTCACCCCTACCAGAGAGCCATCCTGCTTTGGGTGTCAAGAGAAAGAAGAGAAAAAAAATTAGAAATAGTAATTAACATATTAAAAGCATCTGAAAATACATTCAGTGTGACGACAAAAAAGAGAAAGGAACAAGCACCTACTATGTGCCAAAGTACTATGACAAGTGTTTTATAAATATTATCTCATTTGATCCTCACATAACCCTGCAAGGTAGGTGCTATTATCATTCCGAGTTTACAGTTGAGGAAACTGATGTAGACAGAGTTTAAGTGACTCTTCCAGTTACAGTTATTAAGTCTCTGAGGCCCGATTTGATGTGATAGGAATGAATGTAAAGCTCTAAATTTGTGTTTGAAAAAAATATACTTCATAGGTAAAGGATGGAGGAAACTTGGTAGACAGCAGTTCCTATGAAAGATATCTGGAGGTTTTAGTGGACTTCAAGTTTGTTATGAGTTTGACAGGGTAGCTAAAAATACTGAGACTGTTCTAGGTAGTATTTAGAGGGACATTCTACCCACAATGAAGCAATAGTTCTGCTGTTCTCTGCCCTTGTTAGGAGATATTCGAAACACCATATTGTATTCCCAGCATCACATTTTAGGAAAGTTATAAACAAGTTAGAATAAGTCCTGGAGAGGGCAGCCAGAATGCTGAAAGACTAAAGAAGCCAGGCAAGTATCAGATGAAAAAAACGAAACTAGTGGTTGTTAGCTTGGAAAACAGAAGATCTAGCAAGGACTTGTAAGCTGTGTTCAGGCATTTGAAGGGCTGTATTTAAAGGGCTGTGAAGTAGGAAAGGGATTAGATCTTTTACTACTTCCTCCCAGAAGGAAGAATTAGGAGTAAAAGGTGGAAATTACAGAGGCAGATTTAAACTTGATGAAAGGAAAAACTTCCTAACGAAGCTCTTCAGAAATCCAGTGGGCTATTTTTGGATGTAGTATAGTCTTCTGAAGACCTTCAAGTAGAGGTCAGAGACCACCTCTTGGAGAGCTGATAGAAGGGATCGTTAGAAAGGTGTGGATGAAACCATAAAGTTTCCTGTTGCTCTTAGGGTGTTGTTTTTTTTTTGTTTGCTTGTTTGTTTGTTTGGAGCAGCAGGAGCAAAGCAGTTGTGCAGAGCTGTCTGATATGACTAGTTCCTCAAATTTTTAAAGGCTCTATACTTGAATTTTCTTTTGTATTATTGGGTAATAAACAGTTCTTTTGAGCAATTATGTGTACTTCACATTCTGGGCCAAGAACATCAGTTTCTATACAGTGATTTCCAGTAAGAGTTACAATTAATGGGAAAGTGTTAGCAGCAGAAAGTTTGAATCATGCATACATCCTGTTGGACTTTACAGGCAGGCACAAAACAGCTTTGTGGCATGTGGTATGAGTGACATTAACACCCTGGGAAATAGCCACTGGTCTCCTCTCCCGGGGAGGGAAACGATTTGTCAGGTAAGATGAAAAGAATACTGATTACCACTGTATCTCTATTGGGGACAGTGAGCTGTGTGTGATTTTGGTAGCCATTTGGAAAGCTGCATTGCCGTTATCTCCATTTGGTGAACTGGGCTGGCTGTATTGTGTTGCAGGTCCTGTGCAATAATTTTTCTTGATCCAGTGCTTTAAATATAAACTTTATAGCTTTAGCAACTAATCCATCACTTGAATTCCAAGAACCCAGTTTAAACTGTCAGAAATGGAGATAGTGAACAACTAATCCAGAGAAAACTTAACCCTCAACTCCCCATACCACTAAATAAATGTTGGCTATCTGATAAATTTAAGTAAAAAAGATTCACTGTCAGATTTCTTAAAAAAAAGACTATAATAAAGATAAAATAAAATAAAATAAAGATACAGCATATCAGAATGAAGAATAAATCAGAACAAAGCATAAATATTTCTGTAAATGTTTATTTTTCCAGATTCCATTTTACAAATGCTCAAATGACTTAATATCTACTTGAATAGAAAATTTCATTAAGGGATATTGACCAGTGGCCAATTAAGTGTTTCAAGAAGCTTGAAAACATACCCTGGCATTTTTGTGATTTGTGCAGTGTTGCTATTACATCCATATGTGGTCAGGTCGCTTTGTGATTCTTGAGTAAGCTATGGTTTTATAAGAACTGTATAAATTAGTATGACTCACTATAGACTTTGTAAAGGCTTAGCTTCAGGGTTTTAAATAGCTGAACACTGTGGGGGTTTTATCTCTTTATCAATCATAAGTATTATTTAGTTTAACATTTATTGAAAAGTTCCCTGCTGGAGTAAATTTAGAACATGCATTACTGGGAGAAAAAAAAAGTTGGAATTTTCTCCATTTCGTAGGTGGACTCAGTGTGTTCTTTCTTAATGTCATTTGTCTAATAATAGATACCTAAAGTAGTATTGAAAACAGCATACTTTATCTGAAGTACAATAGGTTGGAGATAAGTGCATATTCAAAAATCTCTTATTACTAGAATCTCAGAATCATAAAATTTGAAAGGGACCTTAAAAGTCATCAAGTTCAGGAATCCCTTTTGCAACATCTTTGCCAAATTGTTATCCATTCTCTGAACATTTGATATTATTGGCTTCCTTTATCTGGACACTGTACTTAAGTTAATCTACCTGAAAATCAAATTAATCTTTTAAAGGCATGTCATATAGTCTAGCTTACATAGAACTTGTGGAGAACTTAAGTCCTCAGGGTTTTCTCCTTATGAATTCTCTTTCAGATTCTGAGTCCCTACCACTCATAGATTTTCGAGAGTTGAAAGTTAACTTTAAGATCCTCCTTTCTAACTTGTCCCTGATCAGTCATCTGCTCCACAAAGAAGATGATCATCCAACTTCTACCTGAAGGTTTCCAATGAGGGGTTGCCTGTTACTGCCCTTGGTAGTATGTTCCACTCATAGACAGCTCTAATTATTAGGAAAATTTTTCTTATGTTAATTTGCTTCTCTGTGCCTTTTACTTGTTGCTTCCAGTTTTAATTTTGGGGGCCAAGTAAGACAAATCTAATTGTCTTTCCCATGACACCCTTTCAGATAATTGAATACAAATATAATTTCCTTCCCTCTGATTCTCTTTCCTAGTCATCCTATTCTGGACATACTTAGCTAATAAATGAGTGCATATATCTGTCTATATCTATACCTATATATCTCTGTAGAGAATTATATATCTATGTATATGTGTATAAGTATGTACAAGTACATATGTATATATGTATAAGATAGAAATATATGCATGTATGTATCAGATGTATTGATATCTATAGATTTATAAATATGTATGTCTATAGATCTATATATGTAGATCTATTGATATATATATAACTATGTATATGTGTATAGATCTATATCTGCCTATAGATATATAAATATAGATACATATATGTATATATTCACAGTTACAGCATTTCTCTATCTCCTTTTTTCCTGCATGTTGGGCCCCTCAGTGCAGGCTATGATCAGATTTTTTGGCTATCATAGCATACATTTGACTAATACTTAGGCTTTTGTCCATTTGTCCACTCCAGAATAGTTTCAGATGAAACTAGATACCCCTCAGGGTTCAAACCCAGCTAAATTTTAGCTATTAATAATTACTGTTGTCTTTTTAGTATTGTAGTCTTTTTCCTAATATTATATTTACAAATTTGCATTGATATTCATTAGAAATATTGGTCTGTAGTTGTTTTTGTTTTATTTCTCTCTAGTTTAGGTATTGAGATTATATTTGTATCATAGGTTGAGTTTAGTAGGCTCCCTTCTTTTCCTATTTTTATAGGTTATATAACAGCAGAATTCACTTGGTTTGAATGGTTGATATAATTCATTTATAAATCCATCTGGTCCTAAACTTTTTCTTTAAGAAGTTAATTTGCCTTATTTAATTTCTTTTTCTGAGCTTAAGTTTTCTATTTTGTATCCTTTTAATTTATGAATTTTATATTTTTGTAAACATCCATTTAAATTAAATTATAAGTTCTGTCAACATGTGATAGGGCAAAGTACCATCTAATAATTTCATTTGGTCTTAATTTTTTCTGATTTTCCTTTTTATTTTTGATACTGGTAATTTGGTTTTCCTCTTTCCTTTTAAAGTCACATTAGCAAATGGTTTGTCTTTTTTCAAAAAGTCAAATCCTAGTTTTATCAGCTCAGTAGCTTTTTTTGCTTTCTGTTTTTTCATCTCTTTAATTTTGTCATTTTCTATTTTGGTGCTTAGTAGTGACATTTTGATTTGTTATTTTTCTAATTTTTTAGTTGCATGATCAAGTCTGTTAATTTATATCACTGCTATTGAGGGGACAAAAAGGAATAAGGTTGGTAGAATAAGATGGAGGGAAATAATTAACAGTTATGATTGAGAGCTTAAATTGATGAAGTTACCTATAAAATGGAGGAGGGTAAAAGAATGGGTTAGAATTCAGTAGTGTGTTGATTATGAGACACACTTAAAACATTGAGATTTACATAGAATTGAAATGAAAGACTGGAAGTAAATCTATTATGTTTCAGATGGACTCATAAAAGCAGGTGAGCAATCATGATTTAGACAAGATTACAGTAAAAACAGACTTGATTAAAAGAAATAAACAGGGAAACTACATTATGCATAAAAGCTACATTATGCTTAAAATCACTATTAATGAAGAATTCTAAGCAAACTCATATCAGCAGCAAATAGGGCATGTTTTATCTTCTTTGTGCCTATCTTTGCACATTTAATTTCTTTCCCTTATCTGACTGCTGTTTTTAGCACTTCCAGAACTGTCAGTTAATAGTGGGGAGAATGGGCAACTTTATTTTATTCTTGATTTTATTGGAAAAGGTTTTAGTGTATCCCCATTGCATGTGTTGCTTGCTTTTGGGTTTATATAGATAATTATTACGATATTTAAAAAGATCTTTCACTGCCTGTACTCTGTAGGGTTTTGTTTTTTAAGAGCATAAATGAGTGTTATATTTTGTAAAGGCCTTTTCTATGTCCCTTGAAATAATCATGTGGTTTTAGATGTTTTGTTGAATCATCCTTGCATGCCTTGTATAACTACAACTTGGCTATGATAAATGACATCTTTAATGAATTACTGAAGTTTGTTTGGCAAGGTTTTATTTAAAATATTAAATTTTGATATTTATTAGTGATATTGATTTATAATTCTCTTTCTGTGATTTCTCTTTTCCTGGCTTAGATATTAGGACTATATTTATCTTACAAGAGAAGTCTAACAGTACTTTCTCAAATTTTGAGAATAATTTGTGCAGTAGTGATACTAGTTGCTATTTTTTAATTCGATCATATTTTCCCATGATTTCATCAGAACCAGGAATTATTTGTCTTTCATACTTCCTTTATAATAAAGTTCTCTTTCATTTTTAAAAGACTGGGTTATTTAAGATCTCTTTTTGATTTTCTCTTAGTTTGAGTATTTTATAATTTTGAAGATATTCTCTATTTCTTTTGTGTTTTCAGTTTTGTTAGCATATAACTATACATAGTGGGTTCCAATAATTATTTTAATTTCTACTGGTTTTGTTGTGATGTCACCTTGTTCATTTACTAATTTGGTGATAATGATTTTCTGCATCACCAATTATAGATTGGCCAAAGGTTTGTCAATTTCATTAGTCTTTCAAAGAATTTATCAATTCTATCTTTTGTTTATAGTTTGTTTCCTCTAATTTTTAATATTTCCTGTTTTGTATGTGTTTTAGATTTATTTGTGGACTTTTTAATTTTAAGTGCCTATTCAAGTAACTAATTCTCTCTTTTATTTTGTTAATATATATTGAGAGGGATTGGCTTTTCCCCTGAGGGCTACTTTACCTGCATCCTGGATATTTTGGTAGGTTTTTTCATCATTACTATTTTTTGGACATAATTATTATTTCTCTGACTTTTTTCTTTGGCCCTCTTATTATTTAGAATTTCATTTTAAAATCTTCATTTGAATCTGTGTCTCTTGTTTTTACTTCAGGAACTGATTATTATATATATTTTTTGCATTGTAGTCAATAAGGATGTGTTTACTATTTTAACTTTTTTACATTTGTCTGCAATATCTCAGTGCTCCAAGAACTAATCAATTTTTATAAAGATTCAGTGTGGTACTGAGGGATCTCTTATCAGTCTCTGTCTCTGTCCTTTAGAAGTCCCATTTAGAAGATGTCATAAGTCTTTTAGCTCTTATTTCTTCAAAACTTTGCTCTATTGTATATTTTCCTTTTTCTTTGTCTTTTTGTTAAACATATCTAAAACGGAGAGAAATGTTGAAGTCTCTTCAAACTGTTGTACTGCTATCTATGTTTTGTAATTATTTTACTTTTTTCTTTATGAATTTAGATGCTAAGGCGTATAAGTTTAATACTGATAATGGTTTGTTGTCTTTGGTTCCTTTCAGTACAATGTAATTTACTTATTAGATTAGTTTTTGTTCCGTTAGAAGTTTGTTTTTGCTTTATCTGAGATTGCCTTTGCAACTTCTGCTTTTTTGCATTCATTTGATATGCAATAAATTTGTTTTTTGCCCCTCATTTTAATTCTTTGTATGTTTTTATTTTTTTAAGTGTGTTTCTTGTAATTAACATCTTGTGGGGTTTCGTTTTCTTACATAATATGTCACCGTTTTCATTTTATTGGATTGTTTCATCCATTCACATTTAAAATTATGAAAGGGAACTTTCCCCCCTCCTCCTTCATAGACATCTTACTTTACGTCTCCAGTTGTTTTGATTTAATCTACTAAGGCAACTCTATTATTGGCTCTCTTTACTTTGTCATCAAGCTCCTTCCTCTCTGGTTTGTTACCCATTTCCCTAGTTTTAGGGTTTTGCTTATTAGTTCTTTTTTATTTCTTCTTTTTATCTAGTTATTCAGTTCTCTTTATTATTTCTCTCTCAACTGAGTAGTTAAATAAAATCCTCTTCTTCCTCAACTTCTTTATCAGTTTTAAAAACTTCATTCTCTCTGCTTTTTTCTAAAAAGGATTGGTTTGTCTGATTCTTATTATTTATCTGCCTTTTCTGTCTATTCTAGACTTTTATTCATGGATTCATGTGCCTTATATTCTTTTTAGTCTCTGCATTCCTTATGGAATTAAAGCTTCTAAGATACTTATCTTGATTTTCTTCTTCTAAATACTTTTTATGTTATTGTCTTACAAATGTTGTCTTCTTTTTCCGTGGTGCCTCACTCTTAGAAATACAAGTTCCTTCAGGTGCTAGAAAGGATATTATTCCATAGGAAGAATTTTCCTATATCTTTGATTGTGCAGTTCATTATTAATCTTTGCCTTCCCCATGATCATTTTTTACCCATTTACCATGCATTCTCTTCCCTGGGTCCAAGTCTCCCTCATTGTTCTGGATGTCAGTTCCCTATCCCCACCCATGGGTTCTCATTACAACTAATATCCACAGATTATATCCATTGTAAAGTTCCAATCTCCCTTAATAGATTGTCTCTTTTCCCTTATAAGACTGTTTTTTCAGTGGTACCCTCCTCTCACAACTTAAGCAAGATTTCCCTCTTTCTTCCCTCCTTTTGCATCTTTGCTCATTCTGTCATATCTCTCCTTTCCAAGAGATAAGAGATATTTTCTCTTCATTGTTAATCTTTCATTTTAATAGAGTACATCACGCATTACTTTCTTATCTTCTTCCTCCTCTCTCCCCTTTTATGCATCTTCCCCTTTTGTAGTTTAGTCCTACAAAAATATTAATTGTACATGGGGCTGTTAGGATTGGTTCATGATATTTCAGGTCTTTTTCTTATCCATCAATTCTGTTTGTTTTCTGCTTTCATCCTTTTCTTATGGATGTTTAGAAGGAAATCTCTTAATGTTGTCTTTTGTTATGTTGTTGTTGTCCTTGGTTGCTATATTTGTGAAACTTTTTTGAATTCCTTTTGTCTGGGGTGTTTGAGAATCAAATAATTTGTTCAAGTCTAGTTTTCTTCCTAGAAATACTTTGAGTATCTCTTTTATTGAATATGCATCTTTTTTTGATTAATAAGTAAGCTCAAATTTGCAGGCTATGTTGCCTTTGCTCTTTTGAATGAATACATTATTTCATTCTCTTCTGTGATTTCTGGAAGGTGTCAAATAATATTGTGGTATTTGAATTTGCTTTCCTTTATATTTGAAGGTTTGTCTTAGTCACTTGTAGAATTTGCCATTTGTCCTTGCAATTGTTAAATTTAACTACTGTGTCTTAGAGTTTTCAGCATACTTTTTTTTTTCTTTTCTGGAGGTAATGCATATTATTCTTTCAGTTGGCACTTTACATTCTGTGTATTTCCATTCCAAATGAGTTATTCTCTATTTTATTTCTTTGGTGACACTTGCCAACATGTATTAAAATTTTTGTGTTCTACCAATTTGTTCTGTTGTGCAGGCCATAAATTCTGTTTTCAGAATTCTTATTTCTCTTTTAAACCATTCAGTAACATCTGGCTAATGTTTCATTCTTTCTTGAGAGCCCTCATGTTCCTCTGCCTCATCAAGTTTTCATTCACTTTTCTTTAAACTAGAGTATTTCCTCATAGATTACTGAATTCTTTTATGTGATCTGGAGACTATATCTTCTTCTATTATTAATATCTTTCCTGTTTATCTGCTTGCACTCAAAAATTGCAACTGATTTTTCTTCTTCCAAAGATCTTTGGTAAAACAGCCTTTTCCCCCCTTTATTTTTCCTTATTGTTCGCTTTCTGACTCCTTCCTTTTTGATGATGATTTCCCTAGGAGTTGCACATCAAAAAGAAATTTAAACCACTTCCCACATTGGGCAATTTATGTTCCTCAACCTCATTATCTGCCACAGGTAACTTCTAGGGGGATGAAACTGACCCCAACCAGATGCTGGACTTTTTCAGGTTTAGTAGAATGCCACTTAGCCACAGATTTATGGCCCCAGTTCCCTCTGTTCTCAGTTCTCTAGCTGAACTCTGTTATAGCACAGAATGCTATCATGCTACTGTCCCTACTGGGAACACCTTTTGCCTTTTAGTTTTCCATGGCACTGGGAGAAGGGGAGAATGAGAAGTGTTGCATTCTGTTGTAAGCCCTTGGATTTGCTTTGTGAAACCTTGATGGAGTGTAATGGGTTGTGGAGAGGGGGTGCTGAGTGAGCATATTAGGGGTTATGGATTAACCTTTTTTGCTTTTAGTACATTAAGATTTTACCGTGTTAGTCCTTGGGATCCTATGCTGTGGAGACAGCGGGAATTTTATCTCTTGCACATAATTCCAATTTTGTAGAGATGAGAAAGCTCATGATGTTTGGAAAAATTATCTGACCCTCCATCTCACTGGCCATTTGACCCAAAAGTCCTAGATAAGGAGTTAACATCAATTAGTATCAAATAATGAATTAACCAATTATTATTAATATCAGTTCTTATCAATGAATTAGCATTAATACTTAACATAAATGCACTAAATGGTATAGCATCTAAATTCTTTAAGGAAAAATGATTCAATTTGAAGGGAGGAATAGATAGTGAAAATATACTCATTAGGGAACTCAGCATACTCATTTCAGACCTAGACAAATATAACTACAAATTTAACAAAAAATAAGCTAAGGACATGATTAAAATTTTAGAAAAATTTATAAAAATCATAAAATATGATAAGAACTTTGGTCTTGTAGTAGAGTAGTTTAGTTTGTTGTTTCAATACTAACAGTTCCATACCATTGCCTAGTCATATTAATACATTCATAAACTATTACTTAATCAGTAATGTCATCCTCATCAGCTAACATTTAACAAGTGCATATTATTCACAGGATATGATGTTAGTCACTTTTCTTAATCACCTTACATATTTACTCACTCATGTAGAACCAGAATTTCTTTACAGAAATTTTTCGGTTTAGTACTTCCTTATGCTGACTTTGCTTCTTATAGCAGAATCTGTAGTCTTCTCAAAATGCATTTCCATATCAAGAACATGAAGGCTATTCTTTGTTCCAGTGGCCCTTCCAACTTGGACAACCTAAGTTTCCTTATAATATAATAGTGTGGCTTCCTCTTTCTCACATCATGAGTTCCAGGAATCATGGTTATAGCTATTCCTTTTAAAATGCCGTTACATCAATAACAAGAAGTTTTCTTGTTACTGTAGTAATAACTTGTACGTCAATATAGGTATTTTGTATACCAGTATGTAGTCTATCAACTACTTTTTAAAAGAACACTTTTGTGGCCAATGAATTACTTTGTGATCAAGCGACACTGGTCTTGTAGTTCTTACTAATGACATTCCATCTCCTGACTCACATGACATTTCATTGACTGTCCTCCATCTCTGGAATGCTTTCTTCTCACTTCTGCTTCCTGGCTACCAGGGCTTCCTTCAGGTTTCATCTCAAAGCCCACCTCCTGCAAGTAGTCTTTAGTCCATCCTCCAGACATTCTTCTGCTCCTCACTCCCTTCTGTCCTTACTCCTTCCCTTCTGCTAGTGCGTTCTATCTGATATTACCTCCCGATTACTGTATGTGTGTATATATGTGTGTATGTATGTGTGTGTAAATACACACACACATATCTGTATATATATAGGAAAATAGTTGGTTTTGTGTTGTTCACTCCATTAGAATGTAAGCTCCTCGAGTGTAAGGACTGTAAGGGTTTATTGTCTGACTGATTGAGATTAAGCAATTTAATGGCCAGAAGCCAAGAGGATAATATGGTGACATTCTCCTCCCAGGAGAGGGGTCTGTTTCCAGTATTTTCTATTTTAGTTTGCTATCTCCGCTTTGGTGTTCTCTGTGACAGTATCGTGATTCACTTAATAAGTCTTCTTCAAATCATAGAGATTTGAAATAATGGAATTTTAAAGCTGGTAGGGGCCTTTGAGATCATCTAGTCCAATTCCCTCATTAAACGGATGAAGAAACAGACTCCGGGAGATTAAGTGACTTGCCTAGGATCACATAGTTAATGTACAAGATGGGATTCAAACTGACTTCATTCATTCTGACTTCAGGTCTAGCTCTTTATCTAAACACTTTACTGTACTGCCTCTCCAGGTAAAGATATTTATCTAATATTATACAACCCAGTGATAGTAGAGTTCCACAGGCCTAAAATTCAATTTCATTTAGTTTTTTTAGAGAGAAGCATATATTTATCTCTTTATGAAATGTTTTAAAACTTTTTATTTCCATAATTGAATAATAATTTCATAGTTAAACTACTCTAAGACATTAGTGACACTAATATTCATAGTGTACTGGAATCTCATATTAACATTTTCCACTTTAGATTAAGATTTGTTGTAAGGTAGATTCATTTTGGATATCTTCTCTAATTAATGATCTTATCAGTGTGAGTCTTCCCTCCAACAATGAAGATGCCTTTTCTTTATAGAAAACTCTTGTCCCATAAATTTTCATAGATCCATTTACTCAACGTGCTGGAGGCTTTCCGTGATGCTTTTTTACATTACATAGGTACTGGTATAGCACTCAAATTGTCAGTCTGTTATCTTTCACTCTTGCTACATTATTGCACTACCTTTCTCCCCCATCACAAATCTTCTGGATGATTTGCTTTACAACATTTCTTTCATACAGTTCCTTGTTGGCCATGTGCTATAGCTTACTTAGGTTTGTCATAAATTGCTCCATTGCTCCACTGTTACCCACAATTTTGATTTCTCACTAATTTTTTTCCCACTATTCATAGACATCTAGCATCACTAGATGAAAAACAGGTGTTTAAGAAGGTAGGTTTTTGTGTTGTCTGTAATATAGGGATCACTGAAAATATAGTTCAGCTTCCCAAATTCCAGGCTGCTTTTCTCATTGTCTTTAATTTCAGGTTGAGTCCTTGTAGTACACCTGCATTTTCTGTCCAAGGTATCTGCATTGATGTTCAAATTCATTTGGCCTTCCATTCAGTTAGCATATCATAATCCAGACTAGACAGTAGGCATTCTTGATCCACTTAGTCTTTTCTATGTATCTTGTCAGATTCAACAGTTTTGAATTAGGGTGGATCGCTTTTAAGAGATTAAAGTTAGAACTTAATGAAATTAGTATAACTCCCACAACAACAGAAACATCTGGTAGACTTACCATCTATAAGGAATCTATCTTTGATTTGGACTCTGCCCTGGAAATATTTTATGACAGTGTAAACATATTTCATGAGCATACCTCTATTTGATATTGCTAAACAGAGGATTATAAATACAATTTTCTCTGTTGTTGAATCTATTAGAAGCTTTCATTTGATCTTAATATATGCAATACGTTTTTGAAGAACAGGTAAGACTGTATTTTACCAAATGAGATGCTTTTTTAAAAAAAAATCAACAAATAATAAACATAACAGGATCTTATATTCTCTCCACTTTCATTCAGTTGTGAAATGGTGAAGACATGGTCTACTGTTTGCAAAAACCTACCAATTCCTCTCATATGTTTTCATTAAGAGTACCCTCAGAAAACGTTTAAATCATTTTCAAGGTTTCATTGGGATGAAAAGACAGATTTATGGCTCAGTGATTACTGATATCATCTTGATTATATTTTTTCCCCAGTGATAATAATGTGATTCCCTCTCCTAATTATTTCACATACCTTAGAAATTGATATTCATAAGTCTTTTTAAAACTGTGTCACCTCCAACTTGAGTTTCTTCTTAACATCTACCAGATCTGATCCAGTTGTTTTTCCTCTCTCTGACATCTTTGGTGCCATTTCCACATCTTTCTTTGAGTAACAGGAGCATGAGATGTTAGAGTCCAACTGTACATGTACGTTACTGTCATCAGTGAAGAAAAGAATTTATTATAGAAATATTGATAGTTGTGCTTCTTTATTCATTCTTTTCTTGTAACTGTTTTCTTCTTTAAATGGTCTTGGGAAGAACTAACTTAATTGGGCATTGTGCCAAGGTTTCTGCAGACTTGTTTTCCTACTGTTTCTCACTGTTTTATGAGGTGATACTGCTCATAAGCTTCCACCATCCTCCATAAGGTTTTACAAATGAGTTTATGTTCCAAACATGTGTCTCACTAGGCTGTCATGTGTCTCTACTTGGCAAAGGACTCCGGCTGGCTGATGTAGTTTCTGGGCTATTTTAGCCACTTTATTTTGGCAGTTTCTTTAAAACATCACTTAAATTTCCATAAGAAAGAATGATAGTCATGGAAGTGCCTTTTCCTCTTTCTTTTTCTCATGTCTCACTCCTTTTGTCTTTATGCTTCAAGTTAGAGTTGATTTTTATTTCTTCAATGCCAAGTCGATAGTCTGACTGCACATCATTCTGAAAGAAGATTTTCACATTGGCAACCCAATTGTTTTCTAGCTATTAGTCTTTAGTTATTTTCATATGATTTTTTTTGATGCTTACTATGTCCAGGGCCTTCAGACTCATCTTTTTGAAGAAATAGTTTTTGATACTGGATGCAAAATTTCTGCATAGTTACCAAGCCATTGCTTTCTTTCATTTCTAAATCCTAAACCACACTTTTTTTAAAACCATTCTCCACTATGTCTAACATTGCACTGAAATAGCAAAGTATTAAGCTATTTGTTTGCTTCGTTGGAGGATCTGATTAAAAATGTGGTAGAATTCCTTTGCCTTCTCATCCTCTGTAACACATGTTGCTACATAAGCTGACATTGTCTTTGTGGTGTCTCTTTTACTTATGCTCATCATGTTGACAAGATAATCAAGTATCTTGTGAAATGTTTCCTTTGGGTATGCAGTGAAACCAACTCTGCTAGCATCTTTATTTTCTCCCCTAAGAAGAACTCTGACTCATTCTTCCATTTCGTTATTTCAGGAGTATGTAAATTTGTTGGTCATTGGAGTACCAACAGTTAAATTAATGTTTCTAGATTTGTCTGAAAACAATGTTAATTCTTAGCATTTATTACCTCCCCCACCTTCCACTTCTCTGTCACTCTTACCACAGAAGTGAAAATAACTCACATAGGACTATAGATATTCTGTACTTTTCCCTGCTTCTTGGGTTGCTGTGGCAAAGAATTTATCACCTAGGGGCCAATGTACTTGGTATTTATCTGGGCTGATTCTCAGACAGCAGGCAGTCTGTTGTCCTGCCTATACTTGAAGCCTCTTCTTGTAAGGTAGAATATGCCAGCGCTTGTACTGTGCTGACATAGGCTTTGGAGAAGCTAAGTTCACTGCCATGCCAACGTTAAGGATTCAGAGTAGGGCTTTAGTGAATGACCCCACATAAGGGGATTTAATACTAAGACCTTATACAGTGTAATATGGTATATATAGAATAGGGTTTGATATTCTTTATAAAAATAGATGTAGAAGGATGGGACAAACAATTATGTTATAGGCCAACCATGTTAGCACAGATTTTTACTTTAAGAACATAATTTGACATGAAATTTGACATAAAATCGCTCAATTAATGGATATTCACTTGACAAAAAGTCTTTGTTTTATAAGAAGATTTGCATTAGCACTTGTTTAAGCAGAAAGTTCCTCTACTACATTTCAAATTATTTGATTTCAGTTCTTCTGCATCATAAGGACATTTGATTCAGTTCACAGTTATCTTTCTTTTGAGTAGATGACAATGCATAAGGAACCTTGATTTTCACAATTCCCTGGTGAAGAAGATGGATATTCTTGTCCTCACTGAGTAATAAGGAGCAGTTAAGTTAAATGTTTTCTATAGGCTGAAAAGCAATGCAAATCTGAGACAGAATTGAAGTTCCTAAGCTCAGCTTCTGTGCTTTGCATACTAACTGACACTACCTCTCCCATAGTTTTCTATTTTATAAGTTCACGTATATCCTAACTGGCAAATAAGTGGAAGGCTTTCCTCTTGGATGAGTGTTCATTGGCTCTATACAAAATGGCATCTTTGTTGGCAGTCAAACGAACAATGAGTGAATGGATGACTCTGAAGGTCTTTGGAGGTGATCCCCCCAGGTCAGGGTTGAAGCACACTGGATGGGCAGCGTGGGAAGCTAGTGTTACTAGTGCTGAGTAGTGTGATTCTGTGTTAAAGCACTGAATTTTCTAGGTCTCCATCCAGTACATACTTTTAGATTTCTTGTTTTTAAATTTTTAAAATTATTTTTTTTTACATTTGAACAGTTAAATGAAAGATTTTGTGTATCTTATTCCTTCACTTCATATAGTAGGCTCCATATAGAGGAGAACAACTAAGTAGAAATTTAGCTGTTTTTCAGTTCATCTGTTCAGTGTACATCTAGTTGGCTAATAAACTGATTAAACAAAGTTGATCCCTCTTTCAGTTACTGTTTTGTAAACACGCCCTCAAAGTCTTTATTCCATGTCCTACAATTGGAAAGCACCCTTAACAAACCCTACAAGTTGAGGTTCCTCCTTCCTTCTTTAGTATTAGTTTTATAGATCCTAAAGACTGGTCCTAAAGACCTGGCTTATTGGGTTGAATTACACAACTTTAACACAGTTGTTGGACTAATGAGGGGTGCAGTTGTATAGCAATCAATACTTTTACAATCAACGGAACTCTAAAGGCAAAAATAAAGTTTTCCTCTGTAGCTTTGGTGTGGTGACGTTAATGAAATGGCAGATAGTGAAGTTGAGACCTTTTCTCTTTTGGAGTTGAAATGACTTGCAAAAAAAAAAAAAGAAGAAGAAAGAAAGAAAGAAAGAGAAAGTGAGGAGAAGTTTATTTATGAAATGTCACAGAGCCATTGAAGCTCAGCACGCCCCAGTAGCAAAGGCCTTCCCTTGGTGCTTGTTTTCTCCCTGTGACCTTGGATGAACTAGCGGGCAGTATATTATGCCGTGTGATTGTGCTGGTTTGTCATGGTTAGCATTCTGGACTGTCACTGGAATGTAGGAAGCGGATGAATTTGAATTGAACCATGAGGTGGTCTGCCAGGCCCTCTCCTTGTCTTGAGGAAACCTGTCGCTGTTCGTCTGGGCCAGGCCTAATGAAAGCAATGGAAGGAAAGAGAGGTGGGCCTTTGATCTCTTTGTTGCAGTTGCTCCCTGGGAACTCTCTGAAATCAATGCCCTGTTTTCCTGGAGGAATGAATGGCTATGCCTAACTAGCTTTGTAAAGCCATGGGGGAATTCACTGCTTCTGTTTATTGACAGCTGAAAAGGAGCACATGGTGTGGAATGGGCCTTCTTGTGAAAACAAGGGACAGGGAAAATTAGACTTCAATTTAACACAGAAGTATTTGGAAATTCACCCCAAAGAGAAGACGGTGGTTTCTCATGCTTACATTAGAATTACAGAAGTGTATAGTTTAAAATGAACAAGGCTATTTTTTGTTATAACTATGTTACATGTGAGAATGTGGTATGTAACATGCCTTTTTTTCTCTTTTAAGGAAATTAGTTCACATTTTTTCCTCAATGTAGTAGAGAAATCCAAAGATAAGAAATGAAACCAAAATATCCCCATTAAGGAAAAGAAATGCAAACCAACCAACAACTAATAAAATGACATTTAAATGAAATGAGTAGCATTAAGAAAATGCTATTCATACCAACAAATGATTTCTTCACATTGAAATTTCAAGCTCATTCTAAAGCTTAGTCCTATCTTTATGTTAACTGTGATGTCCATGCCATTCTTAATAAAGTGAATGCGTAATTAATATATAAGAATCTTTTCTTTATATGCAGGGTATTCCCAAAGTCTTACTGGAGTCTTAAACCCTAATCATTTAAATATAAAATTATTTCCTGAGGAAAACAACAGTGCCAAAATAATTAGCTCCTGCTCTGTAAGTCCTCATAACTTAAAATGAATGAAGATTTTTGTAACATTCTGTATATCTCTTTTTATATAATTATTAAAAATTGGGTTCATGACTATATAGGGCTTGTCTAACCTAAGTTTAGTGAAGCTAGTTGACCAATAGACACTTAGGAAAACAAAACCTTTTCAAGAATAGATTTTTTTTTCAGATCATTTATATTGTATTTGTATTGCTTCATCAAGAGAACAATTTCCATTACGGTGCATTTACCTTTTAGAATTATTTTAGTTCAAAGTTGAAGGCCAGTTGCTTCTACTATACTTTTTTTTTCATTTGCCACCCCTGAATTTAGATTTGACATGGAGAAAAATATTGAAACTTCAAATCTTTGCTTCACTTTTACCCTCTGTGAACATCTAAACTAATCAGTATTCTTGTGCTTTAAATTAGACTGTCATTGTCAAAAGCTGAGAAAAGCCCTCACTTCATTTAAATGTAAAATTATTTCCTGAGGAAAACAACGCTGCCAAAAGAATTAGTTCCTGATCTTTAAGCTGGTACTAAATTGGGGGAAAATACTCAACAATAAACCATCAGAAGTAGTTAGTTCAAGTACAGGTACTGATCAGCAGAGGAATGATAATTTAACTAAGTTATGATTTTTATTCTTGTGAGTACTCTTTCACTGATTAGGTTACAACTCCTCCTCCGTACTTTAGTAGACACTTGAATGAGTTTCTATGGCCAAAATATTTCATCACCTGGTGGTCAGCTACGTGATGATGAACCTTGCCACACTTGGCTAGTTTAGTCCTGGGCAAACAACCCATTCTTGGGTGGGTACTTCAAGCCAAATGGTCTTTAACTTTTTGTGTGTCATGGACCTCTTTGGCAGTCTGATAAAATTTAGGGACCCCTTCTCAGAATGTTTTTTTATGCAAAACAAATAAAATATATAAGATTACAAAGGAAACCAATAATATTGAAATAGTTACCAGAATATCTTTAAAAAAAATATTTATGGACCCCCGGGTAAGACACCTTGATCTAATCCTTTCCAGTTTGAGGGGACCTGTCAGAAAATAAGTTGCACCAATGTTGGATCATAGATTAAGAGCTGGAAGAGAATTTGGAGGCTGCTAAGTCCACTCTTTAAGATCATATAGCTGGTAAATGTCTGAGGCAGGATTTGAACCCAGGTGTTCTGGACTCCCAAGTTCAGTGCCCTATCCAATAATCTACTGTCATCTCTATACTACAGTGAAGCATCAGATTAGGGCTTTAATGAAGACATTGCTGAAAAGTTATCTATAAAGTGGGAAGTTTTAAATTGAATTACATTTCCCATAGATTTACATTTTTTTATGTTGAAAGACATAGTCTTTTAGACTGAAAAAAATAAGTTATTGAATAATATATCTGTAAGATGGACATACTACAAAGGACCACAGCTCTAGAGGTGGAATGAACCTCAGATGCCGGCTAGTTCATCACTCATTTTACAGTTGAGGAAATTGAGACCCCTGAAAACGAAATGATTTGCCTAAAAATCACACAGTGTCAGAGGTGGGATTTGAATTTAGGTTCTAACTCTGTCCCATGACTCAGCTTTCTGATTATCCATTTCCACTCTGCTGAAAACTTGAACTCCTCCCCAGATTCCCTGGGCTCAATTATAAGAGTTTTTTTGCCTTGTCTTGCCAGGGTTAATGCCTCTATGAAATTCTTACCATCCCACCATATTCCTTCTTCCTCTTCCTCTTCCCTGCACTCTTTTATATGTTGTCTCCTTCACTGGATGTAAACAGAGACTCCCTTACTCGCGTGTAGTTGTGTCTCTACTGCTTAAAACAGTGTCTGGCACATAGTAAGTTCTAAACAAATAGTCATTCTTCCATCCATCCATCCATCCATCTATCCATCCATCCATCCATCCATCCATCCATCCATCCCCAGAATCAGTGCTCTTTCTACTTTATTACATGCTACTGCCTTTAGTCACAGGAAAAAAAAGCGCCTTAGGAAGCTTAGAAGAAGATGTCTTTTCTGTTTGGGGGCATCTCAATACTACATGTCCCTAGCTATAATTAGATAAATAGGACAAGCAAGAACCAGGTAAAGAAAGATTTACATCCATTTGAAAAATAAATATCATGTCTTCACATTGGATTTCTTTTCCTATGACTGCATGTATTCAATACTGTAGTACAATGGTTTGTCATAGTTTATTTAAAAAACCAACAACTTAATGCTTCTTTACTGGGATCTTGATAGTTCAGGGGGATCCCAACTTTTTTTTTAATGAACTGCATGATATATATATATATATATATATGTGTGTGTGTGTGTATTTATATATGCACATGTATGTGTATATAAACATTTATATATGTGTGCATCTCTCCCTATATATAGGCAGAATACGGTTTGTATTGATAATAGTATAACTTAATAAGTGTTTTTAATGGAGTATTTTTAAAAGCAGTAATACTAAAGTTGCCCAAAAAGAATCAAGTCTATTTATACAAAAGTCATTTTACGCCTAATGCTGTTCTTGACTGACCATTTTAAAGATGAAATTATTACATAGCACTATAGGGCATAGGGAGTCAAAGGAGTCAGGGCACATCTCAATTCTGTACCCAGATTTTCATCACTGATGGTGACATTCAACTTTGATTTTAGTAATTTCATGAAAAAGAATGTACTTTTTCAGAACAAGAGTTTGTTCACATAGCCAAAAGTTTCAGATTGTTATACTGTACTGTGGGCAGCTAGGTAGCACAGTGGATAGAGTGTTAGGCCTGGAGTCAGGAAGGCATGAAGAAACTGAGGCCAGAATTCAAATTTGGCCTCAGACATTTACTAACTTTGTGACTCTGGGTAAGTCACTTAAATCTGGTTGCCTCAGTTTCCTCATTTGTAAAACGAACTGGAAAAGAAAATGACAAGCCACTTCACTATCTTTGCCAAGAAATCCCCACATAGGAACATGATATAACTGAAAAAGAACTAAACAACGCACTCTACTATCCTCACAGTTCTTGTATGTTAACTAATTACATATTTTCTTTATTGAGTGGTTGCTAAAAATCTCAAGTGACCTACATTCTTAGAGCTGGTAGGCCTCATTGGCCGACATGGATGTTCAGGCCATGGCTAGTTCTTGCCCCTAACTCTCCTTCCTTTCTTCCTCAGGTTCCTGGGTAGTAGGAGCTCTATGTTCCAACTAATATTTTTAGCTTTGTCCCAAGTATGTCACATGAGACTAGTGGGAAGCCTGTATAACACCTGGGGTTTGAGAGGACCTGAAACTTTTGTAACTGTGAATCTGGCAATGTTCACCAAATTAATGCCCTATTTTATAAATCACATTACAACTAAATTTTAAGTTGGACTCCTGAAATAAGGATATCTGACAGTTGTGTTAAATCTCTGAAAAAGATTAGGATTATAGGATCATAAATCTAGAAGGAACTCCAGGGACTTTTTAGTCCAGTTTCCACATTTTACAGGTGAGGAAACTGAGGTTAGTGATTGAATGAATGAATGAATGAAAAAATATTATTAAGTGATTACTGTTTGCCAAATGTAGGGGTTACAAATAGAAAAAAGAGAGATAGACCCTGTTCTTCAAGAGCTCATATTCTAATTGGAGGAGACAATATATTAAAAAAAAAAGTTGAGTTACAGAAGGAAATGCCTGGAAGTCCTAAGGGTGTAGTGATAGGGTGGATGTCAAAGCCTAACAGACATTAGGTAATATAAGAAGCTCATATGTCAGTGCCAGGGGACCATAAGGTAGAGAGTCAGGGTAAATGGCAAGACCTAAAGAACGATAGGAACAGTGGTAGGGTATTTGGTAAAGCCTCATGGTCCTTTATCATATCAGAAGGAATGAGTAGTTGGCTCCCATCTTATCCGAGTCCTGTGAACCATCAGGCAGTTTTCACAAAGGTGGAAGCAGAAGGAGGGATGTACTCAGTGGTGGAGAGCCTTCTTGCTGCCTAGTCATCTAAGACCAGAAGAAAGCAAGATGGGGAAGGTTGTTTCTTTTTCCCCCTCCAAGTCTACTCCTGCCTTGATGTCCCATGTGGATTCTGGGGGGCCAAATGAGGGTGAACAGGGAAGAGCAAGTGAGAAGGGATGCCTTTGGTGGCGTGTTCAGGTCTTTTTGACACCTATTGCAGCCCAGATGGGTCCTAGAGGGATATTCTCAAGCTATACAAATGGTAAGCATCTGATTACTATGGATTAACCTGCTCAACTCATAGTGCTCATAGGACCATAGAACCAGAAGAGTCCTCAGAGAGCATCAAGTTCAGTCTCTTCATTTTATAGATGAGGAAACAGGTCCAGAGACTATTCCTGTGGCCTCACATATAAGTAAGGCATGGAACTGAGCTGCAAATTAGGTACCTAGATTCCAAAATCAGTTTTTTTTCCCCCTTTATACCATACATACCTTCTCAGTCTCCCTTTTCCTTTCTAGTCTATGGGCAAATGTTGCTTTATAACTATACACCATTATTAACATAGAGAAAACTAAAATATAAAACAATTTTGATTACATATATTGTACTACATATACAATATGTATATGTAGTATGTAATACATATACATTACACATAGATATTACATACATATATACCAAACACATTGTTATTTTCTAATTACTATGCTAACTAAAAAAAAATCCCAAACTGCCAATGATGGTAAAGTATTAGGCAATGACCGGAAGTCAGTATTTTGGACCACCTAGATCTATTTTGATACATAAATAGTATCTTGAGATCAGAAGGGAATACTTTTCAAAGCTTTAACAGAATTCTGCCAATGAAACTATTATTGCACTATTATTGTTATTTCTCTAGCTTTACTCTTTAGAAAATGATTAGTTCTTAAATTCACTAAGTATTTTTTGAGTGCCTGCTGTTCCCTTGAAACTGTGTTAGGCTCCATGGGAAATCTCTTCCCCACTGTCATCTTCCCTCCCCTCAAAAAAGTGATTGGCATAGCTCCTGCGTTCTAGCCTGGCCTTCTTATCCCTATTTTTTTTAAACCATCGAAGACTGAATCATTTGGGGAGGGAGGGAAAATGGCACAGAAGGTGCAATCTTATCAACTTAGTTTTTCAGACCACACTTGGTCAGACTTTTTCTTTTGCATGATTTGTTGCTAGCATTTGATATTAAGTAAGTTAAATTTAACCACTTTAGCAATATGTGTAACCAGATTTGAACTACTTACTACCTTTGCTTCAAGAGACACAAAGTAACCTTCTTTTCAATATCTGAGTAAAAGGCAAATCACAAAATGTTAGTGCCTAAAGGGACCTTAGAGGTTGTTTAATCTAACCTCTTTATTGATCTTTATAGATGAAGAAATGGAGGGAAATAGAGAGGAAAATTGTATTTATTATAAACCCTTATTTCACAGAACACTAAAATTGGACTTCTGACTCCTCTCCTAAGACTCTGGACCACCTTTCCTTTTTGAAGGAAATTCAAATTTCATTAGCAGATTTTCAGTAAGGGAGAAAAACTGAAAGACGAACGAGAAAAGTTTGAAATGAGAACATATATGAAATGAGACATCAGTAACAAAATTTGAACTTCTTTTCATCACCTAACAGTTTACTGTTAGAGGCATATTGAAAGACATTCATTTAACATACTGGCGTTCCTCCCTCCCCCATTTGATACTCTGGATAAAAACTTAAGATATAAGCAGTACAATTATTTCTTCTGGTGTTGGAGAAATGAGCTTCATCTATAAATTCATTTATAAAATACTTGTTTGGACTGTTACAATGGCCATATCACGTATTTTATTTTGGGGATCTCTTGAGAGTTCAACTTTCTTCTGAAGGGACAAAGTTACTTTGATTCTGATCACAGAGCTGTTGTGCTGTGTGTGTGATTTATATTTAACTTATAAAATTATATTTTGTATACAATTATATACTTGTATATTATAAGTGTATGATTTATAGAATATTTGTCACATTCTATAAAAGCATACAAATAAATAATAAATTATATGGTTATATTAAATAATAGAAAACATGTATGACATATATATGATTATCATATAAAGTATTTATATAATTATGTAATATTTTATAAATGTGTAATTTATACGTAACATGAACAGCTAGGTCACACAATGCTTGAAATTAGGTAGAGTCATCTTCCTGATTTCAAGTCAACTCCCTGAGACACTTACTAGCTGTGTGACCCTGGGCAAATCACTTAACCCTCTTTGCCTCAGTTTCCTCATCTGTAAAATGCCAAACAACTCCAGTATCTTTGCGCAGAAAACCTGAAATGAAGCCATGAAAAGTTGGACACTAGTGAACAACAAAAATGTAATATAATAGGTATTATATTCTACAATAATATAATAGATAAATATGTAACAGATAATAAATTATTTATGTAAATTTATATATAAAACACACATATATCCTCATGCCCCTACATTATATATATGTATAATTTGTAGATAAGACGGCATTAAGTATAGGACTTAACGTTTATGACTTGATTGCCAAGTCCTCCCTAGTTTCTGGAAGTAATTTCATGTGACTTCATTCCAGAACAGGGAGAGGCCGAGGGGCAAAAAGACTTGAGGGGAAAGTAGGAAATCAAATAGCACTTTTCATTTGGGTTGTTTGAAATGGGCTCAACTTTCAGGAATGAGGCATGTCTTTGTCCACCCTGATTAGAAAGCACTACATACCAGCTACGGGAAGTGACTTCATTTAAAGATATAAAGTGTTCCCTGTTGTGTTTACAGATTCTGGTGGCAGCTTACAACTTGCTGGCTTTTCAGAAAGGTGATGAAGTTGTTTGGAGATCATGATAGGTGGGGAAATACCCCAAAAGAATGATTTCCTGTTTTTTAACCTTTGCAAAATCAAAAACAAACTTTGGGGCACCCGTATTTCATTCATATATTTAACTCTAAGCCTTTCTAGCTTGGGAGATACTACCAGATATTAAGATGTATTGTATTATGTTACATCATTTATAATTTTAAAATAAGTTAGATATGTAAAAGAACAAATTTCTAATTTTGAATACTTATCTGCATAGCAAAATTTTGTAGTTGAAGATATGCCAGATCGATTCCTTATGAATTTCCCGCTGATTATAGCAAAACTCACATGAAGTTTTAGAAAAGCAGGCTGGAAGTATCTGGAGTAATTTACTTGGAGTTAGGAAGACCTTCGTTCAAATTCATTTTCATGGATTTACTATGCATGGGATTCTGGGTAAACCACTTAACCTCTTAGCCTCAGTTGCCTCATCTGTCAAGTGGAGATAATAATAGCACCCACCACACAGTGTAGTTGTGATGTTCAACTGAGATAATTTAGGTAAGCTGTTTCACAAATCTTAAAGTGCAATGTGAATATTAACTGTATTATTGTTAGCTATTGTGAATATCTTTGAACCTCAGTTTTCTTACCTGTAAAACAGAGACAATAATACCTATATTACCTGCTTCATTGGGTTGTATTAAGATCAAATTAATGTATGTAATACATGAAGTGTAATACATACATATCAAATGTATGTAAAGACCTGTGTGAATGTCAGTCATTGTTATTAGTTAGGCAATAAGAAATTTAAAAATAAGTATCTGTATTAATTGGGTGGAAGGTTAGTCTGAGTCATAAGATATTATTTTGAAAATATACTTTACCTTCAAGTAGTATAATAACCAAGTATTAGTTATCAAGGAGAGGCCCTTAGCTATAATTCCTTCTGGATCTGAGCTAATGATTGGATGAGAATTACTCATAATTAGAACCTCTGTATGTTCCTGTTCAAGCAGTTCACATATAGCACTGTTCAGGGAGTTTAAGTAGTTCCTTGAAATATTATTTGTATTCATGTTTTTCCTTAAAATGAATAGAATTAATAGATTTTTAGAAATGGAATCAACCTTAGAAATCATCTACCTCATATTTCACATTTTACAGATGAGGCAGTTGAAGTCCAGAAAGGTTAAGTGATTGACAAAGTTAGTTAGTAGCACAGTTGGAACTCAAGTTAACGATGTCTTCTGGCTCCTAGTGAAGTGTTCTTCCCACTACATCATGCTTCCTCTCAGGGGCGAAGATAAATTTCAACTTATTCCATACTTGAGTTATTGCAACTTTGCTATAGGTAGTATTCAAATTATTGATGTTTTGCTGCATAGTTAAAAGCCCTCTAACATAAGTAACCAGTATGTCACTTGTACCCCTGTTTAGTTATGGACTGATCATAATGCAGCATTTTTTGATAGGAACTGAATTTCTGTTATTGATTGATGTCTTTCTTCTGTCTCTATTTTTTCACTTTGAAACCTACCAGTTTTCCTTTATCTATACCCATACCACCCCCTACCAAAATGATCTACAGCTCACTGCATTCCTTTTCAGCTGTTGTTCAATATTTCTTCTCCCTTTATCTTAAAAATTTCCTTTAGGTCAATAATGGACATCTACTGTTTTCAAATATTGTTCTCTAGTTCCTTCCTTAAACCTTCCTAATCATCAAGGGATAGCTTTGGATAGAATAGGGAGATAGAGTGCCATTCCCCAGTTAGTAAATAGCCAAAGGATATGAATAGGCACTTTTCAGAAGAAGAAATCCAAACTATCCATTGTCATATTTTTAAAAATGCTCCAAAATCTCTATTCAATCAATTGTCAATAAACATTTTTTAAATGCCTACTATGTGCCATGCCTTGTGCTAAGGACTGGGAATACAAAAAGAGGCAAAGACAGTCCCTGCCCTCAAGGAACTCACAAGTTAATGGGGGAGGTCAAGCAAATGTATATGTACAAAGAAACCATATACAGATTAATTAGGAAATAAATAAGAGAAAGAGGCACTAGAATTAAGAGAAGTTGGGGAAGGCTTCCTGTAGAAGATGGAATTTTAGTTGAGCCTTAAAGGGAGGCAGGGAAGCCAGTAGGCAGAGATGAAGATGAAAAGCATTTCAGGCATGGGAGACAGCTAGAGAAAGCACCTGGATCCTAGAGATGGAGAATCTTGTTTGTGGAACAAGGTAGCCAGTGTCTGTGGATTGCAGAGCATGTGGTGAGGAGTGAGGTCTAAGACTGAAAAGGTAAGAGGGGCTAGGTTATGAAGGGCTTTGAATGACAAACAGGATTTTGTATTTGATTTTGGTGATGATAAGGAGTCAATGGAATTTATTGAGTACAGAGATGACAAGTTTAGATCTGCACTTTAGGAAAACCTATAGTGACTGAATGGGGGATGGATCAGAGTGGGGAGAGAACTGATGCCAGCACACCCACCAGGCTATTTTAGTAATCCAGGTGTGAGGTTATGAGGGCTTATACCAGCATGGTGACAATGTCAGAGGGGAGAAGAGGTTTTGTATTCAAGAGATATGGCAAAGGTGAAATTGATATGGCTTGGCAACAGAAGGGAGAAAGACTCTGAGGAGTCCAGGATAAATCCTATGTTATGAGCCTGAAGACTGGGAGGATGGTGTTGCCCTCTAAAGTAATTGGAAGGTAGTAGATAGGAAAGGGAGTGTTTAGTGAAGAAGGTGATGAATTACATTTTGGACATATTAACTTTAAGATATCTTCTATACATTCAATTTGAGATGTTTGAAAAGCATTTGGAGATGCGAGATTGGTTCCAGTTCCTAAATAAGTTATCTTTTTTCACAGCTGAAAAGTATCCAATAAATAAACTCTGCTAAGTTATTAGTTGATAAGAGTTATATACAAGTGGTTTGCTTTTAACAGGAAGTTGTGCCAGACAAGAAAACCTAAAAAAAAATCAAAAGAAATAAATTTCCAATGAAAAATTTCAGATACTTTTTATTATAAAGGTAGATGAGATTTTTGATCAGGGTAGCCACCTTGGTGCTTCTTCAGCCATACCACATACTTAAATCCAGTCTGGCACATCTTAGAGCAACTTAATGAATTCGACTAAAACCACACATTCTTACCTCTGTTTGCAAAGTTTCTTGGACTCTTTGTGGAACCCTTTCCCCTTTTAGGAGATCTATCATCTGATTTCATGGATTCACTGTGATTTCTATGTCTGTATCTTTCGAAATACTGTCTAAACACCTTCTTGGTGAGCCTATATTCTCTTTCCTAAAATGACAGCCCTTCCTACCAAAGTAACTTGCGCATTGTCTTATATTAGTACCGTTGTTTGTCCTTCATTTTTGAAGAGGATTGGTAACATCGGCAGGAATGTCTTGATTTGAACGTGAATTGAATTTAAATGAAGCGGAGTTAGACATAGTTGCTAGCCTCACTATTTCTTCCTGAGTCATTGAAATCCAGTGGCCAGAGAAAAGTCAGAATGATTGGTGATGGCCCAGGATACAGTTGGTGACTGTGGTTCTTCAATGCCTGACCAAACTCTAAGCACTCCACATAACCTGCTTCAGCTGGTTGAAACATTGGAACAAATTGTTCTCTTCCACCCATTTTGCCAGGGAAGATCTTCACATGCTTGGGGTAGATATCCCCCTTACTCACCAACAGGGAGAAGAAGTTGTTCACAGTTGGTCATCATACAATATTGCTATTACTATGTACAGTGTTCTTCTGGTTCTGCTCACTTCACTTGATATCAGTTCATAGAAATCTTTCCAGGTTTTTTTTTCTGAAACCTTCTTGCTTATCTTTTCTTATAGCACAATAGTATTCCATCACAATCACATAGCACAACTTGTTCAGATATTTCCTAATTGATGGGTATCCCCTCTGTTTCCATTTCTTTGCCACCACAAAAAGGGTTGCTGTAAAAATTTTTGTACATATAGATCCTTTTCCTTCAAAAAAATTCTCTTTGAGTTACAAACCTAATAGTGGTATTTCTGGATCAAAGGGTATGTACAAGATATACTCCTTGGATATTGTTCCAATGCAGAATGGTTGGATCATTTTACAACTCCACCAACAGGGCACTAGTGTCTTAATTTTTCCATATTCCCTCTCCTTTCCCTTTTCTGTCATATTAGCCAGTGTGATAGGTTTGAGGTGGTAGCTCAGAGTTGTTTTAATTTGCATTTCTCCAATAATGATTTAGAGCATTTTTATATGACTATAGATAGCTTTGATTTCTTCTTCTGAAAACTGCCTGTTCATATCCTTTGACTGTTTCTCAATTGCGGAATGACTCATATTCTTATAAATTTGACTCACACTCAGATCTCGACTGCAAGTCCAAGACTCTATTCACTATTCTACATTACCTGTCATAAACAGAAACATCTATTTCCTCTCACTCCCTGCATCTCTGTCTCTTCCCCCCACATGCATTAGGAAAATGAAAACAAAAATCTAGTAACAAAAGTGTATAGACAAATAAATTCCTACCTTAGCTATGTCTTGTACCCATCATGGGGCAGCTAGGTGGTACAGTGGATAGACCTCTGGACCTGGAGCTAGGGAGTTTTTGTTCAATCATATTTTCAGTTGTATCCAACTCTTCATGACCCCATTTGGGGTTTTTTTTTTTTTTTTTGCAAAGATACTAGAGTAATTTGCCATTTTCTTCTCTAGCTCATTTTATAGATGGGGAAACTGAAGTAAACAGGGTCAAGTGACTTACCCAGGGTCATACAGCTAGTAAGTATCTTAGGCTGGATTTAAACTTAGGAAGATGAATCTTCCTGACTTCAGGCCTGGCGCTTTATGCACCTTGCCACCTAGCTGCCCAGGAGTTAAGGAGCCTGAGTTCAAGTTTAGCCTCAGACATCAGCTAGCTGTGTGATGCTGGGCAAGTCACTTATTCTCTATATCTCAGTTTCCTCAACTGTAAAATGGGGGTAATATTATTACCTACCTTCCAGGGTTGTTGTAAGGATCAAATGAGATAACATTTGTAAAGCACTTAGCATCATGCCTGCACATAACAGACCCTACGTAAATGTTATCGGTGTTATTATCATGTCTCTTGCCAGGAGGGGGTATACCATGTTTCATCATTGGTCCTTTAGAATGTTGGTTAATGACTGCATCAATCAGAGTTTTGAAGTCTTTACGGTATTGTCATTATATAAGTTGTTCTCCTGGTTCTCATTTCACTCTACGTTCATACAAGTTTTGTCAAGTGTCTCTGAAACCCTATCTTTTGTCATTTCATTATGGCACAATGTAGTTTTCCATTACTTTTATATGACATAATTTGTTCGGCCATTCTTTGTTATTTACATGTTTATGTCTTCCCTATTAGAACGTGTACCGTCTGAGGTTACGTATTGTGTATGCCTTTCTTTATATCCTGATGCTTAGCACAATCCCTAGGATAAAGTAAGAGTTTCATAAATGCTGGTTGATTGAGTAGCTGGTAACAATGAAGTGTTGCATATGTCAACAAAAGCCTACAAAGTCCCTAAAGGCTAGAAGAGAAAGGAAAGGCAGAAGCCGTAATGGGATAGAAAGAAGTTTGTTTCTTCCCACACTCTCCCTCCCACCCTACTCCTTCCCATTGGTGTACTGGTGGTAAGAAATAGAGACTGACCTGGAAAGATGAAATTTCGGAGGTGTGGGAGGGTTTTCTCTCATTTTCTCCAGTATAAAGAAAGATATAAACATTATCTCTTAATTAGTAAACATTCTAATGGGGAAGATAGCATATAAAAAGCAAGAACTATAGAAGATATTAATAGGAAGGTAATCTGAGAAGGAAAGGTATCGTGTAGAAGATGGTTTCTGTAGGAAAATGTATTCCAAGTTCTAGACAGTGAAGCACATTTGACCTTTTAGAAGGGATTCCCTCTTCCTCAGTTGATGACCACCTGCCCAATGAATCACTAAAATCAGATTGCTTTTCTTCTCAACTTTAGTTGAAAACATGTGCTTTGAGATGGATGGGAATTTTGATGGGGTGTTTGGAGGATACAGCCCTTTGCAGAGTCAGGCAGACCTGCTTGGGGGCAGAGGAGGTACAATGTAGCGCTGAAAACAACAGTCTCCCCAGATTGAAAGGCATTCTGGGGGTGGAAGAACAAAGGACAAAAATTTTTTTCCAACTCAAAACTTAATCTATCCCCCAGGAAAAGAAGGGGAAACACTTTTCTTTCTACTCCTTACCCCCAGCTCTAGAACCAAGAACTTAGTGCTTCCATGATCATTTAGCTATTCCTGGATTAAGTATTCATGAGCTGACCTAGAAAATTGCCATTTTGTATGGGGGAAATGTATTCCAAATTCTAAACTGCAACTTAGAACACCAACTCACTTATCAGCTTTCCAAATTCATCTTACTTAATATGATCTCCACGACAGCCCTGCAGAAAGACATGATAAGTGTTATTACCATTGCAGGAGAAGAAGCAGAGGCTTGGAGGCTGAATAACTTAGGAGCACATAGTTTGTAAGTGGGAGAATGGGTGTTAGAAGCTAGGTCTTTCCGACACCCAGAGCGTTGTTTTCAGCAGTATGCCCCAAACCCCTCTTAAAAGTGAGTCATTGGACACAACCTGTTTGTAAATTAGGTACTACTGGCATGGGCAAAAATAATGAAATAAAACAGGCCTCTGTTATACCCCAAAATTTTCTCCTTGAATTAGTTGTCTCCCTCTTCCCCCCATAACTATTAAGAATTAAAATTAGGAATGGTGAAAGACTAGGAAACATGCTATCATTCAAATTAGAAAACAGTTTATTGAAACACTTCTCCCCCAACACTTTAAAAAACTAAACCCTAGAAGATAACATGACGTGTGTATGTCAAGTTTCTCTAACAAAGTGTCCTTTATTTGAGAAATAACTTAATTGCTCTGCTATGTGGCATTTGCTGAGGTAATTATCCCCTTTTGCTTGAGCAGCAGAGTTAAAAAGAGCTCATAAAACCCGTATAAATTATCAGTACGTAAATTAGAGCCATACTCGGGCCACAGTTACTTTGCACAGTTTCCTCTAAATGGTTCTCATTGGCACTACACATAACCTTAGTTGTGCCTACTTTCTCCCACAGACCTTCAAAGCAATGAAATGGAATTTACTTTATCAGTTCCTCTCCATTTTATAAGAACTCTCCAAGTATTCAGTTAAAACTATTTTTGTCCCATTTGGGCAATTATTTTTTTTTAATGTTATGCTTTTGCTGTATAAGCCACAGATTTTGAAAGAATATGTGGTTCAAGCATGAAATAAAAGCTACTGTAGGAGGTTTTTTTTAATATATAAAACACTTAGAAGTATGTATGAGGGTGCCAAGTAAATACCATTCATTAAATAATGATAATGGTTTAGCTCTGAGTTATGGGAAAGGGACTATGTTTTTGAGTTATATCCTTTAAATTCCTCCTTAGTAGATGAATTAATAAGCTTAATCTCTAAAAGAAATTGATGACAGTATTTGCAGGTCAACTTAATCTCTTTGGATAAAATTTACTAAGATAGGCATCATACTAGCTATTCTGAAACTGTTCTTACATGAACATGATATCTTAAGGAACTGAATTATTATTTTTATTTTGAACTAATTGAGGAATGATAATGATATCTAGCACTTATATACCACTTTAAGGTTTGCAAGTACTTTAAGCATAATTTATTCTCACAACAACCCTAGGAGGTAGGTGATATTATTATCCACATTTTACAGATGAGGAAATTGAAGTAGACAAAGTTAAGTGACTTGCCCAAGATCACACAGCTAGGAAGTGTCTGAGGTTGGATTTGAGTTCAGATCTGCCTGACTCCAGGTTCAGCAATCTCTCTACTACAATTAGGCATGTAAACTATGCTTTTTTTCTCTTCTGAAGGAAAATTGTGACACGAGATCTTTGAAGTCTTTGCCATAACTTCTTTGGATCTTGCTATTACTTATTATTGATATATATATATATGTCTCTTCTTCCTTTTACAGCCAAACTTTTTTTTAAAATTTATTTATTTAACTTTTAACAGTCATTTTCACAAATTTTTGGGTTCCAAATTTTCTCCCCATTTCTCTCCTCCCCCCACCCCCAAACGCCGAACATTCCAATTGCCCCTATCACCAATCTGCCCTCTCTTCTATCATCCCTCCCTTCCCTTGTCCCCATATTCTCTTCTGTTCTGTAGGGCTAGATAACTTTCTATACCCCATTACTTGTATTTCTTATTTCCTAGTAGCAAGAATACTGTTCCTATAGCTGTTCCTAAAACTTTGAGTTCCAACTTCTCTTCATCCCTCCCTCCCCACCCATCTCCTTTGGGAAGGCAAGCAATTCAATATAGGCCATATCTGTGTAGTTTTGCAAATGACTTCCATAATAGTCGTGTTGTGTAAGACTAACTATATTTCCCTCCATCCTATACAGCCAAACTTTCTGAACATGTAGTCTCCATTTCTTTGCTGCCTACTCCATTCTTGATTCCTTATATAGACTAGATTTCACTGAAACTTGATGCTTAAACCTACATCATGTTCCCTATTACCAAATACAATGCATTTTTTGTCCTTATTTTCTATCTCTTCTTTCTGTTGCAGTACTTTTGATCATCCAGACCTTCCTTGTCAAAACTCTTTCCTATTCAATCCTGTGACATTGTTCTTAAGTACTTCTTTTTCTTTTGTTGGCTTTATTCCCCTTTCTTACTGCCTTCTAATATTATTCTTCCAAGTTCCAATGGAAAGCTCCATCCTTGGCTCCATTCCTTTCTATGTCTGTAGATTTTCCTATATACAGAGCATCCATTCTTCTGGCTTCAGTTATTGTTTGTATTGTCTCCTAAATCTCTCCACTCCTTTTCACCTCAGTTCTTGTCCCATGTTTACAACTATCTGCTACACATTTCCACTTAGATATCACTTCTTCACCCAAACAAAGAGGCATCCCATCACCCTAACTAGAAACTTTTGAGTTTTTTAACTTCTTCCTATCCATTGTCACCAAGTCTTCATGACCTTTCTTTTGCAGCATCCCTCACCTGGAGTGTATTATGTAATGTTAGAAGAGTTTCAGTGGCAGCCTATAGAATAGTACAGTATTCACTACTCTGAGTAGGTAATTTAGGGTCATCACACTAAGACAATTCTCTTAGAGCTGAGATGCAATTCTGCATTATTGTTTAAAAGTATACTCTTGTTTTGCGGGGTGAATCTCAAGATGTCAGACTTCAGGCATTATTTAGAACATCATAGAACTTATTTGCTTGCTCTGAGTTACCACACTGATTTAAGATTCCATTATCTCTTCTTAATCAGAGAAGGAAGGTGGGTTCATTTCCTCTTGCAACGGATGCTCTTAAAAATAGAGTGCTTGTTTGAGAGGCTTTTCAAAAACAAATCCCATATAACCTTTTCTTTGTGAATTCTTTCACCAGCATTCAGGCATGATCTTTCAGGTGCTTTGAGACCATCACATTCAAAACATTAAAAACAATTTGACTTGGGAAATTTGCTTAACTAAAATTAGAAGTTGCTAGATGTGAATAAGGCAAAAAAAAAAAATATCCCAGTTACTTGAGTCACCAAGTGGGTCAGTTTCTAATAGGAAGATGACTCTGATATAGTCAAAGGAACTTTGAAAATTAGAACATTAGAGGTAGAAGAGACTTTACACATCTCTTATTCTACAGATGAAGAAACTGGGGTTAAGGAGAAGACAAATTGGAATTCCTAGAAACAAATGGCTATAAAGATGCCAAAGGTATAAAAATGTACTCCCAGGAAGAAGTGATCAGAGAGTACTAAATATACATGTCAAACTAATTGTATTTTGAGTTTTTCTATTAAATAAGCAATATTAGTTATTATAAACCATTAAATACCTATTCTGGAGAATTGTGAATTTGATTTAAAGTAGAAAATATGGTCTCTATTGCCTCTTTTTAATAATTTGAAATACTTCATTAATAGAAACGTTTTTGTAATTCACTGTCACAACTTTTAAAAAGTAAAATTCTTATCCTTTGGTCTGTGAAGAGGATAGTGTTAAACTTAGATATGTTACTTTTATTAAATGTTACTTTTCCCTTACTTATTAAATTACCACTCTACCATGCAAGTGATATTTTCTTTAATGGGCAATTAATATTTTTAGGTTCCTTTCTTAACCACTTGGCTCTTTTCTGTTATTAGTTATGGCTACATTTCTTTGGTAATGAAATGGCAGGTGGGAAAGTCTGAACTATTTTATCTCCAAGGTGCCAGGTTCTTTTTATTTCTGCCATGCTGCTTAGATTGAGCAGCTTAAGAATAAGCTCCTGTGTGAACCCTCCATGGCCAGGGGGGTATTGTTGGGTTCAGAAAAGAATCCCTTTCTTTTTTTGTGATAATTTGAATGTTTTGACAATAAAGCTGAGCTACTCCTCTCCCTCGTTTGCATATTGCACATTATATGTATCCTTTCCTTGTGAAGCAGAAAATGAACCTCCCCCATGTCTCTGGATACACAAATTGGTTATTGTTCATGGGTGATTGTCAAGAATAAAGCCCGTCGATGGCTAATAGGAACAAAACAAAACAAAAAGAATTGTCCAGGATAATTTTACTCTTGTTGTCTTTTCATGACATTTTCTTAATGTAAAGCTCTACAAAACATAACCTTTTGGGACCACCCAATTAAACCATTGCAGCAAACAACTGAGAGCAGTTTGAGAGGAAAGATAGACCTTTAGAATGATGCTTTATTGAACACTGAGTCTTGGAAAGTCAGTTGAGGAAATGAGGCATTTATCTGGATAATGCACACCCTCAAATTGTGAGGAGTTTTTTGCCTGAATTATCTAATGCTTTTTAATTCAAATAGAAAGTTTTTCTGTTTAAAAAAAAATAGAGGAATATCGACTTTGCTGTCAAGTCAAGAAAATAAAATAGAACAGTAGGAGTAGATAATCATATAAGTGATAAATTAGTTCCTGTTTTAGAATGTTTGCCTTTTCTATACTTCTTAATGAACATAATTATTAGCAGATTACTTTCAGAAAACTCCTAAAATGAGAAAATTCTCTGCAATTCCTTTTGAGAAAAGGAGTCAAGTATCACAATCAATTTTTACAATACAAAATGATGAAGTTTTGAAATTTGAATCTTTTGAAACCTCAGTTTTCATAAATTTTAACACTATCTCACTTTTTAAAATATTTAAGTGACCAAAATGTTTTGGCTATTTGATTAAACATATTCTTTCTCTTTTTAATTCATTTTAGATTGTTTTATTGCATTGGTTTGCGCTTGTGGATACAGAAGTCTATTGAGTTAAAATATTAATTTTTTCTGAATATTGTTATAAAATGTAAACTTTCATTAAAAATTCAACAGTGGCCTCTTTGAACTTGCTAAAAGCAAATTTAGTTTTCTAGCTTGTCCAACTGGATTTGCATATGGCTCTCACACATAATACAAGTAAGTGACTTTTCAATACAGGGTTGTTATAAGTAAAGCCCTTTGTAGAATTGAAGGCACCTTATAAATGTGAATCGCTATTATTATACCGTCAAACAAAATGTAAAAGGCTTTACTAAATATTGAGAACCATTTTAAGTTGAAACAGTGTAAGTGCTGCCCTGACTTTTACAAGAATAGAGTATTGTAAAAAAGACCTGGTTGCCTGATTTCTCTGCAGAGTCTTAAGCAGGGAGGGGAGGGATGACCAAAATAGTGCAAAAAACCTCAAAAATACATTTTTCGAAAAGATAGGCCAAAAAATAATGCAGCTTTAGCAGATACTGAGGTACTTTACCGTTCTTTATTGTTTGCCAGACAGTCTATCAACCAAGCATTTGTTAAGCACCTACTATATACCAAGAGAGGCAACTGTGGCATAGTAGAAATAGAGGAGCTTCCTCCCCCAAGAGTTCCCTGTTCTATTGAATATTGAATCCTATGCTGAACAACACAGTACTTGGCACATAACAGGCACTTAATAAGTGTTGATTGACACGTTGGTCTAGTGCAGGGGTGGGGAACCTGTGGTCTTAAGGCTACATGTGGTCCTCTAGGTCCTCAAGTGTGGTCTTTGACTGAATCCAAACTTCACAGAACAAATTCTCTTAATAAAAGAATTTGTTCTATAAAACTTGGACTCAGTCAGAAGGCTGTACCCAAGGACCTAGAAGGTTCTCCACCCCTGGTCTAGTCTCTGTCCTAGTTCTTATATACTAAATACTATGCTAGGTACTGTTGATACAAAGACAAAATAAAATAGTACCAACCCTCAAAGAGTTTACTTCCTATCTGAGGAAACAATACATTAAATATAAATGAGTGTAATGTATTTTTTAAAAAATTTCAAAAGGGAAGGCACTGAGTAACAAAAAAGTCTATATAATAGCATTTGAGTTTTGACAGAACTAGGGATTTGATGAGATGGAAATAAAGATGGAATGTGTTCCAGGGGTGGGGGAGGAGGAATGTCATGTATAGGCAACAGCAAGTTGGACAGTTTGGCTGGACTGTACCACATGGAACAAGGGTAATGATGTATTAAGTCTGGAAAAAGACATTGAAGCAAAGCCATGAAGGACTTGAAGTAATGAAGGCATTGTCCTAGAAGACAGAAGGAAGCATCTGAAAATTTTGAGAAGCAGAGTGATGTGGACAGAACTCTGCTTTAAGAGATCTCTGGTGGCAATGTAAAATTTGCATTAGAGAGGAAAGACTTGAAAAAAGACCATCATTAGATGATAAGGTCCTGATTTAGGTGGGGTGACTGTATGAGTGGAAGAAAGGGGATGGATGTGAGGGAGGCAAAAAGATCTCACAATCTCACAACTGATTGGATTTGTAAGTGAGGGAAAGTGAAGAGTTGAGGATGACTCCAAATTTATCAGACTGAGTGACTTCTGAAAGGACTATGGAACTCTTGACAGAAAAGGAGAAGTTTAGAAGAAGGATTGATTTGGGAAAGATAATAAATTCTGTCTTGGACATGCTGAGTTTGTATTCCTGGTGGAAACTGGGCTCTGGGACAGTGGCAGTGGATTAAGAAAAGAGAAAGGTCAGTGGTTCACCTCAGTGGCAGCAGGTGGTGCTGGTCTTGCCTTCCAGTTTCTTACTAGTAGTTCAGGGCAAGGAAGGAGAAGGCTCCCAGATCCTCCATCCCTCTGTTGGCTGGAGCAGGGGAGAGGAATGGCAAGGGGTTTTGAGATGTAGACTAGGATAGCAGAAGGATCTCGTGTGAATTCCTTTATTTTCTTAGTAAAGCATGAGGTGAGATTTGGATAGCACTTCACACTTTACAAAGCATTTCCACATAAGTAGATAGTGTTGGACTTAGAGTCAGGAAGACCAGAGTTCAAATTCCATTTCAGACACATAGCTGCGTGACTGTGAGAAATTCACTTACCTTCTCTCAGCCTCAGTTTCCTCATCTGTGAAATGGGAAATAATAGCACCTCCTTCATAAGGTTGTTGTGAGGATCATATTAAATTGTTATGTAATATGCTTTGCAAACCTTAAAATGCTATATAAATGCTAACTATTATTATTTCACTGGTGCAGGCCCTTATCACCTCATATTTTGATTATTACAATTGCTTGCTGGTAGATCTCCCTGCTTCAAGTCTCTTCCTACTCCGATTTAATCTGCATTCAGCCACCAAAGTGATTTTCCTAAAACATACTTCTAATCATACCATCATTCCTACTGAATAAACTCCAGTGGCTTCCTGTTGCCTCTAGGAGCAAATACAAAGTCCAGTTATCCATTCTACACAGAGGGATTTATGTGCACAGAGTCATTGAATCTTAGCATTGGAAAAGACCTTAATAATTATCTAAAATCAAATCTAGGAAACATTCCCACAACATCCTTGTCAAGAAGTCAACCAGGCTTCCACTGATGAGGAATCTCACAAAGCAACTTATTCCATTTTGGATAGCTCTAAATAAGAAAATTATTCCTTATATTGATCAAAACTCATTTTCTCGCTAGAGGGAAAGTGTCATCTAAGGAAAAGATCTTTGAATTTGGAATCAGAGTACTTGGATTTGTAGGTCTGCAGTAAGTATGACCTTGAACAAAGTTACTTTCCATTTCTTCATCTGTAAAATGAGGTGACTGGACTAGATGATCTCTAAGGTTCTGTTTCTAAATCCTATGTTTCTGTGATTGCTGCCCATGCTCATCAACAGGTCAAATAAACAAACTTTTATTAAGTGCCTGTTGTATGCAAAGCAGTGTTTTAGGTGTTATAAGAGATGCAAAGCTTAGATAAGATGGAATCTCTGCCACCTGTTTAGTAGGAATATGATAACATATGACATACTATCCAATATTATTTTGGATGATGGAAGGGACCTCAGGTGTCATTTAGGCCGTCAGTGTGGTACAGTGGGAAAAGTACTAGTGCGAGAATTAGAGGAACTGGTTTCTAGACCTGCTTCTCATACTTACTGCCTACACTACCTGTTGTGACCCTGGATTTCACTTTTCTTATCTGTAAAATGAGGGGGTTGGACTAACTTGGCTTCTTCAGTCCTTTCTTGCTCTGTATCCATGATCTTATTCAAACTCTTATTTTGAAGATAAGGAAAATGAGATGCAGAAAGGAAGTAATTTGTTCAGGGTCACTTCAAAGGTAATGAAGTGCAACAGTGAGGTCCAGGGAGATCTTAGTTACCAATCAGGAGAATGAAAGAAAACTTCATGGAGGAGACACTATTTGAGTTGATCTTTAAAGGAATGGGTAACATAGTTTAACAGGCAAACTAGGGAGGTGGAGGGCATTTCACCCACAAGGAACAATTGAGTAAAAGACATGGAGACTTGAGAGGGCAGAGCTATCCCAAAATGTCACGGACAGCATTAGTGGGAAGTGATTCCTATTTACTTATTGAGGATCTTGCTGTATAAGGAATTCTCCACCAGGCTAACATTCTTAGCTCTTCAATTTGACAGAAGCATGGACATGGAAATAAATAATATAAAATGAAGCTAGAAAGGTAAGGTTGTATACAAGTTGGTGCCAGGTCGTAGAGGAGCTTGAATGGCAAGAAAGGGAGTTTGAACTTTTTTTTGTATAGGAAGCAGTGGGGAGCCATTGAATATTTTTGAGTATAAGAATGACATGACTAGATCTATGTACAAGAAAAGGATGTTCTTACTGTAGTATAAAAAATGAATAGGGGAAAGGAGAAAGGGAAGCAGGAAGTCATATATAGAGTATGTTACATAAGTCCAGGCTCATATATTTGAGATGATGATGATGATGATGATGATGATGATGACGACGACGACAACGACTACCACTGTTATTCCTACTGCTGCTGTTCATACTACACTTAAGTTTTATCAAGTGCTGTATGGACTTTATTTAATTTGAACAAGGGTGATCCCAGAATTAAAAAGAAGACAGATATTAGAAATGCTATGGATATAGACTAAATGGGACTTGATAAATTATTGCATGTAAGAGGTGAAGAAAAGGAGAGGATCAAAGATACAAATATGAGAGAATGGGAGAATGAGTGAGTGGTGGTGCCGTGTTCTGTTCTTTGGAACTTAGCAGTATGTATTTTAAGATATGTTAAATATCTCCCCTAAATGTTTTCCCCCACCCTTGACCAACCCTTTCATTCCTTTAGGTCTTATGTGTTGGGTGTAAAGTGTTCTTCAAAATTGGAATTCTACTGGCAGGGCATGTAGAAAGGAAGGATGGTGTCAGGAAACCTAAACAGCTTTTATGTAAAGGAGCTGTATTGGAGAGGAATCACAACTAAGAGTGGGCATAAGAAACCCTTCAAGCATACATGCAGTAAGGCACAACTTTTGATATAAATGTGAACTGGGAAGTAGCAGCAAACATAATAGCAATAAGAAAGGGAGTAGCTTATTCTTAAGACAAATTGTGAAGTCCTAAGATAAGGATAGAATAGTCAACTGAAACAGCCCTGTAAATAGACTGTGGAAAGGACCACACACATGGATAGCAAGGACAGTTATATAGAGTTCAAGTTCTTCCTCATTAAACTTGTAATTGTAATGGTTTGTTGAACAAACAAAGGGGGATTTACTTAATACAGTGAATGGGAGGTGAAAGGTATAAGGGGGAAGAGGAGAGGTGCTCCATCTGGTAGGATTCTCCTTCATTTTTTCTTTTTGTTTCCTTCCCACTTTTTTCCTTCTATTTGATAAACCATAAGAGTAGATGAGAAATAGTGTCTTAGACCTCCTGTTATCTGATCTATTTCTCTTAATCAAATATGGGGAAATGGTTATCATTTCAGAACAAATAAAAGAATTGTGTGAGAACTTCAATGCAAAAGAAACATTGTATTTTGAATTAAAGTTAGTATTTCACAGTATGGAATGTGCTTTGTGGAGTTTGAAACAATTGAAATCGACATGGAGAGCTGAGGGAAATATTCCCTGCCTACATGCATTAGTTTTGCTTGGGGAAACAAGTCCTGACAATATGCAAGATATCTTAGAGACAAGCTGAATTGTATGTCAGAGAGGTGAAGTTTTGCTTTAGAAAAAGCTTCTTTTATTTCAGTAACAATAATAGAGCGGGAGCACACATATGCACACACACACACACATACACACATTTCTGAAATTTACCAAGTACTCTCTTCACAATAGCCCTATTAGGTAGGTAGTGCAGGTATCAATATTCCCATTTTACGTTGATTTGGTTAAGCTGAGAGCTTAAGTGATTTGCCTTTAGCAAAGTAGCAAATGTAAAAGACAAGAAAGAATGAGATTCAGATCTTTTGATTCTCAGGGTATGGTGATCTTTCTGCCACATTATGATATGCAGTAATTAGGTATGAATACCTAGAACTTACTGGCACAGCAAACACTGAATATGGAGTAAGGTAACCTCAATTAAAATCCTGACCTTGGGGAAGAGTCAGCTTTTCTGGTCCTCAATTTCCTCATCTGTAAAATGAAGGCATTGGACCAGACAGTTTCTGAGAGTTCTCCTAGCTCAAAGTCTATGATCCTGTGATCTTATGCCAATAATATATACCTGAAAAAAAGGAGACCTTATGAGTGGGAACTATTTCTTTTTGAATATAAGAACTCTAACCTCCCAATTAAGTAATCCTGGTGTACTTCTTTTGAAATATGTGAACGCTGTTTGTCATAAAGGTGTATTTAAATATGTGTACATGGCAATATGCGTAAGAGTTTCAACATTTGCAGACTTCTTTACATGTGATCATCTCATGTGATCCTTACTGCAGCATTATGAATTAGATACTGTTATTATTATCCCCATTTTACAGATGAAGCAACTGAGTTTAGAGAGGTTGTGACTTTATATTATTAATATATTAGTGTATGTTTTGTCCTTTCAAGTTGCCATTCACCTTTAGTCCTGTTGTTTGACCATGAAATAAATCAGATTCTGGCCACAGTTTTTGCATTCACATTTATGCTTTTTCTGGAGTTTCAGGATCTTATTTTTAGGTAGATAGAATACCAGACCTGGAGTCAGAAGATCTGAATTCAATTTGGTCACAGACACTAGCTATGTGATTCTGAACAAGCCACTTAACCCTGTTTGCCTCAGTTTTCTCATGTGCAGAATAAGCTGGAAAAGGAAATGGCAAACTACTCCAGTATCTTTGCCTGGAAAACCCCAGATGGGGTCACAACACATCAGTCACGACTGCATTGACTCAACAGCAGCATTTTTATGTTTGTGACACTCTAAGAACTAAGCTGTTTATATTGAATTATTATAATTTTTAACATCAAAATAATTTTTAAAAATCCACTTAAGTTTTGATTGCCTTTCCCAGATATTTCAAATAGTTTTGAGTTATTTCAAGTTTCTATGCCACAGAGATCTCATGTTACTGCTAAGTTTTATATAATCTTTGATAAGTACGCCTTACTCTTCTTCATATCAGCTTTTGCCTTCACACATTTCCTGTGAGGAAACCAGACTTTTAGATTCTCACCACTGTAGCCCTATTCACGCAATCGTCTGGGCTGCTGCTGGCTAAGTTCGAGTTTTTCCATCTTTTACCTACTCAGAGCATCACGTGAAAAAGTGATCAATGTCCCCTCTAGAAGCACATTCTTAGAAGGAACCAGAGGCAAACTATCTGAGGGTTGTTTAAAGGTTTATTCAGGAGTTTTATGATTTTAATGAATCGAAGAGGAGTAACCCTCAGTGATAAGGTCAGCAACTCTGGTGATTAGATACATCCTCCCATAACAGCCGTTCTTTGTCTCAGTTTCTCAAATGGACAAGTCTTTCCAGCAATTGCTTACGACACTGATTATAATCTTCAACAGACTGTTTGCTTAAATCAACTTAGCCAACATTTTAGAAATCACTCTCTGTCCTGTATTTATTCTCCACTGTGTTCATTCGTAAACTTTCTTCACTTTTCTTCACCTAACATAATTTCACTCTGATTGTGATATGCCAAGAAACATGTTGATCAATGTTTAACAGTGGGACTCTCCAGAAAAAAAAAAGTAGGTGAGACATAGTTTTAAGTTTAATCCACATGAACACTGTCTTTGGTCTAAAAAAATTAAAAGACAATAAGTCAAACCCTGGTTTATAGTGATTACTTAGTTCTGAGGTATAAATGGTCACACTGAAAGATGAACAATCCCCCCAAGCACACCGCTGGGTTCACTGAAGTTAGGAAGGTATAGTAGAAAAAATGAAAGCTGGTGAACTTTGGGTCAAAAGTTTGCTTTTGTACTTGGGAAACTTGCATAGAACTTTCAAATTCTAATTTCTCTTAGTGAACCGTTGTGACCACAGTGAACCAGCTAGAGTTACATAGTAATCAGTTTCAAAATTAATTGTAACCCAGTTCTAACATTTATGCTTTTATTGAACACTTTCTCAAGTGACATTTCTTTCACACTTCAGGGGTGAAGATTTTGGGATACAAGAGGCAGCATGGGGCTGTAGGAAATACACTGGATTTAGAGTTAGAGAGGGCAGGTAGATGACACAGTGGACAGAGCACTGGGCTGGAGTCAGGAAGACCCGAGTTCAACCCTGGCTACAGACACTTAATAGCTCTGTGACCCTGGGCAAATCACTTATTGTTTGCATCACTTTTCTCATCTATGAAATGAGCCAAACCACTCAGTATCTTTGCCATGAAAACTCCAAATGGGGTCACGAAAGAGTCAGATGTGACTGAAAAATCACTGAACAAGAAGAGTCAGAGAACCTAGATTCCAATCCTGGCTCTCTCATTTACCACCTGTGTTACCTTGGGCAAACGTGAATTTCCTGGACTATTGTCTCATTTTTAAAATGAGAAGGCTGAACTGTAGATGACTTTTTACGTTCCTTCTAGCTTTAACTCCATGATCTTCCAGAGGCAGTTTATTTCCTTATGAAACTGTTTTTATACCTGGGTGCTATCCATGAGTCAATGTCTCATTAGTTTAGACTTGCACGATATTGTTGCTTAATAAATGTCTGTTGCTTTTGAGGGATAGAGGAGGGAGAAATGTGATACTGACACTGAATCACTTTTTAGTTCTGTAATTGGATATTTTATTCTTAAAGGGTGTGAGGACTATCTCCAAGGGAAATACATGTTTCACAAATTATTTGTATTTTGTCAGATACAGAAACACTGTAGACTCATCATGTCCAAATATATTTCATTTCCCCTTATAAGATACTTTATAAACATGGAGGAGCAAGTTGGAAGGGGAAATAGTTGAGTAGAAAACCAGTTTAAATGCTAAAATAATAAATCTCTTCCTGGAAAGCATTTGATACACCAAAGTTTAATGTAGGATTAAGTTAATTACTTTAGATTGAAGTTTGTTTTTAGAACAGGGGAAAGTCAACTAAATTAACATTATAAGTACCAACACTACCACTTGAGAAGGTTTGTTTGATCAGGGAAATGTGCAGCAACAAAAAAGCCTCTTCTCTGTGATTATCTTGTGTCTAATTTAGTAAGAGCTTTCCTGGAAGGGCAGTGTGAGGTATTGGAAAGCTTATCCATTTGATGTTCAGGACATCTGGTTTGAGTTCTGACTTTGCCACTTAAAATCTCTATGATGTCACTTAACCTCCCTTTCTGTGAAATGAAGATAATGTTTATATACCTTACAGCGTTGTTGAATGGATTAAGTAAAATAATGGTCAATGGTTGTTTAAAGGGCCTTATAAACTATAAAATTCTATGTAAATGTCAGCCATTATTTTAGAATAAATTTGCATCGATGTCTTTGTTTTTATATCACCTACATTTCCCAATGTATTCCTTCCAGAAAGTTTTCATCCCTTAAAACAAAGATTAAAAAGGAATCCCCCAAAAAGTTTCAGTAAAAGTGACATTTTCAAAAAGTACGTATTATATGCAGTCTTCCACATTCAGTTTCTCAGTTCTACAAAGGGGTTCAGGGAGATTGCTTTTTGTGTCTCTTTTTTCCTTTCCAAGATTGGTCATTATTATTTTTCAGCATTCAGTTCACATAATTTGGTTACTATTCTTCCCATTTACCTTGTTATAGTCGTTGTGTATATTGTTTTTCTGATTCTGCTTGTTTCTTTTTTGTACAAGTTCGTTCATAACATTCATCTCAAGCTTCTCTGTATTCCAGACAGTAATATTTCATTATATTTAAGTACCATGAGTTCTTTAGTTACCTGGCAATAAATGGGTATTTACTTTGTCATCTTTGCCAATTTATTGGGTGTTCATGAAACCTCTGAGTTGTTTTGATGTGCATTTTTCTTATTATTACTGATTTGGAGCATTCTTTCTCATATATTTTGTTAATATTTTGCCATTCTTTTGAGAACTTAGTATCCTTTGTCTATATTTTAGCGATTGGTTTTTGATCTCATATACTTTACTTAATTACTTTTATATATGGAATACATGGGATCACAGATATTTGACAAAGATTTTTTTTCAATCTGTTTACTTTTTGTCCTGGTTGCATTAATTTTGTTCATGAAAAAGCTTTTCAATTTAATGACATAGAAATTACCCATTTTCTCTTTCATAAATCACTTCTATCCCTTGTTTAGTTAAGACTTTATACCCTAATAAGAGTGATGAAAGGGTACCACACCTAGTTCTCTTCCAAATTTTTATGGTAATTGTCAGTTATTATTGTTGGGCATAGAAAACAGAATCCCTGGTTTCTGTACTGTGACTCCTTTAAGGGGCTGTTGTTGCATGGGGCTACCACGTCCTTGAGCTCCATTGATAGGAAGCCACAGTCTGTTACAACCTGTTACTCTACAACTTGTCTCAATACTGACTGAAATAGCTTTGTAAACTCTTGTCCAGCTTTATGGTTTTAACGCAAGTATCTTCACTTTAGACTTTCCCTTTTTTATTGTCTAGCCCAATTCAGTAACCTGTTTTGCTTGTCACAATTTTATTTGCCTGCCACTTGTATGTGTCCCCTTGGTTCTCTTGCTTTCATACCTTAGTCACTCCTTTTCCTCCTTCACCACAACTCACATTAGCAATCATATACCTTTCTTGCTTATTTTATTCAGTGCTTAGCACATAAGTAGATACTCGATAAACAGTTGAATGAATAAATGAAGTATATAATAAAGATTTTCTTTCTCTCCAAATTTTAGGTTTAGGATCCGCATGTCTTTGGTTCAAGGACAGAAGGACCAGACAATTGCTACAGCACCAGATCATTGCTTGAGAATCCCTGAAACTTCTCACAGAGTTGCAAGGAAATTGAGGGTACTGATTGTCCTGAACTTCTAGCCCAGGGGGTGGTAAGAGGGAACTAAAGATAAGGAGGTAGGTGGAGTAGTATGATGTAGGGAGATAGGGTATGTGTGTGTGACTGTGTCTACATATCTGTGGTGGGATGGTACCTACCCTAGCCAGTGGCAAGTCAGTTTTTCTTGACAAAAAACAAAGTACCTAAATGACATTTCTACTAACACAATTGATTATTTTTTTCCAATCTGGAAAAAAGGGGATCATTAGAGAGAAAAATGATTAGAGAGAAAATGATTTTTTTTCCCTTTCAATATGTGGGAAAGTGAAATACCAAAGGATGTATATATAGAAAGTTTCAGACTTATAAATATCTGAATTACAAATGAACTGCACATTATGAACTACTGCTGTCCCATCTCTTCCAGCATTTTCTCCCACCACATCCATATCTTTTGCAAGTTCAGGATTGTCAGCCTATGAACAAATGTGATGTTTTTACATAAAATATATACATGAGTGTATACACACACACACACACATCCAGACCAATATATCTGTCTGTTTGTCTAGTAGGCAGCTAAGTGGTATAGTGGATAGAGCTCTGGCCTGGAATCAGGAAGACCTGAGTTCAGGTTCAGCTTCAGACACTTACTAGCTCTGTGACTTCAGGCAGATCATTTAACCTCTGCTTACCTCAGTTTCTTCAGCTAAAAAATGGGGATAATAATGGCACCTGTCTCCCAAGGTTGTTGGTAATATTTGTAAATAATAAGGTAATATTTGTAAAGCATTTAACACAAAGCCTGGCACACAGTAAACACTATATAAACGCTCGCTGTTTATTATTATTATTGCAATGACGACTGTTATCTGTGTACTTCTACACACCTGCATTTCTGAGGGCTAAATTTCAAGACTTGGGGATTAAGCATCTTTATTTTTATATTGATATAACATGTATACACATCATTTTGCTGTTATTGTTCAGTTTTTCAGTTGTGTCCAATTCTTCATTACCTCATTTGGGGTATTCTTGGCAAAATTACTAGAGTGATTTGCCATTTCCTTCACCAGTTCTTTTTATGGATGAGGAAACGGAGGCAAACAGGATTAAATGACTTGCCCAGGATCACACAGCTAGTGAGTGTCTGAGGCCAGGAAGATTAGTCTTCCTGACTCCAGGCACTCTGTTCACTGGACGATTGACTGCCTACTGATGGTCATATTCAAAGATGGTATCACTGCCTTTTTTGATCAAGGCATTACACTAACAGTTTTTCTTTAGATTAGTGCATACCCGTCATCATTATTGGTGGTGGCAAGCATATACCTTGATTTGAGCAAGATAATGTCTAAAACTCCACTAGCCAGAAGAGTTTGGTGCTTAAAATTAAGGCGATTGAAGATTCCTCTAAACTTCAGAATTCTGATTCCTTCCTATTATGGATAAAAGGAAGAATATACTATATGCAATTACAAAACGACTGTGCTTTGCACTTAGTGGGCACTTAGTAAATATATGTTGTTGTTGTTGTAGTAAAGCTAGCTGCTCTGGGGGGTGAAATTTGATACTGCGTTGTAATTTAATGTTTTATTCTTAGAGTGAGGACTGCAGCCAAAGCCTTATCAGAAAATACATACTTCACAGACCACCTCACAGCTGAACTAATACAGGTTTACTACTTGTGCCTGTCTCATCTTACCTACCTCACTTCCTTTCTGGATGGAAATAAAATTGGGAACCAACAGAGTAAGTAAATACTGGAAAATTTTGGAGAAATGTACTAATATTATTAGCATGTCATTCTTTAAAAGATATGGGATGGTAGCCAAGAAGTGACTCTGTAGAATGGTTGTCTTTCCATAAGCACTGATGTCACTGAAATCATTATTCCAGCTCTTTATTCAGTCTTTCCTGGTGATGGGGATTGATTTTTTTAAAAATAATTTTATTGATTTTTTTGTGCGTGTTCATCCCATTCTCTGTGTTCATTCCTTTTCCCTTCCAAAGAATCATCTTATATAACACATTTTTAGAAGAGAAAAAAGAAGAGAAAAAAATTAGCAAAACATCAATAAATTGGTTTTTAAAAAATCTGAAAATATATGCTATGACTGAGGTCGTCACACCCTTTCAAAGAAGTAAAGGGAAGTTTCTTCTCATAGTTCTTTAGGGTTCTGCTTTTTCTTTGTAATTTTGAAATCTTCATTTTTGATTATTTTTTCATTGTTATTCTTTCCCTGTACACTGTTGTAGTCATTGTATAAATTACTTTTTGGCTCCGCTTACTTCAGTTAGATTCAGTTTGTGTAAGTTTCACCATGCTTCACATACGTTCATCATATCTGTTTTTTTCTTACAGCACAGTACTATTCCATTACATTGGTGTATTATGATTTGTTTAGCCACTTCCCAGTTGATGGACATCTGCTTTTTTTTTTTCATAAATTTAACTCTGCTGATTTTCCCTCTATTCAAGAAATAACTTTTGATCTATACTAATTGTTTTATTACTGACTTTAAATCACCATTGCATCAGGTGCTTTCCAGAAATCAACAAACTTAGTCCTTCATGCTTAGAGTTTCTTTTATGTACTTCTTTTGGACTTACGATTTCATGAGAGTAAGGATTTTCTGGTGCGAAAACTCACTTGACCAGTGCAGATCAACCACTTGTTCTGTGACTTAAGAGTCTTAGAAAGTTTCTTGGATCAGTGCAAGATGAAGTGACTTCCTTAGGGTTCCCAGTCTATATGTGTGAGAGGCACCCCAGTCTTTCTGCCTCTGAGACCAATTCTATATCCTCCGCCTATATGGCTTCTCACTAATAATTACCTGCGTTAGAATGTAGAGATATGTTTCCATGTTATGATGAGGCAAGATCATGTGACAAAACAAAAATAAAGTGTGCCATAGTAATCTTTTGGATTTGTTTTTTCCCAAGATCTTTAAAAATAGTAGCATTATTTTTCTCCTCTCTACCTTCTCCTTCATTCTGACTCCTCTCCATTCTCCCTCTCGCCTTCATTATCAGTATTTTTTGGCTTTTTACCACATAAACAACCAGAAAAACATTAAACATATTCAAATTTTGAGTGTATTGTAAATACATATACAAAAAAGACTGCAGTTAATTAGCTGTTGAACACTATTCACAATCACAAAGTTCATCTGCATGTCTATCTATTGTACAGATTTACTATTTCATACTGTGGTGAAGCAGTGGTTCAGGACTCTGCTTATTGTTTTTCTTTATTGTGCTTTATTGCTTCAGTTTTTCTTGTTAGTCCTCTGAATTACTTGGATTTTTTTTCCACTACAAAAACAAGATTGTTGTATCCCTGTGTTGATAAACTATTCACAAGACTAACAGCAAAAATAGTCTAAGACAATAAGGCTAGTCAACACCTTCTTTTAGACTGACAGATGTAATGGAGAAGAATAATGATACTTTACTTTCCTTTTCAAGCAGCCAAGACAAAACCATGAAGTAGGAAAAACTTATAAATTCATCATCAGTGTTCTTTTATCCCTTTCCCTAACAGTTCCTTTTTAGCTCCTCACTTCCTCTTTCCACCAATGAAAATCACAGTCCCACCAAATCTTCAAATTTAAAATCAGTTTTCACAGAATTTTAAAGTTGGAAAGAATCTTAGCAGCCATTTATTCCAGTCCAAAGCTGAATAGGAATCCCTATAGCAGTGTACCAGTAAGTTGTCACATCATGTCAGTGTACTTGATAAGATGAAGGATGTTGGGGAAACAACTACCTTCTTATGCAGCCTTGGTGGTTGGTTGATGTCTTAAAATCTTAAAAGAGGACCAAAATGACATCACCATGATAAAGTGAAAATTCATTGTGTCCAACTGTGGCTTATCAGACCAATACTAGCTCAGAATGCTCTACCACAGGTTGGGCACAAACAGTCTGTTTGAATATTTGGGGTGGATATCCCAAATTTGCCCATCCTGCATTTACTTTGTGCTGTCTCAATTATGCTTTGCTCATAGAGCACAGCGCCTTTTCTGATGTGGGCATGCCATGCTGAGCAGTCCTGTGCCAGTGTTTCCCCATGTTGCATGGTCAAATCTAACGTTCTTGAGAGAGATCCTGAGAGTGTCCTTGTATCGTTTCTTCTGGCCACCATGTGATCGCCTGCCCCATGCGAGTTCTCCATAAAATAGCTTTTTTGGCAAGCATACGTTTTTGCATTCAAACAACGTAGCCAGCCCATCGGAGTTGCGCTCTCTGAAGCATAGTTTGAATACTTGGCAATTCAGCTCGAGCAAGGACTTCAGTGTCTGGTAACTTATCCTTGCAGGTGATCCTCAGAATCTTCCTAAGACAGTTCAAATGGAAGCCATTCAATTTCCTGGCATGGTGCTAATACTGTCCATGTTTCACAAGCATATAACAATGAGGTCAGCACAACGGTTCTGTAGACCTTCAGTTTGGTAGTCACCAGTACCTTTGGTGTGATGGCTGCCAAGCCCTTTTCAGGGCTCTTTCTACCTTTGGTGTCCACCTGTTCCACCTAACTTTCACCTGTGGCTTATGCAGCCTATTTTGCCTTTGAATAACTAATTGTTAGGAATATTTTCCTTCTATCAAGCTAAAGTCTACCCTTTGCCACTCTACCTATTGCTTCCAATTCCTTCCTCTGAAAAGGCTAATCCTTCTTCCACATGGCAGCCCTTCAAACACTTGAAGACTTCTTTATGTCCTACCTGAATATTCTTCAGGCTAAACATTCCCAGTTGGTTGCCCTCTGCAGGCTCTGTAACTTATCAGTGTCATTCCTTCATCTGATACTACAGCTGAAAAACATAGTTCTTATATCATCTGATGGCCAACCTGCTGGTGATGCATGAGCCTTTCAGAACTTAGCTAAGTGGGTCCTCAAAGGACAGATAGACTATTGAGAGTCCCATACTTGAAACCTTTCTGGAAAGTTTGGTGGAATCTTCCAGAACTTTCTCATCTTTCACTGGGCTTTATGGGACTCAAAACAACCCAAATGAGGAGCCAGAATAGGACTTAAATAAAGGTTCTTTCCATAGAGGAACCTTTTCTTATCATTTGTCTGAAAAGTTTTGCTTTGGGGGGAGAAATTTGCTGCTGAAACCCATAAAAATGATCAAGGGAAGCTTCTCTCTTTAGTTGGGAGAAAGTCTTCCAATGCCTCTTTTTCCTGTCATCCTCCCAGTCACCTAAGCTTGATGTCCTTCATTTGCTTGTAAATTCCTTGAGGACAGGGACTACCTTTTGCGTCTTTTTGTATCCCCAGTGCTTAGTATGGTGCCTGGCACATGGTAGGCACTTAATAAATGTGTATTGATTGATATCTTGAAGCATTTCTTGAATCTTTTATTACTCCCTATCAGTCTTACATCCCTCCAATGGATGAATCCTGTTGAGATTCCCTCCACAGTAACTCTTGTATCCATCTCATCCTTAACATTCACACTTCCACCAGTCAGATCCTCATCACTGTGCAATTGTAATAACATGCTAAATAGACTCTGTCTCCCCTCTCTCTACTCTCCAGTCTCTCCTCCAAAATAATCTTCCTGTTGCACGGGTCTGACTGTGTTGTTCCCTTGCTCAAAAACCATCAGTTGATAACTATTACCTATAGAATAAAATGTAAACTCCCCAGCCCATTTTTAAAATCCTTTACAATGGCTACAACATAATTTTTGAATAGCAGTTCATTTTACACAAATCCATCCAAGATGTTGCCCAATCTTGTCCTACTCTTCCTTGAATTTATCTATGATCTCTCCATACTCTACCTGTAAAAATTGTTCTTTTCTCTCAAGGTTCATCATGTAAGTGGTCTGGCTGAAAGGGAAATCTTGGTTCTTAGATTTCTTATAGCACTTTATCCAGGTTTCTCCTTTATATCAAATTCTATCTTAGATTTATTTTTGATTGTCTTACACTTCCTAAAGTGCCCCTCAGATGGCAAGCTTTGTATATAGGAAACCTCTATTTTATTCTCATAGTACAAGGACTTCTGTGTTCTTAATGAAGTGAATCAAATCAGGAAAAATAGTCTCACCAAGATTATTTTAGGAACAAATTTCAAAGGATTCTTTCCTAATTTCTCAAGTACATTATTTGCCACAAATATTGCAGGCAAAAGAATGATGGATAACATACTGTGGCCTTTCAGAACCTTAAAAAATTCCCAGCAATGGAAAAAAAAAAATCAGAGATCAGATGTAGTAAGTCATGTGTCTATAACTAGCTTCTAAGCATTCATTCAATCAACAAGAATTCATTAAGCACTTATGTATCAGGCACCATGATGGTCAGTTGGGATACAAAGACAAAAGTGAAGCAGTTCCTGTCCTTAAGGAGATTTTATGTACAAAATAAATACAAATTAACTTGGGTTAGAAGGAAGACACTAGTAGCTGTGGGGATCAAGAAGGGCTTTGTGCAAGAGTAGCTCATGAGCTGGAGTCTTGAAGGAGTTTAAGACGAAGTTTGATAGAGTTTAAGATGAAGAAGTGAGGTCATGTGGAGTAGGATGTGCAGAGTTACAGAGGTAGGAGGAAAGAGGACAGATTAGATGGTACGTAAAGTGAATGAAGGCGAGCAATTTGTAATAAGGCTAGAAAGGTGGATAGGGGCCATGTTATGAAGAGCCTTAAGTGCCAATAAAAAAGAGTTTATATGGGAGCCTGCATGCCTTAAGTTGTAAATAAGGTTTGTAAGACACACAGATATTATCTCATCTTAACCTCACAACAACTCTGGAAAGTAGTCCCTATTATTGTCTCCATTTTGCAGATGAAGCATTTAGAGATTGTGACTTGCCAAGGTTGAACAGCTAGTAAATCTCTGAGGTCAGATTTGAACTCGGGTCTCTTGACCCTTAGAGGTAATAGGGAGCTACTGGAGTTTATGGAGTAATGAGGGAAATGATATATTTAGACATATGCTTCAGAAACATCTATCTTAAAATAATTGCTCAAGAGACCAAAGTGAAGTTTAGAGTGCTCTGATAGGTAACTAAAAGTAGAAATGTGTCCTTTCAGTAAAGATCTCCCACCGTGTGTCACTAGTAATGGAAAAAGAAATCATAATTAACTCAGTCCCATTAAACCACTTGACCACCAGTAGATGATTTGCATTCTGAGAGGTTTAAAAAAAATTGAGAATTGCAATTCTGCTCTGATATCCCTCTCCCTACTCACCCACCATAGTTACACCACTGATAGCTATGGAAAAAATGGCCTGGTCGTTGTTTCCCCCTCCCTTTCTCAGAACTGACCCAGATCCCTGGATCTTGTCTTTAAACGTAAAAGTCAGCCCCAGGTACTTTTTTTGTTCTTGTCCTAATCTCCTTATCTCTATTCGCCTCCCGCTTGTCCCCCAAAGGAATCTGGTGTGAACAAAATAAGGCAGACGACAATCCCGTTGTGTGGTCTACTGGCAGACCTCCATCACTTGCCTGTTATTTTTAGTAATAGGGGGTTTGAAAACTACGTGTTGATATTTTAGGGAAAACATGCTATCTGTCCAGAGTGACAAGTGCTAAAATATTGCTTCGTTAGAGACAAGAATGTCTGGTGTGTCATTTCATAGAACAGACCCACAACACCAGAATTATTCATCTGCCAGCCTTCCACCGTGACCTTCAGTAACTTTCCAGGTGGAAATACATGAAGAGTAAGAACACGTACAGTTCAGTTAGTTGCGATTGATGGTGAATTTCATGACTAGAAGCGGTGCTAATACTAGATTGGTTGTTAGACTAGAAAGGAAACATGTTCTTTTGTTTGAAAAGTCTAGGCAGGTTGGAGTGTGTTGTATTAAAGGCAAAGGAACTTGTCTTCCCCATCCCACTCCAAAAGTTTTAAACCAAAACCAGGAAAATTATCATTAATAAACATGGAACATAATGCTATCAAATATGTGATGCTATATAAAGTATACCATATTGGGAGCACACTCTTTAAAGAGAGCTTAGATAAGATGATTCTCACCTGAGACATGGGCCACCAGTCTCCGTGACTGTATTCTTTCCCCGCTCCCAAGCACTAGGATTTAGCTCACTGTTGTCCCCTACTGGTTGCTAACTGACAGTACCTCTCCTATTTGGCTTGCCTGGGCTTTATAGCACCTGCTCTCCCTGACTTCTTGAAAACAACCCAGTGCTTTTCTTTTTGGATTTTTAAGGGTTTTAGTGCTATTTTTGGTGACACAGCTTATTTTTTTTGGCTACATCAACTTTTGAAGACAACCTCTTAAATTATAGGTGGGTTGTGATTTGTGTCAGCAGAAATTACAGATTCTGGAAGTATTGAAATATTATTGCTAGGCTCTGCAGGGAGCATGGCAGGGAGGAGGCTTGGTGTTACTGGAACAAATCCAAGGGGAAAGTTACAAAATTTACATATGACATTTTCAGTCAATATGTGCCTTCCATGCATACTTTTAGGGAATTAGGCTTTGTCCTTTCTTAGTCCCTCCTCCCTTTGTCTATCTGCTTCTTACTCTGCAGCCAGACTTTGTCCTTAGAGTTAGGATGGTCAGTGGTCGATGAATAGGCAAAGTGTTATTATCTTTCTCCATCTGTAGCCGGTGGACTCTATTTTTCAAAGCTGGAGGGTATCCACTCTCCTCACCCTGGGTATAGATAGGAATGATTGTGTTTTCTGGCAGTTCAATAATTCTTTAAGCTCCATTGATTTTTTGATTGGTAACCAGCTCTTAACCTGTTTTCTCATGTATAAATGAGGATAATACTTTAAAGTACCTGCCTCACAGGATTATTGTGACAATCAAATGAGAGAATGCTTATCAGGTACTTTGTAAACCTTAAAGTTCTCTCTAAGTGTCAGCTATTATTTATAGCATTATCATCTCTAGTTCCTCACAACATTCTGATTAGAGTGAGCCTATGGATCTCATGTAAGCAGTTTGGGGAGGACAGACTCAGTGGGAGAAACGGAAAAATTTAGAGATGAGATTTGTGAAGTAGAAGAAAAAATAGAAAACCTGTCTCTTACTTGTCAGGAAGTATATGACTGTCCCTTTTGTTCTATTTGTTGTTACTATGTTCCATTCAGGGTAAGAGGAAGACATAAGAGAGAAACCCTCTAAGGAAGCATCATCTGATTGAGGACACCTTATTACCAATATCATATGATTATTCCTGATTGTCTCTTCACTTGTCCCAGCATCCTTTTCAACCTTGACCATGCTCATGAAAATGTCTTGGGTCAAGAGATACAGACCTGCAATATCAGTTGCTCTAATATTTTTTTTCCTCCAGAAAGATGATGATGTAGAAATGAATGTGTGTTTTGGAGGTGGGTCATACAATAAACTGCATTGTAGGACTCTATTGTATGTAGAGCATAGCATGCTCAATTTGCATCATTAGACACTATAATCATCATATACTTTGTCACCTTTATGACTTTTAGGATATGATATGTGACTGGGACTTTCTTTGCTACTATAATACATGTGTGTATTTTTAAAAATGTAAGCACATTTGCATCGGATTCCTATTATGCATGCTAATGCTTTGGCATAAATAATGTTAATCATTTTTTCAGTCATGTACAACTCTTGTGACTCCATTTGGGGTTTTCTTGGCAGAGATATTAGAATGGTTTGCCATTTCCTTCTCTAGATCATTTTAGATATGAGGAAACTGAGGCAAACATGGTTAAGTGATTTGACCAGAATCACACAGCTAGTAAATGTCTGAGGCTGGATTTGAGGGGTTATTGTCCCTGAGCAAAAAACTAGAGAAAAGCAGATGATCCAGTGATTATAGCCATCATGCTATGGAGAAGGAAAGGATGTACTAGCAATGTGTCTTAAAGGTCAGCATTCAGGGGAAAGCTGAGAGCCATGAAGAAGCAACAGGAAACAGAAGAGCTAAGAATGAAGAAAGCAGTGAGAAGTAAACATTCTGACAGACAATAGGGACATTCATGAGGAGAGAAAAGACAGGACAATTTTGCAATCCATGGGGACAGAGGTTATGAAGGGGGGCAGGATATGTACAAACACTGTAACCCATAACTCTACAATGTGGCTGGGTTTAGAGGAGGAGAGAAGGCATCATTAGTCTTCCCAAAAGAGTCCTTGAAGGTATTACATGTGTCACACTGAAGACATACCAGCCAGGTAATAATAGCCATTTACATTTGAACCACCTTTGCTTAACTTTGCAATTTCCTCATAGCAAACCTGTGAGATAGGTAGTGTAAATATCCTGTTCATTTGGCCAATGGGGAAATTATGGTCAATAATAAAAGCTTCCATTTATATAGCACTTTAAGGCTTGCAAAGTACTTTAAATGCATTATTTAATTGTGAGGTAGGTGTTATTTTTATCTCAGATTTACATGTGGGGAAACTATGACTGGCAGACATTGTGACCTGTCCATGGTTTTGTTCCACGTGAACATCAGGGCTAAGACCTAAATATAGGTCTGTTGATTACTAAATATAGGTAATCAATGCTCTTTCCTCTATACCAGGTCATTCTTAACTTGAGGTGCATGAACTTGGTTTTTTTTCATTTGTTTGTTTGGTTTTGTTTTTTGTTTTTAGTATTTTGGTAACGGTATTTCAGTGTTTTGGTTTCCTTTGTTATTCTATGTTATGTTATTTTTCTTATGCATTTAAAAACATTATTCTAAGAAAGGTTCTGTAAGTTTTCACCAGTTTGCCAAAAATGTCTATGACACAGAGAAGGTTTATGCTCCAGGGTTTAATGGTCAGGATGGGGAGAGGTGTGGGGTAGGAGGCATCTGTGGTCTAAAGTACTTTATGTCTAGCTATGACTGAAGCATATCACAATGATCAATGCTAATGATGATCTTAAGCCATCTAGAAAAGGTTCAGATTACGATAAAATGTAAAAGTTTTGGGATTTTAAAGGGATAACTTCCAGCTTTCAGATGCCCAGGACAACTAATTGCCCCAGCATTCTATATAGCTAAGCTTAGCAGCACCAACTCTCTCAGACATTGTTTCTCTTTGAATAAGGACTGTTTTTCTCTCTGATGCAAGCTGAGAGGTGTTTTTTTTCCAGACTACCACCTTACTTTTTGAAATATACTGTAGTAATAATTGCCTTTACTAACTAGCCTCCAGGTGCGAGATGATGAGGACCTGCAGGAGAATGGTGATAGTGTGAGAGTAGAGAAGGAGACATATTTGGGAGATGCGGCATAGGTGACATTGACAGGTCATAGCAACAGATAGAATGTGAGAGGAAAGAGACAGTGACGAGTTGAGGATGATGCCTAGGCCATCATGAGGGACAGGGAGGATGGTGATGCCCTTTATAGTAATAGGGTGGGTAGTGGGGGAGGGAGGGTTTAAGGTGAAAGATAATGAGTTTGGTTTTGTACATGTTGAATTTAAAATATCTACAGGACATCCAGTTTGAGATATCTGAAAGGCAGAGATGTATAAATAAAAAGCATGTTTTGGTGTTGTGGGGGAGAGGGAGAGGATAGAAAGACAGTAGATTGTGTTCAGATAAAGGAATTTCAGAGTTCATGAACATGAAGATAATGTATTTGCAAGAGATGGTAAGATCATGACCATCTTTGTGTATGGCTGAGGTTGAGTAAGGAACAAATTATATGAAATGAGTAAATTGAGGAATTGTAAAGGTAGGGTGTTTGAGGGAGTATCACTTCATATGTTGAAGGCCCCTGGTATGAAGACAGAGTTGAGGAAGAAGGAAGGACTGTGAGCCAGGCACCAAACTAAACTTGGGTTTCAAGAAGATTAATCTGGTGGTCGTATGCCCAGTAGACTAGAGTGGGGAGAGACTGCCAGTGGTGGATAGAGAATAAGAAAAACTTGGATTTAAATTCCACTGCTGACATTTCCTATATAAGAGACCGTAGACATCACCCAACATCTCTCAGCCTCAGTTTTCTCATCTGTAAAACGAGGTAATAATACCTATAGAACCTTGTTCATAGATTTATGAAGCTCAACTGGGATCACATATGTATTCTGCAAACTCTAATGCTCCTATATAAATTCCAGTGATACATTTGTGAATTGTCATTAGGAGGACGGTGCCTACAAGCCTATAATCAGCCTTAGCTAATATCTAAGCTCTTTGTTTCTATTCTAATAATAATTCATCTTCACACCATTTCATTGCAATCTAGTACATAAAGAATAGTTATGCTCAGCTAAAATAATGTTCTCACAAGTCTTACTGCACAATAATCATGTAACCAAATAAGTTGAGGCAAATACAAATGTACTCTTATCCCAATGTCTCCTGGAAGTTTAAACAGGTGTGCCAAACAGTTTATATAGCAATCATAATATGAGGAGAGGGACATCCCAGTTTTTGAATAAGCAGGGTTGATTTTGTTTATGAATGAGCAAAATACACATGCACACTGAATGGTGGTACTGGTGTTTTTGCCTGCTTTCTCTCTTTAATTCAGTCAGCTGAGTTGAATGCTGAACTGAAAGCACAGTTCTCTGCGTACAGGGTCATATTTATAGGAGAAGTTGTAGTTATCAAAAAGGAATCTGAGCTTTTCGTCTTAGCCACTCTCTTTACCCTGGTGAGTATGCTTGTGACTTTGGTGAGAGTCAGACTATGGCATGACCCTTCAGTGGAAATAGAAAAATATTTTTACTGTCTTTGGAGGTTTCACTTCTCTCTCTAGGTATTTGATCATAAGCTGATGGAGAAAAAAATACTTTTGAAGTAGCTAACATGGAGGAACTGTTTCTTTTCTCTCTACAGATAAAATCGGGTGATACTTGGAAATGCTCCAGCTATAGTGATGAGTTTAGCAATTTCGCACCATGGGAATCTCACCTGTGTGCCTCAGTAAACACAGACTGTCAGCCACCAGCTAGAGATTGCCTAAGAAGCTGGGACTTGGAAGACTAAAAAAGCAAAGCAAAAGAAACATAGAGGTACAAACCTAGGCAAAGATCATTTGCCTAGAACCTTGGTGCCATCTCTTTTGGCCTCAAGCTTGTGTAGCTCTTGCGGTTTAGTTAGTGTATACAGTACTGTTCTTCCACTTGTGCCTAAATGGGACAACAACCCAGCAGCCAGACTGAAGACGAAGGGGTGAGAAGCAAAGTCCATGGCAACTTATCCTTGCCAGTTATGTGGGAAGATACTTCTTACCCTGGAAAAATTCACTATCCACACTTACTCCCACACAGGGGAACGTCCTTACAAGTGCTTGCAGCAAGGCTGTGCAAAAGGATTCATTTCCAAATATAAACTTATCAGGTAAGATCACTGGGGGGTGGGGATAGGAGGCAGCAATGCTGAACAAACTTTAAGTGAATGATGTTGTAGGAGCTTTTTTTTTTATTTAATAGCATTTTTTTCATTAGGTGTCAAGATAGTTTTCAACATTGATTTTTGTAAGATTTTGAGTTCCAGATTTTTTTCCTTTCTTCCCTCCTTCCCAAGACAATCTGATATGGGTTATACATGTACAATCATATTTAATATATTTCCACATTAATCATGTTGTAAAAGAAAAATCAGAACAAAAGGCGAAAACCATAAGAAAGAAAAAGCAAAAACAAAGTGAAAATAGTATGCTTTGATCTGCATTCAGACTCCATAGTTCTTTCTCTGGATATGGTTAGCATTTTCCCTCACAAGTTTTTTGGAATTGTCTTGGATTATTGTATTGTTATGAGAAGAGCTAGGTCTGTCCCAGTTGATCATCGCACAATGTTGCTGTTGCTGTGTACCATGTTCTTGGTTCTGCCCCCTTCACTCAGTGTTAGTTTATGTAATTCTTTCCAGGTTTTTCTAAAATTTGCTTGCTCATCACAATAGTATTCCATTATATTCATATGCCACAACTTGTTCAGCCATTTCCCAGTTGATTAGCATCTCCTCAATTTCCAATTCTTTGCTACCACAAAAAGAGCTGCTATAAATATTTTTGTACATGTGGGTCCTTTCCCCTGTTTTATGATCTTTTTGGGGTACAGACCTAATAGTGGTATTGCTGGATCAAAGGGTATCACAGCTTTAGAGCCCTTTGGGCATAGTTCAGAATTGCTCTCCAGAATGGTTAGATCAGTTGACAATTCCGCCAACAGTGCATTAATGTTCCAGTTTTCCCACATCTTCTCCAACATTTATCATTTTTCTTTTCTTTCATGTTAGCCAATCTGATAGGTGTGAGGTGGTACCTCTAAGTTGTTTTAGTTTATATTTCTCTAATCAGTAGTGATTTAGAGCATTTTTTCATGACTATAAATAGCTTTAACTTCTTCCTCTGAAAACTGCTTGTTCATATCCTTTGATCAGTTCTCTATATATTTTAGAAATGAGGCCTTTATCAGAAACAATGACTGTAAAAATAGTTTCCCAGCTTTCTGCTTTCCTTCCAATCTTGGTTGCATTGTTTTTGTTTGAGCAAAAAACTTTTTAATTTAATGTAATTGAAATTATCCATAGGAGCTTTCTTTTGAGGACCTACCACATTTAGTGGAGGGGATTCACTCAAAATGGAGAGCCTCTAAGAGTATTATTGGCAATAGCATCTGTGATCAATATGCAGGGAAAGGACTGACTTATTGAAAAAGACAGTCCCAAAAGGCAGTGAGGACATGCTTTTTCATGTTCCTTTCCTGCCATGTTAGAAGATAAGTTTGCTGCAGTTTGTATGCAGTGCTTGCTTTGGTGGGTCCTTTAGTTTATAGCAACACCACTGATAATTTGGCCCTGTGTATCATATATGTGTGATGCCATGTTACCTTAGAAGATAAACTTTATGAGGGATGTTACTCTTCATAATAAATTTTCAAATTTATCTCGCTGCTTTTTTGTTTTTAACTGCTATCACTTTTTAATATTTTATCCCCTCCCCAATTATCTGACACAGTGTCCACATCTGACAGTGTATGCCACATCCCACACATGGAGTCTACCACTTCTTTACCCGGGGAAATGTGCTGTATCATTGGACTTTGGAACCAAAATTGACCATTGAACTTACTCTGAATTCTGATGTCTTTTAAAAAACTTATTATTTGTTTTTAACATTCTTTAAAAAAAACATTTTGAAACTCTTTCTTCTTCCCCTTCCTCTCCCACCCATTGAGAAGGCAAGTAATATATCAATTATACATCCAGGTTTAAGAACCTAGAGTGCCTCCTCTGTAGCTCCTCACTTTGTCTCACCTTCTTCTTACTCATCACGTTGATTTGATCTTTGCAACATCTCTCATATGCCATCTTCTCGACTTGGATACTGCCATCCACCTGGGGCAGGCTGTCGTCATCATCTCATGCTTGAATGATTGCAGTAGCTTTTGGGTTGGTCCTACTGCCTCAGTTATCTCCCCATTCCAGTCTATGTTCCACTCCATTGTCAAACCAGTCTTCCTTAAGCTTAGGTCAGACCATTTTACCTCTACTCCTACCTCCATTCAGTTAACTGCACTGGCTCCCTATCCCCTCCAGGATGAAACATGAAATCCTCCATCTGACATTTAAAACACTTCATAACCTGACCCTCCTACCTTTTCAGTCTTCTTACTCTCAAGAGCAGGGAATTGTCTTGTACCTTTCTTTGTATCGCCAACACTTAGCACAGTGTCTGGCCCGCATTTGTTGTTGTTCAGTTGTTTTCAGTCATATCTGACTCTTCATGCCCCCAGTGGGGGTTTTCTTGGCAAAGATCCTGGAGTGGTTTACCACTGCCTTATCAGCTCACTTTATAGATGAGGTAATTGAGGCAGACACAGTTAAGTGACAGGGTCATACAACTAGTGTCCGAGGCCACATTTGAATTCAGGAAGATGAATCTCAGTCCCAGTGCTCTGTGCCACCTAGATGCCCCTTTTGGCACACAGTAGGCACTTAATAAATGTTGACTTGACTGACTGAATATGATAATCTGTGAATGCTATAATGAATGCATAGTCAGTCATATTATATAGCATAGTCGTGTACAAAAGTTAAACATGTATAATACTCACAATTTTCACAGCAGCACAATGTTATCTCTCAAAGTCAAAGTATTTGTTGTTCCTGAAATGATCAAGAGATGCTTAGTTTAATTCAGAATTTGCAACAGATGAAATTGGATAATAGGAATTTTGAAGCTAATAATAATAATTAATATTTAGATAGAATTTTAAGTTCTGCAAGAAAAAAGGTATCTTCTCTCATTCGATTTTCACAGTAGTCTCTTATTATCTGTTTTACAGATGAAGGAACTTGAATCCTGTGTAGCTTAAGTGACTTGCCACATGTTAACTCAGGCAGTAAATGTTAGAGGTGAGATTTGTACCTAGGTCTTCTAACCCTAGAGTTGGTATAGGAAGGCAATAAAACCACTGTGTGCATTTCGCCATGGTCAGGTAATATTTGGAGCATTGTATCAGTTCTGGGTATAACATTTTATAAGGGGTACAGTGTAGTATAGTGTATACAGAGGCACAACTTCACAATCAAAAAGACCTAGGATAAAATCCTGCCTCTGATATATCTTGACTATGTGACCAGTCTAAACTCTCAGTTCTCCCAATGATTCTCTAAGATTAAAAGGTACAGAATTGTTACTGATCGCTGTAACCATTGGTTGAAGTGATTTTCCTGATTGGGACCTTCCCATACAATTAAAATCACAGATCTGAATCAATTATTTTTTTTTTAAACAAACCATAGCACATTCAGGAGAGAGTAGCTAGGATGATGGAAGTAGTGGTGACCATGCTATATGGGGACCAGGTGAGAGACCTCTTGTTGTGTAGCCTGGAGCAGGAAAGTCTTGGTGTGGAGGACATCATAATACCTATCTTCGAGTATCTCAAGGAGTGTCATATCAAAAAAGCATTATACTACTTCGGCTTGGCCACAGACTATGTACCAGGCACTGCGTTAAGGACTTGCCAAATATTATCTCCTTTGATCCTCACAACAACACTGAGAGGCAGGTGATTATTATTATCCCCATTTTGTGGTTGAGGAAACTGAGGTGAGCAGAAGCTAAATGACTTGCCTTGACCACACAAATAATAAGGGTCAGAGGTTGGATTTGAACACAGGTCTTTCTAACTCTTAAGCCCAGCATTCCATTCACTGTGCCAGGTATAGAAGTAGGACTGGTAAGCAGAAGTTTCTGAGAGGCAGATATAAAGAAAAATTAATTAACATTTAAAACTGCTCACAAGTGAGTTGGCTACATTAGGAGAGAGACATGAGTTCTCCAGCACTGGAAATGTCCGGTGACTAGGAATGATGTAGCAAGAATTTATCAGATACTGATCAGGATTTGAAGCCTGTGAAGGTCCCTCCCGACTCTGAGAAGCTGTGATCTATGATCTAGTGTTTACAGGATAGAAAAGCTGCAAAGAAAATAGAATATATTCCATTTTCTCAATAATATTGAGATCTAATGGTAAAGACATAAAACTAGACATAATAATGATATATATAGCACTGGGTTCAGTGCCAAGGATAGAGGACCCAGGAAAGCCCACATAGTGTAATCCCTCTCCTCTATCCCCTTTTTGCCCTTGGCTAGAGTGCTTGGTAAAGTCTGTCTGTCTGTTTGTCTCTCTCCCTCCCCCCTCCCTCCCTCTCCCTCCCTTTCTTTCTCTCTCTGTCTCCCTCTCTGTCTCCCTCCCTTTCTCTTCCTCTCTCTCTCTCTCTCTCTCTCTCTCTCTCTCTCTCTCTCTCTCTCTCTCTTTCTCTCTCTCTCTCTCTCTCTCTCTCTCTCTCTCTCTCTCTCTCTCTCTTTCCCTCTCTCTCCCTGTCTCTGTCTCTCTCTCTGTCTCTCTCTTTCTCCCTTCCTTTTCCCCTCTTCCTTCTTCATGACGCCTTCCCTTCCTTCCCCTTCCCCTTGTTTAAGGATAATTCAGATTTGGATTAAAGTCTCTTTCTCTAGTCTTTATTTCTCCTCCTCTTAACTTTGCGTCTTTTTAGTAATAGGTCACAGCCAGCTCCCTGAGTTGGTAAGTTTTTGTTTTGTTTTTCTTTTTATTTGGTGGGGAGGGGGGATCTGTGAAAGCTCATGGTTAGATTACGGTGCCTCTACCTGTTTCTGGCTTCCTCTTTGAACAGAACTCTACATGCTCCAGCCCCCCTCTAGCTCTCTCCCTCCTGTGTGCTCCCCGAATGATGGTGTACGCAAGGCTTGCATGCTAAATTAGTTTTATGTAATAGGGAGAACAATTAAGAACAGAAAAGGAAGAACAGGTGGGGGGAGTGGAGAAACTGATCAGCACAGACAGCAAAGGATAGCAGATAGTGAATTTCTTACTACAGAGAGTAGAAAGAGGCTTTCTGTTTAGATGCTGGGGTAGGGAAGGGCACAGACATTAATTAAATCCCTACTATGCATGAGGCACTGTGCTAAGTGTTTTATAAGTATCTCATTAGACCTTCACCACAACCATAGGAAGTAAGTGCCATTATAATCTCCATTTTACACTTGGGGAAACTGAGGCAAACAGATTAAGTGACTTGTCCAAGGTCACACAGCTAGTAAGTATGTGAGGTGGGATTTGAAATGAAGTCTTCCTGACTCCAGGTCCAATGTGCTATCCACTGCGTCACCTAGCTAAAGGGGCCTTTAATCTGTGCCTTCCCCCATGGTGGCAAAGGGAGAACATGTCTGAGGGGCCTATCTCACTCAGACTGGAGTCAGTTCATAGTACAGTGTCCACATCATGCATCCCCAGGTGGTGGTTCTTAGAGCCTTTGGGGAGGCAAGCACTGGGTTGGAAACAGATTGTAGCTAGCAGTGCTACCTGACATGTCCCTCAAAGCGCAGAATGTATCTGCATCTTTCACCTTATTCTTACCAGAATGCTTCATGAATCAATTCTTATCCTGTATACCCAATGCCTCCCAGAGTTTGTCTTCATGAAACAGCCAATGCTATATATTCTGGGAATTCTTGAGGTTAAAAAATAGGGCTACATTCATAATCCTTTACTGTTTGTGAATCATTTTCATGATTCCCTATGCACATAGAGGAGAACATAAGATTGTTTTAAAATGGCAGTTAACCTATGAATACTTTATATTACAATGTATTTTTTACTTATATTGTAATACAGATGCATCTAATTTAACCCCTAATTAAAAATACCTCAAACTGACTGCTCAGCACCCTGTAGCATCTGTGCTGTATAGGTTTTGAAAGCCTCCTAATATGCAGTTAGAATTTCTTATCCAGAAGAGGTTAGGGTAAATAGAATGGCAAATAATTATACCAGATAATTAAAATCTTAATATTACTTGAAAACACTATTGGTCATAAATGAGATGCAAACATGGACAATAAAATTTTGGATAAATTATAAGTACAAGTGACAGAAAGGCATAGACATCTGCATTTCTAAAGATATGCATAAATGATGGATGTTTGAGAAAGAGTGGAGATGTAAGGTTACTGAAATGCTAAGAAGTCTTAATGGAGGAGGTGTCTTAAGCAGAATTAAGAAAGAGTAGAGGGATGTGGTTTGGTGGAGAAGAATGGGAAGCCTGTTCTGGCCAAAGGAAATGACATGTTGAATTGAGTACTTGAAGTAGAGGGGGGGAAAAGAGGGAACCTGGAGTTTAAGCAAGAATTGCTGTCTCCTCCCACAACTACTCAGATTCCTTTAGTGTCCCATGCCTTGAATCCTGGGCTAAAGAGGTGAGGGGCAAGACAAAAGAGAGTGGGAGGTCTGGAAAACAGCAACAATCTAGTTAGCTTTCAAAAGGATGGAATGTCATCCTACATCTTTCCTTGTCTCCACTGTAACATAGGCTGCTTTTGATGGTTTAAAGGTAAGAGGAGAAATGATAAATAGACTTTCCTAACTAGAGAAGAGAGTACAGTTTGGAATGTAGCAAGAGATGCCAACAGACCTGAAGAGTTCGAGGCAAGTTGTAGGGAAGAGAAGAGGAGAGTTTGATATAGTGGGTAGAAAATCTTGAAGCCCATAGTTAAGAATTTTAACTTGATGAAAGAGTTCATTAGGAGCCACAGAAGCATTTCAAGGTGTGTGACATGATAAAATAAAAATGATACTTGAAAAAAGGGATTCTTAACTGTTGGGTGCAAGATAGAATTGGAATGGCAAATATAAGAGGAAATAAGCAAATTGTTAGAGTAATCCAGGTATGAGGTTGTAAAGGTTGGATTAAGATGCTCTGGATCACTCTGTCCATCTTCTCTTTGATCAAGAAAAAATTGCCTAGATTTGGAACTTGTTAATATGCTGGAAGGGATGTGGTAGTAGCAAGAATAAGGAAGAGAGATATATATTAAAGATTATAATGAGTCTTTAGAAAAGGAAGAGTACTAGAGATTTTATTATACTAAAGGAAATGAAAAGGGGAAAGAAAGTATATTAAGCTCTACTTTTCAGTATGTTTTAAGTGGTTGTAATTTTTTCCTGTAAATAATAGTCAGGTATCAACTGTCTCCTTGCCTTTTGACCCCTTGAGAACAGGTATATGGCCAAAGGAGGTGAGAGTGAGAAGGAGAGAAAGAGAGAGGGAAAGGGAGAGGGAGGGGAGGAGAGAGAGAGAAAGAGAGAGAGAGAGAGAGAGAGAGAGAGAGAGAGAGAGAGAGAGAGAGAGAGAGAGAGAGAGAGAGAGAGAGAGAGAGAAACTTTTTATCATAGCCAAGATCTGGAAAGAAAATGCCTATTGATTAAGAAATGTCTAATCAAATTGTGGTTTATCAATGTAGCAGAGCATTATTTTCCTATAAGAAATGATAAATAGGAAGAATTCAGAGAAACATGGGAAGACTTCTGCGAACCAATGCCAAGCAAAGTATGTAGAAACAGTGATTATGTGGCGATCATGGGGGTGTAAAGGAAAGCAACAGTGAAAGACATCAGAACTCTAATCAATATGGTGACCATCATAATGTCACAGGACTGGTCAAACGTCCCTCCCTTCTTTGGGTAGTTGGTAGACCGTTGGCTTAGTTTAGGTATACATTTTCAAACTTGGCTGATATGGTGATTTGTCTTGCTTAATAATACCTTTTTGCTATAAGAGAGGATCTTCTTGGGATGGGAAGAGGAAATCATTGGGAAGTGCTAGTGATGTTAAAAACGATATCAATAAAGTGTTTTAAAAAGAGGTCAGGGCATAAAAATATAATGGAACTTTATTATGCTGTCAGAAATTATGAATATGATGAATACAGAGAAGCATGAGAAGATCTACATGAACTGATGCAGAATGAAGTAAACAGAGCCAAGAAAAGAATATATTCAATGACTACAACAATTTAAATGGAAAGAACCATAAACAAAATCAAAAGTGAATGTAAATTTATAAAGAACAAGTACAAGAAAGAGTTGAGGATGTCACTGAAGTTGGGATCCTGGTGATTGGGAGAATGGTGATGACCTCAATAGAAATAGAGAAGTTGGGAAAAGGAGAGGGCTGGGGGAAGAAAGCTAATATGTTTTGGACATGTTGAGTGAGGTGCACAGAAATGCTTCTGTGGCTCCTAATGAACTCTTTCATCAAGTTAAAATTCTTAACTATGGGCTTCAAGATTTTCTACCCACTATATCAAACTCTCCTCTTCTCTTCCCTACAACTTGCCTCGAACTCTTCAGGTCTGTTGGCATCTCTTGCTACATTCCAAACTGTACTCTCTTCTCTAGTTAGGAAAGTCTATTTATCATTTCTCCTCTTACCTTTAAACCATCAAAAGCAGCCTATGTTACAGTGGAGACAAGGAAAGATGTAGGATGACATTCCATCCTTTTGAAAGCTAACTAGATTGTTGCTGTTTTCCAGACCTCCCACTCTCTTTTGTCTTGCCCCTCACCTCTTTAGCCCAGGATTCAAGGCATGGGACACTAAAGGAATCTGAGTAGTTGTGGGAGGAGACAGCAGTGAGGTGGGTATACAGGATAAGAATTGATTCATGAAGCATTCTGGTAAGAATAAGGTGAAAGTGAGGTGCCTATAGAACATCCAATTCAAGATGTCCAAGAACCAACTAATGATGCATGACTGTGGCTCAGGAGAGAAACTAGGGCTGATTATATAGATCTGAGACTCGTCAGAGTGAAAGTGATCATTAAACTTATGGTTTCTATGAATGTAAAGTGAGAAGAATCAGTTGTTGTCCTTCATTCTTGAGGAAAACCAAAATGGCATCACTATGTTGAGTCAGTCTATGGCGTATCTGATCATGGTGTGTCAGACCAACATGAGCTCAGAATGTTCTACCACAGGTCGGGCACAAAGTAGATCATGTGAATGCTTGGGGTAGATTCTCTAAATTTGCGCATCTTGGTGTTTGTTTGTTTGAGCTGCTTCAGTTCTGCTTTGCTTATAGAGCACAGCACCTTCTTTGATGAGGGCATGCCATGCTGGGTCACCACGTGCCACTGGCTCCCATGACATGCAATCAATTCCAGAGTTCTTAAGAGAATGTTTTATATCATTTCTGACCTCTGTGTGAGTGCTTGCCGTGTGTTAGTTCTCTGTAAAATAGTCTTTTAGGCAAGAGTAGAGAGCCCAGGACAGATCCTTGTGAGTTTCCTCACTTAGGATGTGTACATGAATTAAGATCCATCAAAGGAACCTGAGGTGCTCAGACAGGTGAGATAGGAGGATAGTGAGGACTGTTATGAAAATACAGAGAGGAGAGAATATCAAGGAAAGGGTGGGCAATAGAGTCAAATGCTGTGGAGAAGTAAAAAAAGATAAAGATGGAGAAAAGACCATCACATTTGGCAAAGAAGAGAGACCTTTGGAGAGACCAGTTTCATTTGAGTGATGAATTTGGAAATTGGATTGCAAAGGTATGGGGAGAGAACAAGGCCAGAGAAAGGAGGCGCAACAAAGTATATACAGCTTTTTCCAGGAGTATGACCGATTAAAGGTAGAAGAGCTATAAGACATTAGGCTAGGGGTATGTAGAGGATTTTTGAAGGACAGTGGGGTAGGAGGGCAGGGCGTACTTAGGCATGTTTGCAGGCAGCAGGGAAGGAAAGTAAAAGCTAGCTAGGGAGAGTGCAGCTGGAGAGCACCATTCTACATGGAGAGTTGGTAGCTTTCAAGAAAAAAGACCATTCAGCTTTGTGGGCATTTGGTTCAGACTCCTTTGAGCACACCCAGCTCATTGAATCTCTTCAAGGTGCACCAGTAAGCTAGGAAACTTCTGAGCCCAAACCCTGCTTTACAGGAAGCTCTGCTGCTAGGCTTTCTCACTGGTTGCGGGAAACTCAGCATTTTGCCCTTGTACCTATTGGATTTCATCATACATCCGGTTGATGGTGCTCATAACAGTAGAAAGTCTGCTTCCCAAAACAGGGATGGTGTTATGTGCCTTATTGTTGAACTGCAGCAAGCCTATAAAGACCTACTGGAGCCTGAAGTTGCGAATTGGCATGTTTGGCAGGTTGCTCTTTGAGAGAAGGGGCTTACCTGGTCACATATTACTCAGGATCTTTCAGAAGGCTGAGACACAACCTTCAGTGAAATGAAGCAGCCCTGATGGACCAGTTCAGAGAGAGATTTCATGCAGTTTTTCACGGTGAATTAAGGTGGAAGTGATGTCATCTCTGCCAGCACTTACACAGCAATCAATCAGTAAACCTTTATTAAGTATTTACAGTACAGTGGCTAGAGGGTAGGCTTGGAGTCAGGAAGACCAGAGTTCAAATCCAGCCTCAGAAACTTCTGAGCTGTGTGACCTTGGGCAAGTCATTTAATCTCTATTTGCCACTGGAGAAGAAAATGACAAACCATTTCAGTATCTCTGCCAGGAAAACCCTGGACAGAGATCTACAAGGTCAAGAAGAGTTGGGCATGAGTAAAAACTATTGAACAACAAAGCACTTATTATGATAAGTTCAGTTTTGGTCATGTGGAGTTTCATGTGTCTGTTAGACAGCCAATTTGAGATACCTGAATGGCCATTGCAGATGCAAGGTTAGATGTCTACAGAGAGATTGGGACAGGTTAGGTAGCTTTGGGAATCATTAGCATAGAGAGGGAGCTGATGAAATCACCTAGTGAAGTAATGTAGAAGAGAAGTGTGCCTAGGACAGAACTCTGAGGGACATCTAATGAAATAGGGCATGATCTGGAAGAGGTTTCAGCAAAGGAGACAGAGAAATAGTGGTCACATAGGTAGAGGAGAACAGCAGGGGCAGAGGGGTGAGCATATCGCACAAACTCAAGTCTGGAAAAACCTGAAAAGTTTCTCCAAAGTGGAGACACTTTACAAATATGTTTTATAATTAATCCCTTTAGCATGAACAGGGTGACTAAAATAAGGTGCTATTTTTATACTCTCAGCCTTACAGCCACTATCAGGTGAGATACCCCACTCACCAACCACAGAGTTGGAGACAAGAAAAACAGGACATCTCAGTCAGCTATCCTACCTCCATGTTCTAGAGAAGATTCCTGTATAGAATTGCAGGTAAACTAAGTGAAATTTCTGCATGCTTCCAACTTTTAGATCTTCTTCCCATCCAGCATGGAAAGGCCAGAGTTTTCTAATCACTGAATCCTCTGACACAAAATTCTAGTGTATTTTGAAGTACTGAAATGTCACAGACCTCTCATTAGGAAGGAATAAACCCCAAAGCTTCTTCTATGATATTTAAGACTTGGTAGTTACTTGTTTCAAACCAATCAGGTGTCTCATGACACTAGACCAATTAGAAATCATCAGGAAATCTTGATTTTAGGCCATATCATCTTCACTCGTTTTCTAGTGATGTTCAGGTTATGGGGATATATTCATGATCTGTTCATAAAAGAGTACCTGGCAGATCTGTTTCCCAGTATTTTATTGGAAACTTCCAGGGTACCATACAAACAGCTAGTACACCTTAACACCAGTGGACACTTTTGAACTGCTTTTCCCTTCAGTACCAGGGCTTTACTGATGTGTTCTGTACCAGGAAAACAGAGGACTTGCCTCTACACCTGTGCCCACAATTGTGTCATTGAATTGGTACCACTGCCCCTGATCAAAGCACAACAGGCAAAACTCTTTGATTCAGCCCAAGACCCTGGCTCTTTAGCAGTACTTGGTGACCAACCTGCAGTGGAGATTCATCTGAAGAAAGAAAAAACCAGCAAACTCTGGCTATGTCACTATTACTGAGCCCTGACAAAAATTCTCGTCTTGAGCTGCTAGCTCTTGACCTTGTCTGATGTTAGATCAGCTACATAGATTAAAAGAGGTTAGGACAGCTTGTGAAATGAAATGTCTAGGGAATGTTACAGCTTGATTCAGGGGAGAATGAATAAATAACAGCGTTTTGCTCACTGACAGTATGGGTGATACAATGGATAGGGCACTGGGCCTGGAAGGAATACCCAAGTTCAAATTCAGCCTTATACCCTTGCTAGCTGTGTGTCCATGGGCAAGTCACTTAACCTCAGTGTGTCTCAATTTTCTCATCAATAAAGTGGGTATAATAATAGCTCCTACTTCCCAGGATTATTCTGAGAACCAGATGAGAGAATAATTACAAAAATGTTAGCTCTTACTGGTAGTAGTAGTATGTGTACCTCTTTGGTCTTTGTCATACATACATTCACCTTCTGGCTTTTTTTATTCTGTTCTTTCGGTTTTCTGTTATATCTTCCATGTTGGTCATTGAGCCTAGAATAACTTGTCTGGGGGTGGGAGGGTAAGGTGACCGTGAGAGTTCTGCATGTATTACAGCTTTTTTTAAGACTCTTAACTGCTTCTGTAATTTTCTTACTAGTTTTAATTTGTGTTTCATTTCTTTGTGTCTTTTAGTCATTTTAGAATATCTTTTGGGAAGTCTTGCATCATTTCCTTCCCTATCTCTGTCGTTTCTGATGCATTAGCTGAGTTCGTTGTGCTAAAGTATTTTTTTTTCATTGTTAGCACCCTGTAGAATTTTTATTTTGGTTGGCTTTTATTTTCTTGGGTTTTTTAAAGCTATTTTTCACAGAAGCACAGAGTTGGAAGAGACTTCAGAGGCCATGTAGTCCAAAGCTATACAGGAATAAAGAATCCTCTCTACAACATAGCTGAAAAGTGATGATCTAGCCTTTATGTGAAGATCTCTAGTGAGGGGGAATTAACTGTTAGGAATTTTTTATTAAACCAAAATTTGCCCCTTTGCAATTTCTACCCAGTGTTCCCTTTCCTCTCATAGGCCTACTATAACAAATCAAATGCCTCTTCCGTGTGACAGTCCTTCAGATACTTGAAGAACTAAATCTTCTCTTTTCTGGACTAAACATATCCAGTACCTTAGGGTCCTCATGAAGAATGATTTTGATGCCCTTTGCTATCCTGGTATTTTCCTACATGTGTTGTTCAACCTACCAATGTTCTTTTAAATATATAGACCAGCACTGAATAATACTGCAGGATTCAGAAGAGAAGTACAGTAGGACTATTGCTTCCATCTGCTAGACAACATACCTCCCTAAATGCAGTTTAAGATCAAAATAGCCTTTTTTTGGTAGCATATCATACTTTTTCTCATCTTGATCTCACAAAATGATTTGTTCTTTTTGTTAGTTTTTAAAAGCCCCATGATTTTTAAACTTATGATCTTATAGGACTTCCTTGACTTATTTTCATTATCTGTGTTGCCTTTAAACAAAATGTCATTTCCCTGTTTTTTGCCTGTTCATTGCATTTTTTTTACATTTTGTCTTGTTTGAGATCTTATCTACACCTGCTTTCTTGCATTCATCTGAGACAAAATATACTCTAACCCTTCATTTTAATGTTACATACCATTATGTTTTAAGTATTTTTTCACAAAGATATCTGTGTGTGTATTCTGGTAGAGTTTTGTTTTCAGACCCATTCTGTCACCCTTGTTCTTTTTATGGGCCAGCTCATCTCATTCATATTCAAGCTGTAATTATTAAGTTGATTTTTCCTAAAAATACTGTGGGTTTTTTTTCCTTTTTTGAAGGTGGCATGGGAAGAAATCCATTGTAGGTACCTACAGTTTGTTTTGTTTCAGTATATTCTGATCCTGCTTTGCCCTTCCTCCTATCCAAGAAAAGGATTCTTGCACCTTCTCTCTTAAAAATTGCTTCTCCATAGTAATTGTTTTCTTTGAATCAGTCCCTTCTCTAATTCTTTCCTTCCCTTTCCTATCCTAATTCAGCCCATATTACTGTAATCTTTTGGAGATTTTTTAAGCCTTTTTTTTTTTTTGCTTGCCCCTGATAAGGGTATGATTCATGAGAGCCTTTATTGCTTTCATTCTCACCTCTGTAATAATTTTCACCTAGGGTTCCCTCCCTCATAAAATTTTTATTCTTTTTTTCCTTCTTCCTCTCCCCCCTCCCATTTTCTTTTTGCTTCTTTTCTAGTATACTTTTTGAATACCAAACTCAAAGGTTGTTTCTCTTTGTTTCCTCAGTGACCCTCACACAAAGTAAAAAATCTCAAGGATCACTAGGTTTGATTTTTCCCTTTTCAATATGTGAGCATTGGATGATCATCTAGTCCTTTGGAGACATCCATATTTGCTTACCTTTCTTAAATTTGTTCTATGTATTTGCATTTCAAATACTGTCCAACTCTGATATTTTCTTAAAAGGAGGGTTTGCCAAGCCATTAATTCTGATTAATTCTTTTTCCCCTTTATAAAATTGTGTTCAACTTTGCCAACTTTGTAGATTGTTATTTTTGGTGCTAACCATTTTCCACTATTTTTTGGCATATTATATTCTAATCTTTCCTTTCATTCTTCATTAACGCTGAGTAGTCCTGAGTGATTCTGACTAAAGTTTTTGTATGATCTGTCTTTTCCTAGATGATTGTATATTTCCTCTTTGATTCTGGAGATCCAGAGTGTGGCAGCCACATTACCTGTTTGAATAAAACCTCAGATTCCAGTCCAGCAAGTTATCACCTGTGGGTTCTTTCAAACTACACTTTTCTCTTTGGTTCTAATGCTTCCAGGCAACTTTCAATTATTTTTTCCTAAAATGGAATGGATTTCCTTTGTTTTACTGTGTTTTTTTGGTGAGGCCAATGAGTCTTGGATTCTTCAAGTTGTTTTTCAAGAATTGCTTTTGATTTTGGATATCCTCCATTCTTCCAATTTTGCTGTTTTTTTACTTTGCTTGAACAATTCTCATATCTTTGAAGTTTTTTTAAATTATATTTCCACCATTTTGAGTGTACACTATTTTAATGAGGTCTTCCAACTTCATTGATTTACTTTTTAAGTGTTCATTAAGAAGTCCGGATTTATTACTAGAGTTATCCTCTTTTCTTTGTTTTTAATTAGACCCTCTAATTGCTTTCCAGGTTCTTGTGGTCATTCCATTTTATTTTCTGGGATTCCAACTGCTTAATCATTTCTTCAGCTTTTCTTCTAACTCCACCTCTTCCCCCCTGTGGGGCTTTCTCTTTAAGCATTTACTCCTTCCTTTTAGATGTTGTGCGTTTAGATTATTTGTTACATTTTAATTTATTTTCAGGTAAAGAGGGGAGTTGAGTGTATATATAACCACTCTTTTATCTTGCCAGAAGTCCTTCTCTGATTGTTTTCAGTATAGTCCCTGAGAAAGCTTTAACACAGACTTTCATTTCAGCCTCACCACCCCACCCCCAGCCAGTATCAGGGGGTTCTGCATGATCAGGATCAGGGTGTAATGGAAGTTTTAGTTCTTTTAAAATAATTTTATGTCAGTCTTCATCTGTTTATACAAATGTTCCCAAGCAAACTAGACAGTCCCTGCCCATAAGGAATTTAAATTTATTTTAATAGGAGGAGACCAATATATTGAAGTGTAGAGGCCAGAGAGGAGTATTTTTGACAGGAAAAGAATGGGAGATTGGTATTAAAGCAAAAGGCTAACAATCTCATTGGTGGATTCTTAAGGCTCAAAGTAAAGCTGGCAACCTTAACAGAGTAGATTGTTTTCTTTTTTGTTTATGTTTCCTAGGAAGACAGAAAAAACTCAGTAAGAGATCTCTAAAAAGCCCATTTCTGAGAATTTTAAAGATCTTTCTCTACATCTCTATATTAAGAAGGAATAACGATATTATTACCCAACTGGAATGCTGTTATGCAACAGGCATTTAGGTATCTTTAGATTAGTAGCTCTCTGTAGAGATCAAGTTGGGCTACATTTATAAACCAGGAATGTCCAAATTAGCACTTCACACCTTAGCACACACCTACCTATAGAACACACAAATAATTCAGATTTGAAGACCCCTTATAATAACAACTTTCATTTATTTTGTATGCTTGGACCAATGTAAAACTGTGCATGTACCTCCTCTGAAATGTATTCTCCTATAATACGCACCTTACAGACACTCTGCCTTCAGAGACTGCATGGTTCTCTGTTGAAGCAATAGCACTTTCCTCAGCTCCAAAGTCTCTGCAATTCTCCATTCTCAATCTATTTTTTTATCCTAGGCACATGGCCACCCATTCACCACAGAAATCCCATCAGTGTGTTCACTGTGAGAAGACATTCCACCGGAAAGACCACCTGAAGAATCATCTCCAGACTCATGATCCCAACAAAATGGCCTTTGGCTGTGATGAGTGTGGAAAGAAGTATAACACCAAGCTTGGCTACAAGCGGCACTTGGCCCTGCACGCGGCCAGCAGTGGAGACCTCACATGCCGGGTCTGTGCCCTGGAGCTGGGGAGCACCGAGGTATTACTGGATCATCTCAAAGCCCACACTGGGGGAAAGCCCCCCAATGGAGCCAAAGAGAAGAAGCATCAGTGCGACCATTGTGAGAGATGCTTCTACACTCGGAAGGACGTTCGGCGCCACCTGGTGGTCCACACGGGCTGCAAAGACTTCTTGTGTCAGTTCTGTGCCCAGCGGTTTGGGCGAAAAGACCATCTTACTCGACATACCAAGAAAACGCATTCACAGGAGCTGATGAAAGACCAGCTGCAAAATGGAGACCTGCTGGGCTCACTTAAGCCGCATTCTCCTCCATTTCAGCTCAAAGAAGGAGCTGCTGCATTGTCACCTTTTCCTTTAGGTGTCTGTGTACAGAATGGGTTTGGGAGTAGCTTGCAGGCAGACATACAAGACAACACAGCTGGTCCCTATGAACAAAGCCTACAGCACTCACAACCACTTCCAGATTCTCTAGCAGCCCTCCAGCCTTCTGCATCTCCAGGCTCACCTTGTAATCTTCAGCACCCTGAATATGACCCAAGCTCTACCTCATACTCACCACTCACCCACCCCAAAAATCTGCCCCTCAAAACAGGTTCAAAGGGATTCTGCAATATGAACCTTCTTGAGGAATTGTCTTTGCAAGAGCCTCACTCAGCACCCAGAATTAGCCCAGACCTTGATCTGGCTAAGGGGGTTGTGGACAGATTACATGTTAACAAGGAAATAGTGATGCCTGCTGATCCTATGAACAGGGCATCATCATCACCTGCCTCTTTTGATATCTCCCATGTCCTTGGGTTTTGGCCTCCCTCTCTCACCCAGAATGTCCATGGAAACAGCACTATGATGCTGGGACCTAGGGAATCACTACCCCATAGACTAAGCTGTCTTGGGCAACAGCAACAAGAACCGCAGCTGGCCATGGGCAGTGTGACTCTCAATCAGCTACATCTCCCTCACCTTCCTCATACTTTCCCTGCCAGCCCCAGCTCAACTATCCTGCCTCATTTTCACCATGCATTCAGATGACTTCTATTTTACAAGAGTACTTTTCTGTTCTAGAAAATTATTCAAGCAGTGAAGCCATGTGTTTTAAAGGCCAGCTATAATGCAAGAATAGGAAAACAGGATTATCTGCCTGAGGGTAACTGGCTTCTTGTCATAAAATTCTGAAAAAGACACAGAATTGAACTAACTGCATGTATCGTGCCAATCTGCCATGAGTGTTCATGCTTTGTACCAAATTTTATATTGAGTGAGTATTCTATAGTGGAACTGCAAATACTGCCATGACAGGCATACAAAATGAGGGCTGCTAATATAGGTATGGGCCAAGGGGAAATTAACTTCAAGCCATGCATCATAGTAAAAATGATATATGAACAATGATCACTTTTATATGGCCTCTCGGTGGACCACTACGTGAACAAAGGCCTTGCCTAGTAAATGAACTTTGGGAAACTTCTGATTTCTTCAAGTTGAGAAGATGTAATGTTTCTTTTTCTTCCTTTTAATAAAAATAAAACACCTTATGGGGATTAAATTTAACTAGGCTGTGGACTTCAGTCTACTTCAGCAGTTCAGGGATTTTCTGTCTTCAGGGTTGGAAATAGTTTAGTTACTACTGCCATAGCAAAATGAAAGTCTTACAAAAAAAAGAAAACAGCTTCTTATAGAAAGTTTTGTTTAAAAAAAATTTAGGTCCCATTTTCAGCAGAACGGCAAGGATGTTTTGTTGACTCCCCTAGTTTCCCTTAAAGATCTAAATGATTATTTAGACAAATTCAGTAGGAAAAGTCCCTGTGGATTGATTCTTGGTTAGAACTTCTGATATGTGCAAATAATGCACAGGTCAGTCAAGAAAGACATTTGCTGATTTCAAGAATTATTATTATTATTTCAGTAGGAATATGAGATTACTTTGTCTCAAAGAAAACCCCGTGTTCAAGATCTTTATTTGATAAGTTGGGCTTTAAATATTACTGTACTTAGATCCTAAATGCTGTTTTTCAACACATAATAAATGCAATATTTTTCAATTCTTAAAATATACATTTATTTGAAGTCATGTTCTGGTCTTTATTCATCCCTCTCCTTTGCACTTATGTTTTCTGAATATGAATTACTAATCTAATTTGTCCTTTAAAAATCCCATTCTTTGAACTTTGTGTCCAAATAAAAGAAGAAAACAGTAATTTTATTTTTGCTGAAAAAGAATAAGTTATTTAATATGGAGAAAATATACTTTGAATTTATTATCAAGTTTGTGCTTAATTTAAATTTAGTAGGTTCTTGTTTCTAAAATGGTTACTTTTACATTTTAATTTTGGATATATCCAAAGTACATAAATGTACTTGAAAAATAGAGGTGTAGTAAAGTATTCCCAGCTTAGGAGTGAAAGTCTTGCTGTGGGACGTTAGGAAAATAAGTTATTTTCAGTTTCAGTTTCTTCATCTGAAAAATGACAGGGTTGGATAAAATAATTACCTCTAAAGTTATATAATACCATCCATGTACTATAAAATGTCATAATTCCTCCTATGTGATATTCTCTCTTGCTCTCTCTCTCTCTCTCTCTCTCTCTCTCCCCCTCTCTCCCCCTCTCTCCCCCCCCAAACCCCCTTCCCTCCCTCAATATATATTTAAATCTCTGAAGACACAGTAGTCTTAAAATGTGTCAGAGTCCACAACAGTTTTCCAGGTGTAGATTAGTTTTAAAATATTGTTCACAATATTGTCTAAAATTTTGGTTTTGGAAAGAATTAATTTACAAATATCCATAATTGGAATGGTATTAAAAAGTGCCATTTCTCATTATTCTGGCATGATTTAGCATTATTATTTACCATGTTAACTGGGAGGACCAGAGTTCATTAGGTCTTTTGCCCAACAAAGTCCCTTTATAGAGTTAGTGCCTGGTATATATTTATTATCTTGAACTGAAGGTGATATGCAGACCAAAAACATTTTAATACTTTATCAGTTTACAGTAATATTAATAACATTGTTCTTTGTATGCATATTAAGATAGATCTATCAAACATGCTTTGGACCATGCAATGAGTTTTCAAAAAATAATGATGGACTTGTATATTTTTTGATTGTATGGGTTGCCATGACCATTGTCACAGAGGGTCATTCTTCCCCTTGTGACTGAAAGCATGCATTTGAAAAACAGGGAGCCAGAGTAAGAAGTACCATCTGGCTGAGGAATTCCTCATCAGATGGAAACTGCTCTTAACACAACAAACCCAAGAATATTTCAGCTACACAGTTGTTGGGTTTTTTTAAACTATATTTTAAAAGGTAGTAGGGCAAAACAGGTTTAGATAGATAGATAGATAGATAGATAGATAGATAGATAGATAGATAGATAGATAGATAGATAGATATTTGTGTGTGGTGTGTGTATATGTATGTGTGTGTGTATGTATATTTTTTCCTGTGGTTTCAGTTTATGCTGCTGTTTATTCTTCTTTAGCAACTTCCTCCTTTTTAAAAAAGATTGATAGCTATTTTTTATTGGGCTTAGCTCAATATTCTGTTGGTTCACTTAGAAATATTGCCCATTTAACTTATATGATGTATAAAAGGGCAAGTTGTTTCCCCCAAAAGTAGTCTACAAGGTTGTTCAAAATGTAGTTAATGCTACTAGCACCTAGTATTATATCTACACAAAACAAGTAGGTTTGTAATCAACAAGCATTAATTACGAAGCCTTTACTGCATACCAGCAACTGTGCTATGCACTGGGGATACAAGTTACAAAGAATGAAACAATCCCTATTTGCAAGAGCTCACATCCAAATGGGAGAGACAAGTGCACATCTAAATATATACAAAATAGCTAAACCCAAGGGGGTGAGGTAGGATGAGAAAGTTCATTAAGAAGATGGTGGTTGAACCTGAAGAAAGAGAGAGACTTTGAGGTGGAGGTAAGGAAGGAGTACATCCCTGGCATGTGAGACCACCAGTGCTGTAATACCAAGACTGCCATGAATGAGCTTCAGAGAGAAGGCTGATTTAGGTGAATGGTAAAGTGCAGGTGCAGGGGGTGAGAATACTCACTAAGAGTGCAAACTTTGGCCAGGTTGTATGAGGCTTTTAAAAGCTGAGTAAGTTTGCTTTATCCTAGAGGCAGTAGAAAGCCACTGATTAAGCTGAGAAATCACACACGGCTAGTGTTTAATGAAAGTGATTTTGGCTGCAATTTGTAGGGTTACCTGGAATAAGAAGAGACATGACTCAGGGATAAGAGTTTCGAGGGTATTGCTGTAATCTGGGCAAGAGGTAATGAGGCCCTGAACTAAGGAGGTCACTATGTGAGTGAAAAGAGGAAGCAAAGGTTATTGAAATTATGAGAGGAAAGGTATAATTAAATGCTTTAAAAGAATTTAATTCTTTGATCCTTAAGATCACCAGGTAGAAAGAATAAATGACAAGCACTTTCCCAAATGAATAAAGGGTTGGTGAGCTGCACAGCAAATCAGTGGCAAAGAAAATAATTCAGGATTTTAGATTTGTCCAGAAACTTACAGTAAATTAATAATGGTTAAGGGAGGTCTAGCTGCCCCCAAATTCTTGCCTTGATCAAAAAAATTCAGGCTGTTACTGGAACTTTCTAAGTTGGGTTTCTAATGTTATTAATTATTAATTAAATCAAAATTATAATCAAATTATCCAATTTGATACCTCTTAAAAATTACATAGTATAAACTTTTAAAAAAGAGTGATACCAGTTTGATGCGTCATTCACTGATTTTACTTTGAAAAATTACAAGATTAAACAGAGTGAAAATTGGATGTCATTGTTTTAATCATTACAATTAAACATGCGTATTTTGAGTGGTATTCCAAGTTGAATAATAGGAATGCAAATGGAAATCTGGTTCTTTGGCCTTAATTAGGATAATACTTGCTTAAAATGAAAGCAGTCACAGAAGATGCTGAGGGGCCAGTGATCTTCTATACAGGTCAATCTGAAATTAGGAAAGTGACATTTTATTTTTAAGCTTTTATTTTATCAGCAGTATATTTTATTTTGTATCTAGCCTGACACAGTGGATGATACTTGGAGTGAGGAACATCTGGCTTGTTGTTAACAAACTTCCTTCACTTCCAAATTGTATGAGTGGGGGGGCAAGTGATTTATTTAACCTAGCTGATTTCAAATTCTCATCTCTAAGATAGGGATAGTAATATTTTTCTATCCTTGAGATAACGTAAATATATATGCTTTGCAATCCCTAAAAGAGAAGTTTATTACAGGAAGTAATCAAAAAAAAACAAAAAACCTTTGTTCATTGGAAAGTACCATAGGAACAGAAGGAAATGGGCAGTTACTGGAGATGGAATTTGCCCTGGGGACTCATGCCCCTCTTACTGCAGAAAGCTAGATGGCAAAGTTTATTTATCAGATAATCATTTCTCAGGTACTTATTAGTGGGTATACTTTTTTAGGTTGGATTAGATAAGTGGGGTAATGAGGTTCCTCCAACTCTGGCATTCTGTGATGAGGTCAGGGAAGAGGGAGTATGGAGATCCCATGATGAATAGTAAACTATTATAACCTTCTTGTTTTGATCATTAAACTTGATTAATATATAAGTAATAAATGAATATTATCTAAGCATGATTTTAAAAACCTAAAATTAGGTAATGCAAATTTTCCCTGTATTTCCCTCCCCCAAAAACAAAACAAAGCCAAACAAAAAACAGATGACATGAGTTTTTTGTATGTTACCACTGCCCAGAGTTTATACAAATTTCTCTTTGGGTTTTGCCTATTGTGGTTCACTAAATCTAGAGTTGTTATTTTCAAAATAATGTCATAAACAACATTATATTCTTACCCTTAATGCAAGATGATCTGCAGGAGTTTTTGGTTAGACATAATTAATTTCTTACCTTGATCAAAGAACTTAATTTTTTTTGGAGATCGTTGGCTTCTTGACTTTTAATCCAGTTCTTGCCTCTGAGGATGGTCCTTTCAAAACATACACAGAACAGTCATCCTTATGCAAATAAAAACATTAATAAGAAAAAAAATGGAATGGAAACTGATTGACATGATGAATTCTCTGTTAGATTTAAAGTTATATTCTGTCTTTTCCACAGTAATTCACATATAAGGTAGACCTTCCTCCTGCTGCGCCTACCACTCCCTGCACCCCAGGTAAAGTCATGAAGTGGGCAAAATGTTCTTCTTTAATTACATCTTATATTAGCTTTCAGCACTGTGTACTTAGGTCCTTCCTAACATGGGCAAATCATCCAAGGACTTCTCTTTGTTCTGGATCTCTCTTCCCACTCTCTTTTGTCAGTCCTTAACTGTATTGCATCCCCAATTTTTGCCCTCTTTCCCAGTGAGATCACATGCTGGATAGGATCTAATAAATTTATCATATAATGTTACCTCTCCCAAGACTACTGGCATTTGAACAGACGACCTTTAAGCTACTTTAATCCAGAGGTATGAATTTTCTAATAACAGAGTTTGGGGGACCAGAAAGTCCAGAGTAGGATTAATTTGGGAACAGAAGACCTTCTGGCTGTCATCCCTCAAATCCACTACCTATTGCCCTATGTTTTCCATATATTCGTAAGTATGTTTTGAAAGAGGATACCTAATCTTTAGCATTTTAAACATCTTCCCCAAAAGGATTCATCTGATATATACACTAATCAGAGCATCCTGTGGCACCAACTGTATATCCAAAGATGTGTGACCTTTTAAAGGCACAAATGTACTTTTTGAACAGTAACTTTCAAAGGGTAAAATGGTGGGAGAAATATTCAAGTTTCTTAGTTTTTTTCTGGTCTGGAGTGGAGGCTCTCCCCTTAGCAAAAGAATCTTGGGCAAGTCTACATCACTGCCCTTGAATTCATTTAATCAAGTATTCATTATCTGCTGCGTGCCACATTCTATGTTAGGCTCCAAGGACAACAGAGATCCCGTATGTCCCTGCCCTTGGGACATTATAGTCAAAGAGGAGGAGAAGTGTCGGTATATCTGAGGACAATTAGGTGTAGTGCCTCCAAAAACAAGGTCAGGACACTGATCAGTAAAACTTAGCAACTTTGGAGGGGTATCATTTGTGTGTCTATATTTTTCAGAACTGAATTTTCACAACTTCCACATGGCCTCTGAAAATGAGATTGGAAGAAGATCTGTTTGTTTGTATCTTCCCAGTAGGTAAAACCACTGACACTGTCTTGATGCTGTCAGCTCACTAACTGCATAGCCACACAGATGCACGCTAGGACAAGCTGCAGGTGGACATCTAGCAAAATAGTAGAAATAATTCTTTCATACCAACCTTGGTACACTAGAACAAACAAAATGTTTGTAGCTAGTAACTATACTTTAGGGGGCTAATATAACACTTCTAAAAGTAATAGTTTGATGCCTTTTTTACATTAGTCATTTCCATGTATATTTTTCATATACACAATTAACTGTACATAATACACAGCAAAGAAAAAATTAAGGAAAATCTGTACTAATTCTTATTTCTGTCAGTCCTAAGGAACAAACAGGGGCATTTTACCAAAAAAGAGGAAAAAACTCCTCAGTCTCAAATTCTAGGCTCCCAATTACTGATCTAAACTTATTTCCCAAATGTATCTTCTAGATTCTAGCTGAAATAGATCAGTCATCATTCCCTGACTGTTCTTCAGGAAACATTTAGCACAGTGCCTGGCACCCAGGAAGCACTTAATAAAAATGCTTGTGGATGGACCCCGTTTTTGCCACAAGACTTCTGTTTAGACCCTCCACTATCTGCATCTTTCTCCATCCAACTCAAGTACCACCCTCCCTATGAGGTCTTTCTTCCTCAGGCAGCTGATGATGCAGTGAACAAAGTGCTGGGAATCCTTAGTTCCAGTTCTGCCTCAGTGACCTTGGATGTCACTTAACCCTCTGTCAACTGTACAATGAGAATAACAACAGCTCCTACCTCATAGGTTTGTTGTGACAAACAGCTGAATAAAGCACTTAGTATGAGGCCTGGCACATAGTAGGTACTCTATAAATGCCGTTGTTGCTGTAATTATTACGGTCTCATAGCCAGAAGTTCTTTCCCTCTTCAGAATTCCCACGAGAGTAGTTTGTATCTCTCTTATCCTATTCTGCCTTGTAGCATACTTATTTGTGTGTATTATTATACCAGTAAGCTTTTTGAGGACAGAGATTATGTGTGTTATCTATTATCATCTGTCTTCTATATTCTAACATAGTGTCTGGTAAATGGTAAGGACCCAAAACACGTTACATGAAAAGAGCTGAAGCTAGTTGGGTGTAGGCTCCAGAAGAGGCTGTTTTTACCCAATATCCTGAAATGGAGTGGGACAGAAGAAGAGTGAGTACTTTAGTTACCTATCAGTCTGATTAAAAGTCTATGGTAGGACTTGGAATGATCCAGCCTTCCCTGCCTCTTCCCCTTCCGCAGAGCTTCCAAAGTACAAAACAAATGGGACAAAGCCTCAAATTACTCATGGATTTTACTACCTGTTGAGGCTAAAGAACCTCTTTTTGGTACATACGTGAATCTATTTCAGGAAGATGCATCTCTCAGGGTTAGCCATTCTACAACATTTAGCTAGCTATTTTCCTAAGATTTCCTTTATCTCCAAATTGCCTTTGAGTAAAATCCAACTGATTAACATACTGACCTTGGTGAATTTATTTTGACACGTAAATGTGCCCTTCCAAATCAAAGGCAGTTTATTAAGCATCATAAGCTTGAGGCAGTACATATAAAATTCACAAAGATCTGTATTTATTAAGATTACTGTAGCAAAGCTATTCATATGTGAAGTATTTAAATGGGAAGCATTATTTAGAATTGTTAAAACCCTACTCTCACTTATATTAAAGTGGAATGGGAAAAAACTATGTTATTGGCAGTCAAAGTACTGCATCATTTTTGTATTTGTAAGGGCATCTTAAGAGATGCAATGAATAATGGTGGATTTGGAGTCAGGAAAGAATCTTCAGTTCGGATCTTGCCTCTGACCTATGGGAACCTAGACAAGGCCCTACATTTACCTCTTAGTTTCCTCCTCTATAAAATGAGGATAATACTAGCACCTACCCCACAGGGATACTATCGAGGTAAAGCTCTTTGTAACATTGAAGCACTACATGAATGATACCTACTGTTATCACTATTTGAATCCCCAGTGTCCTTCATCTGATAGGCACATAATAAATTGCTTATTTATTGACAAGTCATTTAGAAGTATACCTATATATTACGTTGTGGTCTGCTTTGCTGCCCAGTTGGTATACTTCTTGAGGATTTCTGGTCTGGGGGGTGGTGAACTTAAGAGGCCCACCTAGTTCAACCTCCTCATTTTACAAAGGAGCAAACTGAAGCCCACAAGGAGCAGCGTCAGACTTTGAACCCACACCTTCTGACTCCAAATATTTTCACACTATATCATATTGTTTCCCCAGCAGCACTTAAGATGAAGGAAGATTATTCCTTCTTGGAAGCAAAGCGACCAACTCATAAATTTTTCACTTTTCAGATGGGATGTGTTCACTTCTACAAGAGAAATCTAGTCTTTTTCTGTTGACATCAGGCCTCTTACTACAACACTATTATTCTCCCATGTTTCTCTTGCCCATTTTTTGTTCTCATTCTGTTCCATATCACTTAGTACTATCTTGACCTTGACGAGATAGAGAAGGAAAGCATCACTTTCACAAAAGTCAGCTTCTACAGGATAGTGCTGACACAGTGCTAATGATCATCTAATACTGAGAAAGGCCTGCAGATTACCTCTGGGCAAGAAACCTTTTAACTCCATCCATTTCAAAGGAAAAATCAGAAATCTTTTCTTAGGGGAAGGAGGGGATTGCTTTTGCTTTCACATCAGTCAATTCTGTATAAATCAGACATTTATTTATCTGATAGGGAGAGCAAGGTCATTTTAACTAAAACATTCTATTGAAAAAAGTACATTAAAAACAACATACTTGGAAGAAATGTTCTTTTCTAAATAATGCTTATCCTAGTTGTTTAAGAGAAAATAGGGAACTGTTTTGTTCTGTTTCCCACTAGTAATATGTTTACTTATTTCTTCTGTGGAAAGTGAAAGGAGCCACACAGTGAGTTCTAATGAACCAGGAAGAAAGTGAAGTTATTTGATTTATAGAACCATGGCAAAAATTTAAAACTCCAATGACCTTTTCTTCATTTAAGTCATTAAGATAGTTTTTTAAAATGAAAATGCTTTGGATCTGTTCTTTAGCCATGAAAGCATAGTAGTATCTTTGCCTTCATACTTCATCCTGTTCCAAACTAGGATGAAGTATATGTTTGCCCGTATTGAATTAGACAATACATACAGGATAACACCTAACCCAAATGGGTCTGTGTCTGGGAGCATCATTTGATATGCTTCTAAAGCTTTAGCTGCTATCATCAAACCTTTAAGGTTCTCTTTGACATTAATCATACGTTAATCATTCCCCACCTCCCCATCTGCTTTTCCTCACCTCCTTTGGTGTGATCACTTGAGGGATCCACTGCCCTGTTCTGAAGTAACGTTCCCACAGCACTTGTTGTAGTTGATTCTTTTTTGGGAACCAGTTGAGCTTTGTTCTATGGAGAAGAGAATGAATCATCCACAAAACACTTGGCAATTTTTTTATAAGGTCCTGCACAACAGGCTACACAAATAAGCATTTAAGTGTTTACTCTTGTGCAAGAAACTGTTTTAGCCTCTGGGAACAGGGACCAGACCTATAATCTCTTTGGTTTAGGGAACTCCCAAGTAAGAAAGCTCCGTCAAGTCAGCACCTACTTTACACCATATGGTACTAGAGAGTAGGCTAGAGCACCAAGATGTTAAGGGACTTGCCCAGGGTCACACACAAGCAACATATGTCAGAAACAACATTTTAACTCAGTTATTTCCAACTCCCAAAGCCAGCTCTCATATATCTACTGTGCCATAGAGCCTCACCTGGGGAGACAGACAATAATGGCAGTTCCTTTTATTTTTCATTGCATGAAAGCCCCGTGACTTTGTGTATACATTTTAAAAAAAGGAAAAATGGGAATTTGTAAGTGATTTAAATATTATGTCCCAATTCTGCCCCCTAAAAAGGGCTGCAGGTAATCTGTTGTCTGGGAAACAGGCAGCCTTAGCTTTTTTTTAAGACTGAAAAAACCCAAGCATAATTGGTTTAGAATAAGGACTCCTTCTTACCTTGTGACTTGATTTCCATGGAAACCAAAGCAGATAAGTCACCTGCAAGCCACAAGTGAGAGTTCTCATTTGCAGACTACAGCTGATAGCTACTGGGAGAGAGCTATGTTGGCCAAACAAAGAAAGCACTTTGGGAGCCCGCGGTGATTTCTCTTCAGGCTAAGGAAGGTATATTTTAAAATTTATTTGTTTAAAGCAAAAGCTCATTTGTCTTAATGCAGTGTTAAAGAGTCCTTTGAAACTGATGTAATTTTTTTTCTTTTCCTTTTGAAAAGGAGCTTTTTACTACAGGAAGCAAGGATGTAATCAGTAACTTTTGTAGATGGTAAACAAATGCTGTCACTCAGATTCCCTGATTTACAGGAAACAGAGAAATCCAGAAAGCAGAAAGTTTTATCCTGCTAAGTGTCAACACAATGCCAGTCACAAGGGGGGACGTAGAACCTCTAATTAAACTGGTTGTGTCTTTTGATAAATGAAGTATAACACAAAGTCAAATAACACTGCAGAGGATTTAACCCTGTACAATGAAGAGTTCAGTCGCTGGATAACTGAAATGCACCTAAATCCAAGCTTCATTTGACCTCTTTTGGGATACAGCTAGTAATTAAGACAGACATATACATATATAGCCAGCCCACCTTCCTTAGCACTAAGAACATACAGATTGGGTCCCCCAGGGCATCGCTACCCTAGGATTCAAGGGATTTGTGGGTCTGCATTTCTAAAACTACAGTTCATGAGCCTCCACTGGTGTTTTTCTGATCTCCAGTCATCCTAGAAGAGACGGTTATTAGCTCAAAGCAATGGCATTTACTGAAATGGCACAGAAAGAAAAGTAACCCCAAAACATCTTCCTAAAAACCTGGAGTATACAAATATACACAGTATCAGTACCACAGTTCAGAAGTAGAGAGAGACACACAGAGGGAACCTGTGGCCAGGGTGTATGTTAGAAGAGGTAAGCCTCTGAAGCTGTAAGGCCACTGACATCTTCTCAGTCTCCACTGGATGCTTGAGTGTAGTTCCCACTGCCTTCTAGGTTTTGGTGCTGCTGAAATCCTGGCCTGACCCCCTCACCCTGGAATCAGCTCTGTTCTTTCTGCTCTGCTCCCCTGGAGCCTTGGTTCTGAGGGTCACCATCTTCTGGGCAGCAAAGCCCTGGCCCCAGGCTTTTTCTCTTCTCAGCTCTGCAGTTGAACTCTGGCCTGTGCTTCTGCCAGAGAAACCATTGCTAACTGGATGTGAGTGGAGAAAAAGAGAACTCCCTTGCTGTAAGGAGAAAGGTGAAGGGTGAACTCTCCACAGCTGAGACATTCTATGTCCTAGGTTCTCTTCTCCATTCTCTTTCCACAGAGCTGAGAGTCAATTTTTAAAGGCCACCAGGGGGCATGGCATATCCTTCAGCCTGTCTCCCTCATTTGTCTTCAGCCAACACCCTATAATTCCATCAGGTTGAATAAGAAATTTATTCGTAACTTTGTGGTTGAGTTGTAGAAAAATTCCTTAATTTGATTAGAGACTAAGTAATTTCCTTTCAACGTCTCCTTTAATATCTGTCATCCTCTATAAATCATCTGGGGTGCAAAGAACCATTTATCCATATTCTGATTCTGGATCTTCAATCTGTCCCTCGTTCCTGGCTGCTTCCCTACTGCCTACAAACTTAATTCAAGTCCATATTTCAATTCTGGATAGTTCTCTAGTGATTTGCGGAGGCTCGGTAGGGTTCTTTTAACTGACTTCCTAATACTTGTTACTAATGAGTCCCAGCAAAGGTCATGGGGCACAAATCTTAGATAACCTGATAATTAGCAGTATTTACTGAGGGTCTAGAGCTACCCAAAAACATCACTGTACAAATGAAAATAAATAACATTTTGTAACAACTATACTCTTTCTAGGTATGTGTAAAAGCCTGCCCCAACCCAAAGACAAGAAACAAAAAGGGAAAACAACAACAATAAGAGAAAGGAAAAAATATTTTTCTTCTCACATAGAAATCCTGGTTCCAAATAAACTCGTAGAGCATACACGGCCCTCCAGAGAGGTACTGTGTAGATATGGCTGACAGAGTGAGAAACCGAACTGTCCTAGGTGAAAATTCTTCTAATGGTGTCTTAGTGCAAAGCAACCAACCCATAGATTTCTCCAGTGGATCCTTGTAGCACTTAGAATTCTCCAAAATTTTCCAATTCATTTTTGCAATACAAAGGATATTTCAAATGGAAGTCCTAACTCATGCGATGAAAGGATAAGCTGAACAGCTTTAAAAAAAAATCAAGCAAATACAGAAAAGTCTTTAAAATCTATGGGCCCCCTTCAAAAGGGATTAAGCACTTGAATTCATTACTCTTGAGTTTCTGAATCATAAAGCAAACCTTATTCTACGGACCCATAGTCCGTAAAGACTTTATACCGTCTGGTCTGACTCATGCCCCCAAATGGCTAGAAGTCTAGATCTACATTGACACTGGCCATAATAGCTCTCATAATACAATAGATATCAGTGTTCAGCCATTCCTTCATGCAAATGTTATCTCAAAGCATCTGGTCTGACCTTTAATGTAGTCAAAAAACTAATTATGGTTTTTAAATAATGAGAAAAAGTACCCATTTTTCTCCAGTGGATCCTTGTAATATTAGAGTATCCAAGACAGATCTGAGAGGATAATCTCTCCAGTAGTTCTTGGCAAATGCATAAGGCACCCAAAATATATATCAGATAACCACTAATAATATAGTTATCCCTTTGGGCTACCTCCTCCAACTCACATTCAAAGACTGGGTTCCCTGGAGGACAACTATCCCAGGTACAAGGTACTCTCTGGGTTCACACTTTTAAAACAATAGTTAACAAGCTCCACTAACATTTTGACATGGATTTCAGTCAGCCAAAGGCCACAGTCATCTCAAAGGAAAGGTATTTGCTAAATCAGCATAACAGTAGCAACAAAACATCTTCTCCATTAACCTAGCCCACACTCTGCCACAAATACACAGGATGTCAGTAAGAAAAAAATGGACATACATAGAGTTTCTAAGTTAAGAAGTGTGCATGTAGAAATACATGTCCAGGGAACATAAGGTGGGACAACTTATCCCTCTGATTCTGAAGGCCACTCATTTACTTGCACTGATCCCACCTCATTCTAAGGAAAACAGTCTCTTGATGGATATTGCTCTAATCAATGATGCCCCCCCCCCCTTTTCAATATATAATTTATTTTTCAGTTCTTAACTTTCACTTCCACAAGAATTTGAATACAAAGTTTTCTCCCCATCTCTCCCCACCCCTCACTCCAGGACAGCATGCACCCCATCCCCCCCTTCCTTCAGTCTGTCCTCCCTTCTATTACCCATCCTTCTTCCATTTCCCTTCCCCTCTATTTTCCTGTAGGGCAAAACAGATTTCTATACTCCATTGCCTGTATAGCTTTATTTCCAGTTACATGCTAAGACAATTTTTAACATTCATTCTTAAAGCTTTGAGTTCCATATTCTCTCCCTCCCTCTCCATCCACCCTCGTTGAGAAAACAAGCAATTCAATATAGGTTATACATGTCTAACAATGCAAAGCACTTCCATAATAGTTATGTTGTAAAAGACTAACCACATTTCCCTCTGTCCTATCCTGTCCTTCATTTATTCCATTCTTTCCCTTGACCTGTCCTCCCACAATAGTGTTTGCTTCTGATTATCCCTTTCCCTAATTTGCTGTGCCTTCTATTATCTTCCCTCTCCTCTCCCCTTCTCCCTTTCCTTCCTGCAGGGTAAAATGGATTTCTATATCAATTGAGTGTGTGTTATTTCCTCCTTAAGCCAAATCCCATGGGAGTAAGGCTCAATTATTTCCTTTCATCTCCCCCCTCTTCACCTCCATTGTAAGAGCTCTTTCTTCCCCCTTTTATGTGAGATGATTTGCTACATTGTAACTCTTCCTTTATCTTACTCCTAGTACAAATTTAACAGTAAATTTTATTTTTTTTAGGTATTCTCCTTTCAGCTCACCCTGTGCCCTCTGGCTCTGTGTGTGTGTGTGTATATGTACACATACACATACACCCATGTACATATACAAACCTACACATATATACCTACCCATACACACCTACATATGTTATATATATATTTCCTCTACCTTAATGCTGAAAAAGGTCTCATGAGTTACAAATAACATCTTTCCATGTAGGAATGTAAACAGTTCAACTTTAATGAGTTCCTTAAGGCTTTTCTTTCCTGTTTACCTTTTTATGTTTCTCTTGATTCTTGTATTTGAAGGTCAAATTTTCTATTCAGCTCTGATCTTTTCAACAAGAATGCTTGGAAGTCCTCTATTTCATTGAATTCCATTTTTTTTCCTCTGAAGTATTTATACTCAGTTTTGTTAGGCAGGTGATTCTTGGTTTTAATCCTATCTCCTTTGACCTCTGGAATATCATATTCCAAGCCTTTTGATCCTTTAGTGTAGAAGCTGCTAAATCCTATGTTATCCCAATTGTATTTCCACAATGCTTGAATTGTTTCTTTTTGGCTGCTTGCAATATTTTCTCCTTGACCTGGGAATTCTGGAATTTGGCTACAATATTCCTAGGAGTTTTTCTTTTGGGATCTCTTTCAGGAGGTGATCAGTGAATTCTTTCCATTTCTATTTTATCCTTTGGGACTAGACTATCAGGGCAGTTTTCCTTGATAATTTCTTGGAAGATGATGTCCAAGGCCCTTTTTTTGATCATGGTTTCCAGATAGCCCAATAATTTTTAAATTATCACTCCTGGATCTATTTTCCAGGTCAGTTGTTTTTCCAGTGAAATATTTCACATTGTCTTCTATTTTTTTCATTCTTTTGGTTTTGTTTTTATGATTTCTTGGTTTCTCATAAAGTCATTAACTTCCATCTACTCCATTCTAATTTTTAAAGAACTATTTTCTCTAGTGAGCTTTTGAACCTCCTTTTCCATGTGGCCAATTCTGCTTTTTAAAGCATTCTTCTCCTCATTGGCTTTTTAGACCTCTTTTGCCATTTGGGTTAGTCTATTTTTAAAGGTGTTATTTTCTTCAGCATTTTTTTGGGTCTTCGTTAGCAAGCTGTTGATTCGCTTTTCATGATTTTCTTGCATCTGCCTCATTTCTCTTCCCAATTTTTCCTCCACCTCTCTTACTTGATTTTCAAAATCCTTTTTGAGCTCTTCTATGTCCTGAGACCATTGCATATTTTTTTTTTGGAGGTTTTGGATGTAGAAGCCTTGACTTTTATGTCTTCCTCTGATGGTATGCTTTGTTCTTCCTCATCCGAAAGGATGGAAGAAAATACCTGTTCATTAAGAAAGTAACTTTTTATAGTTTTATTTTTTTTCCCTTTTTTGGGCATGTTCCCAGTCAGTTACTTGACTTTTGAGTCCTTTGTCAAGTGGAGGGTATACTCTAGGGACCTGTTCTCAGTTCCTCCAAGGTAGCACAATCAAGGGAGAGGAGTTTACTCCTTTCCTGGCTTGTGCTCTAGTCTGGGAGCAACCACAAGCACTCTTTTCTGCCCAGGATTTGCAAATAGGATTGCCTCTCCACAGTCAGCACCAGCTGTACCATGCCAGCGCTCTTTCTCACCCCAGGACCATACTCAAGGCTGAGACCCAGGTCAGCTGCTCGATTCTCTGAGTCTTTAGGCTGAGGGCTCCAAAAGTGCTGGAGTCTGGGCTGAGGCTGGACCATGCTTCTCTTTCACCCAGGTTAAAGAGCTTTCTTACTGACCTTTGAAGCTATTTTTGGCGTTTGTGGGGTGAGAAGTCTGGGAACTGCAGCTGCTACTCATGATCTGTGCCCCGAAGCCTGTTCCAGTCCTGTTCATGACGGGCTGCACTCTGCTCTGAGTCCAGTGTGATAGACCTTTCCAGTAGGCCTTCCAGGCTGTCTTGGGCTGAAAATCTCTTTCATTCTCTCGTTTTGTGGCTTCTATTGCCCTAGAACTTGTTCAGAGTCATTTTTTACAGAAATTTTATGGGCTTTGAGGGGACAGTTTCTACAGGTCCATCCTTCTACTCCTCTATCTTGGCTCTACCCTGATGCTCTACTTCTTGGTTGCAGTCAACACCAGCTCCAGCTTAGGGCTCCACTGACATCCTGGTCTTGAGTGCTGCTGTGTTCTTTCAGAAAGAACAGCAGCCCACACCCTAGGATCAGCAGGACTCTCAGTTCTAGTCTGCCAAAGACAGAGTCCTCTGCTCCTGTCCTTCTACTAGGGAATTTCAACATACATACAGAAACTCCCTCAAACACCCTACCCTCAGAGTTCTCCAACTTAGTTATTTCACATATCTGCTCTCTTTCCATCTCACCTCAGCCACACAGACAGTTATACCCTTGATCTTGTGCTTACCCACAAAAATACCACTTCCAAGTTCATGAACCTTTAATCTCTCCCTCACTATTGGCTGCTTCCCCGAAGCCTCCAAACATGCCCTTGTCTCCCTCATCTTCAAAAAATTCTCACTTGATTCATCCATTCCCACTAGCTGTCATCTTAACTCTTCATCTGCCAAGCAGGGTCCTACCTGTAGGCCCTAGATTCTCAACTCCTCCCTTGGAAAGATGAGAAACACCATTCCACAAACCAGTTTTCTGCCTTTGAGGTATGGGGGGAAAATGCCATTTCATCATGCCAGATCTCCTGGCTTCCTCAGAAAGAGGAAAAATCCCATTCCATGAAGCACTAGGCTCCTCCCTTCAGGAAAGAAGAAAAAGGACAAGTCTTTAACATGTTCTTCTGCCTTGATGGAAGGGGAATAACACCATTCCTTCAGTTCTCAGCACTTGTCCTCTCACCTGAACTGTCCCCTTACCTTGGGAGAACTCTACCATTAGGCCAAACCCCTATGAGTAGTCAAAACCTACCTGAACTCATTCCTCAATAATTAACAATGCTACCCTGGTGATTGCAGTGATTCTGAACCGTTGGCTATCACTATTCAAACTCCTTTCTCTATTTCCCCCCTCCCATTGCCTGATCACCTATTCCCATTCCCCTCGACCCACCTCCCACAGTGTCCCACTCTAAAGTTACCCATCCCTTCCACTGTGCTCTCTGGAATGCCTGCTCAATAGGTAATAACTTGCTTTCATTTTTTTTTTTTTTGCGAGGCAGTCAGGGTTAAGTTACTTGCCCAAGATCACACAGCTAAGTGTCAAGTGTCTGAGGCCAGATTTGAACTCAGGTCCTCCTGACTCCGAGGCTACCTGCTTTCATCTTGAATCTTTTCCTTTCTTACTCTTTCCATCCTCAGGCTCTCACTGAGACCTGACACCCTCCTGACAACACAAGCTCCTTGGCCTCCCTTTTTATCATGACTGCACTTTGACTACTTCTCCCTAACCTGCTGGTGGAGGTAGGGAAATTAGAATACTCCCTGGAGTTACCCATTGCCACTCTCAGATATTCCCTCTACCACTGTCACTGATTCACCTCCTCTCCTTTGGGATTCAGTCAATTTATATTTACCACCCAATCAAAATTCTGGCAACTGATGTTGGCTACTTTCTGAACACTCCCTTTCCTTCTTTCCTCTATGAATTCAGGGCCTGATTCACAGAATCCTTCAATTGCTGCCCCTATACTAGGAAACTTCAACATACATACTGATAACTCCCTCAAACACATAATTTCATAGTTCCCCAACTTACTTTTTTCACATACCTGCTCTCCCCCTCAACTCACTTGAGTCACACACAAAGATGGTCATACCCTTGGTTTTGCTCTTACTTACAAATGCACCACTTCCAGATTCATGGATTTTCAATCTCTCACTAGCTACTGGCTGCTTCCCGCTTCTGCCTACAAACATGTCCATGTCTCCCCTATCTTTAAAAAACCCTAATTTGATTCATCCATCCCCACTACCTATCATTTCATATCCCTTTTTTTTTTTTTAAAAAAAAGCTAAATTCCTAGAGAAAGATATCTACAATAGGTGTTTCCACTTCTGTTCTTAATTCTCTGTGGTCTAGTTTCTGACCTCATCATTCATCACTGAAACTGCTCTCTCCAAATTTACCAATCATCTCTAAATTACCAATTCTAATAGTCTTCTCAGCTCTTATCCTTCTTGATCTCTTTTTGACACTGTTGGACACCTTCTTCCCCTGGATACTCTCTCTTCCTTAGGTTTTTGTGATACTACTCTTTCCTGGTTCTCTTTCTACCCTTGTGACCACTTCCTCAGTCTTCTTTGCTGGATCCAGGCCATATCCACTAACCATGAGTGTCCCTAAAGCTTTCTTGAGCTCTCTTCTTTTCTCCCTCTAAACTATTTCTCTTGGTCATCTCATTGGCTCCCATGGATTCAATTATCATCTCTATGCAAATAATTCTCAGATCTGTTTATATATCCCTAACCTATTTCCTGAACTCCAGCCTCGCATCTCCAACTGCCTATTGGACATCTCAAACTGGATGTCCCATAGAAATCTTTTTCATATTTTTAAAGTCATTGGTCAGTTTTTCTTCTATTTCTCCAATTTAAGTTTTAAAATCTTTCCTGAGCTCTTCCAAGAAGGTCTTTGTGCTTCAGACCAGTTCGTATTCCCTTCTGAAATTTCAGATGGGAGTACAGTCTCAATGCTGACCTCTTGGTATTTGTGTTTTGGTCCTTATCCCCATAGAAAGTTTCTGTAGTCTTGTCTTTTCTGCTTTGCTTTTTACTCATGATAATAACCCCTTTCCCTGGCTTTTAAAGTAGATCTCTGCATCTGGGGCACAAGGAGCTCTGTCCCACAGTTCTTGTGCCTAAAACTTGAGGCTTTGTATGTTATGGCCTGTGGTTCTTTCAGCTAGAAGCTAAAATGCTGCAGCTTACTTTGTGCTGAGCTGGCTGGTGTTGGAAAGCAGAGGCCAGGTGAGGTCTTTTGGGGTTTCCCCCACAGTTACCCTGGAGCTAACTCGTTAAGTGTGGGAGAAGGGTGGTCTGGACACTGGAGGTCTCGTCTGCTGAGCTAGGGCATAGGCAAGCTCAGTGATTGGTGATCCCATCTGCACTAGTGTCTTCCCGATTCCCCTGGGGTGCTGAGGCATGCCTGGGGTCCTGGTGTTGGCAGTTTCTGGCTTCACCCCCCTGGGGCTCAGGATCTTCTTCTGGTTTGTTGAGGTGGGGCTGTCTGGGACAGCTCTGATCCTGTACTGGTCCCCTTAGGCCACAACAAGAGGAACCCTCCTTAGCAATCTTTCTAGCCTCACAGGTTAAGAGTCTTTTTACCCCTTTTGCTGCTCCCACTGTTCCAGGGTTTTTCCTGGGGAGATATTCTCTGAGCTCATCAAGGTCAACAAGGGGAGGGAGATAGCAATTATCACTTCACTCCGCCATCTTGGCTCCCAGAACCGGAAATCCATAGAAATCTTAAATTCAGCATTTTAAGAACTGAACTCATTTGTCTCTCCCCACAAACACTCCCCCTCCTTTTTTTTTTAACTTCCTATTACTATCTAGGTTACCACCATCCTCCCAGCTACCCAGGCTCATATCCACACTCTCTCTCACCCTCCATCTTAAATCTGTTTTCAAGGCCTGTTGATTTTAATCTTTGTAACTTGTTGTGTTTAAGATACCTCTCTCCTCTGATACTACCATCATCCTGGCAGACACCCTTATGACCTTATGCCTAGATTGTTGTAATAGTATACTCTTTAGCCTCCCTGCAACAAGTGTCTTCCCTTTCTGCTCCATCCTCCAGTCAACTGCCATAGTGATCTTCTTAACATGCAGGTTTGATCGTGTCACCCCCTACTCAAATTTCATAGTTGTCTATCACCTTCAGAATCAACTTAGAAATTGTTTGGTGTTCAAAACCCTTCATAACTTGCCCTCTGCTCCACTTTTCCAGCCTTCTTCCACTTTCTACCTCCTCCAAATGCATACAAACTGCAATCCAGTGACACTGGCCTCCCTCTCTTTCCTCATGTAAGACATCTCTTGACTCTAGGCATTTTCACTGGCTATGTTTAGTGACTGGAATTCTCTCCCATCTCTTCCTCCATGATTCACTGGCTTCTTTCAAGACCTAGGTGAAATGCCACTTTCTAAAAGGCTTTCCCATGCCCTAAAAGGCTTTCCCATTCCCCTTTTAGGGCCTTCCCTCCACTGCCGATTCCAATTTATCCTGTATCTAGCTTCTTTGTGCATAGTTGTCTGTATGTTGTCTCTCCCATTAGACTGTGAGCTCCTTAAGAGCAGGGGCTTTCTTTTGCCTTTCTTTGTATCCCCAGCACTTAGCACAGTGCCTGGCACATGGTAGGTGCTTAATAAATGTTTATTGACTGACTGCCAAGAACTCCTGCACCCTAATCACTGTGATGATACTAAACAGAAGGAGTTTAGGCTTCTCAGTGTCTAGCTAGGGACTCTTTACTTGATGATTCTGAATTGCATCAAAAGACTCTCCCCTCTGCCCAAGAAGCTTCCCTGACATTCAAAGACATAAATCAGACAACCCACAGATAAGCATATTTACCTGAGCCCTGGATGCTATTTTGGCTGCTGTCTGGGCTGGATTAAAAACTCGGCGGGATGCCTGATCCTTGCAGAAATTAATATGCCTCGCTGCTGCAGTTTCATTAAACCTTCTCATGCAGTAAGGACACTGAATGTAATCTGAACATGACAAAGAAATGTTATCAATTAAGTTAACAACCCCAATCACATCGATGGATCAGATTATTCTGAACAGCACAAAGTATGAATTCTAATGCAGAAGACCTTGCCTGAAAGTGCTTGAAAGAATAAGTTCCTAAACTTTAGTTGGAAACAGCCTACTCTAGATGAACTGGCACAAAGATAAAGGGGGTATAGAAGAAACAAAACTCACAAGTACATAGAGATCTCTAAGGCAGGAATTCAAAAAGTAAATTCAACAAGCATTTATTAAGGGTCTAAAGTACCTTGCCCGTATGCAAGAGGGTGCTGAGGAAAGAATGCATTTCCTGTTCCCTAGGAGATTAATTTAACCAGGTGCAAAGGCAGGGGGGGGGGGGGGAGAAGAAGTGGGGGAAAGGCATGGAAAAAGATAACTACGATACAAGGAAGAGTCAAATACTGGCAAAGGAGAGGCCCAGGGAAAACATGAGAAATTTGAAAAGAGAGGTAATATTTGCATATGCAGACAACTGGGGGAGTTTATTGCACAGAGGATGTCACAATATAAGGCACAGATACAGGAAAGGCTAGACCTTAGATGAGATAAAGACAATAATTCAATCTAACTGGAATGCAGGGCACATGAAAGGGAGTAGAATGGAAAAGTTGAAGAGACACAGACTAGAATTCAGTATAAAAAAATAAATTTCTAACAATATGCACTATGCAAAGGAGGAAGAAGTTGCTTTGGAAGGTACCCGTTTCCCAAGCAATGGAGCTTTTTAAATAGAACCTGCATGACCACATATTGGGAGTGTGACAGAGGAAGATTGTGGTCAGATAAAAGTTAGAATAGAATCTACTCTTAATTTCACAAAACAAATCTCCTTAGTAAAAGGATTTCTTCTGTAAAACTTGTACTCAATCAAAAGACTGCATGTAAGGACCTTGAAGGCCATATGTGGTCTCAAGGCTGCAGGTTCCCCACCCCTGGACTAGATGATCTGTGAGATCCCTTGCAACTCTGATATTCTGTGATTTTGGCAGGAATACCCATAATGAATATCACAGTCAATGGAGACCTACTTCTCAGGCTTTTTGTGACGATAAAATGAGATAATGTTAGTAAAGTGCTTAGCATAGTGCCTAGGTGTTACAGAAATAGTAACTATTATTATTACCATGTAAGATCTTGTCAGTGCGAGTACACTCACCAGTGGTATAGGTTGCAACCTATTCCTTCTCATTCTACATTACTACTGCCCATGTCCTTTTACAATCCTCTACAAAGGATTTTGCCCAATATGCTAGGTCTCAGAATTGAGGGTAGCACTGCAGTGTTTGAGCTGTTATCAATCAATAAAGTACCTATTAAATACTGCAGATATAAATGTTAGAAATGAAATAGACCCTATCCTCAAGAAGCTTACCTTCTATTTAGGGACAATCTATACTTTTCAAAATGGAAAATATACATTGAAGTATACACACACACACACACACACACACACACATTTTTGCATATATACCTGCATATATATATACACACATATATGTGTGTGTGTGTGTGTGTGTGTGTGTGTGTGTGTGTGTGTACAAACACACACATATAAGTTATTAGGTAGAGGAGGCACTATTAGCTAGGGGGAGCAGTGGTCAGCTGCATGTAGAAGGTGGTGCTTGTCCTGAGCTTTAAAGGAAACTAGAAATTCTAGAAGGCAATGGTGAGAAGTGGTGGGCATTCCTGGGACAGGGTGGAAGAGGGTCATGGAGCCGTTAGATACAGAGATAGGAGGCTGTAGTTTGAGGAAAAGAAAGAGAGGAAAAGCAAGAAGTCAAGTTTGACTGAACATAAAGTATATGAAGGGAAGTGAAGTAGAAGAAACCTGCAAGGATAGTTCCGAGGTAGATTCTCAGTCAGTGTTACCAGAGGCCCAGCCCACCTCTTCTGGGCAAAGATCTCTTTGATATCTTTTCACATGACTTCTCAAGTACACTTCCTCATTGGCAATATGCTACAACTTATTTGTACCCTTTGTATGACTCTCCACTGTTTTGGGGTGAGCTGCTTTGGATGTTTTGGAAACCATGGTATTACAGTTTCTTATCTCTAAAATTTGTTTCTTGTAATGATTATTAGAGTATGATGGCAGGACAGTACTGAGGTAACAAAGAAGTTAGAGAAATAAGGCTTACATACAGCCTTCTGACTGAGTTCAAGTTTTACAGAACAAATCCTTTATTTAAGGAGATTTATTCTCTGAAGTTAAGACTAGATTCTAGTCTAACTTTTTTCTGACCACAATTCACATTGCATCTTTGATTCAAAATATTTTATTCAATATTTAAGAGGAGTATATTTCAGCCTGAAATGTAGTATACATATATATTTGTAATATGTATATATGTACATATATACATACACAGACACGCACAAAAGTCTTATAAAAGGTCAGAGAAAAGAGGAGAAATAAGTGAATTCGCATTTGTTGGAATTGTGTCACATGGTAAAAGAAAAATTAAAACAAACAGGGGAAAAGGGAATCTGAACCACACTTTTATTTGGATTGGGCAAAGGAAGTACTAAAAAAAGATTACACCATTTAAAGTAAAATCAAGAGATCTGTGTCTGGGCAGTAAAGGAGGTATGTCTGGGAATGAAGGAGAACATAACTGGATAGTTTTTAAGCAAAATAAATATCAGGCCCTTAGTACTGATTTTTTTAAGGGGAAATTTAGGGAAATTTGATATAGAAAAAATAAACTTAACAATTATAACCATAAATATTAATGGTCAAAACTTGCTTAATAAAATGAAACAGCAGTAGAATGGGTTAGAAAACAAAACTCAATTTCTTGCATACAAGAAATAAACTTAAAACATAATAAAAAAAGTTAAACTGTGGGGTGGGAATAAAATGTAATACGATTCAGCTAAAACCAAAGCAAGAATTGCAATTATGATTTTAAATAAGGCACAACTGTAAAAACAGTTACTATTAAGAGAGACAAACAGGGAAATTACATTATGCTTAAAAGCAACATGGATTTAAATCAAGTCAAAAAGCATTTATTAACTCTTCACTATGTGCCAGGCTCTGTGCTAAGGGTGGGAAATACAAAGAAAAGCCAAAAAAAAAAAACTCTTTCAAGAAGTTTGATTGCATGGGGAAGATAAGATGCAAACAACTTATATACAAGTAAAATATATAAATAAATTAGAGATATTCAACATAGGAAAGGCATTAAAGAGGATCAGAAAAGATTTCTTCAAGAAGGTGGTATTTTAGCGGGCACTTGAAAGTATGCAGGAAAGTCAGGAGACAGAGATGAGGAGCGAAAGCATTCCAGATATGGGGGGCAGCCACTGAAAATGCACTGAGCTGAAAGATTGAGTGTCTTGTACAAGGAACAGCAGCAAAGCCTTCTTTCATGTTCTTCCTTGGGGTATCAGAGTTGCCAGTTAAGGATTTTGCCTGTAGAAGAATAAACCTTAGTACCAGGGCTAGAAAGAGGATGCATGGCACCGCAGCAAGTGGAAGGAAAAATATGGAGAAATTCAAACGTGTGTACTTACAGCCACAGTATTGTGTAAAAAAAAAAAAAAAAGGCAAAGGGTATTGATGCACGCTCCCCCAGCACCAGAATGAGCTTAAGACCAAGATGCTTTCATGGCAAAGGCAAAAAACCTTGTAATACAAGGGAAAAGGAAAAACTTATACAGGGAGGGGCCAGAAGTATCACACTATTCATATAAGAATCAGAGTGAACAACTGGGGATATGGAGGGCTGAACTAAGGGGCAAGAGGCTCAAGATAATGCTGCATAGCAATCAATGTGCCATAGGGTAAACAGTGTCTATACTGAACACTTGGGCATCAAGTGTATCACTTCCACTTCTCATCAGCAGCTCTCTTTGATCTGGACTCCACAGAACATCATGCTCTAGTGTCACGCATCCCCAGGTGGCCCTCCCTTCTCAAAACTCCTTTGGTGTGTTGTCTTCCCCATTAGACTGTAAGTTCTTGAGGGCAGGGACTCTGGGTATTCCCAGAGCTTAGCACAGTGCTTGCCACATAGTAGGCACTCAATGAGTGTTTACTGAATTGAATATTGAATTGAAATGGCACAGCAATGTAAGCTAACTGAATTGCAAAAAGACATAATAAAGCAAGACTTAGAGGTAACTTTGACATATCTCTTTCAGACACTGACAGAAATGAGAAACAAATTATATCTCTAAACAGGGTTTTAGAAAAATTAGATTTATACATGTAGAAATTACTGAATGGTATCGAAAAATATACTTTGTTTTTAAAGTTATCAGACTTTTATAAAAGTAATCAAGTTCAAAGTTGTAAAGAATTAATTAATAAATGTATAAAGGCAGAAATATTGAACACATTTGTTACAGACCACAATACAATAAAATTATTATAATTGATAAGGAAAATATGGACAAAAGATAAGATAAAACAACAAAATCTTAAATGATCATAAAGTCATAGAAACAACAAATAGTTACAGTAAGCTTATTAGTAAGGATGATATGGCATGCTGGAATATATAGGATGAAGCTAAAGTCTTGAGGGAAAATTTATAATTTTTGGAAATTTACATTAACAAATGAGAAAATGAATGAACTAACAGTTCATGTGATTTTTTAGAAAACTAATAAATTACTTAGCTCAAGAAAAGCACATAAGGAACAAATTTTGAAAATCAAAGATATTTTAAAATTTGAAATCTTTTAAATATAAAAAAAATTTATAAAATTTTGAAAATCAAAAGATAAAACAGAAAACAAAGAGAAACTGAAAAATAAAACAAAGAGCCAATGTTTTAAAAAGGCCAACATAACCAAAAGGCCATTAGCCAATTTAATCCAGAAGAAAAGAAAGGAAAACCAAATTACAAATATAGAAATCATAAGGGGAAGTTTATAGGAAAGGGAGATAGGATATACTAGTTTCCTATACATAATTATATGTATATAATATGTAAATAATGTTATGTAAATTATACCATAATCTGTAGCCCTAAATCCATCAAAAGTGAAAAGAAATGAAATGAGTATCTGCAAATATAGGAAATAACCAGATTAAGAGAAGAAATAAAGAATTCAAACAACCCAATGTCAGAAAGAAAAAAATTCTTGGACCAGATAAACTTATAAGTAAATTCTATTAAACATCTAAAGAATAACTATTATCTACGTAAGCTGTTCACAAAAATAAAAAAAGTACTCTATCAAACAGCTGGTATTACGCAGATGAGTTACTGATACTTAAAGTAGGGAAGGACAAATTAGTGAAATAGAACAACCAAGAAATAGTAAATAAGCTATTAGTCGATATGAGATAGCTATATATTAAAAATATTTAGTACCACGAAATTGAATTTATACCAGGAATTTTAGGAATGACTCAACATTAGGAAGTCTATTAGCATAATTAACCATGTTAATAATAAATTATATTTCTTGTCTTTTCAGTGGGTAGCAAAGGGTGGGGCAAGGGTCTGGAAGGAGACAGAGAATTTGGAGTGAAAAATTAATGTTGAAACAAAATAAAATCCTTAAAACCAAATAAGATGATTATATTAGTAGAAGCAAAAAAGGCTTTTTAACAAAACATGTAACTCATTTTTAAAAATCTAAAAAGCATAGAAATGAAAGGATCTTTCCTTAAGATGTTCAAAACAAAAGCATTTATATAAAACCAATAACTAATGTTATTTGTAATGAAGAAACAATACTGAAAATATTCTAAATATTGTACAATAATGGAGACTTTAATATGAAGCATTTTGAATTCTATCCAGTGTTTAAAGAGCATTGAATATCAATGCTATCCAAATTATTCTCAAAAATTAAGAAAAAACTTTACCAAACACCTTCTTTGAGATAAATGTAGTTTAAAAACCAAATCACAGACTAATTAAAGAATGAGAACTATAGATGAATATAATTATTTAATTTTAATATCAAAATTTTAAATAAAAACCTTAGCAAAAAGACTTTAAGTATATGTGCAAGAACTTATTTACTATCATCAAGTTTTATATGTCCTAGGAATGCAAGGATAGTTCAATATCTGGAAAATAATTAGGAGAAAGATTAAAAAACCAATTAACCCAAACCACATGCTGCTTATTTGTCTAGATGTGAGTTGGATCCTATTCCTATCACTGAAATGAGCCCTAAACTGGATTATAAAAGCTCCTGAATTGAGGTGCCCCAAATCCAGTGTCCAAGGGGGTGGGGGTGGGGGGAGATGGACCTTCAGTTCTTGGGAAAAGATAATGCCAGGCATAGCTGACCACAAGTTCAAGATGAGACTCTAATAGAAAGGTTTAGTAATAAGCAGATCCAAGAGCATTGGCTGTTAGCTGGAGCTACACATGGACTCCAACCATCCTAACATCTTCATTTTTAACCAGTCTCGCTCTGTTTCTAAACTTAACTGATTATTAACATGTGGGCTCTTATCAATACCTCCCTCGCCTGCTCCAAAGAAAAAGGATTTATTAAGTCCAGCTCAAGTTCCATCCCCTCAAATAAGTCTTCCTGGATTGCCCCAGGCTTAAGTGACAGAACTCTTAAACAAATTTTCAAAAGTAAATCAAGTTATTTTTCTTTTTACATACATCTCTAAGATAGGACTTTGTTTCAAGGAGAAATGGGGCAGATAAAGAACTATACAGTTTCTCAGTGTAAATCCAGCTCAGTCAATTATGATGACTTCAAGAAAATAAAAACAGCAAAAATCAATGGATTTAGCAAGCATGCAAGTTCCACATGTCAGGGGACCTTATTCTATATTTCTCAGGTAATTTTTCTTGTTCTTGATCTCTAGAAGGGCTTCAGAATTACAAAAGACAGGCAACTAGATGAATATTTCAAAAGTGAATAAGGTTATGAAGGAACGTGATAGATATTAAGGATTATGAAAGACATTTTATCTGGAGTAAAGAGATGAAATAATTTTTCTAAGCATTTAAGAGGGAGATGCCTTTCCATTTTGAGGTTATGAATCTGAAATAGAAAAAAAAATCTTCATATGGTAAAACAAGAAATGGATAATACTCTGAATATTTGAGGTCTAGGATCCATGATTTCATTGGTATAGGAAGCTCTCCAGTGACAAAACATCTACTCTGCAACTTAAATGTTTTAAAGGTATGTGAAGTCAGGAAGGAGAGGGATAAGAGGTTAGCTGAATTGCCCATTCACAAAGCCAGAATTCACAAAGATAAGACCTGAACCCAGATCTCCTTGACTTCAAAACCTACTCTTTATCTATTATCCCACACTGCCTTAACATTAGAATGTAATTTTTAAAGTAAAGAGTACTCCTTTGTAGATTTTAATTTGGATAGGTGGTTGGAATGGATAAGTATTAGGCCAAGGTGAAAATGGAACTTCAATTAAAATGTCAAAGATCAACTGGAAACATAAAAGGCCCCAACCTGGGTTGATAGTTGGAGGGGGTGGAGGAGGAAGAGGACGGCCTTCCTTAATGGCTAAGAAACACTGCTTGGCTGCTCGAATTGCGTTAATTAAGTCTTCATGTTGTTGTCTCCAACTAGATTTCTTCACAGGTGGCATCTATAAAAGACCATAAGCGTCAAAGTAGACTACACTTCCCTAAATAATAACAGGATTAAAATAAAATAACCAAGTTGAGGATACTGGAGAAAAGGTTTGGCTTTTTTTTTTTTCCAACTTGAATAACTGACCCAAAAGAGATTGGAAAAAAATCTGGGGGTAAAATTTTGTAGACTCTAATTTTTAAATGGAATATATAATGTCTGAAGATAAAACACCAAAGCAGGTGTTCCCTAATCTTTTGGGAACTATAATATCCATGTTTGATTTCACAATCCAAGCACTATATGAGATATGTATGTATGTATATGTATAAATGTGTATAATACACGAACAATTCTAAATACATATCCATAGACGGTATATTACATATCTCCCTATATATACTTTTGGTCTAGATCCATGATTTCATTGGTGGGGCTTTCACTTTTCTCTAACTTATTCAGAGTTGCCAGAGGGCAAAAGGAGGTTTATTGACTGGTCCCAGGTTCACATAGCCAGTATGTGTCAAGAAGCATGACTTTAGCATCTATCTTTCTGTCACCAAGGCCTATTCTCTATCCACACAACAGTATGCTATGCTCCCGTTAAGTTTTTGAGCATTTCACAAACACTTTGAAAGACAATCTAAGGTATCACAAAACTAGGTTTAGAAATAACTGATAAGGTTTTTCATCTTTTAAAATTCCTTCCCTGTAAGTAAATGTACTTTAGAAACCTGGCAATTAAAAAAGCCTATTTTCTACTCAAAATGATACATTAAAAATAGCAGTAACATGTGTATGATGCTGAACAAAATTTAAGGTATGCCTAATTAACTGTCTCCCAATTATTTTCCCTATATCTCTCCTCTATTACTTTACGTTTCTAGCTGTCATTTCTTCTGAATGTCATAGATCTATTCCTGAAATTTCACTTCTACCTTTTGCTACTAGCTCAATAAATACCAGCAAAGGAAAAGCAAAATGAGAGTTGCCCTGGTTTTTCTTTATCTAGAGTAGATACAATACACATGAGTTCATAGTAGGGCTTTGGCTGTATACCTAAAGATTCAGTGTATTGTTTTGTAACCTTGTTTTAAACTACTGGGAATATCCTTTGGGTAGGTAGGGTATTATTCATGCCATCTGCAAGAGAATAATGAAAAATGTCCAAATAACATTATTTTAGATAGCATCCTTCAAATGTGTTTATCACTTACCAGGAACAACTACCCCCAACACTGAACTTAAACAGGGTCCAAATCCAATTGAAAAGCTGGAAAGGGAACTAGTATTTTTTGATGTCTTTAAGTTAAGGAAGAACCACCCTAAGTTCACTTATGTGCCCTTTCATGACCATCTTAACTGAATGCTGTATAGTAACCAACATAAATAGGAATATATCTAAGACAGTCACTGGAAAACAACAGGGAAGACTAAATGGTACCTTGGCTGGGGGAGACCTTCTGACCGTGAGAATGTCAGTGCCCTGTAATCTTTGCTTCAAGGAATTGAAAGGCTTACGTTTTTTGTTGAAAAGTCTTTTGCATATTGGTCCGTGCCTTTCCTAGGAAATAGAAAAGATGATTCTAATGTTGTAAATAATAAGGCCTATTTAAGATTGCTTTTACTGCGTTACATAGAGCTTATCTGCACAGCCCAATACTTTATGCCCATTCACACTACCAAGTTCTAGTGTTAAGTTTGGTTTTATATATGTGACCTAGTCATTTGGATACAGCCTATTCCACCCAACATTCTTATTAGAAGATAGTATGTATAGATTTCCAACATAAGAAAGTGTCACATGCACCAGCTCTAGAGTGGCAGAAACATATTCGAGTTGGAAGGAAACTTCGAGGTTATGTTCTTCAGACACCTGCCATTAAGTAGGAATCTTCATCAACAACACCCTTGACTAGGAATGAACACATGCATCATCTGCCTGAACACTCTCGTGAGGGGCAGCCCATCCCATTGTGGACAATTCTAATTATCAGGATCTTCCTTATAAAGGACTTCCACCTGCCTTCCCTAACTCCTATCCATTCATTCTAGAGTTCTATTTTCTGGAGTTAATACACAGAAAATCTAAATCCACTTCCAAATGAAAGCTCTTCAGATATATAAAGAATAATCATAGCCTGCCTACACCTCCAAGATTCTTTCTTTTCCAAGCTAACTGACTCAAATTCCTTTAGAAGATGGAGTTTTACATCACCTCACTATATACTGTGGTTACTCTCCTCTGGAAAAGCTCAAGTTTGTCAAGGCACCTGGCAGTCAACACAGTATTCCAGAAGAAACCTGATTGGGGCAAAGTACAATAGGACTATTACTTTCCTCAATGTAATCAGAAATTATTAAATGCCTTTTATGTGGAGAGCACTGTCGCAGGTGCTAAAAGAGATTAAAAATAAAAAAATGAATAAATAAAAGATAGCTCCTGTCTCTCAAAGAACCTACAATTGAGTCGAATAAGACAAGCCATGTAAATAATTAAATGCAAAATAGAATATGATGAATTAATAAGCACTTATTAAGCATTAACTCTGTGCAAAGCTCTGTGTTATTATAAAGGCGTAACCAAAGTGAGAAGGAGCAGTTTTTGCTTGTTAATAATGGTAGGACAGGAGAGTGAACACTTTAGAAAGGCACTGATTTAGACATTATCCTTCTATTACTGCAACTCAAGATTATATTTATTTGGCAGTAACATATTGTTATTGTGGTGCAGTAGATAGAAAGCCAAGGCAATCTTGAAGTTTGACCTCTGATGTACAATGGTTGTGTAACCCTGAGCAAGTGACTCTCAGTTAACTTCTCAGTGGCAACTAGGACACTCTCTAAGACTGTACGTTGAAGACCAGGTGCCTACCTCAACAAGTTGAGAGTGTCTTCATCAAGGAGTTTTCTAAACCAATGAAATCATAGGTCCATCATACTGTGATATTGAGCAACACCCACCTTTCTCATTCTAGACTTGGGCAGTTGCTCCCCTTAAACCCTCCCTACAGAACTTTCCACATCTCCTGATTAACCTATGGTGTTTTTAGAAGTTTCTGTTACTATATCTCTATAGGATTATACTAATATACTTTTCTCTCTGTTCCTGTCTCAACACTGAAATATTGCTCCCCGGCTAAAAAAAAAAAAAAAAAAAAGTATCACAGATCAAAATAGAAGTTGACACAAATGGACTTACATGACCTAAGTGGTCAGGGACAACCCATCATCAGAGTTCAGTACTGCCTTACAGAACCAAAAGAAATCACTGACCTCTTGGCTGGGTGAGGTCATGCATCTAGCCAAGAAGAAAATGTAAAATGGAGAAATGAAAATAAGGCTATGAAGTCAGTTGATGACTCCAGAATCAGAAGCATTAAGGCTAGGAACTGAATTTCAAGAGTAATGATGGTGATGAAGATGATGACAATTATACATAGCTCACATTTATATGATGCTTTAGATTTTCAAAATACTTTACAGCACTATCTCATTTGAATCTCACAACAACCCTGAGAACGAAGCCCTGTTTTTCACAGATGAGGAAACTAAGGCTCTGATAAATTTAGTGACTTGCTCAGGGTTTACATAGCTATTAAGTGTCTGAGGTAGAATTAAAACTCAGGTCTTCCTGACTTCCAATCCAGCTGCACTTGAAATCCAACAACTTTCTCCTCATCACAGTTTCCAACATATCAAGCTCAAGGCTTCCTAGTACAATGCAGCATATTTAAAAGGAGAGATACTTGTACCCTAGAAGGTAAGTATTATAGACATCTGAGGAATTTAAGTGTGTCCACTTTCTCTAAGACCCAAGCTTTAGCTGACCTACTTTGGAAAGGAGAGACATACTTAATAAACTTTTTTGTTTTGTTTTTGAGGCAGTCAGAGTGAAGTGACTTGCCCAGGGTCACACAGCTAGTGTCTGAGGCTAGAACTGAACTCAAGCCTTCCTTACTCCAAGCCTGGAGTTTCATCCACTGTGCAACCTAGTGGCCCTCATACTTTGTATAGTAAGCTCACAACTCCCTTTATAACCTGGGCTCACAGCTTCAATCATTCTCAGTCTGCAAACTCTTAAGTCTAACCAGCTTCCTTCATGGAAAACTTTCTAACTTAAAAAAAGATGTCACCATCTTGAGGTTATTTATCATCAATAGGACCCCATGAGAATGCTGGAAAGGTTCTGGACCTGTGTATTACTATACTAGACCAAACCAATAAAATCAAATTCTTTCTAGAGTGTGGTTAGTATATTTGAAAAGACAGAACTTGGGTTATAATCGTTGTGTCTTAATGATGAGATCAAGTGGCAAGGTCTTTTGTATATCATTTAATACAAACACTATATAACATCCCTCAGACACAGGGACAGGAATTTTAACTTAAACGCACGAGCGGGAAAGCTAAAAACAGCTTTTAAACATGGAATGGGGCTTACAGGTCACAAAACTGAGGATCACGAAATTTAAGTGATTTGCCCACAATCAAACATGTTGTAAGAGCAGAACTGGACTTAACTCTTCATTTTGTGATTCCAAATTCAGAAGCATTTTTCATATTCTTCCTCTCTGACTTGTGCAAAGCCAGAATTAATGATCAAGTTGGGACTAGAATCCAGGTCTCACGACTCCTATGTTGAGTCCATTTTGCTTTATGGTATGCTGGCTTTGAAACCTAAATTCACAAATTCTTGCCAAGAAAGTAAAAAAGAGCTGTCAGGGGCTGGCCAGTGTTTTTATCTAGGGTTTTTTTGAAAACACACCTCCATCTCTTTTTTTTTTTTTTTTAAGGTGATGACTCCTAAAAAATATTTTACGGGATTCAGCTGCTGTTTTAAAAGAAGTCACACCAATTTGTATCAGTGGACCTTAGTTTCAGCAGCAGACTGTACTTCTCCCATCCCACTTCTTTCCTTTCCACATCTGCATTTAATCTTTTTGCCTCCTCCACAATGATATTATAGTTCATTTGATTTCAATGAAACGCATCCACAAAATGTCTTAATTTTACCAGAACATCTGGTGCAAAGCTTCTCCCACAGACATCACAACGATATAACTTCAGATTGCCATCTGTATCAAATTCAAAAAACACAAAATGTTAGTTACACAGAATTTCGTGCCCACAAAGAAACTGATGTACAGAACAGCCCACGATTGCTTAATGTTATTCCCTTCCCGCCTCCTACTTGCAGAAAAGTCCTTTGTAGATCCACCTGTGTTTTTCTTTTCTATTGTGAACTTCTCACCTCACTGAGCAAGCAAATTTCACAGCCCCCCAGGCAGCCTTGGCATAATTATTTGCTTCTCAATTTTTAGGGTACTTTAAAATTAAGTGCCTAATAATACCTTTGGGGATACACATGAAATTAAAGGCAAAGCACAAAATTCAAAAGCTGGAAAGTTAACGTTTTGTCGTGTGGTACAGTGAATGGAATTTGAAATCATTGAATACTTACGGGTTTGACTCCTGCCTGGCTCTGCTACTGAATACCTGTATGACCTTTTTCTTGTTCAGTCGCGTCTGACTCTTTGTGACTCCATGGACATTAGTGTCCCTGGGGTTATCTTGGCAAAGATACAAAGATACTGGAGTGGTTTGTCATTTCCTTCTCTAGTGGATTAAGGCAAATAGAGGGTAAGTGATTTGCCCAGGGTCATACAGTCAGTGTCTGATGCCAGATCTGTACTCAGGTCTGACTCTAGGCCCAGCACTCTATACACTGAGTCACCCAGCTGCAAGTCATTTATTTAACCTCTTTAGGCCTTAGTTTTCTCTGTAAAATAAGGGAGATGATGACCTGAATGATTAGTCACTTGTGAGCTCTGAAAACATTCAGATATGCTATATAAATGGCAAGAGCTAGAAAAGTTCAGGGAAAAGAGAGCTTGTAGTCTGGTGCAGTCTAGGAAGGCTTCATGAAGTGGGACTAGATATGAGCCCTGAAGGAGGGGATGGAGTTTGGAGAGTTGAGAGGGGACAGTGTTCTCCAGATCAAGAAAAACTGCACAGCTAAAGGCAAAAAGGTAGGGCTGAGTATGGCAAATATGTGCAGAAAGAAAGCTGATCTGACTGGCAAGATAGCACGTTAGCAGTCTGAAATTTGGTTGAATAAACAGATTGGGACCAAGACTCAGAAAGCCAGGCAGAAGAACTTAGATTTGGTGATGTAGAGAGTTGTTGTAGCTTCTTAAGCCATGGTGAAAACGAAAAACTAGGATGCAGCATGGATTAGAAATCTAAGATTGTCAGGAAAACCATGTAGGCCGTGATTAAGTGCAATGGACTAAGGTGGTTCCAGCAGAAATGGGATACAAAGGCATTATGATTATGATTATGACATCAACAGAACTCAGTGACTTATTAAAAATAGAGAATGAATGAGACAAGGCAAAAATGAATCCAAGGATTTAAAGTTAGGGTTTTTCATAGTGTTTACTACAGTATTTCTGAATTTCTGCTTACATGAAAAGGAAAAGAAAGAGAGCAGGTACAGGGAGTAGTCAGAGGCAGACCTTGAATCCACATCTTCTAGTCTTCAAAAAGCAACACTTACATTCATTATATCACCTTGAACACTGCAGGCTGGATTACAGTTGGGAAACTATGCAATGCTTTTGTTTTTTAATGGCAAGCAAATACCTAAAACAGAAACTCACCCTACTTTAATCACCAGTATGCTCCTAGTGATGTTAAATATGGAACCCCAGATCTTCACAGAATTAAGAGTTGCAGGTCAGTGGAGAGATACATGGTCAGTGTAAGTAGGCTGTGGCATACAACCAACGAAATACACAAGAAATGGGATAAAAGATAAGATTAAAGAGATATTAGGCCAGAAAAGGAAGTAGGCTAGACATATGGCAAGAGAAAAAGATAAGAGATGTCTCTGTGCTCCACTGATACCCATATAATGTCAAGCTATCTAGTGGGAAATCCTTTGCACATCCATTTAGAGTGGACCTGGTCCCTTAATAGGATGTAAGGGAGGGCATCAGTTTAGAGGGCTTTTGAATGTAAAATGCATGGAGGGCTTTTGATTTGCACTATTTAGAGGGTATTCCCATATCAATAACATCAAAACCTAAAGAAATACGAAAAAACCTTTGAAAAGAAAAATTCTATATAAATTCTTAATTCATTCTGCTGTTATTTTGACTTGAAATACTCAAATACGTTATATGTAAGGCACTGTGGGGTCTCTAGAGATAGATTTTAATGAATTTATTAGGGGGTCTTCCCCCTTTATGCAAACATCCACGGCCAGAACTGTAGCAACCAAAGGATTTAGAACTGTATGTGATTTGGCCCCTGTATTACCAGAGGAGGATGACTAAAGCTGGTTGAGACTTGGAGTAGAGCTAATTAGCTTCTTACTAAAATTCCCCTGATGTCTCTGGGAGGCAGCTGTATCAGCCATGCACAGATTATCCTTATGATGACATGGCAAAGCAGGAAAGATGTTTTTCTCATCCAGTTGTGGGCAAATTCCTGCTCCAGAAGGAATTCTAGTTGCTTTAAGGTCACAAAGGGCCATTAACCATTAAAAGGTTTTTCATTTTACCTATTACTGACCTGAATTTGATTGGAACAGCCAATCAGGCCAAAAAGTTTCATTTGAGACACCACAAGCATAGTAACAATGTAAAGTACTGAATTTTAACATTTCAATAAAGTAGTGGTCTTTCCTCATCAGTTTATTCACTTTAGAAAGGAGTTATCTAGTGACATCACAATGGTGGGCGTGTAGCTATAGTAAACCACAGACGATAAATGGGTAATAAGAGGCTGCTTATCACTAAGGTTTTAATTTCTAATATAGTAAAAGCATTACTAAGTCTTTGAAAAAAATTAAATTAAATTAGAATTAAATTAATTAAACATTCAAGTCTTATGTTGCTGTTCAGTCGTATCAAAACTCTTTGTGACCCCATTTGGGGTTTTCTTGGCAGACACTGGAGTGATGTCATTTCCTTCTCCAGTTCATCTGACAGATGAGGAAATAGGCAAACAAGGTTAAATGACTTGCCCAGGGTCACACAGCTAGTAAGGGCCTGAGGACAGATTTGAACTCATGAAGATGAGCCTTCCTGCTTCCAGGACCAGCACTCTGCATTTTGCCACCTAGTGGTCTTAATTACAGAAGGTGCTGAAATGATCACAAGCTAATTTGTCCAATTTGCTCTTACTTAGATATGCCACATACATTGACCTAAAATGTCTATCTGCTAAGATAATTCTACCCTTCTTTCAAGACCCACCCACCTCACAGCTCACTTTCCCTACTGAACTCTTTACTTCAGCAGGACACTGAATCTGAGGACACTCCTTTTGTGCTCCCAAAGCATTTGGTATATCATTCCATTGGTGCTTGACTAATAATACTGTACAGCATATGCTTTTTAATGTATGTATGCGTACACATCACATGTATGTGTGATAGACATGCATACATAGCTCTAAATAAGATATATGCCTATGTATGCATATATTTACATATACATAGCCATTCATCTCTCCTCCCTTAATGGCAGAGACCTTGCCTTTTTACCTCTGTACTTCCAGTTCTAACACAGTGTCTTAAACATAGCACATACTAATAAACTTATTCATGTCTACAGAGAACCCTAATCATCATAGTATTATTAGATACTAGTTCTATTTTCCAAAATATCATGGAAGAATTTTGCGTAGCTCTGCAGAACCAAAATCAGACTATCTTGCTTTTCTCTGGGGTATGAAGATTTTGGAAGAAGAAATGTTTGGCTTCAGTTAAGCAGTATTTTTTGCTAAAATTTGTGATCTCTGGTTACATCTCAACACTGTTCTATTCTTAAACTATTTAATGCATATATAATGAAATTAGAAGACCACAAGATAAATTTACCTGGAACTAAAACAAATAATCTACAAACCCTGTTCTCATTTGAGAAACTGTTTTCAATTGACTAGGCAGCTCCTTTAGTTAACACACCTCTTCTTTAGGGAGGCTTTTACCAGTGGAAAGACAACTTAGTTGGGAAATCAAGAAACAGATTTTAGTTCTGCAGCCAACTGGCTACGTAATCAGGGACAAGTACTTCACTTTCCTGAGCCTTCATTTCCTCATCTGTAAAAAAAAAAATAAAAAATAAAAGACCAGATGATTTCACTTTGAGTCAATCCTTCTCCATTCACATTGGTTTTTAAATATGGGATTCCTATTTTGACTCTTTTCTCAAGATTTATTCAACAAACTTTTATTGAGTTTCTACCATATGTATGTCCTTGGTGTTTATACAGCACCTAATATATTGGTGGCTTTCTCCACAAACTCTTGAATCAATTCTAATGATTGCATGAGTTAATCAGTGTGGATGATACGCAGTTCAAATTAAGTAACTACCAGAACTATGGAAGATAAAAAATTTCCATTAAACAGATCATCGTCAGAACTAGAAGAGTGCTTAGATCATCTAGTTTAACCTCTTCCTTTTACAAATGAGGAAACTGAGGACTACAGAGGTGAAAGTGATTTCACTACGGTCATACAAGGAGTGACAAAGCTGTGATTTGAACTAAAGTTTGACTCCAAATACAAAATTCTTTCCACTGTTCCACAATGCCTCCTTTGGATAACAAAACGAGAACCTCACTGGTACAACTAGTTAGCTATTAAACATAATGTTAAAGTTTTAGACATCAAATGCTATTCACCTGATGGAAATGGTTTCTTCCCAAGCATTCCGTTCATCACTCCCATTGATTTGCTAAAGAGATTTACACAACAGTTACAGCTAACATGTTGATTATGGACACATGAAGAAATTATCATTACCAAATGTTTTGCTGCCAAGTCAGCCACCAGTCACTGGCTACCAAATAATTGACAATTATGACTACAATCCCATGAATCTTACAAAATGTGGTGGAGGGGAGAAACAACAAAGGGAGAACAACAAAAGGTGGAGGGGAGAAACAACAAAGGGAGAACAACAAAAACCAGAAAACTCCAACAAGAAAGGCCCCTAAATGTCTACTTTTATATTTTGATCAAATATCAACTAGTTCAACTTCATTCAGGTCAAATCATAAAAAAAGAGCACAAAAATCAAGCTTTTTATCTTAAAGCAAACTGCTATTAAATTGTTTACAAATTATATATCTTCCTACCAAAGGGGGACTCATAGGATAAAGTTCACTGAACATGAGTGCAAACCCAGGATTTAACAAAGCTAAACTCTTATCAGGTCATTTTTCTATATTAATGATATCAATACATTTTCAGTGTTGGGAAATGCTGTCAAGAATGTTCAAGAATGCTACCAAATGTATAGAGATCTCCAGAAATCAGTGAGAATGCCGTTCAATTTAGTTTCTTTAATCAAATATTATTTGACAAGATATCTATAACACTTCATATGCATGAAGTTATTTACTTTATGGGAAATAATCTGTGTATCAAAATAATTTGATTTAATATTTGCAAAAAGAGAAAGTGCTGGCATGAAACAATCCAAACACCTTCTTTTCCCTGTATATCTTCTTCCTGTAACTTCCAAGAGAGTCACTTTAGTCTTTTCCCATATTTCAGTCCAAAAAGGAATACTCAGCAAATAGTTCACAAAAGGCCAGTCTTAGTGTTCCATTATCAGAGCTTCAGACCCGCAACATTCTGCTTCAAGTTGATCAGCTCTTTTTCTTGTCTTCTTTTCTCCAATTTGAAAGCTATTCTGTTCGCTTTCTTCTCCACTCTGCGTTCCTGCAGAAAGATGTGATTACAGTGACTGACATTATTACAAAGGCTTACACAAAGGCCCTTCAGTTTCCATTCCCTTCTCTCCCACCACTTTTCTCTTCATAACTATATGGAGAAGTGTTTAATCTACCTTACGTTCTTCCTTTATGGCTTGTTTTCTTGCTTTTCTGTCTTCTTTGGTTTCATTTTTACAACGTGGCTGGACTGATACTCTAGGAAGATCACTGTCATTAATCATCTGCATTCGTTCAATCTGTTTTGCTGTAGGTCCTTTCTGTGGTAAGACGTTTAGAGGTATTCCTGTTTTAGAGGAGAGCTGGATATGTTTGGGCTGGGAAAGAAATTAAAATTTAATTAGAGAATTTGTTAATAACATTCTTTCCTTATTTGCCTACCTTTCTGTTGCAAATGTATGTCCCTTTGCTGATAGCATCATTATGTTTTCCCTAATGGTGACACATTTTTTTGCCCAAGAAATGGACTTATATTTGCAAGCACCCTTTTCTGGCAATTTAAGATGGCACAATGCATACCTTTGGTGGACACTTGATAAGCTGAGGATGGTTGTATAAATTTGAATATGTACCTAAAAAGAGAAAAACCAGTAATAATAACACATGAACAAACACTTTCAATTAAAGGAGGCAGTTCTTACTACATTTATCAAGAGCCTAAAATGACACAGGTAATGGAGACTATAAGTACCATCATTTCATTCTGCTTAATAAAATCAAGCACTGAGATGGAAAATGAGAAAACCAGCTACCCCGATTTCTTCAATAACTCAAAAGATAACATTTAAGAGTTCTTTTAAATATTTTACATAATATGAAATCTTAAAAACCCAAGTAATGAGAATATGATATACTGAAAATATCATAACATCACTAGCATTAAAAATAAAAATACTTACTACAGATAGATTCACAATCCCATTTCTCTTTGGGCTCTTCAATAACTACAGTAACAATTTCTTCTTCATCCTCTTCCTTTTCGTTAACGAGCAAGTTCTCATCTTCAAGGGGTTCAAGAGTATCCAGTTTGACACAGCTTTTGTTTGAATTATTTAAAAAGTCAGAATGAAGGAAAAAAAAACCTGCTGTAATATGTTTATGGAAAAGCAATTTCTAAAATGCACAAAGGTATCAGTTATGCAAATAAGTATTCACAATATTTGTGAGGATTTCATGCTAGTCACTTCCATTCAGGATTTCCAACTTTTCCTTCCCCTTGCTGAGTATTTTGTATACTCATTGGAGAGGAGGGCAGGGCAAAAGGAATGAAGTGGAAATAGCAATGGTCTAAGAGTCAGATTTCAGTTCAATCCTTAGCTCTGACATTTGCTAGTTCTTGGCAAAGTCGAACTTAAACTTGACTCTTTCCTCATCTGTAAAATGGGGGTGATACTTCAATTGTCTACTTTACAGGGTTGTTAAAATCAAGTGCTTTGGAAAGCAGTACACTTGAATGTTTTCTAGAATTGTGATTTTTCTCAGCGTGGGAACTCCTTCCATTCACAGACTGCAGTCCTACTATGTCTACAAGTCAATCTTGGGAGGTAGAGGTCTAGAGTCTGAGAGCCCTTGTTACATCTAAGAACACATGGCACTTCAGAAAGGAACAGAAGATAAGCGAGTCTATATAAGCAGAATTTGGAATAATTTTCTGACTACTTATCCTGAAGTTTCAGTCAAAAAAATTATCTGGTTTTAGGAAAACAGCATGCCAGAGGAGAGGACAGAAGGTACCAAGCCCAAATTTGGATTAAGTAGAACTGGTGTTTTACTCAGGATAAAGATTAATTATGCTGTGCCTAGAGACCACCAACTAACATAAACAAGCTATTCACTATAGTTTCTCTAAAGTCAAAAATACCACAAAGGCAAATCTTTTAAAAGGAACAAACTTATTTAGGTCTTATTAACCAAGTAACTTTCTGAGCAAGTTTTATAAAAGCAGAAGGAAAAATCAGACATACTTCTTTGCTTTCTCTTTGTAATAGTCATTCAGAACCTCTTGTAAACGGTTGCTATCTGCATGAATAAAACCTTCCAATTCTGCATTATCCAATGCTCCAATCTCATCATCATCAAACTGCTCAAAGAACTAAAGAGGGACAAAAATAAAATATATCACGAAATAGTATTCTACTTAACATACTTTTTTGTGCTGAAACTGTTAATCATCGTTACAGTAATTTTCTTTATTCTCTTGAATAATTTCAAAGTACTTCCTCATTAACTTATTGCTACCACTAAATACTCATGGGTCATTAATAATGTATTCAACGGTAAAACATTGTGAGATTACAAATGGCATCTGTGCTATATTATTAATAGTTTTGCTCTGTCACAAACTCAGATGAAAACGGGTTCTCATTTACTAGGGCAATGAAATACAGCTATGGCCTTAAATAAGGGAGTGGAAAGTAGGGTGGAAAGAGATGCTAAATGCTAAGTCAAAAAGAAATTTAAACAAATCCATAATGTGCAAATACTGTTACATTCACCTGTTATTTTCAAGTAGAAAACATATCTAGTTTTTGATTCCCTAGACAGAATTCTGAGGGCAGGCGCTTATGCCATTTGATATAAAACAGTAAACTACCAACATTTTACTTCTTTTATAATCTTACCTTTTCAAACCTTTCATCTAGTAAGGTCAATTGTTCATTCCTCCTCATGACAGAGGAAGTCATAGAATAATCTGTGAAGCGACTCTTAGTTTCTTCTTCCAAAAACAAGTCCCTTTGAGCTCCTCCTTGGACAGATAACTCTTCATCTGACAAAAGATCCTCAGAGTCATAACTGTCTTCATCACTGCCATTTTCCATTTCATTATCCACATATTTCCTGTCATCTTCAATTTTGTATCTCCTGAAACTACATAAAGACAGAGCATAAGCTATATGTAATTGAAATCTTCATAAAGAAGCATATTTCTGGATAGCACCTGCAGTGGAGAAATTGAAGGATTATATCCAAACAAAATAGCATAATAGAAAGAGTACTGGATTTAGGAGTTAGGAAATCTAACTGCTATATCCATCAACAGCATAATTTACCTCCTCTATTGGACTCCATTTCTTCAACTACAAAGATGGAGGATTAAACCAAACGACCACTACAATCTTTTACAGTTCTAATGTTCTATGATTTTAAGCTACCTCTCTTATTTCTAAAATTCCATGACAGCCACTGCACTGAGGGCAACAATATTCATGATCCTGTCAATAAAACCAGACACACATACTCTGTGTCCATCTGTTCATCTTCTCCTGCTGGCTCATTGGCCTGTAAAATGAAATCATCTTCAAGCAGATTTTCTGGATTATCAAAGTCAAAATCATCATCTAGAGCTGCAACAATGTCAGGGTCAAAATCCAATCGAGGACCTAAAAACAGAGGAAAAACATGAAAGGTAATTCCCAAGACAACAGATTATACAATCAGTCCTTTCTAAACAGCCGTACATAAAACAGTTACCAAGTGTAGATCTAAAATGAGTAATGTTTGTTTAGTAAAATAAGCAGAATTCATAGCTTTAAAATTCCCAAAGGAAAACTGAGTTCTAACTTCACTTGAATTAGAAGCAATGTAATGTGCAAAAATGAAAAAGTACAAAGATAACCTATAGTTTCCAGCTCCAATTTTACTCTAAACTATGTGGTTTACTCACTTTTCTCTGACTAGCTATGTTTTACCTGTGGGGGAACAATAAAATAGAGTTCACAATGGCATAAGGAAATCCTTGAATAACAAACATGACCCATTTTTTCAAGCAATATTTTGCTTAACAAAATTCTAATGGGCTAGACCTGTGATTTCATTGGTACAGAGACCTCCAACTATGGAAATTCCATCCACCAATGTAAACTGGTAACTCCTATGCAACTTAGTCTTAGAATGTGGCCTAGGATCCTGGGAAAGAAACTGCTTTAGCCTGTATCACACAACCAGTATGTCTAAGATGCAAGACTTAAGGACAGTTCTTCTTGACTCCAAGGTTCTATACACTGTGCTTTACTGCACATCTAGCAGTAATTCCAATATGAGAAAAAAAAAAAATCCTAACTCTGGGGTTTATCATAATGAGCTCTGACACACACCACTCTGTTATCCATTATATGATGCAAAGAGTAGTCAATAATTCAAGTGCTTAGAAGGAGGTAACAGAAATGAATAGGACTATTTCACAAATGATTTGTTTTCATAAGACTGAGGTCTTGTTTATTTCATACCATCATAGGGGAATAGTAAAACTGAACAACAATATATATGTAATGTTGTTTTTTCAATGAATGCTAAAGGACAGTACATATTCATAAACAGTAAAATGAACACTTGTAAAAGAACATTTTGAATGAACAAATTTGCAGTATCAAGAATGTACTAGTAGATATATTCATGGTTTATGTAGTATTCTTTTTGAGAATTATGTTTACATAGAGATAGTTTTATAATAATCTATAAAAATATAACTATCTTTTCTCCTTTGAAATTAGGTTTTTCATTTGAAAAAAATCAGTGTGTTAGGACTAAAAATGCAGAAATAAAAGTTCAACATAAAAAAATAAAATTTAACTTGAATTTTCAGGAAAATATTCTTGAACCTTCTTAAGAGTTTTACTGAGAACTTATGTAGAGCAGGGAAAATTATGTTTTGGCACTATAAATTTTTCTTCTTGTAATATATGCTGCTATTCATCAATTCATGAAGCATAAAATTAAACACACCTGATACAGGAGCTGCTTTATTTAACAGTCCTACATCTTCTTCAAACTCTGATGCAAATACTGATGAAGGCAACTTAATTCCAGGGGTCTTGAGGGGGGAAAAGCAATAATAGTTTTACTTAGGTACATATCCACTCTAAATTGAATCGCACAGTATGTCACCTGAAGTCTACTTCTCTATCTTTACTTGAATGTTTCACTGATATCTCAAACTCTGTGCCCCAAAACCAGACTCATTACTTTTCCTCCCAACCTTAAGATCTTTCCCATCTTTTCTGTTTCTTAACAATGGAATAGATGACCACCCTCCCAACCAATCTTATCTGATTCAGCCCTCTACTGCCATACTAAATCTAGTCACTAAGTCCCATCTAGTCTTCTTTCAGATTCTTTCATGTATCTACCAATCTATATTTTTAAAGCCACAGACCATCCATAATCTCATGCCACAGATTATTACCAACTTTTTTCAAAGGGGTCTTTTTGATTCTAATTAGTCCCCTCCCTTAAACACTCTGCAATTTTATGAGATTATAATGCTCTTTGGCTCAAGAAAATGCAACAACTACCTGGTTTACCATCAGTATTCTTTTATATATACATTATCTTTCCAACTAGATGAACATGGAATTAGATTAGCTGATCTCTAGAATCCTTTCTAGTTTCAAAGCGCTATGATTCCTTGAAAGGGTTATGGGGTGGGGCAGAGCCAAGATGGCAGAGAAATAGCACGTTCTTTCTCCCAAAGCCCAGCCAAACATCTGTAAAAAATGGTTCGAAACAAATTCTGGAGCACCAGAACACATAGAATGATGGAATGAAGCAAATCTCCAGCCTAAGACAGCCTGGAAGGTTGTCAGGAAGTGTCCATCATACAATGCAGGGGGCAAGGCACAGTCTAGCTTGGACCACACCGGCACAGACAGGACCTGAGCAGGCCTTGGGGAGACTGAATCTCTCACACCTGTGGTGGTTTCCAGACTCCAGGACCCCAAAACACTGAGGATAAATTGGAAGGTCAGTGGGAAAAGTCTGTGGGACCAGTGCAAGAGAGTGGAGTGGTCCAGCCCCAGCTCCGAGGCAGCAGAACGGGGAAGGGCGGAGGAGCCCCCAGCAAGCCACAGCAGCAGCAGGGGCACAGACATGACTGTTTCTGGAGCTCTAGGCCCACAGGTTGTGGGAGGATCAAGTGGCTGACAGTACACCCTCCACCCCTCTGGAAGCAGAGATTTACCTTGACAAAGAGCTCAAAAGTCAAGTAAATGGCTGGGGAAATGAGCAAAAACCAGAAAAAGAATCAGATTATACAATTTTTAGTGACAAGGAAGACCAAAGCATGCAAACAGAAGAAAACAAAGTCAAAGCTCCTTCATCAAAAGCCTCCAAAAAAAATATGAATTGGTCTCAGGTCATGGAAGAGATCAAAAAGGATTTTGAAAATCAAGTAAGAGAAGTAGAGCAAAAATTGAGAAGAAAAATGAGAGTAATGCAAGAAAATCATGAAAAACGAGTCACCTGCTTGCTAAAGGGACCCCAAAAAATGCTGAAGAAAATAACACTTTAAAAAATAAACTAACCCAAATAGCAAAAGAGATCCAAAAAGCCAGTGAGGAGAAGAATGTCCTAAACAGCAAAATTGGCCAGATGGGAAAGGAGGTCCAAAAGCTCACTGAAGAAAATAACTCCTTAAAGATTAGAATGGAGCAGATGGAAGCTAATGACTTTAGGAAAAATCAAGAAATTATAAAACAAAACCAAAGGAATGAAAAAATAACAGACAAAAAATAGCCAGAAAGAAACAATTCGAGTATTGTGGAAATACAATCAAGATAACACAGGATCTAGCAGCATCTACATTAAAGGATCAAAGGGCTTAGAGTATGATATTCCAGAAGTCAAAGGAACTAGGATTAAAACCAAGAATCACCTACCCAACAAAACTGAGTATAATAGTTCAGGGGAAAAAAAGGTTATTCAATGAAATAGAGGACTTTCAGGCGTTCATGATGAAAAGACCAGAACTGAATAGAAAATCTGACTTTCAAACACAAGAATCAAGAGAAGTATGAAAAGGTAAACAAGAAAGAGAATTCATAAGGGACTTACTAAAGTTGAATTGTTTATATTCCTACATGGAAGGACACACACACATGGCATAGGGTGAGTTGAATAGGAAGGGATGACATCTAATTAAGGGGTGACAGAGGAATATTTTGGGAGGAGAAAGGGAGAAATGAAATGGGACAAATTATCTCTCAAAAAAGAGGCAAGAAAAAGCTACTTCAATGGAGGGGAAAAGGGGGGAGGTGAGTAAAAAAGTGAAACTTACTCTCATCACATCTGGATTAAGGAGAGAATAACATGCACCCTCAATTTGGTATGAAAATCTATCATACACTACAGGAAAGTAGGGGAGAAGGGGATAAGTGGGGTGAGGGGGATGACAGAAGGAAGGACAAATGGGAGGAGGGAGTAATTACAAGTAAACATTTTAGGGGAGGGACAAGATCTAAAGAGAGAACAGAATAAAGAGGGGGCAGGATAGGACAGAGGGAACTATAGTCTTTCACAACATGACACTTACAGAAGTCTTAAGCAAAACTGCACATGTATAGCCTATCTTGAATTGCTTGCCTTCACAGTGGGGATGTGTGAGGAGGGAGGAAGGGAGAGAAGTTGGAACTCAAAAGTTTAAGGAATGAATGTTGAGAATTGTTTTTGCATGCAACTGGGAAATAAGAAATATAGGTAATGGGGAATAGAAATCCATATTACTCTACAAGAAAAGAGAGAAGATGGGGATAAGGGAAGGGAGGGGTGTGATAGAAAGGAGGACAGGTTGGGGGAAGGGGTAATCAGAATGCATAGTGTCTTGGGGTGGAGGGAGGGGAGAGATGGGGAGAAAATTTGGAATTCAAACTCTTGTGGAAATGACTGTTGAAAACTAAAATAAATAAAGAAAAAAAAAAGGGTATGAGGTGTGTGTTATACTCCTTAAGTTTCTCATCACATGCATAGTGCTTTGCCTTTAACAGCAATTTTTTGAGAAGTCTCTGATACAAAGTTACATGCAACATCCAAGATGATCCCATGGAAAGTGTAAATAGCAGCACTAATCTGTCATACCACTATATTTACAGTTCAAACTTCTAATGTACATGTTCTCTATTTAGAAACTTAAACCAAATAATTATGCCAACAGGTGGTCATACAACTTTATAACCAATGTCACCGGAAAAAACCAAACAAACCCCAAACATTACACTGTAAGGTACTTTCCAGGATACAGAAAGAACTATTTGCTTCCAATTATTTCAATATGCCCTTTCAGTTAATGTTCACATTACATTTTTCTTCTAAGTATGAGGTTGAAGTTCAACATTAGAAGACAGGCCCAGGGAATGTGATAAAGTTAATTTTTGCAGTTCTCTTATGCCTGAGTATGCAGATGAGACCCTGCAACATTTCAAAAAATTTAAGTATGTTTATTATCAGATCCTCCCTTCTGATTTATGGTGGCATGTCAAATTAAAAATCACAGGATCGAACAAGATAATGGATGTGAAAATGCTTTGTGAATTGTAAAGTGCCAGCTAAATAAATACAAACAGTCATTATTATCAATAATTATACTGGTAATTAAATGGATACCAACTATGATGTTCTAAATCTTTCACAGGCAAGCCCTATATAAGTTAACACCGCTTACTTCCCATGCTTGCACTTTTCATGTGAAGTCCATTAGGTCCTTTCTGTGGTTGTATAAATGCTTTTGTTAGGCTTGCCTTGGGACACACTTGTGTCCCAACTTTATGCCTGTACCTTGCCTTTCCTACAATATTCTCTCTCCAATCATCAGTTTCTTTTCCATTTTGCAAACTGGTTGCTATTAATATTCAGCTGCTGCTTGCTCCAAGGGGTCAAATCTTTATTTTTGCCCAAAAGTTTTGAAATCCCAAAACAACATTTATTAATGAACATGATATAAAAATAAAATGTATCTATTTTAAAAAAAAACCAACAAAATAAAAAAGACCCAACCCAAAACAACAATTTTTTTTTAAATCAATTGATAGTTCCTATCAAACCAAGAGAGACCATGAAGTATATTCTTACTGGAATCAACAATATTTGCCCTTGTGCATCACTCCAAGAGTATGAGGGAATCAGCTCAGAGGGCCCAGATGGTTCCTTCAGATGCTGCAGGTAGTCATAATCATCATCAAAGAAAACTCCATACTTCCTCTGTTCAGCTCTCCTCTCCTCATTTTCTTTCTGTGATATTAACAAAGAGGAATTAGCTATACATATTGGAGTCTAGTAAGGACCCTTTCAAAAGACAGGGCACAGGAAACTGACCAGAAGCATAGCTTTCAGAGTCAATAATTAGTCTGTATACCTGAGATAAACCTGTTTACCCCCAACAAGTTTGCAGGATCCTCCCCAAACTTGGAGGGAACAGCAGCAATCATTACACACCAGAACCAAAGGAACCAGAGGATGATGTTTTCCTAAGTCTTGACACTTAACCTACTGGGTGATAGTAGCTTGCCCTAAAATGAAATATTAAGGATATCAAGAGAAGTATCAAGGACCAAAAATCACACTGCTATCTTAGGAAGAGCAACAGGATATAGGAGGGAAAACATTTTTATTTTTCAAAGTTCAGAAGGCTTGAACTTGCATTATGGCTCCCATGTTAATTAGTTACATGACAAGTTATTTGACCCCTCTGAACTTCAATTTATCTTATCTGCATAATAAGGATACTTGTATTACCTACCTCATGCAATTGTAAAGAAAGCACTTTGTAAACTCTTTAGGACATTTTATATAAATATAAGTCATATTATCAGGAAGGACAATCTTGGTCATTTTTCTTCCAAACTTTGACTTTCAAACAAACTGACCAAATTACCATGTCGGTAAGGAAGCGGTATTTAAAATTAAACAAAATAAAAAACCCAGTTACTCAACTTATGTATAATTTGCCCTAAGAGATGAAGAAGATTCAAATTTCATTTTATCAAGGTGGCAGAAAAGTTTGTAGTATTTAACTATAAAGCATTTCTCAGCAAACACAAAAACAGATATACAAAAAACAGACCTTCACACCTCAACAAAATTCCAGAATATATTATATATGTAAGTATGGCTGCAAAGGCTCATGTTCAACTACCATCCCCTTCCAAAAGGCCTATATTTCACCTATTCATTGAGATTATATGTATTTTTAAAAGTCCCTTCTACAAAACTTTTTGTGAGATTGGTGACTTCAGTTAAAAATGTGATCTATAGCCATGAAACAGAAAGACCTGCAGGGTCAAGCAGGAAAAGACCTTGTAAGCCTATCCCAATTAAATATCATTCTTAAAATTAAACGAACTAGCCAAGGATAATATCAGGCAATATCATACCTGCAGGCCAAGAGATGTTTGTCAATCCTAATCAATCAAATTTTACTTAGTCAGAAAGTCAGTCTCTCAAAATCAAAACAAAACTTCCCTCATACAGAAAAGAACATCTTTACTATTAAGGGTAAGTTATGCTTTAAGAAAAAAAACCTATAACAGACATAAGTAATGCATTAATGGAAGCAATAACGTATAATAAACAGATTGCTGGACTTAGGGGTCAGGAAGACTTGTGTTCAAACTCTACATTTGACATTTACCAACTTTGTGCCCAGTGCAAATCATTCAACCTGTCTGAGCCTATTTCCTCATTGGTAAAATAGGGATAATAATATCTGTATATCTACAAGATTGTAAACAAGACCAAACAAACGAATGTATGTAAAATACTTTGTAAATTTCATAGTATTATATAAATGTTAGTCATTATTGTTGTGATATGGATATGCCAGAAAAACAAAAATCTCAACAAGAGGCCACTCTAGTATTACAGAAAAAGAGAGCATACTTACTTTCTGTGCAGGCAACAGAACTCTCTGAGGCGCAGTGTCATCTGCTGCTAAGGGATCCCTCTGGCTTCGGTGTACTAGGTGGAAAGATACAGCTTTCTTTTTGTCTATAAAGGGCTTCTTCTTCTTATGAGGCTTCAGAAAGGAAGCAATGAAACAGGTGACTTAGAATGGTGACCCAACCTACTGACTTATCCTTCGACTACTTCTCCCTTACTCATCCCAGTCCTATCACCTGCTAATCCATATTCTGCCAACACCTCAAATTCAGCAGGTCCCAAACTGAACTACTCTTACTCCTTTCAAAATTTAAATTTCCTTTAAAATTTTCGGTTTCTATTGACAGTACAACAATTCTTCAGGTCAAAACTTCTGTTATCTTTGACTCCTATCCCTCATGTACCCCCTATCCTCCAAGAAACTATAATGTTCTGTGGATTTTAACTTCCATGATAAAAGGTTTCCCAAAGTCTTATTCCAATTAAGTTTTAGTAAGTAAAATATTTTTATAATAATACCTAACATAAACGGCAATTAAAAGTTTGAAAAACTATATTTGCAAACTAGGTGTTACAGCAGATAGAGTAGACTGAGTGCTAGAGGAGCCAGGACGATCACAATTTGAATCCTTCCAGAGATATTTACCAGCAGTGTGACCCTGGACAAGTCATTCACTCTTTCTCTAAAATGTGGATAACAGCCCCTACACCATGCGGTTTCTGTGAGGATCAAAGGATATAATAAATGTACAGAGTCCTGTAAATCTTAAAGTGCTATCTTAACTATTATTGTTGTAGCCTAGACTAATAGAATAGCCACCCAAGTATTTGTCCTGCCTCAGGAATCTCTCTCTTTTTAAACACTCTTCACATCACTGTCCAAGTAATCTTCCCAACTCACTCCTCGGATTATATTACCTTTCTACTTAAGAAACTTGAGCAGTTTCCCAACAGTTTGCCTCTGATTAACTGAATTCCAACTGATTTTTTCAGCCTTATCTCCCACAAATTCCCTCTACAGACTATTATAACTATAGGTTCCAGACAAACTAAAAGTCACTCTCCATCCCCTGTTCTCATCTTGCCCTCTCCCATCCCCAAATCTTTCCTCATAGAATGTCTCATCATTGGAAGGGATCCCTATCTCACCTATATCCAATAAGGCCCTAACTCAAGTGCAACCTCTTCAGAGAATTCCAAAACTTGGAAGGAACCTAGTCGAGGGGCCAGAAAATGACTTTATTTAAAAATGTAAAAACTATTCTTAGTTTGAGGGCTATACAAAAATAGCTAATGAGACCATAGTTTGCCAACTCCTGATCTATCTAATCCAAACTAAAGACAAACAGAAATTCCCTATACATCTCTGACCAATTCATGAAGCTTCCCCAGTCCTTTTTTCCTGCCACCTTCCCAAGGTGAATATACTCTTCAACTCAAATTTCTTATCCCACTTTACCTAAATTTCTTCTACCTTCGTTTCCATCATTCTCATATGTGTGTGTATGTATATATGTGTGTATATTTATATAAAAATAAAATTTTCTCTCATCAGATTACAAGAATTGTGCATAAGCAAAGTGCACAGACATCACAGGCACCTAAATATTAAACTGAATAATTTAATGGACTGACAAGCGGTGTGATGTATTGGAGGGAGATTCCTGAATGTGGGAAGTAGAAACCTCCCTTTGGCACTTACCGAGAGAGTAGCTAGGTGCCACAATGAAAAGACTCCTGCCTGGAGTTAGGAAGAACCAAGTTTAAATCTAGCCTCAGACACAAAATAGCTCCATGACCTTGGGCAAGTCACTTAACTGCTCTCTGCCTCAAACAGCATCTCCCTCCCAGGGTTGCTGTGAGGATCAAGTGACAGAATATCTGTGAAGCATTCAGTGCAGTGCCTGGCCAAAGCAGGTACTTACTAAATGGCTTTTCCTTTCCCTCCCCTTACTCTGTGTCAGGTGCTAAGCAGCGCGGATACAAATAAAGGCAAAAAACCCTAAAACAACAACAACAAAACCAAGCAGCCCTGCTTTCAAGGAGCTCACAGTCTAACAGCGGGGGAGACAACATGCAAAGAACGATGTTCAATTACGCGCAGGAAAAATACATCGTTAGCCGGGAAGGTACTAAGATGAAGAAAGACTACGTAAAAGACCCTGTACGTGACAAGGGGCTTGGGCTTTGAAAGGATGTAGTAACCTCAGTAAGGGGGGGCAGGCCTGGCCTTTGCAAAAAAACCAGGGGGTCCTACGGGAGCGGGGTGGGGGGAAGATTGTTCAGCAAGTTTTTTTGGAACGTAAAAGCTGGAAGGATGGAGATTAAAACAAAAAATCTGGCACCCAATTTTAAAGAGCTCTAAGTAGCTTGTAGTTGATCAGAACAGGTACCTGAAACCTTCTGAGCAGGATAATGATATAGTTAGGCCCGCGCTTTAGAAATACCAATCTGGTTACCAGGTGTAAACTATGTGGAGGGGGAGGAGGAGGACCTAGTTAGCTCCTCAAGGGAGGGCCGGACAAGGGGTCTTTGGCTTATACGTCACTAGGGAAGAGCCACCAGGAGCACCGGGACCTGCCCCACGGAAGTCAGGACGAAACCCAGCACCGAGGCCTCCTGGGGCCTAGCAGCAGGGCAATTCCCTTTCGTCTACACTCCTCGGAAGTCCCGTTGCGGGGAAGGAGGGTGGCCTGGCTCACCATGCTGCAGCCGACAGAGGATCACGTCCGTAAGACTGGGCCGTCAGCGCACACTCCCAGGTATTCCTTGCTCTGGTTGGAGCGACACACGCTGGGTCGGTCCTAGTTCACTCGCTCGCGCGCCGGTATCACGTCACGCGGCGGCCACAGGGCCCTAGCAGGTCACTTCCGGAAGCAAAACGCCCCCGGAACCTCTCATCTGCTCTGTGCGCCCGCTCCGTATACGTCACCACGCGCGTCGGAGAAGGTAAGCCAATCCTCGAAGAGAGAGTCATGCGCGAGGCCCGCCCCTCTCCTCGAGACCTTTTGCGAAATGTCTCTCGCTCCACCTTCCGGAAGCTTCGCGCGGGGCTAGGGAAAGGCCGGAAAGGGGGATTTCCTCTCTCTATTTCGGTGAAGAGCTTTGTGGGGTGAAGGAGAGAGGGAAAGCGGCATCCATATACACCCCCCTCCGAAGGAGGGGTGACAGCGGTCCACGCGCCGTTGGGGGCCGAGAGGCGGAAGGCAGTTTGTAAGCCGGGGGCGGGGCGTCCCAAGACGTCGGAGGCGTCGTTGTCTGGGAGACCGTGGAGGCCGCTGAGCTGGGAGGGGGCGTGGTTTGCGAAGAGCAAGCTTGTTTTCTCTCCGGCTCCCTCTACAGGCGTCGGCGGGGAATGCATTGACCCTAAATCTCCAATCCTGCCCAAATCTCGGGCGGCTTTCCTGCGGCTTCCGCCGATCTCCAGTCTCCAAGAAATCAGAAACCATAATGGGAGCATCTCCACAAGTGCCGTCCTGTCTCTGCTTGCGGAGGAGCCGGCTTATCCTTGTGGACAGCGTTGTGTCTTGTCGAGATCGAACCTTTGTAACTTCCACCTGCCGCACGTGGTTCCGTCTTCTGGGCCCGACAGATCCAATCTAATCCCTCTGGCACTTAACAGTACTTGAAGTACTTCAGAACAGCTCTCTTGGAACCCCTGGATCTTCGCCGTTTTAAACAACCCCAGCTCCTTCAGCAGACCCCCTATGGTGTGGACTCTAAGCGGGGCTAGATAGGGAGGTCAGACTCAGAGACCATAAGATGAGGGTCCCCGTGGGCTGCATGTTGACTTAGAAAAACCACGTATCTAGATAATTGTATTTAAAGAAAACATAGGTAACATTTTCCCGTTACATTTTCATCTCCTCGTTTTTGAGGAGGGTCTTTGACCCCTGAGCAGGATGACCTCTGAGGCTCTTTGCAGCTTCAAGAATGATCCCGTTATTTAAACAGGATTTAATGTTATTTTGTGGGGTTGTGGGGTTTGTTGTAGTACTTTTAACATTACTACCATTTTGTGGGATATCATTTAGTGACCATGTGAGTTACACCTTTGAACCACATGACCCCTCCAGCTGCAAGTCTGATGCCATCATTGCAAAGTTGGTTGATTTTATCCTAGAATGTGCCGGCAAATGTTAAACAAATGTCTTTCTGAGGGGAAAAGAAGTATACCAGGCACATTTTTAAAGTTTAATCTACATTATTATCATTTTCCCCATCCCTTTTTTTGAATTTAGAGAATATATTAGTAAATCAAGTCTTTTTCTGTAGTATTAGCTGGAATTCCTAGGTTTCCAAGAGGTAAATGCTCCCACAGAAAATTTAACAATTGGCTTGCAGGTTCAGGCTGGTTTCAGCATATTTGGAATGCTCGTCCCATTCCCCCAGTTCTGCAGCAGTTTATTTAGGGGGAATACCGAATATCCTCAAGGCTGTAAAAATTTCAGGTTGTGCTTGAGCCACTTTGTGTTTCCTTACAAAACTCCCGTGAGTTTCTTCCCTATGATATCTGAGCTGGTAAAAAGTATTCAGAATCTTTCCCATATTTAGCTTAAAATTGAAATCATGCTCTCACCTTTGAAATATGTGCCAAAAAATATCAGGTTTACCCGATTCTCATTATTTTTGGATTCCATATTTGTAAAGTTGCCTACTTGCTAAAATTTATGCTGTGCTTTTGCAGTCATTCCTGGACATATGCAGTCACCCCTCCTGCATGTTCCCAGCTGAGGTCAAAACAAAGTGATGTTTCTTTGCTTTTGGTTCAGCTTTTATACCATAAACAAACATCCTTGCCACACTTTTCACATTCTTGTGCTTTTTGTTGAGGATTTCACTATTTAAAATGGCCCCCAAGCATAATGTTGAAGTGCTGTCTAAGCCTTATAGAGAAAACACATGCATCAGATAAGCTTCGTTGGGGCAGGAGTTACAGTGCTGTTGACTGTGAGTTCAATGTTAACGAATCAATGATAGGGTACATCCAGAAAAAGGAAGAGGAAACTTGCTGGTCTGTTTAGGAGGCTGTTCCAGAAAGTGCTCCGTTAACATCTATAGTATGTGATGAAGTGATGGAAAAGTGGCTAAATTTATGGATTCATGAGATGACCAATTAAAAAAGCATAGTAGGTAGCACTGTGGTGAGGAAGAAAGCCAAAGAAATTTATAGTCCTGTTTCCCAGGGTCAGCAAAATGTTAAACCCTTCTCTGCTAGTGCTGGCTGGCTCACAGGCTTCAAAAAGCAATACTGTGTGAAAACTGTTCAACTTACTGGTTCTGCAGATCAGGAGGACTGTGGAAGAATTTTTAAAAATATGTGCTAAGTGTTACACAGGAAAAGGGTTGTGTGAAAGGACAGGCTTTCAGTGCTGAAGGGATTGGCTTGTTTTACAAGGATGTTGAAAAATGAACCTATATAACACAATTGGCCTCCAAAGCCCCTGGCTATATAGCAAATATTGTACAAACTTGCTACTGGGGGCCAATGCCAAGGGTGACTTCAAGAACAAACTCCTAATGGTGTATAGAACCCAAAATCCATAAGCACTTAAAGGGAAAAACCTGAACCATATGCCAGTCCATTGGAGGTGGAACAAAAGAGCATGGATGACTCCTAAAATATTCTGGGATTGGTTTCACAACTACTTCATCTCAAAAGTTTAATACTATCTCCAGGGCAAAAATCTTGCCTTCGAAGTTTTGTTAATTTTGGATAATGCCCCAGTCCATTGCTGTGAAGAGCTCAAAAATGCCCACCCAAACATAGTTCTTTTTATGCCCCCAAAACCTACATGTTTCAACCAATCCCTGAATCAGGGCATAGTAAAAGCTTTCAAGGCACATTACATGAGGGAATTTTATAGCAAGGCTTGTAAGGCTCTTGACAAAAACAAGGAAATCACCATGAAGGATTATTGGAAGTCATTCACTATAAGTAGTGTTATTATTTTGGCACAGCCAGGGATAGCACCAAGCAGGCTACTATCAATAACTTGGAAAAATATTTGGTCAAACTGTGTGAAAAAGTTTGTAGGCCTAGAAGGTGTTACAGAAAATATAAAGAGCAGTGTCAAAAGCATAATGCATAATGCATGGCAAATAAGTAGAGAAGGCTTTGGCATGAAAGAGGAAAATGTGGAGGAAATTTTGGCAGAAAAGGCAGTAGAACCCATCAACAAAGACCTGGATGAGATGGCAAAACAAAGAGTCAGCGATAATGAGGAAGGTGATGAAAGTCTGCCTAAGCCTCAGAATTGTTGCTCTCAGAGGCCAAAATATCAGAATGGAATTCTCCATTAGAAATGATCAGTATTATGGAAGAATGTGACCCTATGCTTGGGCACAGCTTGAAATTTAAGCACCTAACCTCCACTGGGTTTGCCCCTTACACCAAGATGCTTAAAGATCTGAGGTGAAAAGCCAAAAAGCAGACAAAGGCTGATGTCAAGCCGGTTCAGGAGAGGAAATTGCCAAAGCCATCAACAAGTTGCAAGAGCTAAACGCCTGAGATAGGGTTGCCAGATATTGACATGCTTCCCTTGCAATGCCTTGGTCTTCTGCAGAATAAGTTCCACCAACCGCTCTCTGGTTTTCCTGAGGCAAACCCTGGTGGAGAGATTTAACTGCACAAGGCACCACATCACACATCCTATAGCTCCACCAAAAGTAAGATTTTAGTAAATGTTTTTATAAAACTTCAAATGCTTAGTCCTTGTTTAATTTTTTCTAGGACTTTTATTTCCATTACTGTATTATACCATATATAGTATTGTTCACAGTACTGTCTGTAAATTTTACTGAGTACAGTATATATGTGCTGTGTGTATATGTGTATGATAGTTAAAAAATAGTATAGTCACAGTAAAGTACACTACACAAAAATGCTGTAATCGACATTTTATTATAAAGAAAATACTGCATATAATTATTTTTAAGAAATATATATTAAATAAGATGTCTTTAAACAGAAATACACACAAAATGAGGTTATATATTAATTGGTCAATGAGAATAATGTGGTGGTAGGCTCACAGGGACCTAATAACCTTATATTAAATAGAATGGAAAAGGAACTTAGGGAAGATAGACAATAAGATATTTGTTTTATTGGTTAATTTTTTCTCTCAAAAATCTTTCCCAGAATTTTTATCTTCTTTCTGTTTAATCACCTGATAGTTTTAATATTTTACAATGTTTAGAAAAATTTTTAAAAATTATTCTTTGTTATCATGGAAATCAGAAATAATTTGGACTAAATTCATGCAAGAATAAATTTTAATTATGTGAAGTTCAGTGTCAAAGTGATAAGTCTTCAGATTTTTTTAAATGGAATAACATCTTTTTTATTACCATATGTATAACATGTAATCATCAATCAGTAAAGTAGTGAAAGAAACATTTTTAAAACATCTTTTTCAGAGCACTGAGAAGACAAAAAGTGAACAAATCCCAGCCTTCAAGGAATTTCTGTTAAAATGGGTGAGACATCAAGTACACACATGTACAAAACAAACATAAAGTTAATTTTTTGGGTGGGAGGCACTGGCCTTGGGTAAGACCTCATATAGGAGGCAGCTTTTGAGCTCAACAGAGAACCAGGGATTCTAAGAGGTAGAAGTGAGGAGAGAGTACATTATAGGCACATGGGATGTTCTGTGCAAAAGCATGGACCCAGGAAACTATGTCCAGTGTTTTCTGAGAGCTTTGTTTTCCTCAAAATCTGAAAGTTAGACAGTAAGTTCCTAGAAAAAAAAGTTTTAATTTTGGAGTAAGTTTATAGATTGCAGGTTTATGAGCATTATCTGTGGTAGGAGCTGCATTTCTTTATATGGTGAGCTCCTGAAGAGATCAATACTCCTACATATATTCATCTAGCATTTGGCTAGTATGAGTACATTGGCATAGTACAGAAAAGATGCTCATTTTATATATCAATATATAGTACTTACCTGACATTAGCAAGCCATACATTGTTATTTCAGATTAGTTATGAAGCTATGGGTTTGTCTTGAATTGCTAACATTCTCTTGTGTAATTTCTTTTGTGAATAGCAATTTTTCTTCCTAAGGAAAATTAGTTGACCTTTAGGAATATTGAGCCCACAATCTTAGCTTCATTTTCATTACCCACTCCCCCCAAAACCCTCACATACACTCAATAAACCCCAGTGGCTCCCTTTCACCTACAGGATCAAATACAAAGTCTTTTGTTTGGAATTTAAAATTCTTCCTAATCTGCTTCCTTCCTACCTTTAGTCTTCTTGGTTTTCTTGCCTCCATGCACTCTACAATCCAGGTACACTGGCCTACTTGCAGATCATCCAATAGGAATTTCTATGTTCTGCCTCCAAGCTTTTGCACTGGCTGTTTACTGTGCCTGAAATGTTCTGGTTCTTAGTTTTTCTTACTTATTTTTAAGACAGTTCAAATCCTGCCTTCAGTAACAAAAGTCTTTACCCCTTTTCCTCCCTGCCAAATGCTAATGTTTTCCCTTCTAAAATCATTTTCATTCTATACTGTACATATCTTGTGTATACCTGGTTATTTGCATTGGAATGGAAGTTTTTTGAAGGAACTGTTTTTGCCTTTCCTTAAATCCTTGGTACTCAGCACAGTGCCCGACACATAGTTATTCTTTATTATTTCCTTTGATTGACTGAATTAGTATCATGCTTTGTCTAAAAGAGAAATTATTTCGTTCAGACAGTGAAGTAATGAATAACCTAGTACTTTAGAAATTATTAGACTTCTGAAGGTATCTAATTCACTACCTGGTAGTTAGACATTGGAAAAACCTTGCATAGCCCATATTAAATAATTACATTGCTATGTATTTGAGTGACAGAACCTACCTTCCACTGCTGCCATTTTGCCTTCTCCAAAGTATATGGAGCCACTTTCCATTCTACCTGGGCTCAGCCCCAAATATGTGTTTTGACCAGGCCCTTTGTATGTAAGGCAGGAATACAAAAACAGTTTTTGGCTGAAACAACTACGTATCACATCCACACTAACAGTATTTGATTGCAGTTGAAGTGACAATGTGCATGGATGCCTCTTTCTGTTCATCGGCCTGTCTTGACCTATGCCACTTGTCTACTCTTGGTAGTCACCAGGATTCCTTACCTCCTTTCCTGATTCTGGCATCTAAGGAACTGCATGTAAATTTAACGTCTGTCCCCCTTATCCAGCCTTCTGACCTGTGATAAATACATACTCTTATTCCATTGCTTGGGCTGTTTCCCTGCCTGTCCAGTGGCACATCTCTCAGAGGATACAACTTTCATTTTGTGAATGTACTTGGAAATGGCATAACTGAAATACTTTTTACCATGATTATATCTCTTGTAACTGTAAAACAACTTTTCTTCTGCCATCATGTAGGAGAGGTCTCTACATTTCTTTTTTGTTAGGGGGTGGAGGGAGAACAAAGGTATTGCTGCAATATCTCTTTGAGGACTAGCTCATCTACTCTATACCTTTTTTAAAAAAAATATAGTTTCAACCAATCAATAAGTTTTTATTAAGATGTGCCAGGCACATTGCCTTTTCTCATTCTTCTGCTAATGAAAGCAGTGCTAAAAGGTAGTTTGCCTCTCTTTCCACACTCTCCCCCCCAAATCCCTTAGCAGCTGTGGCAGGGTCTCTGATAGACTGGGATTGTGAATAGGAAAAAGGCAATGGTACATTTGAATGGTTGGATAGGATGGTTTGGAAGTCTCAGCAGATTTACTAAACAATTAAGATGAATATCTTCAGTAAGAAAGCAAATATACTTTTACTTCATTCAAACAAACATTAAACTCTACAAGGGCAAGGACTATTTCTTACACTCATTTTAGAGTCTTCTACCCAAGTGCCTAGCAAAAGGTCTTACACATAGCAGGTGCTCTATTTATATTTACTGACTTAAAGTTACTGCCATTCAATAAGTACTTATTGGATATCTATATTTAAAACAATAGGTGTAAAATATTTGTTAGATATAGCAAATATAGAAATGACTAAGATTTGGTTCCTGCCTTCTAGGACATTATGGTTGAGTAGAGGGTGTAGGACACCTATACACAAAAAATATAATAACAAAAATAGCATCCATTTATAACATACTCAGTATTTACAATTCACAGTATAAACGTTCTTTCACATAGATAGGCCAAGGATTAATCCCACTTTATCAAGAGAGTGAAGTGATTTGCCCTGGTCAGCAAGTGAGAACCAGGATTCAGACCCAGCTCTTCTGATGTCAAGTCCAATTCTCTTTCTATTATACCATGCTGTCAGTCAGCATTTATTATAAGTATCAGAAGCATTATGAAGTGCTGTAGGAGTTCAGAAGATGGAAAGTAAGCCCAGTTTGGTTGGTGTGGAGGATATGTTGAGGTAACTAGCAAAGGGAGATAAAAACCAAAGGACAGATTGGGTATCAACTTGAATGCCAGGCTAAGAAATGCAACCTTATTCAATAGCCAGTGGGGACTGAGTAAAGGTTTTTGATTGGGGGAGTGATATAACCAAAACTCTTAGTAAAATTAATTTCTCAATGTAGTAGAGTGCAAGATAGATTAGAGGGGAGAGATAGAAACCTGATGAATTTAGGATCTATTAAATACTAGAAGTTCATATCATTTGAAATACTCTTACATGGATTATAGGATCATAGATTTGTGTGTGTTCTTCTTTCATTGCCAAAGAAGACCCATGCCATCAGAGAAATAATGACATGACTTGCACTTGACTTTGTTTTGAGTGAGGGAAGGCTGTGCAGGTCACCAGCCTCACTTCTCCTCCACAGCCATCTGAATCCAGTGACCAGATATTCATCAGGATGACACAATTGGGGTTAAGTGATTTGCCCAAGGTCACACAGCTAGTGAGTGTCAAGTGTCTGAGGTGAGACACTTGACTCCTGCTCACATGTTGTATCCACTGTACCACCTCACTGGAAGGGACCTTCAAAGCCATTGGGTCAGCCCTCCTCCCTCCTTTTATAGATGAGGAAATTGAAGCAGAGATGTTGAATGACTTGCTCATGATAACACAGATAATATCTAAGGCAAGGTTTGAAGCCTTCCTGACTTCCAGCACAGGGCCTTATTCACCACAGTGCTCTTGAGTAATGTTATGCCATCATGTAGGAGAGGTCTCTACATTTCTTTTTTTGTTAGGGAGAGGAGGGAGAACAAAGGTATTGCTTTAATTTCTCTTTGAGGGCTAGTTCATCTAATCTATACCTTTTTTAAAAAATATATAATTTCAACCAATCAATAAGCATTTATCAAGTATCTACTCTGTGCCAGGCACATTGTTTTTCTCATTTTTCTGCTAATGAAAGCAGTGCTAAAAGGTAGTTTGCCTCCCTTTTCTTGAATTCTTCTTGCCCTGACCAAAGGAGTCTCTCTAAACACAGAGAGATCCATTCATGTTGTAATAGAAATTAACTTATAATTCCTCTTCCTGAGTCTCTAAAAAGGGGGTATGATTTAGAAAGTAATGAAATAAATCTTCAAGCTTTTACTATTAGTGGAACTATGATCTCCTTGAGAACAGAACCTATCTTGTTTTTTTCTCTTTGTATCAGAGCTTAGCATAATGTTTTGCCTAGAGTAAGCACTTATTAAATACTTTCTAATTAATGAATTCTTTCATTATCAATGACCACTCTTTAGAGATAATTATGTTTGAAGATATTAAATGCTAGCTATTATTTGAAACTTCAAACAGAATAGGTTTCTGAAGAAAAATCTTTAAACTGTTTGCTCTATTAGTATAGTGAATTTGTTATAGGAGCATCCTTTTATCTCCTATGAAGCTGCATCTAGCAAAATACTGTTTTATTATGATTAGCCATTTACCACCAAGGCAAATGAAAAAGTGTATAAAACCAGAAGCTTATTTCACGTGGCCAAGACAGCTGCTGTCACTCAAGGTGGAGTTAAAACTCGATATCCAAAAGCAACCTTTAAATCAAAAAAATGGTCAATGGGAAAGCAATGAGCTTGTATCCTAGAGTTAGGTTACCAAATTGGGCAAATATTTTTAATGATTAGCTTTGGTGCAGTTTTCAAAAATTACACGTTTGCTCATTGCAAATAAATCACTAATTTTTGCTAACAAAATGGCTATCATTGTTAAGGACAAACTTTTTTTATTCTGCTGTATCCCATTATACAATTTGCTGTAAACAACCCTTTACCAACAACCACAAAAATATAAAACCACCTAAAAATAAAAACATTTTTGGCTAGGAGGAAGTCAATGCAGAGGCAACACCTAAAAGGTGAAGGGTCAAAGTCACTGTTTGTATAAGATGTGATTTTCTGTTGTCACTGATCAACAAGTGCTGAAAAACATTGCCCTTTGGAAATATATACCAAGAACAAATCCTGTACTAGACAAAACAAATCTAGAATCATCTTCTTACACAGTCGAGTGATTTACAATAAATATCAAAGGAAAACTTTAAAGCCATTAAAGATGAGGTTGTACTATGTTACTTTTGCTTCATTATCTTATAAATTCTGGAGAAGCAGGAGCTGTTTTTTTCTATGTTGGCACAATGGCTAGTACAACTAAGAATTTAAAATTAATATTTAAATACCCTGCTAATTTAAAATTTTTTTTAAAATTTACTTGATTAACATTACTAGTAATTCATTGGACAGTAATTTTTAAGAATAAAATCATTACAAGAGGTGTATACTCATACTTTTCAGAAAGTTCAATGGAGATGATAAACCAAGTCTTTTAAGGAACATTTCTGTATTATCTTAAAATATAAGTATAAGCCTTCTGAATTCTTAACCTCAGGATAACTTAAATGCTGTGGAAGCTCAGTGGGGATTTTCCCAACTGTTTTGAGGTAAAATTTCTCATTTTTACACTTATATGTATATATATATGCATATATGTGCATATATATAGGATTAAGAAAGCTACATAATGTTCTAAGGCACTTGGAATTGTGCACAGCGAAATATCCTAAAATATTATATAACTAGATAAAATATTTTTGCTTTTTAAATAATAAACACAAACACAGGTACTGTATAAAAAGATAATACATATTCTTTTTTTAGATTACAACAGTGGAATACGTATACATATGTGTATGTGTGTGTATATCCATGTTCACACACATATTATAGTACAGTACATATCAAGAACCAAAAAGAAACTGTCATTTTCACCAATTATTTACATTCCCAGGCATCCCTCCTGTGTAATATATAGCATTGGATCACTCACTGAAAATCTAGCATCGATCCACTGGACATTGATCATAGCTCGCCATTTTTGTCACTAGAGCCAAAGTTTACAATAATAAAAAATGTGTACATTTCTTTGTTTTAACATTTCTGTTACGTCTGATATACTCTGAAAAAGCAAATAAATGACAAGTTATAGGCTTTACCAGGTACTAGACCTGGTGAAATTCATGCAGAATAATTTGGAGACAAGGGGAATCCTACATTATGGGATAGAATACTGAAAAAGGAAAATTATAACAAAAATTAGTGCCTTGATTTTAGTTGACCTATATATGTATTTTACCTTGGGTGAATTAGTATTTCTTTAATGCTAACCAACCCATCATGGGCTGCTTCTAGTTGTGAAGCTTCTTAAAGCCATGTAGTAACAATATAGTCATAAATATGCTGCTAACCATAACAACCATGTACTACCGGAAGAAAAACCCAAAAAGCCGGCAGGCGGCATAAACATTGGCTTTAAACATACCATAAAAAATGACCTGAGGATGGAGTGGCACTTTGTCTTACATACTCCTTTGATTTCCTTCTCAAAAAAAATATGCCACTTTCTATTTGGAAAGATGAGAATTCTTAAGCATCATCTAAAAGTTCACAACAGTCACTCTTTAACCCCAAAAGCTCTCTGTCCAAACAATATATTTTCATTTTGATTAAAAAAAAAAAGGATGGCTACATTACTAATTCATCTGTCTTTGATGAAACTAAACTTTCTCAACAGTCTTAAAACACTGTTAACATTAAGTCACTACTACAAAAAGTAGCAGCAAGTACAACAGACATGTTTCAGTATTGTTTTTAATAAATTTTAATCTTTCCTATGTAAAACTTGGCATGATTTTCATGTATATCTGTCACCTAAGATAACAATGTGGGTTCAGTGCGTGGTTAATCCATAATTCCTGTGCAATACATTATTTACAAATCTTATTAGGAAAATTGAACCACGTGGCTTTTCTTAACAATGGTCAAAGGCCTGTCCAATAGCTTCATTGGTGGGTTTTGAACCCATGGATTGGAGTTTGCTTGGTCAAATATGATGATGATTGATAGATTGTAGGTTCTGTCTCTAGAAGTAGAATACTGTCCTCTTTCTCCCCACCTCAATCCCTTTTTTGTTTTTGTTAAATCAACAACTCAGGAAAACTGGCAAGCAGTCTCACCAATTAAGACACAATTTTGAAGTAGTTAAAGTTAGCATTTGGCACAAAAACTCAGCTAAATGCCTACCTTAGGGCCTTCCTCTGAATAAGGTGCCCAGTGATCCCACTAAAGAGTTAGCTAATAATGCTTTTATTAATACAGGATATTCCCCAACCCTACATTTACACACTCCCTCACCAGAGATAGTTCTGTTTGGCAGGGAAGTGGTGATGGAGAACTCTTTAAGAATGGAAAGACTTCCAGACTTAAAGAAGGGACACAACAAGGATGAAAGGAATGACAGTGGTTACTTTCTTTGGGGAAAGGATGCCTGTCTCGTACTCCTTCAAATCATAATATACAGGCAGAATAGAAAGTTTGACCCTACAGACAAGACCACAAATAAAATGGGACTTACCATCCAGTAAACCCCATGTGAATTAAAATTATTTCCCACCCCCCACTCCTCAAATGCCTTTTTAAAAAAATAGAGCTTGTTTGCAGAAGGAAATATCACATTAAAATAAAATCTCTTAGTTTCTCTTCAGGGATTGCCATAGTGGAATGCCTTGGCTTGGAATGGACATGAGGATGCAACTTAGAACATTTATTATAATATAAGTTATTCCTTAGCACCCAATAGATACCCTATTATTCTAAAAGAATGAATTGATTTTCCAAAGTGAGCAGTTAGATTAGGCCTCTCAATTTAGTGACTTTTTCACTGTGGTTATAATCATGCCCAGAATTTAAATTTGGGGAGTTTGAGACCATCTTGTATGAAAACAGAAATATACATTTTGCCCAAAATGTGATATCACCATCATATGGTTTAGGCACAAGATTTGGAATGGGGCAAAATTTGATGCTGCTATCAGTTAAAGAATAATAACTTTACATGCTTTTGAATTGGTTTTCAAGAATGAAAAAAGTGGGAAGGGAACCACTGGTTTAGTAAGTATAGACATACCTTTATAGCTGGGAAATGATGTTTATTTTTCTATCCTGCACATAGTAGAATGATGCTAATTTCTGGCGGATGTATAAAGCTAACTCCATAAATGACAAGTAAAATGGCTACTAACACTTTATATGATCCTGTGGCAATACATTAGAAAATGCAGTGTTAATGCTTACAACTTCATTATAAACCACTATTACAAAAAGTATTGTTGCAGGACAGAAACTAGAAGTTTATGAGCCTTAACTCTTTAGGGAGTTTATCTCTTATTTACAGTATTTAGTGATTCTTATTGTATATTCAGTGCTTCTGATTTTTCTTACAATATACTCATCTGTAGTCGAACTGAAACTAATACTGAGATTATGTGTTTTCCCTATTATAGTGGATGTTAATAACATGCTTATTAGCACAGTGCTTGGCACAGTAAGTACTTAAATGCTTTTTGTTTATTCATTCAAAAAAAGAGACAATGAAAGTAGAAACTTAATCCCGATAATTAAAGAGATACTTTATAATTTTTTTCACTTGAATTGTCTGAATAGCCAAAATATTTCTTCTAGATAATTGGGGATTTTATATTATATTTCACATAAATAACATTTCTAATTTCACATAAATATAAACAAACAGCTAATAAATCCAAATTACACCTTGAGCCATTTCATAGAATTTAGTAAATTAGGACCAGATTTAGTTCAGTTATAAATATAAGAAAACAAAAGGGCAACAGTATTCTTGATGTGATCATCTTGGATTTTTGATTTTAAAAAATTATCATACATTAAATGATACTGGTCAATGAACTTTCCAGAAAGAATCAGATTCATGCTGTCATATAGTTCAACTGAACATCTACAGCTAACAGTTCTGGAATGGCGGTTTTACGTTAGTGACAAAACTTCAAAATTTTAATCAATTAAAACTAGGTCCATTTGATGTAATTTAGTTTTTTTTTTTTTAATTGCTGATCAAACTTGTTAAAAATTCAGGTTTGGTTGAGCACTAACCTACAAAGGATAATTGTATATCCTGTTCAGCTTTTATACAATTTAAAGGAAATGGTCAAATCTGTCCTGTCATGCCAGCGCTGGCCCTCGGGGTCCATTAAGTAATTATTTAGATTAAAGAAATCTGTTGGAAATCCAAGAGTTATACAGGAATTTGAAATAGAAAGGCTATTTTCTAAGAGTTTTAGATGAGGACACAGGCTCTTATAACTTATCCCTGTTTTGATTTTTTAATATGAAGAAGCCTTAGTAAAATGATCAGAGGTTCTAGTCACATAAATACCAGTTTAGGACCAATCTTAGTGAACTTCCCAATCCTTCAAGCTTTCCTCCACACTAGTCACTATAATTAAATACTATATGCAGCTTATAAGTCAATGCATACAGTGATCTACAGGACATAATTTATTCAGATGACTAGTTTTTCTCCGAATATGTGTGCATTTCAATACAGAACAAAAAACTAGATAGCATACCATATTTACTGACAAAGAAGATTCTTTTTTTTTTTTTAATCAGCCAAACAGTGAACATTCTGTGACATACCACCTGTGTGAAAAGTTGCTATAAATATCTTTCATTATTTACATAGGGGCTTGCTTACTGGTAATCATGGTGGTTTTTTTTAAAGGTTGCAAAGTTCAAATATAAAAATGTTAAACAATATATTCTTTGGTATTTTTTAAGTTGAAAAAACAACATGGTTATGAAAGAAAATCATGTTCCTGCGTGTTAGTCCAGAATTGTTTTCTATGGCTGTTTAGAAATTGCTATAGAAATTGACAAAACTAAGTTAAAAACACTTGCACATGCAGAAGGACCATATTTTCATCTTCTCCTCAATGCAACATGTCTTTTAATACTTATAAAATGATACTACTTCAGAATCTAGATTGATTCTGTTATTAATTTATTACATCAAGGGATGAAACAGGGATGCTCCTCACTTTTACTGGCTACAAAATAGTACTGGTTGTTCCTGCTATAGAACTAAGAGGTTCTGAATGTTTTATGGGATTCTGATAGAATCTGAACTCTTCAGTCAACTGAAATCAGTGTAGACTATGAACAAAAGACTGTGTAGCCTATTTAAAATAAAAAGAGCTAGCTGATGCTTAAATATGGTTTATAAAAAAATCAACTCCAAACTCTCCAGTTAGCTGTTCTTGCAAATATCAATAAATAGTAGGATCCAAATTTAGCTACCAGATTTCATGCTTCCTTCTGAAATGTAAAATAATAATCTTTAATATTATGAACTCAAGGACATTCATGAAAATCCAGCTCAAGATCTGAGGGAAGAGAGAAAACCCCACCCAGATTTTGCCTTATGTTAATAAGTTTTATGTATTAGAAAAAAATAAAATGGGCATACAAATTACTATTAAACATACTACAGTATTTACATACATTTAAAAGTGATTTTAAACAAAAGAATTCAAACCTTTCTTTCTAGTTACAGGTATTTGGGAGCAGAGAAGTCATATAATGCACACACTCAATGGGAAGTGTTGGCAAGTAAGACAATAGAGGATACCTTAGTGTAAACAATACTGACCTCAACTTTGACCAACATGAGAAAACCAGATTTTTTTCCCCAATCTCCAGTCTTACTAACCATTTTGCTTCGAAAGTTAATACTATACTCAGAGATATATTTTACAAATTATTAAATGAGACTAGGTATTTTATACACAATGTAACATATTTTATGTGAAGTTTTAAAGTCTCTTGCTGAGTTCTTATTAATCCACACACTTTTCTTTGTAGCAGCATTTCAAAGATCACAAATAATGCAGCATTTAAACTAATAAAAATAAATAAATAAAAACTATAGTCCTGATCATTTCTGTTCGAAGCTAATTACAGTCAGGACACCTATAATTCACTTGAGTTTTGACTTTGGGTTCAGAATTTAAATGGTATCATGATTGTCAATTGTTTTTCTTCAGATTTAGGGTGTTCTCACTTCTGAGAGAAAGACCATACAGTCTGTTCCTAAACTTGCTGCAGTACTATAGAATCACATTATTTCCTACTTTACCCCCACTCCTGTAATTCTAACATCATGGAAGGTACATTGAGTAAGAGTATAAAAATATGTAAAGTATGTTTAGTTTTGCTACTTGAGCATGCAACATTGTTTCTTTAAGCATGCTTGTTAGAGTCTGTGCAAGCCTCTTGCATTTATGAAAAATATGTATGAAAACTTTACTCAGACTCATTCCTGGCAACTGGGTTCACTGGCACCAAATAAATTAAAACTACTGTATTTTACTAAAGTAAAGATGAAATGTGAGTAGTCTTCCAGATACAGATCTGAATCATTAGGTAGTCATACTTGAAAATCCTTGAGTGATCGATCATTCTTACCCACAAATTCCTATGTCAAAAAATACATTTTATCTTTAGTTTGTCTGATTTCTGTCATTATGTTGAAGTACTTATTTTTTTCCTTTTCCTTTTCCACCGTGATTCCCAGTGCCTCATAATCCCACTGCACATTTTTCTTGATTACCATAAAACTCCGTATTTCTGAAAAAAGGAAGCCCATGATTGTCTTCTGCTCATCTTCCTTGGTCAAAATTCTAACAAATAAAAGTCTGTTTAGTCATGTGAGCTGGTCATGGCTGAAGCAGAGTATCTCTTACCATCAACACTTGCTGGACAAAAAGGATCACTGTGTCTCTTTTTCTTTTGCCCTGTATCAGAGCTCTCCAATAAAAGGGGAGGAGTTCTTCTCCAATAAAACCAAGGGCCACTTTCTTTATCACAGGTTAAGTTGCAATACACACACACTCAAATTCCAGTGCAATCTCAAGACTTTAGGAAACAGTGCTTTCCTCAAAGGTTATCAGCAAATGATTGATTCACAATAGTCTTGCATTTCATTAGGGGCGATGAAACCTGGAATGATAAATATGAAGTGTCTGATATATGTTAATTTTAAAAGTTCTAACTCTGGATCATTGAACTGAATGAAATACAGATGTTTTTTTTAAAAAAGGTTTTTAGAAACCTTGCAATTTAAACTACAATAGAATTCCATTAATAGGCTTGTATCAGAGATAAACATTACCATATTTTTTTTTAGATCTTTCAATTACCATCTTTCATACTTGTGTCTTCACCCATCCTTCTATCTTTCATTCCTTTTGCCTGTCTCAGAGGAATAGGTGGCCCTTTTCCTTGTGAAGGCTAATCTCTCCACCAATATCTCTCATACCATCTCTTCTGGTCCCCTTTTGGATCTTCCTCTGTTATCTATCCCTTGTCTCAAATCTTCATTCTCTTCTTCATCAGCTTCTATCCCTCTGCCCACAAATGTTCTAAGGATGCTTCCCTATGCAAAACAAAACAAAACAAAACTTGACCCTGTAAACTCCCACCCCCATCACTTTTGAAACAAAAGTTTCTTTCACTGTCAAACATCTGGAAAACTAAGACTACACTCACTACCTCCACTTCCTTATCTGCTTATTTGATCCCTTCCAATTTTGCATTTTCTATAATTGTTCTTGGTCACCAAATATCTCTGAAGCATTTTACATGTTGGAAACCCTTTTCTTACAGATACTCTCTCCTTGGTCTGCACCAGATTTATCTCTGCCCTGACATTTCTCTTTCTCCTCACCAGCTGTACGTCTACCTTCTAACCTCTAAATGTGGGAACTTCTTCCAGGATTCTTTGGTTTTTCCTTTTTGAATGGGGCTTCAATTTATAGTCATTATGCTCATAAGAACGAGACAGCAAAATTCCAAGGAACTCATAAGAAATATATGTAGATGTCATGGATAAACAGTGAATTGGTGAAATTAACCCAGGCAAAGCTCACAAAAAAATCATTTTGACATAAAAAATCCAGTGAAGAGGAAAAAAAGGGGAGTTGTTTAAAGGGACTAATGTGGATGAACCGGAAATTCACCAACCAAATTAAATCCTTAAATTATATGTACAAAAGATGGAAATATATTAGTTCCAGCATATGAATACAAAATATGGCACAATCCTGTAAGAATAGAGTTAAAATGCTATAGCTTATAATCTGAAGTTTAAAAAAGCCTGAAGACAAGAAGAAGGGTGTTTTTTTAAAAGCTATATTGGGACACAAGGGCAGGATTACTAGTCTGAGTAGATGTAATAATACTGACTATGGAGAGAAGGCAAAGTTACTCAATTTTTGTCTTGCTTTTTTCTCTCTCATGGAAAAGGATCTTGGAACTAGTAGGGTCTAAACACAAATTACTAAAAGGAGGTTGATACCTAAGACAAGTAAGGGATAATAAAGATTTTAAAAAAAACCTGGAAGACATGAAAGGTTAGGGTAAATGAGAGGAATTTTGGAACTGGAGAAGGGCAAATGTCCCAACTGTAAAAATTCCAGAATGTATCATTATAGAGATTGTCCGTGGACACCTAGAGGAAAAAAGAGGTGATCACAAAGGGCAAGCTGCACCCATAAAGATTATGCCAAATTAGCCTCACTTCCTTTTTAGACCAGGTTACTAAAAACTGATGGATTAAGGAAATGCTATAGACCCAGATTACCTAGATTGTAATGTAGCATCTCATAAAGTTTCTTATGTTGTTCTTGTAAGGGGTAAATGAAACTAAGTGCATTAGGTGACAATGCAACTTAACTCATTCAGAAGTGGTTGAATGGCCCAGACAAAGAGTAGTTATTAATGGCTCAGTGTCAACTTGGAAGGTGGTCTCTTCCAGTGGAATGCCCCAGGGATTCAGCTAAAGATCTTCATGCTGGGAATCAAGAGATCTTACCACTAATTAGCTGGGGCAAATCATAATACCTTTCTGGCTTCAGTTCCCTTTCATGCTGTTCTTTTATTTATGAAAGGCAGTGTGGTGTGGTGAAAAGTATACTAGATTTAGATTCAAAGAGCCTGCATTGAAATCTTGACTGGCATTCTATCACCTGTGTAACCCTGGACAAGATATTTAACCTCTATGGGCCTCAGTTTCCTTATCTGTAAAACAAAAAGGTTGAACTAGATGATTTCTAAGGTTCCTTCTAGGTCTAAATCTATGATCCCATATTCCTTCAAACTGAAAGGTCCTTTTTGCTTCATGCTAAATGGTCAAAACCCAATCCATCCTTAAAGGCCAATTCTGATGAAATGTGTACAATGAAGCCTTCCCTGATTCCCTAGATACCCCTAGACAGAATGATATCTTCCTTTTGAAAAACCCCACATTATCTTATTCTTTTTTTATATCTGTTAGATTCTTCCACTTATTATACTTATGTAGGTACATGTCTTATAAGCTCACTGAGGGACAGAGACCATGAGGCAGTATGTATAGTGTAAAAAGCAATGGGCTTGCAGTGAGATGATCTGGTTTGAATCCCAGGTCTGACACTCATTAGCTCTGTAACCTTGAGCAAACTGCTTAATTTCTTGGAGCTTCAGTTTCCTCATCTGTAAAATCATAATTGATGCACCACCTCCTGAGTGGTTGTGAGGAAAGTGCTTTGTGAACCTTCAGCTGTAATATTAGTGTGCTGTTTATGTTTATGTCGCATGTGCACATCATTCACACTTTGTTGAATGAACAAATCTTTTATAAAACTTTAAAATATGTGTAATAAAAGCCAGTAATATTGCTAGAAAACTAAAGGAATTTAAACATTATTTTTATTAAAACTAATGTACCCCAATTCATCATGACCAAAATGCATTCTGGGGTATCCAGGTTATTAATTCATTTGGTTAGAGGCCTATGTTAATTAGATCAAGGGGATAGGTTTCAATCCCATAAGCCAAGTTGCTTCGACCAAAGAAAAACCTGGTTCCACTCCCAGATTATATCACCCATACTTCTGCTAACTGTTAAATGTTGACCTGTCACAAAGATGACCAGGTGAAAAAGGGGATGCTTTAGCATAAATAAGTCACTAATAGAAAATTAACTCAGTTCAGTTTTTAACTAACTTAAGTTCCTACCTTGAGCACAAGTCATTGGGAGTACAAAAATAACAATGATACAGTCCTTGTCCTTAAAATAGTCTATATATGAGGATAAACCATATGAATAAATGAGCTGAATATAAGGTAGAAAGCGATTATTTTAAGTCAAAGGAGGAATACAGGCAAAATTCTCTAGGATAATTTAAGAACAGAGAAATGCTTTCCAAACTTTCAGGAACGGGAGAGGCTTCATGGAGGTGATACCTGAACTAGCCTTGAAGAAAAAGGATTCATTAGCAACGGGTGGGGGTGGCATGCTCAAACATATAGAGGTGAGAGAAGGAAAGATAAAATCATAGTCCAGAGTAGCCAGAACTTAAAGTATATAACAGATACTAGTCTGAAATAAGACTAGATAGATAGACAGTCTGAAATAAGACTAGATAGATAGATTAGAGCTAGAGTGCATAATACCTAAACTGTCATGATAAAAAGTTTATATTTTATCCTAAGCAATGCTGACGATTTATGAGTAGAGAGAAATGATGTAATTGGAGTTATGCATTTAGGAGATTATTTTGAAATGTATATGAAGGATGGGTGATGGAGGAAGAAGACTGGAATGAGGGAGACCAGTGAAGAGACTTTTACAATTATTATTGTCCAGGGGATGATGAGGGCCCAAATTTGAGTTATAGTAGCCTAAGTGGAAAGGATGAACATAGAAGAGATTCTGGAAGAAAAATTGAGAGGGCTTAGAATGTGTTATGATGAGGAAGGGTAAAAAAGTGACTTGAAGAACCCAAGTCTGAGTGATGGAGAAGATTGTGATCTTTTGTGTGTATGTTTTTTCTGAATTTCTTCTTTTTTAAAAAAAAAAAAATTATTTGTTTTTAGTTTTTACCACTCACTTCCATAAGATTGTGAGTTCCAAATTTTCTCCCCATCCCTCATCTCCCCATAGCCCAAGATGGTATGCAATCTGATACAAGTTCTACATATACATTCATATTAAACATTTTCACATTAGTCATGTTGTAAAGAAGAATTAGAACTAATGGAAGAAACCACAAGAAAGAAGAAACAAAAGAGAGAGAGGGAAGGAGAGAGAGAGAGAGAGAGAGAGAACGAGCATATAGTATGCTTTGATCTGCATTTAGACTCCACACTTCTTTTTCTGGATGTGGATCACATTTTCCATTATGAGTCATTTGGAGTTCTCTTAGATCCTTGCATTGCTACACAGAGATAAATCTATCAAAGCTTAGTCATTGCACAATGTTGCTGTTACTGCGTAAAATGTTTTTCTGGTTCTGCTCACTCTACTCAGCATCGGTTCATGTAAGTCTTTCCAGGCTTTTCTGAAGTCCACCTGCTCATCATTTCTTATGGAACAATAGTATTCCATGACATTCATATAGCACAACTTGTTCAGCCATTCCCCAATTGATGGGCATCCCCTCAATTTTCAATTCTTGGTCACCACAAAAAGAGATGCTATAAATATTTTTGTACATATGGGTCCTTTTCCTGTTTTTATGATTTTTTGGGGGGATACAGACTTAGACATGATATTGCTGAGTTGAGGATTGTGATCTTAAGAGAAACAGAATCTGGGAGGAAAGGGTGAGGTTTTGGGGTCTCTCTGTGTAAGATGAGTGGCTGCAGAACTAAGTTAAAGAGCAGACAGGCAAATGGAGAAAGCATTGGTGTTCAGCGAAGGAAATGTGGGCTAAATATGTAATTTGTATAGTGGGATAATTTAAGTCAGTAGAGTAGACACCAATGAGAGAGAATATATTTAGAGAGTAAGGCTGTGGGATAAGCCCTAGAAGACATGAGTATGTTGAACCAGTAGAGGAGAATTCAGCAGAGCAGTTAAGACAGATCATAGGACAACCAGGAGAAAGTGATGTCACCGAACACAAGAGGGGAGAAAGTATCCAGGAGGACAAGGTATCAATTAATAGTATAAAATATTAAAAACAGGTCAAGGAAGATAAAAAGTGAGAAAAATTCCATTGGATTTGCAGTCTAAGAGGTCCTTTAGTAAGTTTAGTGGAATGGTAAGACCAGAAGTCAGACTCCATGGAAAAGAGGAGTGAGTAGGTGGTGAGGCAGTAGACGCAGTATCATAAACATTGTGGGGCTTGGTCAGGAGCATCAATTCCTCATAGAAAAGTACAGTATAATTATTAAACACTAAGGAGATATACCTAAAATGAAAAATACATTAGCTCCCTCTTTTACTGAATTCTGCAACAAGATTCAGTACTGCGTGTCTAGAAAAGACAAAACGACCATCTTTTGTATTCTGTCATTTTAGACATTTAGACATCCCATCAAATAATCGAGTTACTTGTTTCTAGGATCAAAGTTTTAGGCAACCAGAAGATGAGGCATTGTCTCATTTGAGGACTGCAAACCCAGCACTACAATTCTGTATCTGTGAGAGGCCAAGTACCTTAACATGGTAAATGTTCTATGTGAAAAGGTTATTGCCTGTTGGTTCAATAAACATTTATATGTTTGTATGCTTTGTATGTATGAGACCATTCTAGATGCTAAAAAAGTTTTACCCCCAGGAGTTTACAATCTAGATAAATAACTAATATAAGACGGAAAGCGCAAGTATATAGGAGAGAGACCAAGTTAAGAGTCAGGGAGAGGGGATGATATAAGCAAAGGCAAAGAAATAAAGAAAAAGGTAGAACATATTTTAGGGATAGCTTTCTTTTGTTATTCAAATAATAAAGGAGATTGCAAGGTTCATTCAGTTAGTCCCCTAATCTTGTAGATATGTTCTAAAGTCCTATAGTTTTAAGTGCTACTAAAGCAAATTACTGTTGTGATATAAGAAATGATGAAGGGAATCATTTCAGAAAAATCTAGGAATTATATGAACTGGTGAAAACTGAAGTGAGCTGAACCAGAACATTGTACACCATCACAGCAGTATTGTGATGACGATCAGATATGGCAGCCTTAGCTACTCTGATCAACACAATAATCCAAAACAGTTCCAAAGGACTCATGACGAAAAGTACTATCCACCTTCAGAGAAAGATCCGATGAACTCTGAGTGCAGATTAAAACATAGTTTTTACTTTATTTTAACTGCCTTTTTTGGTAACATGCCTAATGTGGAAATCTTTTGCATGGTTTGAACAGTATAATGGCTTTCACATTGTTTGCCTTCTCAATGGGTGGGGGAGAGGCTTGAAGAGAAAGAATTTAGAATTCAAAATTTTTAAAAAGTTGAAAAAATAATTAAAAATCCCAAATTATTCAAGTTTAGCTCCTTAGTGATTCTCATTCATTTGTAAAATATGAATATTCAATTTTTCCTCTTAAGAAGCTTACCTATCAGATGGAATAACAATTTTGGTTTTAGGTTTTAAGTTTATGGGGATATAAATACATTCACTAACAAAGTCTTAAGAAACTTTCTTTATAGAATTTCCCTGCTCCTTAAAATTTCAAATAATAATAATAAAAATCCTTCCTTTTATAGACTTTTGAGCAAGAACAAATTTATTCTATCTTTATGAAATTTGGCCAATGCCAAATTGAATGAATCATCTATAATATATGCTACAGGAATAGGGACTGGGACTATGATTTCTTTGGTACAGGGAACTCCCAGGTGAGTAAACACACTCTGCCGATGCAGATTGGTATCTTCTTTGTAACTTTATAGTCTTTGAGAGTTTTCTAGAGAATGGAGGGCTTAAGTGACTTGCCCAGAGTCATAGACCCAGTTTGTGTCAGAGATGGGACTTAGGTTTTTCTCTAGCTACTACACTATGCTTCCCCTATATGGTAATATAGGTATTACTGTCAATTTTCTGCAATCATTCAAAGAGACCATCTAAAATTATTCGCAAGATTTGTGATTTGATTCACAAGCCTTGCCTATTTTCTCCACATTTCCTTTACTTATATTTCAACTAAATACTGACCAATTCATTTCCACTTGGTTGAAAGTTTATAGAGAATCATCCTGGTTATAATATGTATTTGTAGATAAATTCACATGTTCTATGTATGTTTCATATTTCTGGTTAGCTCATTACAGTGTATTCTAGCCTGAGAAGCTGTGAGCCCTCCTGCTTATGAGACTACTGCTAATAATGAACATTTGATAATTCAGCACACAGATTTGTGCCATTATACAAGTGATTAGAGCAGAGTTTTTTCTGTTTTTTTTTCTTTAAAATTCTAATACTGGAAAACTTAGTTTTAAGATAGATAAGATAGTGAATAGAATGCCAGATGTGGAATTATAAAGACCTGGCTTCAAATCTTGCCCCTGTCAATGATTAGTTTATGAAGCCAAGGAGAAGTCAAAATCTTTCCTACCCCTCAATTCCCTCATATGCAAAGTGGGGATAAAAATATCTTCTACACAAAGTTGTTACAAGGATCAAATGAGGATATATAAAGTGCTTTGCAAACTCTAAAGTAGTGTAGATCTGTGTATGTTGTCGTTATTTGAAAGAACATGGTACTTTAGTTAGAGAACTGCCTTAGGCATTTGCTATGTGGTCCTAAGAAGAAAATAATTTAAATCTGATAAGCCTCAGTTTTCTCATCTATAAAATGGAGATAACAAGAGCAACCTACTTCCCAGTGTTGTAAAGCTAGGGATAGGAATTAGACTTGTGATTTTGTTGGTTTAAGGAGCTACTAGGTGAGGAAACTCCAACTAACAGTGAAGGCTGGCACTTCCTGTGCAACCTACGGTCTGAAAGAGCTGCCTAGTACTGAAAGGCCAAGTGACATAGCCAGTGTGCATCAGAGGTGGGACTTGAGCTGGGGTCTTTTGGGCTCCAAGGTCACTCTACTGACTATGTTAAATTTCCTTTTTTGTTGTGAGGATCAAATGAAATATAAAGGGTTTTACAAATCTTGAAGTGCTATTGAACTGTGAGCTGTTAGTACTACATTTAGTTTCAGGTTATCTCTATTCAGAGGAGGTAACTAGGTGGCCCAGTGGTTAGAGCACTAGGACAAGTGTCTGGAAGACCTGAATTCAAACTTGGCCTTGGACACTTACTGGCAGTGTGACCCCAGGTAAATCACTTAACCTTTGTTTGCCTTACTTCACAGGAAAAGGAAATGGCAAAGCACTCCAGTAACTGGCTAAAACAAACCAACAAACAAAAAAAAACACCATGGGCAGGATGGTGCATAGGGTGAAGAAGAGTCAGACATAACTGAACAACATCATCTCTATTCAGGGGTCCTAAAAAGTTAATGCTATAATATTCATGTACACATTCCCTGTATTTATGGGACACTTAAATTAGTGACCATCTCAGGTAAGAAGCACATGCCAATAGACCACTATAATAGTTTTGTCAATTTTCACAATTTTTTGTCTTTAGATAAATTAACAGTTCCTTGTGAGTTCCCCTAGAAAACTGTGCATTTTTAGGAATTACAGAATAATTCATTTTATCCGTATATTTCAGGAGAATACCTTATACCTTCATGAAAGCTAAGGGTTACACCAGACAATCTATAGACTTCCCTTCCAGATATAAAGCCTGTGGTTCTCTGACTATACTTTGCTATACAGTTTAATTCTTAATTAAAATTTAATCTTTTATCTAGTTTGCCTCTGCACGTTTGAGAATATCTTAAAGTTCTGGAATGAAGTGGATTATGTTTGCCTGAATAATTTCATTCTTGATCGTGACGACTCTTCAAAGTGATTTCTGTTCTTTTGGCACTGTGATGGATAGTCCCTATAGGGTTAAAAAAAAAAACTCAACCTAAAATGCTGCAATTACGTGCACAAAAGTATTGAGATGTGCTTACTCTGAGAAACTAGTCCGAGTTTGAGTATAACTGTAATGAAACCCAAATGACAGGTTTGATTCCCTCAAGGGATGCTCCTGACATTCCATCTCATGACCATAAGCTCTCTAGCAAATGCATGCCACTAGACACTCAGGGAAATCAGTAACAGAATATTGACTATACATGTTTTATCACTACTAGAAACACAACTTTCAGAACTGTTATCTTCAAAGAGAAAATACAGCACCAATGTTATCAGCTACACAACTTGATTTAAAAAAAGCTATTATATGGAAATTCTCAACTTACATAAATAATAAATTAGGAAGTGGAGTCTTTAATGACAACTGATACTTATCCTGATGGAATGTTGCTGCACTGGATCAAGAGTTCTATATAAAGAAGGAATTAAAGTGCTAAAAAAAAAAAAGGTATTAAGTTATTATTTCCAAAATACCATCCCAAAGAGCAAACCTCCTGAAGTGCACACAAGTCTCATTAAGTCAGAGCAACTAGTACATAACCCAGAGTGTTGCACAAGTAAAAAACTTTAAATGGGAATAATTGGGATAGAGTAGTGCTGTCATCCTGATAAAGAAAGACACGGAGCTGAACTGTTTATCCTGATTATATTTAAAAGGCCAGGCCAAGAGATAGGATCTAACTTCTTTAGTGGAATTATTCTCAAACAGATGTACCTTTTGGTACATTATTTTCTTTCTAGTTTCAAAAAGTGAGCTCTTTCATTATAATTCAGAGCATATATCACAAATCTAAATTTCTTCCTTTAAATGTGATTATTTCTCAGATAATTTTTTTTTTTAGGAATACATAATTTAGATATAGCTTTATTAGTGATGACTATTTTAATTTCCTCTAATCTGGAAATAAATTTATGAGACTCGGTTGCTGCTAAAAATAGTTGGAAGAATCTTTACAAATTTGCTTTCTATCCTAGATATTTAACAATAGACTGCAAAACATTTTCTCATAGATAAAATTCTGTTTCTCTTCCTCTAAATGTATTAATATTTTCACAGAATTTGAGAAGAGCAGAGATTCCAAACCTTTATTCCCCTTATCCCCTAATACTACTTTGGCCTCTTGTCTGTTGTGAAATTACCCCCTTTCCTACATTATGGTGAAAACTGAAACCAATACTGAATACCTTCATCTCCTTTTTTCATCCCTCAGAACCTTTCTACAACTTCATCTGAGCAAGGCTAACACCTCCACTTGTATCCTTGCTCCTACCTATCCTACCGTTTCCTGTCCAACTGTCTCTCTAACACACATATACTTACACACACACACACATGCACACACACACACACACACACAATCTCAGTGCGGAAATCTTGCTAGATACACTCACTGACATGCTATGTTCTTTTTCTGTGTATATATCCAATCTATAATCCATGACTGGAACTCATTTCCTTCTAATCTCTGCCTCGCAAGATCCCTTGGCTCTAGTGTCACCTTTGTGTAGCTTTCTCTGATCCGTTTAGTCTTTAGCACCCTCAAATTCCTTGGTATTTACTTAACACTTTACATGTTATAGCCCCTAAATGAATGATAAGCTCCTTAATGGTAGAGACTCTTTGGTTTTTCTATCCCCAGAGCAGGTGCTTAATGTTTATTGTATTGGTCTTAATTAAAATGAAAGCTTATCATTGAGTGTGCACTTCTACTTAGTTGTTTATTAAAATTATACTTTACTTTTTATAACATGCACACAAGAAACACCAAATATGATAGAACAGTATGAATACAAGGACCAAATTTCACTTGACAAATCCTCCCTAAAAATGAGGAGGAGAAAGTGAGGAAAGAAGGGTGGGAACAGGAATTGGTGCTAAATGGGTTCAAATTAGGGTCTAATATATGTCCTACAGTGAAAAATAAGACAGAATACTGAAATATACGAATTCCTATCTATAGGGTGTCCTAAAAGTCTTAAGCAGTTTTAAGTTACTGAAGCATTAGAGGTCCTTGTTTGACCTCATCAATATTATAAATGGGGAAACTGAGGGGAAGTTATTGAACTGTCTAAATATATACAGGGTATGAGTAACAGAACCAGGACTTAAACCCAAAGTTTCTCAGAATTAGAATGTACTTGCATTCTAATGGAATCCCAACTGTAACATCTCTGTGAAGAGGTTATCTAGCTTCTACTAACAGCCATCTAATGAATGGAAATCACTCACTCCTTCATCTTATTCCATTTTTGGACAACTCAAAGTAGCAAAGCAATTTTCCCTCACACCAAACCTATGCCACAACTTCTACCTCTTGCTCCTAGTTCGACTCTTTTGAGACAAGTAGAACAAACCTAATCCCTTCTCTTTATGACTGTTCTTCAAAATACTTGAAGACAGCTATCACATTTTCCCTGGGTCTTCTTCAGTCTTCTCTTTACATCCTGACTCTAAACATCTCTAGTCCTTTGCAGTGAACTTTGTAAGACATGCTCTCCAGTCCCCTCACTATTATATTTGCTGTTGTCCTTTCTAAACTATAGAATCCAGAATCCAACATGATACTTCAGAAATGGCTTAGCCATCACTAACAACAGCTGTGCCTTCCTTCCTTCTTTCCTTCTCTCTCTCTCTCTCTTTCTCCCTCCCCTTTGTAATCCACCTTTCTTATGGCTGCCTAAGACTGAGGTAGCTTCATTGCCCTCTAGGTCAAGCTACTGACTTACACTGAGTTTATACATTAATATAACCTGAGATCTTGTTCATGTGAACTGTTATTACCTTACCTCTTTATGTAACACTTATGCAACTAATATTTTTAAAAAATCTTTACATACCAGCCTTTAACATTAGATTAGTTGTATATCGTTTTCTCACAGTCATAACTGAGTTTCTCTTCCTCCAAATCTAATACTATTTATTGTGTTCACAATGGATAAAAAACAACAGATATTCCAAACTCTTACTTCCTTTAAGCCCCCAGTATCACTCCTGGCCTCTTGTCTTCTAGATGACCTTACTGGCTACACTGAAGCCTGCAGTTGTGAACTCTGTCATCTTCTCTACTTTATCTCTCAGAACCCTTCTACAACTTCACCTGACTACTGTTCTTTTACTTCATTAACTCCTTGCCAAGTCTAATTGGGCTATATTAACAAGTCATTTAACCTTTCTGAGCCTCAGTTTCCCATATATAAAATGAGGTTAATTATAACTGTCTCAAAGTATTGTTGCAAAGATCAAATGACATAAAAATATATAAAGTGTTTTATGGAGGTCAAATGTGAGATCTTATATTTACTCCCGTTATGTCTCTTCTTAGATTTAGCCCATCCTTGTACCCAGTCAATATCTTTTTGGCTATTAACTTCTTAACATGTTAACTATCCCAGTTGCAAATTTTATATGAATGCCATCTATGTGTCTGTCCAAGCCATTAATAAAAATGGTAAGCTACACAGGACTAATGGCTGCCAAAGGCATTCCACCAGAGACTGCCTCCCAAGCTGACATAAACTTATTAATGACTACTCTTTCAGACTTGCAAATGTCCTTTCAAACAATTCTGAAACCGCTTAATGGTGTTATTGCCTAGTTTAAATCTCTCCATCTTGTCCACAATGAAAGCATCAAAAATTCCCAGCTGCTTTACTGAAATCCAGGGAGGCTGTGTCCCTGTCATTTCCTTGTCTATCAGTTCAGTAACCCTTTCAAAAACATGAATGAAACTAGTCTGGCATGACTTGGTTTTAAGGAAACCATTCTGGCTCTAAAGTAATTACTGCTTTCACTTCTAAGTGCTCACAAATAATTTCCTTTCATAATTAATAACTTCCACACTTTTTACTGAGGAATCAATCAAGATAATCATTCTTTAATTGAAAAAGAGTTCATCTTCCATTTTCTGAAAATTGAGACAATATTTGCCCATCTCCAATCTTGGGAAGGCTCTCTCATTCTTCACAATTTTTCACAGATCGCTAATCATGGAAAGTAGAACTACTTTTCCATAGCAAATCTGTCTGGAGATAAATGGAATAGAAATGTATCTACTAAGCACTTACTATATGCCATGTCCCATGCTAAGAGAGAGAGATGCAAATAAAAAATCAAGATGGTTCCTGATCTCAAGAAGTTCACATTCTAATTGAGGAAGGCAATACATAAAGGAAGGCTTAAGTGTACGGGAGCTAGAAAGACCAGATAGTATTAGGTTTCTGGCAGGGAAAGTAGCAGGGGATACAGCAATATGAAAAGTTATATAGTAGAATATTAGCTATGTAACAGAACTTCCTATAAAATGGTTGTTCTGAAACTTATTCCCTTGGGTTTGTTACTAGAAATAACAGAATGACAAGTTATAGCTCTATTTCACATTGAACACAGAACCTTTGCAATGATTTCAAGTACAGCCACATAGGGACTCACAAATGCACATATCAGTGCTCCAGTCTAAGGCTCCTAACTAGCTGCATTAGCAAGTCAATTAACTTGTCTGGGTCCCAGGTTTTTCAGTATAAAATGAGACTACGCTGGATAGTACTTAAGGTCCCTTTCCAGCTTTAACAATTTATGAATAAGGAATCATATTATAGGAAAATCTGAATCTACATAGAGATGGTTACATTTTGATATTGTTTGTGCTACATGATGGAGAATTTCTTGAAATAGCAAGCTATTACTCATTTTAGATAATTCGATTCACAAATTTAATCTACACATACAAATTTTAAGGAATAAATCTTTTAGATAAAACTAAGCAGATATATATTTTGTATATGAGGTATGATGTAATGGATAGTAAGCTGGCTTTCAAGCCAGGAAGACCTGGGGTCAATCCCTACTCTGGCCCATAATAGCTATAAAACTCTGGGGAAGTCACTTAACGTGAGGCAACTTTCTAAGACTGTTAAATTGCAAGGAAGGTGCCAACTTGTAATGGTAGAGGGAATTTCCTTATCCCAGAGTTCCCTATATCCGTGAAATTAGAGGTGCAGTGTCTATCTTCAGAATTTATGTGTCCATGTGAGTATGTTTATAATGCTACAAATTTGAATGACAAAGGATTGGATGCCCAAAAGAAAAAGAGTGGGATTACTATAATCCTTTAAGGAGCCAATAAAATTGAAGTCTCATTCTGTCTAGATTATGCCAGAAGCCAAGGGCTTGCTCCCATAATCCCCAAAGTTTTCACAGTATTCTTAAGCAAGACTTTCTCTTCTGGCAACATGTGATAGCTGATCTAGGATAATAAATGATTAGGTGATATCAATAATAACAGCAGTTCATATTTACATATCGCACTTTAAAGCCTCTTACATATATTTTCTCATTTGATCCTCACAGATACTTTATAAGGTAGACGCTTTTATTATCTCCACTATAACAATGAAGAAATGAGGCTCACAAAGGTTACATGATCTACCCAGGATCACAGAGGTAGTAAGTATCTAAGACAGGATTTGAACATGTCTTCCTGACTTCAAATCCAATACTACGTCCTCTGTGCCATGATTTCTGGCTACAGCCCATGAAAATGACACTAAGAAAAAGAAAGGCAAGATTAGTAGCTGAGGAAAAGGAATAAAATCATGTGATTTTAAAATAATTCATGTTTCTTCTAAAAAGAAAATATTCTTAGTATTACTATACAGGCAATGTAATCATTTTAATGTTCTCAAAAACAAGACATTTTAAAATAAAACTTTTTCAGGCTTCTCTCCCAAACTGCCATATTAATTCCTTTTAATGATTACTGAAGTAGTAATACTTCTGGGACTTAAACTTGGAGTTTGGAAAAAAAGCAAAAAGGATTTCAGAACTTTTAATAGCTGGCTGGAAGTTATAAAGTGTTTGATCAACCCACCTTGTAAACTGTCGACTCTCTTCATGGACTTCCATTTCTGTACTTTTAAATTCATTTAACTCTTTCCTTATTGCTGCCTGAAAAAGAGAAAACAGATAAATACAATTTTTATTTGGGTGATATATTTAATCTGAGTGCATAAATTTTCTGTAGATGGTTACTAGTGAATTTACAACAAAGAAAGAAATGCTGCTTCTAATTATTTAGAGAGAAAGAAATTTCCTAGAAGACTACAGAATGAAGAAAAACCTTGGAAACTGTGTTAAGGAACCAAATGAAATAGTCTTAATTACTTTCATATAATTCAGAAACCCAAGTGTGGAGAACTAATTTGTCCTTTACCACTTATAGGTAACTTTGGTAGGAGATACAAGATTGAGAGAGGTAAAGGTAATGAAATTGAAACCTCTGTGTGAATATAAAACAAGGGAATTATGGTTGGGTGTACTTGGAAGAAAAATAGAAAAATGGTGGGATATCAATAAAACAAAAATATAAAATTTTTATATTAGATGAGAATTGAAGCAGAGGAAACAAATCTGATTGAAACAGAATTTAAATTGTGATACCAGATTAGTCCCTCCATGAAGGAAAGGACTAAATGGTTTCTGCATGTCCGGGAGCAATTTGCATGGTACCTTACACAAAGGACGTACTCAATCTCTGTTGCATTAAATTACAAGGGCAGGATTCCAACATGTGCTACACCACAAGCTGTTTGCTGTTTAACCATCTGACCATTTGAGGAAGAAAGCAGGACCCAGGTTATCAGTCAGTCAGTAAACATTTATGAAGCACGTACTCTGTGCTAGGCATTGTGTTAAGTGCTGAGGATACAAAAAACCGCAAATGAGAGACCCTGCTCTCAGGGAGGTCTCTTCCTATTGACTCACATGGCATGATGCCTCTGATGGCAGAGGCTTGGAGCATCCTGCTGACCCTGAGCTCAGAATCTGAGTCTGAGCTGAGAAGACCTCTCTATTCTCTATGCTGCCCATTTCTCTTGTAAAGAAAAGAGAAGAAAGAGTACTTCTTAACTTCCACTCAGTTTGATCTTATTAGGTGAGTAGATGGCTGCCATTTAATCTACAGTTTTCCTCACCTACCCCAGCCAAGGCCATATGAAGCCAAACACAGGCAACGAAACACAAGTCTGCAGCAGAGTTCAAGCCCTAATTTTCCCTGGGACTTATTGAATATAATGGGTATATAAGAGGGGATTTGGAAAACCAGGCAATAGGGCAACCTGATAAACAAACAGGAAAAAGAGGTTGTCCCTCACTCATACACTGAACTAGACATTCTCTATCTTGCAATTGTTATTGAAAAAAAAATTTTTTTTACTGAGAAAATAGAGGCCTTTTGTTATGTGCTTTTTTTCCCCCTCCTTTTTAAATTACACAGTCCCTTGCCATGATTTCTCAGTGCTTTTCTCCTTTACTCTAATCTTCGGTGAGGTAGCTCCTTTTTTCACCAAGGTCAACCCCTCCCTTTATTGCATATGCACCAATCTTTCCAGCAGAAAAGATCACAATCATCTCTCTTCTTGCTTTAATTTTCAATTTCTTTCTATCTATATCTTATCCTATCCCAATGGCCTCTAAACAGGTCCAAGTCTCCCATTTCCTTAAAAATCCTCCAACTGCACTTCTGGTATGACAAGATAGCAGAGTGAGAAAGGAACTCCTTGGCATCCTCCCAAATTGTTCTCTAAACAAATTGAAAACTGACTCAGAACTGATTGAGTAGCAGGGAAGCAGCTTACCAGTACAGCAGGTCTATCTCACCGGGTGGTAGGAGACCTAAGTCCCAGAGAGCAGCGGTTACCTTCATAGTTGGGGGTCTGCAGGAAGGTTCTGAGTCAGGGGCAATCCACCAGTGAGACCTTACCGCCATTGCTGACCAGTAATGGGACCTTACCCCTGAGGCTGCCCACAAGTGAGACCACATCCTTGTGGCCCTGTTTCCATAGCAACCCAGCAGCAAGACCCCAAACCTGGGGCAAGCCAGCAGAAAGACTTCTCTCCAATGCAAACCAGAAGCTAGGCCCTGAAGCTCAGTGAAAGCCCTGAGCAAGATCCCGAGCACCAGCACAAGAAGCCTGGGACAGTGCAGGACCAGAGCCCAACTCTCACATAAAAATACCATGGCAGAAAATAGGGAAAAAAAATGAGAAACAAAAAGAAACCAAAAAAAGAACTTGATTACAGAAAGTTACAAGGCACAAACTAAGAAGAGGACAACAGTGTTAAAATGGCTACATGTGAAACCTTAAAGCAAAATTTAATTTGGTCTCAGACCAAAAAAGAACTCCTGAAAGAGCTTAAAAAGGATTTAAAAAAGCAAATTAGAGAAGCAGAAGAAAAATTGGAAAAAGAAATGAGAGTAATGCAAAAAAAAGAGTCAACAGCATGGAAAAAGATATACAAAAATTCACCAAAGAAAACAGTTCCTTAAAACTTAGAACTGGGCTATCTAATTCCTAGACTTAGAAATCTAATGACTCCATGAGACATCAAGATACAATAAAATGAAATGAAAAAAATAAGATAAACTGAATAAAATGTGAAATTTCTCAATGGAAAAATAACTGACCTGGAAAATAGATCTAGGAGATCATTTAAGAATTATTGGATTACCTGAAAGCTATGATTTAAAAAAAAGGCCTGGACAACATCTTTCAAGAAACTATCAAGAAAAACTGTCCTGATATACTAGAACAAAAAGGGAAAATAGAAATTGAAAGAATTCACCAAACACCACCTGAAAGAGATCCCCAAATGAAAACTCCCAGGAACCTCATAGCCAAATTCCAGAGCTCACAGCAGCCAAAAAGAAAAAATTCAAATATTGTGGAGCTATAGTCTGAATTAACCAGGATTTCACAGTTTCCACATTAAAGAATTGGAGGACTTGGAATATGACCTTCTAGAAGGCAAAAGAGTTAGAATCACCTACCCAGCAAAACTGAATATAATCCTTCAGGGGGAAAAATGATCATTTAACAAAATAGAAGATTTTCACACATTTGTAACAAAAGACCAGAGCTGAAAAAAAAATTGATCTCCAAATGCAAGACTCAAGGAAAATATAAAAGGTAAACAAGAAATAAGAAAGAGAAAACTTAAGAGGTTCAGTAAGGTTAAACTGTTTATATTTCTATATGGCAAGATAATATTTGTAACTCTAAATGAAATGAATATTTACAAAAACATAAATTAACCCAGATTAACAGAAGAAGAAATAAAATATTTAAATAACCCTATTACTCTTAAGGGCAATGCCATCCTAGCACCCAGGCTTGCAACCTGAGTTAGCTTCAACACCTCACTTTCACTCACCCCCACTGCCAATCACTTACCAAATCCTATTTCCATAACATCTCTCACATCTGTCTCTTCTCTGCACTCATAAAGTCACCACCCTAGCCTAGATTCTCATGCCTAGAATGCACTCCTTCCTCAACTCGGCCTCTTAACACTCTCTACTTTTTTTTCTAGATTTATCTCAAGGATCTATAAAAAGCCTTCCTTGATCTTTCCAGCTCTTAAGACCCCTGCCCTAATCATCCGATATCTGTTTTATATACATCCATATATACACATGTTGTCTCTCAGGGACGCTGTCTGGGGGTAGGGACCATTTTATTTTGTCTCTTTATCACTGTTTCTAGTACAGTACCTGGCATACCATAGACACTTGAGAAACATTTGCTGAATGACTGATTTTTTTAAAGTGCATGTGTATATATGCATAGGATACAAGTAACAAATTAATAACCTTGACTGAAGGATAATAATCTAAGCTTAAGATTTTCTAAATCAAATAACTTACCAAATGCAATAAAAGTTCCTGTGCTAGTATAATCATCCTCTGACCTGCAGTGAGGTGGATAAGCTGTATGTATCCCGGTAATGGTGACTGTCACCGAACTTATTTTTGTCTTGGAAAATCTAAATTAATACCTTTAGTATTTTCCACAGCTGCCTAAATGAAGTTAGGCTTTCACTATGCTCAGATCTTACGAACCAGGTAAAATTGATTATTTTACTTCCTTTATGGTATATCATAGAGAAAGTCATTTCTTATAAAGCAGATATTTGAAACAGAAATATTTTTATAAATCTCATTTCCTGCCAACAAGTAGCATTTTGAATTGTTGCCATTGTCAGCTGTCCCTCCAAATTAGATTTTTTTTTCATTCATGTCTTGAGAAAAAAAAAAATCCATTGCCATGAATAATAGCTCTTTTATTCTTTAAAGAACCTCAGTACAAATATTTGCATTTCAATGTGGGTGTACTGTCAGTGGGAGAAGATTAATGTCGCAAATGACAGCATCCAATTTTAGTAGGCAGTGGTTCTGGTCATGTTTTGAACATAATACTGCAGGCAGAAGAAGGCCAGCTTACTGACAGGACTTCCAAAATATTTTTTGAGAGAATCTAACTTGTAAAAATTTAACATGACAAAGTATATCCCTACAGGAGGAAACCTATATTTGGTTCAGCACAACATAGCCTAACAAGTCTTAAAAACAATTATGTTCACTGTTGCATAATCTTATCCTGGAGATGAAGATGCTTAACTTCCACCAATAATTATGGCAAATTAGGAAGAATCATTTTTGATTTATTCTTCGTAGTCCCTTCCAATGGTGTGTCTGTGCAAATGAACTTTTTCCTCATCAGTACAACTTAAATGCATAATTAAACGCAAGTGGTTTATTTACACTGAATCCCACCTGACCCGATGAAATAAAAAAACAATTGTGATATGATGCAAAGGAAGGCTTGGCAAGCAGGTATTACTAAAACAAAGGTAAGTAAAATTCAACAGCACACATTCATTAAGCACTTACTGTGTTCCAGACTCTGTAGAAAGATAGTCCTACTTGTATAGTTAATGAACTCTCTGTCCTAAATCAGGTCCTTGCAAACTTTCATATTCCTTGCACTCATGAAAATATGGCTTTCTCCACATTTTCTGTAGCTACCTTCTCCAGTGCTGGTTGTTCCTTCTCTTGTACATCCAAACACACAAGGTCAGCAACAGGAGTTGATGGTATTCTTTGCTCTCCACTGTGACTTCTAGACCCTCCCTCTGATGCAGTCATTCATGATTTTTTCCCCATTCCATCCATCATTATCACTTGTTGTCAGTCCTTGTTGCTCATTGTCATCTGACCATCTCAGTACCAAGTCAGTCCCTTTGCCACCTGGATCCATTATAGATTCATGTTACTTCAGCTGGCTCCTCAACACTTTTATTCTTCCTTGAATGACTCCTTCACACGTTCCCACTATGATGGCCGTTCAAAACCTTCTTATTCCTGAAGCTCCTACTACCATTTGTACTTTTTTTCTCCTGGTAGATAAGGTTGCCTCTTATTTTGCTAAGCAAATCTGGGCCACCTGTTGTGAGATCTCTCATCTCAAGAAGCGGCATGGGCTTGTGGTTAGAATGCTGACTCATTGTCAGTAAGTCCAAGATTCCAATCCTCTCTCAGACTCCCATAGCTATGTGATGCTGGGAAAGTTAGTGGACCTTTCATATGTTAAACAGGGATAATTATAACATCTGTAACATTATGGCAAGGATTAAATGACAAAACAGGTAAATTGCAGGCATTAGAGTGCTATATAAGTGCTAGCGCTATTATTATCATTATCTCTGGAATGCCGCACCTCAAAACCCCATCCATATCTTCCCCTGTTCTCTCCTCCTTTGGAACTAGTCTCCGAGGAAGAGCTGACCCTCCTTGCCAAGGCTACTCAGATTCCACCCAGGGCAGCCAGGTGGTGCAGTAGATAGAGCAACAGTGCAGAAGTCAGGAGGCCCTGAATTCAAATCTCCCCTCAGACACCTGACACTCACTAGCTGTGTGACCTTGGGCAAGTCACTTAACCCCAATTGCCTCATCCTGGATTACCTCCTGATGAATATCTGGTCACTGGATTCAAATGGCCCCAGAGGAGAAGTGAGGCTGGTGACCTGCACAGCCCTCCCTCACTCAAAACAAAGTCAAGTGCAAGTCATGTCATCATTTCTCTGGTGGCATGATCTTCTTCAGCAATGAAGGATGAACACACAGATTCCATCCCATTCCATCCCCTCTGGGAGTCTACACCCTCAATCATTTCCTCATTTTCCTTTTCTCCCAATCTATTGATTTCTTCTCTGTTGCCCCAAATCCATCCCTTCTCAACATTTTCCCCTCTACTCCTTCCTTGCTTCCTACCCCAGTATATTGCAATCCATCCTGTGGAGTCACAAGAATGTTAGTTATTGCTGATGCTGTGTATGATAAACAGTGGAGATGTAGAGATAGCAAGATGAGGGAAACTTTTTTTTATTGAATTATGGGAAGTACAGTGGGAAATAATAAAAAATACAAAGATCTGAGGTTTCTATTTGTGATAGCCCTTGGTCCTATGCAATGAAGTAGGTTTCTAATAACTAAGTATTCTTCACTCTTCAGCTAAAATCACAAATGGTGACACAATGCCTAGCAAGCCTCACATGCAATGACATGACCTTGACATGTCTGGTTGTTTACCATACTAGTTCTTAGATGAACACCCAGCTATTGGAAATTGGCATCAAAATGAATGACTTTCAAGTGGCCCTTCTAATAATAACTTGCAGTAACTTATGTTGATTCCTAGCTTTGGCCTACAAAGGAAACTTTTCCTTAGCCTAGAGACATAAGATATAGGCTCTTATTATTAAACTCCTAAGCAAAGAAGATTTTATTTTTGACATACACAGAGATGAAATTAATAAGAAACATAATACCTATATTATTTCACCAATATCTCCCCTCTCAATTTTTCCCCCCACTTATTCTAGAGGATTTTTTTTATAACTGTACATTAAAATACTGGCATGATGCTATTGTGGGTGGCAAGCTAAAAATAATAATGCAGGAAGTATTAAAGTTTCTGTTCAATTTAGTCAAGATCAGAAAATGATTTTCTCATGGAAGTTCTTAAAAATAGAAAATGTCAAAAAAAGATACACTAGGAAACTGAATTTTAGTCTATTGTGTGAATAATATTTTTCAGAGAGCAAAGAATACTTTGTTCAGTGACTCTCTGATTATTAATATCAATTGAGACATAAATCAGGGAGATGTATACTTGACAAAGCATACCTGGAGGATATAGTAAAGAATTCAAATGGAAGACTGATTTCCTATGGATAGTAAGATCCCAAAGATAATTCTCTTTGTGGATGACATTGTGTAGAGTATATCAAGTACTGTAACACTGCTGAGCCCCCAAAGAGACCTACAGTCTCTCAAATCATTTCTGCCTATCTATACAGAAAAAACAAGTGATTGAATAATGCCTATTATCCATACTACAACATGCAGTTAATTGGACAAACCATAGAGTTGCATTCTTAGTACATATATCTTAGAAAGATACTGCATATGGATGGTGGACTGGGACCAGAATTGACCAGGAAGAAAAAACAAACTGGAGTGATTTGGGGAAGCTAGGTAGTACTTTTCATGGTTCCAAGCTTCTTTCTGAAACAGTTTTCTTTATTGGTTGCTATATGGCTAAACCTACATTCTTGTTAAGAATTAAAGTTGAGAATCATTCAAAGGACAATGGAGAAGTATATGGTGAGTAACAGTAGGTTGCACCATAGTACCAATGAAGAATAAAGGATGGCATAAAGGATGTCATCAAATAAATGCATGATTGGAAAAGAAGATACACTGGTCATAGAGTAAGGACAAGTTTTCAATCAACCTGCTGGGAAAATGTTCTTTGAAGGGTTTACAAAAGGATATGGAGAAGAGTTGCATGAGAGGACAGGGTGTGGGATGGTTTGTGTTCTACTAGACAAAGTACTCATGTCAATGAACTTTTCAGCATCTTGACAGAACTATCTTTGTAAGTGATTTTTGTATGAGAATTCTTATAACTTAACTTCAGCCAAATCAGCTACTATTTGTTGTCTGTAAAAGACAAACACCAATAAAATGTGTTATTTTCTAATAAAAATAACCTAAGAAATCCTGGTTCATTCTTTTCTAGTGACAACCTTTTGTCTATACTGGATGCATTTATCATTCATGTTAGTCTGGAGAAGTGTCTCCAAAGTGGGAGGCAAGGCAAGCAGAACTTAAGGGATATGTGACCAACTGGGAGGCTGGACGGCATTCCACCATTCCATATGATGGCCAATTCTGGGCTTGTTTCCAGGACAGTCACAGCTTTCTTTATTCCCCAATATAGCTTCCTTCTCCTAAGAAAGCTTCCAACTTCCTTTCTTACAAGCTACATATCAAGTCTTTAAGCTTCTTGGCAACAAGTATTCCTCAGAATGGGGGCCGGGGGGAGCTCTGATCTCTGGACCAATGACTAGGAATAACCCTGACCACTTTCTTTTCCTTTTTCATTTGGGTGGGACAGATTTGGTCACACAGAATCATCAGACGGTGAATTGTGATATGCATTTTAGTCCTCATTATATTATCTCTTACCCCAAATCTACCCCTCCCCTGAACTTTCCTATTGTTGCTGAAGACATCCTTCTAGTCATCCAGGTTCAAAACTTCTGTGTTATCTTCAATTTCTCAATGTCCTTCATAGCTAATCAGTTGGTGAATCCAATCATTTCTCTTACCATAGTTATCTCTTGCATCTGTTGCCTTATCTCTACTTACACATATACCAGCCTAGTTTTTTACCTCTTGTCTGAACTATTACAAGAGCCTCCTAACTGGTCCCCATGCCTGTGGTCTCTCCCCTGTCCAAACCATTCTCTACACAGTCACAAATGACTGTTAAAACTACAAGTCTGACCACATCACTCCGCTACTCTGTAAGCTCCAGTGGCTTTCAACTGACTCTTTGATAACATTCTATCTTTATCTCATCCTTTTAAAATTTAGTTTTGGGCTAAGTTTTATGACATACATAATCAGTAGTACAATATGTACTCATACATAATTAAAAAATAAATATACTCACATTGTGGGTACATATTCACCCTTTTTCTGAGAAATGCATGGTCAAAAAAAGCTTCGAAGCTACTGGTTTAAATAACCTCACCACAAAACTGTATCAGTTGCAAAGCCTCATTAATGAAAGACAAAAATGTCCAAAAGGCATTGGTTTAATCATCTGCATTATAAAAACAAAATAAATGGACTCGACTCAGAGCAGGCATAGACTCTCACAGCACATTCCTTATCACTGGAAGTGTTCTAATAGAGACTGGATTACCACTTGTCTGAGAGTCACCTGTTGAATGGGTATTTGGGCTAGCATTACCCTGGTCACTCCATCTTTAAAGTGCAGAGCCTCCCTCTAACATCTGTTACAAATGCTTCATTTCCACCAAGCCCTAGCAAGCTTTAAAGTAATACATAGCTTAGCAATGGCGATGAGAAGGGCAATGTGGCTGTGCTGTATACCAGTAGTATTCACCTCTGGGATCCTACTCTGCATCCTGTACAATTTGGCCCCTCATCCTAGTACCCTTTTATAGGTGTCCCTTGAAAGTCAATTTAGAAGCTGGAACTGAAACCTGAGTCTTTTTACTTCCAGGTCAATGATCTTCCCATTACAACAGGCTACCTCTTGGGCAGATAATTGTGTTCTATTAGACAAAGGACTCATGTCAATGAATTTTTCAATATCTTTCAGAACTATCTTTGTAAGTGATTTTTGTATTAGAATTCTTAAAACCTACTTTCAGTCAAATCAGACACTATTTATTCTCGGAAAAGAGACAAATACCAATAAAATACCAAAAATAATTGGGAAATAATGTAAAAGACATTTTTTGAATGGAAAAAGAGGAAGGTTCATTATATGGTGAGAATGAGAGACAAGATGGACAGCCTCAATGCTACATTAGCAATTCTGAGATGTTAAAATAACTTGAGGAAGGCCGGCAGCAAAATACACACATGGATCATCCTATTTTTATGAAACCATTGCTAAAAGGATTGAGAGATACTGTACATGAAAAATTCACTAACAAATAGGGAGTGGCAGGCTATCCGATTAAATGAAACATCTCCTGAGTCTCCAAGATAATGTGCTGAGCTGTGTCTAATAACATGGATTTTTTATTTAGCAATGGTTTCATAAAAATCTTTAGTGCTAAGGAAGTATTATAGTCTCATAGTGGTCATTTCTTTCTTTTATGATCAGCATAGGATTACTTTAAAAAAATAAACAACAGAACCACCTCCTTTCTACCCTACCCCCCTCAAAAAAAACTAAACTAAGCTTCTTTGCATTGCTATTAGTTTTAATCTTTTCTTTCAGAGAATACAAATTAAACTAACAGCTGTAAACAGAGGGATACAGACTGAAGAAGGCCAAACTTACTATCCTTAATGGAAGATCAGTCCAGTAGTAACTGAACTAGAGTCAGCTCCATACAACCCAAGGAATTCTTTTCCCTTTTGTGGGTTCACAAGGGGGTGTGTCACAGGCAAGGTGCTAAATTCTTCCAGTCAGTAGATGATCCTAGCTAGTGAATCCTCAGCTGACAAAGGCTTATCTTTTGACTATATAGCATTCCTAAGAAATAAGTACAGTTATCCTTTCCCTATCTCACAGAGATTATGGTTGTGGCACGCCCATGATCTGGAAAATCTGCTTAAAATTTTTTGGCTCTCCCTTCATACCAGAGAAGAAGTCTGAGTTTTTTTCTTTTTCTTTTATGGGGTGTTTACAGTACCATATAGTAAAATTTGGGTTGATATTATACAATACTATACAAATATTTTATGCATTTCTGAGTTTCTAAACTTTTTCTGTGTTGACTGTTGACCTTTGCGTGTTATCTGTGGCTTCTACAAAACTCTCCAAAATTTCCATTTAATTTCTTATACTGACCTGCTATATATCAGAACCTTGATGGGGAAAATCATTATGTGGAAAGGATAATTGTAGCAGAAAAAGCTGAATTCATAAAAGCCCTTCATGGTTGTTCAGGAACCATTCTGGTTCTGCATGGACATAATCATGGTCAATTGCCACCAGAGAACAAAGGAGATATAAGTTTTCCATACAGAAGTAGCTGAAGATTCCTGAAAATTTGTTTTTAATGAGTGTTACTATCCTTAAAAACATGAGTAAAGTTCATGATTTACCCTTTTTGCCAACTGAAGGTGTCAGCTTCCCACAGTTGTTCCTGATTGTTCTTTAAGACTTGGGTTTCCCACTGCACTGAATAGTGGCAGAATGTAGAGGTGTTTTTGAATGGACTCTCTGGTTTCTTCTGGTAGAGAAAAGATGATAAACCTCTGCCTCATTCCCAGTGAGATAACCATAAAGAATTGTTTCAGTCACTGATTAAATCCCAAGACCCCAGAAAAAGCAAATAAGCTTCTGCCAAGAATGACAAGGAAACTGACATATCTGTAAAATGAATTTGCGAGTATCCCATAGTACTCTGGGGCTTCATGATAATTGAAGTGGAGTCACATCTTTACATTCAAATGATATTATGCAGCCTAAACTTATTTCCTCCATCTCCTCTGTCTTATAGTCATGAATGGAAGAAAGAATTTTGGGGATATTACCAGGGAAAGTGGGAAAACACAAGATCAATTCTAAAATAATTGCTCTGTAAGCTATAAAGGCTAACAAGACAAATTAACATAAAGGTGAGAACTCAGAAGCATTAGGAGTCATGGAACACAGAGTTTGAATGTCTCTGGATAACAATGAATAATAATGTGGAACTTTTCTAGTTAGTGGGAGTTCTAGGTGTCAAGGCCAGAAATTACATGGGCTCATGATGCCCCAGATGATGTCACTAAGAGTAGGGAATTAGGGAAAGAAATGTGGCAAGGGTAGAGCTTACTTCCATCCAGAAAATGTATAAAAAACCTTAATAGGTTTGTAGTTTAAGGGAACTCAACCCTCCACTTCTACCCCATGTTGGATCTGACTGGAGGACATCCCATGGAATATGCCTAGAGTTAGACCCTTTCCCCTGTGATATGTTTTGTCCTCAGTGCTTGTCCCCTTCTGCTGACATATTTGCCCTCATCCTGGACCTCTTGATAAGAGATGCTCTTCCTGAACTTTATAAATGGGTATTCACTGGTGGTGGTAGGGTGTGCATGCGTGTGTGTGTGTGTGTGTGTGCGCATGTGAGCCCACAAATACCGTATAGGCTAGGTGGCATACTAGTTGGACTGTTGGATATAAAATCAAGAAGACCTGAGTTCCAACCCTTTGTTAAAGAGATTGAGGGGAGGTGGGGGAGGGTTGGCTATAGATTTGAGTCATTCCAAAAACATCTGACTTTGTGCATCATTCATTGCTTATGACAAAGGTCAAGGGTCCAAAAATACAAAATTAGAAGAGGGGATGAAGGTCAAAGATGCTATATATAATTACAGCAACTCTCAACTGGCCTATTTAAAAAAGCATTTGACTCCTAAAAATGGGAAATGGATAAAAATAAAGGCATTAGATTTTGTTATCACCATTTCTTAAGAGAAGACTCACTGGCATAAAACTAACATTTGGGCTCAAAGAACTCAGAAATGGACTTAGTCAACAAAACCTTTGATCTCCTTGCCAAGGAGGGAGGTGTCAAATAAGGACAGTGCCAGGGAATCCAAATTTATTTTCAAAACACTATGGAGAATGAAAGGTTACAAGATGAAACACTTCAGAAAGTAGAAAGCAGTGGAATGGAAAATAAGCCTAGGGAAAGCTAGGTTTGAAACAGCTAAGCTAGGTCATCTAAAAAATATTTATAGATGAAACTGAAAAGCAGACAACAAATACACATGAAATGAAACACATCTGCAAGAATTTCTATAGCCAACAGTTTTGTTCATTGATTTTATTGGAATGACCACCATGGGGTTCCACAACCTTAAGTACCTAATGTGCTATGTAAGGAAATGGAAATGGTAACCATAACAGCTAAATCTGATCCAGTATATGCACTAGAAGAACATGATGGAAGTGACACAATTTTAAGTGTATTCATAGGTCAAATTTCAAAGTGTCTCAAGAAGTAAAGATTCCAGTGATGAAAAAAATACTGGCAGTATTAATACCAAGAAAAATACAACGGAGAAGACAACAGTAACCAATGAGCCATTCATTTGTGTACTTTCTTATCTCTGTAAAATCTTTTTTTGAGAATGCTATCATCCATGCATACAAAGGTATCACTAATGAACATGCAAAAAGAAAATGGGCAGGCTTTTGCAGACAGTCTTGTGCAACACACCACAAAAACTTTTTGGTCTTTTTGTAACCAAAATAACTTTCCGTGATAAATAAAGCAAAACACAGTTGGGAACGGCTCTCCTAAAACAATGGTTTCATATAGTAAAATGCAAGACAAGTTCATTCAATGATCTAAGTATCAATATAAAGTATGGTATAAAATGAGGAGACACATGTTTCTCGAGTTTTGGCCAGTGATATGGAGGAAATCTAAATATATGAAGAATATCATATGGATTGTTAGATTCTCCAGTTAACTCTGGAATCTACACATCTGGCCCTCTGTGCTCCAGGTCCCACATCTGCAACTACTTGTTTTATAATCTCCATCTTGGTATCCCTTAGGATCTCAAATTCAATGTGTCTAAAACAGAACTCATTAATTTCCCCCAAATCTTCCCTCTTCCTGATTTTCCTGTTGGTTAAGGATTTTTGATTGTGCATCCAAACCCCTTTACTAACTGACTGCATAGTAGCTTTTCAGGATAGTGACCTATTACTCCCTGTCGTGCACTCTACTCTCCAGCCAAACTGACCCCCCTGGTGCTGCTCACACAGGACACTACACCAATTGCTTCTGTGGTTTTGCACAGGCTATTTCTTCCCTATGCCTGCAATGCTCTCTTTCCTCACCTCTGCCTCCCAAACCCCACAGCTCTCTGAAAGTTTCTCTTCAGATGCCAATTCCTTCAACAGGCCTTTCTTGATTCTCTTAACTGTGCCTCCCTCCCAGCAAATCACCATGTATTTATTTTGTATATATCCCTTCATCCTCATCTTACATAATTCAGACACCTTGCATCACTTCTCTTTTAACTATATTACATGAAGAGGTAGCCCTTCTCTTTGACAATACTAACCCCTCTACCTACGCAAGTGATACCATTCCATCTCATTTTCTCCAGCAGATTGTCTCCCTTTTTTCACTAATCTTCAATTTTTACCTGTCTCCTAGGGACAATGTTTACAACCACACTTATGTATCCCTCATCTTCAAAAGAATCCTCATTTGACCCATCCAACCCTGCTAGTTACCATCCTATACCTCTCCTATATTTTGCAGGTAAACTCATTGAAAAGATTATGTACAATTGATACCTTCACTTCTTTTTTGTTCAGTATTAACTCTCTGTGGTCTAGCTTAGACGAAGCTAGGTGGTCTAGTGGATAGAGTGGCTCTACTTCCTGGCTTCCTTCTATTCTTAGAAAGAGCCAAATTCAAATCAGGCCTCAGATACTGAACTGTGTAACGTTGGAAAGCTGCTTAATTGTTGGTTGCCTCAGTTTCCTGAACTGTAAAATGAGGGTAATAATAACACTTATCTCAGAGCATTGCTGTATTCAATGATATATTTATAATACCCTTAGCACCTAGCCTAGCACATAGTAGGTGCAAAATAAATATGTTTCCTTCAGTTCTTCTGACCTCTTCATTCCACTGAAACTGTTTTCTCCAAAGTTATCAATGATCTCTTAACTGCCAAATTTAATGGCCTTTCCTCAGTCCTTACCCTTCTTGATTCTTCTTCCTCCTTTAAAACTGCTGATCACCAGATAACTCCCAAATCTTCATATCTGGTCCCATATTTCCAACTGTTTGCTTTAAAATCTCCTTCTTGTCATCCCTTAGCATCTCAAATTCCATGTGTCTAAAAGAGAACTCAATAGTTTTTCCCTAAATCTTCCCTCTTCTTAATATTCCTATTTCTCATATCCTTGATGCTCTCTTCTCTCTATGTTTGAGGCACTACTTGCTCCTAGGTCTCCACACACCTGACTGCTCCTTCTCAGATACTTCTATGGTTCATCACTCAGGTTTAGTTTTCATAGGTTGTGGGTGTCCCCCATAGCTCTGACTTGTGCCCTCTTCTCACTCTCTTTTGCTTCACTTAGTGATCTCATTATCTCCCATTGATTAAATTATCATCTCTATGCTGAAGATCCCCCAATCCATTTGAGTAGTTCTAATCTTTCTCCTGACTTCCATTCCTACATCTCCAAATGCCTACTGGACATCTTGAACTAGATGTCTTATAGTCATATTAAACTCGATATGTTCAAAACTCAACTCTTTACTTATCCCTTCAACCTCCCCCCTTTCTAACTTCCTTATTCCACTATCCTCCCAGTCACCTAGAGTCATAACCAAGCTGTCATCTTTGACTTCTCACTCTCTGTCACCCATCATATTTAATTAGTTGCCATATCCTATTATTTTTACTTTCACAACATCTTTCTCATACGCCCCCTTCTGTCCTTAGACACTGATGCCACCTTAGTGTAGGCCCTTATCACCTTACTACTGCCCTTATAAAATTCTGCTGTTCTGGCTTTCCTGCTTTAATTTTCTCCCTGCTCTAGTCCTTCTTCCACTCAGCTGTCAAACTGATATTAAAGCTCACATCTCATCATGTTATCTCCCCACTGCTTCATTCATTCAATTCCAATAGCTTCCTATTACCTCCAGGATCAAAAACCAAACCAAATCAACTAAGAAAACCTTCTGTTTGGCTTTTAAAGCCCTTCACAACCAGGTCCCTTCTAATCTTTCCAGTTTTCTTACACTTTCCTCCACTCCATATACTCTGTGCTCTAGTGACACTGGCTTCCTTGCTATTTCTTGCACTCTAACTATATCTCCAGATTCCAAACATTTTCTTTGATTGTCTCCCATACCTAGATGGTCTCCCTCACCATCTCTACCTCCAGGCTTCTTTCTGTTCTCTGCCAAAGTCCTTTCTCTTGGAATAAGCCTTTCCCAGTCAACATTAATCCTATTGCCTTCCCTATGAGATAATCTCAAACTTACCCTGTCTATATCAAATAACTAATACATAGTTATTTGCATGTTGTCTCTACAATTAGATTGTAAGCTTCTTGAGAGCAGGATTGTTTTTTGCTTTTATTTATATATCTAGTGCTAAGCACAGTATCTGGCTCATAGGAAATGCTGAATAAAAGCTTACTGACTTGACTTGAAATTTTCTGACTGTTTCAGCTAACTACTGTGCCATTATGAATTTCCTGCATTGTTTCTGACACAACTCATAGATACTACTTTAGTGTATTTTCTGATGTTTTTATTCTAAGTTTCTCTTATTCCTTTTTTTTTTTTAGACTGAATCCAATATATTCTTGGGTTTGCCCAATCCATTCATTTTCCAGATGAAAATGAGAATCAGCTAAATAAAGTACTATGACCAGGTTACATAGGGAGCAAAGAGCCTTCTGGCTCAAAATCCCAGGCTCTTTCCACTGCATTCTGGGTTGGAATACACTGGAACACTGGACAGTAATATCATGAATAACTTGCATGACTATAAAAGAAGGGTCAGTCACATAGTAAGCATGTGAGATAACTGATGGACAGGTCAAGAGATAAAATGGCTTTCTAGCTTGCTACCTACATTACTTGGGAAGCCACTTCACCTGGGCATCAGTTGCATCAACTGTGGAATGCAGAAGTTGAATTTCATTCCAGTTCTGAATCTAATTATCTTATGAACACAGTACCCTCAAAATAAAAAACTAAAGAAACATGCTCCACTTCAGAAGAGAATTCACGGAACAGCACTGACAAGATGAGAAGGTATGAAGGCTTTACTATGTATGCCAGTAGAGGGAATACTGGTACCAGGGAAAGTATGGATCATTTGAAACATACATGCACAGCATGTGGATTCATACATTCATTACTAGGCTTTGTTTAAATTTAAGAACAGGAAGTAGTCCTTTGCTAGTTTTAAATGTCTAGAAAATGCTAAAAACTTGGGTCCTGAAAACAAATGGCCAACAAGAATTTGGTGTAGTGTCAAAGTAATTAATTAGCATCAGTGCTGACACTCAATAAATCTTCTACATATAGCAGATGTTCCAAAATATTTAATCAGCAGGTTTTCTTGTTGACAAATTTATCATTGTTTCCTAGTAGTATGAATAAGATGTGTGTTGGTAATTCTAGTACAAATCTTTGCATTTAGTTTTAAAAGAAGGTAGTAAGGAAAGTTGTACTTCTTTTGACACATCTAGAGTAGGTGACGTAGGTGTGGATTCTTTAGCTCACAAAGTTGATCTGTTGGCCAAGAGACTATATCATGTTGATGAATATCTAGGATTAAGGACTATGCACATATGGGAAAACCCTACTAACTCATGCTGTTCCAATACTTACAGCTATTTTTATTTTTGCAAAGAGTATGCCTTCAGAAATTGTATTAAATCAGAACATACCAATTCCTGACAAAAAAGTCAATTTTACAGTCATGGATTAGTTTAAGACACTGGATGAATGCAACTCATTGGAATTTTTGATGATAAAACCATAATACTACAGAAATTTTTATCAAAATTTTGGGCATGGTATGAGAAGCAGATTGACATAGTAGACAGAAAGCCAACCTTGAACACAGGAAGACCTAGCTTGTAGAGAAGGTGGATGTCTGCACTCGTAAAGAGCATGTGCTCAGGGAATAATCCCTATATCAATGAATTCTTAAGTCCAATCCTTATCCCTTGGGTACTGTAGTCTTGGCAACTGCTGGTACAGAATTAAGAGTAGAGCTGGTGTAAATGTGTATGAGATCGACTGGCAGAGTAACAGATGACATTTAGCTTTTTTCAGAAAGATTTAAAGAGGCTAGAGAAGGATAGTTTAATATTTTCAAAGGAAAAATAGATTGAGAGATAAATCTACTGTAGCTCTTGCCTTATCTGCAGGTGTTAGTCTGGCCCAGGGTTTGTCTGCTCGGCGGTCGTAGTCAGGAGAATCAGTGACCTCGACATACTCATTAAACCGAAGAATCCTTCTCGCTTGTAGCTCTGCCACTGTTGGTCTCAAACTGAGCTATAAAAGAGGAAGAAACAAGGAAAGTTCAGCCAACGATGTACAGCCACAGGGCAACAATGTTGTCTATAGAGAGCACTTCAGAGTTATTGTTAAACAAGGTCACTTTCAGGTATCAAGAAAGAAAGAAAAAAAGCAGTGCCTTGGGATTCTCTAACAAGAACCAGAACGCAGCATGACCTAGTTTTTGAGTCTATAAAAATCATCATTGTAAGATGAGTTTCAAAAACCTTCTGGTTACTGTCTATATATTATGATTTTTTTTTCTAAATCACTCAGCTCTGAGAAGGCTGTCTTTGGTGTCATTAGGGATACATGAAATGCATATAACAAGGATAAGAAATAAGAGGCTAGTTTGGGGACTGAACTATTGGAATGAAAACATGAATATTTTCAAATATCTAACATTTTGGAAATAAGGATCTAAGAAGTATGGTACAATAGGAGTACTGGGTAGGGAGCCTGAAAACACTAAATAAGTGACTAAGCAAGTCTTTTAACCTTTGGGCTTCAGTTTCCTCTTCTGTAAAGTAAGGGAGTTAAAACAGATGATTTCTAGGTTCCCTTTTGAGATTAATATTTTATAATTCTTTGTCTATATCACCAGTTTCAAATGGACTGATTCTACTCTGTAAAATTTTTAACTTTGATTGTTATAAATCCATAATATACTCACAAACCTGGGAAAAAGAAATACCCAACAAGGTGGCTACCCAGTGCAAAACTTTTCATAGGATAAGGACACCCTGGCTTCACTATAACCTATGCCTTCTCTGCCAGTCCTAGCTGGACACCTTAGCAACTCTACACTGATTAGGTGGAGTTCGAGTGAGGAGAGTGGCACAAGTGAGGAGGAAAGAACAGCTAGAGATTTGTTTAAGAGACAAGACAGGGAGTCTCAGACCTTTGTGAACACAATTACTCAACCAGCTTTCTACTTTGAGACATTAGTTCAACGAAATGATCATAGCACAATTTAAATTATATGAATTCTACTCTCTCTAGCTGCTTTTCAGTTCAATGAATATTGCTGATTATCCCCAGATCATGACAAGTTTGAGGAAAGCGTAGAAATGACAGTGACAGATTGGGAGAAATTTGGCTTGCTCAAGTCTTAAAGGGACTTTACGACAAAGGTAATATATTCTAAAATATTCTAAGCTTCTAAATTGATACTAATACATATGCATATGTATACTATTACTAATACTAATTTCATACAGGAAAAGACCAGGCATAATGCTGCCACTTCAGTTTCATGATGTTCTTGTCACAGATGGGATGTGTCTAAGATGTGTCTAATAGTCTTAAGATTACTGCAATACATTCTTCTTGATGTATGGTATGATGGAAAGAAAGCCAAAATTGCGTCAAATTCTATCTCTATTATCTTCTATTTGTGTGACCATAGGGAAATCATTTAACCTCCCTGGGGCTTGGTTTCCTCCTCTGTTAAATTATGGGCATTGGACTAATTTGGAGATGTCAAACATACAGCCTGTGAATATGGCAGGACCAGTTTCAAAAGTAATTGGGAAATATTTAACAAAACAAATAAAAATACAATATAGATAATATTAACATGTGATTTTCTAACTTCATATGTCCTTTTGGGGATCTTATGTAACAATTAGTGGTCCCCATTTCTACTTGAGTTTGATACCACTGAGCTAGATGACATCTGAGCTTGACTATGATTCGGTTATGGTGAACTGATGTCTCTTCATAAATGTATTGTGGTATAAGCAAACATCACTGCTAGGAGACCAGATTTCTCTTACTAATTGCACTATCCATGTAACTTTAGGCAAGTGATTTAACCTCCCTGGGTAAATTCATGGCTAACTCATCTATAAAATTAAGGGACAAGATTCATTCTATGACAGAAGTTAGTGACCCAAGTCCTTCAGCAGGGATCTGTGATCCTACCAAATACCGGTGATGATATTTGTAAGTAGGTGCTACCATCAATAATCCATTCCTCATTATCTTATCTGCCCAGCTAGTGACAAAAGAAAGTGAGCAGTCACCAAAGGGTCCCTAAAGAGCATCTTTAGAACCTCTGGTAGCCAGCAGAGTCCTTTTTCATACAAGGTACTAGTTCTATTTTCAACTTGTTTTCTTTGATTTCTAGTTCATTGAGAAGGTGTTTACTAAATATATGGATTTAAATGATGAAATCATCTTAAAATGCAGTTGCAGCATCATTTTCATAAGAAGGAAACATTTTGCTCAGTCTTTTTCACACTGCTTTTTCCACGAATTACTGAAAACAGAGGCCAAATTTTGTTCCACAATCACTTAACCTGCAGTAATAAATACAGGTTTATTTATTTCTCTGTAAAATGAATGAAGAGAGACAAAGTTTCTTGGGTCCCACTCAATGAAAGCAAGTTACTGAGGATAGCTATCACAACTATGACGCAAATTGTTTAGCCAAGGATTTAGAATTAGGAATACTTAAATCCTAATCCTACTGCAAGCACTTATTAACCAAGGCAAGTCACTCAATCTGTTAGTCCAAGTCTCCTCATAGGTAAAATGGGGATATTAATAACACCTGCCTCACAGGGTTCTTAGGAAGGTCAAATGAGATAATATCTGTGAAGTGCTGTCTAAATTTCAAAGTAGGATATAAATGCTATAGAGGTTTCTGTTATTATTTTTAATGAAAATAATAATTTAGTTATTTATAATGCAATATATAAATATCAAAAATATACATGTTTTATTTTTAAAAGATTTGTTTTTCTCTTTATAGAAAAATTGGCTTAAAAAGTCAATTAAAAACCAGAATTCTATTTCTATAAATTAGTGCAGTGGTTCTCAAGGTGTGATCTGGTGACCTTTTAGGGATGGTGTCCTCCTTTTAGGAGGTCTATGAGATAAAAACTATTTTAATTTCTAACATGGAGACCAAACTTTTTAACTATTCTATTGAAAGATATAACCCACATAAACAAAAGCACTTTGAGGGGTCTTTAATAATTTTTTTAGAGTATAAAGAGGTCCTAAGACTAAAAAGTCTGAGAACTACTGCATTAGAGTTAACAACTGCCTGAGCTATAGGAGATTTAAAAAATTTTTGTTATTTGGGGAGTACACTTTACTAGGAAAAACCGATTAGCTAGGTCAGGGGTGACATTTGAATTCAATCAAAGGGCCTCATTTGAGGACCTAGAGGGCCACATGTGGCCTCGAGCCCACAGGTTCCCCACCCCTGAGCTAGATTATGCAGTAGAAATGATCATAGGACCATCAGTTGAGAATTAGAGGGAACCTTAGAGGTCAAGTCCAACCCTCTCATTTTATAGATGAGGAAACTGAGGCATGCAGTGGTTAAGTGACTTGTTCAGATTACATAGCTATTAAATGTCTAAGGAAGGATTTGAACCCAATCTAGTGCTATACTCACTATACCATGATTCACTCACATCTTCTATCAATGGTATATTACTCAGAATTCCAAGGACTCAAATGTTTGCTTAAAATTCTACCTTGGTTCTATGGAAAAGCAAATTTATTTTTAGAGCCCATTTACAAAAGTTTCCTGCATAGGCATACCAAGTAACTAAATATAAACATAATAGAAAATCCTTTATTTTATGGATAGGGGTGTGTGTGTGTGTGTGTGTGTGTGTGTGTGTGTGTGTGTGTGTGTGTGTGGATATACTTGTATAACACACACAGAATGATTTTAGCATGTTGTCTAAATAAATATTGGGAACTTTTTTCACAGGATCCACTTAATGACATTTGTGGCTGTAAGAAAGAAGGGAGCTAGGTGGTGCTGAGGACATAATGTGAACACACGAAGACACAAAGGCATGCACTACGACACATCCGTCACCTTTCTGCTGAGTCTGCGTTTCAGTTCCATTTTTGCTTCCTGTTCTTCTTCTTCATTTTTTTCTGTTTATTGGTATAAAAAGAGTTAAGGTATGACTATTTAGGTACAACAGAAAAGCAGATGAGAGCATTATTATTTCCACCCTGACAAATGACCCCATGTTTCAAAAGAAGAAATAGACTATATTTACTTAGAGAGGAACTTCACCAGGCCACGGGAGAAGGTGGGACTTTATCATTAAGCCTAAGTAATATAGACAAAAAATATTTTGCAACTTATTATCAATAGTACATAATTTCAAATGATGAAGGCATGTTGGTTTATAATTAAAACAACACAACCCAGGAAAACGATGACCCTGGATTAAGCCGCCTAAAGGGAGGCAAACATGTTTAACGAATGGCCCCAATGCAGATTTCTTCAGTAATGGATAGTGCTGGACCTGGAATCAGAGTTGAGTTCAAATCAAGCCTCAGCTGCATGGCCCGGGGCAGATCACTTAAACCTCTGTCTTCCTCAGTTTCCTCATCTGTAAAATGATGCTAATAACAGCACATACATCCCATGGTTGTTGTGACATTTGTAAAAGTTGTGGTAAACTGCAAAGTACTATATAAATACTGGCTATGAATATTATTCGTATTGCCTAAATTCTTTTCTCTTTCTTATTCTTTAACTTTAGATCATTTTGCTGAGTGAGAATTCTTAAGATGGCCATGGGAGGTTTGACTTGTTTGGCCTCCAGATGGCAGAACTGGAGGCAATGGATACAAAGGGGTAGAGAGGCAGATTTTGACTCGATATCAAGATAAACTTTCGAATAATTAAAGCTATCTAAAACTGGGATAAAGTCTTTCAGAAGGTAATAGGTTTTCCTCAACAGTGTTCTTCAAGAAAAGGATGGACGATCAATTGTCACAGTTATTATAGATGTGTGGGTTGTAGTAGAAGGCCTCTAAATCCCTTCCAAATCTGAAATTATGGGATTATGAATTTGGCCAAATCATAAAAAATATATCAAAGACCTCTTTGCTTTTGCCTCAGTTTTACTCAGGTTGGTTTGAAAAAAAAGATGTAATCCAACTATTTAATTTATTTATTATTTCTATTTATCTAATTATCGTTCTTCTTTCGGCTCTTCACTTTGTGTGGTTGTCTTAATGAGGCAGGTAATCAATGGAGAAAAGGGCTTTTTGGGGGGAGAGGAGGGCTTATGTGTAGTAAATCCAATATGACTAAGAAAAATCATCAGCTCATGTAGGAAAGCTTATTCTTAGGGGCAACCTAAATGGGATAATGCTAAGACAAATAAAAAAATAGAACTGGATACATTTTATTGTATCCAGTATATTTGAATTACTAAATTGTCATTCCAACCAAACTCTATTTGTTATTTTCAGTCTTCAGATTCTCTAGAACTAGCAGATAACCAATTCTCTTGATGTTTTCATAGGAGAAAAGGTCTTAAAAGGTGGTAAGGCGAGCCATTATATGGTAACTTGTGATTTTCTCTTTAAAGGGAGTTTTCCAAGGCCTTTTCCAATTCAAGGCATATAAGCTATCATAAATCTATCTACTGGCAAAGCCATCATCTATCTTTTAAAAGAATGTGGTCAGATTTATGAGATTATTGGGGGAAAACTGTTCTATAATTTGAAGGAGAAAGGGGAATCTTACAGAATTCCATGACTTATCATTTGATAAATAATTTGATAATTACTTGACTGCTGCCTTCACTATTTCATAGTTAATCCTAAGAAATGAGAAGAGCTTTCAGCTGATAGGTTCAGAGATCTTGAGCTGGAAGTGACCTCAGAGGCACCAAGTCCAAGCTGGTCCTCTGACTGCAGTATGAGTCCTCTTTCCATTGGAAAGCACATGGCCTCATTTCATCATGGGAAATGACCAGCAGGTCTGAAAAAGGATCAACATTTAGGCATTGCTGCTAAAATTACAGACCATGTAAGGGCTAGTAAACATGACATAATTACACAGAAATTATATTTATTTTTCTGTGGCATCTGACACTTTTGTTTTTCAAACCATATTGGTTCTACAGAGTCCTCCCCCCCAAAAAAATTTCTACACCCAAAAACTCCAAAACAAGTCTTCAAGTTTTCTTAGTACAATGTCTCCCTTGTTACTTTTTAAAGCTTTACGTTTATGACTTTGGGCAAATTTTTAACATAAGAAAGGGCAATTTAGAACCTTGAAAATCTCCCAATTATGAGGTTACTCATTTGTGTCAAAAAACATAAGAACAATCTCATACATTTTCCATTTTTAATAATAAAATAGGCAAATTGTAGTATAGATAATGAAACTGCCACCATGGAAATTTCATAATGGAAACTTTGCATTTATTTTTTCTTTTCTTACTGGGAAATAATGACTAAAAGGCATTAAGATATTATGTGTGACTAAACAAAACAACTATTCTATTTGCTTACTTAATATGTCAAGCTCAGTATTATTATTCCTTCTTTAATATTTAGAATTTCAATTTACTTCTAAAAAATATGTTAGGAAGAGAGAAAGCAAATATTTCTCACTGATATACTTTACTCAAATAAAATGATTTCAAATAGAAATTATTACAGGATAAAAAAATAAAAACTACTTTTGTTCTGTGGCCCAACTGGAGTCAAACATCTTTGATAAAAGGTTAATTTTTTTCTCAGGAATACACTTATGGGTTATATTGCTTTTTCCACCAAATGTATATCCACTAAATTAAAATAATCTATTCAGAAATTTTTTTTTTAAAAAGTCTTTAATACAAACAGTTGCCTTATCAGGACAAACCAACCCAAGTGATACTGATATATGAGAATCAGTTTGAGAAATTGGACTTGTTTAATCTGGGAAAAGAATCAAAGGACACTGGGGGGAATCAGGGGATATGATATATCCCTTCAAGTTTCCAAAGGTTTGCCAATGTGGAGGATGATTTAGACTTACTTTGTTTCTTCCTGAAATATAGGAAGAATATAAGAAAAAAAGGTCAATATAAGAAAAAAACTTCACAGAAATTACAACTATGCAAAAACAGAATGGGCTTCCACAAGAAGAGGTAGTTTCCCTATTCTTGAATATCCTCAAGTAGAGGCTATAGTATATATTGGGTGTATCACAATGGGGATTCCTTTCATATGTGGGTTAAACTAGTTACCTCCCTTTCGACTCTTGAATTGTGTGATTCTGTATAAAACCTCTGATGAAAATGAAATAAGTGAAAATAGTTCAGATATGTTGTTTGGTTGTTTTCAGTTGTGTCTGACTCTTTGTGACCTTATATGGGGTTTTCTTGGCAAAGATACTGGCACGTTTTGCCATTCCCTTCCCTGGTTCATTTTACACGAGGAAACCAAAGCAAACAGGGTTAAGTGACTTGCCCACAGTCATACTACGAGCAAGTGTCTGAACTCAGGAGGCTGTCTTCCTGCCTCCACGCCTGGTGCTTTATCCACTGCACTACCTAGCTGACCTAGTTCAAATTAGAGTTCTAGAACACAGGGGGTGAACTCTGCAGACCACTTATTGGAAAACACATATTAGGGTTATCTAGGTTCTACTGAATTTGTATTTGTTTAAAGATTTGCCAATTACATTTCAATCCGGTTCAACAGCACTGGGAGCAGGTCATGACTTTGACACCTTTGATCAAGAAGATCAGGAAAAGATGGCCATGGTTTACTAGACAGCTCAGAACAACTTGGGTCCATGTCCCACCTCTGATATATTCTGGCTGTATGACCCTGGGCAAATCATTTGATTTCTTAGTAACCCAGGCAACTCATTAAGATCATAAATGGTAATATGCATTGATGGGAGGGAATTCTTAGTGGGGACAAAATCCCCATCTCTTTCCAATAAAAATAGGACTTGACTTTCCACCCTCAAGCACTTTGTTAATATTGATAAATTCTTTCCCCAAAAGGACGTCTATATTTATAGTAAGGAATAGTTAATTGTCAAAGATAAAGTCAAAATTAACTACTCCCCTCATTTCCTCCTGCTACTAAATCTAGGTAAAATAAAAACAACCTAAAAATCAAACTAGTTTTCAATAGAAGGAACAAATCACTGTGACTTTAAAGAGAATCTGTTAATTATCCAAATCTTTCATCCAGATTATACAACCTGGTGGTGGATAGTGATCTTCAGTGAGCCAATTGCAGAAAGCATGTGACTCATTTAGGGGCTTTAGCTAAACACACCTGAATCACATGAAAATTAGCATGTGACATCAGGAATTGATTTCCATATATTTGCATAATTCTGCTTCTAAGAAGAGTAGAGGAAGCAGGATGGGGAAGAAAAAAAAACTCCAATAACCTCCTTGTTTGAACTTTGATCTAATAAGATATTAGGCCTTCCAAAAACTCTTTTTGCAAACAGTTTTAATTCTTAAAATTTATTTTAAAAAATTATTTTCCAGTACACACTTAATTTCTTCCAGATGCTTCATACTTTAATTTCCTAGGAAAGCTATTCCCTTATTAACAAGGACAGAAAACTTCCACATTTGTCACAAATAATTCAGAAGCCAGTTTTATGAAAAACACAGTGATAAAACCCTGTGAATATTAGACTTACTACCAAGAGACACAGACATTCTTAGGAGTGTCCCCCATAGCAAACACGGTATATTTGGTTCAACAGCTGTAAGCACTTAAGGGAACCTACCTAGAAAGTTTAGTGACATTTTGTGGAGAAGGCTAAGGCAGAAAGTGCCAGATGTGTAATTCCACTGATACAGAGAACTCCTGGACAAAGAAACCTCTGCCAGTGGAGGTCAGCACCCTCTCTGCAACTTACAATCTTTAAGAGTTGGATAGAATGCATACAGATTAAGTGACTTGCCCTGGGTCACACAGACACTATGTGCCAGAAGAAGGACTTGAATCTGGCTCCTGCTGGATTTGAAGTCAGCTCTCTATCCATTATACCATACTACCCCAGAAGCTAAGAGGCTTGTTGAATTTGCTCTAAGGATATCAGCAAAGAGGTATGCTTTAATCTTTAGTTATTAATTCAATAGGCCAGTAATAAAAAAGAGGTTTTTCTTTGTGAAAAAAAAAATACACAAGATTTTGATGGCCTACTGGTTCTTTTTCTCTCATTTGAAATGAGTAGTTCCATTTGCCTTCCTGGCAGTGTTGTTTAGGAAAGAGATTTATTTGAACAGTTTATGGGGTACACAACACAAAAAAAGAACCTCACAATCATAGTGCTTTAAAATAACTTAAGTTGCCACTGTCACAAAATAAGAGACTAAGGCGCCTCATTCCCCATTGAAGTGAACGGAATGTAAATAATTGAAAATAAACACAAAGCTTAAAATCATCTTAGGATACAGCTTCTCAGCTGCAGCCCATCTTTTCTACTTCGTTTTGTGCTTGCAGGTCACTTGAGTCTGTGGAGCTTGCAAAGTTCATAATTGCTCTGGGCAGGATTCAAATACAGACTTCAGAAAAGCTACCTGCTGAATGACTTTGAAATAAATGATGATTTAATAATGAGGGGTGATACCGGGGTTTATAAGGGATTATGACTCCTATGGTTGGCTTGCCACTCATTTTCAAAATGGCATTTGAAGAGTTGAATAGCTTGGCTCAAGAGCTTTTTCAGTCTGAGAATGTCAGAAGAAATATCCACACTGAGTCTATTAACTCTCATTCTAGACATTCTTGGAATAGTCAACAACAGTCTTAGAGAATTGCCTAGAGTGCTGAGAAGTTAAGTGATTTGCCCAAGGTTACACAGTCAGCGCCTGTCAGAAGTAGGACCTGAACACATGATCTGTCTCCCTGGTTCCACACTGCCTCCCCTTTCACAATTTTATGGATCCTCCTCGCATCATTTCCTTTTGTTATATTTGGCCTTTCTGACAAGATATTTGGAAAAATACATCAAAATTAAGGACTTGAGTCCTTATTTTTACCTATAAGAAAACATTAAAAATATAAAGGACTTTGTAATACCTGTGGATTTCTTTCACCTCTGCTGCTTTTCTCCTCCATTAGTATTAATTATGGGATTTTGTTGTTTCTGTTATTTAGTAGTTTCAGTTCGACCTGACTCTTTGTGACTGCATTTGGGGTTTTCTTGGCAAAGATATTAGACTGGTTTACTATGTTCTTCTCCAGCTTATTTTACAAAACAGAAAACTAAGGCAAACAGAGTTAAGTGACTTGCCCAGAGTCATACAGCTAGCAAGTATCTGAAGCCAGGTTTGAACTTATGAAGTTGAATCTTTCTGACTCCAAGCCTGGCACTCTATCCACTACACCATCTAGTGGTCCTTCTTTCTAGATAACGGATTTCATCTTTTCTACCTCATAACAGAATAAAGAAGCAAATTAGAAGCAAAGGGGAAGAGAGTCCTACATCAGAGAATACTGAACATCAAAAAATGATTACTGGCAGCATCACAAGGGAGGTCATATAAAAGACTAAAAAAATAGGCACACGTATGTAAATTGAATAATCTGGGACCAACAGCAGTAAGGGGAAACCCCTACATATACCTCAGTAGTTTTGGAGAATACCATTATATATCATAGTAACTAATGTTCATTATGCCAGTCATCAAGAAAAAGAAAAATTATGTTTATTTATATACCCTGTTTCAGAAGGTGGGGAACATATAAATACATCTTAGATTTCCTTAACGCAACTTAAATTTAAAAACCAAGTTTTTGCACTTAAAGTAAGCTAAAGTTATTTGGAAATACCTCATTCCCTAATGACACTGAATAAAAGGCTGTGTGACTTTGGACAAAACCTAGATCAATGCCTAAAGCAGTTCTGACAGAAATTAAGTCAGAAGTCATATAGTATATAATTTTAGAAGTTTTATCATGAAGTAAAAATCATATTTTTCTGGAATTACACTCTCTCTATTTACTAGAATATGATGACTTTATTGTGGCAGTGATATGCTGTGATCATTAGTGGAACTGGTCAAAATGTTTATTGGCTGATGAAACCTATTTCCCAGGGTACCAAGTATAGGTGACCCAGTTAAAACAGTCTTTGTTTGGAAGATAATTTACAATAACAGTTATTGTTGTACATGGTCATTTAGCTAAGTCAGACTTTCCAGGATGCCACTTTGTACCAGGGAAAGGCCAGGGAATCTAGATGGAATACATAGGCTCATAAATCACAGAAGTACAATGGGGGCTTTGGCACTTTCTTTTGTTGATCGACTGAAATAATAAATGTCAGAAATTATTCTCTCGACCTTCCTTTCATTTTCCCCACATTATTATTTCTAGAAACTATAGATTATTAATGTCTCTCCTGCCAGGCTTGAAAACAATTCTTTGGGTCCAGAATAAACAACACACTTGGATGACCTTAAAGAAGGAAATTAGGACAAGGTTGGTATCAAACCCAAACCCTAATTAGGAAGTTACTCCCTTCCTCTGACATCCAGGAAGTCATGGCATCTCCAATTCAGTATGGGAAGGCAATAGCTATATAGTGAGACTGTTGCCATAGCTGAGGAAGCTACAGTGCATGAGAATATGCAATAGAAAACCATGAATATTCATAAACAATGGAAGTAATGATAGGGAGAGTTAGGATTATCTGCCATGGTAGATCCTTCCCATGACCAGTCTTTTTCTATTTCTTCAGCATCTTTTAAGTGATGTGGGACTCAATTCAACTAGACATACTCCCTGTCCTATAGGAACTTTCAATCTTTGAGTTTGTTTAAATGCTAGTCAGTATTGGATCCTATCTGAAATCCTGTAGAATAAAATTTTTTCTTCTCTCATTTGGGGACTGTTTCTTCCCCTCTCTGAAATTGGCTCGTGTGCGCAGTGATTGAGATTTATCTGAAGTTCTTTAATTTTCATGAACAGTGCTGTATTTTATTTATGCTAAATAAATAAATGAGGTAGGGGATGGAAAATAGTTCTCCCCCCTAAAAATAAGGGATAACATGCAAAAAATCCAAGAGAACGAATGGCAACCATTTTCATGATTGTTTGTTGGGTAGTCACAGTAATAATCCCAGCTGCTAGGTAAATATACCAGGAAATGGCACTAGAAAGATGTCTCATAGTGGAGAACAGTTTAACCAACATAACTCAGACCCCATGTCTGAAGGGGCTTTTCCACAATGCCAGTGATTTCTTATCACTTTAAAGTGATAATAAATAATAAAGTGATTAAAGTGGCAATCAGGGGGTTTGCCCACTTCAGCTCTTTGGAATTTTACATGCTACAAAACCCTTGGAAAAGTCAGTTAATAAAATGCAAAATGTAACTAGAATGGGGATAATTCATTAAAAAATTTCAGCTGTAGAGCTCACTACTGTTAATAGCTGCGCTGATCTAACATGGCAGAATGAAAAGCCCTTCTCTACTATTTTTATAGCGATAAAAAAACACTAATATCAACACTCCAGTGTGGAGAAAAATGTCCCCCAAAGAAAGGGTAAAGTAAATGAGAAGAGCACCAGGAAATGTCTAAGTTCTCAGAAATCAGGGATACTCCTCCAGGAGAACAGAGAAAGTGTAACAAAGGGAAAGAAAGCATTGTTTTCCTCATTATTCAAACGAAATCTAATTATTTGTTTGACAAATTTCTTTAAATGTGACAAACTATACTATTAGCTACAACACAGAAAGGTTTAATTTGTTCTTTTGGCTTTTTTTTTTAAGATACAAGGGAGTAAACTCTTTCCATTTTTATTTTATAGAGAGGTCAATTTTGACTTATGGGGAGGTTCAGTGAGCAAGAATACATAGCCACATATTTTGTCATTTTCAGATAATTGAGTCATGGATTATGGTAAAAGATTGAAATTCACTCTGTAGCACAGAAGGCCTTATTTTTATAATGTGAAATACAAAAACAAGAAATATCAGTTGGGTTATATAAAGAAAAAGAGGCAGTGTAACTTAGAGGATAGATTTCTGGGCTTAGAGTCAAGAAGACCTAGGTTCCAATCTTGCCTATGACACTTCCTAACTTTATGTCCCTCAATAAGTGACTTAACCTCTATGAGAGAAGTACTATAACACGGTCAAAAGGGTGCTGGATTTACAGTCAGAGAATCTGGGTTTGAATCCTAATTCCCATACTTAGTACTTTTATGACCTTGGGCAATTCACATATCTTCTCTACCCTCAGTTTCTCATCTATAAAATAAGGAGATTAGACTTCATAGCAGCGAAAGTCTCTTTTAGCTTGAAACTTATTGTCCTATGATTTATAATTTCTTTATTAAGTCAAGATCTATGTTGATGAAGGGAGTTGCCATACTAGGAGTTCTATATATGTGAATTAGATCACAGATCTCTATTTGTGTATAAAAGCAATTGAAAATTAACGATTCAAGTAAGTCATTTCAATATTCATCAGTGATTAATAATTAAGATTTCCCAATGATAAGTGGAGTCTGGCACTCTTGGAGGTTATAGAAGAATTTTAAGAATGAAGAATACTTACGTTTTAGAATATTTCTTTGCTCTAGTTCTTCACTGGTTGGCCTCTGGCTTAATCGCCTACAAAATTGAATATGCTAAAATTTAGAAATAAGTACCTCTCATTCATAGAAGTAAAAGAAAAGAAAAAGAAATTATTTAAATATTTTAATGAAAATGTTAAAAATCCAATAAAAAAAACCCTGCCCACATTAGAAGACTCATGCTACTGACCATTAGTTAGTCAATCAACAAGAATTTATGAAGTGTTTACTACATTTCAGGGAGTATACTAGGTAAAAATATAACAAATACCCTTATTCTCGAGAAGTAGTTTATGTTCTAACAAGACAGCAACAAGGATATGAAGATTACATATTATAAACACACACACACACACACACACACACACACACACACACATATAAAACAGAGTGGTAGTTGCTCTGGGGATTTTCTCTGGCTATCTTCCATGCCTGGAATACTCTCCCTCCTTTTTTCTGCCTTCCTTCAAGTCTCAACTAACATTTGACCTTCTGCAGGAAATATTTCTAATTCTCTCTTAATTCCAGTAACTTCCCTCTTTTAATTACTTCCTATTTATTCTGTACATAAATTACCTTGTATATATTTATTTAATGTTGTCTCCCCCATTAGATTGTGAGCTCCCTGAGGTCAGGAATGTCTTTTGCCAATTTTTTATATCTCAACCACTTAGCATAGTGCCTAGCATATAGGAGGCACTTAATAAATATTTACTGACTGATAAATAGGATCAATAACTTTAGAAGTCATTTTCTCATACCCATCATTTTCAGTATTTCACTCACTACTCCAGAGCTAGGGTCAGAACGCACAGCAAAACCACCCTAATCTAGAAAGGGGCTAGTTAATTCACTTAGAGAATCCTTCTGAGATACTCCTTGCATGACCTAAGTGATGGGTTCTTAACCTGGGGTTAAATAGACACCTTATGAGTCCAGTTCTAGGGTCTGACCTTGGTTTGGCTACCAACTTGCAGGGTGACCACAAATAGGTCAAATTATTCTTATCTCCATGTTATTAGGGAGAAGATACTAATGAGTGGCAAGCCACCAATCTACAGGGAGCCAGAAATAGGAGACTGAAAAGGAAAGGCAAGGACATGGATAATGTATGAAGCAGATAATCTTCAACAAGCCACCACTGTGGGTGGGATTTGAGGGGACTTTCCTTCATCTCTCTTTTAAGAATTTATTTTAGAAACTTATTCTGGGTTCAAGGAAGAAAGTCTTCTTCCTGAGTGGGCAGCCAATAAAACTATCAGATCCTGACACTTTTATCCTTGGGCCAGACATAAGGAGTTCTTAGAGGGGTCATACTTCCTCTTTGAGGACGCCTACAAAGACACCTGGCCTGAGCTATGCAACCCTGAGGTTACTCAGCAGTCACAAAAGCTTGAGTTCTGTGCAAGGAAATGAATTCCTCTTCACCTTCCAAAGTTTCTTCACATACACCTCAGAAGGTTACCTTTCATCTGTTTATAATATGCTTCTACTGACAGAGGACAGGGCATGTAGGATTTTTCAGGGATTATAACAATGTTAGGAAATAACTATAGGGTTAATCAACCCTGGAATTAGGAACTCAGACACTCATTCAGTACCAGTGGTAGTAGTGTGACTCAATGCTTTGGGGCTAGGAAGGCCAGAGAGATAATTTCTTACATTTGAAATTATAAGGGGATTTGGATAAGTAGCATAAGATTACTGGACTTAGACTGGAACCAGGACACTAGAGCCAATATCACCATGCTTATATAGAGCAGAACATTAGGCCTTATGGATGTTACAGCAACTTAATGACCTGTAAAACACGGAACGGCTATCAAAGTGCAATAATATTCTTTAAGTGGCCTTTCCTCCAAAACAAGCAATTTCACAACCTAGAACAGTATCTAAAGGACTTCAAAACTTTCAGAATTCATCATTTCTTCAATATTTGTTATTCAGTCATTCAACTTTCCATGACCCCATTTTGGGTTTTCTTGGTGAAGATATGGGAATGGTTTGCTATTTCCTTCTCCACCTCATTTCACAGTTGGGGACTGAGGCAAACAGGGTTAAATGACTTGCCCAAGGTCACACAGCTAGTAAGTTTCTGAAGCCAGATTTGAGCTCAAGAAGATGAGTCTTCCTGATTCCAGGTCTAGTATTCTATTGACTGTGCCACCCAAATGTTTCATTTCTTCAACAAATGGAATTTAAAATGTTTGCTGAATGAAATGGGTCTTTGGTTGGTTGGGGTGGGCTCGAGTGAGGTGGAGGTGCTTTAATTGTGTGAAGCAGTCAGCATTCCATTTAGACTTCAAAAGTTACCTGACAAGCTTTGTTCCAATCTGTTGTCGAATTTCCTGCCTCTCCTCTTCAGAGGTTCGCTGCAAGATATTCTTGTCTTCCAATTCTTTCTTAGATGGTCTGTTGCCAAGTTTGATGGCAAGAGTATCCCTGCGACGTATTTTACTTGCCAATGCACCTGAGGATTGGGAAAGGGTCAAATAAAGAGAAATATACTTTTAACCATCCGTATTCAGGTTACAAATACTGAGCAAGGGCTTTTAACATACTCAAAGATCAGACACTTCCTGAACGTAAATTTTCATTAACATCAGCACGGTAAACTCAACCTAATTTGTCTTGAATAAGATTGGAGAACATAGTAAAAGAATATTCTAAAATATGTTAGGGCATTTAGGGGATAAAAATATCAAGAATGATCTCATCATTATGACAATGTTCCAAAGTTTATTTTGTTATTTGAGTGCCATGGAGATATTAAAGCTTTGTCTATCTTTCCTTCTCAAATCTTAAGAATTAAATGCACTCACCTGTACCCTTGAACAGCCCATTTTCTTCTTTCTCTCTCCTTTCTCCTTCAGAAAAATGCCAATAAAGTTACTAAAGCTAAAAGCACCCTGCTCTACATCACTATATACCCTGAAAAACCTGGCAGCCCTTTCTACCTGAAAGGTGTTCCCTCAAAAGATGACAATTAATTCTAGTTGGGGAGATAATAGTGATGGATGTTGCCTACTGTAAACTGGAAGGAATCTGCTACACAACTATTGAATGTTTAGCTTTGGAATAATTTATTTTTATAAACTATGAAGCTAGATATGAATTAATTCCATAATAAGACTGAATGACTCCACAGACTAGCCTTCTAAAAATTTAAAAACAGCACAATCCTCTCTGCCTATAAATCACAGAGGTAGCAAATTAAGGGTTAAAAATACTTACACGATTAGAAAATCACAAATAGCCACTTGTCCAAAGCAGGTAACCATTTGTGCTCTAAAAGGAGTGATGGTGGTTACCTGCTTTGTACAAGTGGATATTTGTGATTCTCTAATCATGTAGGAATTTTTAACCCTTAATTCATACTCTCCTATAATCTCCAATATCCATTCAGTGTAAAAAGTTTCCGTTAATTCTTCCTTTTAATTCTACTATGAAAAGCAAGTGAAACCTTTAGGCATAAGACTAAAAAGTAAACTGAGCATGAAAGCCCTCCATTCAGGGATGACCAACAGGACAGTCATCTTGAATCACAATGAAAAGGGCTCAAGATAGGAAACTCGTATTCTCTGTTACAGAAACAAACATATACGACTGAGGAGTGAGGACAATCTCTCTTTCTTGAGGGAGCATCCTCTGTGAAGGTTCAACAGCAAAAAAGAATCTGCCAAAAATAAATGTCTTTCATTTGAGAAGGTGATAAGGAAAATATATCAAATTGTATGCTCCCTAATGAGTTGTCTTTTGGTTTTGGAAATTCTCTCCTACCTCATAAGAAACTTACTTTAAAAAAATTATTTCTAATTTATGGAATAAAATAAGCACTTCTGTAACACAGTATAATAATACTTACTTCCAAGAGATATGAAAAGACATTTCCCTCTACTCCTTTGAAGAAACAGAGGTGGGTCCACAGGTGTGGAACACTACATATACTGTCAGATTCTTTTCAACATATTGATCAGTTTAGCTATATTTTCTTGTCTCTTTTTCCTCCTTTATTAAAATACTTTCTTATTAGGGATAGTTTTCTGAGAGGAGCAAAAAGGGGAAGGATACAGAAAGGATTTAAAAAGGAATATCAATAAAAATCTGTTTTCAGAAAGAAATTCTTACTTTCACCACTATCATCCTCATCCTCATCGTCATCATCGTCATCGTCAGTGTACAGAATAGGCCCATCTGAGTCTGAATCATTAGCTTGGTTCTCTCTTCGAACTTCAATCTCTGTGCTGCTGAGAGATTCAGAAGACTCCCCCATCAAAACAGGAATCATGAGTCTTGATGCATCCTTCATCAGCTCTTCTTTGGTTGTCAAACTGTTTGAGAAGCATAAAAACTCTGGTATAGCAGGAATGATACATCCCCACTGTAGAGCCCATGATGCACATTTCCTTCCTTCCACAAGTCTTAGGGCAAGGGACTTAGGGCAATGAGAACATGTCCATATGAACACCATTGGAATTTGAGTCATACCAAAGGGCTCCCACAGGCTAAGCCAAACACTCATTGTGGAAGGGAAAGAAAAAAGGCTATATTATATTATATTTGTGAAACAAACCACTTCCTGGGTGTTCTTATTTTTAAAGAGGAACAGGGTGGATTTGATGATCTCTAAGGTCCCTCCTAGCTCTGGCATTCTATGATTATATAAATGTGGTAAATATAAATTATATAAATGGGATAAAATTAAATTTTGGAAAATGAACCTCTATATCAGTGTGATTCAAGAGAAAAAACAACTAACTGGGACTTACCACACCTTGGTTTCTAAGTCTACCAAGGCCAGTGTGACCACGGACAAATTTTTTAGCTCCCTCCTCCCCATGCCTTAGATTCATTCCACAGAATGCATAGAGTCCTAGGGGAAGATGGGTCCTAATAGAATTTCTTCATTTCCTAGATGAGGAAAATGATGGTCAAACAATTGTGTTAGCTTCTCCCAGAGGAAACTCACGTGTATATAATATGCTCCTTGAAGTAGATAGTGCAATAGTATTTCTATTTTCTAGAACTGAGGTTTAGACATAAATGAATTTGCTAAGGTTTCTAAGTAGCAGAACAGGACTTTAACTCTGAACTTTTTCATCAGCTCTATCTGTTTCCAGGATCATACACTGCATTTGTAAAAAGTGTCCCTGACTACCTCACTAGAATCTAGTGACAGGAAATGAGAAGATTGTTATGACAATTAAATGAGCTCTTTGGTGGTAAGGTGCTATATTGGCACAAAGTGCTATTACCTCACTTTAGAGTGGAGGAAACTCAGATTCAGAGAGGTAAAGACTGATCCATGGTCACCCAGCAAGGAAGCAGAGTCTGTATTTGAATATGGGTCTCTCTCTAAGTCCAAGTTCCCTCCTCTACTCACTATGCCCCTGTAAGGCCTTTGTGGCTCTGTTGAAGTTGTTTACAGATGAAGCTACAAATAAAGTGAAGGATGTGATGATTGATAGGATGCCCTTGTTGGTAGAGTGCCAGGGAAGAAAATTTTTACATTTTAATATTTCAGAGGAAAATACAGTAAAAGCTTGAAAAATCTTAGCAATTATGTGGACCATTTGTCTTCTTTTATAAAGAAGGGAACAGAAAAGGAATCTGTCCTAGATCACATTGATGTAAAGTAGCAGCCAGGTCCTTTGACATCCAAGTCAGTATTCTTTCTTCCACATACCACAATACTTCAACACACACCTCTTTTTTGTATGATAGATCAATCTTTATCTCATCATTCATCACTTGAAATAATAATTAAAAAAACTTTTTAGAATTGATCTAGTTCTTTTAAGTTTTCAAAGCATTCTGAAGTACACTCTTTTCCATAAACCTCAGTTCTAAGAGTTAGGTGAACAGGCATTATTATTTCCCTTTTGTAGATGATAACACAAAGTCTCAAAGAAGTTAAATGATTTGCTTAGAGCAAAGCCCAAACTGGCAGAACTGACAAAGTTTCCTAACTCTGCCCGGCATTTCTTTTAGACTCCAGGGTATTAATAGTTATCACAACCTTGCTTAGGGTCTAGAAACCCAAAGTCTTATAAACTATGATGTAGGTCTCCAGTTGAAACTAAAATGTCAGCAACCTTTAGAAAGGACAAATTGGTTTTAATTCACAATTACAAGTAACCCATAAAATAGTCAGTGCTTTCAGATATTTCTGGAATACATCTACCATTCCTAAATATCATCACCTCAGAATTAAGACAGCTCTAGGAGCCAGACAAGAGCTTGCCAGCAGAATATGACGAATAGAATTTCAGAACTGTTAAGACCTGTATTCATAGAATTGCAGCAACTAACCTTTCAAACTCAGAATACCATATCAGAGCTGGAAGAAACCTTATGGATCCTTTAATCCAACGTTCTCATTTTATAAATGAAGAAACTGATGTCCAGAGATGTAAAATGACTTACCTAAAGACACATAACTAATTAAATAAATTGGACCCGTATTTGTGTTACAAGCAATTTATCCACTGTCAAGCCTGCTCACATTTCTATTCCAATTGGAGGCCCTTTTGATATAGTTGATCAATGAATAAACATTTATTGGACACTTACTATATGCCAGGCAGCTAGGTGGCACAGTGAATGGAGCACTGGGCTTGGAGTCAGGAAGACTCATCTTCCTGAGTTCAAATCTGGCCTCAGACATTTATTAGCTGTGTGACCCTGGGCAAGTCACTTAACCCTGTTTGCCCCAGTTTCTCATTTGTAAAGTGAGCTGGAGAAGGAAATGGCAAACCACTCCAGCATCTTTGCCAAGAAAACCCTAAAATGGGCTCATAAAGAGTGATTAATGCCGTCTCAGGAAGGGAGTGGAGAGGGAGGGGGAAAAGATGCATAGGGAGGAAGGGGAAAAAAAATCTAAGATATATGGAAGTGATTGTAGAATAGTGAAAACAAATAAAATAATTTAATAAAAAAATAAACTGAAAACAACAACAAGACTAAAACAACGGAATGACAACAATATACTAAGTGCTAGTCACTGTGCTGTGAGCTAGGCATACAAAAAGAGGCCCTCATGGAACTCGCAACATAATGGGAACAAAAGTTTTCCCCACTTTTGTTACCTAAACAAGTAATCTAAGTCAAACCACTATTTAAATCCTTCAGGCAGGTCCTGCCTTGGTGGAAGTAGCATGACACAAAATATAATTTTTCTGAGAATGAAGCTAAATCTGTATCTGGACCATTATACTAGGACCCTGGAATTGATCAACCCCAGAACTTGAAAATCTGATAGTAACGTTCATATGACTAGAACGAACCTGAGAAGTTACCTACTCCATTCCTATTTGTTTTGCAAAGACTAAATCTAAACCAAATCTCTGAAATGAAGCAATTTTATTTTTAAAATCTAGCACTCTATTATGGTAACCTTCCCAGTCAGGAAATTCTTTGTTACCATGAGCCTACATCTCTAATATCACAGTTAGGCCCTATTCTGATTGCATCCTCAGTAGTGATAGAGAACAGATGGCTACCATCTTTCAGAAATAATCCTTCAAATATTTCAGCTGAAGAGCAATGCTGTCATCCCTTCTGCCTTCTGCTCCCCTAGTAGTACATCTTTCTTAAGTACTACCTATAAGAATATTAAATGTCTTTGTACACAGACTTTGAAACCCAAGAAATATAAACACGCTTGGAGTCAAAGAATCCAGACTCTGACACAGATTCCCCCAGAGTGCAGGAGAGCTGTAAATCTATTATCCTATAAACTCCACAGGGAATATTAGGTGCTTCTGATAATGTGTTAACTCTGTCAAGTATCTATTTTTAAATATGCTTAAGTAATAAGTACAAAGTATAATTTTTCAAACTTCAAACCCTGTCTTAATTATTTGGAGTCTCTAAGTTTGGACTATATCATGTTTCCTTTCTTACTCAGGCTAAATATATGCTTGGGTAGAATTTAAGCCCCTAATCAATACTAATGGAGGAGAAAAACAAAAAAGGTATTACAAAATCCTTTACATTTTTAGTTTTCCTCATAGGTAAAAACAGTCCCAATTTTGATGTATTTTTTCAAAGCTAGGTGGCTCAGTGGCTAGAGCACTGAGCCTGGAGTCAGGATGACCCTGGTCAAGTCACTCAACTCTGTGTGTCTCAGTTTCCTCCTCTGTAAAATGAGCTGGAGAAAGAAATGGCAAACCACTCATATCTTTGCCAAGAAAAACCTAAATGGGGTCACAAAGTCAGACATGATTGAAATGACTGAACAGCAAAAAAAATCCCATAATTATTACTAATGAAGGAGAAAAGAAAGAAGCAAAGGGGGAAAAAAGCCCACAGGTATTAAAAATCCTTTGCATTTTTAGTGTTTCTTATAAGTAAAAATAAGTCCTTATTTTGATATATTTTCCCAAATGTCTTGTCAGAAAGGTCAAATAAAACAAAATGAAATGATGCAAGGAGGATGCATGGAAGACTGAAAGGAGAAACTTTGATACAATGGATAGAGAGCTGGTTTTAAAACCAGGAAGACAGACCATGTTTCAATCCTTCTGACACACACATTGGCTATGGTACCCTGGGCAAATCACTTAACTTTTCTGTGCTCTGGCAGTTTTCTAAGACTATAAATCACAGAGAAGGTAGTTTTCCCATCCACAACTTTTCTATATCAATGAAATTATGGTTCATTTTTTATTTCTATCCCTTTCTTCTTCACCTGTGCATCTTCTGATGACAGTGCCCAAGACGCTAAAAACAAAAGAGAAAAGTAGCAGGCCCTAATCTGGATAATGTGCAAATTATATTACTGGTAATTAAAAAACTAAGACTTATCTATATCTTATTTTTTAGACCAGTTCAAAGCAAAATAATTTGCTTAGGATAAAACGGAACAAAAGCAGCCCAGTGTGAAGGAAATAACAGGGATTTAATTATTATCTCTATGCTGATAATTCTCAAGTCTACTTATTCAGCCCTAAATCTCCCACTACCTTTCAGATAGCCTGAATTGGATATCCAGTAGATATCTTAAACTCAACATGTCCAAAACAGAATTCATTATCTTTCCCCCTAAGCCCTCTCCTGCTTTCAAACTTTCCTATTACTGTGGAGGGCAATACATTCCTCCCATTCCCCAAGGCTTGCAACTTAGCTGTAACCCTCAATGCCTCACTGTCTTTCATCCCCCAAATATACAATTTTCTGTCAAGTTCTGTTGACTTCATCTTTATAATATCTCTCAAATGAACCCTCTTCTTTCTTTGGATGCTGCTGCCACCCTGATGAGGTCCCTCATCACCTCACACCTGGACTTTTGCAACAGCATGCTGGTGGGTCTGGACGCCACAAGTCTCTCCCCATTCTCCCCAACCTCCATTCAGTTGCCAAACTGATTTTTCTAAAGCGCAAGCCTGCCCATGTCACCCTCATACTCAGTAAACTCCAGTGGCTTTCTATTGCCCCCAGAATCAAATACAAAATCATCTATTTGGTATTCAACAATTTTCTTATACCTTTGTTCAGTTATTTCAGTCATGTTCAACTCTCTGACACCATTTTTGGGATTTTCTTGACAAAGATACTGGAGTGGTTTGGCATTTCCTGCTCAGATGAGAGACTGAGGGAAACAAGGTTAAATGATCTGCCCAGGGTCACACAGCTGAAGCAAACAGAATGAAGTAATTTCCCCAGGGTCACAGAGCCAGTAAGCGTCTGGAGCCAGATTTGAACTCAGGAAGATGAGTATTTCTGACTCCAGGCCCAGCATTCTACCCACTGTGCTACCTAGCTCACTCTCATATGTACTCTTTGGTCCAGTGACACTGGCTGGTCTCCTTACTCTTTCACAAATAAGACATGGCAACTCTTGGCCCTGGGCATTTTCTCGGGCTGACCCTTCTTGCCTTGAATGTTCTTCTTCCTCATCTCTGCCTTCTCTAGCTTCCTTCAAATCCAGTTAAAATTTCACCTTCTACAGGAAGCCTTTCCCAATCCTTCTCAATCCTAATGTCTTCTCTTTCTTAATTAACTGCCTATTTATTCTGTAAATAGCTTGTCTATAGTATATTTGTTTGCTGTCTACCCCATTAAATTGTAAGGGGTATGAAACCGTCCTTTTGTCCTTCTGTCTATCCTCAGAGCTTAATAATATACACTTAATAAATGCTTATTGGCCAACTAATTTGGAGTCAGGTGACCTCAGCTAACATCACAACTGTTGTTTGGCTCCTATGTGGTTTTTTTGGAAAATCACTGCACCTCAATGATCCTGTTTCCTGTGGTTGTACTGGATGACCTTTAGGTCCATTCCAATTTGAAATCTCATTCCCTTGTGAAATTGATTTTTAGATGAGCAGAAAGGGAGAAAAAATAGGAAAGCAAGAAGGTTTTAAGCACTGAAAATGGCTTGGTTATAACATGAAGTTCACTAAAAATAAATGAGTACCATACTATATACCCTTTGCGATCACCTCCCACTCAGGGAAAGAAGATAAGGCTCAAGCAGATTCGTCTATTGTTCTGTCTCCTTGCTTACTAAATCATTCATAAAAATACAGGATACAGAATATGCTCTTTAACTTGGCACTTGACCAAGACTCTTCCTGATCTGGCTCTGTCTCATTTTATCTCCCAGTACTCTTCTAGATGAGCAGCTAGGTGGAACAATGGATGGAGAGTTGGGCCTAGAGTCAGAAAAACTCATCTTCCTGAGTTCCAATCTGACCTCAGACACTTACTAGCTGTGTGACCCCAGGGAAGTTACTTAACTCTATTTGCCTCAGTTTCCTGATCTGTAAAATGAGCTGGAGAAGGAAATGGCAAACCACTCCAGCATTTTTGCCAAGAAAACCCCAAATGGAGCCATGAAGAGTCGGACACAACTGAACCACAACAACAGAACTCCTATATTCAAATCCTCAGCACCAACAAGACTGGCTACTTAGTGCTGGAAACACAGAACTTTAGAACTGGAAATAACCTTATACACGATCTAATGCAATCCTTATTTTCTGACAGATGAGCAGACTGAGGCCTGGAGGGATTAAGAAATAGTTAACATTGTAAGCACTTGTTGACTGACTGACTGTCCAATGGGCAGAAGGAGGACTCGATAGATCCCAAGGCTTCTTGATTCCTTGATTCTTGATTCAAAGTGCACGTTGCACTTTGAATGGAGTCTTGGCTGGGTATCTTTGCTCAGGCTTCTTGAGCTACCTGGAATGCTCCTCCCCCTTTACCTACTTACCTCACTTATTGTTCTCCTTCCTGACTTATTTCTACTTCCAACCTCAAGATTCTTCTCTGATCCCTACAGCCCCTACTGATACCTCCTCCCTCATCTGAATTCCTGCATTTGCACTAATCAGCAACACATAGACATTTCTCTTGTGTATATTTTGCCCACACATTTTATGTGTACATTTCATTTCCTCCATTAGAATTTAAAGTCCTTGAAAGTTGGGAGTTTCATTTTTGTCTGTATATTCCTAGCACTTAGCAGGCCTTAATAAATCATCGTTCATTGAGTGATCACTACATTGTTTTATCTTTTATATGAAAATCCTATGATCTCAAGTAGACTCTGAGCTACATTTGGGCAAAGGTGGTGTTAGACTTCTCCGCAGCTTCCATAGCACCCACTCTCATACAGAGCGAGTATTCAGCAAATAGTTTTCTTTTTTCAAATTGACTGACATGTTTTTCCTAGTCTTCAAGGAATTTAAGGAAAGTGATTTCATAGTTTCCAAATGAAATCTACTTACTCTTTTCAATATGAGCAAAAATCTTTAAATCCATCTCATTTTATTCAGACCTCAGCAAAAACAGTGAATATTTTGTCACCACACTTCACTTAAATCTTGTTTACACAGTCTAACCACATATTCAGCTTTTCAACAAAGCTATTTAGTTCACTGATGTGCAGCTAATGGATTGCTGCGACACCCAAATCATATTCTTCTATATTTTTCCATAACATGTCACTCCCTGCGCAGAGTTGTATAGCTACATTCCCTCCGGCCTTACACGTGCACGTAAATCTATTCCTTTGGGAATTCAACATTTATTTTTCTTCTTTCTCTAATTATCCCACGATTGTTTATCTTGCAATCAAGAAACTTTAAAAAAAAGTTCTTTAATCCCAAAAGAGTATTTCCCACTGTTTAATAATTATGTATGTTATTTTAAGCCTAAAGTAAATGATATGTTTTTTTCTACTAAGGGGTGATCAATTCAGTAAGAAAAAGAAGTATTACAGATTTGGGAAGAGAAGACATAGTTTCTAGTTCTGGCTAGGTATGTAATCTTGGATAGGTCACTTAGGTCCTTAACTATGAAGAGGTAAGCATCATGTGATTGATGTGAAGAAAGCTTGATGCTATGAGGAATGACTATCTCCACGCAAAAGGCTAAAAAGAGACCTGAGTCAGAATCCTTTAAGAAAACTGGTCACTGGCTAGGGGGTAGGGATGGAGGCTGAGCAAGAATTTTCCTGAATTGAAAATTATTGCTGTGCTTGGAGGTAGAATCACTAAGACATGAATTAGTTATTAAAGATTAATTTGACTAGAGCGAAGTTAAGAGAATGAAAGTCAGTATGTATTATGTTTTTGGGTCAGTATTTTTGGAGGTTTTCAACTATGGATCCTTGGAGAGTTCCCAGAGAATAAAGAGGGAAAGAATCAAAGAGTCACATAGGGTCAGGCATCCTGCCATTTGCGGCTAGATTGTGTGTGCTCTGAATCTTAGTGCCAATCCTCAAAGAATAATTCTAGTTTAGTAATGAAAAAACTCTCTAAGACGTGAGATATCTAAATGGCACAGTTCTGAGCCACCAATGGCTTCCAAATGGTAAAGGAGAATACCCAGGATAAGGAGCAGACTCAGGCCAAAGTATTAGAGTATGTGCATACGTCAGCAGGTTCATGACATAAATTCACTAAACCTCGGTTTTTTATATATAAAATAAGGTCTATAGAATTCACACTACTTACCACATGTGAAAATAAAATGAGCTTATATATAATAATATTTAATATTCTTAATAATTATATAGCACCATTATGACCTTGGTCAAGTTACATCCTATATTTGACCTTTAGTTTCCTTATCTGTAAGATGATGGGTTTAAACTAACTGGTTTCTAAAATCCTTTCCAACTCTAAAATCTTGTGATTTTTATGTGCGTTTATATGCACACATTGCAACCAAAAAATTTTAGTGCAATTTTAAGCTTTAATAGCTTAAAGCTACACTAAGATTTTTAGAACACCCTGCATGTGAGCCATTATAATGTCTCAGTAAATATGTGTACAAGGTAATAGTAAGCACCATATAAATGTTAGTTATTATCATAATTTATGGTGATGATAACATTTGTGATAACCTGTTACAATCATTCTGTTCCTCCCTAGCCTTAATTGATGTTATCATCATTTGTGTACACATCTCATAGATTCCTGACATTAACTAGATTAAATTCTTGGATTCAATTCAATTCAAACAGAGTGGGTTTGCTGTTTCTTAGCACAGAGCTGTACAAAAGATGTTGAGGTTCATGCTGCAAACCTACCATTTTGTGTTTTCTCTGTTAACACCCAAGCTGGTATCTGAAGGAAGGGTGGCTCTGTCTGTCAACTCTTCTGTCTTAAGATGACCCAAGTCTAAGGCAGAGACAGGCAGGTTGGTCCCGTCACAAACGGTGACAGCTGGAATATCAGACACATTAATGCATTGATTTTCCAAAAGAGGAGGAGCAGGTGGAGAAGGTGGTGGTGCCACAGGTGGAGGAGGAACGACTGACTTATTCTGTGGGTCTGTATTCTGCCCTTCTGAAATGAGGGCAGGCTCCTCTGACTTCAGACTCCCTACTCTGGTTTCTAAAGGCTCTTCCTTGACGTTGGATGTGGCAGAAACAGCTCTCTCTGGAGGTGGGCGGGAGGTTGATTGTTTGCCTGCCTTCTTCTTGCTGCGTGAAGTCCCTGCTGCAGCTGTTTTGCTGGAAGCTGGCTCCTTGGAAGCTTTGGAACGAGATGAGGTGGCTGAAGCTGATGGTGAAGATGATGACTTGGACACAGATGTTTTTTTCAAGTGAGAGGAACTAGCTAAAATAAGAAAGAAATTTGGTATTAACTTTTTCTTCAAGATAGCTTCCCAGTAAAGTGCCTAAAGGGTAGTTCTCACTGGGAAAAAATTATTTAAAATGCAGAACTACTTAAAAATAAAAATAAAAGGCAAGTTCAGGTAGCAAGTATACTATCATAAGGCAGGACAAGTTAGCTGGTCCTACAATTCTGATCAAAAGCCTATCCTTTAGTACTTGCTAAAAAAATAATACTTCTTTTCCAAGGGGAACACATATTGAAATATATGAAAGCGTATGGCCATGTCTGAGGAAGAATATGCCCTAACTATGAGAAGGAGAAATCTTTCCTTTCTTGGTTCCTAATGACATAAATTACAAACACTTTTAACGGCTGAAGCAATTAGACTCTTCCATTTTCATGCCTTAGGGAAAAGGTTGCTTTTATTCTTCTTCTTTTCCAAAGTATCTAATTGGTAATATAATAATAATTATGGTCAGGAGCACATTAGGATTGTGTACATTCTATTTTCCTGCCTCTAGTTAAGACTGACTTCTTTGAACTATTCCTGGAAAAACTGACCTTCAATCAACTGCTTTCTTTTATTCTACACAGAAAATTCCACTGGTTCCTGCACAATACATCTGTGGCTTAAAACCCTTATAATCTGTAAATTATTCTCACGAATCTCTTCTGCTGTAATTTTAAATGCTTGTATTTGTTCCTTGGGATAAGCACTAATCTATTAGCAGAGGAACTCCACAGGTAAGCCTTTTCCTGCACCAATCAGTAGGAGCTCACCTGTTCTAAATTAGTACAGGCAGCTAGGTGGTGCAGTGGATACATTGCTGGACTGGAAGTCAGGAAGACTTGGATTCATCCTTCTTCAGACACTTATTACCTGGAGAAGTCATTTAACCTCTGTTTGCCTCAGTTTCCTCATCTGGAAAACTGGGGCTAATAATAGTGCCTACCTCCCAGAGCTGTTGTGAGGACTTTGTAAAATGCTCAGCAAAATTAAAGTGCTGTATAAATGTTGGCTATTACTCATACTATAGAAAACTGTGGAGATGATCACAGGATTACCCCCTTTTCTTCTCCCCCACCCCCTTTAGGACAATTTCATGATATTCAGACATCTTGGTAAGAGAAATCCAGTGGAAACTCTTGAGAAAGTTGGATTATATGATATGCTATTGATGTTTTGTTACTCTCAGATTTGTACCATAAACAGAAATGCTCTCCCCAGCCCCTCCACATCTTTTTAAAAGATTGGGGTTGCTTTAATGACAGAATGAGACTGATGTACAGTTAACAGCAATAATATAATTTATATTAATATATTATATGTGCATATAATATATTAACAGCAAAATAATATTTTAGCATTTACAAAATGTTTTCCCATAAAATTTTATAAAGGCAATAAATCCCTCAAGTATCAAAAATTCAAAGCATCAAAAAAAAGAGCTTATTTGAATTTTTGATTCAGGTGTTTCCAATTTACTATAATTTTTTTTGAACAGGTAAAACCTGACCCTATAAAATCTTTGCATTATTCATTGCTGAGAAAACTTTTTGTTAAGGGGTACAAAGACAATCTAGCTCTAATTATGACAGATTTCTAATTGGTGAAATATCATGTTTTGATCCTATTAAAAATAGAAACAAGTGTTTTACTTTCCTTACTTGAAATATGAAAGCCATGATGGTCCAGATAGGCCCTAGGAAGTTATAAAGGGGGAAAAAAAAGGAAAAGAAAAAAAAAAACTCAATTCTTCCCTCAGGAATACCACAGCTGCTGCTGACGTTGTACAATTCTGAGAGTAACACAAAAACCTAGAGGAGATTTTTGCCTTCCTTCATTTGCAAGGCAACTGAGAGGGAATGGATAGTGCCACCAGTGCTTAATGGTAAAGCAGATAATGTGGAAAACCCTGAGATCTACATTAAAGTAACAAGTCACACCGAGCAATTCTCATCACTTTCTTCATGTCCCAAGCTCAGTATACAACATTACAGTCATAGCTGCCTGAAAAGCAGAAGCAAGAGTTCAACTACATTTTCTGGAGGGACACACCCATTACCCTTTCCACCAGGTAAAATGATTTTGTCAGAAAGATTGAAGAAAGTGCAGATGAAACACCTGCAGAACCTTAAATAAACCTGCATCGATAACATTTCAAAAGTCTGCTCCCCCAGGGTTGGCCCACTGGTCCACTTCCATAAAATCTCATGACTAGTCTGTTATCACTCCTGGGATTACCATGTGCTTCTTCACATTAAAGGATTATCTGTCACTTTCAATATCCAATGTCCAAATGGCCAGAGTACTTACTCCCCTGTGGAAATGCCATCCTAAAACTAAAAACAAGTTCTGAAATCCGTATTAAGAATAACTCAAAGGTTCTGTTCTTCATCAGTTGGGCTAGAAACGTCATGAAAGTAAATGTCTTTTCCCTTCCATGAAATACCAACTTTTTGCAGGGAGGTTTCTAATCATTCACAGACAGTGCTTGAAATGGGGGGAAGAAAGGTAAATGTCAGAGTTAGTATATTCCTATCAATTTAGAATCTACAATAACTTAATTTGTTTTGTTTTGTTTTTTTGGTCAAGTATGTTAAACATGACACCCACAATATTAATAGTAATGAATTTCTTTAAACAAATTTTTTCTTCTAAGATTGGATGAGATGAGAAGGTAAGCTTTGCAGAGGTAATAAAGGAATAGGATGGGACTGTGTGTTGTTTTAATCTCAGAGAATAAGAAAACTGGAATTTGAGGCCCTCTTGGCATCCCACACATCTTATTTCAAACACTGCCACCACCACCAGTGTTAGTAAGTCAGTCCGGAAATACACACAAATACCCACATGGCCACCTTCACACCTTGAAAGTCCCAGAAGGAAGGCCTTCCAAGAGGCAGTCAATGCTTCCTAAACCCTGTCAAACCAGCCAGATCGAGACATTTCCCCTTAGAGTTTATTAGAACAGCAAGAGACAAGCCATTGAACCTGGGGGTGGGGAAGCGTGTGAGGATACAGAAGGAAGACAGGGAGACACAGAAAGCATGGGGGCAGGGGCAAATTGACAAAAAACACACAAAGAAAAGAAAAGAATCGTCCATTTGTATAAGCAGTTTGCAGAGATTTAAAGCATTGGGATTAGGCATTATATTTATAAGAAATGGGGAAAAAAATACCCCTGATCATTCTAAAGAAAAAAGCCAATAATTAAATACCTTTCTAATTTCTTTAAGGAATATAATGTATGATGTAGCACATGGAGGGTTTTTATTTATCATGGAAAAAGAGCTACTCAGTTATTTGTTCTAAGGACTAGATGACATGTACATAATTTTTTTTTAAAAAGAAGGGTGTGGGTTTTACCTTGTATTAAGCACATCTGTACTTCAGGGAAAGCTGAATATTGGGTACATGAAATTCATTATACTCTTTAAAATATTCACAGGCAACTTAAGACCAAATGACTGTTTATATCCAAAACCTAACTATTGGCAAAGTGTTATCTCTTGGGAAGAAAAGTGGTACACATATCCTTTGAAGTTACTATAACACTCTGGGTACAGAAAAAAAATAGGAAAAAATAGCAAGTAAGTCTATTAGCAACAGACTTGCAGGGAATTTGAACTATATGGAACTCAAAAATCAGCATGAAGAAGAGGGGTTGTGTATATCATGGGATTTTTAATTTCATTTTTTTGAGACAGCAAAATTAATAAGATTACGCTGTGGGCTCATTTTTTTCATGGAAGACATGAGAATATTTTCAAAGAAAAGACAAGCAAACCACATACCTTCTAGCTCAGAATTTAAATGTAAGGGACTGGTATTTAGACAAACTCAAGTATATTAGTTTACATCTCCTAGCCTGCAGAACAAAGACAGTTTCAATTTCAAGAAAATTACAAATTTAATGCTTTGTGCAAAAAAAAATTGGATGCATTGTCAATTTGCTGAAATGTACCAGTCCACTACCTTTAAAGTAGACAATTAGTGCCAGACCCAGGGCCAAGCACCCAAGACCCTCCTGAGAGCCAGGCATGCATATACACCATCCACACCAAAAAAGGGGCAGTACTCACCGACCTCTCGGTTCACCCCTCGGCTTGTCGGCTTGGGTGGAGGGACGGGGGGCTGCTTACCAGGAGGCTTGGTGGTTTTTTTACTGGGTGGCGCTTCATCACCCTTGTGGCTCGCCTGTACAGCAGCGGCCCCTTTTGGAGGTGCAGCTGTTTTTTTAGGTTTAGGTTTAGGCTTGGGCTTAGAAGGAGCTGGAACTAGGTGTGCCGGTGTTCCAGAGTGGTTTTCTGGGTATTCTATAAATGAGAAAGTGAACAGAAGCCGACTGATACAGACACAGGTCACATAAAAACAATGAACAAGACAGATGATGGCAGCCAGATGATGTTATTTGGCTTTGAGGAGCCAGAAAGAAGTATTTCTTTTCTATAACAGGCAATGTATGGGACAAGAGCAAAGACTTAGAAGACAAAGAAAACTATGGTTCATTCCCTAGGTACTTCAATTTCTCTCTGCATAAAATAGTGGTAGGAAAGCCATCTACTTACCAAATTCCTCTCATCACATTACTGTGAAGATTTACATAAACTTTTATGACAAGATTAGGTCTAAATTAAACTCTGTATCACCAAAGAGGTAGTGATTCATTCAGGGAGTGTTTCACATTCATATTCAAGGTATTTTGAATTTTATTGAATAATACCACCCCTGCCTCAATAAAAATTAAAGGCATATCTTGATGTATGATACGTATACTACAGACCAGCGGAACCCAACTGTTTTCAGGATGAAGACCTCTTCTTCCATCATCAAGATATTCCACTGGTTCCCACGTGAGAACAGTTATGCCATTAATGATCGTTGAGGGAAAAAAATAGGTAGTGGCAAAAGGCTACAATGAAAAGATCATATTTCATTCCAAAAGGCCTGAAAATGTATTTATTTTTCCTAATAGACAAAAAGAAAACAGTGATAATACAGAACCATGGACACAAGACCCATTGTGCATGGAACTTATTTTGTTGGAACTCTTATGAAATAAAAATGACAATGCTTGGTGTACATATGGATTTGAGGATTCTTTGCAATAATGCCACAGTCCTGCAGGAGCTGGTAGTCTGTAGGTTGGGAATTTAGAATAAGCACTCCCCAGCAACAGCAATGAACCCTCTTCTTGTTATGGCTTGTGACATTGTGCACTTTGATTTGTAACAAGCCGTTTGCTTGTACCACCAAGGACTTTCCTCTGAGGCATTTCCATCTGCTGGAGAGAACACCAGCTGGATGTACCTAAAAATGATTTGTGCTCAGTCTCGTTGTGGTCTCCAGTACAAAGAGCAGTGACAAAAATCAATAACTCCCTAAGGCACGGCAGGCTCCAAACTCTATATTAGATTTGGCATTGTGCAGTTAAGAATAAACAACTCTTTACTTGCAGGACTTCCACATGTGCCCTTGGCTTGCCAGGCCTTCCCTCCCTACCCCATCTGGCAATTTCAGAATAACCTGCTCTGATTTTTTTGGAAAGTGCTTAGGCACAGTAACAGAGAGCTTAGACTCCAAACTTGATTGTTTTGCAGAGTAAGGCCATTTAGGGATGACAGTAGGGCAAGATGCACATACAAGAAAGACAACATTTAAAAATAAGAACCTCTGAAATGCATTAATGGAATCTAAGTGGAAAGGAGATCAGTCTTTTGATGCTGGTAAAGGAGTCCCTGCAAATGAACTCTTTCAAATGCTTTTGGATAACTCACTAGGTTTTTCCTTAGCATTAGCTGTTTATAACATTAAAACTTGTTAAGAGTTGAACCAGAGGGTTAAACAGGATTTAGTTCAACAAGAAACTCTAAGAAAAGACAAACATATTGTCATGACACCATGCCTTCACAGGCTCTGACTTTCAATGACTGTTAAGATCAGAAAATGATTTTTTTAATAAAGAGAACTTTGTTTAAAGTGCATCTCTTGGTGAATGTGGTGCACAGACTCATGTTCTTTATGCAGGATAAGGATCTCAATAACAGAAACCATGATTTTTAATTCTTTGGCACCCGTGGCCCCTGCCCCATCCTGTCTCCCATCCACCTCCTCCATTCACACAGAAGCACAGTAGAGTGTTCTGGATACCACAGGCACTTAGTTAATGTTTCCAAGCTAGGCTCAGGCCACCAGCTCATGGTCATCATTCCTTCCTTTAAACTATTTTAACATTTATTCCATGGACTGCCTAAGTGGGAAGAACTGGGTAAGTTGGTATTATTGTCTTTCTATGTATGCATCTTACCTACTGGACTAGATAAGAAGCTGTTAGGACTCCTTCCCTCCATTCCTTATATGTTCATACCACGTATGTCATTTGTATTTGCCTCTCTGTACACATGCTTTTCCTCAGTAAGCTTCCTGAAGACAGAAAATTACTTTATTTTTGGTCTTATATCCCCTGTACCCAGTTCAGCACAAGGGACAAAGGAGCTAGTTAAGTGCTTGCTGAATTAGAGACAGAGATTTGTGTCAAATACCTCTCTCTGTGTCCAGACTGTCAAAGGCAGTACCTCACATGGCACTTAGGTTGTGAAAACTGCTCGCCAAACTTTTGTCACTGATGACAATGATGCCACTGAATGCCATACAGGCTTAATGCTGAACTGGAGGCAAGTAAATCCTCTTTTATAACATACATCACATATTTAAAGCCTTGATCTTTCTCCTCATGGGAGCTCTCTGTTCATCGCCAGAGGCCATTTCTTGAACGTCATATCCTCAAGAAAGTAGACTTTGGAGTTTGGGAACAAGGAGACCACTTGCTCTTTAGCATCCGGGAATCACAATCCCCACTGGGAAAAAAGTAAACAAACTACCCTAGGTTCGCCAATGTTGAAAGTCCCCGTAGGCTCATCAGAAGTGGAGTCTGTGACTTTACTCTTTTACAATGGGTCACTACACAGTTATCTGCTCAGTTTATACTGCATTCACTTGTTTGTTTATACTGGCACTGTCATTGTCCTTAAGTATTTTTGCATGTGTAATGTTGTGGGTTTTTTTTAAAGAAGAGAAAGGCTAGTTTTCTATTTCCTGTACACCCCATCAAGAGTTAGAGTAGTCTGAGGCAAGATACAAATGTAATAACTGGAGTGAATGTCCAGAGAATATTGTTGACTGGCTAAAGAGTTGCTTTCCCCTAAAGGGGAAAATATCAATCTTCTTCCTAAAAACAAATAAATTAAAATTTTATTGTCTTATTCTAACTCAAACAGATCTAGTGATATTACATAAACTGGTTGCCTGAAATTTCATCATTTTAACATAAAATATAAGTGATCCCATAACCTATAGCTATGATCACTGGTACTTATCAGCAATGTATATAGAAGTCCTTCCCTTTTCCAGGCTGAGATTTTCTCCTTCAAAATTTCAAGAAGTCTTGAGGAGAAGTACATCACTTCAGATTCTTGATATGTAAGACTAAATTTTGCTTGGTAGCTTGTATACCAATTTTTCCTTCAAATAAAACAATTTTAAAGTGATTTTGTTGGGAAAAATGATAGAGGACTGACAGCTTTCTAGAAACTAAGCCAGTGGTAATCAAAGTAACTCTGGAGCCCTTGCTTGCCATCCAAAGGAACTACCACCTGCCTACGTTACTCTATAGAACGGGTTTCTTAGCCTGGGGACCAGGAATTTGATTTTTGTATAGTTGTATTTCAACATAATCGATTTTCTTTGTTATCCTATGTATTTTATTTTATGTATTTTAAAATATTATTTTGAGTCCAAAAGTTTCACCGGACTGCCAAAGGGAATTGTGCCAGAAAAAGAAGTTTAAGAACTGTTGCTCTAGAGGTTCTTTGGCATAACAGAATACTCCAATGTGGAAATCAGAAATATTCAAGAGCTACAAGGGCCATGTGAAAGAGCTTCATGCAGTCTAAAAGTCTCCAAGTGAACCTCACTGCACTAGGACATCCATCCCCAGAAGAGAGTGAAAACAATCCATCCAGTTTTATATTCAATGAATGCCATTTCTTTTCCAGCTAAACAATGATGCTTTAAATATTTCAAATGAGATATCAATATACTAAGAATCATATATACACATATACGTATATGTGTGTACACATATACATATATTATGTGTATATATATAATATCCAGGGTTTTAGTAGCACAAAGCATAATTGAGTGAATCTAAAACATCTATTAGCAGATAAACAAATCATACTTGCTTAAGTTGAAAAGGAAGCATAGTGCTGATGTCCTAAAACATGAAGTAAATGAACACCATTTAGAGATGAGTTTGTTTTTTAAGTAGTGTTCAAAGTATAAAATGAATGCCCTTCATTTTCTTTTTCACAGTTAACCAATTTATTCAGGATTCTAGCTCTTTGTGTACAAACTAAACAAGTTTAGGATGCAATCTCAGTCTCTTTGAGAATCAAAAAGGACTGAACTATAATACAGGTATAAGAAATAACTAGACATCCTTCTATCTACCTATAAAGTGTGGCACCATTTTTTCCCTTGAATATCAAGGCAGCAGAAATCTAATTTATGCAATGCTGTCAGCAACTTTTCATTATGTTGAGATAAAGGAAAAGCTTCCTTTGAAGACAAGCCAGTTGGGCCACTGACACCACACAACAACCCTGTAAGCATTAAAGATGACATTGTTATGTAATGAAGGAAATGCTTCATGAATGTGAAAATTATCTTTCAGTAGACAAGTCACAGATGGATTTGAAGTGTAACAGTTTGTTAGCACAAGACAATTGGACTTAAAAAAAAATAATATGGTGCTACACATTTCAGTTGGGAGAGTTCTATCAACTGTTTACCTTAGACTGCTTTAAATATTTGTGCTCCACTGTCCTTTATTACTAAAAATGTTTTTGAAAGTCTCACGGTCTGTACCTAAGATTATCTAAGAGGGAATGAGAAAACTGTCCTTGATACATGAGGGTGGAATGAAATAATTCATTTTCAACAAAGTCACAGACCCTTCCTCTATGTTTTAATGGTAAAGTTTAGACTTAGATAAAGAACAGTCAAAGACTCCCCTTTGATTTGGAAAACCTATTTTGAGAGGAGGTTATAAAGTAAGCAGATTTTTTTTTTTTAAGGCTTTAGCTCTCGATACCATCTTCTGCTTCTTTTGACCTTTTCACCTCATCTTAAGAAGAAATATTTGGAAGCTCACGAAGGGGAACAAGGGCTGCCATAGCAGGCATGGGAGTGAAATAGTTGATGACCTGAGGGTTCGGTTCTTGAGATTGCTATAGAGCAACTCTGGCCCAAGCCTCATTTGGCATACTGCTGCCACTTAGCCCCCAAAGAACAGTTTGAAGAAGGCTGGTAGGCCTTTCAGAATTGAAGGCAATCAGTCTGTTGTTCCTGAGGCAGTCCTGTAGTGAGCTGTGTCAGGACTCGCTCAGGCTCACAACAAAGCTTCGGTCACTAGATTTCTTGTTCAGATTGACAGATCTGAGAATGATGGAGACAACAGAGACTGTAATTATTGAGAAGGCAGTGAACAGGTGTTTCATGTACATTATGGATGCTTTGTAAATATTTCATATTTCAGTCTGGCATCCAAAATGCAGCCCTGAGTGCCAGAGACTTGTGGCAAACCATCGTAAAGGGTTTGTGGTACAAGCACCTCTTCAGGTGATATTATCAGAATTTTTGAATAAATGATTGTCTAAGTTTCTAGAAAAAAGGGCATAAATAGCAGCAAAAATTACCCCAAACCAGGCTGTATTTTAAGGATATTATTCCCAGTGTGCTGACGCTGGTTAAAAAAACTAAATTACTCTGAACTTTCTCTTAGGGAAGAAAGATTAGCATTTGATTTTGAAACACCTGGAACTATGTGAGGAGTTTCTTCATGTGCTATATGTGAAGTGCTTTTACTTAAACTCTAGCTATCTACTCTTTATCTATTTAGGTATTAGCTAGCTCTTGCTTCAAGAGCCACTGCTGACCTTAGAGACAATACAATAACCTAAGACTTAGTGCTCAATGTTGAGCAGTATTGAAGAAAAAGGACTTGGGTTTCTTTTTAGTTTACCTTTCTTATCTTCTGCTTTTTCTTCCACAGTTGTTGCTTTTTCAGACAAAGAGCCATTACCTTCTTCAGACTTTACTACATTTTCCTCTTGTGTGGCCTCCTCTCCGATGGGTATCATGTGCCCGTTTGAATTTTCAAAGTTTACAGTTACATCTCCATCTAAAATGGGGAAAGAAACACCTAGTTGTCTAACTTGACAGCTTTCTTAAGAATCAGCTTTTCCAGTTTGGGTAAAATATTATAGGCTTTGGGGAGTTTTAAAGTCCCCTATTAAAGAGAAAAACCTTTACTATTTTATTAGATCTTACTAAAAAGTTCAGGCAATAGAAGAAAGGCTACAGAATCATAGCTCTTCGAAAGATGATATCTAAGCCATTGTCAGTCACTGGGGAAATAGCCTATTTAGGAACACTTTTGGAGAAGGAGGTTCCCTCCAGCTCAGGTGTTTTAATGTCTATCACTTATTAAACTATTTCATTCAGAAATGGAAGGGTGAAAACAATAACCTGAAAAATGCAGTAAACATATTTTAATCAACGTTAAAACACACAACACAAATGCAAAAACATCAATAGTAAGAGGAGATGGCAGACAAATTATCAGTGAGAAAACATGAACATTTTCCAACAGCACTTTCTTCGATCTATTAAGGTTGTTTTCTCTGACAGCCTTGCACACCAGCACAACTATTATTTGTGTGAGCTAAAGTCCTACACGAGTATCTCAGTGTGGTATAGAGGGAACCCTGGATTCTTGAAGACTACACCATCTGAGTACAAGCTGTAACAATTCCTACCAAGCTGGAGACTTTAGTGAGAGGCAAGAGTATGGAAAAGTCTAGGCAAGTGTCCAGGAGATCATGACAAAAAAGTTGGTCACCAAGTCATCACAATGTTTTTTTTGTCCATAGCAACTAAACAGAGACACTCTCTGTTTAGAGACAGAGGGAGAGAGAGAGAGAGAGAGAGAGAGAGAGAGAGAGAGAGAGAGAGAGAGAGAGAGAGAAGGAGAGAGGTAAACTGCATATTTGCACTGACAGAGGGAATCTTCACACCAATTTAATTATGGATCTCTTCAAGAATAGAGATAATTTAGGGCAGGGGTTCTTCATTTTTTTTGTGTGTCACTCTGGTTAAGCCTTTGAATATCTTTTTGGAATAAGGTTTTTAAATATTTAAAATAAAATGAATAGAATTACAAAGGAAATAAATTATATTGGAATATAGTTATCAAATGGCAAAAAAAGAAATTCAATTGACCCCCATATTATAAATCCTTGATTTAGAGGAAAAGGAATTTGTGGGCTTAATTTTGATGTCATTATTATTCATGGAAACTTTGGGGAAACATCAATTTAAAAAAATGTTTGATTCCAAATTGATATCTGTATAACATGAAAATTCAAAGTACACTCTTTATCATTTCTCTACTGGTGTAGCACATCACTGTAAAGCCTGTTAGGCTTTTCTCCCTCCTCAGCTTAGTAGACTGAAGGAAAGGATAAAATTAATCAAAGCTGCCTGTCATTCAACAGGCTCAAGAGAAAGAAAGCACCAACTGAAATGGAACCAAAGAGATTCAAGGTAGATATCATCGGCTTTTCACTCCCATGCAGGTGAAACCAAAGCAAACTATCCAGAAACGAATGGCACTCTGCAATCCAAGTCCTTCATACAGGATTTTCAATCTAAACAACATTGATGCCAAGTTGTTTAGAATAAATCCTGGAAACTAGCAGAGTAATTTGCAGATTGCATACTTTAAGAGATTAGATCTGTGATTTGTTAGCTCCACTGCTTGTTTACAAGAACCAAAAGGTCCCCAAAGAGATATAACCATTTAAAAACAACACTCTGTAAATGTGTGTGTGTGTGTGTGTGTGTGTGTGTGTGTGTGCGCGCGTGAGGAATTTTTGACTTCTATTGAAAATGAAAGCTGTAAGTCTAATGATAAGAATGAGCATCTTTCCTGTTGAAGAAGGCCTGACTTCAAAGTTAGAAGATTTAGGTTATAGATCCATATTTATTACTTATTCTCTGAATATGTTATTTTATGTCTACTTGAATTTCCTCTTTTTTAAATGATCTGTGCTGCATGAATATGTTCTAAGCAACAACAGACCACTAATCTATCATGTACTAGTTTAGGGTTAAAAGCAGAAATACTCCATAACTATTATAAACATTTTGAAAAGATGGAATTAAATAGACCAAAATGAGTCTTTTATCTTTTACTTCTAAGCCTTGTAGATTTCATGCAATGAATCAGACTCTGTAGGATCTCATCTAGTTTTTTAACAGAAAAATTTGGTCTTTTATAGAAAATACTTTTATTTCTATTAGAAAAATTTAGAGGTAAAAGTTCTAAAATTTAATATTTCATTTGGTTGTGATAATGCTCTGTACAAATATAGATAGGTACTTCATCTCAACTTTTATATAACAGCCACTAAAGAAAGAACTTTAGGATATAAGCCAAAGCAAAGGATCTGAGGAGTTTTGCCAAAAAGGTGACATAACAAACCTTTATGTGGAGTTATTAATTTGGGATTTATAAACTTTAAAAAATTTTTTGATAACTATATTTCAATATAATTGATTTCCTTTGTAATCCTATGTACTTAATGAATTGAAAAACATTATTTTGAGAAAGGGTCTATAAGTCTAGAAAGATAGATAAGAGAAAGACAGAGAGAGAGAGAGAGAGAGAGAGAGAGAGAGGGAGAGGGAGAGGGAGAGGAAGATGGAAAGAGGGAGAGGGAGAGAGAGAGACCAAAGGATCCATGACATAAAAAAGGTTAAGAATCCATCCCCATCAGTAGAGCTGGCACACACCTGTAATCCTTGCTGCCTGGGAGGAGGCTAGTAGATTGCCTGAGTTCAGCAGTTCTAAGCTGCTGTGGAGCTCAAGTTGGCCAAGGGTCTGCAATAAGTTCAGGAGAATGGAGTGGGGGTTTGGGGAGTAGGAACCAGTTGGCCTAAGGAAAAGCAAAGCTTAATTTCTAAAATTTTTTTTGGGGGGGGGTAAACTACTCTGTTCTTTTTAAAAGGAAATTATTAATGGCTTTAATTGAGTAAATGTGAAGAAGCTAATGAGCATTATCTCCTATAGCTGTGTTTATTCTAACTTAGATATTCCCATGCTAGAAATAATCTGTACTGAAGCAGTGATTAATTCCTAAACTTTCATGCATAACTTATTAGGCTACCTTGCATCAAATAGTTTTGTTAATTTGTCTTCTTGATATAAATGGGAATGAGATTTTATTAAATGAAAATGAAATTCATGTGGGGGAATCACACCATGAGTGAAAAAAAATAGAAACAAAAATGCATTCATTATTTAGATATGTAACTTGTAAGTACAAATAATTTGGGGTCAGAATAAAATTAAAAGGGCATAATTGTATATAAATTTATTCAAGTTAAGGCTAAAAACTGAAAAATGAGATTAGGGTAAGAAAGAATAAATGACATTTTATAATCTTGGATTCTTATTCTTTAATGAAGCTCACACAATGAAATCTTTTTACCTAGACTCAAGATAAATGATAAAGAAATGAAAAATTCAAATGGGGAAGAGAAAAATATTCCTCAAATACATTTGTGTTGACTTACAAACTTTCAGTTTTCACTCTCTATGATTGGGCAGCAGCTCCAGAAAGTAATTCATTTATATGCAATGAATTGACCTTGCTTTTCTTTTTTCTTCATCTTGGGTCAGTGGTAAAAAAAGATGGGGAAGCTACTTTACTGTTTAACTTTATCGAACTTTACATATCTTACATTCAAAACATAATTCACATTCCTTCATAGAGTTATATAACTAGTATTTAAATTTAGAAACCAAAGAAATGGGACAAAATTTAAGATGTCTTGGCAAGGAAAATTAGTGTTTTCACATGTGACATAAAAGGCTCAATGAAATGAAAAGATATTAAACTTTTACATACATTTCAGAACCACTATCACCATCATTATGGAAGTTTACCTGCAGTTTACCTTCATTTGTCATGTGTCTTTCCATCTACCTTTTGGTTTACCTACAGTTAGTTTTATTTCTGAGATTTTAGTGTTCTGTGATTTGCAGTCATATAGCATTGGGGGAATAAAGAGTGTTAAAAAGATGTGCTTCTACAGCAGGAAGGAGTTTGGCATAACTGAAGCATCCCAATTAAAAAAAAAAAAAGACAGAGCATAGCCTAACCGCCTCCTTCTGCTGTTCAATTCTGCTGCTTGGAAGGAAGGAAGCAAAGATCCCTTATGCAGTGTGACCTTAAGCAAGTCACTCATCCTGTCTGGGCCTCAGTTTCTTATCTGAAAAATGAGGAAGGCTGTATAGTCTCTAGGGGCTTCTTCCTGCTGTAAATTTATGATCCTATGATGCTACATTGAGCATAAGTCCATTTTACACCTTGTTTGATGTTGTTTTATATCAATGCTTTTAAAAAAAATTAACTATCAATTGTAACTGTGAAAAGTACGATTTGTTGTAAAAAGTCATCTGTGAAAGCTGGCTTATTCCCTTCTCATATTTTCATTTAGCATATCCTCTATGTGCAAAGAAGAATTTCATAAAGATTTAATGGAGATGGGAATGTAGGCACATATGGCTTGGTAGTTGCTCCTATCTTCTTGGTTGTCTCTTTTGGGGTGAAAATGTATAAGATCTGTTTTCTTCTTTTAGAGGTCAGACTTTTAGATAGCATAAAAATCAATCCTTTCAGATTTTTAAAATTGTCATTTCAAGCATGCACTATTGCATGTCACCCTCAGATGCGCTATTAGATCCAGCAGTTGTTTGTTTATTTTCTTAAATGCCACATTCACATTCACTATATGAGAGGTACTTCTATGATAGACTCTGAATGTGGCGGTACCATTCTTGTTCTTGATAACAGATCGCTCTAGAAATATTAACAGGTTTCTTTCATTTCATATTGTTTTCTTCCATGGAGTGTCATCTAAAAATGCCCTCAAAATACTATGACAATTGGATCCTATGACAAACCCTTATAGGTTCATTTTCTCCTTAACTGACTTGTTATTTTATGTTGCTCACAATCCTCATTCCTCCTCATCTTACATTCTAAATTGATGTTGCTATTAACTGATGTGTATCTTTACTTGGCAAAAATAATAACAACAAGTATTTGCTGGCTTACATGGTTTCTGGGTCCTTCTGGCTTCCTTTTGTGGCAACTGTTTTACATCTATTAAGCTTTTTAAAGAAATAGTGACAGACAATCTCTTTAATTTTACATTATTTTCCATTTTTTTCAGTTAGATGCTTAAATAATTTGGTTTGGAACTGCTATAATCACATGCAAAATCAATATCCTTTCTTCAAGTTTAGTATGATTTTTACTTTTAATCAACTGATTCTCTTCTTGAGAATTTTGATATAAGAAAGATTTTTGAGTAGCCTATCAGCCTCTGATCTCTAATTTCTTGGTCCAAAACATCCTTTTCCGGTACAATTTTTGCTGCTCTCTGCCTACCTTGCATTAAAGTTACCAAATATCAAGGTGACTTAATACAATTTTTAATGATTTTTAATGCTTGTCATTGATCAAAAAACTGTGCAATTCTTAGTATTTTCTTTTGCCCTTTATGTCACTTTACCAATGTCACTGTAGAAGGACAACAGAGCCATCCAAGACTAAAGCTTGACTAAAGACTATGAAAAACAAAACTCCATTATTTCCTAGTAAAGAACCTCTCTGTCTCCTGGTAGTCAGTTCTTCGTCAGACAGTATAGACTTCATTTCTGCACTCATATTCAACATCATTTCAGATTGGTCAAACTTGACAAAGTTTTTGTGTAGTTGGCACAGTTTTTAAGAATCCAGGGTCAGTTCCACACCACAATGGAACATAAGAGTGGGGTTTGTCAAAGTGTTTATTTTTAACTTAGAAAATAAAAGCTGTTGCATATGATAAGAGCATATAAACTAAATTCTTATCCTTTAAAAAAAAAAAGAAAACAATGTTAGAACTTGAAATAAAGGAGTTATTGAAGTAGTTTTACATATACAAGAAAAATGAGGAGTTGAGAAAAATGTAAAGTTGTATTCTAAATATTCTTCAATTTGAGGAGGCGATAAAGAATCATTTGGAAAGGAAATTCCAAGTAAAAGAAAGTAAGAGGCTTGGCTGAGGAGTTGATAGTGTCACAGGGCAAATCTTAGAAGAGAATTAGTATTCATAAGAAACTGAAAATTATACTCAAGTGTCTAAAGCATAGGTTAAACCATCACACCACAAATAATGTTTAAGTAAGGGGTTATACATGGAGTGATGGCACTTGAAGAGGTTCATTTTTCCATGGAGCTTGCTTGTATGTCTATTACTAGACATATGCATGGTGTGGGGGTAAGGGGAGGGAAGAGAAGTGTATTTAAGAGACATTAATTCAAGAGATTAAAAATCACACCTAAACGTCCTCAGTGTAAAAACTAAGACTAAATAGGGACGAAAAGCATTGAAGATAGCAAACTGAGACCACCTTAGATATTTTTGAAGGGGATGATTGACAACTAAACTTTTTAGGGTTTGTGGAAGAATTTTCCCCCAAGATAAAGTACCAAGAAACAGAAGCTAGGTAGCTCAAGTTTAGCAAGTTTTACCCCCATCCCAGAAACTCTATGGAAGGGCAAACTTTTCTCATAATATCTAGTGCTACTGAAAGTCAAGAAAATCAAGGTAAGGGAGTGAGTCTTCGCAACTGAAAAGAAGAGGCTGTTAACCAAGCAGAGAACAGTTTCTAGTCTCTGGGCTAGAGCTAAAAACAGATTGAAACTCTCAAGATAATTATTGTTGGAGAGATGACAGAAAACTACTTTCTCAAGCACTTGGCTGAAAACTGGAAGGCTGATGCTTGTTCCAGTCACCATAGGGAGCCTTGAGGAATGAGGTAATCTTTTATAAAATATATGTTCCTGAGTATATATGCATAGAAAAGAAGTTTAAAGTAAACTTCAGCAATTTCTCTGGCAGTTCTAACATCAGTTTATGACTTCTTTTAGGTGGAAATTCCTTTTGTGTGTTTTAATATTCAGCGGCAAAAGTTAAAAGGGAAAAGGAAAACAAAGAAAACTTTCTGGGAAATAAGTATGAGTTGTTCCAAGAGGCTTTTCAATCAAGCAAACATCACCACAGATATGGGAGAACAAAAGCCAAGGGTATATACTAAGCTCAATTTTAAACTGATACTTTAAAATTCTGTGTTGGAAAAAAGGCAGTTCTCTCCCCATTTATCTAATGTTCTTCTGACAAAAAGACAAAGAGGTGACCTTTCTAATCTTTACCCACATAGGATGACTATTCTTTGAATTGTAAATTTTCTAATTTTTGTCTTTCTTCTAGAGATTTATAAATAAAAAAAGGCACGAAGGGAAGATGTTTTGACTCTGCAGATAAAATTAATAGCTCAGAGTTGACATTATAAAATAGATTCTTAATTGGCACTCTGAAAATACATCCCCTTTCCCAACGCCTCCAAAAAGATCACAAAAGTCACTCTGAATACAGTTTACTGAAAGATGATTTTTTTTTTTAATGCTAAAGGAACACCTCCTACCCTTACTATTTCAGGATGGCTTGTTTTGCCCCTGACAGACTGATGCTGCAGGATGTGATGGGAGAAAACATAGCTTGAAAGGTACTAAGAACTTAGTGATGATATGAATTAATTCATAACTATTATTAACAAAAGGCTTGGCAGGGCATTTGTTCAAATGAAAAATAATATATGTATATATGTGAGAATTCTGAGAAAACATTATCTTATTCAAAATATGCTTGTCATCTTTTTTGAAAAAGACGTGAAAGTACACAACCAGCAGCTGACTTTTCCTTTCCAGCTCTATTACCATGACTATTAATCACTACAAGCTTAGAAAGGTAATATCATCTCTGTTCAAGTGGCTTCTCAGAAAAAAATGCCATTTAAGCACCTCTGATGGAATGTGTTTAATAGATGAAGGAATACTATTATTATGAAACATTAGAAATATGTAATAATCCTTCTTTAATAAAAAATATTTGTGCACCTCCATGACTGGTGTTGAGTTGTTTCAGTCAAATCTTACTCTCTGTGACCCTTTTTGTGGTTTTCTTGGCAAAGATACTGGAGTAGTTTGCTATTTTCTTCTCCAGTTTATTTTACAGATGTGGAAGGAAGGCAAACAGGGTTAAGTGACTTGCCCAGGGTCACACTGGTAGGAAGTGTCTGAGGCCAGATTTGAACTCATAAAAATGAATCTTGATTCTAAGTCCAGTGCACTATCTACTGCATAATCTAGCTGCCCTTAAACTTCCATCTTAGTTTCTGTCTAATGAAGAAGCACCCTCTTGATGAGAAGAATATAGGGAGTTGGTTAGAGTAACAGCAATAGTTAGAGCTAATATGTACATAAGCCTTTTAAGGTCTGTGAAGCACTTTACCTAAAGAAACAGAGAAAAGTACTTGAAAATGACAAATGTTAGTGAATGGGTAAGAGGAAAGGACCTCTCGATGGAGCAAAACTGCATCAAGGGAAAACAGATCTGGGAAAATGAGTTTAGAATGCAAAGGAGAAGAAAATTGTTTAACCATGAAGTTCAAGTTTGTTTCCATCCTTGTTCATGCTTTATTAGTTTGTCTGGAACAGAGAACTTGGGTCACATGCGTGTACAATAGGACAGAAGGGAATTGATTGCTCCTTTACCTGTCTGTCTCTATTTGGCAGCTAGAAGAAACAACTGAGCTGAATGAGACTCATATACCAAGCCACTGACTTTGCTTCCTGCAGAATGTTAGAGTGGGTTCAAGAAGAAGATGGAAGAAATTAAAGAAAATGTCATCTCCTATGGGTTCCTCTCCCACTCCAGGGAGAGTTTTGCAGATCTTTGAGTTTAGTCTATAACATGACAACTGTTGGTTCAGTCAGGATTTCATACCTCTTGTCAACATTTGTTCTTCCAGGTTGCTCAGGTGAGATTGGTGGAAGCAAGAGTACTCTTTTTTGTATCCCTAGTGCTTTGCACAGTACCTGGCACACAGCAGGTGCTTAATAAATGTTTATTGCCTGATGGAGTGATGGATGGAGTTCCTGTTTAATTTGTTAACTGTGGCTAATGTAGACATAAGAGTCACAGAAATGAAAGAAAGCATCAAAGAGTTCAGGACGACAATATTTTTAATTTATGGTGTTAATTTCCTCACCTTGATCAGGCAATTCCTTAAGCACTCCCCTTCTTATCAGCTCCTCTCTACTTTGTCTTGTGGATATCTTCCTTTCTAACACTTATAAAAAGAATAAGCACAGTTAAGAATTGAGTCATGAATGAGTTACAATAATTATGTAAAACACACTGATCCGGGTCCCCAAAAGCACCTCTGTTTACACAGAAGCTCAAACCTTGTAGTTATTTCCTGTCATCCAATGAGCGAGGTCTATTTGATTGAACTGGAATGAGGACACGGCTCCAGTCCAATATTCTCTCGTCACAAGAGTGGAATCAGACCTTTTCGTTTTAGAGAGACTTTTAGAAGAGAATCTGGACAGATTCATTATTACTACTTTTTTTTTTATGGATGCAAAAGCAAATGATCATTTAAAAATTTTTCCTTATGTAATGACTTATAATACAAACTACATGTGTATAGTAGGTAGATTATATTTTTGTAAAATACACTTACAGTAACCCAAACTTTAAGTAATTTGGAAATATATATAGTCACAAATAATACTCACCTGAAGACAGTTCATCTAATAATCTGGATGAGGGGGAGTTTTCCTAGCACCTCATACTTTTTAGTAAATAGTTCTATGTGGCTCCAGACCAATCATGAAACATAGTGACACATGGAAATTGTCTACATTAAATTCCTAGGCTAGTTTCCAAATATAACCCACACTATAGAAGAAAATGTATATTTCCAAAAGAAATGCTGCTTGTTTTTGCGGCAAATATGTTATACATGTATGAAGAGATACTGGGGGCTTTTCTTCATCCTCTCCACTCCTGTGTGACCATGATTGGGACTGAGACAGAAGAAGCTAAGGAGGAACTCAGGAATGTAAGAGGTAGTGACCAACAAAACTGTCTTGTGCAGGTGCACAGGTATAGCCTGAGAGAGCAAAGAACTAGATTTCCATTTGTCTTCTGTTGTAGAACCTGAGACCCCCTATAGGACCTGTCTTAGATCTCAAGAGTTTCACATTCCAATATAATCCCATCACCCAGGGCCCTACCTTCAAACACACCCTTAGGACACAGATCTCTGAAATCACTCTCTATCCATCACAAGGGAACATTTTTAGCCCTTATACTCCTGAGGTGACGCCCAGTAAGAAGATAGTATAGTGACTCAGGGGACAATTTGTGCTCCTTAGGGCTCTGCTCTGTCCCTGAGGTGTCAGAGACCAGCTGTTTGAATGTTTATCTTAGGGACTGTCTCTCATGTATAGGTGCGGTTCTGACATGAATCTGTCTAGAACTGGTGATTACCATGTGGCGGACTCAGATTGCCTTTTGTAAAACTCACCTGTAACGGGCATGTATATGATTATATTTCTCTATTGCTTTTACTTCTGAGTAAATACACTTGTAAGAGTGCTCCTGGATAATAACAGCAGTTTACATGGATAATCAAAGCTCGGATACACAGCAGGCAAAAACCTTCTTAAGTGATAACCCCTATACAATACAGGTTTCAGTGTTAGTCATTAATAGCCAGCTGAGTTGTTTTCATCCACGCTCCTTGCTTTACAAGCATGTTACAAAAAAGTGAAAAAGATGTTGCTGGTTAGACGGCTCCCATTAGTTTTTTCCAACCCCAGGGAAAGGGGAAAGCCCTCAACCAATGTACCAGAGCCAGAAAAGGGACATGGTTCATAATTTATCTGCAAAAGAGTGAAGGGAAATTATAACACCCAAGTTGCTGGGATCTGGTTATTGTTTTCCAAACTCCCATTGGTCCCTCCCTAGTTGTCTGTTCGAAGAAGGTCATTAAATGCACAGGCTTAACACAGATCACATGGGGAAAGGCCATGCAGAGTCCTGTAGAATATGACTGAAATGTGTCTAGAAGTTCTAAGTCAAATCGAGCTCTTGAGCTCAGGGTCATCTCTACTTGTGATTATAAACTGAAAGCAACTGCCTTAAACTAAAGAAGACTAGGAAGCACCGCTGCACATTAGCACATACCCTTCCCTATCCACAAGAAAGACACTAGCCATGCCTTTTCTTTCCCTTGCCCAAATTGAAAGAGAATTTTTGCGTCCTTTAAAATTGGAGAATGAATTGGGGCCATTCAGTAAGCCACTTTCTGCTTCAGGCCCTCTAAAAAACCCTCCATTCTTTCCCTTAAAAAAGTAATATAAGATCCTGGAAAACTTCCAGGTTTTTTTGTTTCAGTTTTTCCAAAGTAGGCCCCAAAGGATTTTTATTTAGTTTTGAGCTTTCTGTTGCTTTAATCCTATCTTAATCTCAGCTAAAACCTGTTACCCCACAAGCTGCCCACTCCCTTTCCTCTCTGCACACTCACTTGGGAGCTTTGAAGTGGCATGGGTTTTCAGGCAAGAAATCAGAACTACAGCTTTGCCCCTTCTCTGTACCTCCTGGAAACAGTCACTGATAGGAAAATAACATTTGCTATTTGTTTGGGCTCTTTGCTGATAGGTCTTTTGCATACAAAGCAGATGACTATGTACAGGAGTCAAAGAGCTCAGAGCCCAGCAAATACACCATCCTTCTTACATGACTACAAACACTTCTCTATCTTGTGCTTCCTCTTTTAAAATATTTGCCTCCTGTTTAAATGGGTTTCTGGGTTATTTGTGGAGCACATGCATTGATCATTTGGGGGAAAGAATGGTATATGAGCTCTGTAAAACCTGTTGGCAACACAGACTGTTAGGGGTAGGGAACCTGTGGCCTCAAAGCCACATATGGTCTTCTAGGTCCTCAAGTGTGGCTCTTTGACTGAATCCAGACTTGTGGAATCTGCTAGAAGCTTGATCCGGAGATATAGCACCAGTCAGTAACTTCTAAGTTTTTATCAACATTAAGCTATCTTTGCCCAATCTTCTCCCACTTTTAATTAGTATAACACTACTAATAAACAGCAAAGACAAGCTTAAAACATACACCAGGGGAAAAGTGAGAACGAAAGGCTTTAAAGCATTGCCTCATGTTCTGATATGCACCAGATCCCTAAAGAAACACATATACCTTATCAAAATGCTTACAATAGGACCCCTATGCAAATCCTGGTTAAAGAAAAGGCAGATACCAGAAATACCTGTTTCTATTGACTCCCATACCTCTAAGTAGGAATACTGCATACTACCTTTGAGAGCTGATATTAACATAGGCTTTCTTCCAAATTTTTTAAAATTGTTTTTATGACTGGGAGGGAGCTAACCATGCATCCTGCAGGGCTATTAGGGGAGACAGGCTTTCCTCCATCACATGAATGTAGTTTCTTCAGTTGTACTTAGATCATTCATTAATTCATCAAGCAAATCCTACTTCAGACACTTAACATCTGTGTGACTCTGCACAAGTCACTTGAAGTTTACTCTGTCCTTCAGATTTTTAAATTCTCACCTATAAAACAACTGATTTCTAATTTAATTAGAATGATTACTTTCTAATCATTGATTTCAAAGGTCCTTGATAATTCTATGATCTTTCTGATCTATTATGGACAAAAATGGAAGGAATAAAGCAAAGAGAAGAAAATCAAAAAAAGGTTAATAAAGTTTTTGATGGCAAATCATTTTCACATCAAGTAGTGCCAATATCACAGCTGGATTCTAGAAATAATCTCAGATGTGCATATGAAGAAGGTAGAAATGGTAGCAAAGAGAACAAAGGTAGAAAAAGCATCTGGATCAGACCAAGTATACATGGAGGAGAAATGTGCTAGAGGTGAGGCAGTTGGGAACTACAGGATTGTTTTGCAAGATATGTAAAAGAGGGGGAGAAACCAAAGGCAGGTAAAAATCTCAGACCAAAATATTAATATGAGAAAGGTGACCTAGGAAACCTCAATAATTATCAATGAATATATCTACTTTCCAATCTATACAAAATCTTTATGAAGCTTATCTACACGTGAATTGAGAACACCCATGATGAGGGCATTAGTGGGAAGAGGTAGGATTTAATAATTAGGAACAATCTGTCTCTACTATTTACAGAGAAAAGACCAATTTATCAAGTATTGGGCATAGAAAGGGAAAAGAAGGGAAGGGAAAGGAGGAGAAGGGAATATGCATTTATATTTGTTGTTCATTTGTTTCAGTCATGTCCAACTCTTTGTGACTCCATTTGGAGTTTTCTTGGCAAAGATACCAGAGTGGTTTGCCATTTCTTTCTCCAGTTCATTTGACAGATGAGGAAACTGAGGCAAAGTTAAGTGATTTGCTGGGCTCACACAGCTAGGGAGTATCTCAGGGCAGATTTGAACTCAAGTCTTCCCAACTCCACACAGTGGAGAGACTGCAGGTTAGGATAGAGCAGGCATGGGGAACTTGTAGTCTATCCACTGTGCCACCTGGCTGCCCCACACATTTACATAGCACATACTATATGCCAAGCACTTTACAAATATGATCTCATTTTATCCTCACAACAGGTACTGTTATCATCTCCATTTTAAAATTGAGGAAATTAAGACAAATAGAAATCAAATGGCTTGCCCAGGGTCACACTGTTAGTGTCTGAGGTCAGATTAGAACTCAAATCTTTAGGACTCCAGGCCCAGTGCTCTATCTACTGCAACACCTATCTTTGCCAAAGACAAACAAACAAAAACCCCCAAAGGGCCTGCCCTCAAAGAGCTTACTTCTTTCACTTTATTGTCAACAGGGCCTACAATCTGTGTTCTATGAGTGGATCACTGGTAGGACTTTACTGTTTCCTCACCTAAGGGGTGGGATTCTAAGTTCTTCTATGGCTTAATCCTCTTTGTACACAGAAACTTATGGAATGTAATTAGGCAATTAATAGATACCAAGTATTTGGGAAGAAAAGACAGCACCTTCTAGGATCTTGTAAATGGGAAAACAGTCAGGGATGTGTGGCCCCAGATCTTTTTCAGGGCACTCAAGGCCAGCGATACATACTTCTTTTAAACGTCTATTGACATTGCTTTGCCTATACATCTAGTCACTCCTGTTTACATCTGGCTTAGGAAAAGAATTTATAACCTCTAACTTCCAACCACTGTTCAATGATTAAATGTAACAGAGAACAAACAGCGGAAAATTAAATAGATATGTCATGTTATCTGAGTCTCCAGGGTCCATGTTGTGAAGCTATTGCAGAAACTGAGAAAACAATTTGTCTTATTTTGAAAATGTACTAAGAGAGTGGCTCAATCATGCCAGAACAGAAGTTCAAGGAATTGATTTTTTGAAATTCCCCCAATTAAGATAATTGCTTCTAAAAAAAAATGCCACTGACTCAAATAATAATTAAAAAAATTTTTCAAACAGTTCAAGAATCTCAAAATACTGATATAAAATTAACAACTCTCCCAACCCAGAAACAATCAGTGATCTGTTTCTCATGTTTTATAGATGGTTCTTGGATAAAGGTCTCATACCTCAAATATATAGAGAACTTTGTCAAATTTATAAGAATATGGGTAATTCCCCAATTGATAAATGGCTAAAAAATATGAACTGGAAGTTTTTAGATGAAGAAATCAAAGCTATATACAGTTATATGAAAAAATGCTCTAAATCACTACTGTTAGATAATGCAAAATAAAAAAACCTTTAAAATATCATCTAATAACCTATCATACTGGCTAAAGTGACAGAAGGGGAAAATGACAAATGTTAGAGAGAATGTGGAAAAACTGGAACACTAATACGCTGTTGGCAGAACTGTAAACTGATCAAACCATTTTGGAGAGCAATCTAGAATTATGCCCAAGGAATTATAAAACTATGTGTACCCTTTGACGCAGCAATATCACTATTAGATTGATTTCCCAAGGTGATATGGGAAAAAGGAAAAGAACCTGTATGTTCTAAAATATTTATAGCAGCTTTCTTTGTGGTGGCAAAGAACTAGAAACAACTGGGGAATGGCTAAACAAGCTGTGCCGTATGATTGGGATGGAATACTACTGTGCTGTAAGGAATGATGAGCAGGATGATTTTAGAAAAACACGGAGAGACTTGTATGAAATAATGAAAAGTGAAATGAGTACAACAGAGAACATTGGACACAGTAACAGCAGTATTGTTCAAAGAATAACTGTGAACAACTAAGCTATTCTGAGTATTATAAATATTCATATAAACTACAAAAGCCCTATGAAGGAAGATGCTATCCACCTCCAGAGAAAGAACTGAGAAACAGAAGAATGCATAGTATGGCTGTGTGTGTGTGTGTGTGTGTGTGTGTGTGTGTGTGTGTGTCTCAAATGGTGCCCTTCTCTAGTGCAGGGTGGGGAAGGAAAGAGGGAGACTTAAAATGTAACAAAAAAAAGAAAGTGAAATTAAAAATATGTCAAGCAGAATAACAAGGCTATCCACAAACTTGTCAAAATTACAGTTTGAAACAAAAGCTACTTTGATCCCTGGGGCTGCAGGGTGGGGTAGAAAAGGTGGCATGGCACGTTGCAAAAAAAGGAGCAGTAGCAGAAATTAGGGTCCCTCTTCTAGAAGGGAATTGAGTTTTTCCATGGTAGGCAAACTCAACACCACCTCTCCCAACCCTTTCGTGTGAAACAGACCCAATGACAAGGTCAACAAACAAAACCTTCACATTGAAACCAGGACAATCTATTGCAATAGGAGCTATGTATGAGACTGCCCCCAGCTTCCTTCCTACTTTCTGGCTCTTGCAGACCATTGAGAAATGCACACAAAAAGATAGGGACTCTGACTCCTCTAGGTGCAATGAAAAATTTCATCTACTCAAAAGTTGAGAACTGGAATAATGCTAGAATTAAGGTGAGCTAGCAGTTAAAAAAAAAACCCCAAATCATCTTGCCAGAGCTGTAAAATGCACCCCTCCCTTCCCCTGACATATTCTAGATGGAAAGAATAAACTCTATCACTGATGCCCCTTGGGAGAAGCTGCAGTTGGGAATCCATCCTAATTCAGCTAAAGCCACAGATGGTACACAACATATAGTAAAAAAAGGCCCTGGACTTGGAAAGGGAAGACTTGGTTTGATACCCAATTCTAACACTGATCAGCAGTGTGACAATGTATCAGCCTCATTTTCCTTGTCTGTGAAGTAAGGTAAATAATACTTGTATCTTTTACTTTATAAGCTTGTCATTTAGCAAAGTGCCATAAAAGCCTTAAGGGATGCTACTAGATCTGAGATTTCATTAATGAAGGGAAATCTTTGCCTATGCAGGTGGGTACCTTCTCTGCCACTTCTGATCTTAAGAGAATTGCCTAACATAATAATAATAATGGTAATGAACATTTCTCTAGTACATACTACATGCTGGGCACTATGCTAAGCTCTTTACAAATATTATCTCATTTGATCCTCACAACAATACTGGGAGGTAGGGGCCATTATCATTCTCATTTTACAGATGGGGAAACTGAGGTAAATAGAATTTAAGCCATTTGCCTAGGGTCACATAGCCAGTATCCGTCAGAGGCAGGAATTGACGCAGGACACCCCTGGTTTCAAAGCCAGCACTATGCCCTGTTGCCTCTCAATAACCTTCCCCCCCCCCCAAAAAAGCTCTATGTACATTTGTTATTACAATTAAAAACATCCCTAGGATCACAGGACTAGAGCTAGAAGGGAGCTTAAAAGCCACAACATCAAACCCTTTCCTTTTTCAGATGAGTAACTAAGGCAGAGGTTACTTGCCTAGCCCAAGGTCACAGAGGTAACAAATGTTAATCTCAAGTCTTCTAACTTCAAAATCAGCACATTTTGACAAAGAACTGGAAGGGACCTCAGAAGCCATCTGGCCCAACCTCTTCATTTTATAGGTGAGGAAACTGAGGCCAGTGGAGGTTATATGTCCTGCCCAAGGTCACATGGTAAAAAAGAGAGGTGGAACTTGAACCCAAGTCCTCAAACTTGGTTGGGAGAGTCCTAGAACTCTCTCCATTCTACTGTGCTACTCATCCACCAGATCCTAAACCTTAGATTATAAACTCCTCTGGGGCACATAGCTTGTCTTCATATTGCCAATACAGTAAGCTATCTGCTTAGTGGATATGTGATGAAAATACCTAACTGCATTAGTGACTTTTATTGTTGTTGAGTTGTTTCAGTCATGACCCCATCTGGGGTTTTCTTGGCAAACATACTGGAGTGGTTTGCTGTTCCCTTCTCTAGTTTATTTTACAGATGAGGAAACTGAGGCAAACAGTGTTAAGTGATTTGCCTACAATCACACAGCTAGTAAATATCTGAAATGAAATTTGAACTCAAGTCTTCCTGACTGCAGGCTCAGCACTCTGTCCACTGAGTCAGCTAGCTTCCTGCTAAGTAGATCAACCTAACTTCCAGAACATTGACTGCCTTAGTGCCATTTCCCTTTCATATACGTGATCAACTTGGGGAGTGATTTTACACACATAGCTAGATATGTTATATCACATGCATGCTACTGGATACACGTACATATATGCATGAGTAAATCTAGAATAAAATTATAACAGCATAAGAAAATAATCATTATAAAAATCCTGTGCATTCGGTCTTAAAATAATCACTATAATAGAATTCTATGAATAGAAGTTTGGGTTTTTTGGTTGCTTGAAATACAACAAACCTTTGCACTATGCATTGTTCATTCGATAAACTGGCATAATATGAACATACTGCGAAATTGCTTATTGTTTTATGCTTTCAGTCTTCCAATAAAGTCCTCCTCCAGTCCTTCTCTGTATTATGCAAGTGAAACTTGAAAGAAGTCAAGGCTATGTTGGTGGAGCTCAAGCTTTAGAAGTGCCTATTGACTTAAGGGGCTTCAAGTATTCTGCAATGGGTGAATTGTAAGTCTGTTATCTGAATATCAGGCTGGCAAAGTTTAAAGGAGCCTTTTCACCAAAAGAAGAGCTTTGAAGGGAGAGCAGTTCACAAACACCATTGCCTCTGGCATGGAGAAGATGATGATCTATCTGCATCAGGGAAATGGGGTCTCCACTGATGGAACAATAGATAGTAGATCTATTGAAGTATATTTTAATATGTATTTTAATAACTGCAATAATTTAAAGGTCATACAATGACCATATGGATAGTTTCTATCATTCTGTGATAGATAACTTTTCTTTTAGGGATTTAATATACATAGATCAGGTTCTTAACCTGGGGACCAAGAACAAATTTCAGGGAAAGCCTGAACTTGGATTGGAAAAAAGTTACATCTTTATTTTCATTAATCTATAAATGAATTTTAGCATTTCTGTCAATCAGTTAAAAACATTATTCTGCGAAAGGATCCATGGGTTTTACCAGTTCACCCAATGGATTTATGACACATAAAAAAGCTTGAGAACCTCTGACACAGACTGTGAATTAAGAAAAGCAAAAATATCCTTGAAATGAACATTAATATCATTAAGTCTAGTTTTAAATTACATATTATTGCTCAAATTTATCCCATAGGAATGTAGGTATAGGATGGTAAGATAAGAAAAAGTAGCGATTCTGTTTAAACATTTTTTATTCAACATTTACCTTTTCAGGAAGGTGTTTTATATATATGTAAAGGTCAAGATATGCTGAGCTGACCATCATCTTTTTCAAGTCTTGATTTATTACTCCTTCTGTAGCTCAAACACTAGAAAACTAAGCCAGTTATTTTGGAGCTATGCTGTCTATCAGCATTAAAATGGCATCTCACAACGCAGTCTAGATACAGCTTTTATGTTTCAGAAATTGCATTTAAATTGAAGGGAAGTTCATCTAACTACCATGAACATGGGAAATGAAAGGTAGAAAAATTCTTTACATAAACAGTAATTTTCCCACTTCCGCTGGCTTAGGGAAATAGCAAGAAGGAAAATCTAGTACAGAAATAGTTCTATTTTGTTAAGTTGGGAGTGGGAGGGAAGGTCTGTTTGGTGCTGATTTATTTTTTTCCATTCTGTAGCAGATGTGAAATAGGTTAAGAGCTAATATAGTTAGCAGCTGAAACTAAAGTTAACACTGATTTGCACGTCCTTTCACAATTGTTCTCTTATTTTTAAACCCACTACCACCCCTTGGCCAAATTTTCTGATGAAATCTCATCCTTTTGGGTCTGGCAGCTGATAACCTTTTAAATGGATGAGAAATGTCACCAGGTACTCATTATTTTAGGTCTCCAGTGGACACTGTCCAGCAACTGGGAAGAGGTGACCCAAATAGCTATTAAAAAATGAAACAAAAAGCTATAACTTCTATTTACATGGATTCCTCTCTTCCTGCCTGGCTTCATAAGAACAAACAGTTGAGGAGTGGAGAATCCCCCATGCCTCTGAAAGTGCTAACTAAAGAATTCTTTCCCTCCAGGGCAGAAATGGAGTATCAAAAGAGGAGGAATGGAACTCAGAATGTTGCATCAAGCAAAAAGAGATTCCCCACAGAGAAAGGACCAGGTCCAGAGCAATACATCAAATACCAGATCTGAAATCAGAAGGCACTAACAAGTCAATCTCACCTATAGCCACTAACGTTGCCCTTTTTACACTTAACATTCATCTGTTTTTAAAACCCCAAACCATTATGGAATATGAAGTACCACATAAATGTTTAACACCTACCCCTACAGTATTAGAGAAGGGAAATAAATCTGAAGATATTTTTTTAAATATAATTTTACTGGAAAAAAAAAACCCTATTCTCTAGTTATTTCATGTGTGTTCATCTTGTTTTTTTCAACTAGATCATGTGTTTATCTAGGGCAGGAATTATGTTTTATAAATTTCAGGTATTACATTCCCCCTCCAACCTGGGAATAGTCCTGGTCCTTACAAAACATATGAAAAATATGCCTTTGCTTAGAGAGACAAACTGAGACCACTATAAATTTAGAAAAGAAAGCTAATGAGACTCAACTTCAGAAAAGGGAGGGTCTGAGTTTGGGAAATGGCAAGAGAAAGCAGGGAGCAAATGGTTTTATAAGCCCAGATGCCCAAATTCCTCCCAATGTACATAAAAGAAGTCAACTTGAATTGAGAGTAATTTGCATTCCAAGTGGGAAATAAACCAGGAAGATATGTAAGCCAAGGAGTCATTTTCCAAGATGTAACTCTCTTTGATAAAGACCGGATTCTCACCACAGGATGAAGAAAAACATAACAAAGGGAAATGATATACAAAGGAAATAAAGTAATGGTTTTTGCTGACATGAGTCTCCTAAACCACATCTAAGGGAGAGCTGATATGATGTTTTATGGATCATCGATCTATGTAGGATCTATGAAGGTAGTATGTTATAGAAGAAAAAGGAATTAGAATATCAGCATCCAACCAAGCAAAGCACTTTAACACTCAGATTGTCCCTCACCAAAATAAAAACTAAATATCTCCTTCTGTTACGCCACTTACATTGGAAGGTTTCTTTCCTTCCTGTCTTCCCTTTCTGTCAAATTTGGGAAGAAAAGGAGAGAACAAATCTTACATTTTTTGCTCTTTTGTTTTATTCAAGTGGGTAGAAAAATCTTAAAAAAAAAATAGTCAACAAAATCAGTATCACTAGTGATTCACATGAGAAGGTTTCCATGGTGTTCTCGGTGAAAAATGATATTTCTTTCTTGCTTATGAGTTGACTTCCTCTGTATGAATTTATTCTTCCTTTCAAAATGCTAGAAACTTTAGAAAGAAGTCAGGCTTTAGTCAGACAAATAAAAATATCCAAAGCTCAGAATAATAAAAGAAATATTTTCTCAAATATATAGGAAATAAAGGAGCATCCTAAATTATTTAGAAATGATATTATCCATTAATAAATTTAATAATAATTTTAAAAATAGTATTCTATTCCTCCACTAAAGCCCAATCCCTCTATTTGTACTTTTGATCTCATATCTTCTAGCAGATTGTCTCTAAATCCCCCATCCTCATCTTTAATCTTTCTCTACTTACAAATACCTAGAAAAAAGACATCTAGACCAGTTGCTTTCACTTATTCTTTTCATTCCTCAGTTCTTTGCAATTTAGCTTTAGACAACATCATTCACCTGAAACTACTCTCTCCAAAGTTACCAAGGGTTTTTAATTGCTCATTTGAACGACTTTTTCTCAGTCCTGATCTTTGACCTCTCTGCTGCATTTGAAACTGATGACCACCCCCAACTTCCTAGATACTCCTTCCTGTTTGGGTTTTCATGACCCTGTTCTCTTCCAACCTGTAAGTCTGCTTTTTTTTTTTTAAACTTTGCTGCCCTTTAACTGTGGGTATGAATCAAGGCTCTATTTTGGGCTCTCTTCTCTCTACATATTCAGAACCACTCAATCTCTCTGTCAAGGGTGCACTATCATCCTTCTGGTTACCCAGGTTTGGAACTTTGCAATAATCCTTCAGATGTTCACCTTTCCTCACCTCACATGTCTGTATCATGTTCTAAATCCTGTCAAATCTATTCTCCTAACATCCTTCTGACTTATTTCTCTCTCCCCTCACACAGACACAACCCTAACTCAAACTCTCATTGCCACTCACCTAATTCAGAGTTTTCCAAACTTTAATTACACTTTTATCAGTTAAAAAAAATTGAGGGATCCCTCAAAATATTTATTTTTAAATAACTTGTATAATGTACTAAAAAAAAGACAGTATGGAAAACCTTAAAAAGTCGATAGATTGTAAAAATTATGCAAAAAATGAATTTTAAATGGATGAGATAATGATGAATTAATACTTGATCCTAGAAGCATTAAGGAGTCACTAGCGTTTATTGAACAGGAAAGTGATATGGTCAGATTTGTGCTTTAGGGAAAATCACTTTGGCAGCTATGTAGAGGATAGATTGGATAGGAGACAGATTTGAGGCAGGGAAGAAACATTCTGAGGATGTTTGCATAGAAAGAGAGAGATATGAGAGACACCACCAATGAGTAATCACAGTATTTGGTCACTGATCGGCTATATGGTGCAAGAATAAGAATTCAGTCAGTTAACCAGAAATCAATTGTTTATTACATATGCCACGTGCTGGGGACACAAATCAAAATTGTGAAACTGGGTGACTAAAATGATGGGGATGCCCTCGCAAGAAATAGGGAAATTTGGAATAGGGCTGGGAAAGGATAATGTAATAAGATCTGCTATGCAGATCATAACCCACCCAAGCCTGTTCATGTTACACAGTTCACTCTATCCTACCAAGAGTTAAATGTGTGTAAGGAAAGTAGGCTCTTACTCAGCAGTTCAGAGTGGAGTAGTAAGCAACCATAAAGCGTTCTGGGGAGGAGGGAGGAAAGGCTCAGTGAGAAACTTTTATCTTAACAGGTGATATAGCATGTGTGTGCTTGTCACAATGTCTACTGGAGAAAGGAAAAAGGTTGGGAACTTTCACAGCCATAGGAGGCCAGTTGTGGGAAGGGGAAGACTGGGGAGTCTGGGGCCATAATGATTGAAGGGAGTGGTATGGTTGTGTAGGAGACAAGCTCCATGATGTAGAGCTCCTGGGAGGATGAGATGCAATCTGTGTTCCCACTCTCTGACCCTCTGATTTAAACAAGTATTCCTTGGGGTCATGCCATATGCCTCCTTCCCAGCCCTCCCCCCAATTTAGAAACCACTGAACTAGACTGTTCTAATAGCTTCTCAATTAGTTTCCTTGCCTTAGGTCTCTCCTCTTTCTAATCTATCTTCCACACAGTTGTCAAAGTGATATTTCCTAAAGTACTAGTCTTAGCTGTCATTCACCTTCTCGATAAACTCCAGTGGCTCCCTGTTATATCTAAGATAAACTAAAAACTCTTCTATATAGCACTTAAAGCCTTTTAAAATCTGACTCCAACTTTTAGAGCTTTATTAATACAGTATTCTTATTATAAGGACTTTATTATTATTATTATCATAAGTACTTGATGGTTCAGCTAAACTGGTCTGTCTCCTCCTCACATACCAAATTTTTTCTACTATTTCTGTGAACTTGTAAAACTCTTTTATATATGATAAACTCTCTCTCCTCACCTCTGCCTCTCAGAAACCCTCATTTCCTTCAAAGTTAAGCTAAATGCCCCCTTTTACAGAAGGCCTTTCCTGATGCCCCTGAGCTGCTAGTATTTTCCCACTACTACCAAAATTACCATATATAACTTAATATAACTTACCAAAATTATCATGTATAATTAACATAACTTAAAGGTATACATATTTTATCTCCACCATCTCCACCCCTAAATAATATTAATTCCTTGAGAACAGAGGCTATTTCATTTTTTGTCTTTTTATCCCCAGAGACTAGTACAGTCCTTGGTACATATTAGTATTTTGTTGTTCTTCAGTCTTTGTGACCCCATTTGGCATTTTCTTAGCAAAGAGAGTCGAGTAGTTTGCCATTTCCTTCCCCAGATCATTTGACAGGTGAGGAAACTGGCAAACAGGGTTAAGGGTCATACAGCTGGTAAGTGCCTGAGGCTAGATTTGAACTTCCTGACTCCAGGTCCAGCACTCTATGCACTGTGCCATCTAGCACTTAATAGAAAACTATTTGCTTGAGTGATGCTCTGCTTATCCTTCATTGAGATTATACCAACAGAGCACAAATTCTGGAACATTTTACCAAGCTGGAAGAGTATTCAACATAAATCTGGCAACAAATCATAGATCCTTCATAAAGTTGGTCATGAGGTTATACAATTTTGTAGCCATGGCAATTTATCTGTGTCTATGGAGGTACTGCCCACAGAGAAGAATTTATAGTTCCTTCAAAATTATCAAAATAATAGTCCCCATTCTTCTTTGAGATTATATCCCTTTGGGAATTCTGGGCCCTGACACTTCTTAATTCTAACTGGAGGCAGTGTGGTATGTGGAATAAACACCAGATTTTGAGTCTGAAAATGTAGTTCCATCACCTATCTGTGTATTTGTATTTCCCCTTGAGGAAGTCCTTTTATTTCACAGGATTTTTAATTTCTCATCTGCAAAACAAGGAGATTGGAGTATACAACCTTTGAAACTCAGAAGTCATTTCCATCTCCAACATTCTATATTTCTAAATATTGTTAGCTGCCCAGTAATGTGCCCGGTTGGCTCTTTAGGTTTTTGATTGAAAGCTAATTTCCTTGTGTATTAATCTTTACAAAACTGTTCACTCAAAACATGGTAAACAAAGAGGAAAAAAACAGGACAATTTATTTAGATAATGGATAAATATCCCTTCAAGGGAAAGGTAAAACAGGGCTTTTTTTGTTTGTTTACTATCTACCCACATGATACTGAGTGAATTAAAAATAAAATACAACACAATGTGAGAAAATGCAAGGAGGAGTGTATACTCTTTTACTGGATTTGATGTCCCTTCTTGGAAATTGACAAGCAATCAGTTTTTAGTGCTATCATCACTCTTATAATAAACAGCAGGATAAGTGAGCTTACCATCTCTCACACCCACGTAAATCTCACACATTGACTTGGCTGGACTCAATTCAGTTTTTAAAAAGCTCCCTGGGAACTGGCTGCATCCAATAAAACAAACTCATTTCCCCTTTTATATTGTTTTTTTCCCCTGTAGAATACTGTATAATCAGTTTGACCATTTTGTCCATTTATTCAAATGGTAATTGAGTTATTGCAACAGCGTGGTATAATGAATCGTCAGGAATACTTGTATTTGAATCCCACTTCAGAGGCTTACTAGCTAGGGGAAGTCTCTCACATCTCTCAAGATGAGCTTCCTTTTCTGTAAAATTTGAATAGAAGTATCAATAGCATTTACCTTTAAGAGTTGTTGTGAGGCTCAAGCCTCCCAATGTATGTGAAACAAATGTATGTAAAATGCTTTGCCAACCTTAAAGCCCTATGTCAATTATTAACAGTTATTTGCCATTCTTACATAGCTAGTCCTGGTCCTTCACTACAGAACAAGGTAAACTACTTCCCCTCCCTACCTAGCTGTTTATATTCATCACATGTGAACTTACTTCTGTCTTATTTAATGCCAATTTTCAACCCTTGACATAGTTTAAGGTAGGTCCTTCAGCTCCCTACTCAACTTAGGTTTAAAGAGAAATGGCAAGATCAAATTATGAATACCTAAATTTATAATGTGTCATGTGTCATGATATGAATGGGCTGATGACTTGAAGATCCAGATAACCAGCTGCAGTATCTCTTTCAAATTTCAGTCACTCATCACAAATTGCCATTTCCAACTGGATGTTCTACAGGACATCACACACTCAACATGTCCAAAACAGAACTCATTATCTTTTCCCTAAATCCATTCCCTCATTCTTTTCAAGTTTCCCTATTTCTTTTGAGGGGACCAGCGTCTTTCTAATATCTTTTATTACAAGTTTCTAATCTTGGTAAAAGGCAGCTAGGTAGTGCAGTGGATAGAGCACCAGTGCAGGAGTCAGGGGGACCTGACTTCAAATCTCACCTCAGACACTTGATACTCAATAGTTGTGTAACCTTGGGCAAGTCACTTAACTCCAATTGCCTCATCCTGGGTCATCTCCAGTCATCCTGATGAATATGTGGTCACTGGATTCAGATGGCTCCGGAGGAGAAGTGAGGCTGGTGACCTGCACAGCCCTCCCTCACTCAAAACAAAGTCAAGTGCAAGTCATGTCATTATTTCTCTCATGGCATGGTCTTCTTCGGCAACAAAAGATGAACACGCACATAATCTTGGTATCACTCTCAACTTCTCACTCACTCACTGCTTTGTCCACGCTATAGTCCAGGCAGGCTGGACTTATTTCTTACATGTGGCCCTCCATTTCTTGTCTCTGTGTCTTAAGCAGAGGTTCTCCCTACTTCTGACACTTAGAAAACATGCCTTTAAATCCTACCTTCAGCTCGGCCACTTTTTTCATGAAGCCTTTCTTGATCCCTCCAGATGCCAATACCTTCCCCACAATGTTTTGTGTATGTGTGTGTATGTCTGTGTGTGTGTGTGTGTGTGTGTATATATGTATATATGTATATATACATATATACATACACACACACATATATACTCATATAAAATCACACACATACACACGTGTACACACATATGAATACATTGTCATCCTTTATTAGACTGTAAGGTCCTTAAGGACAAGGATGTTTCATTTTTTGCCTTTGAATCCTTAGCACCCAGCTTACTGCTTTATACATGGTACCGTATACATAGTACAGCACAATAAATGCTGTTTGAATGACGATATGAAGTGACGTAGAGTGAACTAAACAGAACCAAAAGATCTATTGACATAGTGACTATATAGCATTACAAACCAACAACACTAAACGTTATCAGAACTCGGATCATCGTACTGACCAGACTTGTCTCCAGAGGACTGAGGGGCCATCATACTTCCTGCTTCTCAGCAGACAAATGGTTGGGAATGAGATTCATTCTGTCAGATGCAATCAGTGTCAAGTTTGCTTTGTTTAGCTGTATTTCATTTCAAGGTATGCTTCTACTCAGCAGTAGTATTGGAGAATGAAATTTAAAAAGAAAATCAATAAAACTTAAAGAAAATTTGCCTTCTTGAATTGAACTGTATGAAGCCAAAAAGAATTCCCTAACAGATAAGTGGTCAGACAATATGAACAAATACCTGAGAAAAAAATAATTGTAAACTATTAACAACTATTTGGTCACTGATAATATCTAATGTATAATATCTAGAAATTATCACTAATAATAGGAGAAAAGGAATTTCTCACAGAGCAAGCAAATTCAGCCACATTTTGGATTAAAAGACTTTTCTTGTCTGGCCTGGAAACTTGGCCACCATTTATAACACGGTCTCCACGGGGAAAGCATGAGTAGGAAACAACTGACTTCAAATGAACTTTTGGAACCCAACCAGTTCACAAGATTACTTTCTTTTAAGCTTCAAGTGTATTCGTGAGGAGGGCAGTACACTACAACACCTGCCTCTCCTCCCCCATGAAAATAAGAACCAAATGAGAGAGTTCTATCCAGCTCTGAAATAGGGGAGGTGGCTTGCTGACCTTTGTCTTGTTTGCGCATCTAAATCAAGCCCCTGAGTTTGGATGTAAGAAAGGAAGTCATAACAAAAATGTTGAAGCGGCAGTGTTCAATTCCTTCCTGGATTTCCTGCTCCTTTGCCGAAGGATGGTGTGTAGTGAAGTTATGTGAGCTCTCAGAAACCACAGGGCTGGCAACAGCTTTTGAGATGAACTGTTTTGTAAGAAGGTTAGTAAATGGGAGCTAATTTTTAATCATTAAAAACACACTGGATGAAATGAAGCTTCTAACAGATGGATGTACAGCACGTCAACATCTGAATTAACATAAATAAAAATATTTACACACTCTTAGTCATATGGTGACTTCACAGACTCTCTGAGCCTTTCCTCCAACATCATGCGATACAAGGCTACATGTAATGAAACCAAGGTCCCAGACAAGTAGCTGTCTGCACAAACACTTGTTTACAATCTGTATGGGAGATTTGTCGTTATTCCATCATTTTAGTCATGTCCAACTCTTCATGACCCCAACTGGGGTTTTCTTGGCAAAGATGCCGGAGTGGTTTTCCATTTCCTTCTCCAGCTCATTTGACAGATGAGGAAACTGAGGCAAACAGGGTTAAGCGACTTGCCCAGGGTCACGCAGATGGTAAATGTCTGAGGTCAGATTTGAACTACAGGTCTGGCACTTTATCCACTGAGCCACCTAGCTGCCCTGTGTGGGTAATATCATGCGTTTAATTTAATCTCTCTTTACAGAGGCACAGTGGATAGAGCTCTGGGCCTAACCTCAAGAAGACCCAAGTGTCAAATATGACCTTAGACACTTAATAGTTGTGTGACCCTGGGCAAATCACTTAACTTCTGTCTCAGTTTGTTTAACCACAAAGTAGAGAAAATAGCACCTGCCTCACATGGTGGTATGTGAAGATCCAATGATATTATATTTGTAAAGTGCTAGGCACATAACAGGTGCTTAATAATAATTATGGCACCATGGAGAGAGCACTGGCTTTGTAGTAGAAGGCGCTGAGTGAAAGCCCCCATCTGATGCTACTTCCTTGGGTCTCAGTTCCTTTGCGTACACAATGAGGTGGTTGTGCTAGATGGTATCTAGGGTACCTGCCAGTTATGAATCTATGACCCTAAAAAGCTTAAAAGATTTTCTTCTCATTCATTGTCAAGTCCCCATGAATCTGACAAGCACGTCTGAATGTAGTTTTCGTTTTACATTTAACTAGCACAATCTGCAACACCCACTAATAGTTTAAAAGTTAAATACATACAATGGAACCATTGAGTAATAGGACGTTTGTAACATATACAATATTAGTAGCTTCTTAAGCGGGTCTGGAAAAATGGAGACAGAGAAGTATGATATAAAATGTACACAAACATGTTTGGGAGTAATTCTGAAGCAAAAACAAATTTTATTTTAAAAAATGCAACATTTAATTATCCTCTCTAAATTCTTAACTTAATTTAGTGGCATTCTGAAACTAGGTGAGTAACATTCAGAAAAACCATTCTGATGCAGCTTTTATAAGGCAGATGAGGCAGCTAGTGGTGCAGTGGGACAGAGAACTGGGTCAGGAGTCGTAAAGATCTGGATTCAAATCCAGTCACTGACATTTAACAGCTGTTAGACAAGTCACAACCTCAGTCTGCTTCCGTTTCCTCAATCATAAAATGAATAATAATAACTACCTATGTCACAGGGCTGTTGTGAGGATCATTTATAAAAAAGTGCTTTTTACAGTTTCTGGCACATAGTATATGCAGTATTTACTCCCTCCCTATTCCATTCCCATAAAACTCTCCAGTGAAAGAAAAAAAGGAATAAATGGATTGCTGGATGGTTCCCTTTGGTTAGCTTGCCCACTCTGGTTCAATATGTAGCAGATTTCACAGTGCACAGAATATCAGTTTTTCCTTGAACAGCAGTAGTCATGGAAATGTGGCTTAAATAAGTGGCCAGAAAAGAGAAGGAAAAAGAGACTGGTTAAGAGATGATCAAGGACCACAGGCAAATCATTTAATCTCTCCGAGCCTCACTTTCTTCGTATGTACAATAGGAATCATACTACTTGCATTGCCATAATGCATGGGTATACAGTGAAGAAAGCACTTTGTGAATCTTAAAATGCTACATAAATATGATTATTATTATAAGAGAGAAGGCAGCAAAGATGCCAGGAAAGAGCTGAAGAGAAAAGGTGTATATATAGAAATTACCAATCCTTCTTTCTCCCAGTTTGTCTGCACTGAACCTACTGGCTGCACCATGTTGCCTTCTATACAAGGGAACAACTTGCCACTAGAAAAAATAAAGTCCAATAGATTTGTTGTTTTAATGTTTTCCTAGAGTAATCCCTCTCCTTAAATGTTAATTTTTTTTATTATGATTATTTATACAGCTGCAAATGCCTCAGAGTCTGAGGGTTTCCCCAGGGTGCCTTCCTCTTTGCCCTCTATCCTTTTCACCTTAACTGGACATGGTGTCTGTTTTTTGTTCCGCAGCTGTGGACCTAAAAGACAGCTCAATTCCCTGGTCTCTCCCGAGATATGTTCTTTTAAGCCCTGAACACTCACTCAAAGTAGTAGGTTGTACTACTCACAGTCAGGCAAGCTGTTGGACATATAGAAAAATAAGTACAAAGCTACTCACAGTCAAATCATGTGACAAAGGCTTCACCTATTTTGTGGAAAGTTAAGAGGTGTGATGGGACTGATACTTATTTCTATATGTTTTAATCTGATACTGAGCTGTGAAAGTGACCTTTTTTTTCAGAATCAATTGTTGTATAAAGGATCTTGGTTATGGCAGAATGGAGAAAAGGGGACTTCTTTTCCTTAACTCATGAGGATGTTGTCAGAATATATAAAATTAAATATAAAAGCATTTAAAGCTCTGATGGAATCATTGACGACTGCCAGTATCACCAGTTATATCGAAGGCACGGACTACATGGTTCAGAGCTTCCAGTCTTACCACTTAGTGAAACTACTTTTCATAATTCCAGTAATATGTCAATTGCTAAATCCCTGGTCTCAATCCTCAGCCTTGACCATTTCAGTTTTGACACTGTTTACCCTGCCTGGCATATAATAGGAATTTAATAACTTGCTTCCTACCTGCCTGCCTGCCTCCTCTTGAACACTTTTTCCTCCTTGGGTTTTCAGGACATTGTTCTCTCAGGGATCATCATATATTCCTTGCTTCCCAGGATATGGAAACCCCTGTGGTCTGTCCTTCTCTTGCTATCCCCTCTCTGTGTCAGTGAGGAGGTTCTGTTTTACTTTTTGGCTCTATATTCCAGCATTTAAGATAGCATCTGGCATGTAATAGGGATTTATTTCACAACTCACCAAATAAAGGATTCCCAACTACAGACTTAGTCAACAGTTGGTTCTTAACACCATGTAGAATCCATGTTAATTGATGCCTCAATTTATAGCAGTTGTGAGATAGCAGTTTACTAACTATTAAAGCATATTTCTTTCATATATACAGTTTCTTTCATATATACCCACATTAGATTTGCATGCAACAAGTGAACATATTTTTCTTTCCCATTTCAAAATTTAACTTGGGCAATATCACCACCAGATACTGCTCATGTAACGGATGGTAGCAGTCTTGACATCATCCCTGTTGTCCACCGCTTCTCTCTCTTCTCAGATACAAACAGTTCTCTACACAAACCTGAAAGTATGTATTTACAAAACAGAATATACTATAAACACAAAATGAGGAAAAGAGCGTAGAATCAGAATCCTGAGAGAATTCCCTCTCAATCATCCCATTAACAAAGGATCCAATTATGCTTCTCACCTATTTGACAAGGCCTTGCTTCACACAATTTTCAAAAATTTACAGTTCTTTTAATTTTCGTCTACTGAAGTTATAAAACTCATACCTGCTGAGGTCTCTCTAAATTTATCACTGGTCTTCTTTTTTCTCCATTTCCAAGGTTTAAAGATCTTGCCTATAGAGGAAAGTTTACCCTTTCTCTTGAAAGGAGGTGTCTGGGAACCTGTAGTGGGTCCATCTGAGTTTGCAATGGAAGCCTTATCCAGTCCATCAACTGTACAAAGGGGAAAAAAAAAGAATAAATCAGGACTGAAATAAAACAACAGGTCAGCCCATTTGCCTCTTCTCATTTCAAGAAGTCATATTCTGACTCTAATGAGAACATCAAATGAGAATTGCTTTGCTTTGGCTATATCGTTTTCCAGAAGAGAGAACTTCCTTTAATATAAACCAGTCGATTGACTTTATATTTGTTATTAGGGTTTTCTTTTCCTTTTTCTTGCTTTGCTATTAGAAGAGAAGTTAGAAGGAAAGAAAAAAAATGCTTGTTATTAATGTTTGGGTGGGGGGGAGGATAGTGTACATACATATATGTGTGTACACATATGTTGTTATTGTTAGTTGTTTCAGTTGTGTCCAACTCTTTGTGACTCCATTTGGAGTTTTATCAGCAAAGATACTAGAGTGGTTTTCCATTTCTTTCTCCAGCTCATTTGACAGATGAAGAAACTGAGGCAAACAGGGTTAAGTGACTTGCCCAGGGTCACACAGTAGGAAGTGTCTGAGGCCCCATTTGAACTCAGGAAGACGAATCTTCCTAACTCCAAGCCTGGCACTCTATCTACTATGCCATCTAGCTGTCCCTGCATACACACATTCAAACATTCATTCATTCATATATGCATACATATACATATATACATACTGATCATTAGGAAAAGTGGCTTACTGGTTCCAAGCTATCCTCCCAGACTTATTTGCTACTCTTTCTCTTCATATATACTACACTCCAGCCCAAATTTAGCTTGTCCTACTCCACCTCCACGCAAGAAAGAACCCACATACCTCAAGTGATAGCCCATTCCAATTTTCAACAGCTCAAATTACTAGGAAATTTTTTCTGATTTAAGGGATCTTCTTATCCTCACATACATATTCATCCTGTCAGAACAATTTCTGGAACAGGTATAAATACCACAAAATCCAAATCCAATCAGAATGCGAGCAGCCTTATCCCCTGCTTGGAATCACTGTGCTCTGTTCTTATTGAAAGATTAATCTCTCACAGATCAAACTTGGTGAAACAGAAGAGGATCACAGATTTATAGCACTGAATGACTTCAGAGCTCTGCTAGTCTAACTCCCTCATTTTACACACGAGGAATCTGAGATACTCGTTGTCTGCCCAAGGTTACCAAGTGAGCGGCAGTGGCAAGGTTTCAACCTCATACTCCAGAATTAGTGCATGTTTCCACTATACCACATTGAGACAAGAGTATAACATCAATTTCACCAGAAATATTCAATCTATGAGTATAAAGAGGTCATCGCCAATTATTCTCTAAAGATTCCTCTATTTCTCATCCATGATATAAACCCCTAGGAAATTCACTTTCCACATAAAACCACTCATCAGTAATTCAAATTTTGGCTATTCCTGAAGGGAAAAATGAAAAGTAAATAAAATAAGCTCCTGAATGAAAGACTAAGGATGAGGCACGTAGTAAGGTATGATAGTGAACCTGGTATTTCAAAGTCTTAACTTCATAAGAATAATTGATGCTGAAAATTAACCATTGCTGTCTTCATTTATTATGCCTTTGCAGTTCTGGTTATTTCATCTGCTTCTGGAAAGTGCCTGAGCCAGAAGCCAGCAAATACAATATTTTCGATCTATCTACACACACATACAACAAATATGTATATTAGCATGCATATGTATACATATATCTCATATGCATATATCTGTTTTTCTGAACCATTCAAGATTAGTCATTTTATTAATAAGAACGAAAAAGCAACCATGTTCAGTACCATTAGTGAAATGGCTATAGTTAGGAAAACAACCATTTTAAATCTGAGCTTTGGGAGGGGTGGGGGCATGTGTGGTTAGTCACCTCTCTCTGAGAAGTTGGAGCAAAAACAGTGTCTCTTCCATCAAAAGTCTACTAGTTTTTCAGGATATTCTCAAAACCACAATTCCTTTTGATCCTTAAATCTTTCTCCCAGACAAAAACTTTACATTGAAACCAATTTTGGCAAGAGATAAGAGGGGAAGAAACATACTTCCCTTTGGTAAAGACATGAGGGAGTATGGATATGCAATGCTGCATAGACTGTCAGACAGGGTCATCTAGTCTTGTATTTGCTTGACTCTTTTTCTTTGTCATAAGGAAGGACTTATTGGTTTGGTGAAAGAAGGGAAATAACCAGAAATAGCTGGGATATGAAAACAAAAGAGACCAATAAAATGTTATCTTAAAATAAATTAAAACCATTAAAATGTTTTCCTTAATAAGTATTTTAATTATGAGTCTAATGAATTTACCATCCCTACAGAGATAAAATCCCTAACTATATACCCCACTTGGTGGTGGTTGTGGTGTCATCAAGTTCACTTGAGTTCCTAGTCATGGTCAAAATTTATTTTAAGATCCTATGCCATCAATACAAGGTGGCATAGGGGAAAGTATCCTAAATTTGAAATCTGAGGAGTTGGATTTGAATTCTGCCCCTGTTATTTATTAGCTATTTCATTTTAGGCAAGTCTCTTCACCTCCATGGTCCTTGGTTTCTTCATCTGCAAAATGAAGGGGCTTTATTAGATGATTTCTAATGAGTGTTCCATTTTTAAATCTTAAATCTTTGTGTATTTGTTAGAATTTTCCTTTTCATATTTTCTTGAGAGCATTTTTTATTTGTGACAAATAAACATTTTGAAACATAAATAATGATTCATTATTTGTGTGCTAATTGTGCACAGGAACTCTCTTATCTCGAGGTTGTTTGCCCCTGATGCCCAATGAATTTCTGAGACGTTTCCCCCCATGCAAGTGGGTTGAGTTCAGATAACATTTGTATATCTGAAAGAACAAAAAATAACTAGGAAAGTAAATCAACTGCAAAATTTTATGATTGCAAACACTTAAGAAAACAACAGGTAGACAAAAATAGAAGGGGATTCATAGGGGGATACAATCTCATCTTTAAAATTAACATGCTGAATTTACACATGCTTTAAAAAAAAAAGTATCAAGCTGTTTGAGATTCCAGGTTTCACATAAAATCCTCTTTTTTAGTTCTTTGCATAAGCAGATATTCATTTTAATCTGTTTATCAAGTACAAAATAACAAAAAATAAAATTTATTTTTAAAACAGTCTAGGGATTTACCTAGAAATGCTGTTATATCTCAGATAACAATATTGAAGAATGACATATGGAGTTACCTTCAAGATTTCCCTCCCAAGCTGAGGGCTGAGCTATGGTAAAACTTTGAAGGAAGAGAGAAATCTACTGAGTGTGAGAGCTAAAAAGAAATGAATTAATGTGTAATGGAAAGATTGATGGACCAAAAGGCAGGAAACCTGTGTTCTTGCTATGACTCCATTAATTAACTGTATGATTTTAGCAAAGTCACTAAACCATGAGGGTCTCAGTTTCCTCATAGATAAAATGAAGAAACCGGACTAAATGATTTGTTAACCTTTGCTTACAGTAACTTTCCTTTGTGGCAGGCTATCTTTTGCTTTAGATGGACATACTCCCTGCCTGGCATCCCTACCTCTCCCTACCCATGCTCCTCTTCTGGAACCTTTTGTGCTTAGAATTCTAAGCTGGGAAACATGCAAGTACCCTTGATAATCAGCAGTTCCTTGACTGTGACTTCAAAAGTGGGAAATTAAACAAACATACCTATGTGAGACTACAACCATTCTTTTGAAATTCATGGCTCTCTTCCATTGCACTGAATTACTTTGTTGTATAGGATGGGATTCAGGTACTCCCAGTGGGGAGGAATAAGGAGAGTTTGATTTAATCTGAGTTCCAGGTCAAAAGAGTATGTGATTCTCCCAGGCTCATCGATCACTTTCCTCTTCCTGTCATAGCCTTAGAATCATCTTGTCCAAAGTCTGGTGATATTCCAATACTTGTCTGTTGGCTGGATAGAGGATACATCCTGTCACCTCTGCTGACTGAGACAGCTGCATCCTTCCTCTATTCTCTGGTGATCATGTTCCAGATGTGTCCTTTGTCCCCACTCCCTTCTTCCTTGCCCTTGTGCCTTTGACTATCTCATTAGGGGCCACCAACTCTGAGGCAAAAGATAATAAATGTGTCTTGCTTTACTAATCAACCTGTATCATCTTTGAAAATCTCTAAGTCTCTAAATTAGCTGGAACTGCTTGGGACAAGGTCCTTCCCAGCTCTAGCATTCTATGATTCTATTAATATAGCATCCTTCCCCAGGATATCTCAAGTGATCAGCAGATTTTCAGTTTTCTCTGTATCAGTTTTTATTATACCTCCCTTCACAAAGGCTCAAGTTACTAGTAAGTTAAGCCTAACTTTGACTTTTATGAGAAAGGGAAGTGAGGATATCTTAATCACACAGCTGAATCAATTTAAAGAACTGGAGATTTATTTCATTTCGATAAACATTTTATGCAAAAGCTACACAACATAAACTATACTTTTAATGAGTATAGAGTACAATGATAACAATAACAATTGATTGAAATAGCACTTCAAGTTTTACAAAGTGTGTGTGTTTGTCCTTCGTTGCCAAAGAAGACCATGCCATCAGAGAAATGATGACATGACTTGCACTTGACTTTGTTATGAGTAAGGGAGGGCTATGCACTTCACCAGCCTCACTTCTCCTCCAGAGCCATCTGAATCCAGTAACCAGATATTCATCAGGATGACTGGAGATGACCCAGGATGAGGCAATTGGGGTTAAGCGACTTACCCAAGGTCATATAGCTAGTGAGTGTCAAGTGTCTGAGGTAAGATTTGAACTCAAGTCCTCCTGACTCCTGCACTGGTGCTTTACCCACTGCACCACCTAGCTGCCCGAAGTTTTACAAAGTACTTTTCACAACAACCCTGAAAGGTAGGTAGTTAATGAAAGTAGTAAATCTCACAGCTTAAGAAATTGAGGATCAAAGAAGTTAATTGGCTTTCCCATAGAGGCAAGTGGATGATATAGTGGATCCAGCATTGGGCTTGGAGACAGAAGACTTGAGTTCAAATATGGCTTTGACATATTTGACATTTATAATCTGTGTAACCAAAGGCAAGTCACTTAACTTCTGTCTACCTCAGTTTCCTCAACTGTAAAATGGGAATAATAAATAAGAGAATAGTTGTAGAGCACTTAGAACAATGCCTGGCATAAAGTAGATAATTAATAAAGGCTTGCTTCTTTCTTTCCTCTCTTCCTTCCTTTTTTCCTTCCATAATCACACAAATAATATGTAATTCAAGCCAAGACTGCAAGTCCAATGCTCTTTCTGCCCTCCCCATTTAATATTGTTTTAGCATTCTTTTCTTTTTAAATTGAGTTCCAGATTCTCTCCCTCCCTCACACCTCTACCCACTGAGAAGGCAAATAATGATACGAATTATATATGTGAAATCATGCAAAACATTTCCATATTAGCTGTATCACAAAAAAAGTCAAAAGAAAAGGAAGGGTTGAGAAACTTATACTTCAGTTTGCACTTGGAGTTCATCAATTCTCTTTTAGGAGATGGATAGCATTTTTTTAAAATCATAAATCCTTTGAAATTATCTTGGATCACTGTATTGATCAGAGTAGTCAAGTCTTTCACAGTAGATCACCATTCCAAGATTGCTGTTGTGCACAGTGATCTCCTGGTTCTTCTCAGTTCACTTTGCAATTCATATAGGTCTTGTTTTTCTGAAACCCCCCCTCCTTTATCATTTCTTATAGCCCAATAGCATTACAATCATATGCCACAACATGTTCATCCATTCCCCAGTTGATGAGCATCTGCTCAATTTCCAGTTCTTTGCCACTACAAAAGTGCTGCTATATATATTTTTGTACATATAGGTCCTTTTCTTATTATCCCTTTGGAAAACACACCTAGTAGTAGTATTGCTGGATCAAATGGCATGCACAATTTTATAGCCCTTTGGGTATGGTGAACCAGATTGCTCTCCAAAATGGTTGGACCAGTTCACTACTCCAACTGTGATAGGTTTGTGACAGGTTTCAAGTGGTACATCATAGGTGCTTTGTCTTTTTTCTAATCAATAGTGATTTAGAATATTTTTTCATATGATTATAGATAGCTTTGATTTCTTCTGAAAACTGCCTATTCCTTTGATCCTTTATCAACTGAAGAATGGGTCCTTATTTTTTTTATTTTTATAAATTTGACTCAGTTCTCTATTTGTTTGGGAAATGAGGCCTTTATCAAAGAAACTTGCTGTAGTTTCCCTGATCATCTCTTTAAATTAGGACTGTTTTTACTTTTGTTTTGTCTGAGATCATGATTCTCAATGCTCTTTCCAACTCAACATAATGTTTCCAACAAAACACAAATAACTGATGCAGAGCAGGCTATGATAAGGAAAAAAGAAAGAGGTTAGGAAAAATGTCATAAGAAATTTGAGGAAAAGATTATTTTCATCAAAGGAAGAAAGAGATAATCAAGGAAGGGCTTTAGAGGAGAGGGCACCAAATTTGTGTCTTGAAAACAGAGAGGTTATTTCCAAAGACACTGATAAGGGGAATGGAGATTTCAGAAATGGGGGTAGAGTTGGCATGTGCAACAGTATAGAGACAGGAGAGAGAAGGAATAGGACCAAGGAATGGCAAATAATCCAGGTTAACTGGCAGGTGGAGTATGCAGAGAGAAAAATGTAAGACATGGCTTAAGGAGAACATTGTACACAGTAATAACTTCATTGTTCAATGACCGACTTTGATAGACTTAGCTCTTCTTAGAAATGCAAAGATTTAAGAAAAATCCAAAAGACTTAAGATGGAAAATACTATCCATATCCAGAGAAAGAACTCTGGAGTCTGAATGCAGATCAAAGCATACTATTTGCTCTCCTTTTCTTTTGTTGTTTTGTTTTGTTTCTTTTTTCTCATGGTTCTTCCCATTAGTTCTAATTCTTTTTTACATCATGGCTAATATGCAAATGTTTAATATGAATGTATATGCAGAGTCTATATCAGATTGCGTGACATCTTTGGGAGGGGAGAAAATTCAAACCTCAAAATCTTATGTAAGTGAATGTTGAAAACTAAAAATAAATTAATTGATCATATAAAAAAAAGATATGGCTGAAAAGATAGGTTGGATCCATACTGATGAGTGCCTGGATCACCAGGATCAGGAATGTATAATCTATTTAATGGGCCATGAAGTACTATCGAACATTTTTGAGTAGAGCAGTGAAGTAATCTGAGTAGACAGAGTATCAGGAAGACTACTTGGTTGTGTTGTTGAGAATGGATTGGAGAGGCAATTGACTGAAAACAAGACTAGTTGGATGGCTATTCACCTCCTAGAGATGAGTTCTTGAACGACTGTGACTGCAATGGAAAAGGATGCCAAAGAAGCCAATGACAGAAAAAAACAAACCCATGTAAAAAAATATTTATGGAAACATTCTTTGTAGCATGGAACTGGATAGAGCTTCAGATCCCCAGTGCTCCCTCTTTTGTGGGAGACCCAAAGATGGTTTGCTTCCCTTGGGGACAATCCCGGACTCAGAGTTGGTATTACTCTGGACATGAATAGATATTTTTGTTGTTCAGTCATTTTTTAGTTGTGTCTGACTCTCCATGGACCCATCTTGGCAAACATACTAGAGTGGTTTGCCACTTCCTTCTCCAGCTCATTTGACAGATGAGGAAACTGAGACAAACTGGGTTAAATGACTTGCCCGGGGCCACACAGGTAGTAAGTATCTGAGGCCAGATTGGAACTCTGGAAGATGAGTCTTCCTGTCTCCGTGCCCTGTACTCTATCCACTACACCACTTAGCTGCCCATAAACGGGAAGGCCCTAATACAGATTCACAAAGGATCATAGATTTAGAGCTGGAAGGGACTTTAAAGTCTATTCGCACACACACACACATACATGCCTCATACATACATAACATACATATGCATACATATATATGCCTCTCATATTATAAATGAAAAAAAAAACTGAGGCTCAGAGAGATTGACTTCCTCTGGATCACACAAATAATATATGTCAGAGATTTATATATAGGTTTTCCTACCTCCAAGTCCAGTATTCTACACTGCAGTGCTTTGAATTCACATCAATAGGAAGGGAAGAAACATTTATATAGCTCCTATTCTATGTCAGTCACTGTGATAAGTACTTTATAAAGATGACCTCATTTGATCCTCACAACAACCCTGGGAGTAGCTAGCTCTTATTATCATTCCCATTTTACAACTGGGGAAATTGAGGAAAACAATTTGTGTGACTTTTTACACATCTAGCAAACATGACAAATCCAAGGCTAGATTTGATCTCAGGACTTCTTCATTCTAGGCCTAGCACTCTTCACCCTGAGCTACCAGCTGCCCCTGGGATGGTCCTGGAGTAATTAAGGGCATCTCAAGTTTGGAAAGCCCTAAGGCATAATTGATTGAACCTGACCTTTATAGCTGTCAGATATAAAATCTTTAGTTCCCCACATCCTTGTGGCAAGGTGCCAGAGAAATTCCCCACATAGGGGTTCTTAACTGGGGACTCGTGAATTTTAAAAAATATTATGTTAATAACTGTATTTCAGTATAATGGGTTTCCTTTATAATCCTATCTATTTTATTTTGTTCATTTAAAAACATCATTCTGAGAAGGGGTCCATAGACTACTCCCAATGGCCAAAGAGAGCACCATGACACACAAAAAAGGTTAAGAACCCTAGCCTTGGGGCAAACCACCATTCTCTTTAGACATCTATAGCTTCGTGTTCGTGCACCATACCTTGGGCCATGATTCCTTCACCTACAACCAGGCATAGCCCCAGTGAGTGTAAAGTCTGCCTGCTTCTCCCAGGGCTTCCCATTCATTCACTATCCCCGTCTGCTATCTGAAGCAGCCGTGGGTCTCCATTTAATGTATGAATCCAGTATCAGTGCTGCTAAATCCATCCTCTGTGGGAGAGGATTTCACAGCTCTGTCCCAGGTGGAAATTACCATTTAGCCACCTACTTAAAATCACATGGTTTTTTTCCCAGTTGGTTTTATTTCAAAGCCGAAGAAATCTAACAGCTTATGATGATTTCCTGGAGTTAAATCTCCAAGCACGTGTCAAAGCAGAGCATGCTAATTTGTTATTTTGATGTGGTTGAATTTCAGCTCTTTCTCATTGGGCAGTTTTCTGACTAGAGATTCTTTGAATTTTTCTTTCCTCCATCCCACTCCCCTCTAACCTCTAGGAAGAGAGAAGAGCTGAGGAGAGAAAACAGGAGTGAGGAAAAGGAGGGGAATCCACTAAAACGTAGTTTCTTTTCCTGCAAACTTGTTACTCATAATAAGTAGAACAGCACAGCCATCCTCTGGCACATTGTTTGTGGGAGGGACTTGGATACTAGAATCTTGGACTGCTTCTGTTTACATTCAAAGCAGCTCTCCTATTGCGGTGACTCTTTTTTGACTCAGACAGCCCAAATTCCATTAAGCTCCAGAAACAAGCAACTTCATTTTGTCTGTGAAATGTCCTGTAGCAAGTACATGTGATCTTGTTCTCGTCAGTAAATCTGGAGAACATGCAGCTGCACAAACATATTGATTCTGTGAGACTGGAGGCCAAGAGTTTAACCTCTGGAATCTCCTGTCACTCCACATGGTTGGATGGAAGTCTTTGTAGACCTAAGGATGTCTTAAGTAACATTTCCCTTTGGGGGCATAAGATTAAGGGAGAGACATAGAAGGATAAACCAAGAAACTGGCAATAATCTCAAGCATCTGAATTTAAAATCGTAATAAAAGCCTGGCTGTAAAAGAGATTCTGTACACAACAGCTATAATCCCTCTAAAAGAAAACAGCATGAATGCCTGTATCTCCAAAGTCCTTCTAGTATATTGGAAAGAGTGTGAGATTTGGAGGATCTGAGTCCAAATTCCAGGTCAGAGTCTCAAAGAGGTAAAATCACTATTTGTAGGGAATTTCTTCATCTGTACAGCAAGGGCATTGACCTATATGACCCCTCAGGGTCTGTTACATTAGAATGTGATGACAGGGACTATGTTTTTGCTTTTCTTTGTATCCTTTGCACTTAGCACAGTCCTTGAGTAAACATGTATAAATGCTTGATGACTGTCTAGCTTCAATCTCCAAATCTTTGATCCTGAGACTGGATTACACATACAGCTAGAATGAAGATGACCAGCCTCTCAGTAAGATGCCAGTTGCACAAGACATGTCATATTTGAAAAAAAAAAAAAAAAGTTGACATAAGCTTTTGCAAAGAGACCTAAAGAAGAGGATCCTTGAACCATGCAGAAAAATGTAATTCATTATCCCACCAATCCTATTACATCATTAGGATTGTTGTACCCCATCCATTCACCCTTCCTCCCATTTTGAGACACAGCTTGATACAGTGGATAGAATGTTGGCTCTGAGCTGGGAAGACCTAGCTCAGATCCTGACTGCCTGCATGATCCTGAGCAAATCACTTTATATCACAGAGCTGCTACGACGATCAAATAAATATAAGACAACAAGCTTTTATTAAGTGCTTACTATGTGCGAGGCACCATGTTAAGTGCTGGAAATAAAAATGCAAGCTCTTTACAAACCTTAAAATAGTACATGAATGTTAGCCATTATCGTTATTATGTGTGAGGAGGTGAGACCCCAAGTTTCTTATAGGATGGGTCTTCCCAGCTCAAATTGATTTGTTGGCAAACATTGATTAAGCACCTACTATGTACCTGGTACCATGCACAAAGGAAAAAGGAAGAATATTAGACCATTAAAGGAACTGGAAGGGCCTTTAGAAATCATTTGATCTGACCCCCTCATTTTGCATATGAGGAGACTGAGGTCCAGACCGGAAAAGTGAATTCAAGATCACCGAGTCACGTAGCAGTAGGGTTAGGGATAGAAGTCAAGGTGCTTAGCTCCCAGTCCAATGCTTTCTCCACTAGACCATGTTGCCTAATTTGAATTGTGTAGAAGGGAGGCCCATTAAACTCCTGCAAACAAGAAAAACAAACCAACCAACCCTCTTTGAGATCCTAATCATCTGAGTTGAGAAAGGGGAAGAACAAGTGTCCATTAAGTGCCTACTACTTACAATGATCATACACGAAGTATGTCACTGAAATAGCTACTCTTTACTGAGCCCTCTGATAGATAGAGGGCTGTCTATCTCTTAACTCCAGAGCTATTTGGACAGCCCGGTGGCACACTGGACAAAGTTATGGAGCCTGGTGTCAGAAGACTCATCTTCCTGAATTCAAATCTGGCCTCAGACACTTACTAGCTGTTTGACCCTGGGAAAGTCACTTAACCCTGACTGCTTCCTAAAAGGAAAGAAATTAATAATCATTGCTGCCTTTCTTCAGAATAACCTTGCTGAGGCAAGTTCATTCTTTCAATTAGCCAACTTCCTTTATGTGCAATGAGAACTTGTTCACTCTGGGTCAGGTCCACAGAAAATGCAAAAACTTAAGTCAAAACATGATGGGGTCATCTTAATCTTAACTTTAATCTCACTGAAACCAGGGACACAGGTCTCCATCCTTTGTTGTGTTCCCTAAATTGTACTTAAATGATTCCACCTCTTGAGAGTGACATTCAGTCTCACATATGCCAGAGTATTTATAGCAGTACTTTTTATGGAAGCAGAAAGACTGTCTATTGATTGAGGAACGGCTGGCTAAATTATAATACATGAATGTAATGGATTATTGTACTGTAGGAAACAATAATGTGAGGAATCAAGAGAAACATGGGAAGTCATATGAAGCACTGAAGTAAACAGGCAATGGACATAATGCCTAGAATAATATATATAGGAGCAACACTGAGAGACAAGGTCTCAAATTCTGCTCATTTCACTTTTCATCCATTCATACAAATTTTTCCATCACAAACATTATTATCTTTTTTGGTACAATACAGTTCTACAATCTATTCTATCTAATCTATTCTGTGCCAAAATTTGATTATCCATTCTACAAATGATGAGCATTTATGGCTTCCATTCTTTGGCTACAACAACACTCACTAATTCTTAGCTCCTTGTAATATGGATGGCTTTCACCAAGGTACCTTGCTAGTGACCTACTTAGCACTAAATCCAATGGCCTTTCCCCCTCCATCATTATTTTTCACTTTCCTTTTAACATTTGACACTATTGCCCACTTCCTCCCTCCCTCCCTCTTCACTACACTGAGATTCTTTCTTCCCTTGGCTTCTATAATGCTGGGCTTTAATCATTCACTATCTCACTTTCATCTTTCTTGCCCTTTAAACTTAAGTGATCTTCTAGATTCTGAACTTGGTTCCCTTTACTTTTCTCACTATATTCTCTCCATTGCTGATCTCACCCTTATGACTTCATCTGTCACCTCTATGCAGGTGACTCTCAAGTTTATATGCATACATCCGCTCCCAACCTCCTAACTGCTTAAAATGGCCTGTCAGCATTTTAAATTGAACATCTTCAGTACTGAACTTACAATATTAGCAAAGAAGTCATCCATTCAAAACAGCAACAGTTTTATATGTGTGCGTGTATGTATGCATAAAATTGGGAGTCTATCTACCAAGACACATAAAAACTACATGAATACAACTACCAAACTTTCTTTTTTACAAAAATGAAGACAAATATCTAAATATGTTAGTTGCCCATGGTCAGGCCATGACAATATACTAAAAGACAATACCACCTAAATTTACTTACTTATTTAGTGCCATAAACAAACTAGTAGAGAAAAAGAAAAGAAAGTAAAGATAGTTATTGAATTATTTTTCTTGAAAATACACAGAAGACAAAGGAAAACCAGTACAGATTTGAAAGTTACATGTTAAAATTATTATGTACTTCAAAAGAAAAGCGAGCAGTACTTAAAGAGATTTGCAGCTTCATGTATAATCTTCTTTCTCTGCTCTACTTTACATGTACAAATGCTTATTTTATTTGGTGTTTTCTAAGTTCAGAATTTTTTAAAAAAAATTATGAGTTGGGAGCTAGAGAAGTGGGCTTAAGTCCCATCTCTGCTACTAAGTAGCTTGCGATCTTGCATGATTTTTTTTTACCTACCTATACTTTTTCATTCATTTATAAAATTTAAGGGGATTGGACAAAATGATCTCAGAAATACATTTCCGATCTAAAATTCTATGATTCTGTTATAACGCTATGCAAGCATGTCCTTAAAATTGCATAAAATCCCTTAAACAATAAAGAGATTTAGTTTAGGAAAAAACATTACATATTACAATTTTTGCATAGCTGATAAGCCAACCAAGGGCAATGTCAGTTTGAAATCCAAACTTGTTTGAGATTTTTTACAAAAATGGGTGGTGGAAGATCATCATGAATGCTGTCACCTCATAAAACAGTGAAATTCACTAAAGGGTTTGAAAAACAAGTTTACCAAAGGCTTGGCAAGAGACTTAAATCTAGTTGGCTAAGCTAGAGCATCTAAAGGGCCCTTAAGGATAAAAACTGGGAGAAAAACACAGAAGAAAAAATGCTATAAAGATTTATGCACTGATAACAATGGATTCACCACATTTGGACTCTAACATCTCATTATGAAGAAATGGTATTAAAGAAAATAAAGATGGAGAATTCTTGCTGGACTAGAATAAGGACGTATAGAAGAGATTCATGATTGTTTCTGAAATAATAAATACTTGGGAAAATATTGTACCTTACTTTAAAAAAAAGTAATAAATAAAATATAATAAACTGTAAACTGGTATACCTACCTTCTCCATCTCCATAATGTTATTTATAAGAATAATCTACACGTGTATGGAGGGCCTTCTTGGTGAAATTCTTAGAAGAGAACAAGCAGACATTCACAAGCAACATTTCACTGCAGACTGCATCTTTACAGTGCCACAACAGCCTAAAAAGCCTAAAGTATACAAGACTCCACTGTACTTACTATTCGTTGACTATAAAAAGTATTTAATTAGGTTGAGCAAGCCACAAGCTTCAAGGTTCTCCTCCAACAGGCTATCCAACACCCATAAGTCAAGATCAAACAAAGTTTCTTGAAAGATGTAATAACAGGGGTAACATTCAATAATAACTGATTATTCATATCAATCAGGGGATAAAACAGGGAGACATGCTTAAAGGTATTTGCTACAAAGTCCAAATGAAAGAGAGATTTCCTATAAATTGCAAGGTCTTTCATATATTCCCAGACGCAAATCATCTTTGGTTGATTGCGTTAATCATCAGGATACTGTAGATCCTCATTACAAGAACACATACTCATTCAAAGAGTTTGGTGAAACAATCCACACAGGGAAAACTAAGTGGATATGTCATGACACAGGCAACCCAGAGGGTAAGTCTGTCAGTGTATACATTTTAGACAGATATTGCACACAGACAATTAATTGGATCCAGAATTGAAGAGGAAGAAAGGGGATTTGATTTCCTTTGAAAAACTTTTACAATCCTCAACTCTTCCCCGGAAACAAAGATCCAATTTTTTAATGTCAGTATTCTTGAGGTGATGCTAGATGGCTATGAACCACTGAATATCATAGTCTCGAAAGAGTGAAAGTTCTGGATTATACAAAAGGCAATGGAGAGGTGTGTGTTGGGCATGAACAGGTTGTTACATATTAACCATAAACAGCTACATCAAGGATATCATCAGAAAAATAAATGATGGGAAAAGGTGGCCCACAGACTCCACTGGTATATAAGAAATGTCAAAAGATGTAGAAGTATGAGTATATCACCCATGGAGGATTTATACAAAGCCCCAGATAAGTCACATAGGGTAAGATAGCATGAATGCACTGCAAATCTATTGTGTTGTAGGGTCTGTTTCTACTAAAGAAACCCAAGATCCATTGAAATATCAAAAAATAACATCTCTCACCCTGATTTTGTAAATGTCAGCTTAGAGATTGCACAGAATCATTTCAAGTAAATAAACATTCATAACTCTTAACCTTATACCACTAATCCTGGCCCAAGTGGACTTCCTATTTCTTCAACACATGAAGAAATCTGCTTTAACTTCATCTGGTTACTCAAGGGTAGACAGTAGGCCAGTGAAGAAAGTGTGAAAAGAAAAAGGTTCCCATGTCCCTTATAAATAGCAATTCAGTGTAAGCTGCCAGAGTTCACTTGGCCCAGAAGCTAAAATAAAAAAATACATTTTGCTGTAATTCTTTACTTGGTGCCTCAGTTTCCTCATAAATGAAATGAAAAGATGAGACTAGATGATCTGTAGTATCCCTTCTGATTCTACAATCCTATCAACTACATGAATTCAATAAACATTTAAGAAGTGCCTGCTATATTAAAGGAACCTTGCAATCTACTGGGAATACCAAAATTAAAACTAAAATAGATCCTGCCTTAACAAGCTGACATTTTACTGAAAGAAAAACAACTTATATACATACAGATAAGTAAATAAAAAATACATGCCTAGTAATAACGTGGCATAGGGAGAACTCTAAAAAATTGAAAAGATCAGGAAAACTCTTATGTAAGACACGGCAGTTAACAAGTCCTAAAGGAAGTTCATGATTGCAAGAGGTGGAGGCAAAGAGGGAGGGCATTCCAGGCTGAGAGTACAACTTGTACAAAGAAACCAAGACAAGTGATGGAATTTGGTGTACAAGGAAAAGCAACAAGGCTAGTTTAGGTTGGAACCCAGAACAAGTGGAGAGGAACTATATGTAATCAATCTGGTTGGTGCCAGAGAATTCGCTGACTACCTACTTGATGCTATGTCCCTAGCACTGTGTAAGGCACTACATGGGTAAAAATGAAGCAAAACACATAGTGGCTGTTCACTGTAGTGAAGAGCTTAACATCGAGGGAAACAAGTCATCAGTACATGACAAAATAAGCTAAGAAGACCATAGAATTAAGTGTATAGTACAAACAGACTAGGCATCTAGAATGTTGATGAGCAGTCTTCAAGGTAGCCTTCACAAAAGAGGCGTGTCTCAAGCCTGGCTCTAAAGATGGTTTGCTTATGACCAGGCAGAGGATGGGAGACATCACACCAGGTAGAGACTACTCCGATGACTCTCTTAAAAACTCAGAAGAAGGAATGAGTATGGTATGTGGAGAAAGCAATGAGGAGACTGATCTAACAAGACTAGAAGGTAGGTGTTCAGCAACAGTAGGAAGTGATGTTGCCTAGGTGCTGACTAGGTCATGAAGAGACTTGAAAACCAAGAATGGAAAGAATGGGTTTGATTAATTTATTTTATTTTTTCAATCACTTAACAAATGAAAGTAGGCAATGTGTAATGTGTATATGTAACCATACATAAAAGAATGAAAACTCACATTTAAATAATACTTAAGATTATACAAAGCCATTCTTTACAAAAACCCTTTGAGGTAGGTACTTTGAGTATTATCTTCTCCATGACAGAAGAGGTAACCGAGGCTCAGATTAAATGATGTGCTATTAAGTTATCTAATGCAAAGGCAAGATTTGAACCCAGTCTTCCTGATGCTAAGGTCCGTACTTTATCCACTATAATATGCAGAATAAGAATGATCCTTTCCCTCCAAAGCTTATAGAATGGAAAGGGGGAATAAGACTATATATTAATAACTACAATGGAAATGAAATACATGATAAATATGTCCTCTGATGCCTCCAAATTACCTTGGCTTCTTGAAGGCTAGGCCAAGGCAGCACTAGCATTGATTGCCAGATTCTACAGAGTTGGGAATGAAGTAAGAAGTGCCTGGTCATAAAGCTAGTAAAATAGGTTGTAGTCTAATTATGAAGAGGCTTGAATTTCAGAATAAGTAAAGGAATGTGAACTAGATTTAACAGGCAATGGGGAACCACTCAAATTTCTGAACAGGGGAGTATTATGACCAAGCCTGTGTTTTAAGAAAATTAGTTTGATAGCAATGTGAAGTGGACCAAAAAGGAAGAGACAGTCTACAGGTAGAGATGAATTTGGAAGCTATTCCAGTAATCTAGATATGATCTGGAATCAGAGGAGCTGGGTTCGAATCTTGGCTCTCCTGCTTGCTACCTGTATGTCCTTGGGAAAGGGGGAGGGAACAAGCATTTATTAAGTGATTACTATGTGTAATCATTGTGCTAAGTTCTTTACAAATATTATCTCGTTTGGATAAGTCACTTAACTTCTCTGGAACTCAGTTTTATTTATAAAAGGGGGGGTGGGGTTGAACTATATGACCTCTAAAATCCATTCCTGGATTAAATCAATGACTCTATGACTTAATAATGGCTTGAACCTGAGTGATGGCAATGAGAATGGATATGAGTGACATCATAAAGATAAAGAGTGACACTCATAAAGAAAGTATCGATGAACATGTATAACCTATATCAGATTGCCTGCTGTCATGAGGATGCAGGGAAGGGAAGGAGGAAGGAAGGGAGAAAAATCAGGAACTCAAAATCTTATTAAAAAATGAATGTTAAAAACTATCTTTATATGTAATTAGAAAAATAAAATACTATTTTATAATATATAATTTAATATATTAATATATACAATGTATTTGTATATATATTATATAATATATAATCAATAAAAAATAAAAAGAACAAAAAATTAAGGAAGTATCAAGAGGATACAGCAACATACTGAATATGAAGAGTGAGCGATTCAAAGACAGCACCTTCAAGCCTTAGTTATTAGGAAAATGCTACCCATCCTTCTGGACCCAGCTCAAATACTCTTCCACCATGAAATATTCCCAGATTACCTAAACAGAGGAGATCTGTCCTTCCAGGAATCTGTCATGTGCTTCTCCTACATGTTTAATATATTCTATCTTGGCCAGGTTTATATACGTTTATCTTATTCCCACTACTAAAATACAAAATGGGATTATATCTTACTTACCTTTGATTTACCCAGAGCCCACTTAGCCCAATATTTCACACAGAGCAGATGTTTAATAAATATTTGTTAAACGGAGCAAATAGAAATAATGAAGCCAGAAGAAAAGGTTGGTTTGGGGAGGAAAAGCAGGAGTTCAGATTTAGAAAAACTGACCTTGAAGAGCTAACAGAGCATTCAGTCAGGTCAACATGTGATGGGTAATGCAGGACAAAACCTTGGGATTCCAGGTCAGGCCTGGAAATTTAGGTTTAGAAGTCATCTACATAAAGGTCAAAGAGAAAGCTAGGGAAATCGATGGGATGATTCACAAATATAGAAAGAAGAGAGAAATGGGTCAAAATCAGATCCCTGGAAAATACCCATAAGGAGCAGGAAGGAGAAGGAAATAGGACACTTTTTTCTTGGAAGTGCAGATGGATTTTATATAATTAAACATCATTTGAACTCATGCTCTGTACTACTTCTGCCATGCTATACGGCACATGATATGTACTCTTTAGGGGCTTATGTAAGACAGTGTATTTCATGAAAAATTAATCTGTTAATGATGATAAAGTATAGATTAGAGGAGGTGTGGGGTGGGCAAGACTGAGGGCAGGAAGATAACAAAATATTTGCAGCAACCCAGGTGCCAAGTGATAAGGACAGAGACTAGAATTCCTTCCCTGCCCACAAAGGTCTTCAAACATGATGACTACTTGTTGGGTAGGTTACAGAAGGGATTCCTTTTCAATTATGGTTTGGACTAGATGGTCAAATTAAGGTCCCTTCAAACTCTAAATTTCCATATTCCTGAGTGGGCTCAATAACAATGGAAAAAAATGGCAAACTGGAGAGAAATTACTTAAAAAGAATTGACAGAACTTGTGACTGAGTAGATGTGATGGGTGAAGTTGAGGGATGAGTCAAAGAAGAATTCAAACTTTCAAACCTTGTTGGCTAAGTAAATTGTGATAATAATTACATCACAATAACGAATTTTTATAGTGCCTTCACATCTATAAAGAGCTGTGTGTGAATGTACATATATATTTATGTATACACATAAAATTTCATTTGAACCTCAAGACAACGCTATGAATTTGATAATATAATTATTATCACCCCTGTTTTACAGATGAGGAAACTGAAGCTCTAAGAGGTTAAGGAATTTTTTCCATGGTCATACAGCTAACGTGTCAGAGTCAAGATCTGAAGCCAAGTCAGGCACTTGGTCATAGTACACTTTCCAGGCTCTTTCCTGGTGACCTAAGCACAAGACCCAAGCATCCAGGCCATTAAGGACTTACCTGCATGAGTGTATAAGTCCCAGCCAAATCTCATGCCAAACCAGTCTAGGCCAGACTAAGACTGTAGATTCCCTTCCCCACCCTCACCTGGAGCCATGCTGGGGGTGGGAGGCATCTGGTTTGCCTTTCCATGATGTCCAAGTATAACTGACTGTCCATTTACGTTGTAGAAGGCAACAACTTGCCAAGTGAGGACACCAACATGGACCTTCTTGCTGTTCCTTGTACATGATACTTCATCTGCCTTTGCACAGGCTCTTCCCCAGGCCTGGAATGCTTTCCCTTTTCATTTTAATCTTTTGACTTTCTTGGCTTCCTTCAAGAATGCTCAAATCCTCACATCTTGCAGAAGGCCTTTCCCAGTCCCTCCAGGTGCTAGAACTTTCCCCTCTAAAATAGCCTTTCATGTATTCTGTATGTAGCTAGAAGTGCCTATTATTGCCATATTGTTTCCCCCAACAGAATGTGAGGGCAAGGCCTGTTTTTGCTTTTTCTTTGTACCCCTAGGGCTTAGCATGGTGCCTGACATATAGTAAGGGCTTAATAAATGTTTATTGGCAGGTTGGCTGAATGTTTTAAACACCACTATATGAGTTTTTGGTGCTGGCATGTCTTACTTCTCCTGCCCTTCTTTAAGGTTATCCCCCTTGAGAGAGGTTTTATTTTGGTTCCTTTCTTTAGAATGACACGTGTGTCATGTAAGCATTCAAGAGAACAAGCTGTACTGGCATGACTTGGTTATGTATACCACACAGGAAGTTTTTTAATCCAATTAGGTCACAATCAAGCCAGCAGCAGATTCCAAAATTCCTTTCTTGTATAAGTTGGATTACATTTTTAAGTACTAGCCAGTTTCTGGGGGTGGGAAAGTTGAACTGATCCTAGAAAAAGGAAAAACTTCTCAGAAAAGAAACATCCCATAACTCAGCCTTGGTAATAGCTATTCAACTACTTGTCCCAAGGTGAGTATAAGTAGATGAATGAGTACCAAGAACAGAAGCCTTCTTCCTCTCTGTGGCTTCTTAATTCTACAGAGAAAACTGTGTGGGTCGGGAAATTGTTTATAGTATTTCACAATACCATCAAATACTTTGCCAAGTGCCTGCATGATACATCTACCTGGAGGCCTCATAAGGACCTCAAACTTAGCATGTATATAATGGAATTTACTCCCCCCCCCATTCAATCTCCAAACTTGCCTGCTTTTATCCAGAGCAATTCAATCTCTTTACCCAGGCTTGCAAGCTCAGAATCATCCTTTGTTTTCCCTTATGTCGCACATCAAATCAATTGCCAGGTCTTACTAAGGCTAACTCAGTGATGTCTCTTGATTACATCACCTTGTCCATTAACTTATCAATCAATCAACCACCAATCATTTGTTAAGCATTTACAATGTACCAGCCACTATTCTAAGTGCTGGTGCATCATAGCCAAAAGCAAATAGTCTGCAGAGGAGATAATAACTAAACTGTATGCAGAAAATGCATATAAAATAAATACGCTAGTTTTGAGAGGGATAGCACACGCAGCTTGGGACCAGGAAAAACTTCATGTGGTGAAGGTGGTATTTAAGGTTTTTTTGAAGGAAACCAGAGATTCTAAGACATGGTCGCATATTCTAGACATGAGGGTCCGCCAGAAGAGATGGAAGATTGAACTTTACGTAGAAGAAATTGCAAGTAGTCCTTTATATGGCTGGACCACATGAGTGGAGGAGAATAGTGTGTTAAGAAGACTGGAAAAGTAGAAAGGGACTGGGTCATATTTGATTTTGGAAATAATAGAGAACCGCTAGAGTTCATTAAGTAAGAAGGTGACATGGTAAGACATATAAAGAAAATTACTTTGGCAGTTATTCAGAGGATGAATGGGAATGTTAAGAGACCTGAGGAATGGAGACCAATTAGAAGGCTATTACAACAGTTGAAGTGTCAGGTTAATAAACAAGGACTTCAACTAGGGTAGTGCCTTTTATAAGTGGAAATAACGGAACATATGTAAGTCGTGTGAAGATAGAAACAATAATATTAAGCAAATGACTGAATAGATGGAGTGAATGAGAGTTCGACTGAAAGATGACACTGAAGAGAGAGGCAATGTAAAGAATATTATTGTCATGACTAATAAAAAAGCTTAGAAGGGGAGTAGTTTGGGATACAAAGATCATGAGTTCAGTTTTGGACATGTTGAGTTTGAGATGCCTATGGGATATCCAATTTGAATTGGATCTGAACTGAAATGATCAATTGGTCAGACAGGACTAGAGCTCAGGAGAGAAATGAGAGCTGGATATGAAGGTATAGAAATCATTCATTGACCCCATGGGAACTGAAAAGGTCATCATATGAGAAGTATAGAAGAGAAGACACAGAATGGAACCTGGGGGTACAATTACAGTTAACTGATATGACACAGATGATGATTTAGCAAAGGAGACCTTGGAATGGTCAAACATATGGGAAGATAAGCAAATCAGAGCTATTCACAAAAACCCCAAAACAAGAGAACAGTCAACAGTGTCTTGTGCAAGGGTGTGGAAACTATAGCCTTCTAGGTTCATGGATAAGGCCTTTTGACTAAGTCCAAGTTGTACCAACAAATCCTTTTATTAAGGGGATTTGTTCTGTGAAGTTTGGATTTGGTCAAAGGACTGCACTTGAGAACCTAGAGGGCCACATGTGGCCTTGTGACCACAGGTTCCTTACTCTTCATCTGGTGCTACAGAAGCAAGAAAAATGAGGAATGTGAAGAAATGACTAGATTTGAATGGAAAAATAATTTATTTAGAGCTGACTGTGTCAGGCACAATGTTAAACTCTGGAGATATAAAACCAAGGGACAGCCCCTGCCCTCAAGGAGCTTATATTTTAATGGGAAATGGTGGCCAAGGGCAGTCAAATGAGGGGCCCTTTTTCATCAGCAATGGCAGTACTGATTGTGGTCTTTTCCCCAGAACAACAGGGGGAAAGCAATATAGTAAGCTCTCACCAATCAGCACAGCCACAGGGAAAAAGTCATTTTAGTTAAGTGACAAGGGCACAAGCCAAATGGAAGAAGACTTAAAAGAGAGAATAAGAAGTAGAAGTGGAGGCACCAAATACAGATAATTTTACTACAGGCTCTTATCACCTGTTCTTTATAATTGCTTCCTAACTGGGCTCTTCTTCTCTGCAGTGACCAAATTAATATGCCTAAAATTCAAGTCTAGCTACGTCATACCCCTGCTCATAATACCTCAATGGCTCCCCAATGTTTCTAGAATAAAATATAAACTTTTAGCTTTGTATTTAAGACCTTTCACAATCTTACCTTAATCCTTAATTTCCAGGATAATTTCATACTTTTCTTCTTCAGGTACTCGATATTCCCTCTCTTTATTTGTATTAATCAGTCAAAAAGAATTCCTTATTATGTGCATGGTATCCCCAATGTCCACAACTGTGTCTTGAACATAGGTGGCACTTAATGATTGGTTACTTGAATGAACAAGGCCTGAAATAATGGAGCTACGAATTACTTTAGAAATCCTTAATATTTTCACACGGTGATCATTTCTTCCAGCAGTATGTCTGTAGAGTTCCAAACGTTCTGGACTTTTTTTTTCTAAATGTCATATAGCAAATAGTAGAGATTGAAATTAAAATATCAAAACCAGCAGGAAGTGTGGAAGAGATTTCTGATGTTATTTTTAAAAGATAATCAAAGGCAGAGATTTAATATAACTTATAAATGAAATAGCTTCTGTTTCTCCCCAATAGAAGGATAGAAAAAGTAATTGTTTTTAATGCCTTTCTGTCTTCTCCTTCCTCCATATTTTTTATTTTTTAATTTGTATTGATGGGGTTTGTTTTTAAATTACAAACATGTCCAGATCACCCTCACTACATGAAAGTTCTCTTGTAACAAGAAAGATAATTAATCAAAACTAATAAGATAGTGACCTCTGAAAGTGTATGCAACATTCCACATCTCTAGCACCACCCAATCTATTTTTTTTTTTACTAAATTGTTTTTCTGATTAACAGAAATCTATTTTCTCTGCCTCCCACCTCCTAACCCCTTGAAAAAAAAGAGAAAAGAAAAACAAATTCCTTGTAACAAATATGCATGCTCAAGCAAAATAAATCTCTTCCTTGGCTGACACAAAAATACATACATCTCATTCTTCACCCTGTTTCATCCTCAGTCCTCTGGAATCATGGACAGCCAATTAAATGACTATAATTCTGACAGCTTTCAAGGTTGTTTTTCTTTACAGCATTGTCTTTACACAAATTGTTCTTCTAGATCTTTTTAAATCATTCTTCATCATTTTATAAATGTTTTCAGAATTATTCACTTTGATACTATTGATAATATAGTATAAATTGTTTTTCTAGTTCTGCCTACCCCATTCTGCATCAGTTCCTAATATATCTCTGAGATCATCTATTTCCTCATTTCTTACAGCACAACAATATTCCATCACATTCATATGCTATAACTTATTCATCTATTCCTCATTTTTTTTTTTTTTTGCTACCTTCAAGAATTTCTCAAACCAATTGTCTTTCGGCCTAAACATTCTCCATGCATCTTAACTTCCTGATTTCTGTTGAGATCACTGATTGCTGTTTTTCTTGTCATTTAGGTTCACAAACTAGGAGTCATCCTCTGGTCTGCACTCTTACATACAACCCATATCCAACCAGTTGTCAAGCCTTCTTGATTCCACCTCCTGAACATCTCTTCTGTCTTTCCTCTTGTCTATTCACACTACAATTACTTTAGTACAGGTCACTGTCATCCTTTATTGCAATAAAGGATTACAGTAGTCTCTCCCTATATCTAGTTTGGGGCATGGTAGAGCCGAACCAAGAATGACCTGAGTTCAAATCTTTCCTCAGATACTTACTAGCTGTGTGACCCTGATCAAGTCACTTAACTTCTGTTTGCCTTAGTTTCATTACCCGTAAAATGGGGGAAAAAAATAACACAACTCCCAGGGTTGTTAGAAGGATCAGATGAAGATAATAACTGTGAAATGCTTAGTCCTGTACCTGGCAAGCTGCAAGAGTCATATAAATATTAGCTATTATTATTAGTCTCTCTCCTTTCTATTCCATCTTCCGCAAAGCTGACAAATGGCTGTGGCTAAAGCACAGGTCTGACCTGTATCAGTTCCTTGGTCAAATAGTTTCAATGGCTCCCTATTGCCTTGAGGAATCAAATACAAACTCAAGTTTTATTTTATTCAAGTCCTTCACAATCTGGCTCCAGCTTATCTTTCCAGGCTGATTACACATTATTATCCTTCACAAATTCTGTATTTCAGACAAATAAGTCTATTGTTTCAGTTCTTATTCAGTCACTTTTCAGTCGTGTCTAATTCTTTGTGGCCCAATTTGGCAAAGATACTGGAGTGGTTTGCCACTTCCTTCTCCAGTTGTTTTGCAGATGAGGAAATTAAGGCAGAGTTAAGTGATTTGCCCAGGGTCACAAAGACAGTAAGTGTAGGAGGCCACATTTGAACTCAGGTCCTCTTGACTCCAGGGCCTGTACTCTGTCCACTGCACCATCTAGCTACCCAAGTCTATTGTTATGCCCCTACCATATTTTGATCTTCAATCCTAGTTCTAAAGACTCTCAATTGAGATCTGAAATTCTAATCCTCCATCTGTAACCCTTTTTCCCTCCTCATTGGAGTTTCAATGTAATTTGGTTAAATGGGCAGAAATCAGAAGCAGAATAGTATAAAATCTTTAACCTTGAGCTAAATTCTTTCTCTGTTCCCTGGTATTATGTTACCTAAAGGATTAATTCTTTCTTCGTATCCTCAGTACTTAGCACAATGCCTGGCACATAGTAGGGACTTAATAAATATCTATTGAGTGATTTAGTATTTAGTAAATGAGGCCCAAGAGAATTTAAGCACATGTATCATGCAATCAGTGTTTCCTCTTATGATTCAGTTTCTGGATGGCTTGACTTTAGTCCTGGGAGGAGGAGATATCCAAACACACAGTGCAGTACCCTCATTCACTAGCAATCATTCCACAAGACTGGCAGCAGGAGCAAACAATTGCTCCAGTTTCAATGAACTTCTCTCCTGCTGTCAGTCCCCAAAGTGATGACAAATAATATTGTGTGCTAATAAAACATCTTTCAACAGAGGATCTGAAATTTTCTGATAAACTAGTTCTAAAATATGAATGGATGGAATGTACAATTGTAAGCTTCCGGGAGGAGGCAAACTATTTTTTTTTAATATTCTGTATTGTGGTAGTACACTGTGTAAGTTCAATAACTATCCAAGTCAGTCAATCAGGATAAAGGACACAGCTAGGCAACATGCATTTATTAAATACTTACTGTGTGCAAGGTACTGAGCTAAGCTGGAGATACAAATACCTTCAAGGAGTTTACGTGGGGAAAGGTCACACACAAAAAGGAGCTGAAAAGTAGGAGGGAGGTGAATCACAGGTCATAGCATCATAGCTCTGGACCTGGAAAGGACCTCTGAGATGCTGCAATCCAGCTCCTTCTTTTACAGATGAAGAAACTAAGAAACTAAGCTAAGATCAGAGAACTAATAAGTATTAGATGTGAGATTTCAATGGAGGTCTTCTGAACCAGGGATCTTGCCACTGAGTCAGGTTGCCTCCTAAGATCTACTATCTCCTTTGTTCCCTATTCCTTTTTGAAAGATAAAGTTAAAAAAAAAGACTGGGTGGCCATCTATGGATACCTATCAAACAATCAATAAGCATTTACTAAGAATTTATTATATGTGCTCTATCCTAGGTGCTGGAAATACAGGTACAAAAAAGAGATAATTTCTGTACTCATGGATCTTACATTCTCCTTGGACATGTTCACAGCTAAGGAAATACAGACTGTACACAAAATAAATGCACAGTGATGGGTTGATGGACATCAATTAATGGAAGAATCAGAAAGAAGAACAACTTGATATTCCAAGTAGCACAGGTGAAGAGGAAGAGTATTTAGCATCCCAGTCTATACAAAGGAATAGGGATGGGAGGGAGAATGTCTGGAATGTTGTACACAGGGCATAATAAATAGACTAGTTCAGCTGGAATGTAGAGTTTGTGAAGGATAGTGATTTGTAATCAGCCTAAAAAAGATAGTCTGGAGCCAGTTTGTGAAAGGCTTGAAATACCAGATAGAAGAGTTTGCACTTTATTACTCAAGGCAATAGGGAGCCAATGAAATGGCTTGAGTAAAGAAATGACATGGTCAGACCTGTGCTTTAGGCACAGCAATCTGTCAGCTTTATAGAAGATGAACTGGAGAGGAGAGAGACTATTGCAAACATCAAGGGGAGAGATGGATTAAAGAGACTGTGGTGAGAGTAGACCAGAGAAAACATACAAGAGATGTTCAGGAGGTGGAATGAAGAAGGCTTAGCAACTGGTTGGATATGGGTGGCATGAGTAAGAGTAAAAAGTGGAGGATGAACCCTACTTTGTGACCCTGAATAATTGGGAAAAATAGAGTGATGTCAACAGAAATAAGGAATTTAATGGGGGAGACAGTGTTTATGGTGAAAAGATAATCATTTTGGGCTGTCCTTGTGACATGCAGGAGGAAAAGTCCAGTAGGTAGATCGAGACCCAGGAATTGAGTTCCAGAGAAAGAGGAGGGTTGGTTATATAGATCTGGGAGTCAGCTCAATAAAAATGATATATTAATCCTTGAGAGCTAATAAGTTGACTGAAAGACAAACTGTAGAGGCAAGGGCATGTTATATATACAGGAAAGCAATAAATTGTTCTTTGTAAAAATACAATCTTGATGACAATCCCAAAAGACTGATGATGAAAAATGCTTAGCCTCCTCTAGAGAAAGAACTGATGGCATCTGAATACAGACTGAAACACACTATTTTTCACTCTCTATTTAAAAAAAAATTAGCTCGTGTCTTCCACAAAACAACTAATGTGACAATGTTTTGCATGATTGCACATGTGTAACCTAAATCAGATTGCTTAACATCTTAGGGAGGGAGAAAGAAGGGAAGGATGGAATTTGGAACTTGAAACTTTAAAAAAAAACCCAGTGAATATTAAAAACTGTTTTTTTGCATGTAACTGGGGAAAAAGAAAACATTATTTTAAAAACATACACTTTTGGTGTGCTAGAAATCACCATCTCTTAGGAAAAAGAATCTCATTTCTCAGGGATACCATGGTATTTCTGAGAATATGTACTACCAAATGAAAGTACCAGTCTTCCACCAAAAATGATTAAGTAAACATAAAATAAGGAAAAGGACAAAGCCAACTAAATAGATCAAATAGATTGGTTAAGAGTTGGGAATCTAATGCTATTTCACAGTACCCATGGGTGAGCAAATCTTGTAGTTTCTACCTCCATAACAGCCCTCTCATAAGTCTCCTTTTCAATCACACAGTTACTACCTCCCTTCAGGCCCTCCTCATCACTTTCCTAGACTATTACGAGTCTTCTACTTGATCTTTCCCACTCCTCTCCATTTTCCCCGCAATTGCAAAAGTGATTTCACTAAAGCTGTAATCTAGCTCTATCAATGTCCTGTTCAATATATAAAGTAGCTTCCTATTACTTTAAGGATAAAAAATAAATAAATTCTGGTTCTGCACTTAAATCCCTTCATAAGCAAGTACCTTTCTAGCCTTATTACCCATCACCACCCTCCAAACACTCCACAACAGAATAAAACTGGATTTCTTATTTCTAACAAATAAACCTCCCTATACAATCTCCATGCCTTTATAAGGGCTAGCTGCCCCCTGTGCCTGGAATGCACTCTTTCATCATCTCTTTCTCTTTCAATGCCTGGTGAGCCATCTATTAAAATTTCCAAAAAGTGGAGGTGAAGAGGGAGAGTCTTCCAGGTATGGGGGACAGAGAGTTCAGAGAAATGGAGGCAAGAGATAAAGTGCCATATGTGGGGAATAGATGGTCTCTTTCAAGAGATGTTATAACCAAACATTTCATCATCCCGAAGCTAAGCACTATTATAAGCCTCTCCCCTAACTTAACTAGGTTAGTTTTGGGACAATAGACATTCAGTCTATCATAGGACCTATACTTGATGTCTTTCGGCTTAGTAAATCAATTTAACAAGTATTTATTAAGTACTCATTATGTGCAATGCCTTAGGGACATAAAGGCACATAGCTTCAATGACATTGTCTTTTGAGAACCCAGGGTCAACTCCATACTCCATGGAACACATGTAAATGATGAATTGATGAAATGTAGATTACAATGACAATTCTATATCTATCCTTGAACCATTAAAAAAGGGGCTAGAAAGAGATCTTGACTGTTGAGATAAATGTAATCCATTTGGGATTGCCAGGAGGTGAAACCAAATAGACCTAATCTCATTGCCCTACCCTGCCATCCTCTTCCCTAGCCAAGCTGTCTCAGAACTCACCAGGAGAAGTTGGGAAGATCTACCACCCCCATCAGGAAAACCCTGCTCCTCTTTAAGTCTCCCCTCTACAGGAAGTGCTAACACCTTTCAGGGTCAAAGGATGAGCTACCACCATGGGGGAACCCTATTACCTTGCCTTCTCATTTGTGTTACATAACTGCTCACAGGTTTGAATGGAATAGGAGTCAACTCCATCCCTTCTTGATGAGATGGAAGACCAGGCCTTACCACCTGACCTGCCAGTGCTTCTAAGAGCCTGCAGGCCTTACCTTACCTGACTTTCAACTACGCCCTAAAGTCTCCCTGCCATGTTATTTAACTACTTAAGTAACTTAAGGGACTCAGAGCCTCAACATCACCCCTCTGGTACATCCCTGAATTTTGGGGTCTTTCTATTTGCCCTGCAGCTGGATTTTCTTTGTTTTGTATCCCCTTCTTATAGCATGAGCTCCTAGAGAACAAGGAGTGTCTAATTCTTTTTCTACTTATATACAAAGTAGGTTGGCACATAAGCTTAACCTAGTGCTTGGCACATAATGAGCACTTAACAAATGCTTTTCCATTCATGGTAGACCGTTGGGATGAATGGCATTCAACATGAACTTCATATAGTCTTTGTTTTGAACAGCTATCATGTATTATTGTCTATTCTAGTTCTGAGCTTTGGGGTCTTATCTCCTTAATTAGAATAAGCTCCATGAAAGATTAAGTCCTTCTCTTACCAAAAATGAATACCTCCCATTCCTCCTCCCCAACCAAAGATAATTCTGGGGAAGGCACTTAGTAAATGATTGTAAAATTTATAAGTATCCATACAATAAGCTAGTCTTTCTTCCCTAACAATTTCTAACAGCTGATCCATTCAAGAGGCAGTATAAAAGTTTGCTGAATTTGGAGCCAGAATGTGTTGTTCCCTAAATGATCTTTTGGGCACATTATTTCTATTCTTTGAGCTTTATTTTCTTTATTTATAAAATACGGGGGTAGAGTGGGGTTAGGGGGTGGAATAGATAATTTCCAAGGTCCCTTCTAAATCTATAATCTATGAAATGTTTATAATAAAAACACTTTGTGAATCATGATAATGCAAGCCTAGTTATTATCAAATGAGATTTTTGGAAAGAGCTTTGCAAATCATTCTATAAATGCTAGTTATTCTTAGGTAGCTATTAGTTGCAAAAAATGACTGCACGTAGGTTTTGCTTTTGTTTTCTGAAAACCTGCCCTACACTGGATATATTGCTACAGAGGCCAAACACAGGAAGTTACATTTTTCTGTTGTTTCCAAATGGGCCCATTTCAAAACCTGCAGGGAGAAAAAATGTTCCTTTTCATGACTCCATTGACCCCAGACCCACTGACAGGATTAAGGGCACCTTTAAATCCAACTCAACTAAAAATTACCGACCAGAGTTCTGCTTATTCCAAAGTTTATCTGTTCATTTAGCCCTTAAATCATTATAAAAGGGACCTCTGTTTATTTTTTTCTTAAGTTCCACCAAAAACTTTCTGCTCTTTCTGCCTAATAGTAGAGCTAGGTTAAACAATAATAAAAATAGATCTGAAGAAACTGCAAAATCAGTCAGGATGAATTAAACCCTCTTCTACGCTGGATAAAGCAAATCAATCTTCATTCCAAAGTCTCAGGATTTAGAATTTCTGAATTAATGAGTTCTTCTAAAATACTCATTTAATGGACACAATTAAAATACATGCACTTGAATTCACATTTAGCATACCTTTATTTAATATTGTATGATATGATTTTCAACCTTCATGGGGAGTAAGTTCATCTAATGGTCATTAAATACTAAATGCTTTAAGTAAGTGACAGAGTTCTTATTTTTAAGGAAAGCCAAAGTAACTCTGAGAGGCCAGGCTTCCAGATGGCCTTCTTCTCAATGGGCCCCACAGAGACCTGGAACCTTCTACTCACTTGCCTCTATCAGCAATTTGCATTCACTGATACTTGGCTTGGTCTCCATTACCAACAGCTAGCATACTTCCCACCCTCTCCTAATCTCCTCATTCAAGGGATACTGAACCCCTAACTGCCAAAGAACATATCACCTTTTCTAGTCTCATCTATCTCAACTTTCCCCCTCTTCACTACTCTACTATGTCTGACTCCCCATCTGACTGCCCATTCCATGCTATCTCCTGGAACTCCCCCTCTATAAATTCATAAATTTCCTTTCATTTTAGACCTCTTCCTTTGTTATTCCTTCCATCTCCTGGCAATGATTGAGACCTGGCTTCATCAGATGATACTTCATCCCTGGGCATCCTTTCCTGTATGAATTTCACCATCTCACATACCACACAACTTACTGGTCTCAGTTGGGGCTGGGAATACCTCTTATTCTCTATGACCACTTCCAGACTTTCTTTCCCTCTCTTCTTTTGAGATTTACTCTATCCAAATGTATCACTCAAGTCAGATCCTAGTAGCCATTACCTACTGTCTCCTCCAGGACATTCTTCTTCCTTTCTCAGTGATTTCAGAGCTTGGCTCACCATCTCTCTCCATCCCAACTCCTGCATTCAACAAGATATTCATTCAAATATGCTAACTTCCAAGTACTCTTATCTAGTCAACTCCCCACATCTACTCTTAGCTATACACTGGAATGGTTATATATCAACCTAGTTGTATTTTTAAGAAATCCAATATACCCTTATCAGATCACAATCATTTTATCATTACATCCCTCCTTAAGTCATAGTACTCTAAAATGCACCTAAAGCTAGTTATTGCACTACTCCAGATGTTAGGTGATAAACTAAGGTGATCTTTATCAGGACTCCTCTTCATCCCTTAATTCTAGTCCAAGCCATCATCACCATACTCTACTCCCTTCGTAATCTTCATATCTTAGTGAACCAGTTCAACTTTACACTATCTTCCACTTGAATCCCTTGTCCCTTTGTCTTATCATCAAACACGGATTGCCAAATCCCACCCCTGACAAACCACTATCCTTCTTAATCCTCAGCTACACCTCCTACATATGTGTTAATGAATGTGGCTTGAGGAAATTATAAAACCATATGGATTAGATCTACTACAAATTTATGTCACCTAATCTCAACTAGGTTGAAGCAACTGATCTGTTTTCCTTAATTTATTCTCTATATTCTCCACAGTAGCTGTTCCAATCTTTTTCTCATCAAGCTTTCCATACTGCTTCCTCATTCCACCATCTCAACTGAGGACCTGTCCTCATATTTCATTGAAAAATTGATACCCTTTCCCACAAGCTCCCTCTCTTTATTTCACATTACCCTGACATCAGTCCCAACTATTTCCTCCCTTACTATACTCTCTAATGAAGAAGGGATACTTCTTGTCAACATCAACTCCTCTACATGTACCTTTTATCTCATCCCCTCCCATCTTCTCCAGCATACTGCCCTCACAATCTTCTCTAATTTCCAATCTCTCTCTATCTACTGGTTCCTTCCCCGCTGCCTACAAACACATGAAGGTCAAAAGACCTTCACTAGATCCTTCCATCTCCCCTAGCTATTATCCTTTAGTTTTCCTTTTCTCAGCTGAACTCAAAAAATCCATCTATATTTGGGACTTCTATTTCCTCTCCTTTCATTGCTTTCTAAAGTCTCTTCAATCTGGCTTCTGACTTCATCATTCAACTGAAATTCCTCTCTCCAAAGCTACCAATGATCTCTAACTGCCAAATCTGATAATCTTTTCTCAATTCTTACCCTTTTTGATCTCTCTGCAGATTTGGACCCTACTGACCACCTTGTCTTCCAAGATGTTTTCAATCCTCTGAATTTTTGTGACAATCAAACTTTATTTGCATTTTTCTACCCGCTTTGGGGTCCAACTCAATTTAAACATTTTTCAAATGAAAAGTAATCTTGTAATTTCCCAATGACAATAGTGCTTGTATTAACCCCAAGCTTCTTCCTAAAACAAAGGGCCACCTTTTTAACATCAAACACCAGAAATAATGATATCAACAACAATTAACTTTATACAGATTTTTAACCAATGTAAATCAATTCTCACAATGGAAAAACCATGGCTAAGTCAACACTTGTTTTGGATATAAACTCAGTTGTAAAATCTTATAAATGTGATTATAATCTTTACAAGATTTTTTAACTGAATGAGAGAGACCTGAGTTTAAATCCCACCTCAGACACTTATTAGTTGTATGACCTTGCACAAGTTGCATAACTTTGGGGGAGGGGCCAAAATTTTCTGATCTATAAAATGAAGGGGTTGGACTTAATTATTTCTAGGGTCCCTTCTACTTCTACATTTATGATCTACTGATCTACGATGAAAATGGAAGGAGGAAAACAAACAGAAAAATATGAAGAAAAGGTCTGCAAAGTTTATGATGACAAATAATTTTCACCATCAAAGACACTGACAACACCACAGTTAGACTCTAGCATCACATCCCAAAGGTGCTTAATAACATTAAAAATGCTTAATCCCATTAAGGAAGGCAGAAAGAACACTGAAGAAAACAAAGATGGAAAAAAGCATTTAGATCAGATCAAGTATCCATAAAAGAGAAATGTGCTAGAGGTAAGACAATTGTGATAGAAGATTCACAAGATAGAAGAAAGAGAAGAAATCAAAGGCATGAAAAAAAGTCAGACTTTATTAATACGTATTTAGAAAAGTTACCTTGAGAATATCAACAACTGTTGACTAATATGCCTACTTTCCCATGTATATAAAATCATAATGAGATTCATCTACATATGAATTGATGATATCCAAGATAAAGGCTTTAGTAGGGAAAAAGCAGGATTTAATAATCAGAAGAATTTGTTCTGACCGTTCATAGAGAAAAGACCATGTAGATAAAGAATGTCTATTATTAAGATTATGATAATGACATGCAATTGAATGGACAACCTATAGAGATCATGTGTGTGTGTGTGTGTGTGTGTGTGTGTGTGTGTGTGTGTGTATCTGAGACAGCACAAATGGATTTTGAGTTTGACCAGAGCTGAAGAGGAGGGAGAAAAGCATATTAAATTGTCTTCAGAAAGTTGCAAGGCTACTTTGATGACTCAAAGCTACTCCTGGATGCAAAGACCTATCTTTTTTTTTAAGCCAACATGCTATTATGGTTGCTATATAACAAAGAGACATGGTATACAGTGGTCACTAAAGACTTTAAAATGACAATGGCTGAAAATGAATATCACAAATATGAACAGGAAGCAACATATAACCAATGAGGAACCTTGAAGGACAGAAGCAAAAGATGTCATCAGAAAAGTGTATGATAAAAATGTATGATGGCTCAGAGTTCAACTAATGACAGATAGATAGCCAGGATTCCCCAGTCATATCTTCAGATGTCAAGAGAAAGTGAAGAAGGACCCCAGTATGTTGAATGGATCTTCTGTGGTGAACTAATAGGAAGAATGGGCAGTCCTAGATAGGTTACAATCTCTCTCAATGGAGTAAAGGTTCAAATTAATGAAATCACAAATCCACAAAATTTTTCATTTGTTTTCTTTTTTTTTTTTTTGGAGGGGTAGGAATAAAAAGTTAAAAGTGTCTACTTATTTAATGGTAGTCTCATTGATACTACAATATCCCCTCCTTTTTATTTTTTATTGGTGCACTAAAAAAAAAAAACTATCACTTTCCAATAACTTCCTCCTCCCCCTTTTAGTAAATAATACAGTTAACAAAAGTCAATCGGCACATTAGTCATGTCTGAAAACATATGCATCTTTCCCCACCTATTAACTACTACATTTTACCAAGAGGCAAGAGTCATGTTTCATTATCAAGTCATGACTGATCAATGGATTGACCTCAAACTTAACATATCTCTTGTATCTTCTGCTAAGAATTTCTAAAACTGGTTTTACCTTCCATTGCTTTTCTCTGCTTTATCAGATGATATGCCTTATAATAATCTATTCTTTATAAGAGTTTACAATTGAGTTCATAGGCAAAAGTAAGTGTTACCTTAGGCAAACATATTTTCCCATTATGGCGATACAAATTAGTAATCCAACATTATGACATTGGATGCCTTCAGGTTATGAAGTACTACATCCAGTCTTTGAAGAAGTGAGGTTTGCAAAGGGAAACGAAAAAACATAATGTAGACAGAATAGACTACCACAAAATACAAATGATCGATTAAGTGAGAAGTGTTGGAAGGATTTCTTTATCACAGAAATGTAAAATGAGAAACTGTAGCATAAATGGAGAGACAACTAGTGGATGGACAGTCTATATACTCCATGGTATCCAGACAATGTTAAAAGAATTCACCTTGTGGTGAGATGATGGGAAAACAATGGACAAGAGTAACAAAGGAGAGGGCAGGTATGGATGAGTCACCATCCACGTAACTATAGGGCACATGCACATAAATGAGAATCACAACTCCATTATTGATATACTGGAATAAAAATCAGAAGGAAGCATTTGTGCCCTGGAAATCATTCTGCTTTCTATGTCACATAAAGCTGTCTCATATCATCAGGCCTTCAGGCTCCCAAGGTTAAGCATGATTTAAAAAGTTATGTGGTAATAAGGTTTACAGAATATCTCCTTCACAATACCCCATGAAACAGGTAATGCAAATATATTACCAACTTCATCTGGAAGATGAGGAAATTTAGTCTCAGAGAAGAGACTTGCCGAAAATAACATATCTGACAGATTAAGAGCAAGCGCTACCATTAGAACCAAGCTCTCCCTAAGTCCATGTCCAGTAGTCTTTACCATACACTGTGGTTTTTTTCATGTGTTCTAGAAAGAAGTATGTGACTTTAAAAAAGTAGTACTAGAGTGTTGCACAATGAGACTAATGTAATGCTAAATGTTTGTTCTGTCTTATGTGAAATACGGCTAAGCTACCAACATGACATAAAGTTGCTTTATTTTTTGGCAGGATTACATTTACTCCCTCTTTATTTGACAGGTGTTCTAACGAGATCTTTCTTTAGCATCTCCCTATTCATTTTCTTTCTTATTTTAGCAGCTCGCTGTGAAGGGATATGTCACTGCTTGATATTAAACACATCCAAGACAATGAAAGCATACAGTACAAGAAGAATGAGGCACAGAAAAAGAACACTATGAAGGAAGTGACATTTAAGAACAAAAACATTTCTACCAGTAGAGAATCTCCCTCTCCAAGGATCTCCGTGAGCTTTGTAAACATGGTCAGGTGGCAAATATTACTACACCCAGACAATTAGGGACAGAGTTGGGACTAGGACCAAGGCTTTCAACCCTTTCTCTGACAGTTCTATAGTTCCTAAGCTCCTATCCAATCAGAGTACTGTTTGAATCATTAAGCTACTGGTTATCTATTTGCAAATTAAAGACAAAGTATAAATTTTCATTTTTCTGTGGCTTAATGCCCTTTTAGTGCCTCCAAATCATGTTTTTATCATAGTCTATTCTGTAATATGGTTATTGTAGTGATTCTATACTATTGTATATTTGTGCATATGCTTTATTCTTCCCCAAAACACTGTAAATTCCATAAAGTCAGACTATCTCAATTATTTTATCTGCCTCAGTCCAGGACAAATATTTTAGTAAAACAGTTGGCATCTAGGTGGCGCTGTGGATAGAGTGCCAGGCCTGAAGTCAGAAAGACTCATCTTCATAAACTCAAATCTGGCCTCAGATACTTACTAACAGTGTGACCCTGGGCAAGTCACTTAACCCTGTTTGCCTCAGTTTCTCATCTGTAAAAAATAAGCTAGAAAATGAAACGGTAAACCACTCCAGTATCTTTGTCAAGAAAACCCTCAGGCGGAGCCAAGATGGCGGAGTAGAAAGATGAACATACACATAGCTCCGAACCCACAACCCACAGAACATCTGTATAAAGGAACTTACGGCGAATTCTGGAGCAGTAGAGGCCACAGAACTGTGGAGCGAAGGAGATTTCTGTTCCAGAGGGACCTGCAAACTTCTCGCAAAAGGTCCTTCGCACTGTGGACTGGGAGCCGAGTACAGCCCTGCCACGCCCGCGGCACCAGAGGAGAAGATCCGAGCGGGCTTCAGGGACGGGATCTCCAGCAGCCGCGCAGGTCCCTCCACCCACAGGTGACGGGGGTTGGTGAGAGGGTCTCTTTGGCAGGTCGAAAGGGGAGTGGGGTGCCCCCATAACTCAGGCCCCCTCAGGAGCCAGCAGCTGAGGCAGCGGCAGACCAGGGCTCCCCAAGCTGGCAGGAGCCTGGATCCATGGTTGAAGGTCTCTGCTTAAAGCCACAGAGGGAACTGAGCCCCAGAGGAGGCCCTGCCCCCACCTGAGCACCTGAACTTAATCTCACACTGAATAGCAGCCCTGCCCCTGCCCAAAGCCCTGAGGCTGAGAAGCCGCATTTGAATCTCAGACCCCAAGCACTGGCTGGGAGGATCAGGAGGCAAGGTGGGTGTGAGGAGAATATTCAGAGGTCAAGTCACTGGCTGGGAAAAAGCCCAGAAAAGGGAAAAGAAATAAGACAATAGAAGGTTACTTTCTTGGTGAACAGGCATTTCCTCCCTTCCTTTCTGATGAGGAAGAACAATGCTTACCATCAGGCAAAGACACAGAAATCAAGGCTTCTGTATCCCAGCCCACTCAATGGGATCAGGCCATGGAAGAGCTCAAAAAGAATTTTGAAAATCAAGTTAGAGAGGTGGAGGAAAAGCTGGGAAGAGAAATGAGAGGCATGCAGTCAAAGCATGAACAGCAGGTCAGCACCCTGCTAAAGGAGACCCCAAAAAATGCTGAAGAAAATAACACCTTGAAAAACAGGCTAACTCAATTGGCAAAAGAGGGTCAAGAAGCCAATGAGGAGAAGAATGCTTTCAAAAGCAGAATTAGCCAAATGGAAAAGGAGATTCAAAAGCTCACTGAAGAAAATAGTTCTTTCAAAATTAGAATGGAACAGATGGAGGCTAATGACTTTATGAGAAACCAAGAAATCACAAAACAAAACCAAAAGAATGAAAAAATGGAAGATAGTGTGAAATATCTCATTGGAAAAACAACTGACCTGGAAAATAAATCCAGGAGAGACAATTTAAAAATTATGGGACCCCCTGAAAGCCATGATGAGAAAAAGAGCCTAGACATCATCTTTCATGAAATTATCAAGGAAATCTGCCCTGAGATTCTAGAATCAGAGGGCAAAATAAATATTCAAGGAATCCACAGAACACCACCTGAAAGAGATCCAAAAAGAGAAACTCCTAGGAACATTGTGGCCAAATTCCAGAGTTCCCAGGTCAAGGAGAAAATATTGCAAGCAGCTAGAAAGAAACAATTCAAGTATTGTGGAAATACAATCAGGATAACACAAGATCTAGCAGCTTCTACATTAAGGGATCGAAGGGCATGGAATAGGATATTCCAGAAGTCAAAGGAACTAGGACTAAAACCAAGAATCACCTACCCAGCAAAACTGAGTATAATACTTCAGGGGAAAAAGTGGTCTTTCAATGAAATTGAGGACTTTCAAGCATTCTTGACAAAAGGACCAGAGCTGAAAAGAAAATTTGACTTTCAAACACAAGAATGAAGAGAAGCATGAAAAGGTGAACAGCAAAGAGAAGTCATAAGGGACTTACTAAAGTTGAACTGTTTACATTCCTACATGGAAAGACAATATTTGTAACTCTTGAAACTTTTCAGTATCTGGGTACTGGGTGGGATTACACACACACACATGCACACACACACACACACACACATAGAGACAGAGTGCACAGAGTGAATTGAAGAGGATGGAATCATATCTTAAAAAAATGAAATCAAGCAGTGAGAGAAATATATTGGGAGGAGAAAGGGAGAAATGGAATGGGGCAAATTATCTCTCATAAAAGAGGCAAGCAAAAGACTTATTAGTGGAGGGATAAAGAGGGGAGATAAGAGAAAAACATGAAGTTTACTCTCATCACATTCCACTAAAGGAAGGAATCAAATGCACACTCATTTTGGTATGAAAACCTATCTTACAATACAGGAAAGTGGGGGATAAGGGGATAAGCAGGGTGGGGGGGATGATGGAAGGGAGGGCATGGGGAGGAGGGAGCAATTTGAGGTTGACACTCATGGGGAGGGACAGGATCAAAAGAGAATAGAAGCAATGGGGGACAGGATAGGATGGAGGGAAATATAGTCAGTCTTATACAACACAACTATTATGGAAGTCATTTGCAAAACTACACAGATTTGGCCTATATTGAATTGCTTGCCTTCCAAAGGGAAGGGGTGGGGAGGGGGGGAGGTAAAGAAGTTGGAACTCAAAGTGTTAGGAACAACTGTTGAGTAATGTTCTTGCCACTAGGAAATAAGAAATACAGGTAAAGGGGTATAGAAAGTTATCTGGCCCTACAGGACAAAAGAGAAGATGGAGACAAGGGCAGACAGGGATGATAGAAGAGAGAGCAGATTGCTCACAGGGGCAATTAGAATGCTTGGTGTTTGGGGGGGAGGGGATAAAAGGGAAGAAAATTTGGAACCCAAAATTTTGTTAAAATGAATGTCAAATACATAAATTAATTAATTAAAAAAAAAAAAAAAGAAAACCCCCAACAGGTCATGAAAAGTCAGACACAATGGAAACAAATGAAGAACAGCAATCAACGTTTATAATGCACTTTATATACATTACCTCACTTGAGCCTCAAGAGATAACCTAGTCAAATTCCCAGCTAGAAAGAGTCAGTCAATAAACATTTATTAAGCATTTACTTATGCGCCAGGCACCATGCCTTAGCAACATAAAAGCAAGCAAAAAGAGAGTCCCTGCCCTCAAGGAGCTTATATTCCCATGGGGAAGACCACACGTAAAAGGAAGCTAAAAGGAGTCTGGAGGTGCAGTAGAGACAGTATATGACCTGTTGAAGAAGTTCAGAGGAGGGCAGACTAATGGGAAATGAAGAGATAGATGGCTGGTCTGGGAGTCCACCTGAAATGGAAGTTCTTGGAGGAGTTCTCTAATCGGAAGTTCAGAAGCAGAGGGTGTTTCCCAGGTGTGAGTTCCAGAGTTGAAGAGATCTTCCAGAAGGAAAAGAGTTCTGGGGCAGGATGTAGTCTAGAGGAGTGCAGTTGTGATGGGAAAAACACCTCAGAAGTCAAGTAGTCCAAAACCTTCATTTTATAGAGGAGGAAATTAGAGGCTAAGTGATCTGCCCAAGGTCACACAAACATTGTAGCAGAATCACCATTTAAAGCTAGATTCTATGAATCTCAACACTGTACCACACTGCCTTCTTTGTAGAACTACAGGAGAGCAGAAAAAAAACTTCACAGAAGAGGAACCAGTCAGAATAGTGGAAGCAGTGGCTCCAGATCAAAGCACTAGCAGGTATCAAAGGTAGGATCTAAACTCAACTCTTCTCCATGATGCCATTTAATAAATGGTGGTTTAATGAATGAAAACAAAGGAGGTGATATTACCTGGAGGGAAAAAAAATGAATTCTCCGTGCTTGACTTTATAATGATATGTAGTATCCAGCTCTCTGAGATCATGGATTCTATTTATTTCAGAAGACTGGATCATTATAACAAGATAACTTCCCTTCTGTTTATAGAACTAATGAATTCTAGTAGTACATTATAAATACAAGCAGATTATGATTGCCTAAGACCTATGGGATGTTTGATTATGTTTAATTAGTATGGCAATCATATTGAAATTAAAGAATTCTGGGCATGTTTTGTACAGCAAAAATATTATCTTCAGTCATGGGCTATCCTTTGTTATGATGTGAAAGACAGGGCTTAAATTTGGCCTTTTTGTATGTTCGTCCTTCATTGCTGAAGAAGACCATGCCATTAGAGAAATGATGACATGACTTGTACTTGACTTTGTTTTGAGTGAGGGAGGGCTGTATAGGTCACCAGCCTCACTTCTCCTCCAGAGCCATCTGAATCCAGTGACCAGATATTCATCAGGATGACTGGAGATGACCCAGGATGAGGCAGTTGGGGTTAAGTGACTTGCCCAAGGTCACACAGCCAGTGAGTGTCAAGTGTCTGAGGTGAGATTTGAACTCAGGTCCTCCTGACTCCTGCACTGGTGCTCTATCCATTGCACCACCTCACTGTAAATTTGGCCTAAAGGGGGAAAAAAGGAAGAAAAAGAGATGGTGGCTATGTGAGCAGAGAGAAGGGGAGGATGTGAGGCACCTGAAAATGGAAGTAAAAAGATATGACAACTACCATGAATATGAAATGAGGGAAAGTAGAACACAAGAACATGGTTGGAAGGGACCTCTGAGGCGAGGTAATCCACCTCCCTTATTTTACAGGTAAGGAAATAGAGACCCAGATAGGTGAAGTATTTTGCCCAGGGTTAGAAAATCTGTGGCCTTTAGGTCCTCAAGTGCAGCCTTTTGACTTAATCCAAACTTCATAGAACATGTAGCCTTAAGGCTGCAGGTTCCCCATACCTGGTCTTGCTCAAGGTCATGTGGATAGCTGGGTATGAAGTGAAATCTGAACCCAAGTCCTCTGATTCCCAAGTTAGTGCTAATTTCCCTATACCACATTGCCTCAAATCAAAGATAACACAGAGATGACAATCCAGGTAATTGGACAGACAGCTATGCCATTGATAGTGGTGGAAGAGAAGGGAAGGGTGGGAAATAAGCATTTATTAAGCACCTACTGTGTGCCAGACACTCTAAGAGCTTTAGAAATAATATAATAAATAATGCTTAGAAGTATTTTGATCTTCACAATAACCCTGCAAGGTAAGTTCTATTTTGATTCCCATTTTACAGTTGAAGAAACTAAAGCAGAGGTTAAGTTACGTGACCAGAGTCACATAGCTACTAAGTGTCTTAAGGTCAGATTTGAACTCATGTCTTCCTCAGTCCAGGTCCAGAGCTCTCTCCACTATTCCATCTAGTTGCCACAAAGTCTGTATGACCTTGGGCCAGTCATTGAGCCTTTATTTTTCTCACCTGTAAAATGAGGGAGCTAAGCTTTGGAAAATGGGAAAAGGAAAGGGTTTGAGAGAAAGATAATATAATATGATGTAATGCAGTATAATATATCTGCACTCCAGATTGATCTTCAATCCAGATCACAATCCATCCATGTCTGCCCATTTTGTGCAACTCACTGTGTCCCACCCAAAATAAAATAGGAAGCAAAGTTCTTACTGCTCCAAAGAGCAGAGCCCACCCTCTAAGAGGTACCTGCTGGGCATCAGAAATTTTCTCAATGGCACTTGTGAAGCTACAGCGCGTGGTGATAGATTAACTTTTAATTGGGTGTGAGGGAGGGAGGTAATGAGCTTGAACAGCAGAGGAAGGGGGTTGGAGAGGGGCAAATATTTGGGAATAAGAGTTAATATGGTCAAGATAAAACCTGATATTGGCTATTACATGAGAATGGATCCCAGTCACCCACTGTTCAATCAAATATGGGGTCAGGTCCTTGTGTTTTGTTCCCCAGTCCTAACTTTGGAGGTCATTGCTCTATGAAAACAGTCTTAAAAGTTAACTGCATGGTAGGAAAAAATTACATTTTTTTATAATCCAAGATATTTTCTCTAAAGAGATTGAATTGGGGCAGTACCAATCCTGAATTGTTTTATTACATTATTCTGGTTTGATATCCAGCTGACAAGGTAAACTGCACTTAAAGAACTCATTTTCATTCCAGAAGGAGGAGTACAACAGAGGGTCAGTCTATCTGCCTCAGAGGAAGGCCTTAGGTTCTGACTTGCTCCTGGCTCCAAGCAGGAGACTGAGAAATACCTTTCAGAAACAGCTCTTTCAAGACATTAATTAAAATTAAATAGAATTCATGTCACACTGTGCTGGGCTCTGCAAATAGAGCTCGAAGCTCAAAGGGAAGGACCCCTGAAAGTACAAACTGAAAAGGAAATAAAAGCTAACCATTTTCCAAAAGAGAACATTTCAAAAGAGATTTTAAAAAAACAAAAAACAAATGACTCCTTCTTTTCAGAACTCAGAAGGGTAAGGGTTCAACCCCTTTTCATACATATTTTGCTAAATTTCAATTATTTTTTTAAACTTTCCTCCCACTCCTACATTACTAAACACAGACGCCAGTTTTCATTTAGTCCCCATTTCTTTGGCTCCATTTCTGGCTGGAGTTAATTAACATGCAGTGCTCTTAGGAGAAAGTCCTTAGGGAGTGTCCCCCATTCTCCCCACACACACTGTGACAAAACCAAGGAGTTGGTCCTTTTCCCTAAATAATAATGACACTCTTTTTAGAAGACTTTGACTTCAAAGTTCCAACACAATGGACCAGGTCATTGACCCACTAGGGAAGTTTATGACATGAATAAAATGGATGACAAAAAGGATTTTGATCTGGTTTTTGATCCTCCTGAAATGGTATTTTTTGAATGGGAATATTTCAACATGAAAGACAACAGTGACCAACTTAAGAGCTGGCTAATATATCCAAGGCATTTTTATTACTTCTAGTTCAAGTCAGAGGAAGATGTACAAATTTCAATTGAAACCAGACTGACCTGCTTTATTTGAGAAGCATGTGACCTGCAATGTTGACTGATCCAGGAGGTTCCTTTAAAATGGTAATTCATATCCCTAAAGTATGACTGTCCTGGAGAAATTAATTGGTGTTACCAAATTTATAGCTCCAGGCAGAATTCTTGATTCTCTTGTGCAACTTTAATCTCTCTGTTGCAAACTGGTTTGTTCCTATTTGCCCACAAATAGTAAGGGTTCCCTAATTTTAAAAAAAGTCTAAGAGGTAGGGCAGTATAATGGAAAGATGAGGTAAGGAATAAACATTTATGAAGCACCTACTATGTACCAGGCACCACTTTACAAATTTTATCTTATTTGATCCTTACAACAATCATGGAAGACAGGTGTTATTTATCACTCCCTTTTTACTGGTGAGGAAGCTAAAGTACCCAGAAGTGGCTTGACCAGGCTCACAAAGGTAGTAAACATATGAATCCTCATTTGAACTCAGGGTTTCCTAATTCCAGGATCAGCATACTATTCTCTGCCCACCTTGCTGCCTAGAACAACTGGTTTGGGATTCAACCTCTGCCTTGATCACCTACTGCCACTGTGACTTTGAATGAATTAAATTCTAAGAACTTTACTTTCCTCCTTTGTAAAATGAGGGAGATGGATGAGATGACCTCTAAGTCTAGAGCTATAGATCTAAAATTATTATCATATGATTCTAGCCCAATCAGGAATTATCTCATTTCTCTTTTTCCATTAATTTCCATTAATTTCTTTTTTTAATTTAAATCTGAGTTTATTTTTTTAATATGATTTATTTTTCAGTTCCCAAAATTCACATCCACAAGAATTTGAATTCAAAGTTTTCTCCCCATCTCACCCCACCCCTCACCCCAGGACAGCATGCACCCCATCCACCCTTTCCTCTAGTCTGTCCTCCCTTCTATTACCCACCTTTCTTCCATCCTCTTTCTCCTCTATTTTCCCGCAGGGCAAAATAGATTTCTATACTCCATTGCCTGTATATCTTAATTTCCAGTTGCATACTAAAACAATTTTTAACATTCATTCTTAAAGATTTGAGCTCCATATTCTCTCCTTGCCTCCTCACCTACTCTCATTGAGAAAATAAGCAATTCAATATAGGTCATACATATGTAACAATGCAAAGCACTTCCATAATAGTTATGTTGTAAAAGACTAACCACATCTCCCTCTGTGCTATCCTGCCCTCCATTTATTCCATTCTCTCCCTTGACCTGTCCTCCCACAATGGTGTTTGGTTATGATTATCCCCTTCCCCAATTCGCTCTCCCTTCCATTATCTTCCCTCTCCTATCCCCTTCCCCCTTGCCTTCCTGCAAGGTAAAATAGATTGCCACATCCAATGGAGTGTGTGTTATTCCCTCCTTAAGCCAAATCCCATGAGACTAAGGCTCAATTATTTTCTTTCATCTCCTCCCTCTTCCCCTCCATTGTAAAAGCTCTTTCTTCCCTCTTTTGTGTGAGATGATTTGCTACATTCTATCTCTCCCTTTCTCTTACTCCTAGTACATTCCATTCAACAGTAAATTTTGTTTATTTTAGGTATTCTCCCCTCAGCTCACCCTGTGCCCTCTGGCTATGTATATATACATATATACACATATATACACATACACTCATGTACATATACATACCTACACATATATAATATACACATATACAATATACCTATATACACCTACATATGTGTATATATATATATATATATATATATATATATTCCCTTTAACTACCAAAATACTGAAAAAGGTCTCATGAGTTATAAATAACATCTTTCTACGTAGGAATGTAAACAATTCAACTTTAATGAGTTCCTTAAGGCTTCTCTTTCCTGTTACCTTTTTATGTTTCTCTTGATTCTTGCATTTGAAAGTCAAATTGTCTATTCAGCTCTGGTCTTTTCAACAAGAATGCTTGGAAGTCCTCTATTTCCTTGAAATTCCATTTTTTCCCCTTCAGGTATTATACTCAGTTTTGCTGGGTAGGTGATTCTTGGTTTTAATCCTATCTCCTTTGACCTCTGGAATATCACATTCCAAGGCCTTTGATCCCTTAGTGTAGAAGTTGCTAAATCCTGTGTTATCCCAATTGTATTTCCACAATGCTTGAATTGTTTCTTTCTGGCTGCTTGCAAGATTTTCTCCTTGACCTGGGAACTCTGGAATTTGGCTACAATATTTCTAGGAGTTTTTCTTTTGGGATCTCTTTCAGGAGGTGATCAGTGAATTCTTTCCATTTGTATTTTATCCTTTGGGTCTAGAACATCAGGGCAGTTTTCCTTGATAATTTCATGAAAGATGATGTCTAACCTCTTTTTTTAATCATGGTTTTCAGGTAGACCAGTAATTTTTAAATTATCACTCCTGTATCTATTTTCCAGGTCAGTTGTTTTTCCAATGAGATATTTCACATTGTCTTCTATTTTTTCATTCTTTTCGTTTTGTTTTTATAATTTCTTTGTTTCTCATAAAGTCATTAGCTTCTATCTGCTCTATTCTAGTTTTTAAAGGATATTTTCTTCAGTGAGCTTTAAAATGGTAATTCATATCCCTAAAGTATGACTTTTCCATTTGGCAGATTCTGCTTTTTAAAGCATTCCTCTCCTCATTGGCTTTTTGGACCTCTTTTGCTATTTGGGTTAGCCTATTTTTAAAAGTATTATTTTCTTCAGCATTTTTTGGGGGATCTCCTTTAGCAAGCTGTTGACTTGCTTTTCATGATTTTCTTGCATCACTCTCATTTCTTTTCCCAATTTTTCCCCCACCTCTCTTACTTGATTTTCAAAATCTTTTTTGAGCTCTTTTATGGCCTGAGACCATTGCATATTTGGGGGTGGGGGGGAGGAAGTTGGATGTAGAAGGCTTTTAAGTCTTCCTCTGATGGTATGCTTTGTTCTTCCTCATCCAAAAGGATGGAAGAAAATACCTTTTCACTAAGAAAGTAACCTTCTATAGTCTTATTTTTTCCCCTTTTTTGGGCATTTTCCCAGCCAGTTACTTGACTTTTGAGTCCTTTGTCAAGTGGAGGTTACACTCTAGGGACCTGTAAGTTCTCAGTTCCTCCAAGGTGGCACAATCAAGGGACAGGAGTTCTCTCCTGGCCTGCACTCTGGTCTGTGAGCAACCACAAGCACTCTTTTCTGCCCTGGAACTGTGAGTGGGATTTCCTCTCCAGAGCCTCCACGAGCTCCACCATGCCAGTGCTCCTCCTCACCCCAGTACCACCACACAGGACTGAGACCCAGATCAGCAACTCAATTTCCCCAGGGTCTTTAGGCCAAGGGCTCCAAAAGTGGATGCTGCTGCTACAGTAGTTGCCACTACCCTGGGGCCAGACTACGTTCCCCTCTCACCCAGGTGAAAGAGCTTTCTAACTGACCTTTGAAGCTATCTTTGGCATTTGTGAGTTGAGAAATCTGGGAACCACAGCTGCTACCCATGATTCCATACCCTGAAGCCTGCTCCAGTCCTGCTGTGTGGCCAAGGCTGGGCTGCGCTCTGCTCTGCTCTGAGCCTGGTGAGATGGATCTTTCCTGTTGGCCTTCCAGGATGTCTCAGGCTAGAAATCTGTTTCACTCTGTCAATTTGTGGCTTCTGCTGCTCTAGAATTTGTTTAGAGTTATTTTTTACAGGTATTTTATGGGCTATGGGGTGAGAGCTAGAGCAGGTCCATCCTTCTACTCTGCCCTCAATTTCTAAACTTCACAATTTATTGTTTTTCCAATCTGGGTTGTTCTCCCCTCCCCCCACCAATCTTTTGAAATTGTTATATCTAAATTCCTGGTAACTTTATTACCGCCCAATCTAAAGACCCCTTTTCAATCCTGATCCTTCAGATTATAAACTCTTTGAGGGCAAGAGCTACCTTTCACCTCTTTTTATATCCCCAGGGATTAACACAGTGCCCACCAAATACTGGCCGATTGACTGATCTTCAACCTCTCTCCAGGTTAATACTTTAGACCACCCCCTCTTACCAAATGATTTCAGAGCTATCTCTCTCTCCAGTTTCTTCTATACCTCTATCTGCTCCTCTTTCCTTGGCATGTTACCTTCTTTCTATTCCCTAAATGTGAGTGCTGCCCCAATAATCTGTCCTTGGCTCTTTTCTTCTTCTTTCTACATTGTCTCCTTTGGAAATCTCATTTCTACTTCAACTAACACTTCTCCATAATCATTATCACCAGGTCTGACAAGTCTTCTTAATTTCAGACCCACACGTTCCAATGACATAAATTCCACTTGGAGGTACCATTGGAATCTTTTTGATTCCACTGTGTCTGCCAAAGGTTAGAACTTCTCTCTTATCTCAAATAACACTCTATTTTTTAAATAATGCAGCCCTGCTGTAATATATATTATAGCTATTTGTATTAGTGTTTCGTCCCTTTCAGACTAGCTGTTCTTAACCTTTTTTGAGTCATGGACCCCTTTGATGGTCCTCTTTGAGTTATGGAGTCTTTCTCAGAATAATGTTTTTAAATGCACGAAATAAAATACATAGAATTAAAAAGGAAGACAGTTATATTGAAACATGATCAAAACATATATATTTTTAAAAACCCAAGTTCACAGACCCCAAGTCAAGTCAAATCAACAAGTATCAACTGAATGATTACTATGATACCAGTATTATGCTTAGTTCCTGGGATATAAAGAAAGGCATGATTCCCCATCTTTTTTCTTCAGTGAAGGACATCAGAACTTTCCCAGCTGTTTCACTTGCTAAATTGTTAACACTGATTCTCCTATCTGTATAATTTTTCACTTCTTCAAAGACTTGTTGTAGGCTATGTCTCACTGATATATAGAACCACCAAGAGAATATTGTTATTAAAATTATGAGCCATTTTTTTCTAGAAGTTTGAGGTTCTTAAATTCAAGTATTTAAGATTCAAAACTGAACCATCACTCTAATGTTCTGAGCCGGAAGTGGAAACTAGAAACTGACAACATTCCAATCATTTGCCTACTGATTGATGGCACATTAGCAAATGCATTTGATGAAACATTAGCAAAATTATGAATTACAGGTCAACAACATACAGAAACACAAGCAATTTAAATCTATTGACCACTTTTCCTGACACTAACCTCCTCATAAGGTGAGTTGTTTAGCCTACAATGTCAAGTAGAGTTATAGATATACCACATTTTAATGCTGTTACATGAACGTGAACTCATCTCCTGATCTACTGCTACTGAACTTGATCTATTACTAAGAAACAGTCTCTATTTCTGCAGAGCTGCAGAATATTTTAAAATCAGTCCTTTATGCAGTATATACACATGTTAAATGGTGAGGTCAGCTTTAAAAATGGTTAGCCACTAGGCTGGCCCAAATCTGAAAGCCTGGGGAAGGCACTCCCAATGGCAGCTCCCTCAATAGGTGCTTGAAATTCCAACAGGGGATAGACATTCCTAAGGATTAAGTAGCAGAATAAAACGCAAACATTCCTAGGAAGGGAAGGTAACAACTTGTTATCAGTCAATAACATTTTTCCTGCCATTAAAAAAAAAGTTTCAAAATGACTCTTAATCTTGAGCCAAGTCCCAAAGAAAAGAAGAATAAATTTGAAGGTTCTGAGCAGGACCTGATGATCTCAATCTGGAGCAAAGTCTTGGCATTCCTACCTTTACAACATCCCTCCTATGCTTCTGTCTCCACTCATATCATTCTTTCTCTTTCACACCTGGGCTAAAGCAAGAGTTTACACAAGGCTCTCCCCACCTCAAATCTCTCCCCACTACAATCTACCCTTTACTAATCTGTGAACTCTCTCTCTTCCTATAAGTCTCTAATGAAGTGATGCTATTTTCTGCCAAAACCAATTGCTCTGTCTTCATGTACTCTTGATATTACCTTTTTTCCCTGGCCAAAGAGATCTTCTTAAACCACAAGTTTCTTCATGCAAATGCCTGTCCTCCCTGTTCCCCCATTCAATAAACTCCAATGGCTCCCTATTACATCTAGGATCAAAATCTTGTTTAGCTTTTAAAACCCTTCATTTCTGACCCCTTCTTATGCCACCCTTGCACATAGTAGGCATTCAGTGCTTGCTGAATTGAATTTCTAAGCCAAATAAGTTAAATTAAAGGATTACATTCATTTGTCTGCATGCACAGCCGATCTCTTCACTCTAGAAAAGTGTCTTAGCTAGCATCTGTATAGCACTTCAAGGTTTACAAAGAACTTTAAAAATACTACCTTATTGATTCTCACAACTTTGGGTGGTAGGTACTATTATTAATTCTTGTTTTACAGATGATGAAACTGAGTTAGACATAGAGTTAATTGTTTTGCCCAGGGTCACAAAGCCAGGAAGTGGGTGAATTCAGGTCTTCCAGACTCCTAGTCCTGAGTTCTATCCATTGCATCACTTAGCTGCTAAAAAGAAGGCACACTGCCCCATCTATACAAAGAAAATATGGACTCAATGTCAGTGGGAACGATTTTCAAGTTCTTTAAATACTGGAATTGGATTTGGGACTTTTTTGATCCCTTTTCTTTTTAAACTACTCTTCTTATAACACTAGCAAAGGGAAGAGCCAGTCTCTCCTTTGTAATTGTATCACCAGCACATACAGCAAGTGCTTAATAAGTGCCTTTTCCCCATTAATTCATTCATCTAATTGATCTTAAAATGCCATTATTCAAATGTCAGTACCACTCTTCTTATTTGCTTATATATTACCACTCTTTCCCTACCCCAACCCCCAAGTCCCATCCCAACTATAATTGAGGGACAGGAGAATAAAAGAGAAAGTTTCATGGTTTTCTGGGAATCTACATGAATGAAATAACCTTTAAAATAGAAATAAACAGATAGGCAAGTTTACAGAAACAGCCAGTGAATGTCTATATGGCACTGACACAAAGTTAAATATCTATATACAGCAGAAAGTGGGAAAAAGCTTGATAGCTTCCCAACATTTGGCAGAACCACAATTCCCAAGGCACCATGAAAGAGCTATTAGTCCTCACCAAGATTGGGACAGAGGATGAAAAGTAATAAAGGGAAATCAGAAAAACAATGTGTTCTGGCCATGAATGAGGTTTTTTTTGTCTCTCCAGACAATCAGGAGGATGAACTCTTAAAATAAACTCCCTGCCTTGGATGCTTTACTACTGATAAACTACTGCTGCTGATGACCTTCAGTCGCTGTATAGCTTGATACTTTCCCAGGTCATCACCTGCCCTACCTCTCCAATCTCTACCTCTTATTGAATAAATTTAATCCTACTTTATCCTCTACTCTCAAATCTCTTGATTCCTAGTTCTATTGTCAATCACATTTTGCCAAACCCCAGCCCTGGATTATTGCTACCATCCTCTTCCTTTGCTCCTACAGTGTGCTTTTGAATGGAGCCATAGGAAGACAGGAAAACAATGACTGGGGCTCAAACTTATCAGGAAAACAATGACTGGGTCTCATACAAATTTAAGTTATCTAATCTTAACTAGCTCCCCATGGCAACAAAGCAATCCTTCAACTCCTTCCTAATTTATTTTCTATCTTACTCTCCACAATGGCTATTCCAAACCTCCCCTCATCAAACTTCTCACAGCACTTCCTCATTCCACCACCTCAGATGAGGACCAAGCTTCATACTTCGTGGGGAGAAAAGGGGTGAGGTGTTTTACTTACAAGTTCCTTCTCTGTCCCTCCCTTGAGTTGAGGGGAAAGACGGGTCATATTCCCTGCATCAAATGCAACTCTCTCTCCTCTTTTACTAGAAGTGACACATCTTCCTACAAAGACCAATCACTCTACATTTATGTATCCTTGAACCCATCTCCTTTCATATTGCCTAGGAGATATTCCCCACAATCATGCCTTCTCTCTCTAACCTTCAATCTGTATATCTCTAGGTTCCTTCCCTGGGGCCTAAGATCAGATCAAATCTCCCCCAACCACAAAAAAAAAAAAAAAAAAAAAAATACTCTCTAGATCCTACCACACCCAGTAGCTATTGTCTTTAATCTCTCCTTCCTTTTGCTGAACTCCTTGAAAAAAATACATTGGACATTGCTCATCTCTATTACCCCTCCTTTAATTCTCTTCTAACTTTTCGGAAATTTGACTTCTAAGTCAAATTCTAACCTTATCATTCAATTGAAATTCATCTCTCCTAAATTATTAATGATCTTTTAACCACCAAATCAAATGGCTTTATTTCAATTCCCATCCTCCTTGACCTTTCTACAGTATTTAACACTGCTGAGTACCTCTTCACAAAACTGTATTCTCACTTAGTTTTTATGATTGGCTTCTCTTCCTTTTCTTCCTCTCAGCCTCCTTTATGGGATCACCATCCTTATCATTCCCACTAATTGTGGGTGTATTCCAAAACTTTTTCCTGGGCTCTCTTCACTTTTCTCTTTATATTTTCTCATTTAGTGTACTCATCAACTCAGTTTGATTACAAGCCCTATAAAGATGGTTCCCAGATCTACCTACCCAGTTCTAGTCTCTCTCCTCAGCACTAGTCCTGAATAAGATATAAAATAAAATAAAAATTCTTTAAAGGCATTAATGTCCTTCTGGGTGTCATTCTCAACTTGTCATCTATTTATTCAATCCATTGCCAAATCCCATCCTTTCCATACATCTTTCACATGTCCCCATCTTTCCACTCACAGAACCATCACCCTAGTTCAGTCTACCTTAATCTCCTGCCTGGATTATTTCAATATCCTCCTATTTTGTGCCTCCATCAAGTATCTTCCTTCTCCAATCCATCCTCCATTGAACTGCCAAAGTGATTTTCCTAAAGCCAAATCTGACCATGTCTCGGAGCCCCCTACTCAAATTCCAGTGGCTCTCTATTTTACCCATGATCAAATACAAATTCCTCTGTTTGGCATTTAAAACTTCACAAGCTGGCCACCTCTTATCTTTCTAGCCTTCTTCCACATTGATCTCATTCATACACACTGCAGTCCATCAATACTGGCCTATCTACTACTGTTCTTCACACAGAAAACTTCATTTTCCATCTTTGTGCCTTTGTCTTGGCCATCTCCCATGCCTGAAGTGCTCTCCTGAAATTTCTTGTCCCCTCTGTCTCTGGCTTCCTTCCAGACTCATTTCATGTCTAACTTTCCACAGGAACCCTCTCCTGATTCCCCCAGGTGCTTGTACCTTACTCTCTAAGGTGACCAAGGAACTATTCTGAGTGTTATTTATCTATATATGTTGTTTTCCCCTTTCAAATGTAAGCACCTTGAGGACAGGGACTGTCTTCACATATCCTTTATATCCCAAGTGCTCAGTTAAGACTGACAGTTGGGGTAGCTAGGTGGTACATGGATAGAGCACCAGTGCAGGAGTCAGGAGGATCTGAGTTCAAATCTTACCTCAGACACTTGACACTCACTAGCTGTGTGACCTTGGGTAAGTCACTTAACCCCAATTGCCTCATCCTGGGTCATCTCCAGTCATCCTGATGCATATCTGGTCACTGGATTCAGATGACTCTGAAGGAGAAGTGAGGCAGGTGACCTGCACAGCCCAGCCTCACTCAAAACAAAGTCAAATGCAAGTCATGTTATTATTTCTCTAATGGTATGGTCTTTTTCAGCAACAAAGGATAAACACGCACTGAGTTAAGACTGACACAAGAAGTTAATAAAATGTTTTTTGATTTAGTAGAATCATATAATGTGTCAATTGAAAAAATTTTTAATGTACCTCAATTATACTTTCACTGAGTCCTTAGCAAATTCTGATCTTTCCAGGTATAAAGCCCTAGCCTCTAGCAACACCATACTCATGTTCTTTATACTCTGAAAGGCAATGAAATATATTGTGCTTTTCCCCACTACCTGTTCCTAGTAGGAGTCAGGGAATTTAGAATTAACAGTCTGAGATTCTTACTCTCTTGCTTTGGACTTTGTGACACTGTTGGCTCCTGATACATCTCACAACTTTTCCATAAACTTCTCCTTCTATCTCGCTAATTACAAAGATCAATTATTAAATCCTTTTGTTGGTCTTTGTTCTTCCTACTCCCAAGTGTGTTAGCTCCATTATTACATATTCTTTCCAAACAAGTTCCCTGGCTTCATTTATCAACTCTAGGAAGATATCTCTGCAGTTCTTATATCCAGTTTGAACTCTTTCCTGAGCTTCAGCCCTACATCTGTGACTGCCTATTTGTAAATTTCCACCTGAATGGCCATTGTTTCCTCAAACTCTCCATGTTCCAAAATGAACTTAATATCTTCTTTCTAAAATCTTCCTCTACTAATTTCCTCATTTTTGTTGATGGAACAAGCATTCCCTGAATCATCCAGCCTTTAAACACTTGGGTCATCCTTAAATTTTGCTCTTCTCTCATGCCTGACCTCCAGTTTATGACTTCACCCTATTTCTACCCCAGAAGTATCTCTTCCATTTGTTCCCTCCATTCAATTCCCATTGTCCCTATCCTAGAAGAGGTTTTAATCATATAACATCATAGGATCTAGAGGAGGTAAGGGCCCTAGTGATCATTTAATTTCAACTCCTTAATTTTCCTGATGAGGAAACCAGTACCCAGAGAAACAGTGACATGCCTAAGGTGGCACAGTGAATAATTGGCAGAGTTGGAATTTGAATTCAAGTCTTCTAACTCCAAATGCAGTGTTCTTTAGACTACTGTCATTGTCTCTTACTTGGTCTTGCTTTTCAAGGGCAGTTCCTGAAGTTTCCTTTTCTCTCTGTAACTCCAACACAGCTCAGCAATATAGTAGAGACTTAAGAGATACTTGTTGAATGAATGATTGTTCTTCTTGGCCACAAAAGACCAAACTCGGACTAGTGGATGAAGGTTATGAGGAAGCTAGTTTTGGCTCAATTCAAGCAAGAACTTTCTAACAATTAGAGTGATCCAAAAGTAAAATGGGATGCTTTAGAAAGCAGTGAGCTCCTAGGTGCTAGTGGTCTTCAAACAGGGGCTGGCTGACTACTTGTCAGGCATCCCATAGAAAGGATTCATGCTTCAGATAAGGATGGAATAAAAGCACTCTAATTCCCAGAAAACTCTATTGTTTTCTCCATGAAAACAAATGAAAAAATTAAATAAATATGATAGCTGGCATCAAACAACAGTAATATCCAGGTGGGAAGTAGACTCGGTACCTGCTGTCATGTCTAGCTGAAGTGACAGGTGGGAATATCTCACCCTCTCAAGAACTTAATTCCTTCTTTTCTTTTGTTTAAAACGTCAACAACAAAAACACAGTACAGATCCAAATACTTAACCAGTAGGTCCCAAATCTTTTCTCCCTACATAGAAAAAATAAGATGAACAAAACTTATAAGCCTTTCAACACTAAGATGTAGGATTAGATCAAAATATACATACGTCTGAGAATATAATATGCATATTTTACTTGCATGGTATGGTGTGATGCTGTAAGGGTAGGTATTCCCTGATCAACAGGTTTTCACAGAACTGAGACATTTTGTGACTATTTGTCACTATTTGTGACTTAAAAAAAAACAACCCCAACTGACAGACAATTGTCTAACAAGATTAATGGATAAAATCACCAGTTGGGAAAAAATATTTCTGACCAAGATTTCTGAACTATGGAGGTTCTAGCCTCTGTCACTAATTGGGTGTGACCTGTAAAACTCATTTCACTTCTATTTCCTCTTTTGTAAAATGAGTATATTGGCTTTGTTTATCCTCAACATAACGGTGGGACCAGTCTATCAGCTAACAAGCATTTATAAAATAGGCATAATGATAGTACCTACCTCACAGGGTTGTTATGAGGATCAAATGAGCTAATATTTATAAAGCACTCTGCAAACCTTAAAACACTATTGTGTTAAGCACTGGGGATAAAAAAAAAAATAGGCTGAAAACATGGCTGCTGAATACAGCAGTCACATTCTAAGCATGGCATAACAGTGGAGATATCAAACTGGGCAGTTCCCCTTGCCTTAATGGGGGGGAGGGGCAGGGAGAGTAGAGACAAAGAATGCAAGATGAAATAAGTGACTTAAGGAAAACATCTTGATTCTTGACAATGGGGCCAGAGCAATTAACATAGCAGTTTTTTAGGCATAAAGAAAAATGATCTTACATTTTAACGTAGTCTAGTAGTTCTACCAGTTGTTCAACAAGCATTTATTAAACATCTGCTAGGTGGCAGGGATTATGCTAAACACTAAGTACACAAGAAAAGCAAAAATAACCACCTGCAGATAGAGGTGATGAACTCAGAATACAGTTTGAGTTATAACTATATATAGATCTAGATATATATGCAGATCTATCATAGATCTACATCTATGTCTGTGATAGATACATCTGTATCTACATATAGATAGATACACATACATACATATATCTATATTCCTATAAGAACATTGCCAATATTGAAAATAATTTCGTTTAACTATACACATTTGTAATAGGTTTTGTTGTTTTACTTTCTCAAAGGTGAGGGGCAGGGGTATTGGGAGGGAAAGAATTTAGACCTGGAAACAAAATGAAAAAAGAGAAGTAAACAATAGTTCCCACTGTCAAGGAACTCACAGTCTAATGGAGAAGACAATATGCTAACAATTACGTAGAAATAAGATCTATGCAGGGTAAATTAGAGATAATCAACAGAGGCACTAGGAATAAGAAGATTCCTTGTAGGAGGTGGGATGTTAGTTGGTACTTGAAGAAATCTAGGAAGGGCAAGAGACAGGGATGAGGGAGAGAATTCTGAGCGTGGATAGCTAGGTAAAACGCTCAAGAGTTGAGTGACAGTAGATCACAGAGAATGTGGAGGGGGGGTAAAGTGGAAGAAGATTATAAAAGTAGGAAGGGAGAGTTTATAAAGGGTTTTCTACATAAAACAGAAGATTTTATATTAGATCTTAAAGGTGACAAGGAGCCCCTGAAATTTATTGAATAGAAGGGACAATATAGATCTGTACTTTAAAAGGAAGATGAACTTGACAGCTGAGTAGAGGATGTTCTGAAGTAGGGAGAGAAATGAAGCAGGGCAACCAACTGGAAGGCTCATTTATACTGTGCTTAATGTTTACAGAGTATTTTTCTTACCATCCTAATGAGATAGGTAGCATAAGTCTTATTGTTCCTAACAAGAGGAGACAATATGAGAAAAATGAGGATATGAGGAATATGTGAGGAAAGTGAGGATCACAGTGATAGTCATATAGCTTAATGTCAGAAGCTTGGTCATTAGCCCAGTTATCTAATGAATCTAAGACAAAATGTGTAGAATACAAATATTGTTCAGCCATGTCTGACTCTTTCTGACTCCATTTCTTGGTAAAGACACTGGAGTGGTTTGTCATTTCCTTCTCTAGCTCATTTTACAGATAAGGAGTCAAAGAGGGTTAAGTGACTTACCCAGGGTCACATGGCGAGTACACATCTGAAGCCTAATTTGAATTCAGATCTTCCTGACTCCAGGTCCAGCACTCTATCCACTGAACCACCTATCTACCTCAGAATACAAATAGTTGTATTGTTTCCTGTCAGTACAGTCCCTCTGGAGACTTTGTGGAAGAAACATTGGCTTTGGAGTCAGAGTATTTGTGTTCGAACACTGCTGCTGTCATTACAAATTGTGTAACTCTAGTAAGTCAATGAACATTCCTGCACCTTGCCCTCAGTTTCCTCTTCTGTAAAATGAGAGGATTAAACTAGATGACCTTTAAGTTCCCTTCCAGATATAAATCTATGATCCCCTGATAAATATCACTTCTGTTGCATATTCTAAACCTTGGTATCCCTCACCCCACTCTTATTCCCACCCTATCCTTATTCTGAACTTCTCTTCTCCTGAAGACACAACCTCCATGTCATCCTCAATTTCTCATTCTCCCACATACCCACTCAGCTTCTCTCCACTCACTCAGCCAACACTGTGCTAATGATTATCTTCAGCATCTCCTTCCTGTACTATTTCAATAGGCCCCTGTTTGTTCTGTCTATAACAAAGTTTCTTCCCTTTCCCATCCATCCACCCCATAGTAGTCAAGCTGATTTTCCTAAAGCCAAATCTAATCACATCACTCTCATCCTACTCAATAAATTTTAGTGGTTTCCTACTCACCTAAATTACTGTTTGGGCCTTTCACAACTTGGTCCCAACTTACATTTTCATTCTTATCACCAATACAGTCCAGCCAAGTTGATCTTCTGGTACTAAATCTCATACTTTCATGGCTTTGCACAGGCAGTCCCTTTGCCTGATACATAACCCTTTCTTACCTCTTTCTCTCAAAATCCCTAGTTTCCTTTAAAGTTCTGCTCAAGCTCTCATCTTCTACACAAGGCCTCTTCTGACCCTGTCCCACATCACTGCCTCCCTTTCAAAATCACTTTATGTCTATTTTGTCTATCTATATATGTATCTCCAAGAGAGAACATATGCTTCCGGAACAGAAGGGCTATTTCCAAGTTTTTTTCTTGGTATATCCCAATGCCTAGTAGGGTATCTGGCATACAAGCAGTGCTTAATAAATGACTGTTCATTCAAGGATTTTTATTTGGCCTGCGTTTTTAAATTATGCTAGATTATGCATTCTGAATATACATTTTTAATATTCAGAGGAAACAATGCAAAGCAAAGCAGAAAAATTTGATGCTCCAACAGAGAAAAACAAATATGGATCATGTGTGTGGAATGGCAAAGATTATTTAGTGATTTATATTATATCTAGGGGCAGCTAGATGGCTCAGTGGCTAGACTCCTGGGCCTGGAGTCATAAAGACTGAGTTCAAATCCAGCTTCAGATATTTACTAGCTGTGTGATCATGAGCAAATCATTTAACCCCTGTCTGCCTCACTTTCCTCATCTGCAAAAATGAGGATAATAATAAAACCTCAGGGTTCTTGAGAAGACCAAAGGAGATGATATTTGTAAAGTATTTAGCCACCCTTACAGTGCTGTATAAATGCTAGTTATTATGAATGTTGTTACAATTATATAAAGCACAATGTCCATCCTTAAAGAGTTTATACTCTAACAGACAAAACAAGACACCCATATGAATCACTGTAAGACAAATTAGAAATATATGCAAAGGGGAGATCTAAAGAGTTATGAAAAATGTGAGGAAGGTGAGAGGTCACTCCCAAGGGGAAAGGGGAGGAAGCAGGATTTGTCAAGAAGGGGAGTAATATGAGTTAGACCTAGAAGAAAAGGAAGAAGAATTTCAAAAGGAGGAGAGTAGGGGAAGGAAGGAAAAGTCCTTTCAAAGAATCATAGATTTAGAGCTGAAAAGAATCTGAAAATGACAATAATAAAACAACCGGGATTTATACAACACTTTAAGTTTTACCAACAGTCTGGATGTTATCTCATTTGATCCTCACAATAACTGTGAGGTAGGGGAAGGACAAAGAGATAGGCATTTATATAGTACCTACTATTTGCTAGGTCCGTACTAAGTGCTTTACAAATATAATTTCATTTGATCCTCATAACTACCTTGGAAATTATTCCCATTTTACAGTTGAAGAAACTGAGGCAAGCAGAAGTTAAGTGACTTGTCCAGAGTAACACAACTAGTTAAGAGTCTGAGGCCAGATTTTAACTCAGCTCTTCTGGACTCTGGACCCTGGGTTTTATGCACTGAGTTGCCTCACCTCACATCTTTGAGGTGTAGCAGTTGAGTTCAGAGTAATGAGCAGAAAGCTGATGGGTGATACCTCCATTGAATTCCAGATTCAATAACAGAAGATTCAGTGGGCTTTTTAAAATTCTAAGTATACTATCAACTCTGGAGCATTAAAACAGATTTTTTCATAAGCTAAGTGAAAAAGTCTAGTCCAGTCAATAAGCATTAAGTGCCTGCTATGTGCCAGGTACTGTGAATGCTGAGGTCTGGAGATACAAAGAGAGAAAAAATAAAAACAGTCCCTCCTCTCAAGAAGCTCACAGTCTAATGGAAAGACAGCATGCAAACAGGTATGTGCAAGCAGCTATGTGCAAACAAGCTATAAAAGATAAGGTTCTTCTTTGAATTTGTAATCCTTACTTGCGCTTAAAAGGTGCCTGGTTCCAAAGTGAACTAAATACATAGCCAGACAGCTACTAAGTAGTGAAGAAAATACCCAAGAAAGAGATGAGAAGGGAATGCACATTTATACAATGCCTACTATGTGCCAGACACTCTATTAAGCACTTTTTTTACAACTATTATTTCACTTGATCCTCACAACAACTCTGCCAAAGAGCCAACAAGGAAAGAAGAAAATACACCTGGGAAAGGTACGAATATTTATATAACACCTGCTCTGTGCTAGAAAATGTGCTGACATAGTGAAGTTTGCATTTATTACTCATTTGATCCTTACAACAACTCCAGAAGATAAGTTGAGGAAACTGAGGCAGATAGAGGTTAAGCAACTTTGCCCATAGTCTCACAGTTATTGAGTGTCTTAGGCAAGATTCTAACTCAGGTCTTCTTGATCCCTAATCTAGTGCTCTATCCACTGTGCCACTAGCTGCCTCTGACATGTACATGGTATATACAAGCTATGACACATAGCAAGCAGATAGCTGGCCTAAAGCTATTTTCATTCAGGACAGTATTGCAAAGTTACAGAGAAAACAAATAATGCAAAAGTGATCTCAATGAAATTATGTGGAATGAGATGATCACTCTACACCTGAACACCTGTGACTTCAGAAATGAGCTTTATTGCTTATTGAACATGACTTTGACTCAGCATGCCTGGCAATCAGAGTTACCAGTCTACCTGTAAATATCTGTAAATACTTTTATAAGCATAGACCTGAAATTTAGAGAGAAGTTATTTATTTTCCTGGGAATCATTCAGAAGTAATAATCATTTCTATTTATTTGCAAATTATGTGATCTTTTGGTATAATCTTCCAGTAACATCCTACCTACTTTGACAACAAATCATGATCTGAAGGTGACAGCATATTTCAAAGTATGCCTGAAGAAGACAAGGCTGGCACGCCTAGAAAAGGAGTCCTGTGATAGACTAGGTGTCTAGCTAGGATCAGTATAGCTAATTCTGGAGAGGCTAATCACCAGGCAGCATAGAAAGTTATATACATTTCTGGGCTAAAAGGATTCTTGAATACCATCTACCAAAGTCAAAGGGTGCAATCTGCATCTATTGGTAAAGGAAATACACCACTGAAACTTCAGAACTTTTGGTACACTGGCTTTGTCATCAATTTTTAGTAAGGATTCTGTTATTTAGAAATTGTGCATTTTATGTTTTGGGAGATTCAGACAGCACAGTAAACTTATTTTAAAGCACTGATTTAATTCAAGACTTCTTTACTGGAGAAGATGAAAAAAAGAAAAACATAGTATTACCCTGGTTTCCAAGACACAAGGAAGAAAGAAGTCAGAATTCTTTTCAACTGAACAAAGGAAGTCACCACACTAAGTGGCTTACTTGCAAAAATCAAAGGTGTAGTAAACAAAAGTCACAAGATCAAAACGAGACGTCTTTGATGCCACATACCATTAAAACTGAACTTAACTAATAAGGAAACTAATTTTTTTTTTAATTCTTACTTTCTTCTTAGTAGAAAACTCATCATTTCTTTGGCACCAAAGTAAGCTCCAAGTAAAAGTTTACAATACTTCAGAGAACTAAGCTTTGCCTTCGGGGATATAAACAACACACAGAAAAGAATGTTAAGGTGAAAAAATATTTCCACAATTGAGCAAACAGATTATAACTCTTACTGGTATAGACTTAGGAATCTGTGTCTTGTCTCTTGGTCAAGTCTGCTCAAGTCTTTCTTTTTTTAAAAAATTAATTATCCATTCTATTCTAAGTTATCAAACAGGTTTCCAAGCATTTCTAAAATATTGAATATAAAAATACTTTCATTTATTTATTTTCTCATTGTCTCACCACGAAGTTGTTTATCCCTACACAGCTGGGGAAATGCCAGATGTGCCTTCCTTCCCTTTTTTGTTTAAAACACACACACACACACACACACACACACACACACACACACACACACACACACACACACTCTCTGTCTCTCTCTCTGTCTCTCTCTCTCTCTTTCTCTCTCTCTCTCTCTCTCCCCGAGAACACTCGCTCTTTTTACAACCCAGAAATATACTGGACAATTCTAAGAAATGTACTCTAACCCTTAGTAATAAAAGTGATGAGATTTTTTTGTTTTTGTTTCAGTCCTGAAGCTACAGTGTATAACAATAGGACATCATAAGAAGTGATTCCAATTTTTATAACTAGCTACATAAAAAGTTGAACTTTCAATTACAACGAGGAAAGGCAATCAACTATGAAGAAGCCTAATCAGTTGCTACAGATAAAAAAAAAGAATTCAGTTGTGAATTACTGTGTTGCTACATTGTACACAAAACCACAAATAGGTTTCTCCCGCTCCAAGCACTCGAAAACGTCTGGCTTAAGCCTTCCCCGTGCGCTTGTGTGAATGAGTTCATTTCTGATTTACCCAAATCAGATTCTGTTCTGAAGCAATCCAAATACCCACTAGAACAACGCATCTTTCCCCCAAAAGGGAGTCTGTACCTTTAAGGCAAAAAATCGGCTATAACCCCCTCAAAGGCATTCTACTTTTCTTTGACAAAGAATTCAGGATAGTTTCCCAAATAGGCTCACGGATGAGATTTAATAGGTCAGAAGGAAAATCAGCCTGGTGAAGTGGTGTCGTTGGCCTCAATTTTACATTTGCTCAAGTGCTGGAAAACAAAAGCGTTTGTAAAAAAAGGGAGCAGAGGAAGACAGAGAGAGAGAGAGAGCTGCATCTGGCTGGCTAGCCCGGCTGGACAGACAGCTGGAGGAAAGAGGCTTCTCCCTCCCTACTCACCACTAGAACGTTGCTCAGACAGCGTGGAGACTGAGGTCTGGCCCATTTCTGCACGTTAGCCGGCCAGGGGCCAGCAATCATGCAGTTCTCTCGTTCCTTTGCTCATGGATTCTTTCCCGGATGGGCTTCCAAAGGTTCATTTCACCTTTCCCGTAAAGCGCTTTCTAGTCGGAGCTCCCCTCGGTACCTCCCGCCGGCCTCTCACGCTTGTCTGAAAGTCCACCTCCTGTGGCAAACCCAGCTCCGCTGTTCCTGTTCCACTGAATGCCTGTCATTCCTCTATGCAGATTACCCGAGGTCAAAGGTCGTAGGGAGGGAGTCCCTAGCTGGTACAACTAGACCAGAGTTTGCTCACAGACCAGGACCCTCCCCTTTAACACAAAGGATTCCAAGTTAACTGATCCTAGAAGGTTTGAATGAAGAGAAATTCAACTACTTAGTCATGGAACTTAAGTGTAACCAAGATATGGTTTTTTTCCCTAAAGTTCTTGAAACTCTTGGTGTCCCCCTTATTCCCCATTGTTCCCCCTCCTCTGTTCCTTATGCAACATTACGGAGAGGTTATGGAATTCCCCCTTTTTTCTGACTGTTTTTCCCATTTAAAAAAAAAGTATTTCCCTTTAAAAATGCTGAAAAAAAAAACTGCCTCATTTAGGGAGTAACCATCCGGTATCTGAGTCAGGATTGGAGCAAATATGTTGCGCTGGGAGAGGCTGTGTGAGACTAACAATAACTCACCTAGCTTTCAGCACCTAAAACTGAAATCTTTGCTACTCCTATATCTTAGAAGGTACACTAATGAAATACTAAGAATAATTCACACTTCTGGAATATTTAAGAGTTTTATAAAGCACCTTCCTCCAAAATAATCCTCTGAAGTCAGTAGTGCAAGTATATAATGACTACCATTTAACAGACAAGGAAATTGAGGCTCTGAAAGGATAAATGACTTGCGTAGGATCACTCAGCAGAGCCAGCAAAGGAATTCATGTTTGTCCTGACGCCAGTATTCTTGCCATTATACTACATTGCCTCTTGGAAGAAAGATTTAAGGTGCTTCAAAATATTCTGGAGGGAAAAACTATTTTCAAATACCAAAATTGTATATAATTTTAAAAAAACAAAAATGCAACAATAAGTGAAAGGTTGAAAAAGATTGTGGCATGTTAACGTAACTGAATGCTATATATAATGCAGTGAAGACTGATAAGTAGAAGAAATACAAAGAAATTTTAAAAGACCTTTATCAAATAACATGAAACAAAAAAAAAGAATCAGAAGAATGATGTACTCGCTACTTATATAAGGAAAAGTAAACTAGACTGAAAGGACAAAGAATTATGATGGAAATTTGAAGAGACTGAAATATTAAGACAGCCATTAAGCAAAGTTTAGGTTGAACAATAGAAGATAGAATGCTGGAAGTCAGGAAGACCTGATTTAAAATCTGGCCTCAGACATTTAATCTGTGTTATTCTGGGCAAGTCACTTAACCTCTGCATGCCTCAATCCCCTGGAGGAGAAAATGGTGAACCACTTCAGTATCTTTGCAAAGAAAACCTTATGGACAATATGGTCCACAGGGGTCAGGAAGAGTCAGACACAACTGAACAGCACCACCACCATTGGGCAGTTAGGTGGTGCAAAAGATAGCTTTTTTCTGAGTTCAAATCTGGCTTTAGACATCTACTAGCTCTGTGACCCTGGGCAAGTCACTTAATCTTGTTTACCTCAGTTTCCATGGCAAATGTGTCAAATGAGCTGGAGAAGAAAATGGCAAGCCTTTCCAGGTCTTTGCCAAAAAATGGGGTCACAAAGAATCAGTCATGATTGAAAAGCAAAAACAAGCATAATTTAGGTTTTTTAGGTTGGTATTCAATATAATTTCAATATTTTTCATTTGAAAGAATACAAGAATCATACATTTTGTGGGAACCTGACCTAAAAATTGAACTGATGAATGGAGATCTATACCTGCATGTGATTTCCACTGTGATATTTGATTAGGTAGTGATCATCTTCCCACTACTAAATAGAAAGAAGAATTAATTTCTTGAAAATCTATGATAAGTTCTGTGGATAAAAGAGACCATGCACATGAAAAATACAGCATATATTAGTAGTTGACTGGTACCCTAAAATTCTATGTATAATTATTATATTATGCATTCGTTATATTATATTGTTAATATGTTACATTATGATTTTTCTTGATTTAAGCTATTAAGATATTTATGTATTTATAGAAAATACAAGAGAAAAATAGTCCATAAATAAAATACCAAATTTGCCTAATATTTCTGGTGATTAAAGTAAAAAAGAGCTCTATTTTATTTTGCTAAGCATAGCTCAGTCTTGAAAAATAATTTCTCTGTTTTTTTCTCTAGCTGTAAAGTGAAAAGATCAGCCAAATTTATCCAGCTAATTCAGGCCAAAATAATCTGCCTCTTTTTGCAACAAAGGCATTTTTTTTCCCTTTGAGTTTTCAGGTTGTCTATCAATATGATCAACTTTAAAAATTATGATGGATTATTCACTTCCCTTTGCTTTGGCAAGTTCCGACTTAAGATCCTCTGGCACTTTTCATGAAATCTGAGGAATGAGCTCAGATGTGAGTTCCAGACTAGGCAATCATCCTATCTCAATTTCCATCTATGTACATGACAAGCGCCTCCTTCTGGGCAAAAGGCTATTTTAGAACACCTGACTGTTCTCAAAGAACTCCAATGCTACACTAGAAGGACTGAAAGTGCTTCTTATTTCTATTCCTATTAAATTGATTTAATTATGAGGGCAGGTGAGGGGAAGGGACCTGGATCTGTAATTTCATCTATGTAAAGAACTCAGTAGCTTGTCTGCAACTTTACAATCCAAGAGCTTATCTTAGAATTGATAAGCGACACTTACCTTTCCAGGCTCATTTCATACTATTATTCCTTTTCACATACTATGTTCTAGCCATACTAGCCTACTGCCACCTATACCTAAAACTTAACTTGTCTATCTATGAGTAAGCCATTAAGCATTTATTAAGAGCCTACTGTGCACCAGGCACTGGGTTAAACTCTGATGATACAACTCCAACACAGTGAGGTAGTAATAAGCTTCCTTTTTTATCTGCTCCATAACTATTGTATTAATTTCAAAATCCCATTATGTACAGGAAACCTTTATCAATCCTTCTCAATTCTAATGCCTGCCTCCTGTTAGTTAAAGTGAGGCTGGTGACCTGCACAGCCCTCCCTCACTCAAAACAAAGTCAAGTGCAAGTCATGTCATCATTTCTCTGATGGCATGGTCTTCTTCGACAACAAAGCAAAGGACAAACACACACACAAAAAAAACCCAAATGTGTATTTGTTTACTTGCTATCTCCCCTAATTAGACCTGTCCTTTGCCTCTTTTTTTGTATCCCCAGGGACTGGCACATAGTAGGCACTTAATAAATGTTTATTGACTGATAAGCTTCAAATTTCCAAGGAGATTGGATAACCCTGGGGGCTAATACTCTAGGATTTTGTAAATATACACATGGACACCTTATACTGAACTCTTTATAATTTTGTGAAGCTATATTGCTCTCAACCCTACAAAAGAAATGAGATTCCTTCCCCATTTGGGAGTACCGCCAAGTGCTTGATCATTTCAGTTGCCCTTCTCTGAACATTCTTCAGTTCAACTATACCTTTAAAAATTTTTGAGCACCCAAGATGGAAAAAAAAAATAAAGTATGCATTAAAATTCTGAATAAGAACAGGACATTAGATTCTATTTTGTTTCCAATAACCTTCCCTAATTATATTTAGTATTTTGTTCCCCTTTCTGACCAAAGCAATGTATTATACTTTCTCCAGAGTGCCTACAAAGGCTTCTAACTCCCTTGAAACATGTCATTTATAAAAGAATAGTTTAGATTACTTTTCATCAAAATTATCTTCTACTTTTCCCTCATCAAATTTCATCAGCCACTTTGCTGCCCACTCACAGTTTCATGATGTTTCTTCAGGTTTATGGCTGATAGATTTAATGTTTCTGTCCCAGGAAGAGTTCAGCGTCACTTAATTCCTTAGAAATTCTCCTGTACTCTACTTCTTCCCAGTCATTTGAAATTTTTAAGAATCAAATGTCCGGAGCCATCAAGCGCTTTAGACATGTGAAGAGTCATGCTGTTAAGAACTCAGAACCACCAGAGATTGGTGAATACATATTCCTTTGTGTTCATACATTTTGTTAATTATATCCTTTATCACTTTAGCAGCATGCATGCTTGTTTGTGATGTGGTATAGCCTGCTCAAGCCCACCATTCCCCTCTCCACTGATGTTTGGGTGATCCTCAACTTCAGTTCTTTACAGATCTTAGTACTCTGTGACTTGCCTCCACAGTACATCACTGGAAGAATATTGGTATTACAAGGATAGTCCTCTGTTTCAGGGACAATGTTGGGATTATTAAAGAACTTTTCATTTTCCCAAAGGCAAATCAGCATATTCTTTTCTACCTTTTCAGTTATGGGCACAGCTCCTTGTCTTTTTGCAGTGTCCATTCAAGACATATTTTTGTGCTAAACAAGCTCTAAGAGTTGACCATCTGTACATATAGACTAGACAGTAGGAATTCTTTATGCACTTGGTTTTTCCCTGTGTGGGCTGAAAAACTGAACTCTTGAGTGATTGAGGGGTAGAAGGTGGGAGTGGTAGCTAGCATGTATTAAGTGCCTCCTATCTGCCAGGCCTTGAACTAAGCACTTCACAAATATTATCTCATTGTGGACATTATTTAGGAGGTTTTATAGTACTATGGAACTTGATGCACTCAGCACAATTTTATTTACAAAGAGTAGTATATGGAAGATTTCAGCATCTATACGAAAGTCTTTTCAACTTGGGATCTGGGCTGGATCTCCTCCATAACAGTAGCAAAAACCTTTGACTAGCATGCTATGTTAAGGGAGCCTGTTTTATGACTTGCTTGATAATAACAAAGAGTTGAACAAGATTATCTCTATTGTTATATCTTTTAAGGAATCTTGTATAATTTTGACATATGTGTGGAAGACATTCTAAGATAACATTTAAAGTAGCATTTACATGGTTGACTGACCTATCCTTTTGTATGGTCAATTAACAATAAGCACAGTGGAAACTTTAATTCTCTACATATTGGTGGTTCTCAAAGGATGGTCAGGAGGTTTTGCAGCTCCCTAAAATACTTTCAGGAGAATCTGCAGGTCAAAACTATTTTTATAATAATACTAAGACATTTTAATTTCTAACATGATAAATTTAGACAGACATAACCAAATAAATAAAAGGCATTGAGTCATCAATAATTTTTAAGAGTATAAATGGATCCTGAGACCAAAAAATTTTAGAACTCATGTTCTGCATCATTAAATCAATTGTACAGTTGCAAAGATATGGTCTACTTTGCAATACTAACTCTAAGACCCTGCCTACTCTCTTCTAATACCCTCATCAAGGAGGCCCTTGATATGTGTGTGTGCTTGTGTATTATTCTCATAAAAATTTCTTATAGATGGCAATATAGGCATATGTGTCATTACTGATGTTCTCTTGACTGCCTTTTAAAAAAAATAAGAAACAAAAGTTCTTTCAAATACCTTTGGTATTCCTTCAGATACCTTGAGAATCCCTTAATATCTTCAAAATTTTGTCATCTTCAATCATGGTCCTGCCCCATATATGGTTTAGTGGGTTTAGTACCATTGCTTTTTTCATCTTTATACTCTTCTATATCATTCTCATATACTCAAAAAGTCCATGGAAAAATAAGCTGTTAGCGTTCCAGTGTGGTAGTTTCACTGACCATGATATTGAAAAGTGTTTATTATAAAAATCTTTACAAATCTTTTTTCATTTCTCATTTCTGGGGGGGGGTCTTCATTTTAGTTACATCATTAATTGTGCTTTCGCAGGATAATTTTACTTAACTCTGTCTCTTGGTAACCTTGTTTCTTCCTTCCAACACTTCTTACCATTTTAAGAGGTGATACTACTCATGATCTTCCACTACCCTTCTATGTAATGTTTATAATTTTTTGTGATATTGTTTGGTGCTTGCCAAGCTCAATGCTTCCCAATTGTTTCAATCAAAGAAAGTTGTTGTTGTTTGTCCTATGTTTTCTAAGAGGACCAATGACATCACAGCTAATGTCTTGACTTGCAGGTGAATCATATTCTTTATGTATAGGGTCTTAGGCTTTTGAGTTATCTATAAGCCTTTTACCTCTCTCATTCCTCACTTCTCTATTTTGGTAGACTTGCACTTAATAGGTGCTTAAAAAGTGTTTGCTGAGTTTATTGTCCAGACTCTAAATACAATGCTATTTCCAAAAGTAAAAGGTATGTGTAATATACAAACTAGTCAATCACTATTTTGAGACCATAGTACTTTGTATTTCTCCTATTCCCCTAAATATCCACTTTGCATTAGAGCCATTTGTAAACCAGTCTCATCCCCTAGTTGGAAGACTGGTTTCTTGAAGGTAGGTGCATTTTTGAATCTTTGTGGTCTGCCATATGCATAAGTACTCTAAGTCAATATTTGCCTCAGTTTCCCCAATTGTAAAATAGAAATAATAATAGCACCTATTTCCCAGGGCTGTTATGAGGATCAAATGAAGTAATATTTTTAAAAAATGCTTAGCATAGTGCCTGGAACATAGTAAGTTCCATATATCTGCTACTGTTTATATATACATATATGTATATACATACATATCACATGGATGCAGAGATGTGGAAGTGTTTCATAGGTGCTTGAATGTCTCATTGATCAGTTTATATCAATTTTGAACTGCTAGATAGCACAAACTAATTTTTTTTTGCAGGGGGAGTTAGTATTTATACACTTATATAAGGTGCCATGTACATGGTAGGCCCTTAATACATATTTATTGAACTGAATTTGAAGGAAATTCCTGTTCTGATCAAATAGAATTCAACATATTTTATTTAAGGGCTTTTGTATAAGATGCTGGTGATTCAATGATAAAAATAAATAACTCTTGTTCTCAAGGAATTTATATTCTACTGGAAGAGTCGTACTATCTTAAAAGGTAAATTCTATTTTGCTACAATATACTTTTTAAAAAATAAATTTGTTTCAAAATCTTTTGTTTTCAACATTAAGTTTCCCCCTGCATCTTTTCCCTTCCCAGAAAGTCATCCTTCATAATCCAGGTTAAAAAAAATGAAAAAGAGAAATAAAAGCCTGCAAATTGATCAATGCATTGTAAAACACTGACATGACATACAATGCACCATATCTCTCCTGCTATCTCTGCAAAGGAATGGGGAGAGGTGTTTTCTCATATCTCTTCTGCCAAGCCAAGCTTGTAAAACATATTTTTCAATTTGAATTTGTGAATTTGTCAGTTACTGGAACTTCATGATAATACCCATTTAATTTAGATAAATCTGAAGACAGCCAGTGGGAGCTGTCAGTTTATGCCTAACAAATATTTGGTCATAAACACACCCCTGTACCTAGCCAAGGTGGTGAACTGGACAAAGGAAAACATATTTTCTCTGACAGGAGCCTTAGAACTCCTCATAGAAGAGAAATACAACATTCCACAAGTGTTAGCACAGGAAATAAACCTGTAAGACTGGCTTTTTCCCCTCATTGTTCTCTTAATTTGTGTAAGTGCTGTGAATAAAAGCCTTTTTCCAGTTTGTAGTCTTCCACAGATGGGTTTGTTTTTGTCCTGGAGTTTTTTTTTATTTGCTGCTTTCTTGTATGGCAGTGATTGGAAGGTCCCTTAACCTATGAGAATCCCTGAGGGCTTCTGTCTAGAGAGGGTGATGACACATATTGACTGAACAGAACAATGAGAAGAATAGATGAGAAAACAAAGCTCTCAGTGGGGAGCAGAAGGAAGACTAGCCTTGGAGTCAAAGCACATAGGTTTGAATCTTGGCTCTACTCCATATTATCCATGTGATATGTATGTATATACATATATGTATATATAAACAGTAGCAGATATATGGAACTTACTATGTTCCAGGCACTATGCTAAGCATTTTTTAAAAATATTACTTCATTTGATCCTCATAACAGCCCTGGGAAATAGGTGCTATTATTATTTCTATTTTACAATTGGGGAAACTGAGGCAAATATTGACTTAGAGTACTTATTAGTATGGATCAAGCACTGTGCCAAACACTGGAGATATAAATGCAAGCAAAAAAAGTCAGACCTTATCCTCAAGGAAGTTACATATTAATGGGTGAACATAATATGTAAAAGAAAGCTGGGGATGGGGAAAGGAGTTGGGGAGGAGAAAAGCTGCTGTGAAGGAAATGGAAAAGTTCAGAGAGAGAGAAAGAGTAAAGAACAGAGTACAGGAAGCATGTAAAGGACACCTGAAGAAATGGCAGTGTGGGCCAAGAACTCATCAATCAGAAAAGTGGGGCACAGAGTGGCCGGGAGGCATCTCCAGGCTATAAAGGTCCTGGGAATCACTGAATCAACAAGTATTTATTAAGTATTCATGAGGTGCGAGGAACTGTGCAAAGCACTGAAGACTCAAAAATAAAGCAAAACTTTGATTTTTCTTTCAGAACTGTCAGAACATATTATAGGAAAGGAAATAGAAACTCAGGTTTCCTAGCATTTGGACTAGTGCTCTTTGACTAGTACTGAGCTATTTTCAGAATCACAGGATCTCAGACTCTGAAGAGACCACCAAGGTCACCTCATCCAACCCCAAATGGTCAGAAACTGCTTCTCTAACCCTAACAAGTGCTCATCCATTTAACTGTTTAGGGTGGCAACAAGCCCTGTCCTGTCCTCAGAGTCTGGTATTACTTGTACCTTTGTCCTTTAGACTCACATTTACTCCAAGTTTCTACTCAAGTATTAGCCCTTCCTCCTGAAATCTACAGGTGAAGCTGTTTGGTTGTTTTCCATCTTTACCCATTATTTAATATTTAAAGAGTACCTACTATGCACATTTAATGATGTGAAGCTAGATCCCATCTATCAGTACAGACCTTGAAGGCTTTCAGTGGATTTCACCATTTAAGTAGCCACAATGGCATCCACTGTGAGGCGGAAGCTCAAATCAGGAGCACTAACTCCAGACCAAACTGAGAGTCTCAAGAATTATGGGAATGTCAGAATTAGAAAGGACCTCAGAAGTCATCCTGCTCCAATTTGTACGTGAACAAGAATCTTCTCCATAATATTCCTGGAAAGTTCTTGAAGACCTCTAGTGATGGGAAGCAGGCAGCTCAGGCTCAGTGGGCTTGGAGTCAGGAAGATCTGGGTTCAAATTTAGCCTCAGACAGTTATTAGCTGTATTATCCTGGACAAGTAACTTAACCTCTTTTTGCTTTAATTTGCTAGAGAAGGAAATGGCAAAACACTCCAGTATCTTTGCCAAGAAACCCCATGGATAATATTGGCTTACTATGGTCCATGAAGGTCACAAAGAGTTGGACATGACTGAGCAACAGCAACAAATGATGGAAAACTTACTATTTACCAAAATACTCTTTGTCATTTCTAATTATTTGCAAGTTTCCTCTAACTGAGAAGTATTCTTTGGTGATTACATACTAAAGTCTCAGCAATACAAACACTCTTTTCCTTGAAAATGGTCTAATTTAGTGCTCTTTTGCTAGGTTTGGGTATAAGTTTTTGAAAAACTGAGTATGTTTTCAGGAAGTAACTTTGTGACCAGATTCACTGTAAAAAAAACTATAGTTAGAAAAAATAAGTCAACAAAATAAGAACATTAGAAATGAGACAGTTATTAAGTCCATGTTTCTTTCTGGCATTGTACTCACTTCTCTAAGTTTTGCTTTCTGGGACAAAGCAGTAAAAATCTAATTCCTCTTTCACATGACAGAACCTCACGTGCTTGAAGATAGTTAATAGATTTCCTCTAAATCTTCTTTTCTACAGAATAACCAAGGCTTCAACTCATTCCACATGGTACCTTTTGGTATTTCCAACACCTAGACCTTCTGTATCTTTAACCATGAAGGATACAAAATAATTTGGCTATGTGGTTGTAGAAACATGTCACATATATATATTGTATCCTCCACCTGAAAAATCCTTGAAGGCTGAACTTTTTTTTTCTTTTTCATTTTCCTGTCTCGAATACCCAGCACAGTGCCATTGAATTAAAGATGAACTTCCCATAACAGAAGAATTGTATTTACCATCTGTACAGCAATTTAGCATATTATACAGTATCTTTTCCACCTAGTTGTTCCACATGTGAAAGTGCTCGATGACTTTCAATCAGCAGAGATTTCCTTTATGTCTATCAATATAATTCAAATCTCAAAAAATGTCCTTGTGGATTAGCTAAATTTACCGACCTTTTAAATTGCGGGTAAATTCATTACCATGGTGTGCATTGAAAGAACATAAACTAATAAATAATAACATTAGCCTATGTATAACATACCTCCAAAGATAAATGTTTTATAAAAATCAAACTAAAATTATGAATTATTACAGCTAGAAGGGATTTTAGAGATTATCTAATCCAATATCTTCATTTTACAGATGAAGAAACTGATCGTCTGAAATATGAGGAGACTTGACAAATGTCATATTAATTATATCAAAATCAAAATGTCATAATAATTTGTGGCTGAGCTGGGTTTGAAGGCAGGTCCTTGACTCTAATTTCAGAATATCACTCTCCTTCCCACCCACCCAAGATGGGACCAGCTCATATCATAGAATTCAAAGATAAATACAAGTAGATTATTCTCTACATTAGGTAATCAATGGAACTATTTGTCTTTGATATAGATAATTAAAAAGCCACTATCAGAATTCACAAAGAAATGTTTTTCTCCTTTTTGTGGCAAAAATATTAAGAAAGCAACTGAAGAGAATCGCTAACATAAATGATGAAATTAGCAAGAAGTTAGAGGAACTGACACAGCGTTACCAGGAAAGGAAAAATTGTTTTCCCTGACTTCAGAGAAAATGATGTAGATCCAGTTCTCAATGCTATTTAAAAATATAGTGCTCCAATAATTCCATATACTATGACTAAAAACAGATGTAAAGTTCAAGCACATTGTTTATTTCAATTTTCCCCAGAGTAAACATCTATCCTTAATGTTTTTCCTTTGTAGTATACTTCTATGGGTATAACACCAAAGGGAACCAGAAACATAATCACTAGTTTCTCCTTTCTAATTGACTTCAGTTCAGCTGTTATTTGCTTTTTCTACCCATGACTTTCTTTTCTTTTTTAAAACAGCAAATCAACCACAAAGTTAGTTACTGAAAACAAACTCAGTTATTAGAAAACTTAGATTCAAACCTAAAGAAAGGACTCCAAATTATACTCTCTCCAGAGAAAGGGATGCACATAGGCAAAGTTTTAGAACATTAAGTGTTACAATAACCACAAATTCATTCTTAGTTAGGGAAAGTTGACAAATTTTCCAAGCAGATGGGGAAGGGGGGGGAATCAAAAGGGGAGGTAGCTTGCTGGAGTTCTAATTCAGAATTTTACTAAGATGATTTATTTAAGAAGAAATCATGTGATCATACAAATAAAGAAATGAACACATAAAATAGGCTTGGATTATCACCACTACAAATAAACAGCCTAGTTGGCATAGTAGATAGAGCATTTGACAGAGTCAGGAAGACATGAGTTTGAATCTTGCCTCAGACACTAACTAGGCTAATCTCTTAGCCTCAGATTTTTTATTTATGGTAATGGAGATAATTAAAATACCTACCTCCCTGCATTGCTTTCGAGGATCCAGTAAGATAATATATGTAAAATGTTTTGAAAATCTTAAAGTGATATGCAAATGCTAGCTATTATTTTTGTTTTCCACACCAAAGTAACAAAGCTTCCTTATTTAATACTTTCTATTCATTACCTTTCTAAACATTAGGCTTCCAATAACAAGACTGTGCCAAAAAAACATTTAAAGTTAGAAGATTGTTCAACTGTGATGGGACCCGACACACAAACCAAAGCCAAGAGGAACACTGGGGAAGTCATATTACTTCTCTTGGCCTTATTTGCATATTCTCTAAAACAAAACTCAATCATTCCTAAAGTTGCTTCCAAACCTAATCTATAGAAACAGAATGAGGTTGGAAATTAAATATATCCCAGGATGGGGGTGGTGGGGAGTGAGAGATGTGATCACTGAGCAAAAGTTAGTGATGTTTGGAAGATTATAGAGAACAGAAAGGGACAGAACTGGAATACATTCCCATCTCTCAGGTCAAGGTATTTCCTCTGGCTGTTTCCATACCTAGAAAACTGTCCCTTTTCAACTCTGACTACTGACATCCCTGGCTTCCATTAAGCCCCAACTAAAATCCCATCTTTTATAGGAAGCCTTTCCCAACCCTCTTAAGCCTTTCCTCACTTAATGATTTCTTGTTTATCCTTTATATAGCTTGCTTTGTACATATTTGTTTCCATGTTGTCTCCTCTCTAGATTGTAAGCTTCCTAGGGACAGGAATCAGCTTTTACTTCTTTTTTTTTTTTTTGGATCCCCAGTGCTTAGCACTGATTCTGCCACATATTAGGCACTTAATAAATGTTTATTGATTGATTGATTAGGGCAAATGTCCCCAATTCAAATGAAAAAAACTGTACAGACTATATGTCAATGAGCTTGGTTTTCATTCCTGACAAAATTCAAGAATGTACTATCAAAAGGGTGGTTAGTGAATATCCAACAAGGGAAACATTGGTCACCGTGATCCAGCATAATTTCATAATGAATGTCATGTCAGACACTTTCTTTTTTTGACAAGGTTACTGGGTTGGTAAATCAAGTGAACGCTACAGCTTAGCTAGATAATGGTAAACCATATGACAAAGTCTATTACATGGTGGCAAGATGTATACTAGATGATAACGCAAGTAGATGAGAGATTCAAAATTGCATGAATGACCAGACCCAAGATTCATCATTAGTGATTTGATAGGAACTTGGAATGAGATTACCAGTGGAATGACCAGGTGAATGAACTTTACATCTGCTTAGTCCTGTCTTGTTTAATATTTTTATCAATGACTTGTATAAAGGCACATATGATTTTCTAATCAAAATGATGACATAGACTAGGAGGGATAGCTAAACAGACTGGATAACAGGATTCAAAAACCTCAACAGGTTAGAATATTGAACTGAATCTAATTAACTAAAATGTAACTAATTAAAACCCAGGTCTGAAACTCCCTATATGACCTTGATTCTTTTTTGAAGAGGACCAGTGATATCACAGGTGATGTCTTGACTTGCAAGTGAATTGGATTTAAGTTAATCAGGGTTGCACAAAATAATCAGCCTCTTTCTCTCTTCCAGAATCAGTGGCAGGACAAAAGTCAAGATGAGTGATAATGGCCTGGGATGCAGAGGATGACCAATGTCTGACAAAGCTCTAAGAGGTCTATCATACCTGCTTCAGCCACCATTGGAATAAATTATTCTCATCCACCCATTCTGTTGGGGGAAGTCTTCATATGCTTGGGGTAGATATTCCCTGACTCACCAACAGGTTAAAGGTCTATTGGTTACCCTCAAACTGGTTTTAGCCCATCTGCTGAGACAATTTTACTAGGGTATAGCCACTGTGCATATTAAAGTTTCTTGGAGCCACAGGTGAGACTTGGGTGACAGGTGGACACCAAAGGTGGATGAGTAGCCTTGAAAAAGGCTCAGCAAGTTCTCACACCAGAGGTGCTAGTCCTCCCTGAAGACCCCATATACTCCTACTTCCATAAACATTTAGTGCTACCCTTAGGTTCAAAAAAATCAAATTTACAAGTACAAAGGAGAAATATGGTTAGATACAAAAATATATATATAAAGGGGTGGGAATGGTTAGACAACACTTTGCCTAAAAAAGATCTATGTGATTATCATAGGCTGTAACAACATGATATAATAGTTTGATATAATAGTCAATAAATAAACAAAAATGTAGGTTGCATTGAGAGGTATACTGTCCAAGAATAAAGAGGTGATAGTCTTGCTGCACTCTGCCCTAGTCAAACATCATTTGGAGTTTGCATCTAATTCTGGGCAACACATTTTAGGACATATGTTGTTAAACTGGAGAATTCCCAGAGGAGGACAAACAGTGAAGGGCCTGGAATGTATAAGGGCCAAGACAAAAAGACTTAGAGGCTGACTATCCCTGTCTTCAAGTATTTGAAAGTCTGGCATATGGAAGAGCAGCTAGTTGGTATGGTGGATAGAGCACTGGGCCTGGAGTTGGAAGATCTGAGTTCAAATCTGACCTCAGACATTTACTAGCTGTGTGATCCTGGGCAAGTCACTTAACCCTGATTGCCTTAGTTGTCTCATCTGTAAAATAACCTGAAGAAAGAAATGGCAAATCATTCCAGTATCTTTGCCAAGAAAACCGCAGTCAGAGAGTCAGACAGGACTGATTAACTGAGGACAGATATGTGGAAGAAGGATTAGACTTGTTCTGCTTAGCCCTAGAAGGCAGAAATAGGAACATTAAGTGAAAGCAGCAAAGAAATAAATTGTTGTTTGACGTCAGGAAAAATTTCCTAACAGAACTATCAGAAAAGGGAAATAAGATATCTCAAGAGGTAATGGATATCCCCTTTTTGAATCCTTTCTCCCCTCCTACTTGAGATTTTCAAACAAAAGTTGGATGATCTTTTTTTCTACTTTTAAAAAGTGCAATATTTTATTTTTTCCCAATTATGTTTAAAAACAATGCTTAACATTCATTTTAAAAAAATTTGAGTTCCAAATTCTTTTCCTTCCTTCTTTCCCTCCTCCCACCCCCAGGGAGAAGGCAAGCAATTTGATATAGGTTATACATATGCACTCATGAAAAACATATTTCCATGTTAGTCATGTTGTGAAGGAAAACAGACAAAAAAACCCAAGAAAAATAAAGAAAAAGTACACTTTGATCTGCATTCAGACTCTGTCAGATGGATAGATAGGATTTTTCATCATAAGTCCTTCAGAATTGTCTTGGATCATTGTATCACACGAATAGTTAAGTTGATAATCATATAATATTGCTGTTATTGTAGACAGTGTTCTAGTACTGCTCATTTCACTTTGCATCACTTCATGTAAGTCTTTCTAGGTTTTTTCTTAGAGCATCCTGCTCATCATTTCTTGTAGCACAGTAGTATTCCACATAGATTACTTTTATCAGGTATATGGTAGAGAGGTATCTCAGGTTTCTGCATGCTCAACTAGACGCCTGAGGTCCATTTCAACTCAGATTCTATGATATCATCCTCATGGACACTTCCTCCTAAGTGATACTATATAAGGGAGCTATATATTGTTTACTCAACTCTGGCCTTTGATCTGAAAGTTTCAGAGTTCTCATGGTTGGACAAGTCTGCTATGTACTCCAGAGATAAGAATGTTTAGATCCCAAAGAAGGCAAATGAAATATATCCCTCCTATTTCTTTGCAAGGGTTGGGATTTAGGGAAAGACCATGGGTATAGAACACTGCATTTAATGTCAGACCAGTTAAATGTGAAAGTTAGTTTTGTTGAGAAATGTCTTTTCTTCCTCTTTTTATTTTTACTGTATTTGGGGGAATATCTCTATGGGACAGTGGGGGTGGGGGACAGGGACTCAATGAGAATTGTAGGTTATGTTAAAAAATGGTGAATAAAAGTATTTTTAAAAATTTGGGGATTACAAAACACTTTTCACACAAATAAAGTCAGATCTACAAAATTGGAAAAACATTAGTTGCTCATGGGAAGGCTGAGCTAATATAACAAAAATGACAATTCTGCCTAAATTAATTTACTTATTCAGTGTCATAGCAATCAAACTACCAAAAAATATTTTATAGAGCTAGGAAAAAATAACAAAATTCATCTGAAAAAACAAAAGGTCCAGAATATCAAGGGAATTAATGAAAATAAATGCTAGAGAAGATAGCCTAGACATATCAGATCTTAAATTGTATCATAAGGCAGTAATCATCAAAACTACTTGGTACTGGCTAATAAATAGAGTGGTGGATCAATGGAATAGGTTAGGTACACATGACACAGTAGTCAATGACTACAGCAATCTACTGTTTGATAAACTCAAAGACCCCAGCTTCTGAGATAAGAATTCACTATTTGACAAAAACTGCTGGAAAAAAAAGTATGGTAGAAACTAGGCATAGACCAACATCTTACACTGTATACCAAAATAAAGTCAAAATGGGTACACAAATTAGATATAAAGGCTTATACTATATGCAAACTGGGAGAGCAAGGAATAATTTACCCATCAGATTTATGGAGAATGGAAGAATTTATGACCAAGCAAGAGATAGAGAACATTATGAAATGCAAAATAGATAATTTTTATTACATTAAATTAAAAAGTTTTGGCACAAATAAAGCCAATGCAACTGAGATTCGGAGGGAAGCAGAAAACTGGAAAGAATTTTTATAGCCAGTGTCACTGATAAAGACCTCATTTCTAAAATATGTAGAGAACTCAGTCAACTTTATAAGAACACGTCATTCCCCAATTCCCCAATAAATGCTCAAGGATATGAAGAGGCAGTTTTCAGAGGAAGAAATTAAAGCTATCTACAGTCATTACAATCATATGAAAAAATTCTCTAAATCACTACTGATAAGAAAAATGCAAATAAAAACAATTCTGAGGTACCACATCATACCTAACTGATTGGCTACCATGACAAAACAGGAAAATGATCAATGCTGGAGAAAATATGAGAAATTGGGACACTAATGCATTGTTGGTGGAGTTTTGAACTGATCCATCTATTCTGGAGAACAATTTAAAACTACACCCAAAGGCCTATAAAACTGCATATCCTTTAACTTAGAAATATCACTTCTAGGTCTATATCCCAAATAGATCATACAAATGGGAATAGAACCCACATGTATAAAAAATTTATAGCAGCTCTTTTTTGTGGTGGCTAAGAATTGGAAATTGAGGGGATGCCCATCATTTGGAGAATGGCTGAACAAGCTGTGGTATATGAATGTAATGGAATGCTATTGTGTTATAAGAAATGATGAGCAGGCAGACCAGAAAAACTTGGAAAGATTTATATCAACTGATGCTGAGTGAAGTGAAGAGAATGAGAACATTGTACACAGTAATAGCCACATTATGCAATGACCAACTTTGATAGACTTCTCTCTTCTTAGGATCTAAGACAATTCCAAAAGATTCATGATGGAAAATGCTGTCTACATCCAGAAAAAGAACTATGGAGTCTGAATGCAGATTGTGGTATATTATTTGCTCTCTCTCTTTTTTTCTTCTTTCCCACGGTTTCTCCTATTGGTTCTAATTCTAACTAATTCTACCTTTGTGAAAATTGGTTTAATATGAATGTATATGTTGTATCTATTTACACACTGCCTTAGGGTGGGGAGAGAGGAAAGATGGGGAGAAAATGTGGAACTCAAAAATCTTATGGAAGCAAATCTTGAAAACTAAAAATTAATTAATTAATTAAAAAACAATTTTTGGAGCCAAGAATGACAGTCTTGCTGATGGATCATCAAACACTTGTCTATTCTTTATCTACTATGTCCAATAAATAATTCAACCCTTGTGGTAGCTGTGTCAAATAGTTCCTTTACACAAACCCAGGAAGAACATGGCCACTTGGACTAGTTCAGGGTTGAACTAGGCACAAAAGGCAGAAGTTATAAAGAGGTAGAAATTGATGTAAGGAAAAAAAAATCCTAACAATCAGAACTTCCCCAAAGTGAAATGGAGTCTCTCAGAAGGCTGAATTTTTAGTGAAGGTCTTAAAGTGGATAGTAAATGACCAGTTGGAGAGGCAATTGAAGGACCTTCTGAAAGGAGGGTGAAGATGGTTTCTCAGATCCCTTTCAAATCTAAGATGTTGTAAATTTCTTTGTCCAATAACCACCTTTCTCTACTCCTGTTGAAATTCTCTGACTATGTTAACCCCAAAGTCCTCTTCAACCTCCAAATTTTCATTAGCTTTCTCTAATGAATTTAAGTACAATGGTAAGAGTGGAAGGAATAAGAGGGGCGGAGTGGGAGCAATTACTCACCTAAGATCTTAGACAAACTCCTTCAAATACCTCTAAAAAGAGAATCTGACCAAATTTTGGAGTTGCAGAATCCAATAGGAGACAGACTGTGGCAGATTTACAGACCATGACAGACTGAAAGATCAACAGGAAGGATCTGTTTCATGGGGGTGAGCCCACAGAACACAGCACAGGGAGTCCCCCAGCAGTGTGATCGAGCAGGAAACTCCCAGGGTGGCCTCAGGCAGCAACAGCATGGCAGAAAGGCGGAGTGGCAGCCCAGGGCAGGAGACCAGCAGAGCGAGTGAGTGACAGCCACTGAGCCCCAGATATCATCTGCAGCCATTCCCAAGACTTTCAGCCAGCAGATTAAACGTCTGTAAGTCACCCTACTTGATCTTCTGGGAGCCAAAATGGCAGAGTGATCAGTAAATGCTCTCTCCCCCTCCCCTTATTGACCTCTAAAGAATCATAAAACATTTCCCCAGAAAAATCCTGGATCACTGGGAACAGTTGAAGGGGCAAATAGTCTGGTAGCACTTGAGGCTTGGAAAATAACTAAGGGAGATTCCTTTTACTGTGGTGGAGGCTAACCAGAAGGAGAGGAGCACCAGAGGAGTTGGAAACTCGCACTAAGACCCAGGCATTCCTCAGCGCTAAAAGAGGAGCCACAGAGGGGGTGGCAATTCACTCTAGGACCCAAGCTTGAGCTGAGCTTGCCTTTGCTCTAGCTCCGCTGAGGAGATCTCCCGTGAACAGACCACCCCTCCCCCCCACTTAAAAAGCTAGCCCCAGGTGCTAAGATGGTAAATACAAAACAAAATGAAAAACAAAGGCACCTGCCCTTAGCTTTCCCACACTAGCAGCTCAACAACAAGTTTTCTAGCTTCTGACTGAAAGAACAAGAGGCCACAGCACACAAAGCCTCACCATCATGAGCAAGAAGAAGCAGAGCAAGCAGGAAAAGATCATAGACTCTTTCTATCGGGATAAGGACCAAAGCACGATTGCCAAAGAGGTCAGTATTGAGACTGTACTCCCATCTGAAACTTCAGAAGGGACTATGAACTGCTCGCATGCACAGAGAGCACCCCTGGAACAGCAGAAGAAGGAAATAGAAAAAAAAATGACAAATGGTTTTGAAAGTATGAAAAAAGAATTCACTGAAGAGAACAACTCTTTGAAAAGGAAAATTGAACAAATGGAAAAGGAAGTACAAAAACTTACTGGAGAAAATAAGTCCTTAAAAGGAATAATTGGACAGATGGAAAAGGAGATGCAAAAGTTATCTGAAGAAAACAATCTGATGAAAATTAGAATTGGACAAGTAGAAGCTAAGGACTCTATGAGACATCAAGAATCCATCAAAGAAAATCTAAAGAATGAAAAGATAGAAGAAAATGTAAAATATCTAACTGGAAAAACAACTGAGCTGGAAAACAGATCCAGGAGAGAAAATTTAAGAATTATTGGCCTACCAGAAAGCCATGATAAAAAAAGAATCTAGACAATATCTTCCAAGAAATCATCAAGGAAAACTGCCCAGAAGTGCTAGATCCAGAGGGAAAAATAATCATTGAAAGAATCCACTGTTCACCTCGTGAAAGGGATCCCAAACTAAAAACACAAAGAGATATTGTTGCAAATTCCAAAATTATCAAGTGAAGGAGAAAATTCTACTAGCATCCAGAAAGAAACCATTCAAATATTGAGGAGCTACAGTCAGGATCACACAGGACCTTGCAACTTCTACATTAAAAGATCGAAGGAACTGGAATCTGATATTCCACAAGGCAAAGGAGCTGGGACTACAACCAAGGATCAATCACCCAGCAAAGTTCAGCATAACATTTCAGGCAAAGAGATGGACATTCAATGAAATAAGGGATTTCCAGACCTTCCTGACAAAAAGGCCAGAACTCATTAGAAAATTTGATCTTCAAATGCAGATTTGAAGAGAGGCATAAAAAAGTAAATACAGAAAAAGAAAAACTTGCTACTCAGTTTGGGCAAACTGTTTACATCCCTCTAAGAGAAAATGATACTTGTTAATCTTGAGAACTGTACATCTATTATGAAGTATAAAAGAGATATATATAGATTGGGGGAACCGGTATAAAGTAAATGATGTGATGATAAAAATGTGATTCAAGCATGCGAAGAAATTGTAACAGGAGATGTAAAAAGGAGGAAGCAGAAAATGATAAATTACATCACAGGAAGAACAAAATTAAATTATAGTAGAGGGAAAGAGGGGAAGGAGATGAGCATTGTTTGAGAGACTCTCATCTGATTTGGTTCAAGAGGGAAAAATAAACTTAATTAAGTATATAAATCTCACTAGCTCTATAGGCAGTAGGAGGGGAAGGGAGAAGAAAGGGGAGGGGAAGCTAAAAGTGGGGGAAAATTAGCAAGGATAAAGGGGAGTAAAAGGGAGGGGGGCTGAAAGAAGGAAGAGAAGACTGCAGGAGGTGGTGGTGAAAAGTGAAAACTCTATTGAGGAGGGGAAGGGAGATGGGAGAACTAAAAAAAGCACAAACAGTGGGAAAGAGGATGGAGGGAAAGATAGAGATTGTAATCATAACTGTGAATGTGAATGGAATGAACTCTCCCATATGGATTAAAAGCCATAATTCAACAATACATTGTTTACGAGAAACATTTGAAATGGGGGGATACACACAGGGTAAAGGTAAAAGGCTGGAGCAGAATATATCATGCCTCAGCTGATGTAAGAAAAGGAGGCATAGCAATTCTAATCTCAGACAAAGCAAAAGCAGAAATAGATCTAATCAAAAGAGATAAGGAAGGAAACTATATCTTACTAAAAGGCACCATAGATAATGAAGCAATATCATTACTAAAGATGCATGCTCCAAGTGGTATAGCATCCAGATTCTTAGAGGAGAAGTTGGGGGAGTTGCAGGAAGAAACAGAGAGCAAAACTATACCAGTGGGAGATCTCAACCTCCCCCATTCTGAACTTGATAGATCTAACCTTAAAATAAACAAGAAAGAAGTTAAGGTCAATAAAACTCAGATAAGGTAGGTATGATAGATCTCTCAAGAAAACTGAATGGGGATAGAAAGGAATATGCATTTTTCCCAGTGGTACATGGCACATACATAAAAATTGATCATGTTCTTTGGCATAAAAACCTCACAATCCAGTGCAGAAAGGCAGAGATAGTTAATACATCCTTCTTAGATCATAATGCAATAAAAATTACATGTAATAAAAGGCCATGGAAAGATAAACCAAAAACTAATTGGAAACTAAATAATCCTAAAGAAGGAGTGGGTAAAACAACAAATCATAGAAACAATCAACAACTTCATTCAAGAGAATGACAATAATGAGATAACCTACCAAATGTTATAGGATACTGCAAAAGCAGTTCTTAGGGGAAGTTTTACATCTTTAAATGCTTACATGAATAAAATAGAGAAAGTGGAGATCAATGACTTGGGCATGCAGTTGAAAAAACTAGAAAAAGAACAAATTGAAAATCCCCAAGTAAACACCAAATTAGAAATACTGAAAACCAAAGAAGAGATCAATAAAATTGAAATTAAGAAAACTATTGAACTAATAAATAAAACTAATAGTTGATTTTATGAAAAAACTAATAAAATTGATAAACCTTTGGTCAACTGGATTAAAAAAAAGAAGAAAACCAAATTACCACTATCAAAAATGAAAGGGGTGAACTCACTTCCAGTGAGGAGGAAATTAAAACAATAATTAGAAATTACTTTGTCCAACTTAATGTCCATAAATTTGACAATCTAAATGAGATGAATGAGTATTTTAAAAAATATAAATTGCCCAGGTTAACAGAAGAGGAAGTTGAATACTTAAACAACCCCATCCCAGAATAAGAAATTGAACAAGCCATCAATGAACTCCCTAGGAAAAAATCTCCAGGGCCAGATGGATTTACAAGTGAATTCTATCAAACATTTAAAGAACAGTTAATTCCAATATTATATAGACTATTTGGAAGAACTGGGGAAGCAGGAGTACTCCCAAATTCTTTCTATGATACATATATGGTTTTGATACCAAAACCAGGAAGAGACAAAACAGAGAAAGAAAATTATAGACCAATTTCTCTAATGAATATAGATGTAAAAATTTTGAATAAGGGTTTAGCAAAATGAATTCAGCAACTTATTGTGATAATAATACATTATGATCAGGTAGGTTTCATACCAGGAATGCAGGGCTGCTTCAATATTAGGAAAACTATTAGCATTATTGATCATATCAACAACAAAACTAACAGAAACCACATGATTATCTCAATAGATGCAGAAAAAGCTTTTGACAAAATACAACACACATTGCTATTAAAAACACTGGAGAGCACAGGAATAAAAGGAACTTTCCACAAAATAATAAGCAGTATTTACCTAAAACCTTCAGCAAGTATTATATGCAATGGAGATAAGCTAGATGTATTTCCAATAAAATCAGGGGTGAAACAAGATGTCCATTATTGCCACTATTATTCAATATGGTACTAGAAATGTTAGCTATAGCTATTAGACAAGATAAAGAAATTGAAGGAATTAGAACAGGCAAAGAAGAAACTAAGTTATCACTCTTTGCAGATGATATGATGATATACTTAGAAAATCCCAGAGATTCAAGTAAAAAACTACTTGAAATAATAAACAACTTTGGCAAAGTTGCAGGTTACAAAATAAACCCACACAAATCTTCTGCATTTCTATATATTAGTAACAAAGTCCAACAGCAAGAGATAGAAAGAGAAATCCCATTTAAAGCTAGGGTAGACACTATTAAATATTTGGGAATTTACCTGCCAAAACAAACCCAGGGACCATATGAACACAACTATAAGACACTTTTCACACAAATAAAGTCAGATTTCAGTAAGTGAAAAAACATCAGTTCCTCGTGGGTAGGCTGAGCCAATATAATAAAAATGACAATTTTACCTAAATTAATTTCTTATTCAGGGCCATACCAATTAAACTATGAGATAATTATTTTCTAGAGCTGGAAAAAATAGTATCAAAATTCATCTGGAAGAATAAAAGGTCCAGAATATCAAGGGGACTAATGAAAAGAAATGCTAGCAAAGGTGGCCTAGCGCTACCAGATGTCAAATTGTATTATAAAGCAGCAATTATTCAAACCACTTGGTACTAGCTAAGAAACAGAAGGATAGACAAGTGGAATATGCTAGGTACTCAAGATACAGTAGACAATGAAGATAGCAATCTACTGGTTGATAAACCCAAGGACCCCAGCTTCTGGAATAAGAACTCACTGTTTGACAAAAATTGCTGGGAAAACTGGATAACAGTGTGGTGGAAACTAGGGATAGACCAATGCCTGACATGGTACACAAGAATAAAATCCAAATGGGTACATGATCTGGGTATAAAGATTGATACTATGGACAAATTGGTGGAGGAGGGAATAGTGTATTTATCATATTTATGCAGAAGGGAAGAATTTTTGACCAAAGAAGAGATAGAAAGCATTATGAAGTGCAAAAGGGATAATTTTGATTACATTAAACTGAAAAGGTTTTGCACAACCAAACCCAATGCAACCAAAATTTGGAGGGATGTAGAAAACTGGGAAAAAATTTTTATAGCTAATGTCGTTGATAAAGGCCTCATGTCTAGAATATATAGAGAACTGAGTCAAATGTACAAAAATACAAGTCATTCCCCAATTGATAAATGGTCAAAGGATATGAACAGGCAATTTTCAGAGGAAGAAATTAAAGGAATCTATAGTCATATGAAAAAATGCTCCAAATCACTTTTGATTAGAGAGATGCAAATCAAAACAACTCTGAGGTACCACATCACACCTATAAGATTGGCAAACATGACTGAACAGGAAGATGACAAATGTTGGAGAGGATGTGGGAGAGTTGGAACACTAATACATTGTTGGTGGAGGTGTGAGCTGATCCATCCATTCTGGAGAACAATTTGGAACTATGCCCAAAAGGCTACAAAAATGTGCATACCCTTTAACCCAGCAATAACACTTCTAGGACTGTATCCCCAAGAGATCATAAAAATGAGAAAGGGTCCCACATGTACAAAAATATTTATAGCAGCACTCTTTGTGGTGGCCAAAAACTGGAAATCAAAGGAATGCCCATCCATTGGGGAATGGCTGAATAAATTATGGTATATGAATGCAATGGAATGCTTTTGCACTATAAGAAATGATGAACAGGAAGACTTCAGAGACACCTGGAAAGACTTATATGATCTGATGCTGAGCAGAACCAGGAGAACTTAGTGCACAGCAACACAGTGTGTGATAATTTTTTCTGGTAGACTTTTTTCATAGCAGTGCAAGGACTTTAAAAAATTGCGAATGGTCTTCTAAGGCAAAAAGCCTTCCACATCTAGAGAAAGAACTATGGAATTCAATTGCAGAATGTAGCAGATCATTTTTTGTGTGTGTGTATTATGTTTTGGTTTGTTATATGATTTCTCCCATTCAATTTAATTCTTCTACACAGCATGACAATAGTGAAAATGTATTTAATAAGAATGTTTGAGTAGAACCAATATAAAATTGTATGCCTTCTCGGGGAGAGAAGGGGGAGGGAGTGAAAAATAATAATCTTAGTTATATGGTGATGATTGTAGAACAATAAAAATAAATAAAATTAATTAATTAAACAAAAATTAAATGGTAAGAGTGATGAATTTAGGATCAAAAGACTCTATGGTCAAATTCCAGATCTGTCATTTCACCTCTCTTGGCCTCAGTTTCCATAAGTGTAAATGAATGAGTTGGAGTAGATACTCAATGAAGTCTCCTTGTGGGTTTAAGTCTGTGATGAAGCACTTTGTCACAGTCTTTTACTGTTTCATGTATGTTAGTTTTGTCTCTCCACCAAGATTATAAACTCCTTGAAAGCAAGTCCCACAAGAGTTAAATAGTCCATTTGTAAGTAAAGAGTAAGAACGCAATAAATGTTTATAGATTTATTTTAAAAATTTAAAATCTTCATTTTAATTAATATTAATGAGTTCTTTCCACTCAAGAGGATAAAATGAGAGATTTTACTGGAATCAGGTTCCTCACTTACATTAAAAAAAAAAAAAAAGCACCAAAAAGCAAAAAAGAAGGGGTTAAAAATGAGAAAGGTAAAGACAGAAAAAAAAAATTGTGGAACAAGTGAATGATCTAAATTACCAGAGGCAATGCAGATGAAAAAAGAAACAATGTAAAATACCCCAAGAGACATCCTCAAACAAAAATATAACACTTTTTTAAAATTAAGAAAGATTAACACGTATGAAAATAAAACAGCATACAAGAGAATTTGAAAAAAAAAGTTTTTTAAATCATGGAAGCCAAAGCCAGAATCAAAAGATGCTGGGGGAAAAAAATGAAATGACATAATGAAGAAAGTGACCCATTTGGAAAATGAAGTAGAATACCTTATAAAATACATAGGCAACTAACAGTAGACTTCCTTTAGCAGAAAATGAAACTGCATAACTCTTTTTGTGATGGTAAAGAACTGGAAATTCAGGGGATGCCCATCAATTGGGGAATGACTGAAGAAGTTGTGGCATGTGATTGTAATGGAATACTATTCTGGCATAAGAAATAATGATGGACATGGTTTCAGAAAAACCTGGGAAGACATATAAATTCATGCAAAGTGAAGTGAGCAGAATCAGGAGAACACTCTATGCAATAACATCAATATTGTTAAGATGATCAACTGTGAAAGAATTATTCTGATTAAGATGATCCAAGACAATTCCAAAGAAGCAATGATGAGAAATGCTATCCTACCTCCAGAGAGAGGTGATGAACTCTGAATGCAGATCAAAGCATACTTTTTTAACTTTATTTTCCTTTTTTGTCTGTGTTTTCTTTTGCAACATGACTAAATGGAAATGTTTTGCATGACTTCACATGTATAATTAATATCATATTGCTTGCCTTCTCAAGGAGGTGGGAAGGTTGAGCAAAAGAGAATTTGGAACTCAAAATGTTTAAAAATGAATGTTTAAAATATTTTATATGTAATTAGGAAATATTTAATGAAATAAAAATATATTGAAAAATGAAACTACATATAGTGCAGATCAATTGGATGAACAGGTTAAAAAAATCACTAAATCATCAAAAAAAAAGCAGAAAACAGATTAATGATGAAACAAGTTGGAATATAAATCATGATACATCTATTTCAACAGAACATCTCCTCTGAGCTACTCACACTCACACTTAGGGTTTCGGTCCCTAGAAGAGCAACTGCTATATTGGGTTCTAGAATACCCTGTGGGTACCCACTCCCACAACAACAGTTCAGGGGCCCTTGGTGAGTGTGCTTCCCATTAACAAGCAGTCAGTAGGAGCAGTTAGCCCTCAGTAAAGGCTTTTACTCAAATGGTATGTAAGAATAGAATGTATAAAACAATCTCTCTATAAACCTGGAGCATATTGTTCCATAAAAACACAATGTCTGTGGAAAGAGTGGGCACAAACTCGGAGTGCAGGCAGCTAGGTGGCGAAATGGATATAGTAGGGGAGCCTAGAGTTAGGAAGATGAACCTTCCTGAATTCAAATCCAGCCTCAGACATTTAACTAAGTGCATGACCCTGGACAAGTCATGTAACCCTATTTGTCTCAGTTTCCTGATCTGTAAAATGAGCTAGAGAAGGAAATGGCAAACCACTGCAGGATCTTCGCCATGGAAACCCCAAATGGGGTCACAAAGAATTGGACACAATTGAACCACTCAAAGTTTAAAAACTGCAGGAAGGACATCAGTAGTTTCTCTCTTACTAGAATTCTTCTCTCCTAGGCACAGTTCCTTTTCTGGGTAGGACCCCCCACCCCCACCCCCAAGGTCTGCTCCTCTCCATAGACTGACATTCTACTTACTGCCAAGGTTAGGACTCTCTTCTTTGCTACTTGAGGTCCTATTTCTAGAAGCTGCTTCCAACCTTGCATGATTGCCACTCTGTATCTGGAGTGTGTGTGTGTGTGTGTGTGTGTGTGTGTGTGTGTGTGTGTGTGTGTGTGTGTATGCCTTTCTAGTCCCTCACTTGTGCCTCAAATAACCTCAAACTGACTCTCCAAACAGCTGGATGGGAGTTGTTCCAAAGATTGTGCTGGCAAATGTTTAATACAGGCTCTCCAGGGGGAAAAATGCACTCACGACACACTTTTAAATTTAATATTCATTGTTAACATTTTCTCCATCACTTCTTTGAGTCTAGACATTCAACAAAATAATTGATGATCATAATGTTGGAAGTCCAGAAAGTAAGAAGTAGAGCAGCGAAGGGAGTGAAGGTTGGTCTTCCTGGACTCTTCTCCAAAATGGAAGCTTCAGGGAGGAGCTCTCTGATATGAGAAGGGGCTGATATGACAGATGTATGTTCCAAGGCAAGGAGGTCAAAGATACTGAGAGAGATTCTAGGGTAAGATCTGGGAAGATTGTTGTGAACTGCAGGTAAATAGAAGTTAGTAGTAGGATGTGGCAAACAAAAAGGCTCACTCAGTCATGGACTACATCAAAAGGCACAGTTTCTGGAAACAGTAAGGTTCTACCCAATGCACTGTAACATATCTAGGCACAGTACAGAGAAATTCCAACATTAATATGACAAGAAAAAATACTTCATATTCCCTATGTGCATCAATCATAGCTATTATGCTAACCTGTTATCCTGTAATAGACTGATAGATGGAAGGGACCTTAACGATAACCTCATTCAACTGCACAATTTTACAGGTGAGGAAACTGAGGTTCAGACACTTGTCCTTTGGCAAAGCTAAGATAAATTCAGCACTCTTCCCACTGCACCATGTATTTTCTCAATCAACACGGTTGTTGTTATTGCTTGGTTGTTTTAGATGTATCTGACTCTTCACGACACTATTTGGAGTTTCTTGGCAAAAATACTCGAGTCATTTGCCATTTTCTTCTCCAGCTCATTTTACAGATGAGGAAACTGAGGCAAACAGGGTTAAATGACTTGTCCAGGGTCACAGAGCTAGTAAGTGTCTGAATTCTGGAAGATGAGTGTTCCTGACTTCAGCCCTGGCACTTTATCTACTACACTACCTAGCTCCCCTCAATCAAAAGATATTAATGGTTTAACTACTATCACAATTTGAGGTGCAGATGGACTTCCACTGACATCCTACTCTGAAGCTTCGATGTGGTCTTACTCTTGCTGTGGAGGTGATGCTGTGTTCTTATAGCTTTTGCCATTGAGATCTAATTGATCACCTCAGGCCAGGAAAGCTTTAATCATAGACCCAACAACACAGAACGTTGTCATTTAAGGATGAACGTAGCTGCATTTGGAGAGCTTCAACGTCAGGGAACACTAAGTGATAAGGAATTTGAACATACCTAGTAACTCATGAAGACTACCTACTAAGAAAGAGCTACTACTAAGAAGTGGTACATGAATATAATGTAATTGTTTTACATTAAACTTTAAAAGGTTGGAACCACTGCTCTAACTCAACCGATCGTGCTGATGTGATATTGGTCAGGGAATGCTTTAAGGAACCCTATTTATGGTTTGCTTCTGGTATATTTGTGCTTAGAAATCTAGGTTTGTTTTCTTATGCACTTGGGCCATAAGGTTCTTTAGACTTTTTTTCTGTAAAAAAATACATTGGTCTAGGTCTTTGACCTCATAGGTATAGGGAACTTCCAAGTTAGAAAATCCTTCCAGTAACGCAATCTATAACATATAGCTTCAGGCTGATGCACTTAGGTTAAATGACTTGCCTGTGACCACACAGCTAATATGCTCCCAGAAGCAGGCCTCCCTTACTCTACATCATATTATTTCTCAGAAAGAAGGGATTAGTATAAGATGTATATGGTGAGCATATACATATTCTATAAATCATAAATTATAAGCTATATAAATTATTATGTTACAAATTACTTTATTAGTTCATGGGATAAATTGGTCACAATAATACATAAAGATATTTAGCACAGATATTTGAGTCTGGTGTCAAAGACAAAGTTCACATGACCCAACTATACTCTGAAGGAACACAGCATCGTAGATTTAGAGCAGCAAGAATCAGCTCCTTCATTTTACAGATGAAGAAACTAATACACTAGTTATAAGATTTACCAGAGACACACAGCTAATCTAAGGTAAGATCTTCCTGACTTTTATTCACTATACCATGCTGCCTCGCAAAATTACCAAACATCCAACATGGAAACTACAATGTTGAACTTTTCTAGATTCTCGTAGTCCAAACTATTACCTGAGAACAAATTAGGTATTTCATGAGAATACATTAACTCTTCTGGCATAAAAAAAGGTTATAAGAAATTTTAGTTTTAATATTTCATGAATTGTTCCCTCTTCCCCCCAAATCTATCACCCAGTGACCAACCTATTGATCCTGTGATGGAGTTTGTTTCTGGAACCATACCTGAAACCTTTCCAGATTGGTAGCACTTCCAATTCTGCTTTTTTTGGGTAAAGTTTTGTTGCTACCTTTTGTTTTATATCCATTTCTGAATATGCCCTTATTGTCTCTCTCCAAAGCTTTCACTCCCAGAATAGACGTGTCCAGAATATATCCTCAAAAGATCTCTTTTGACAAAGAAAAACAGTTATGTGAAACCAACTGAAACAGAAACATCTAATGGAATCAGGAAGGAGGCACATTTTCTCATCTCTTTATGGGGCTAAGTTTGGTCATTAAATTATACAGTACTTGCTTCATTGTTCATTTATGGCATTTTAGTCACTGTATATGTTGTTTTCCTAATTCTGCTTACTTCACTCTGCAAGAGCTGATGCAGATCTCCACATGTTTCGCACAATTCTTCATATTCATCAGTTGGTTTTTTTTTGCATCATAATAATATTTCTTTGGGGTAGATAGGTGGCAAGGTGGATAGAGTGCTGGAGCTGATGTCAAGAAGACTCCTCTTCCTGAGTTCAAATCTGGCCTCAGATGCTTACTAGCTGTGTGACCCTGGGCTTAACCCTGTTTGCCTCAGTTTCCCCATTTCTAAAATAAGCTGGAGAAGGAAATGGCAAACCACTCCAGTGTCTTTGCTAATAAAACCCTGAAGGGGGTCACGAAGAGTCAGACACAGTTGAAATGACTAAAGAATAACAACAATATTCCATTACATTTAGACCATGATTTGGTTCATCTACTTTCCAATCAAAGGGCAACTACTTTGTTCTGAGTTCTTTGGTACCATAAAATTGTTTCTGTGGACATATTGACATACATGAGAATTTTCTTTTTGTCTTAAACGCTGAGAAGTAAAGCAATTTGCCCCCAATAATTCAGCTACTTATTGGCAGAGCCTTGGGTCATGACTTTTAGCCACAGAGTTGGAAGTGACCACTTATTCTTACCACCCAATGTAGGAATCCTTGCTTCAGTTCTCACCTAGCCTCTTCTTATCTGACAGCCCTTTCAGAATAAAAAAGGTAGACAACTATTATATGACTTCTCAATCTTCATTTCTATACTAAAATTACTTAGTATCTTTAAACATCCATCTTATGACAGTAAGGGTTTCCAGAAGTTTGGACATCCTAGTCTCTTTGCTTCAGATGCTTTTTAGTTGTTGATTATGGCTCTTCAAAAGTGGAACTGAAATCTGAGCATCCCAATGTGAATAGATATAAACTGGAGACCACCTCCAGAAATAAACCCAGTGTTAAACACAAGGTACTTAATAAATGTTTGCTAAATTAACATCAACATTTAGGTACTAGACACTATGATTCTATTGACATGGTCTCAATTGACCTTAGCTTTTTTAAGGAGCTACATCACACTATTGGCTCATATGCAACTTGGGGTCAAGTTAAAAACCCCATTGATTTGTTTTACATGAACTGTTCTCACATCACTTCTCCTCAATCCTGAACTATGGCAGTTGATTTCTTGAGCGTCAGGTCAGGACTTCACACTTAAACCTAACAGATTTCATTTTATTAGGTTCAGATAATTTTTCCAACCTGGCAAGATCCCTTTGAATCTTGGTTCTATAACCCAACATCGCCATTCCCCAGCAGCCTTCTCTCATTGGGATATCTCTTTCTTTGTGGCCTTCTCACAATAGAAAATCCATTTCCTTTTGCAGCTTTTTTCTCTGATTGGTCAGTTCCTCCTGGAACCCCCATTTTTAGAAGGGGCCCAAGTTAGTCATGTTTACTTCTTCAGTCCTCTCCAGTCTCTGCACCGACTCTCCAAGACTTTTTCGTGGCCATACTCTCAAACTGGCACCTTCTCTCCCCTCTGAAACATTTCAGCTTTCTTCTATGTGTAGTTTCTCTTTCCTTAAAATGTAGTGCTCAATAAATGCTTGTTGACTTGAATATTTTGTCTTTATTGTCCCACACTTCTGTATTATGAGAAGAAATGCTCTGTTGTCTATTTTCCTTAACCTTCAATTACTCATAGTTTCTCTGACTTTTAGTGATTTTTACATGTATATATTTATGTATATATTACATGTTTACATGATTATAGTGTAAGGGATTTCATTTCTAATTCCTCCCCAATTCATATAAGTTCAAAAGACTTCTCCATTTAATCAATCAAAACTGTAAACTAGATACAAAAAAAATCCTGACTTAGGAAGGTGTAAAGTGCTTCAGTCATTGGATAAAGAAAAAGGATACAACATAGGAACTATCTTGTGATTGGTTGAAAAAGTCAGACATACTGCTGGGGCTACGGGTAACATAGTAAGCCAGTTCAGAATCATGAAATCCAACTGCAGACTAGTGGTAGAGAAACTCTGGCCAAACCTCTAAGAAGGGAGTATTTGAGGGGAAGAGAAGGAGAAACAAAGCATAGGAGTTCATCAGGAGCTCCAGCAGAACTAGCAAAGGTCCAATCTTCTGAGGCGTCTGTCTGTCTGTCTGTCTTTCCCTTCCCTCCCTCAGGTGTTATCCTTGTGAACTTTGATGGGCTGAAAGGTCTGGAGCTCCTAATGACATCAATAACAGTATCCTTGGAGCAGCGACTGTTTCAGGAGCTGAAAGGCACACTGAAGACTAGCTAACAAACTAGACAAATTGAGGAAAGATAAGGCTCCAGGGAGGCAGTTAAGTGTCACAGTGGATAGAGTGCTGGGCCTGGAGTCAGGAAGACTCATCTTCCTGAGTTCAAATCTGGCCTCTTACTAGCTATGTGACCCTGGGCAAGTCACTTATCTCCATTTACCTCAGTTTCCTCATCTCTAAAAATGAACTGGGAAAGAAAATGGCAAATCACTTCAGTACCTTGGCCATGAAAACCCCAAATGGGGTCACAAAGCATCAGACATGAAGGAACAATAACAAAAGTTGTAGGGAGCATAGTCTAGGCTAGGGCACATCACTGAAAAGGATTAAAAATTAAAATAAAAAATCTCTTAAAAGTCATGGACACAAGTAACAGTGACAAAAGACTAGATAATGAGCAAATGTCTCTAACGTTCAAAAAAGTGGAAAAAGATGGAGTATAGAAGCTAAATCCCAGGACACTTGGCATTAATCCTAAGCAAAATTGTTATTAGTTTAGATAAAATTATAGTAATTGGATAATAGATTATTAAATCAGAAAAATTGCATCATTTTAGAGCTGGAAAGAAACTTAGAGATCATCTAGTCTGAGTCTTTCAGATGAAGCAGATCTCTTCATTCAATAGACCAATCTCTTTTGTTCAGGATATTCACAGAGCTAGTTAGAGGCTTAGTGCACCAAAACCCAGGTGTCCTGATTAGCATGAATAGGCTTGATCAAGGGGCTTTTAAGTTATAATGAACCTCCCTCTCCATGGAGGATTTTATAACAATCAGTCCAAAGATCTGGGGAAGAAGGAATAATCATGAAGTCTGAAAGAAAAGGAAATCCTAAATGTAAATAGCACTTTTCAGTAATCTCTGTATTCCCTCTCCTTGTCTCACAAATTCTCAGATCTCTATACATTCCACTGAGATTCTCTATTAAGAGCTTTTCCCTTTTGAGCAACACCTTTCAGGATTGCTGAAAAGATTTGAGAAGTGTTAGGGTATCTAGATTTCAATTAACTTTGCTCCTGACGGCTGTATAATGTTGTATAATTCTGTAAATGGTCACATAACTTGTCCCTTGCTTCTTGTTTGGTGAGTAAAAATACCAAGAGGAAAGATACAGGGGGGATTATGTGAGTTAAGATGGTATTCGATAAAGTAAGGAAGGTACATTTGTATTCTGAGAATAGTTGAATAAATCTGTAGCTGCTATAAAATAATTATTTTGAACCAAATCCAGGTAAAATAGTAATAGGAATATGTATTATAAATGCAGAAGTGGACATGAGGCTGAAGTCACAGATAAAGAACTGTTCTGTAGACCCTTATAGAGCTCTATCCATTAGGCTTCCCATCATTTGCAATCAGTGTTGCGATTACTATTAATAACAATTCTAAAGTCAGCTTTTTCTGGTACATAGGCTACTCCCTGAAAGTGAGTTAGGCACTTAGGGACGCCGCATTAATTCTTTCGTGCTATTATAATATCATTTTGCAATGCCTAAGGGCATTAAAGTAAATCCGAACATTCCAATGATAGCCAATTCCACAATCTATAATGATAATGGCAAAAATCCACGGCTGAGGAATCAGTCTCCTCAGGCCAGCCAAAGAGGATGGTGTGAGACACCTTGAGGAATGAAAAGAGAATCCAAGACTGAGGGAAAGATAGCAATTATCACCTGAACCTACAGTGGATAAAAGACTCATTGATGCCATTAAGAAAAAAGTACCAAAGCCCAGGAGCAGCTACTGACAGTGTCTAAACATAGATTAGGGTGTTCTAAAATGGTTTCCTGATCATCTTTTCAGAGGGGGCCCTAAATGTCTTCCTCAAATAGAATGTAACCTCTTGGAAAGTGGAAATTGTTTCCTTTTTTGGGGGGAGGAGTACAAGTATCCTACATGCCTAGCACAGCGCCAGCCCACAGTAGGAGTACAAAAAAAGGTTTACTGATTGACTGAACATGATCAAGCAAGAGCTTACTGGGTCTGGGACCCCTTTGAGAAACCCTCCAGTATTAAGGTGGCAGTCTGTTACATGAGATGTAGATTAGGTACAGCTCTCCTGTTCTGGGCAACTTGCCAATGGTGTCTTTCAGAGGCAAAGGATGGGCCTGCTGCTGAGAGCACATGGTGCTTTTCTATTGTCTGCCAGAGAGCCTCCAGCCTCAATCTGGAAGAAAATAAAATGGATGATCCTGAGAAGGAACTATGCCCACCAAAGATTTACAAATCCTCCTCCCTGAAGCCTGCAGACCAGAAAAAATTCCTGGCTCTATCTCAAAGCTGTGAAAACTATGAATGTAGTAGATTTAATAAAGAACCAGATTAGACAAAGGTTCCCAAAGTGTGGCAGTCTCAACTTCCAGAAGTTCTTTGGTCACCAGGAGAGAACTGGGGAGGTATGAGATGAGGGAGGAGGATTTCAGCCCCAGGACTTGAATATCATGATTTATGGTAAGTGGGCTATACATACACACACACATACACACACACACATGCATGTACATATACATATTTCAAACCTTACAAATTTATCAAGAAATGTGAGACCAGCCTTACAAACCAGCATTGGCGGGAATTAGCAGCCCATTGGATTAGACTGCTGACACTCTAAACTCTGTAAGAGGAGCTGAATACAGGAGAAATCTATAGGGTGGGGAGACACACATATTAAAAAAAAAAACCCCAGTACTCATAAATATTGACAGAAACATTTCTGTGCCCTACAGAGAAAAGCCCAGCTTAGTCACTTTGCTAACTGGACAGAGGCAGTGAAAATGTCTATGAGCTGAAGCAATGCAAAGGGACAGAAGTATAATACCATTTCCTTTGCTCAGGGCAGCTCTCAGACGCAGATAGATCCAATTTCTTTTTCTTGGAAGAGCTTTAAAAATTTTTATGATAGTTCTTAAACTTAATGAAAATTTTCAGCATGGGTAAAAGTTCCACTGCAAGGAGTCCAAATGGCTTTATTGTTGTTGTTACACCATAGATTAGGCAGTAATTGATATTCTTTTACTTTCCAACTCTTTGTCAAAGGTCCCAATAATTATACTCTTATTCTCCATGCCATCCCTACAAAACGCACACAGGAAAATAATACTTGGGCTCAGAAGCTCTCTAAGTACAAAGTTTATTTATATACACACACATCTACACACATATGTATGTATACATATATACGCATTTACCATATATGCACATATATTGTGCTGTAATATATTATAAATATGCTTATATTTATATATTATATTGTATAAATATATTTTAACATATTTATATTGTAGGCTTGCAAGAGAAAGAGTTAGAGGTGGATGGGGAGATAGGACTGAGAGTAGTCTTTGTGATCTGGTGAAGTTGCTATGAGAATGAGGCAACATTTTCCATGTCTAGAAATAATGAGATTCCATACTGGTTCACTCATTCTATTACTCAACAGTTAAGCTCCTACTACATGGAATAAATTGACTTACTCTTTTTGGGTATTGATCTATTAAAGCCCTTCTCTGATGCTTCATCATGGTGTGGGGATGCCTTTGAGTTCTCAGACTAAGTTAGCACAAGGACTTGTAAGTCCTACCTAGCTAGTGATGCTTCATGTACAACTTATTGGAAACGTGTCCGTTGTTTCAGAAGCAGGCTACCAAAGCAGAAGAGGCTCCTCACTAGAAGTACAGTCAATAGTTGATATTTTTTTAAAAAAATCTCAGCAACTCATTAAGATTTCTTTTAAAGTATACAGGGAGTAGTAAATGAATTAAAACAGGGATAACGCAGGAAAAAAAGACTCTGGTATCAAATGGGGGTAATGGAGGAGATTCTGAGCAGCTCTGTGAGGGTTCTTAAAGTTAAGTATTAGATTACCATTTACTAAATTATTATTTCAAAGTATTTTAAAAAATCAATGACCCCTAATAGCTGCTTTATACTATCCACTCAGCTGCAAGGTCACTTCTGGGGACTATAGTTCTGCCTTCTCTCTTGTCCATTTTGGCACCAGTGGAATACAATTTCTCTTCATTCTGTTCTTTCCTTAAAAAAAATCAACTTTCATGGGAAAGGGCCCCACATGTACAAAAATATTTATAGCAGCTCTTTTTGTGGTGGCCAAGAACTGGAAATCAAGGGGATGCCCATCAATTAGAGAATGGCTGAACAAGTTGTGGTATATAAATGTAATGGAATACTATTGTGCTATAAGAAATGATGAACAGGAAGACTTCAGAGAGGCCTGGAAAGACTTATATGAACTGATGCTGAATGAAAGGAGCAGAACCAGGAGAACTTTGTACACAGCAACAACCACAGTGTGTGAGGAATTTTTCTGGTAGACTCAGTCCTTCATAGCAATACGAGGACCTAAAAAATTCCCAGTGGTCTCTTGAGGCAAAATGCCTTCCACATCCAGAGAAAGAACTATGGAATTGGATCACAGAATGAAGCAGACCATTTTCTTCAGTATTATGTTTTGCTTTGTTTTATGGTTTCTCCCTCTCATTTTAATTCTTCTATGCAACATGACTAAGGTGAAAATGCATTTAATAGGAATGCATGTGTAGAACTTATAAAAGATTGCATGCATCTCGGGGAGGGAGGGGGAAGGAGGGGGAGAGAGGAGAAAAAAATCTAAAATATATGGAAGTGATTGTAGAACACTGAAAACAAATAAAATAAATTTTAAGAAATAAAAAAATCAACTTTCTTTTTTGTTATTATGAACTTGATAAACATCAGCAAGCACGATCATTTCCATATACAAAAGCCAGAAAAAGGATTGAATTTGAAACCAAAAATCTCTATTATGTACAACTTGGTTTTTGTTTGTCTTTCAGTACATAATAAATTCAAAATGGTAGTTCTAAAACTATCCTGTTTGGCTGTGTTGCCCTCTGAACTTCCTTCGATTCCCTTCTGTGCATTTTAAAAACGTTTCATTGACAGTCTTTTCTTTATTTTCTTATTGAGGAGACATCTGTATTACTATCAACCCTCTTCCCCTATCAACACCCTCCAAAAACTGAATAAACGAAAGGTCTCCTTTGTAACGAAAAAGCACAGTCAAACATAACCCACACATTGCCACATTCTTCACCTGAGATCCATCTTTTTTTCTTCTTTCACATACACTCCTCCTTCCCCTAATTCCAATTAAAACAGGTCACTTTCCTATTCTCAAGATTTACTCTTCCCAAGAAATGTACATAAAGTTGTTACAAAGACAGGCTGTCACCAAAAACAAGGCACAGAGAGGGGTCATAAGCATCCCCTTTCCCTCCCTATTACTTTCTTCTTGTTCAGTCTCCTAAATACAAATTTAGTCAAAACTTTTTTTTTCTCTTTGCAACTCAATGAAGTAGCCCACTTTCCCAGATGATACCCAAGAGCTACAGTAACGTTTAAATAAATTACCTCACAGCTGCCCTCACATCTGTGGAGGGCTTTTCTTTATGTAGGGTACAAGACTTGGAAGGAGAAGACCTGTGCTGGAATCTCAGCTCTGACTCTATGTATGGAATGATAGGGTAACTTCCTTAATCATTATCATTTTCCTCATTTGTAAAATAAGAACAATAAATAATACACTTACTCTTAACACTCTCAAAGATTTCTTGTGAAGAAAATACACTTCAAATCTAAACATGGTACATAACTGCAAATTATTTTTATCCTAACCTTAATCATCTTTCAAGATAAAGCTCAAGGCTAGCCCTCCCTTGTCTCCCCAGCACCTCAAATTCAAATCCCCTGCCCCCAAACTGAGCTCATTTTTCTACCCTTAAACCTTATTCTTCTGATTTCATTAATTCTGTTTACATCACCACCACTCATTTGATCTCCCATGTTACCAATCTTGGGGTTGACTCCTTTTCCTTCACTTCTTATATCTATTTAGTTACCATATCCTATTGATTCTCTCTGGGAAATATCTCTCACGACTGACAATATTTAATATTCTCTAAGTATGTTGTTGTTATTCAATTATATCTGCCTCCTTGTGACTCTTTGTGACCCTGTGGACCATACTGTTCATGGGATTTTCTTGGCAAAGATATTAGAATGGTTTTGACATTTCCTCCTCCAATAGATTAAGACAAATAGAAGCTAAGTGATGGATAGGTAGAGTTAGTCAATCAACAAGCATTTATTAAGCACCTACTGTATACCAGACAGGCACCACGCTAAACTCTGAAGATACAACGAAAAGCAAAAGACACAGTCCTTGCCTTCAATAGAGGAGACAACATGCAAATATGTACATATATGTATACATACATGTATTTATATATTGTTGTTCAGTCATTCAGTCATATCTGACTCTTCATGACCCCAGGGACCATAGTATACCAATGCTGTCCACGGAGTTTTCTTGGCAAAGACACTAGAGTGGTCTACCATGTCCCTCTCCAGTGAACTGAGGCAAACAGAGGCAAAGTTACCTGCCCGCAGCCACACAGCTAGCTGGTGTCTGAGACTAGACACGAAGTCAGGTCTTCCTGGCTCCAGGCCTGCCACTCTATCCACTGTGTCACCTAGACCTCATTCCTCACTGCTATCCCCCTAGCATATAGCTTCATGGCCACTCTTACGACAGCAGCCTCTTCCTACTGCCATTCTCTTCCTGCTCCAGACCACCCTTCATGCCACTGTCCGAAAATCTTCCTTACTCATAAATGGCTGTCTTTCTTTTTCTCCACCTGAGTAACATTTGAACTCCTCTGATTCTCCTTGAATATCTTTCACAACCTGGAAGTACTTTATTTTTCCATATTTATCTTATGTTACCTTCAAGCATATACTGGGTAAATTGAATAAATGAAAACTAATTTATTGTGTATAACATATGCCTAGAACTGTGCTAGGTTCTAGGGATAGAAACACACAATCAATGACTCCACATCCTCAAAAAGTTCAAAAGTTCTAATGGGGGGAATTGGCACATCAAGGAGAATGGGGGCAAAGGGAAGCTGTTTTAGAACTATTATGTTCTCATCCATGTGTCATGCTCTTAGAATGCTCTGCTTTTGTCCAAGTTGTTCCCTATGGCTGGAATGTCTTCAGAAATTTCTAGTTTTACTAGTTGAATTTCAAACCCATTCTTTAAAGTTCAACTCACAGGTCAACTCTTTCATGAAGCTTTCTTTGATTCCCTCCCAGTTGGTATGAGTCTTTCTCCTGTGATTCATATATTACTTTGCTTTATCCAATAGAATATGTTTCTCAATATAAATCCATTAGGATATAAACTTCCCAATTTGGAATTATGCAGCGTGACTAAAATGTCCATGTCCTTTGGCCCACTGCTAGGGATATAACCCAAGAAGATCGATGACAAAAAGAAGAGCCCCATAAAACCAAAACATTTATAGCGGCACTTTTTGTGGCACCAAAGAAGTGGAAATTCATTAGATACCTATTGTTTAGTGAACAGTTAAACATATTGTGGTACATAAGCTTACCCCGATATTACTGTGTTATAAAAAACATGAAACATGATGAATATTTCCACAAGAAACATGGAAAGATTTCTCTAAACTGATGGAAAGTGAAAATTGAAGTGAGCATCCTGACTCCAATAACATAAATGGAAAGATCATAACAATATATAATAAAAATAATTATTTTTACTGATAAATTATAATATGACCTAACTTGGCCTCAAAGAAGCAATATAACAAGACACCTCCCTTGATCTTTTGTGGAAGTGTAGGACCACGGGGTATGGGATAATCCAGTTGATGTCAAACTATTTAATATATTGTTTACTTTTGTAGAACTGGTTTTATTTTTTCTTCCTTTCTTCATATTATAAATGATATTGTAAAAGATAGCTCTCTGGGAATGGATGAGGGGAGAAATACAATAAAAATCCCATTATGTAGATAGGTCCTTGTAAGATATATACAGAGGAGAGAGAACATAATCTAGAGGGGAAGGTGCTGGCAGATGGGCGAGGGGCAGTAAAGTTCTCCTGTAGAAACTGAGATTTGAACTAAATCCTAAAGGAAAGTAGAGAGACTAAGAGGTAGAAGCAAGATAGAGTGAATTGTAGGCATGTGCAGACAGGGGAAAGGGAATGAGCATTTATTTATATACCTTTTATTATGCGCAAGGCATTGTGCTAAGCACTTTATTACAAATATATCATTCAATCTTCACAATTCTACAAAATAGGTAATATTATTATCTCCATTTTACAGCTGAGGAAACTGACACAAACAGAAGTTAAGTGACTTACTCAGAATCACAGTAGGTAAGCATCTGAGGCCAAATTTGAACTCAAATTTCTGACTCCAGACTTAGCACTATATACATCGTGCCACCAGCTGGCTCAACAGAAAGGAAAGGGAATAAGTATTTTATATGGCCCCTACTGTGTGCCAGGTACTATACTAAGCACTTTAAAAATATCTCATTTGATCAGCCAGAGCAAAGATATGGATATAAGAGAGGTAGTATCATGTGTGAGGAACTACCAATCCAGTGGTATAACAGCAGAGATGCAGAAGGGAATAAAGTACAGAAAGGCTGGAAGGTGAGAAAGTGGATAGGTTGAGAAGGACTTTAAATACAAAACTGAAAATTTTATATTTGATTCTAGAGCTATGAGGGGACCACAAGAGCTTACTGAGATGGGAGTGAGATGGTCAGAACAATATCTTGGGAAAAACCACTTTGGCACTTCGGCACCACTTTGAGTGGTGGATGGCTTAGAGAGACAAGACTAGAGTGCCTGTTGATTGATTAATTCATATATACATGAAACTCAAAGTCCATTATTTTGAAAGCATTTATTAAGCACCCAGAGTAGACTCTTGTCACAAACTACTTCATCTCTCTGGCCCTCTGATTCCTCTTCTGTAAAATGAGTTACTAGACTAGATGGAAGATGGACAAGATGAAAGCTTGAAATCCCTTCCTTCTAGGTTTAGGTCTCAGCTCTGAGGGGCACTGGAAAACTGGAGAAGCAATTTAGAAATCAGTTCCAAAGTTTCAAATCAATGATCCTATGAAGTTCCTTAGGTGTTAATTTTTGCTATCTCCTCTCCAGCTTCTTGTACTGATTTTTAGGAAATCCACTTCCCTCCTACCAGCAACAGGCCATGTAGACAATGTTCTAGAATGTGCCAAGTTAAGAGTAATTAAGAACAGAAGCAGAATAATCTGTTCCTTTTACCCATAAGAAAAATGTAAGGGCTAAAAGGAAGCTGGTAACAAAATCCTTCAACACTCAGTAAAAACATCTTTTTAGAAGTTCTTTACAGTACATACCTACTACGGACACTAGAGAAATGTTAACTATTAAGAATTAAACTAATAAAGAAGACTGCTATTTTAGCACAAATACATCTAAGAATGGGAGGAAATTGTTCAATTACTCTAAAATTAGGCATGTGGGATTCTAGTTGGTCATCAGAGTATAGCCTTATTTCCAGAATAAAAAAATCTTGAAACACACACACACACACATCATAAGTTGTGTGGACTTTCTATCAGTGACTGGGAGCTCTTTACACTCTTAGTTATATAACCCCAAAGCCTCCTACATATCTTCATGGCACCTGGAAGTGAGGACATACCACAGTCATGCTCTTATACTACGTTCATTGCACTGGATACCAATAGGAAAGATTCTCCATCTCAGTCATCTTTGGACTTTCTTAAGGGTGGGCTTAATACAAGGACTTCATTCAGTTTTCATACTGGAATAAAATACGGTACTCTTAAGTCAATGAAGAGTTAAGAAAAAGAGGTTTACTTTGACCTAAATAGCAAATATAAGCAATAAGGACACAATGGCACTTAGTTTCTCTGAATGTAGCCTCTCTCCTCCCCATGTAACCCTGATCAACAGAGAAGGTTATGGTGACCGGTGTGGTCTTCAGAAATCCACCAATTCTGAGGTACCCAAACTCTACTTGGGTGAGATTTTTTTACCATTTTAGAGGACCAGGAAGCTTCATTAAAGGAGAAAGGAGCAAATCATGCCCAAGGGTTAGCTTTCTTGTTTTTTATGGCAAACTACTTCAAATTCCAGGGAAATGAAGAAAGCCTGGAAATTAATGAACCACACGGGGGCAAGGTCCTAAGGAGCTCAATTCTACAATTTAACTAATGCTTTCAGGGCTTTTACTGGACAGTCCTGGCATAGTCACTACTAAAGGGAAAAGAAAAAGAAGAAAAAAAACACTACTCCTCTAAGAGGCACATTAAAAAGAAAATGTGGAGGGCAATATGCAGAAATCCTAGGCTTTTTCTCCCACTTCAGAAGGTCCAAAGGATTTTAAGGATCTGGTCTATGTGGTGAGTGATACCACAGCTCTGCAGTTCACAGTGGGTCTCTTAATGCAAGGTTCTATCAGTCATTCAATTTAGCCAGAGCCGCACCATGAATATCAAGGACACAGAATAGGCAATGACACCTCTAGGAGACTCAGGTTTTCTTCTGAGGTAAGGTCAGGATAACGACCAAGGGATAGCAGCAGACACATCAGGGCCACAGTAAAGAGGATGACAGGCTTGGTCCAGTCAGCAATTCTTCATGTGCATTAGGGTCATCTGTAGTAAAGTGGCTAAGAGCTCATAAACCTCTTGCTTGCAACTCATTCCAGGACTTGAAGTTGATACTGAGGTTTCCAAATACCATCATCACATAATTTCCCATCACCTTTCCTGGAAGCCACAAAAAGGGAATGATAAAAAAAATCTTTATCCCTTTAGAGGTTTTTGTGGAGTAGCAGCCCTCTTCATCTACAGAGGGCTAAATAAGGACTCTCTCTCATTCTCATCCAGTGACCAAGAATTACCATAAAGTCAGTTAAAGAAATCCCCTTTCTTTCAAGTAAATGCACATTTGCATAGTTATATAATGACAATTGCATTCCCCCAATGCTATTAGAAAACAAAGTGCTTCCCAACAACACAATCCCTTGATCTATCCAGCCTTTTCTCAAATTCCAGCCTTTCCAGAGGAAAGGAAGTCTGCCAGTTGAGGGAGATCTGAGCTACTTATCAGGGTATATGAAGCCTTCTGAGGGGGAAAGGATCTTAAGGAGAGGGCAACTGTGTGCTGGGAAAGGAATTAGGAAGGGCAGGAGATAACCTGGAACTGGAACTATAGTCCTTTCTTATCAAGTAAATCTTCATTTGGAGAATGGATCCCAGAAACTATTAGACTGGAAAACCCTTCTCCTCATCCTTTCCAAGCTTTGGCACGGCTGCTGGGAGGTTGGATACCAGACTTGGGCAATGAGATATATAACAATGCAGCTGTGGGTTAGCAGAGACAAATCTCTTGCCCTGAGATGGGAGAGTGCCATTTGGTCATCTGGGGACAGATTGAGGACCCCTTGGGTTAAGTGGGTGCTCCAACTGCACAAAGAGTTCAGTTGGGTAGGAATAGCCTCCTTGTTCTTAGTTGGGAGGATCATATGGTTATATGTCCAAACAACATGGCATTTCTACCCCAAAATCCAAATTGGCAACAGACCCATTTCACAACCTCTGCTACTTTTGAAATGGCTACAATCAGTTTGTTTATCATATGATGTCCTTCATGGGTGCTAACATGCCCTACAAACAACGGTATATAGGGGCAGGTATTGACAAATTCCATCAATGGTTCTGACCCCAAAAGGGAGCCTTAATCATCTAATCATCTGCTCTCCAGGCCTTAGAACACTTGATAAGATCAATGACCAATGCCCAAGAATTAATGAAGATCTCTTCTCCTTTCCTCAAGCCTCTTTCACATGCCAGTCATGAAGCCTGAAAGTTTAGTCAATTGAAAGAACTTACCAAAATTCCCATTCATTAAGGTATCCCCTGTTACAGTGACTACTTGCACATATTTCCACCTCCTCCCATTCAAATCTCAGCTAAAATCCCATCTTCTATGAGAAGCCTTTCATGACTCCCTTTAATTCTAGTGCCTTCCCTTTACTGAGTATTCCTAAATGATTCTGCATATATCCTGTTTGTACATAGTTGTTTTCATGCTCTCTCTCCTTCAGAACGTGAGATCCTAGAGAACAGGGACGTTGTTTTGCATTTTTTTTTTTGTATCTTCTTCACTTAACATAGTACCTGACACACAGTAGGCTTCATAAATGCCAACTTGACTGCCAAAGTCCAAGTTGCATATGCCTCTCTTGTACTAGATGGTGTCATTGGTAAGCCAGGCCAAATGCCATTCCTCAGCAGTCAGGTGGGGGCCCACTGGACCAGTAGACGACCTCATGTCTGTGCATGCTGTTTCCTCCCAAGAAAGTCAAAGTTCCCTGAAGGCAGAGACTGTTTTAATTTTTCTCTGTATCCTTAGTATTTAGCACCCTGCCTAGCACATATTAGACACTTAAAAAATGTTTCTTGAATTAAAAGGGAAATATATTGTCCCGATGCCTCACAAAGTAAGGAAATGAAATTTCAAATTATAATTGCATTGGTCCAAATTTTCCAGCAGAAGCTTATGAGACATTCAATTCAGTTCAATTTAACAAACATTTACTAAATGCCCATGATTGTGCTATGGGGAATACAAGGAAGAATGCCACAGTCTTTGACTTCAAGAGACTCAAAATTTGGTAGTGGATATGCATGTATAGAATTAACTATAGTACAAGTAAAATATAAGTAGAAATGTCCAAATAAAAAAACCCTCTAAGAAATTCCAGGAAGAAATCATCAGGGCATCACTCTTACTCTTCTAAGTCATAGGATTCCTTTAGAAGAGATATGAGGCAGCTAGGTGGCACGGTGGACAGACTTCAGTGTTTGGAGTCAAGAAGAGTCATCTTCCTGAGTTCAAATTTGGCTTCAGACAGTTACTAACTGTGTGACCCTGGGCAAGTCACTTAACTCTGATTGCCTCAGTTTCTCATCAGTAAAACGAGCTGGAGAAGGAAACCGCAAGGCCCTCCAATATGTTCTCAAAGAAAACCCACAATGTGGTCTTGAAGAGTCAGAAACCACTGAACAACAACCAACAGCAAAAACGAGATATATCTGATCTCTCCAATTAGATATTTTCATAGAAGTCTAACACTCATGATTCTAGAAATGATTAGGAGCTATTTAATTTTGCTAGATAGTGCCAGTGTTCTTGAGGGGTTTATGCTATGATGTTAAAATTTGCTAATGCTTATGCTGTAGAGAGGGTTGGAAGATATACGTGCTTTAACCATCTAAAAATAACCATTAGTGATCAGGTAGGCTATGACAATAAGCATAAAATATAAACAACGTGCCTTGATATGAAAGATTTTTCCAGTTATCCTTTACAATTGATTATGAGACCTCATCTCCCTTCCTCGGCCACCCTCCCCCATAGTCTGTCATTGGTCCTGATACGTTTACTTTGGTTTATTATGAAGCCTTACACTTGAAATTGGAGAAGCTGGAAGGTCTAATGGAGAAAGAGTCTTTTCAAGAGACACACTGGCTGTGTGACCCTGGACAACTCACTTAACCTCTCTATGCCCCAGGCAATTCTCTAAAACTATAATTTGTATGGCAATTTGCATGCCAATCCACACTGACAGAGGGAATTTCAGGAGTTTCATCATCCAGGGCTCCCTATACCAATGTCATCACAGTCCACCTTTTTATTAAAGAGTTAAATTGAAAGCAATCTCAATTTTCTTAACATTTTGAAAACTGAGGGAGTTTCTCCTTTTAAAATCACCCCTCCCACCTTCCCCTAATAAATAAAGGAACAGCCTCTAGTCTTCCCCCACCCCTATTCCCCCAACCAATAATCTCCCAGGATTACCAAACACAAGTGTCAACTAGCCTGGTAAGTGATTTCCTGGTACTTAGAACGCCTCAGTGCCTATAGAGGCATACTCGGGCATGTTTAGAGTGAGCATAGTTTCAACTATAGGAAGGTCATTTAAGAATAACAGGCTAGGCCAGTCTGGTTACTTACTGTAGTTGGATCAATCACACCCCAGAAAAAAAAAAAACAAACCTAAGACATGCCAAAGCTCAAAGGAGACTGTTTTATGCATTTCAGTCTCATGCAAAAGTTCTGAATTTCTGTACTGGAGAAGGTGAACATTTGGTCCAAAGTCAAAAGACATATTTCTCACTTTGAAACTACAATCACAAAAGTTTACCCTCAAAAAAAATTCTTGAAAACTCTAAAACAGCAAAAGTAAATTCTAACAGGCCTTTATATCATTTGCCTGGCGGGTACATCCTTTCGGTTTAGCACTAAGTTAAATAATTATCCCTAAGGCTATAATCAATCTTCAAGCATTTATTAAGTGCCTATGATGGGCGGGGCTTATGAAATAGTAGATACATATAAGAAAAATCTTGATTTCAATTCTTAGAAAGGTTCCTGGCACATGATAGGTGCTCAAATCCGTGTTTCTGTTGATGACTTAATTTGCTGGATCCTATTTTAACATTGTCCTTGCTGTTTTTAGGCACTAGGTGGCACAGTGGACAGAGGTGCTGGACCTGGGAGTTCAAATCTGTCCCTCAGTAATTTACTGGCTGTGTGACACTGGGTAAATAATTTAATCTTCTGTGCTTCCATTTCCTCATCACTAAAAGTAATACTTGCATACTCTTCTCAGGGCTTTTGTGAAGATAAAAATAGGATAGTATTTGCAAAATACTTTGCAAACCTTATATTTGTTATTGTTCAGTTGTTTCAGTCATGTCCAACTCTCCGTGACTATATTTGGGGTTTTCTTGGCAAAGATACTGCAGTGATTTGTCATTTTCTTCTCTAGTTCATTTTACAGATGAGAAACTGAGGCAAACAGGTTTAAATGACTTGCCCAGGGTGGTCACAGTTATTAAGTGTCTGAGGTTGGATTTGAACACAGGGAGATGAATCTTCCTGATTTCAGGCCCTGCACTCTATCCACTGTGCCACCTAGCTGTCTTAAACTTTATATAAATGCTAGTTAATATTAGCTACTAGAGAAGGCCAAGGAACTTGGCATGGAATTCGCAAAGGTTAAGTAATTTGCCAGGGTTACACAACTGGTAACTATCAGAGATAATATTTGAACCCAGGTCTTCCTGAATCCAAGCTCAGCCTCTATCCATTATTCTATGCTATTGATACAATAAATACAAACGTCATTATAATAACTACTCAAATTCCCCCTGAGGTTTACAAAGCACTTCCTTCTCAATCTTGCAAAGTTACTGTTGGGACTGGAAGCTCAATTCCGTGTGGACAGTCTCGGGTGGGTAAAAGTGGGACTTCTAAATCTTAGAGTCTTACGAGGCCCTCCATGAACAGCGGGGGTTCGAGAAGGTCAGACCGAGCTAGCTCGGCTAGCTCGGGTATTTCCGCCTCTCCCCCGGAGATACCTGATGGGTGGAGTCTCCCTGCCCTCGAGGTCGTCCCGGATTGGAGCACACCTAGTTACCTAACAGCACGGTATTGAGATGCAAACTGTGTGGCTGAAGATTAAGTAGGAATGAGGAAGCCTAAAAGCGCGCTTAGCACGTGTGGAGCCAAAGAGAAAAGTAAGTTACCAACTTAGTCTAGGTATTCGCCCCACATTTTGTAGATGATGAAATTTATGGCTCCAAGCTGTCAAGATATTAGGAGACTTCCTGTTTTCCAGAGCTAAGGCCCAGCAAGCAAGCTGTGCCCTGAGCTTGGCATAACAACAGTCCTTTGAGCTCACCCTCCGAATGATCTCAGCAAAATCCCAGAATTGTTTCATATAATTTTATTGTATTCTTTTGACCAGCACCAGGTGTTCTCTGAGCTTGGAGAAGCCCCTGCTGTATCCATGCTCTAATCACAATTAGAACATGAAGCCCTGCTAGGAATCAAACTTGTCACATTATTGCCATTATCCCTCACCATCAACTCTACAGCTCACTGTGCTGCCATTGGTCCTCTGGGTGGGGTCCGGGCACGTGTCTGCATCCCTCCTTGCTTATGAGCCCTTTCCCTCAGTTTGAAATTAAACTTCTGTTTGATTTCTGACTCTCCTGTGTCTAGCCTGCTCTGTTCCACTTGGGCCATTCATAGGTGAGAGGCTGGTCCACTCTGGTTGACAGAGTCAATACATTTTAGAGTTTGAAGGAATCCCAGCAGCTGTCTAGTTCAAATCTAACCCCAAAAGGAGTCCCTGTTATAACACCCAACAAATTGCTTGAAGACTGTGAGTAAGGGAGAACCTAGGCCCTCCTAAGGCTACAACACGTTGAAACAGCTACTTCTATGGTAGTTCTCTTAGCAAGTTGGTCCTGACATCAGTTAGTCAATCCTTTACTAAACATTTGTTAAGCATGCTTCGCAATTTACTTAACCCTGTCTGCTTCGATTTTTTCATCTGTAAAATGGAGCTGGAGAAGGAAATAGCAAACCACTGCAGTATCTCTGCCAAGAAAACCCCAAATGGGGTCATGAAGAGTCAGGATGAAACTGAAAAATGACTGAACACAACATGCCAGGCACTGTGCTAAGTGGTGGGCTTACATCAAGTCTACATTTGCCACTTTTCAACTTTTACCCATTACCTTTTTGCTCCTTGGTGCCAGTTAGATTAAATCTAACCCCCTCCTCCCCTACAGGTCGGTGGGAAGAACATTACACTTGGAGAAACAGGAGCAAAATTCAAATCCTGAATGTCATTTACCATGTGAACTTGGATAAAGCACTCTATCTCCCTGGCTCTCAGTTTCCTCATCTGTAAAATGAAGGAGTTGGACTAAATGACCTCTAAGCTTCTTTCCAGGTCTAGGTCTATGAGCCTATGAAATACTTGAACACAGAGAGGTTGAGACCTATCTATGGTTACACAGCTGATTAGCAGGATTTAAATTCAGGTCACCAGACTCCAAGTCCAGTACTTTCCAGATTTTCAGATTCCAGGTGTTGCCTTTTTTCCCACCACACTATGATGTCTGGTGCCAAAACCATTCTTTTACTAAAGAAAGGAATGGCTAGGAATAATTTGCATACATAATTATATATTTCTAGAAGCATTTTCAAATACAATTGATCAATTGCCCAGGAATGAAGAGAATGCATACTTCAGTGAGAATAAATCCCTTTAATATATTAACTTAGGAGAAACTCATCTGCCAACAATCATGTGAACTAGTTTCACAAAACAGAGACCATTTCTATTGACAGGAAGATGATTCCACCAAACAAAATCAGAAAAGACCAGCTAGTCATCATAACTTCTTTAAAAAAAAATCTTACAAATGGATACACTTCCTATTTAGTTCCTAAACCTCTCTGAACCCACAATGTTCATGACTCTAAGTGTTGAGGTCAAACTCTGCCAAAAGGCTACTTAGGTCTGGTTAGGAGTCATTAAAATAGGTCCTTCCAGGATACACGTCTGCATGGTCCAAAAGCAGAGCAAGTATTTTAAGCATCTTTTAACAAAGAAGTTAGCTGGCTTTTGTTGTTTACTTTGTGATGCAATGTGAACATTTTCTGTTTAATATCTTGAAGAATCCAAGATGCTTCCTTACTTCCGTGTTGCCCTTTTGGAGTAAGAACGTTAGTGAGTTATTTTTGATTTAATGAGAAAAAGGAAAACTAATGTAGGCAGCTGTTCTTTCTTTGATCTATATTCATGCTGCCTCCAATCTCTTTTGATATCCAGCAAGCAGACGCAACATGATGTGGGCATCGAGTTATTTCTGTTTTGCTCTATCTCATTTTCGCACTTTGTCACAGGGTCTTAGACAAAAGGAAAACACACTGTTAGATATTACTTCTTTCTAATGCTCTATTTAATATAAAGTGCGTCATGGGAGTGGAACACCAAATTGTAGCTTGCATACTAAACATACAGTACAAATGAAACAGTGCTATAAAGGGTTGGATTAAAGATATTTAGAGGTTTGAGGTAGGATGGGAAGTTTCTATGTACTAAAAAGAAAGACATAAAACTTACTGTACTGTTAGAACTGAATGACAAGTCTTCAGAATGTCTATGAATGCCACACATGGCATTCAGGGAATAACAGGGTTTCAACTTTTAATATTTCCTCCCCTCCTGCCTCCTTCCCGCCCAACACTTTCCTTTGGCACTTAATATTGCTTTACAATCCCAGCAATGAACCTGCCTTAAAAACTCATGTCCAAGGGAAGAAATGAAACAGGGTTACACTTAGGTACTTGAACAAAACCAAGGCATGGGCCAAAAAAGTGGAACTAATTACATGAATTTGCTGAATCTTGGATTTCATTTTCTAAAAAATGAACTTCAATGTGCTGCCTTTTTGTCATTTTTAAAGAAACAAAAACAATCAATAATTTAATCAGTTAGTTCAAAATAGAACCACATCTATGTATGTTCTATTACTAAACTAGGTAAACCATCAAGACATTCTATGAACTGAACTACTAATTATTTTGCTTTGAAATTTAAATTTAAAAAAATAACATCTAAACTTAAAAAATCCTAAAAATACATTCTCATATACATAGTACAATAGAAAAGGAGGATTACATGTGAAACTACAAATCTCTATTAACTACAGTTTGATTTTAAAGATACATAATAATAAGAAACATTTATATGTGTGCCTGGCACTGTGCTAAGCACTTTACAAATATTGTCTCGTTTGAGTCCCACAACCATCCTGGGAAGTAGGCTTTATTATTACTTTATCCATACTTTACAGATGAGGAAGCTGAAATAAACAAGAGTGAAGTGACTTGTCCAAGGTCATATAGCTAGTAAGTGTCTATGACTAGGTTTGAACTCAGGTCTTCTTGAGTACAGGGCTGGTGTTCTATCCACTGTGCTACCTGAATTTAATTTATAACTTTCAAAGTTGTATGGCTTACCAGTGACTCTTTGTGGCTTTCCTTCTAATCTTTTCTGCACATTTAAAAAATCCTTTAACAATTTTCTTTTCTTTCTAATTTGCTTTGAATACCTGCTTATTACAATAACGTCTTTGTCATAGTCCTAGGAATAAGCCCATTTGGACCAGGTCCAAAGTAAACTCTTCCTATATGAAATCTAGTAATTTTAAGAACACTATGACTTCTTTCAAAAAGGCTATTTAAGGAGAAGATTATGTCACATGCTCAGCAGAGGTTTGTCTAAAAACAATTACATCTCATAGTTTAGGCTGCTCCCTGACACAAAATATCATTTTTTAAACATCAATATATTTCTGATGATGCTCTCTGTAAAGCATCTCTAAGGAATTAAAGTAGCAGTGACTCAAAGGGGAATGGAGAGACCCATGGCGGCACAAGCAGTTGATGACATGTTACTAACAAGGATTTACGCAAAGAAGTGACATAGAGTATGAGCTCCCCTACACACTCTATGGGGGAGCACCATGGCGTAGTGGAAAGAACACTGGATTTGGAGACAGAACCTGGGTTCCTATCAAGGATCTAGCATCTGTTAACTGTGTGACCTTGGAAAAATCACTTCTCTGCATTTCAGATTCCTCATCTGAAATATGAGGAATTTGGACTAAATGATCTATATGGTCCCTTCCAGCTCTAACGCTAGGAACCTATGAATGACCAGAAAAGAATGCAGATCTATCATGAACTAGTGGCGGATACCAGATGGATCAGCCAAATGCCGCACTTTTGTTGTTGTTCTGTAGATTCAGTGGTATCTGACTCTTTATGACCCCATTTGAGGTTTCCTTGGCAAAGATAATGGAAGGCTTTGCCATTTTTTTCTCCACTTCTATACTAGTATCCACAAAATATTAAAGGACCTAGAAAGATATTGAACATATTGAAAAAAAAATCTTCTGCAGAGATGTATAAGAGAATATGAACACGAATCACATGGGATGAGAAGGCACAGGTGGACTACAATATCAACAGAGTTCTTACAAATTGATTTCCTTACAATATGCCTTAGAAAAAGGTCAATTTACTTCTCTCTTTGAAATAATAACAATATATTGAATGTATTATTATACTCATAGTTTATATTTGATTCCCAGATGATTTAGGAATTGGATTGTACCAATGATTTTATTGGTATAAGAAGGTGTTATCCAGAGTGGAATATGGAAGCCTTTGGAGGAGGGTAGTAACCTACGAGGCCTGAAATCAACCAATTGGAGGGTAGGAAGATAGGGCAGCTAGGTAATGCAATGGATAGAGTCCTGGGCCTAGAGTCAGGAGAATTCATCTTCCGGAATTCAAATCTGGCCTCAGACACTTACTAGCTGTGTGACCCTGGGCAAGTCACTTAACTGTGTTTGCCTTGGTTTCCTCATCTGACAAGTGAACTGGAGAAGGAAATGGCAAATCACTCCAGTATCTTTGCTGAGAAAATGCCAAATGGGGTCATGCAGGGTCAGACACCATGGAAAAACTAAGCAACAATAAAGATAGATCTCCTGTCATCTTCAATGAAGGTAGCCAATAGTAGTATTTATCTAAACACAAACCACACCCAACCTAATACTCCAACACTTCCCACTTTATCCCTTCCCCCAGCTGTGTATCTTCCCAAATTCCTCCCTTCTCAGTTGTGTAAGCGTCTCTTAGGGTAATTACAACCTAACCATGGCAGCTGCCAAAGTAATTTTCCTAAAGTGCAGGTCGGATCTTATCACTCTGCTGCTCAATAAAAGCCAGTGACTCCCTCCTGATTCTAGGATCAAATACTATTTCATCTTTATCTCATCCTTTTATGCTTTTACTTTTGTGTGTTTTTAAATATGTAGACTTATTAGTTTAGTTTTGCATGAATACAATTTATAAGTAAGTAAATATTGAGGGTGTGCTCAAATTTATTTCTTTTCCCCAAGGGAGAGTAGACAATCAGAAATATTTAGAGACCAAAGATAGAAGGGAAATATCAATGAAGAAACTCTACCAATACAGATTGACCTCTGCTCTGAGATTTCTAGTCATAGTTACATGAGGCATAGAATGGTTAAGTGAATTGCTCAGGGTCACAGAGCAGGGGGTATCAGAGGATTTGAACTTGGGTTTTCATGATTCTAAGGCTCTCTGTCTTCTACGCCAGCCTACTTTAGACCTTAACATAACCCAATCATCTGATCTCTGACTTTTCCATTTTATTGTACTTCTTTGAGTCATGTTAGTGCTAATTAAAACCTCTTCTCAAAGTTCAGCTGGCCAAAGGAAAAAAATTCAAAAGCATTGTGAGAGGAAACATGGTGTGTAGTGAAAAGAATACCAGTCTTGAAGTTAGGAACCCCGGCTTCTAATTCTAGATTATTATTGGTGGAGGAAACTAAAACTGTTTATTTGAGTGAAGTTTGAGGATTATTTTTGTTCATGAAACCGAGGTAATCCATTATCATGGAAGATAAGACCTGATTGTTTTTCAGAATGCCAAAGTATATTCTAAGCCAGCCTACTTTCAATTACGAAACACAAATTCTAAATATTAAAATACCAACTTCTTATAACAGAGGTAAAGGCTGAACCTGAAATTTCACAGGGGACTCTAGGATGAAGCAAATCCTTCTATCTAGACTGACGTTTATGGTCTTAGAGAATTTCCTGGGGCATTGATCAGTTAAATGAACTGGCCTGAGTCCTCTAGCCAATATGTGTCAGAAACAGGATTTGAACCCAGGTCTTCCTGACTCCTAGGTCAGCTCTTTATTTAAGACACCAAGTAGCCCTTTTTCTTAATAATAACGGTGGTAATTGGTTCTTTTAGAATACTGGAATATAAGATTATTCTCCATACAACAATGCAGCACAATAAAGTGAAAGGATCTCTGGATTTAGATTCAGAGGACCTAGGTTCAGATCTCTGGTTCCACCAACTTATTAGGGTTGCCCTGTATGATCCTGGACAAGTCACTTAAGCTCTTTGGGTCTCAGTTTCCCCATCTGTAAAAATGATGGGGTTGGACTAGATAATCTCTAAAGTCCCTCCCTGCTTCAACTCTGATCACTCATATATAAAGCAAGGACATCTCTGACTTCATTCAAAGGTATTTAGTTCATATAAAAAGAGAAGTGAGGAGGGCAGGGGGGAAGAAACTCTTAGAAGTTGTTTCCCCAATAGGCCCAAGGATCATTGTTGTATGCCTCCAAAGTATTTTGCGGGCAATTTTTCATACGTGTTCAGATGTACAGTTTAGACAATGACCAAACATGTATGTAGATTAAGTCATCTCTAATGAAATGCATATTTGTATACATGTATATCTGGCATTTAAAAATTTTTACAACCTGACTCCAAAGTACCTTTACAGACTTATTACATAATACTCCCCTTCATGTATTATATGGTCTAGCCAAACTGGCTTTTTGCTGTTCCTCATAGATGACAATCTATCTCCTGGCTTTGTGCCCCACATGAGTTGTCCACCATGACTGGAATGTACTCTGTCCTTTCCTTCCCTCCTAGAATCCTTAGTTTCCTTCATAACTCCATCCCAAATGCGCTCTGAAGCAACAAGGTCTTTTCTTATCCCACCTTGTTGCAAGTGATGCCCTCTAAATTACTTTATGTTTCTTTTGTATAGATCTCATGCAGACTTATATGTATACATGTTATCTTTCCTGATAGAATTTAAGCTCTTTGAGGGCAAGGATATTTTTTTTTTATTCTCAGCTCCTGGCACAGCGCTGGCACATAGTAGGTGTTCAATAAATATTATTGCTTAGTTATTTTTCAGTCATATCTGAAACTTTATAACCCCTCTTAGAGTTTTCTTGGCAGAGATACTGAAGTGGTGTGCCAGCTCCTTCTCCAGTTCATTTGACAGATGAGGAAACTGAAGCCAACAGGATTAAGTGACTTGCCCAGGATCACACAGCTAGTAAGTGTCTGAGGTCAGATTTGAAGTCAGAAAGATTAGTTTTCCTGACTCCCAGTCGGGTGCTCTGCCCACTGTGCCACCTAGCTTATTAATTAAATGGATTAGGATAAGTTTCATGTAGGATGTAGCACTTAAGCTTTGAAGAAGACTAGGGATTCTAGGAAGTAAGTAATGAGAAAGTGTATTCCAAGCCTGGGGGATAACTTGTGAGAAAGCATGAAGACAATAGATGGAAAGTCACATATGAGGATAAACAAATAGGCCAGTTTGATAGAATACTGCTTAATAAGCCTGGGAAGGTAAGCCAGAGCCAGTTTCCTAGAACTTTGCAAATGCCAGTTTCCTCATGTAGAAATGGAGATGGTAATACCTGTACTACATATTACTCTGACATTCTTTTGGGTTGAAAAGAATTTTTTTTTGGCCATGGCAACCCATGAAACAAAGAAAAATGTAAAAGTACTTTAACATCAAAAGTATAATGTAAATGCAAATTATTATAATAATGATGGAAGAGGGGAACACGGAAAAAATGGCTGGAATATAATAATTAATGTGGTTAAATTCAGCAATGACAGTGCTTTGCTTGTAATAGGTATTTCATAAATGTTTGCTGAACTGAATTGAATCTAGCCTAGTACAAGAATATGTAATTAGAAATAATAATATAAAATTAAATTAATTAATATTGGTTTAACCTGAATATATGAAAATGCTTTTGGAAATTTTTATTGGATTAGGAACTATAATGCCTTCTTAAAGGAGAAGTGAAATAATAATAGCTTGCATTTTTGTTTATTGTAACATTGTAGAATGTTAAAAGCACATTCAAATAGTAAGTCATACCTTCATATATCTCATTTGATCCCCCACAACAAATCCTCCAAAGTGGATTATAATTTCATGGATAAGGAAACTAAAGCCCAGAAAAACTGAAAGACACCACAAGGTTATACAATAAATTCATAAGTCTTCTGATTACAGTCCAGTGCTTTTTCTACTACATTATACTATAATTTTCACCTTTAGAACTGGGAGGACTTTGAGAAGTCATATATTTGGTTCTTTATGATGACCATTACATTTTTAAAAACATTAGACTTCTTGTTGTGTTCACCCAACAAGACCAGGCCTTAACTACCATATTGGTCTGAATGTAGTTCTCCCTCTTCCAATCCCCCAAAGCTAACTTATATAAACTCTAAGTAAGGCCTGTAATCAATGTTGTTGCTGCTTTCCATGTAGATATATATTTTTTTTCTTTCAAAAATATATTCTATCCTGGGCTCCATCGTCTTGACTGCCTCCCTTGCCCCACAATTTCAGGGAGCCCCAGGCACGCTTTACTTCATTTCTTCCTCTCTGCCATCTGCTTCATAGCCTAACCTGGCTACCTATGCTGATGACAACATATTTGTCCATGCACTTCCAATTAGGAATCATGATCAAATCAACTCTGGAAAAAAGTATATTAATCGAATCCCCCATAGTCTCACTCACCCTGTCTTGTAACTTTTCTGACCACAAGGGCATCTTCCCTTGACACAGCTGTTGTATGTGTGTTATCTCCCGCTTAGTAGAATGTTAGCTCCTTGAGAACAGGGACTGTCTTTGCTTTTGTATGTTAATACCAGTATTATCCTGAAGGACCATTCTGAGCCAGTGCTGTGCTGCCTACCTGTGGGAGAACTGACACTTGATTTGACTGAGAGAACGCTACACTTTATAGCAGTATGAATAAGTACTTCTTGAGAGAAGTTAAGAGACTTGGGTCTCAGACTTAGGAATAGCAGACAGAGGATCTCCCTAAAACTGCAAACATACAAGGAGCCAGCCCTCAACATGTATTCTTGATTCCCAAGGCTTGAAACACTAGAGACTAGTAAGAGTGGAATCCCCTTGGTAAGATCATTCCCTCTCTTCTTGGTTGAGTCGAGGTCCTATTTTGCTCCCAAAGAGCTTCTTGACTGTTGGGTATTTTTTGGTCTATTCTAATTTGAATAGCTTCCCTAATATCTGTTTTTTTGCTTACTCTGATAAAGAGATATCAACTCAGTATTTGTGATGGTCTTTTGTGTAATCAGCATTTGGCGTGAGAAAGCTAAGCTCACAATAGTGAACCAAGTGTTATCCTATGCTTGAGAGTAATTAAGGAATGTGACATTTATCCCAGGCCACAAAGCATTATGCCTCTAGATTACCAATATTTGAGATGTGGTAAATAGATATTATTCTAGCTCAATATCCCTTTTGCAGATAGGCAAGGAAATAAGCAAGTGCTCAGTCATAACCTCCTTCCTGTTCCCCACAAAGAGAGAAATTGTAGTCTCCTTTGAAGAGAGGTAGACAAGGTCTCAGATTAGATATCTGCCACTGCCACATTTGAACCAAACAAGCCATCATGTTAGCCCAAATCACAGATGCATTTTACATGTATTTGTATCCCAAGTGCTTAGCATGATGTTTGGAACATAGCAAATATTTAACAAGTGTTTTTTTTTTTTTTTTACCATTCAGCTTTCATTCATATTTTAATGGCATATGAAGACATTCCATTTTTGATCTTTATATTTTTTCCTATGCCTGACAGAATTCTTTACACATTAGATGATGGTTATTGAATGAATAAATAAATGAATGAGCATATTCAGATCTAGTCATTTTGCCATAGGTTAAGAAGTCAACAGGTTGGAAAGATGTCATACGGGTATGATTTCCTTTGCAATAGCCTCACTTCTAAATGTAACACCTTCAAATAAATTGAAACTCCAAGGCATATCCTAAAAACTTATCATTCAGCTCAAGGGCCATCTGGACAGCATCTGTCTTCTCTGGATAGGTCTCTATCCTGCTTGGTACCCAGACCCCAAGGAACTGTAATTAGTCTAGGCCATAGGGGTAAGCTAGAGTCATCTAACATAGCATGATATGATCAACAGTTCTTTCAAGATGCAATGGATACCAAAGACCAAACTCTATCCATTTTGACTGTGACCATAGTCACAGAACCTCAGAATCAGAGGGCTCCTCAGAGGTCACCCATTCTAATCTGTTCCTGTACGGTCATCTACTTATAGCTTCCTTAACAAGATGCCATTTATTGTTCCCTCAAAGTATAATGGATAGAATACTGAGCCTGGAGTCAAGAAGACTAATCTTCCTGAGTTCAAATCCAGCCTCAGACACTTACTAGCTTTGTGACCCTGGGCAATTCACTTAACCCTGTTTGCTCCAGTTTCCTCATCTGCATAACGAACTGGAGAAGGAAATGGCAAACTACTCCAGTATCTCTGCCAAGAAAACCCCAAATGGTGTCATGAAGAGTCAGACCCAACTGAAAAATGATTAAGCAACAACAACAAAGGATTCAAGTGTTAAGAAAACCACTTTCCCAAGGCATTCCCATTACACTTTTGAATAGTTCTTATTGTTAGAAAGTTTTCCCTCACATTGAGATTAATCTGCTCCATGTACCTTCTACCTATTGGGGAATCAAAATGAAAATATTTAGGTGTTCCAAAGGAGGTGCTAAATGACCATACTTTGACCCCGTTTGTCTTTAAGCCAAAGCACACTATTGGCTTTACTCAGATTTTATTAGAGACCGTAGAAAACACCAACAGTACCAGATAGGTGAGGCAGGTATGTATTATTCCTGTGTTGGAAAGGAAACTATAGATCAGAGATATTCTCAGTGAATTGCCCAAGAGGACATAGCTGTTAAGTGGCAGAACCAAAGTGAGAGACCAGGTCTTCTTGGTACTGGTCCTCTATTATTTATAGTGGGTCACACTGTCTCATCTAACTATCTATTATTACTATAATAATAACTTCTCAGGAAAAGAAAATATGAAGAGAACAGATAGATGTTCTCAGAGCGCATGACAACCAGGTTAAAAATTTACCCCAATTCTTCTGGAACAAGGAGATGCCATTTCATAGAACAATAAGAAAGGCTCATAATAGGTACATGCAGGGGTACGAAGGCAAATGTTTAACAACCAGCTTTCTGAAGGGGGGAATGTCCTCATAACACATTTTTAAGTTTAATTTGGATTATTATTTTCTCTGTCACTTTCTTAAGACAAGACAACAAAAAACGTCAAACCTAGATTCGTATTCCAAGACATAAATGCTAACATTGACAATGCAATAATTGGTTCTCTTGGGCCAGTTGGAGCTGACTCCAGCATACCCCTGAGCATATTTCATTGTTACTGAGTGAATCCTGCAAATGATATTGGATTATTTCTTGATGGAGCCTATGAAGTGGTTAAAGTTCTAGAGTGCAACTAAAATCATGTTGATTCCCATGGTCAGCATCTCTATTGAACCCAACAAACCATTGATAAAGGATCACTAAACAAATAGGTGAGTCCTGCAGATCTGTATACACACATATGGAGAAGTTTATGACAGCGATACAAGACCGCTACCAGAAATCACAGAAAGGTCATCCTTAAAGAACTCAGACTTATCGATCTATGCTGATTTTGCAAGAAAATAGTAGAGACAATGCCACTTACCACTACAGGCAGCAAAAATCTAGCACCTACGGAATACCTAGAAAGACACAATCAGGTAGCCAGAAGCAAGCATCAGGAACTCCCTCTCCTTTATTAACTCACAAACAGCAAATGCCAATAACTATAAAGACCAGAGCCCAAATATCCTTAAGATTTCAACAAATGATACTGGAACCACAGAATTATTGCAGTCACAACTGCTGCTCCTAATGTCCCAAATAAACACTGACTCAAAAAGATTTAAGAACAACATTTTAAAAATAAATATCACTGTGACAAATACTCATAATTTATAAACTATGTGCAATGAAAACCTCTCAAAATACAGAAATCAAGAAATCAGAACTAAATGAAAACAAGATAGAGTATATTTATCCTTGTTATCCGGCTGCTACTAGAATTTGTCCAGAAGACAATTTCAGTGAGGTGACTGAAGATGAACTTACATCCCAATACTTTTATTTAAGTATAAAAAGTAGTCATTTAATTCACCTGTGCAATAATCTGATGAACCTTCATCATGATAGAAATAGGTAGATGGTGCAATGGATGGAGTATTGGACATAGAATCTGGAAGACCTGAGTTCAAAACCTTCCTCAGTCATGAACTGGCTGTGTAACATTAGGGAAGTCATTTAACCCAGTTCAGCCTCAGTTTCTTCACCTGTAAAAATGGGAATAATTATAGGACCTACCTCAAAGGGTTGACTAGGATCAAATGAGACAACATAGATAAAGTGTTTTACAAATCTTAAAGCACTATTCAAATACTAGCAATTATTATTAAAAGCACAGTAGTTGGATTGTGATGTGTCCCAGGATTTTTTCTAACTAAACTTTGTCAAATAAGGGAAGGGGGAGGGAATAAGCATTTATATAGTGCCTATCATGTGACAGGCACTGTGTGCTTTTGCACACTTGCTATTATCTCACTTGATCCTCACAATAACCCTGTGAAGTAGGTAACCTTATTATCCCCACTGTACAATTTAGGAAACTGAGGTAAACAGAGGTTAGATAACTTGCTTAGGATTACAGGAGTCAAATTTGAACTAAGGACTTCCTAACTGTAGGACCATAGCCATGAGCTGAGTTGAGAATGAGAAAATAATAACAATAATCTCCTCAAAACCTACATGGAGAAGGATTTGGCAGAGATACTAGAGAATGAATTCCTGTTCAAGGGCAGATTGGATACTTAAGATCCCTTCTAAATCTGAAATTCTGTGATTCTGGGACTCCATCCCAGGTGTTCTCACTCCAAGTTCAGGACTCTCTCTACCTTTCTGCAAGTTATGTGGGATACAGTACATCTGGTATGAGAAATCACAAAATTCTAAATTTTCATTTTGAGGAAGAATAAATTATACAAACTAATGATTATCTTGGTAACAGTTTAATTCAATAAGAAAAAGGAAACTACTCGAAAGATCTAAACTTGCTAAAGGGGATCTAATTTACATAGTAGATGTCTTCCTGGAAAGCTGTATGTGAAATTAATAATATTTTAAATATGAGTAACTAGAGAGGGAGATCCTATGATAAATTCTTTTGTGAAGCAAAGTCTGGCCTCCTAATTTAACTTTTTTTTTTTAAAGTAATGTATTTTTCCATTTTTCTTAAGCAAGACACACCTACATTGATAACTATCTAAATGAGGTACATCTATAAATAGCCTTTGTTTTACTTCTAAAATGAATCCAGAATCTAAAGTATCATGTGTCTTATCAAATATTCTTGCTTTCCCCAGGACCTGATGGGTTTGCTTAGAAATGATGAAATATCGCTATTATGAAAAGCATACTGAAATCCGGGAATACTTTATCTGGCTCAGGCACTCATTATTTATCGGAACTATTTCAGAATCCCATTACTAAATTCCATAAGGCACACTGGTAGATATCTCCATTTTCTAACAGGATCATTCCAATGGTTTTGTTAATACTTAGAAATATCCATGGCGTCATCTTTATGAGCAGTCTTTCTCAAAACAGGATGCAACCTCTTTGTACCTTAGTATTCCATCTTCACAAGTTGCTGCAGCTGAAAAACACAACCCTTGAGAATAACTCTTCAGGTGACAAACTTCCCTAACCTTAGTAAGGAGTAGTTGTTAGGGAAAGCCACATAGTCCATTCCTGGGCTGAGTCTTAAAGTCTTTCCTACTTAGTCAAAGCTGTCAGAGTTTGTACTCTGTAGGCATATTCTTGGAGAACTCAAGGTCACCTCCCCACCAAGCCCAGTAGCCTTTGGAGCAATATTTAATATAAGTAGACATACTTCTGAGAGTCAGCATGATACACCAAGAACCATCCTGGACTTGGAGTCAGGAAGACCTGGATTCAGACACCACCACAAGCACTTATCAGCTATGCGACTCTAGGCAAGTCTCTTACCCCACCTGGCCTCCAAGGTCTCTTAGAAATCTATGATCCTGTGATTGCTATGCTTTAGCAAAGGGAAAAGCTCTGAACAATCCATTTCAGCATTTTGAGTCTGAAAAGACTAAGCAATAGTCTCTCCTCTATGGCCACATAAACTGGCAATAACATCCCCTTTCTCTTCCTAGTCAAGGTCTGTTTCACCTAAGAGCTTTTTAAAATTTTTCATTACCAGACTGGCCTCTTATTTCTCCTATCTGATACAGTCTCATTCTTTGTTTATACTGCTCCTTTCCTCAACTAAACCTAGGGTCTTGGGGTGGCGATGATGATGACAATGGCAAACATTTTAGATCACTTCACAATTTCCTAAGCATTTTCAAATTCATTTGATCTTCACAGTAATCTTGTGAGATGGTCAGGGAAGCTTTTATGCCTGTTTTATAAATGATGGGACTAACATTCTGAGAGACTGGGACTTACCCAAGGTTGGATAAAATAATCTACAAGATCCTTTTCGAGCTGAAAAATGTAATTACTCAAGTAAGTAGTTCTTAGCCCAGTAACCTTTCCACTGCCTCACACCACCTTTATGAAAATTGCACTAGGCTGCTCTTTTACTCAACACTTTTTTAAAGCTTTGTTACATTTGCCTGCTACATAGTCATATTTTGTGGTGACCCTTATAGAAAACAAATCAACAACTCTTTGTAAAAGTGTACCCACACCCAGGTTTAAACTGCTCTAATACATTTTTCCTTCACACTGACCAGATTAAGTAAGGACAGGAAGGTAAAAGTCAACTGAGCACCTTACTTCAATATTTGAGCCATGTTGTGACACTGCCAATAATTAAATTCCTCATCTTCTTTGACTAATAACTGGATAGCTTTTGAAATTTTAAATTAAAAAATTTAGGTAGAATTAGGTCAAAAAGAATTCAGTGGTTTCAAGTGCACTTGAATGGACCTGAAAAAAGTCAATCTGTTCAGGCTGAGGAATATCTTGAAGTAGAGGCACACACATTTGCAAAACAACTGTTTCAGTGGAAAATGGCATATGTGATGGGTAATTGATATAGGTATGGAAAAAAAACTTGAAAATGATAGGCTCACAGGTTTTGAAGTGGAAGGGCTGCCTTCAAGCATTCACATATTCAAGTCTTGTCATTTATAACCAGTATGATTTGGAACAAGTCACTTAATTCTTCTGAGACTCATTTCTCCAGTCCACCAGAAGTCCATTTCATAAATAGCAGGACACATTCAAATTCACATCCCCTAACTCCAAATCCACCACTGTTTCCACTTTACTGTAATCTAGGAAAATAATTTGCAATCTGCTCTATGTGTAATTTCAAAAAATAATACTGTGATTGCGATGCCACCATGTAGCATCTGTTGACACTTAAATTCTCTGTTCCTCAGTTTCTCTATAAAAATAGAGACAGGTGTCCTCCCCAGTTCAGAGAAACATTAAAAACAAATAGAATATCTGAAAACATATTTTGGCTTTGTTGAAAGAAAGGCATTATGTGCTACATCCTAGGACCATAATTGTTGCTAAACGAGAACCCAGACAAGAAAAGTTAAATATCCTCATTACACACAAAGATTCACTAGACAAAATATTTCAACTTCCATGACTCTTACAAAGTCTTTATTTTTTCTGTCTCTCCACCATGAAGGAAAGATTTGGAATTATAGTGACAGTGTTTTAAACACTGCTCACCTTTATGCAAAACACATTTGACAAATCTAGGTTTCCTTTTTGCTATGGTGACTGAAGCATTTACCAGTTAAGTCCAAAGAGTGAGTGAGTTATTTGGGGTATGCAAAAGAGCCAGGGAGTTGCTGCCTACAGCCTCAGTTACAATCTTTTAAAATTTCCATCTGCACTTTAACCAGGCTTATACCTACAACTCATATGCTATTTGATTTTTTACTGTTAGGCATTAATCCAATGTTCATTCTCCAGCGGAAAAGATAGAGAAATACATCATTTTACTGGCTCAGCCATACCGTCATCAGGTTCACTTGCTGTGAACACTTATATGAACATGAGCTGATCAACAGGATGAGTCACACCTGGCACTCAGACTTTCCTGATGAAGTGGTATTGGCTACCCTTCAAATTCACTGTGTGCATATACTACATAAGTAAATGTATCTTAAAATATATTTTAAAATAAATACATCAAAAGGATTTTTTGTAAATCTATACCACAAGACAAAGGGTGATTAAAGAAGGCATAGGACCTTTGTTTGTAAGGGGCAAGAGATAAGATGAAGACAGAGAACATGAGAGAAGTCAGAGCTGCTTAATTCTGGTTTTCTCTGCCTTTGCACTGGAAATAACAGAACAAAAATGACTAACAGAGAGGTGAAGCCCAAAATCATTAAGAGGTAGTAAAAGAGAACCCGGTTGTCCTTGATGCATTCAAGTCAGCTGGTCTTGATGCTCTATGTCCTCTAGTACTGAAAGAATTAGAAGATGTGATAACTGAGCCACTGTTAATGATATTCAAAAGACCATAGAAAATAAAACTTGTCACAAGATGGAAGAAGGGCAATTATTGTTCTGATCGCCAAAAAAAAAAGGTGGGGAGGGAGCAGAGTCTATAAACTCTGTAATCTGCCCCTGGATTGGGCCACATCCTTCACCTCCTCAATTGCTACAGCTATTGAAGACCTACAAAATAAAGTTCTCACCAAAAAAAAGGCCAAGGTGCTACCCCATGATTCAATGTAAGAAACAGATATGGTTTTATCAATAGAGATTACGTTAATCAAGAACATTGCCACTTGATTTGCTGCTATAAGGATCACTGGGTCTTTCCATCTGATTTGCAGCTAAAACTTTTTTCAAGTGCTATTTTACCCTATTAGAATATAAGATTCTTGAAAGCAGGAACTGTCTTACTTTTTCATTTTCCCAGAACATAACTCAGAGCTATGCACATATGCTAAATGCTTTTTTCATTCATTTGTTTATAGGTCACTCAGTTTGACTATGATTCTTTGGAAAATTCTAGAAGAAATAACTCAAAAGATGGATGGCAAACATCTCAAAAGGAAAGTGGTAATTAGAAAGACCAGCATGGATTCATCCAGAGCAGGTCCTATCAGACTAACATCATTTTCCTTTTTTGACAGGATTATTAAAGATGATAAATGTTGTGAATTTAGCATACTCTAGATTTAAAATGTGATGTTATTTTTTTTTACTAGAGAAAGAACATTTTTCTTTCCTTCCACTTCCCATTCCATGGGAAAAAGGAAAAAAACCCTTAGCAAAGACTTTTGCAAGTCATCTTTTATTATTCTTAAGGAGAAGATGGAGAGATGTGAACCAGAAGAAATTACAAGTAGATGAACTCAAAGTTGGTTCAACGGTCAGATTCAAAGAGTAGGTTTTAATGGTTCAGTGTTAACATGGCATGAGGTCTCCAGTAGAGTGCCCCAAGGATCTGTAGTTGGCCATGTGCTGTCTAACGTTATTATCAATGACATATAAAGGCATAAATGGCATGCTCACCAAATATGCAGGTGATACAGAGGTAGGCTAACATAATGAATGATAATCAAGATCCAAAAATATCACCAAGCTATATATAAGATGAAATTCAGTAGGGATAAATGTAAAATCTTGGTATGAAATTATCAACTTCACAAGTGTAAGATAGCCTAGTTAGAGAGCATGTGTTCTAAATAAAATTTAGGGGTTTTAAGTGAACCCTAAATTCAATGCAATAAGTAAACCAAAAAAGCTCATTCAATCTTGGACTCCATTAAAAGTGACATCACTTCCAGGAACAGGGAGGTGACAGTCATGTTATACTCTATCCATTTCAAATATTATATTCATTTCTGGGAAGCACAGTTTACAAAAGACAGTGATAAGCTGGATGACTACCATCAAGTATGCAATAATGGGAATTCTCTTTGTGTATGGGTTGGAACAGCTGCCCATAAGGTTCTCTCCAGATCTCAAATTCTGTGTAACACAAAAGGCAATTTTAAAAAATTGAACAATTTAAGATCCATGAATGTCATTGTTCCAACAAGAGCAATGAATTCAATGGAAATTCAGCTAAATAATGGCAAAAGTATAATCACTTTAATTCAGCCTTTGAATAGATTTTGTGGCTTCTTAAGATAATACTTTCTTGAAAAACAGTAAATGGAAAGTTATTGGTTTTGCTGAACTGCTTTAACTACTTGATGGGAATGGGGGTAGGTATCACCCTGCAGGAATATCAAGAAAGGCTTGGTACAAAGACAAAAAAAATTAATAAATCTATTTTCCAAAAGCAATACATGAAACAGAAAGTATCTCTAGACTATATAATAGCAATTCTAGTCAAGAAGTATTTCATAGGGGCTAGTTACATTCCAGGCGCTTGTACTAGGCACACGAGGACAAAAGTGAAAGAGGAGAATTAATTGCAGAGCTTGAAGGGACCTTAGAGGTCATCTACTCTCTCTCTCTCTCTCTCTCTCTCTCTCTCTCTCTCTCTCTCTCTCTCTCTCTCTCTCTCTCGCTCTCTCTCTCTCTCGCTCTCTCCATGTCTCTCTTCTTTCTGTTTCTTTCTCTTCTCTCTCTCTTCTCTATATCTGTCCTTTGTCTCTGTCACTCTCTCTCGTCTTTCTGGTTTTTTCTTTCTCTGTCTCTTTCTCTTCGGTCTCTCTGTTTCTCTGTCTCTTTCTCAATGTCATCTGTAGAAGCCTAAGAAGTGTTCATTTCACGTATGTCTATCACATAGGAACAAGTCCATGGATAAGTGCCAAAGCTGACACGTGGATTTGTCTGACTCTGAGGTTTTATGAAGTTTTTATATTTTATGAGCCCACTGATAGCGGGGAGGGGGGAGGATGGAATCAAACGTAAAGAAAAATACAGTATTACAATGCAAATACAATCTGAGTCATTTTAAAGTAATGTGAATATAATTTGTCATCAAGAATTACTGGGAGTGAGATTATTTGATTCAAAGATGTTATCTCAAGAAGTCTTTCATTGCTGTTGAGTTCTTATGTATTAATAAGCATTAATAAGCATTAATAAGTATTAATAAGCATAAAAAGCTGCACTATAAATTTTCATTAAACAAAGGAATTATATACCATTTTACCAAGTGTATTCCATACAAAGAGAATTCTCAGGATCTTTCTCTTAGAACAATACGAAATGAGATTTCCACATATGATTCATTTACAGAGCAATAATTGCCATAACCTTTCTCATCAGCAATTTTATACACATAAATACGCATATATACCTCTAGAGAATCAGTTCAGAGGATGTTGATTAAAATTCCACTATACATGGGGCACACTGTTAATCCCTAAGGATATAAAGAGTTCCTGCTCTCAATTAGCTTACAATCTAGTAAAGGAAATGAGATCGATCTATAAATAATCATAATAAAAATTAGAAAATGATTATGTATACACACAAGTGGAAAGAGGGAGGAGGGGGAAAGAGACAGACAGACAGAGAAAGAGACATGGGAAGGGAAGAGGGAGATAGAGAGAGAGATGGAGGAGAGACAGCGAAAGGGAGAGAGGGAGAGAATGGGAAGGATGAAAGAAGAGAGAGTGGGGAGAAATAATTGTGTGTGTATGAGGAGACAGAGGGAAAGGAAAAGGAGAAAAGGGGAGGGGGGATAAGGGGAGAAGGAATTGGTAGGGCCAGAGGGAGGAAAATGGGAATTGGAGGGAAGAGACAAGAAGAAGAAGAGGGAGAGGAAAGGTGGAGGGAGAAGGAATCAGAGTGGCCTATGCTAGGGGATTGTGGAGGGACACAAGCAAAAGCTTTATAAGAGAGACAAGATGTAAAATAGGTCTTAAAGAAGAGGAACTTTTTTAGCAATTGAAGAGTTCATTACAGGCATGGAAGACAGTGTGCATGAAAATCATAGAGACAGAAGAGGGCAAGATGGGATGGAGGATATACAGCATGAAGCAGGTGAAATGAAGCGCTGTGAAATATGGCTGGCCACAAAAGGGCCTCTATGTACACAAATATTTATAGCAGCTCTTTTCTGGAGGTAAAGAATTAGAAGTTGAGGGGGATGCCCATCAATTGGAGAATGACTGAACAAGCTGTGGTATGTAATTATGATGGAATACTAATACTTCATACTATAAGACATGATGAGCAGGATGCCTCAGAAAAACCTGGAAAGACTTGCACGGTCTGATGCAAAGTGACATGTACTGTGTACAAAGGAGCAATACTATTGTAAGATGTTTAGCTGTGAATGACTCAGCAACACAATGATCCCAGACAACTCTGAAGGACTTAGGATGAAAAATGCTCTCCATCCCCAGGGAAAGAACTGATGACGTCTGAATAAAGATTGAAGCTTCACTTTTTTTAAACTTTCTTTTTTTCCTTGTCTATGTTTCTCCCCCCTGCCTCCCACAACATGACTATTATGGATGTTCTGCACGACAAAACAAAGAAATAATCTTATTTCCTCATTTCTCATAGCATAATAGTTATTTCATCACAATAGTGTCAAAATACAAACAGATTCCAGCAGGCTATATATTGACTTAGAAAATCATAAATTAATATTACCTTAGAAAAAGAAAAAGAAAGAAATATGGCTGACCAAGGATATGACATCTTTAGAAGAATTGAAAATAATCAACAACCACAGTAAAAGAAAATGCTCCAAGTTACTGCAAAGTAACACAAATTAGAATAATTTTGAGATTTCACCTCACACTCAGCAAAGATGATTAGAAATAGAAAGTAAAATTCTACTCATTCAAAACAGACCTCATTATCTCCCCCCACCCTCTCCCCTCTTATGAACTTCCTATTTTCTGTTGTGGGTACCACTAGCTTTCCAGTCATCCAGGGTTGCCACCCCCACAGTATCTTTTATTCCTCACTCCTCATATATCAACTAAATTGCTACATTTCATCATCCTTACTTCCACAACATCTCTTGCATCTGCCCCTTTCTCTCTACGTACCCACCATTCTAGTTCAGGTCATTATTACTGTTTTCCTGGACAATTGTAAGATTTAAATGGACTCCTTGTCTTGAGTCTTGCCCCTCTCTGGTCCATCCTTTAAACAGCAGCCAAGAATGATTTTCTTAAAATGAACATCTGGAGAAGGAAATGGCAAACAACTCCAGTGTCTTTGCTAAGAAAACGGACATAACTGAACAACTGAACAAAATACAAAGGTCTGACCATGATTCCTCTGACTTCTCTAGGATCAAGTATAAATTAATTTGTTTGGCTTTTAAAACCCTTCCTAACTTGGCTCCAATCTATTTTTCCAGCCTTATCACACATTACTCATCTTCCCATACTCTACATATAGTGCTGCCCATCTCACTGTTCTTCACCCATGACATTCTATGTTCCATATTTGCCCTGGCTATCTCCCCTTCCTGGCATAGCACTATCTCATCACCTCTACCTCAGTCTCCACCATCTACATGAAGCTTTTCCTGATCACTCTTTCCCTCTCACCAGATGCTAGTGTCCTCCCCTTGAAAATTAACATATATTCCCATACATATATATAAACATCAGTAGGTATATATGAATATATGTAAATGAACATACACATTATATTTATGTACATATTTTCTCCCAGTAGAATGCAAGCTCCTTGAGTCCGAGAAAAATGTGTTTTTTGTCTTTTTCCCCAGTGCCTGGTACAATATATGTACTTAATAGATGCCTTAATAAATAAATAGACCAGAGAATATGCACAATTGATTGACTGAATGGTAAGGGACTTTGGGAAGAAATTATTACTAATTTAACCTTTCTGAAAAACAATTTGAAACTAGTAAAGTGATTATACTGTTCATAGTCTTCAACCCACTACTAGTTATATACTCCAAAAAGATCAAAGACAGAGGGAAAGGTTCCACATAAAGCAGAATATTTGTGGCAAGATGTTTCGAAGTAACAAAATAAATGGGGGGAAACAGTGCCCATGGTCTGGGAAGTGGCTGAATATAAGTTGTTGTATAAAAATAGAATATTAGTGCATCCTAAGAATTGATAAGTATGAAAACTTCATGCAAATAGAAAGGCTTCTGTTAATTGATAGATTAAAATAAATAGATCAGAGAGAGAATACACACAATTACCATGATAATATAAAAGGGAATAAGATTTTAAAATATCAAATCTGAGGACAAATAAAATGACCAATCTTGACTCCAAAGGACTGGTAATAAAGGATTTTATTTATATCAAGTTTGAAGTCAATTGGACATCTAGGTGAAGATTCCCAATAAGCATTGGTGATGCAAGACATTGGAGCTCAGGAGAGGTCAGAATTGGAGATGGAGATTTTGGAGTAATAGTCAGAGAGACTATTAATGAATTCATGGAGTGATAAGCTAGCTAAGATAGAAAGCATAAAAAGAGAAGAGAGCTTAGGACACATCCTAAGAAGATGTCCATACTTAAGGGACTAGATGAGGAAATGCAAAGGAAAGCTAAATGAATTGGTTAGAAACTAAAGAAGAGAATTAGAAAGAAACAATGGAAAAGAAGGGAGAAGCTAGCATCAAGAAAGAAGGGATAGCCAATAGTGTCAAATTCCATAGAAAGAACAGAGGGTATTTTTAGATCATTGGTGATCTTAGAGAATATTTTCAGGGGGTGGAAAGGACAGAAGTCATAATTGCAAGGGGTAAAGAAGCATATGGGTAGATAGACTACTTTGCTAGAAATTTAGGAGAGAGGGAGAAGAGATAGGCCAAAGTTGATTTGGAAATTAGGAAATCATTGATAGCTTTGGAGATTCAAATTCCAGTAGTGATGGGGACAGAAGTCCATTTGGTTGGTGAGGAAGTGAATTCAGTTAGTACAGATTGTTCTCTCTAGAAGTTTAGTTTGAGGGAATAATATAGTCAAGAGAAGGTGTCTTAAAATAAGACAAATGATGTTTTTTGAAAGAGGAAATGGATTCAAAAGTGGAAAGGATTGCTCTAGGAAATAGTTTGTTTTCCAACACAAAGGGTCTTCAAGCAAAGACTGGATTACCACTTGTGGGTTAAGTTGTAGAGGGAATTTCTGTTTAGATGTAGGTTGGAGTAGATGGTGGATGAGGTCCTTTTAAACCCAGAGATTCTGAGCCAGAAAAGGAGAAGTAGAAGATGAATCGGGGGATAGTTGTCCAAGAAGGGTCCTGGAGGAAAAGGGAGAGGAAGGAATTAAGGATAAAGGTGGAGGGGTTAGTGTTGGTAATGAAGAGGTTTATGTCATCCTATGAGTCAAGTAAGAAAAGAGAAGAGAAGAGAAGAAAACAAAGGAGAAGAATGAATTATCGAGAAGGTCTAATTAAGATGAATAATGATTACTCAGTCACAGGACAAAGCTCATTTGGTCATTTGCACCTCACTAATTGGCATCTGTAGTTTGAACCATTCTTCGACCATATAGATTTATATACATTCACATAATGCAAATAAGGGCAGAGTGTTAGAATAAAGTAGGGAATATTACCTTTCAATATGTAAAATAGGTTCATCATTATTTATGAATAAATTAGATTTTAACTGGTATACTTTCCACGTTTGAGATTATCATTAAATCGATACTGAAACATTTCATTCCAAATCTTCATCCTCAGCCTTCTATAGAGAGATTAAAAGATGAAAATGAAAAGGTTCAGTTAGCCTCACTTTAACAGTACTTTGCAACATCACTATTCAAAATATTAGGGCACATTAGATTGAATCGTCACTTCAACAGTTATTTTTGCTTTCCATTCTGATGTTTATAAAGAAGGATCATAAGACTGTAGATTTTAGAAATGAAAAGGACTTAACAGTCATCTAGTCCAACCTTGTTTTAAAGATGAGCATGCAATGCTTAAAAACACACAGATACTAATTGGGAGAATCAGGATTCCAACCCAGGTCTTCTGACTTTGAATCCAACATTCTTTTCACTATATACACAAGGCATCATATTTTATTTTATTTTGTTCTGAGAATTGTTTAGAGGGGTGAACATTGGCATTTGGTATCATTTTCAACTGGTAAAGTGTCATCCTTGTGAGAATTAATTATTGATCCTGTATTTTATATTATATTTCACTCTGTAACTGATTCTATTCTGTAACCATATTCCGTATTCTATGTAATAAAACTAAGCCTCTTCTCTGAGTAAAGAAACTCATGAGTTCAAAAGTTCAGTCTCTTTCTCTCAGAATTAGATGACAAAAGTTTAACTTTCCTATTGATCATTTTTAAAGAAAAACTGAACTAAAGTTTAGAAGTTCAATACTCTCAAGTAACATTTTAATTCTAAGGGAATTGTAACCTCAGCACCAACTACAAGTCACTTTGCACCAAGGAAGCTGGTTGTCCTCCATAACTTTAGCTCCAGAGAAACTCCAGGGTACTTGTGTGTTAACAGAGGGAGCAAAAAAGCTGGTCTTGTGCCACCTTAACCTCATCCTTCACAGTTAAAGGTGGTCTTATCTTTTTGCCAGGAGCCTATGAGTCTGCTACTTTCTGATTCACTATTAGCTTCAGAATACAGCTGGATCCCATAACTTCATAAAGCACTCTTTCAAGACAGAGACGAATGGGCTGGATCCCATGTAGGTAAATCCCTTCCCTTGATGTAACCAGTCATAATCCCTCACCTCCATAGTGCTGCCATCCCATAACTAATTATATGATTTCTGTTCCGTTCTTTGTTCTATGTTCCTGGGTTTTTGGCATTGATCCTTTTATTGTCAGGTAACACCCCTGTTAATAAAATGATATCATGTTCACAGAAGTGTGCCTCAATTTACTTTATTGAATTTTACATGCAACATCATGAAGATGTTTACATTAAAATTAGAGTCCCTTTCCCCTTATTTAGATCAAAGATCATTGACAAAGTAGCTTCAATAGTTTATGAAAAACATAGTGAATAAAACCACCTGGTTAAAGCTGCCAAGCTATTTCATTTTACTTTTTATTATATTATATTATTTATTTGTATTACATATGAAACCTGCCAAGGTTTCATTTTTATTTCTGTATCCTCATAGCTTAGCAGAGCACCTGGCACACAGGAGGCAACTGATAAATGTTTGTTGACTGACTGACTGTAATCATGAGGCCAACCTGTCTTATCTTCCTTATCTAAGCTCCCTCTTATCATAAAAGCGATCTTATGACATAGAGAGAGGGCGGAGCAGGAAGATGAAAATACAGTCATGACAACGTGCAAAGTCAGGCAGGATGTTTTGATTCATTTTTAGGTGTTCTCTCCCAACGGCACTTGCTTGTGAGGTCTGTACACTGCCCATTTTTTAGGTTGCTTTTCCCCAGTAGATAAATACGACATTACAAGAAGCCCTTCAGTGCGATCTCAACGAGAGTCCTTATTTGCTTTTAATATTTATTTTTATTATCTCAGCATTTAGCATTCTTATCATTGAAGAGCACACTGTACTATTTCTGGCTCCTTCACAATATGCTCCTCCTTGGATGTTTTCCTCTTCTTGGCAGCACAATCTGTGAGTAAACAACTTCAGAGGACAAGAGAGAAGAGATCCAACATTTCAGCTTAGGGCCTCACACAGCGGAGCCTACTCAGCTCCTGCAAAAAGGCTAGTAGATGCTTCAACCTGTTTATATACACAACTTGCACAAATCTTTGCTGATCTCCATCCTAACAGCCCAAAATGCATTGTGGAAGGGTCACACATGGAAAGCATTTTCACTCTTACAGAGCAGGAATTAGCTTTGATGGAATGATGCCCAGGTTGTCTATATCCTTACCATTTCATTTGTTGCTTTGCCAACATGGGACTGTTTTCCAGTTATCCTTGATGTGACTCAAAATGACAGAGATTCATTTTCTTTGAGACACTATTTTTAAAATATCACTAAAAGGAAAATTTAGACTGAATAGCAGACAGTTTTATGGTATTACTTGAACTACAATACACAAATATGTTCTGCTGTTTCCAAGGTGATGCAAATTCTGTTCCTCTTAGAATCTTCCAAGACAGCTGGCAATTTCCTGTCCCTTTGGGATGTGGGGTGAGAAGGAAAGGGAAAGAAAGACTATGTGACTGATAGGACTGTACTATAAATTATTTGGGTTCAATACCTGAAGTTATCATTGATAATTCCCTTTCTCTCACCTTCCATAGCCAATCACTTGCCAAATGTGAATCACTTTCCTACTGAAACTCATCTCACATATTTCTCTTTTCTATTCTCATGCTCCCAACCTTAAACAAACTCTCCTTTCCACCTGCTGGGATTATTGCAATAGTCTCCTAACAAGTTTTCCCATACATGGCCTAGAACATGGTAGGAACTTACTAGAAGTTTGTTGATGGGCTAAATGATGAGCTGGACTTGGAGACAGATGGACCCTGGGTATTTATTAACTAGCTCACAGATGCTAGAAGTCACTTAACTTTCCAGACTTAGCTTCCTTATCTACAAAATAGGGAAAATAATAGGGCCTACCTCACACAGTTGTTGTGAGGTTCAAATGCGATAATATACATAAATAACTTTGTAAGCCTTAAAAAATTGTGTGTAATTACTATTTAAATGAATTCTACTTCCTTTCCCATCCAACCCATTCTTTATTTTGCCAGAATAATCTTTCTTGTACGTAGATCTGATCATGTCACTCCTCAACTAAAAGAAATCTTTAGTGGATTCCTATACCTTCCTACATAAAGTTCAAACTTCATTCAAGGTCTTCCACAATCAGATGCCACTCTTTCTCCTTTCCAACTTCATTCCATAAACCTCTCCTCCACATACTCTACTCTCCGGCCAAATATTCTCCACCTCCTAAGAAATTTTGTCCCTACACACTTTCATTTCTTGAGCCATGCCTAATATGTCCAATGCCCTCCCTCCTCATATTGATCTATTAAATTCCTACCCACCCTTTGAAGTACATCAAAGGTGCCATCTTCTCTCTGAAGACTTCCCTGAACTTATACATTGTAAGGATCTTTCCCATCAAACCTCACAAATAACCTCATTTTGTATCTCCCTAACATAACAACCATGAATATAGTATATTGTAGCTATCTGTGTCTTTTCACCCTATTACACCAAAAGCTCAGAGGAACCATGTCTTATTCAAATTTAGCATCCCCGCTGCCATGTCAATGCCTAGTTATAGCAAAGATTTTTTTAAACTTTGGATGCAATATGGCTTTTGACCTTATCATTCAACCAAAACATAAGGGATAATAAAGGAAGACCTGAGTTCCAATCCTGCCGGTGTGATCCTGGGCAAGTTTCTTAACTTCTCAATTTCCTCATCTGTGAAATGATGATAATAATAGCACCTAACTCACAGGATTGTTATAAGGATTAAATAAGATAATATATATGTAACATGTATATGGAATGTATATGTAACATATAATAATATATATGTAAAACTACAAACCTTAAAGACCTAAGTAAATGCTAGTTATAATATGATTGTCGTTATTACTGTCATTGTTCTACCATGTAGAGACCTTGGTTAGTGTGCCTATTTTCCAGGAAGGGAACAAGACCATTTCTAGCAAGCTTCGTGAGGGCAAGAACAAGTTCTAATTTAAACTCTGCTTCTCCCCAGTACTTAGTACCTTGTAGCTACTTTGAAAATGTCTATTAAATAAATATTTATTGAATTTTCTTAGTGCCTATTGCTAAGGAGACAACCACAAAACTACAGGAATATATGGCAATATACCTGGAAATGACTTTAGACATCACCAAGTCCATCTACCTTACTTCTCCAATTCCTAAGTTGTAGTGGTTACATTATCCGAGGCTTTCCCTCTTCACCCAAAGAGATATGAGAATATTATGGATATTATGGCTATGTCATATATAGATAAACATGGATAATATATGAATATTAAAGAAAGATGAAGGAATAGCTTCTCCAGACACTTTAAGAGCAGAATTAGCACTAACATTTTCTGTAGCTGTAAGAGCTAATATATAAAGTCATATACTATATAAATATCCATGATGTCTTTATGCTACAAAAAAATAATTCTTTTAGTCTGCAAAACATTTTATATTTATTGTCTCACTTAGGAATTGTATTGTAGTTACTGTCATACTTATTTTACAGATAAAGAAAACTGAGGTCCACTGAGGTTAAAAGACTTGCCCAGGGTCACTCAGCTACGAAGTATATGAGGCAGGGTTTTAATTCATGTCTATCTGACTTCAAATCCAGCATTCTACCCGCTAAGTCATGCCACTCTATCAATGAAAGTCACTCAACTAGGCCTTCAAACTTGAAGGTGATCACATACAGGTTCCTGAAGGTCCTGAGGCCTCTGTTTCTCTTACATTCACACAGGGGTCTGGCTTTTGAAAAAAGCTTCTGAAAGTCTTGGCATTTGTAATCCTAGGATTAAAGCTATCCAGCTTTCAAGGACTCAGTTTACTTTAGAGTCACATAAAGGGTTTGGATTGTGAGGACTCTGAACAACTTGTCACTTTTTGTCCTTGGACACTTGTGGGTTCCCATACAATGGTCGTTGAGCTCTCTAAGCCTCAGTTTCAGGCATGGAGGGACTTCTAGAGTAAACACCCTTAAGGTCCTCTTTGCTCTAGGTGTAGGAACCTCTAGGTGATCACATTCAGATCCCTTAAGCTCTCTTGTCCTCAATACACTGCCTCCCCCCCCCCCCCCCCCCCCCCCCCGCCCCCAACATGCACTGTCACAGTAGGGGGTCTGGCTCTAAAGCCATTGAATGCCTTGATATTTTTCATCCTAGGTGTTTGGGAGTGATTACACTTGCCTATCCAGCTTTCTAGGACTCAGTTTCCTTTAGAGACACATGAAGTGCTTGGACTCTATAGCCTCTGAAGGACTAGTCGCGTTTATTCCTTGGGCCCTTCTCACTGATCATACAATGGTCATTTGGCTCACTAGGCCTCGGTTTCAGGAAGACACTTGGGAGGGGTGTTTTAGTCTAAATGGTCTTAAGGCCTTCTTACCTCTAGATCTAGGAAATTGTCCTTGATCACATACAGATCTCTGATGCTCCCTAGGCCTCTGTTTCTCCTATAGTCCCAGTAGCGGGTCTGGCTCAAAGGTTCTTCAAATCCTTGACGTTTTTAATCCTCTAATCTTATTAGTGATCTTACACTGAGCTATCTAGCTTTCTAGGACTCAGTTTCCTTTTGAATCACATAAAGGGTTTGGACTCTAAGGCCTCTGAAGGACTTGTCACTTTTTGTCCTTGGACACTTGTGGGTGCACATACAATGTTCATTGGACACTCTAGGCCTCAGTTTCAGGCAGAGGCCATGGAGGGGCCCCTAGTGAAAATGCATTTCATTTTCAATGCCCAAGTTCCACTTAATGGATGGCTTAGAGTGATTATCAATAGTAACTGTTGCTCTTTACCTCCCAGCTTGATTTACTCACATTTTTTTCTTTTGCTCATTAAAAGCGTCATTCCTTGATTCCTTCTTTAAGAGGCCTCTTCACTGAATGGGTGTCACCTCACTCTAAGTGAATATCTGAACAGGCTTTAGGAGAAAAAGGCCACGGTCTCCCACTGCATCCTGGGTCATCTCCAGTCATCCTGATGAATAGCTGGTCACTAGATTCAGATGGCTCTGGAGGAAAAGTGAGGCTGGTGACCTGCAAGGCTTCCCTCACTCAAAACAAAGTCAAGTGCAAGTCATGTCATCATTTCTCTGATGTTATGGTCTTCTTAGAAAACAAAGGATGAACACAACCACAGCAAGAAGAAGCATTTATTAAGTGCCTATTGTGTCTCAGATACTGCTAAAGATAAAGAGACAGAAGTGAATCAATTCCTGTTCTACAGGAGCTCACAGTCTTGCCGGGGAAATAACATGTATGTGTATAGATGCATGCAAGATGACTTGGGGGCAAAGCTCCTAGCAGCTGGAGGCAATCAGGAAAAGGCTTCAGGTTGGAGGCAGTGTTGGAGCAGAGCCTTGATGGGGTTCTGAGGAGAGAAGAGAGGAAGGAGTGTGTTCCAGGCATGGAGGACAGCGAATGCAAAGTCACAGGGGAAAGATGAAATATGTGTAAAGAAGAGTAAAAGACCGGTCTGAAAGGATAAAGTCACTGGTTCTTTGATTCACTTTAAAACAGAATTCAGTAAAGCGTGGCCCATGGTGCAAATAAAATTAGATTCATATTCTTTTAAATGTCTCGTGAATCATGCTAAAGGGGGCTGATCTCCACCCTGGGTCACAGTGTATATTTTGAGACAATTTCCCTGTAAAGTTATTAGCAAGTTTTTCAAGGCAGGAAGATGCCAAATACACTTCTATTTTCACATCTGTAGATGAGGTTTAGTGGCTACAAAAGTTAAGATAAATCAAATCAATAAGCATTTATTAAGCTCCTGCTGTGTGTCAGGCATTCTACTAAGCACTGCTAAGCTACACAAGTAAATTTATTCATTTTTGAATAAACAAACTTATCTGTATGCACCTACTTTAAATAGGTGCTGTCCCCTTCAAAGTAGCTCTCCTGAGTACATCACCCTCTACTTACTGTAATAATGCTGACAATGATCAAAACAGCTTTCACCACTTATTTTGGGAGCTTCCTTTAGAACCTGTGACATTTTGTTTTATGTATCCTCAAGGATGGCATATCACTCACCATGCTCTGAAGGTGGGTTCTTTGAAAACAACCAAACACCCTTGAGAGTTAAGTCTGGTAGACAAAGTGGTTAACACCGTGACCTATAAAAAATGGATTGTGACTCTAAATGCATTAGATTGGGTTTCTTTTTGTGAATCCTAGAGTTCAAAGGCAAACCCAAGAAAAGGTGCTTCAAAGTGGTTATTCTAAAGAGATCACATTCATATGGAATGGACGTAGAGTATCTAGACATAAATCTGAGTAAATCTGAGGAAGGGACGACCTTCCTAGGCTATTATAGGCCTGTATCATTCTTCCACTCAGGAAGCTCCAATGACTCCATGCTGCCTCTAAGATCAAATAAAAGTTCTTTTTTTCTGGCATTCAAAGCCCTGACTTCCCTTTACTTTCTAGGCTTACTATATATTACTTGTTTTACATACTCTATGATTCTAAGCAATTGTTTTTCTTATTTATCTCCTGTCTTGAGACTTTGCCTAGGCTGGTCTCTCTTGGCTAGCGTTTGCTTCTTCCTCAAGACCCTACATAAGGCCTTTGGGATTCCCTTAGCTTCTAGGGCCACCCTCACCTCAATGGCCTTCTACATACTATACTAATATGTACAGTTACTATTTCTACCAATATAATGTAAACTCCTAAACAGGGACAGTTTCACTTTTGCTTTTGAATCCAAAATGCATAACATGGTGCTGGATTGACTCATAGAAGGTGTTTAATAAATGCTTGTTATGTCTTAGCAATGCTGAAGTGACATGTGAGGAAAAGAAAGCCATATTCTTGCATGGTCCTTAAAGTCAAAGACTGTGAGGAGTTAAAAGTTTGCTAACCTTTACTCCAGAAAGATGAACTCCTGATCTGTACCACTGGGGAAAAAAGATGTAAAAATGTCTTTGTAGCCCAGCTGCCACCTCAATTCTGCCAGCCCTTATCTCATGGGAACCTCCTCTAATAACAATTCAGTACCCTGCTAAGTTTCAAATAAATCTGGGGCACCACACAGTTTGGCTGGCACTCGAGAAGGGGGAGGAGAAGGAAAGGGGAAGGAAGACTATGTAATTATGTGGCTTCGTTCTGTTTTAACACAAAATCAGGTGAAATTCTCAGCATTCTACTTTGACCTTGGGGGCCTTCTTGAAAATGAACCCTGAAACAATGCAAGGCTTTTAAAATTCAGGCAAATCAAAACAGGAAAAAAAATATATGTAAACCATTTACCTGAAACCACACCAAACCGATAACAGAGGATTTTGCAAAGTTCTGTTTATGAATATCCAAGAGTTTAAAAAGCCAAAGCACATTCAGATGGCCAAGCACCAGGGAGAAATGAATACCATATGCCTTTCCTCTAAATTATATTTTTAAAACAGTGATAATGAAAAGAAAAAATTTTAAATGGGCAGTTTGAAGCTTTGTGTTCTGGTACTTTATAAGGACAGCAGGAGAACCTCTGAGGGAATATTCTTTTTTGATCAGGTAAAACAAAACATGACCCCCTCACCTCTCCTACACAAGTAAAACTGAAATCAAAGTATGACGTAAATGACTTTCTATTTCCCAATGTTAGATATTTAGTGAAACAAAACAATTTACAAAGACACCAACTACATTGGATTTCTGAATTCCCTTCCTCACCTCAGGGGGAAAAAAACTATTAAATCCCAGAAAAAAAAAACTCTCTGAGAGAGAGGATCTTCCTCCCTTCTGGGTCCTAGCCTTTCAGTATGGCATTTACTTCTCTAAACAAATCTCTAAGTTATGAAAATATCTTGCTTTCTACCATGTAAGAAAAGATGAACACTGCATTTCCAAATAGCTTTGTAAGTCAGTTTATTTTTATTCTCCACCCCCAACTCTACCCACTCAACTTGGGAAGGTGAAATAAATGTGTTTTCAAAAATTTGTACATCATGGTAAAATTACACACCAATACCAATTAATCACTGGGTCAATTACTTTGTTACAAAAGAAAGGATGACTTTATAAGTCATTAGAGTACAGGTTTAATGCTAGAAAAGATTGTAGAGATCACTTGTTTCAAACCCATTCATTTCATTTTTTTTATATAGACAAGACAATTGACAGCCAAAGAAATAAAATATTTAACCTATCCAAGGTCACAGGGTTAATAAATGGCAAAGTCATTTATTGGAACTCAGATCATCTGACACTAAATTCTTTTTCCCTACATCCTACCTAAGTAATTGAAATTATTGAAGTTTTCAGTCCAGGACAGTAGCAAACTAGAATGAATCTTGCCCCATCCTTATATATGGTATGGTTATCTTCAAATAAAACTATTACATGCTGTTATAAGCAGTTATACTGATACCCATTTCCCTTAAGCTGTGCTGTGGTCCAAGCTGTGAAAGTACCCAGGTACCACATATATGCTACTCTGAAATTCACCGTTTAAAAGTTTCTGCTTTCTGGCTAATTAGGTGGCATAGTGGACAGAGAGCTGGGACTGTAGTCAAGAAGACATAAATTAAAATTTGACCTCAGAAACTTTACTGACTGTGTGACTCTGGACAAGTCACTTAATTCACATCTGCCTCAGTTTCCTCAATTGTAAAATGGGGATAATAATAGCACCTACTTTCCAGAGTTGTTATGAAAGTGATATATTTGTTTTTTTAAAGCATAGTATCTGACACATAATAAATGGTTATTTTCTTATTAATTCCTTTTTTTAAATTAATGTTTTCCTGGTGCTTTTTTTCTTCCTTACATCATTATCAATTCCAAATTACTTCTTTTCTCACCACCTAGTGGCGTCATCCCTTGTAACAAAGTATAGCTGAATGAAACAAACCAATACATTTGTCATGTGATGTGACTATCAGTCATTCCATCCATTCCACCCACTACCTCCCTGTAGAGAAGAGCTAGGCACACTACCCTGTGGTCCCTGGGACAGACTGGTCAGTACTTCCAAATTGTTTTCTTTTCCATTATTGTAGTGATTGTGTAGACTGTTCTCCCTATTTTGCTTATTTCATTCTGCCTAAATTCATACAAGTCTTCCAAAGTTTCTCTGAATTCTTCATATTCTTGGTTTCTCATGGCACTCAAATATTCCACTCCATTCACATACCACATTTTCCCCTCAATCATTCTGCCATCAAGAGAAGCCTATTTTTGTTTCAATTCTTTGCTACCACAAAAGGTGCTACTGAAAATTTTTTAAAATATATGAGACCTTTCTGACTTTTACCTCCTTATATGCCTAGTAGCTAAAGTATGAATAGTATAACTCTTCTGATATAATTCCATATTGTTTTCAGAATGGTTGGACTGCTCAGTTCTACCAACAGTATAGTTAATTGATTTTGAAAATAATACAGAATTATTCCTTATTACTATTACATTTTTCAAAGTCTTTTTTCAAGAAAAAAGTCCAGGCTATTGCTACATTTGAGTGTTTTGGAAAAAGAAATTTATTGACAAAATCTGTGATTTTATCAGTGTGTTTAAATTAGGGGAAGCCAGTCTATATCATCCTGAGGAGTATCAGGTCACTGGATTCAGATGGCTGTGGAGGAGAAGTGAGGCTGGTGACCTGCACAGCCCTCCCTCACTCAAAACAAAGTCAAGCGCAAGTCACGTCATTGTTTCTCCAATGCCATGGTCTTCTTTGGCAACGAAGGACGAACACAATTATGAGAGCCTTAGACCATTGCCAGAGGCTCTGAGAGTTTCAATGCCTTATTTACTGTCACTAAAGCTAAGAAGCCACAGAGGCAGGCCTTACAACCAGGTTTCCCTGATTGTATCCACTAAATTAGCCTCCTATTCACTAAGCCACTCTGTTTAAAGGAAATAGAAGGACACTATCATTTGAGCAGGCCTTCGTTCCTGAGTGCCCTTTTCAGATTGAAGGCTAATTTATCCCACTTGTCAATTTATAACTGAAGCATATATACCACTTTACTTTGTATGTTGAAGTCCCCTTAGAGATACTTTTGTCTATAAATGTTGCTGGTGCTTAAGACTCCATAAAGTGTCAGATTCCGTGAAATTACCATCACAATAATTATAATGTAAAAGACATTTTGAGAAAAAATCTGCTGGATCTGGTGACTGATACTGGGATTGAGGAAGATGGAAGATTCAAGCATAGGAACAGTAGATTACATGTATATATTATATATATATATTCTAACTTTAAAGTTAGAAAGCATTTTACATGTACTATCTCATTATGTGTTTTGTAAATCTTAAAACACTGTATAAATGTCAGCACTATGGAAAATACACTTAATTCTCATAATTGCCCTTTGACATAAGTAGGGTAGGACTTGTTAATCCACTTTACAGGTGAGGAAGCAGGTTTCCAAAGGCTGTGTCTTGCCTGCAGTCATGTGTGATAAATGACAAAATACATGCTAAAATGTGTGTCAAAACTCAAGTCAAACGCTGGGTATAAAGAAACCACAACAGGGAACTGTTGTAGAAGACGAGTTTTAGATACATCAAGATAATGGCAGCAACTCCAAATGGAAATATCCAGTAGGCAGTTAGAGCCTGGAAAAGACACCAGGACTAAAAATATAGATTTGGCTGTCACCATAATACAAGTGATTGTTAGAGCTATGAGAGAAAAGGAGCTCTCCAAAACTAATGACAGTTATGAGAAAAGGGCTGAAGACTCAACCTTAAAGTCACATTTGAGGGGCAAAGGAGAAAATACAATGAAATGAATTCAGGTTTTCTGTAGTATATCCTTCTTAATAAAAGGAACAATATAAACCAAAATATTCATCATAGTTATTTTAATGATTCCAGAAAGTTAAAGACCAAGTTGATGATGATTGATTGGAAAATGACTGAATGAACCAGAGTCTAAGAACGTAATAGCTATTATTTTGCAATAAGAAATGATAAAGATGAAAAATTCTGAGAAATACAGGATGATTTCTATGCATATATGTAGAGTGAAGTAGCCAGAACTAAGAATAACATGTATGACTACAATAATAAAAAGAAAAAAAAGAAACTAAATTTTGAGAAAATATTGTTACCAGTTAAAAAGTGAGACATTACAGGGGCTGAATGTAATATGTGATGAGACCTGGTCACTGTAATATATATTAATTATTGTTTAACTCTGTTATCTGTCATATGGAAAAGTCCATCGTTAGTGGAAGGTGGTAGTTATCTGGAAGTGACTGTGCTATAAAAAAGGCATAAACAATGTATTTAAAAATAAGCAAAAATATATTGCAGACTATATGTTCTGATTTTATAGGCAGGGATTATATAACAGTGTCCCTATCACCAAATTCCACAGATTTTTTCCCCAGAACTTAAGTGTTAAGGAAAATGATTGAACTCCTATGGAAAAGATGATTTCTGGTGAAAATTAAAAGGTTATTTTTCACTATTAAGCCTAACAATTAATAGTTCTAAAACTATTTTGTCATTAAGAGTTTTACATGAAGATGGAGGAGTAGAAGGATGGACCTGCTCTAGCTCTACCCCCATAGCCCATAAAATACCTGTAAAAAATGACTCTAAATAAATTCTAGAGCAGCAGAAGCCACAAAATGATAGAATGAAAGAGATTTCCAGCCCAAGACAGCCTGGAAGGCCAACAGGAAAGGTCTATTGCACTGAGCTCAGGGCCATGTGGCAGGACTACAGCAGGCTTCAGGGCATGGAATCATGGGTAGCAGCTGCAGTTCCCAGATTTCTCAACCCACAAATGCCAAAAACAGCTTCAAAGGTCAGTAAGAAAGCTCTTTCACCTGGGTGAGAAGGGAACACAGTCTGGCCCCATCCCTGACCCAGGGTGTCAGCAACCACTGCAGCAGCAGCATCTACTTTTGGAGCACTTGGCCTAAGGACCCCGGAGGAATCAAGCAGCTGATCTGGGTCTCAGTCCTAAGTGGAGGTCCTGGGGTGAGGAGGAATGCTGGAGTGGTGAAGCTCATGGAGGCTCTGAAAAGGGAATCCTAGTAGCAGATCCTGGGCAGAAAAGAGTGCTCATCATTGCTCATAGAGCAGAGTGCAGGCCAGGAGAGGAGTAAACTCCTCTCCCTTGATTGTGCCACCTTCGAGGAAATGAGAACTTACAGGTCCCTAGAATATACCATCCACTTGCCAAAGGACTCAAAAGTCAAGTAACTGGCTGGGAAAATGCCCCACAAAAGGAAAAAAAAAATAAGAATATAGAAGGTTACTTTCTTGATGAACAGGTATTTTCTTCCATTCTTTTAGCTGAGGAAGAACAAAGCATACCATCAGAGGAAGACATCAAAGTCAAGACTTCTGCATCCAAAACCTCCAAAAAAATACGCAGTGATCTCAGGTCATGGAAGAACTCAAAAAGGATTTTGAAAATCAAGTTAGAAGAAGAAGATGACAAAGAAGAAGACAACAATGATGAAGAAGAAGAAGAGGAGGAGGAAGAATTCAGCTAAGGGTATCAGAAAATGTCTTCAGTGAAGTGGATTTTGAGCTGTGATGCAAAGGAAGTAAGGGATTCTATGAGACAAACACTCTTCTTCTCAAAAGAACGGAGGCTGGAGATAGAATATCATGGACAAGGAACAGACTGCCAATGTGATTGGAATGCAATATATAAATCAATCAATTACACAATTATTAAGTGCCATAAACTATGCCAAGGATACAAAGACAAAAATCCAGGGTGTTCCAAAAGTCCAAGGGAAGTTTTTAAGATAAAGCTCAAAACTGCATGCAAGCTTTTGGGATACCCTGTAGAACAAATAGTCACTGCCCTCTTGGGGTTTATAGTTCCTCTAGTAAGTATATGTAGTATCATAAAGGAGAGTTACATGAAATGACTAGAAAGAAAGGTGGAAAGACAAATTGCAAAAGGCTTATATCCCAAGTTAAGAAGTTTGAAAGTTCTCTGAGAGATTATATGGATGAGACCTTAGAGAGACCAAGCCCTTTATTTTACAAATAAAGAAACTGAGGCCCTGAGAAGTTAAGTGACTTACCCAAAGTCACAAAGCAAGCCAATAGATAAAGGACCAGGATTCAGACAGAAGTTGTAAATCACATTAACAGGAAAGAGGTTTTAAAGAGATCATATTACTGTAGGCATGCTTTGCTAGTTTATCTTAAATTTTAAAAGCTTTTAACACATGGTAATCTTTATACAAATACATTGCAATGCAAGATTAAGATAAAAATAAGTAATACAAATATGTTTGAAGGAGTCTGTAGTAATAAGAGTATACCCTTATATGAAAAATCAAGGCTCTCTAAGGGTCCTCCCAGCTCTCACATTCTGTAATACTATACATCTACATTCTACATCTACCAATCAAATAAGATTTGTTAATCAGCTATTGTGTGCCATATTTAAAGAGGGCTCACAGATCAGCCAACTCATTTCTCACAAACTGCATTCCTTGGACTGGGTCTCTACTGTCATCATGCTCCCAGAAAATTTCTTCATCGCTGAAGTCATCATCCTGTGAGAATACATCCCTTTGGTACTCACATCTCTTCAGTACCCACTGTTCCTCTGATCAGAGGACTAGAGAGTTGAACAAAGAATTTCTCCCAAATCCTCCATTTAAAGGAGGCTCACAGAACAGCCAACTCTTCATATCCTACCAGCTAAACTCCTTGGACTGGACTTCACCATGACCCTGTTCCAAGCACCTTTTCTCTACCACCCACTCCCCCTTTTCAGGTTTCTTTTGTGTATTGCCTACCCCCCTGCTCCAAAAGTAAATTCCCTAAGGGCAGAGACTTTTTCTGTTTCTTACTGGTATCCTCAGAGTTTGGCACACTGCTTGGCATATAGTAGACAATAAATGTTTATTGAATTGTGCTAGGTGCTGGAGATACAAAGACAAAAAAGAAATAATCTCTGTACTTGAGGGGTTTAAAGCTAGCCAAAGGAGACAGCATGTACCCACACAAGTAGAATAAAAATATTTGTGGTTGTTCAGTGGTGTCTGACTCTTCAGGACCCATTTGGAGTCTTCTTGGCAAAGACACTGGAGTGATTTGCTGTTTCCTTATCCAATTCATTTTACAAATGAGGAAACTGAGGTAAAGAGCATTAAGTGACTTGCCAGGGTCACAAAGCTAGGAAGTGTCTGAGGTCAGATTGGAACTCAGGAAATCGAGTTTTCCTGACTCCAGGTCTGGCATTCTATCTACTTCACCATCATATAAGGTGATTTTTTTTGGACTGGGTCTCTGTATCTTGTACAGGCTGGAAGTATAAATGCTCACTACTGATCAGATTGGGAGCTTTGACCTGCTCTGTTTCTGACCTGGATCAATTCATCTTTCCGTAGGCAATGTGGTTGGTCCCCTGTCCCTCAGGCATATCACACTGATTCTAAACTGAGTGTCAGCACAGCACAGTCCACTGCAGTTCAGAACTCCCAAACTCAGAAGATCTAGGCCAGCCCCAGCCTCTCCAGTAGCTGAGATTGCTAGCATATGCCATCACACCTTGAAGATGCAAAGTGATCTGGGGGAAAAGGATCTAGAATCTGGGAGATTCTGGAAGGGCTTCATATAGAAGGTGATGCTTGAGCTAAGCCTTGAAAAGAGGACAAAAATGAGAAATCATCAACACTGAAATCCAAAAAGAGAAAGACATAGTCCAGGTAACGAATGGGTTTCAGAAGACTTTCTTTATAGAATTTTAATGGGGGGGCGGAGCCAAGATGGCGAAGTAGAAAGACGCACATACACATAGCTCTGAACACACAAACCACAGAACAGCTAGAGGGGACCAAGCCAGGGCGAATTCTGCACCCAGAGACCACGGAGTATTGGAGCGAGGGAGATTTCTGCTCCGGAGAGACCTGCGAACTTCTTGCGGGGAGTCCTTCGCGCCGCGGACTGGGCGCCAGGACGGGGATCAGAGTACGGCCCTGCCGCGGCCGCGACACTGAGGGGAGGAGATCCGAAAGGGCTACGGGGACAGGATCTCCAGCGGCCACGCGGGTCCCCCCACCCACAGAGGGACCTGCAAACCTCTCGCAAAAGGTCCGTCGCGCTGCAGACGCGGAGCCCAGCCCGGACCTGCGGCGGCGGCCACGGCTCCGAGAGGCACAGATCTGAGAGGGCTCCGGAGGTGGGATCTTCAGCGGCAGCACGGGCCTCCCCACCAACAGGTGACTGACGGGGGCGGGTGAGAGAGTCTCTTTGGCAGGTTGAGAGGGGAGTGGGGTGCCCCCAAGACTCGGGCCCCCCCCCCGGGAGGTGGGGGCTGAGAGGCGGCTGCGGACAGGGGCTCCCCAAACGGGCAGGAGCCTGGATCCATTGTGGAAGGTCTGTGCATAAACCCCCAGAGGGAACTATGCCTGAGAGGCGGCCCTGCCCCTGACCACCTGAACTTGATTCTCACACTGAAAAGCAGCCCTGCCCCCGCCAAAAATCCTAAGGCGGGAAGCAGCATTTGAATCTCAGTCCCCAAACGCTGGCTGGGAGGACCAGGAGGCGAGGTGGGTGTGAGAAGAACATTCAGAGGTCAGGCCACTGGTTGGAGAAAATGCCAAGAAAAGGGAAAAGAAATAAAACTATTCAAGAGTACTTTATCGGAGAAAAGACACTTCCTCCCTTCCTTTCTGATGGGGAGGAACAATGCTTGCCATCAGGCAAAGACACAGAAATCGAGGATTCTGTGTCCCAGCCCACCCAGTGGGCTCGGGCCATGGAAGAGCTCAAGAGGAATTTTGAAAATCAAGTTAGAGAGGTGGAGGAAAGACTGGGAAGGGAAATGAGAGGGATGAGGGAGAAACATGAAAAGCAGATCAGATCCCTGCTAAAAGAGAACCAAAAAAATCTTGAAAAAATTGGCACCTTGAGAACTAGCCTAACTCAGCTGTCAAGGGAGGTGCAAGGGGCCAATGAGGAGAAGAATGCTTTCAAAAGCAGAATTAACCAAATGGAAAAGGAGATTCAAAAGCTCACTGAAGAAAATAGATCTTTCAAATCTGGAATGGTACGGATGGACGCTAAGGACTTTTCGAGAAAGACAGATATCTCAGAACATACCGCGCAGATTCGAAAAATGGAAGATAATGTGAAATATCTTATTGGAAAAACAACTGACCTGGAAAATAGAATCAGGAGAGACAATGTAAAAATTCTGGGACTACCTGAAAACCATGATCAAAAGAAGAGCCTAGACATCATCTTCCATGAAATTATCAAGGAAAACTGCCCTGAGATTCTAGAACCAGAAGGCAAAATAAATATTCAAGGAATCCGCAGAACACCACCTGAAAGAGATCCAAAAAGAGAAACTCCTAGGAGCATTGTGGCCAAATTCCAGAATTCCCAGGTGAAAGAGAAAATATTGCAAGCAGCTAGAAAGAAACAATTCAAGTATTGTGGAAATACAATCAGGATAGCACAAGATCTGGCACCCTCTACATGGAGGGATAGAAGGGAATGGAATAGGATATTCCAGAAGTCAAAGGAACTAGGACTGAAGCCAAGAATCACCTACCCAGCAAAATTGAGTATAATACTTCAGGAGAAAAAATGGTCTTTCAATGAAATAGAAGACTTTCAAATTTTCCTGATGAAAAGACCAGAGCTGGAAAGAAAATTTGACTTTCTAACACAAGAATGAAGAGAACCATGAAAAGGCGAACAGCAAAGAGAAATCATAAGGGACTTACTAAAGTTGAACTGTTTACATTCCTACATGGAAAGACAATATTTATAACTCTTGAAACATTTCAGTATCTGGGCACTGGGTGGGAGTACACACACACACACATGCACACACACACATACATAGAGACAGAGTGCACAGAGTGAATTGAAGAGGATGGGATCATATATTAAAAAAAAAAATGAAATCAAGCAGTGAGAGAGAAATATTGGGAGGAGAAAGGGAGAAGTTACATGGGGCAAATTATCTCTCATAAAAGAGGCAAGCAAAAGACTTATTAGTGGTGGGATAAAGAGGGGAGGCAAGAGAAAAACATGAGGTCTTCTCTCATCACATTCCACTAAAGGAAAGAATATAATGCACACTCATTTTGATAGGAGAACCTATCTCATTATACAGGAGAGTGGGGGACAGGGGCACAAGCAGGATGGGGGGGAGGATAGAGGGGAGGGCATGGGGAGGAGAATGCAATCCGAGGTCGACACTCATGGGGAGGGAAAGGACCATAAGAAAATAGAAGTAAAGGGGGACAGGATAGGATGGAGGGAAATATAATTAGTCCTATACAACACAACTAGTATGGAAATCATTTGCAAAACTAAACAGATATGGCCTATATTGAATTGCCTGTCTTTCAAGGGGAAGGGGTGGAAAGGGAGGGAGCTAAGGAGGTTAGAACCCAAAGTGTTAGGACCAAATGTAATGTTCTTACCACTGGGTAACAAGAAACACAGGTTAAGGGGTCAAGAAAGCTATCTGGTCCTACAAGACAAAAGAGAAGATGGAGACAAGGGCAGGGAGGGAGGATAGAGGAGAGAGCAGATAGGTCACAGGGGCAATTAGAAAGCTTGGGTTTGGGGGGGGAGGGGAGAAAAGGGGAGAAAATTTGTAACCCAAAATTGTGTGAAAATAAATGTAAAAAATTAAAAAAAAAAGAATTTTAATATGATTTTAGTTCATGAACCTAGAATAATATTTACAGAATAAGTCTCAGTGGATAAAGCCATTTCATTTTTTCGAGAAATACACATTTCACAGTCATCACTGGTGTGGTCTACTTAAAAAAATTAAGGAAATTAAAAGAAAAATGTTTACAAAGCACATTAAGGCTGTGACATCCACTGAGGAAAAAAAAACCAGACAGGTAAAAACAAGAGCTGCCATTATCCTTCAGTCCAGACTTTGTGGGAGACCAGGGGAACTGGGTTGTACATTCAGAACCAAGCGCCAACTTTAACTTTGGAATTTCCTGGCTTGTGTCAGTCTGTGTCACAGACTTAACTTTCTATAAACAAAGCCCTTTTTTATACTAACCAGTATGTACTTTGGCCCAGCAGCTCTAAGGAAATTGTTCATAGCTCTCTAAGTAAAAACCTGCAGTACATTTGGGGATATCTACAGAACACAACAAAATCCAACAAAATAGAACTTGAATGTAGTACTGAGAAGCAAATAATTCTCTTCTGGATGCATTCAAATAATGCCCCTTTCACCTTCAAAATGCTTATAAACATTGCTTATTTCTCACAGTTCTGTGAATTGTGCAAATACTGGAGGATTATGAGCTCTGTTCTTGTACACATAATGAAACCAAGAAGAGATTCAAGCCAACAAGTCAACAGACATTTATTAAGCACTTACTACGTGCCAGGCACTGTGTTGTTGAGTGTTGGATTAAATGTTGCCCATTTTTGTTCTTTTACCTCTAGCATTCTATCTTTTCTTTTCTATGTATAATTTAATTACATATGGACAATATTTCAGGAACATTTGAATTGTACCTCAGTTGCATTCTTAATAGTGGATGTTACTAAACATTTCACTTTTTCTAGATGATTCAGGGTCCATATTATGAACATCAATCATTTTTGGAGGGGGGTCCAGACTCAGAATTTCATCAGTGCGGGAAATATCCTATGTGGAAATTTCTTCCACCCATGAAGGTCTACAACTCTTTTAATCTTAGAAAGATGCCTGAGGCCGTAAGCAGACTAAGGTTATATAACTATGACAGGGCAGAAGCAGGTCTTCAGGTTGGCATTATGGTTGGCATTATGTATACTAACCCATCACTACCTCTCATCAGTTATCACATAGTGTTGCAATACAGTGATAGCCTCAGGGGTTACTGAGTAATGGAACATTGTTTGGCTGTATACTAACTAGGCTCAGACAACTATGCTTCCAAGTTCTCTTCATCCTCATTGACCCCATCATTTTTTCTAGTCCAAGAGCCCTCTGTTGGCTTCATTTGCTTCTTTTTAAAAAGGCAAACTTTCAGTCATTGTCTTAGAATCTTGTTCTTTGACCGTTTTCATCTTGCCACTTCTCAGTCTTGGGTAAATTCAATTCACCAAGCATTTATTAAGTACTTAGTATATATAGGGTACTGTGAGAAATCTCATCCTTTGTTTTCCACTCTCAGTCTGCTGAGCATTCTTAGACAAATCAAGAAGTCATGGAACCTAAAGAGGCCACAGGCTTGAAGTGCAGAAAGTCCATGATAGACAACCATTCAGCCTTTTGTTGTTAGTCAGTTGTTTCAGTCATGTCTGACTCTTCGTGACCTTATTTGAGGTTTTCTTGGCAGAGATACTGGAGTGGTTTGCCATTTCCTTCTCTGGCTAGTTTTACAGATGAGGAAACTGAGGCAAACAAGGGTAAGTGATTTTCCTGGGATCTCATAGCTAGTAAGTGTCTGAGGCCAGATTGGAACATAGGTCTTCCTTGGAGAAGGATAAAAGACCTCAAGTGATAGAGTTCTCATTATATTTTTGGATAGCTCTAATTGCTAGAAAGTTTTTTTTGAATCAAGCATAAATTTGTCTCTGAGAAAATTCTGTGCTGCCCCATGGGCCAAACAGTACTAGCCTGATCTATCTTCAACATGATAGGCATTTAACTACTTGAAAACTGTTATCTTATCTACCCTCTTCAGTATTCTCTTCTACAGGCGAAACATCCATGCCTCTTTCAATTGGTAGGAATTCCAGGTCTTTTACCATTCTAGTTGCCTTCTTCTGGATATTCTTCAATTTATCAATATCTTTCTTAAAGTGTGGCACCCAGAACTGAAAACAGTGCTGCAGCTGGTAGTCTAACCAGTCTACAATAGGGTGGGAAGTGATACTCATCTTAATGCAGGCCAAAACTGAATTAGTCTTTGGGACTGGCACGTTGAGCTATTGATTCCCATTGAGCTTACATTCCACCAAAATCTCCAGATCGGGCTGATTGAGTATGTACACAGAGTCACCCTAGGAGCCAGTCTCCATTATTACCAGGAATTATGAACAGTCTTACGTATAACATCATAATTGTTGCTCACTGAAGCCTCTTCTATCATTTTCTTACTAATATAGGTGAGTGTGTCTGCTTCAATTCCTGATGCTGAGGCCTTGACTGATATTCAACTTCCTTTTAACTTCATAGCACTTGGTTTTTAAGAACCTACAAAATGGGACAGGGTATAGTTAGGCAGAAAGGAGTACATTCAAAGTGGTGGGAAAAGATCAAAAAGTGGGAATGGTTATAGTGTAAGAATAAGACCAAGAGAAAACTAACTGTATAAGGGCAAAATTTTCATGCTAGGGAATAATGAGGCAGCACTGAGTAGTGGAAAGAGCATGGGATTTGGAGTAAGGTGGTCTAGGTTCAAATTCCAGCTCTGAAACTTAGTAGCTGTGTGACCCTGGCCACCTCTTAGGGGAAAGTGTGTCTAACTTCAAAGAGCTGGTAATACCTTATCTACCTCATTGGGTTGGCATAAAGATAGTGATATGTAAATGCATTATTATTATTACAGTGTCAGGTAAAGTAGGATCAGATTGTTGAGAACATTGAATGTTAGGATGAAGATGATGGACTTTATCCCACAGGCAATGAAGAAGACAATGGGGATTCTGGAGTAGGGAAGTGGAATGACCAAAGAGGTATTTTAGAAGATCAGGTTATCAGTGATTACACAAGATGATTATAAGGGAGAAAAGTCAAGAGTCTACTTCAGTTGTTCAATAGGAGATGGCAGACTAGACTGGCCAAGGAAGGAGGAGGTAATATGTGCAGAAGTGGGAAGGGGAAAAAAAGGAAAAAAAAATCTCAGAGAGTTTAAGTCACTAAGACTTGACAGAACTTAGTGACAGATTGCATATAGGGGCTAAAACAGAGTGGGGTGTCAAAGTAGCTCCAAGGTTTCAAGACTCTAACTGCAGAGGGGTGTCAGGGACAAAAATAGAGAATTTTAGAGGGGAAATGAATTTGGTAAGAAAGATGAAAATATTCATTTGAGACAAGTTGAATTTGAGATGAGGGTGGAAAATTGAGGTGGAGATGTCTTACAGGGAATTAAAGATAAATCTTCAACAAAATGGGATGCTGTGCAATTATAATGAGCAAAATTGGCCTTGAAAAAATGTTGAGAAAATTTATCTCTCCCCTTTTGTTGCAAATTTGGGAGATTATAGGTATAGAATAACGCATATACTGTTAGATACAGCTGATGCATTGATTGCTTTTGCTGAACTATTTTCCCCACTTCTTTCTTTTTTAATCTTTGAAAAAAAGAATGATTTGTTTAAAAAAAAAGGGAGGGGGGAGGAAGTTCTGTTCAGAAGTAAATGTGATGTAAAATCTAAATATACCAACAAAATAAAACAAAATTTAATATTATAATTTTAAAAACACAACCCTGGAGAAAAGGTGAGAGATTTTCTTTTTTGCTGGTTCATGTCTGTAGTTTTCTTTAAAAACTTGGATCAAAACTTCTCTCCAAAAAAAAGAACCATTTAAATGGTTAGTTTCTATTCAATTAATTTCATTTGTGGATGCTCTGCTTTGTGAAATTGTTTTCCAGGTGTCTTGTGTCTGTGTTGCCTCCTTTCTTAAAATTATATAGGTACGAATTTCTCATGTCTTTTGTATTCCTTTTCAGACCCCTCTGTAGTGCTCCAGAGTAGAAAATTTATCAATATTAATTCAGACTAAAAAGGAGAAGTTTGGGATAGACAGAGAGGGAATACTTTTAATAATTTTTTTCCAAAGGAAGATCTGCTTTCTGTCTTTTCCACACACCCCTTCCTCCTACCCTCTTACCTACTGAGGAAGCAAGAAAAGCAAAATCCTGTTTACAAACATGTATGGTCAAGCACAATACATTCTCACATTGGTCATGTCTTAAAAAAAAAAATCTCAGCACACACTGAGTCCATCATTCTCTATCTACAGGTAGGTAACTTGTTTCATCACGAGACTTCTGGGATCATGATTTCAGGTGTTTTTCAAACTTTTTTGTCTTTCCAAAACTGTGCTCATTGTATAATCTGTTCTGCTTGTTTTACTCGCTTCAATATGCCTCAATTCCCAAGCGTCTCTAAAACCAGCCCCTTCATTTTTTAATAAGTAAATCTTTACCTATTTTTTGAATTTCACGAGGCACTAGACCAAGAAGAGAGGCAACAACCTGAGAAGAAGATAGTAAAGTAAAAAGTATAGAACTTTCTCTATCTGTAACATGCCTTATATGGGGTGGTTACGTGGCACAGTGAATAATTGCTGGGCCTGGAATCAGGAAAATCTGAGTTCCAATCAGGCCTCAGATACTAGTTGTATGAACCTGAGCAAGTCACTTGACCTTGTTTGCCTCAGTTTCTCAATCTGTAAAATGGACAGGAGAAAGAAATGGCAAAACACTCCAGTATCTTTGCCAAGAAAACCCAAAATGGGGTCACAAAAAGGTGAACACAACTGAAGTTACAGAACAATAATAATGATGCTTACAAGTAAAACCATGCCGAAATACGTTTTCCTCCAAAAGAAGTCCAGAAGATCCTGTATCTCTTAGTACAAGATAGTTAGGAAGCTTCTGATTAGTGTTTGATTAATAATATGAGCTAAAATAACAACAACAGTAATAATAATATGCAGTTTAGGAAAAGGTATGAATACTGTAACTTATTAGCATTTCCAGGAAATCTTCATCTTTCTCCTCCTCTTCCTTTTTCTTCATCTTTTCATCTTCTCTTCCTCTTCCCCCTCTTTCTTTTCCTTCTCCTCCTCCTTCTCCTTCTTCTCCTCCTTTTTCTTCTCCTCCTCCTCCTTCTTCTTCTCATCCTTCTCCTCCTCCTCCTTCTTCTCCTCTTCCTCCTCCTTCTTTTCTCCTTCTTCTTCTTCTCCTTCTTCTCCTCTTTTTTCTTCTCCTCCTCCTCCTCCTCCTCCTCCTTCTTCTCCTCCTCCTCCTTTTCTCCTTCTTCTTCTCCTCCTCCTTCTCCTCTTTTTTCTTCTCTTCCTCCTTCTTCTCATCCTTCTCCTCCTCCTTCTCCTCCTCCTTTTCTCCTTCTTCTTCTCCTCCTTCTCCTTCTCCTCCTCCTTCTTCTTCTCATCCTTCTCCTCCTTCTTCTCCTCTTGCTCCTCCTTCTTCTTCCTCAGGGTGTCATCTTCTTTCTGTCATCTTCTTTCTCCTCCTCCTTCTCCTTCTCCTCCTTCTTCTTCTTCTCATCCTTCTCCTCCTTTTTCTTCTCTTCCTCCTCCTTCTTCTTCCTTAGGTTGTCATCTTCTTTCTGTCATCATCTTCTTTCTCCTCCTCCTTCTCTTTTTCTTCTTCTTCCTTCTTCTTATTCTCTGTGATCTTGTGATTTCATTTGCATGGGAACTCCCTCTAAGGGACTCCTATTACCACTATAAATTAGAACTTGCTCTGCAACTTCTTGTATTACAGAGTTGTCTATAGGGCACTGAGAGGTTAGGGTTGCACAGACAGTAGATGTAATAGTCAGGATTTCAACACAGGTCTTCCTGACTCCTATGTTAGATCTCTTTCTATTCTACCATGCTGCCTCTCTCAGAGTGCAGACAGGAGAAAAGAAAGGTGAGTGATTTGACAAGCCAGGCAGTAGACTGAACTATAATATGGTTCATTATCCAAATAGGTTTAGGTTTTACAGGGAGTCAGAAAGGGTTAAAGTTAATAGCTGAATACATATTGTAAATATCAGTTTTGTCTGTAGATACCAGTGACAGCAGAATCTATATTTTATACATTAGAAATGTATAACTGGTTTAAATGAGTAAGAAATTTTTAAAATGCAATCTAATTTTAAGGGTCTTAACAGAAAATTATTAATAGCTGCCTGAGTGACACAAGGAAAATGCTGCAAAGATTTTTAAAATAACCTAAACAATAGGAAAATCTGCTTTCTTTGTAACTGTGGTTCTCTCAATACATTCATTAAAGTTTAAATAAAACAAGATACCTGTTGCACAGCATATCTTCGGAGGATAATGTAAGAGTTAATAATATGACTTAGGTCAGGAAAATGGTATGTGGAACACAGCTTATTATAGCATTGGCTGTGAAAGATCTATGCATGGCCAGGTGCAACAAAAATGAGACAAAGAAATGTCATTCCTGATTCCAGGTTAATCTCTCATCTTCCTTCTTTCTAATAATGAATGGCTACTACCAGTCTCTTTTGAGGAAGGGAGACAGAAAAAGTAAGAGCAAAATTCCTTCATGTTCCATAAAAGTGAATCTCTATTATATTTCAAAACCCATTCCATCAAGTTTTTTTTAAATTTTCTTTTCAAAGTTTATATTAATGGTGCTTAAATTACTCCATCTTTCAAAAGAAAACACCTGTACTTGTTTTTTTATAGTTATATATGGTTGTCATATTTTAAAAGATAACTATCTACTTCACAAAGGACTTTCCCTTGTAGAATTTCATACTTACGTGGAAAATTTCCTAAAAATTTCATCACTACAATAATTTTTTTTTGTCACTCAAGCATGATGTTTCTTCCACTATAAGCAGAAGAGCGTTTATGAGTTTGATAAGATCTCTATGGAAGCTGCTACTTCCTATTTGATTTTCCTTTTTGAAAATCTGCACTGAACTAATTAAATTATGAAGATAGATACCTTTGTATTGCCCTTTTATACATGCTCACAGTGCCTGTTTTACACTTTATGTAAGATTAACTTATCATAGATCATATTTAATAAATGATGAAATACTCTCGAATACACATCTTATCAGTTTTCTGTTCTAATTGACAGATACCAAATTTCTTTTTAGGCACTAGTTTTAACCTCTTCTTGTCTTTATCTAGAGTTACTTTGACTAGTAAAATGATTTAGTTAATTTATTCATTTAATACTCATTTATTAAACACATACACTACACAAGGGAAGGATATAACATTTTGAGGGTGGAGAAGCAATAAAATGAAAAAAGAAAAATGAAAAATAAAAGGATCATAAGATCATAGATTCAAAGCTGAAAGAGATCTTGGAGGTCATTTAGTCTAGCTCCCTAATTTATCAGATTTAAAGGATTATTTTATTTTTAATGATGCCTTTTTAAAAAATTGTATTCATTTATGAATTAATCTATCCCTTCCCTTCCTCCCCACCCTCTTCTTCATCATCAAGCCATCCCTTTTTAATCAATGATCAAATAAGAAAGAAGGGAGAAACAGAGTTTAGCAAAGCAAGCAGTACTTGAATGTGTCTGACAGTATATGCAATAATCTACACAGGAGATGGGAAGATAAATAGGATGTGGTCTTTGCTTCTACAGCACTTGCTGACTTGAACTTCTTCTCCTTTACCTGCTCTGAGGCTGATCCTAATGAGCAACAAAAATGGTAGAAAGACTCAAAACCAAAAGGAGAGAGAGGAGAAATGTAGGACATGAACAGTTCAAGTAGACTTTCAACTCCTCAGTTACCTGGCAGCAGACACTGACAACATGATAACATACTAGAAATGGCTCATTCACAAAAGAATGTCTCCCAGTGCTCAGAAAACAGACATTGGAAAGGCCATAAGACTTTGGGGTATGGGAAGGAGTATAAAATTTTTAAAAAGGCAAGAGAAAATAAAAGGATCAGAAGATCTCATTAAAAACTTTCAGAGACCTCATTTAGTTAGCCCCTCATTTTACATATGAATAAATTAGGGCCCAAAGAGATCAAATGATTTCTCCAAGATCACACGGATAATAAGTTAGCAAAGGAGCAAGGAGTTAGAGTGATGGCAGGTGAGGAAAGAGACAGGACATTAACTGATTCCTCGCTTCACCCTAGCCTTCCTTGGGCTTTTGTAGGGGCTCTTCTCCCCCTACTCCCTGATGACCATCCTTCCTATACTGTGATGTAATACATACTGATGCTCCTATTACCTTGGGGCTTGTGGGGGGCTGGAGAAGGCACAATTTTAGTGATCTTACAACCCAAGTTTGAAAACACATTCCTCAAAACACTCTCTTCCCCTCCTTCAAATAAAGCAAAAACTCCAGAAACAGAAATTCTGTTCCTCCTCTCCCATAGTATAAATATTGACTGATTTGTATGAGCCTGTTTGCAGTAGGGAGCCATCCTCAAGACAAGTCTTGTTACTAGATAAATAGGAATGTAAAAGGAAATAATGCATGGGCCAATAACCCATGAAATGGTACACTAATGAATCATTACAGCTGGAAACTTCCTCATGCTGCAAGTAAACAAGATAGTCCAAACAATCAGTTTTACTGATCCATCTTGCCAGGCTATTGTCCACACCTAAATGAATGAATCTGATCAGGCATGAAATACAGGGTAATTCTTCCAGTCCCAGTGAATGTCTCACAACAAAAAAAGGGAGTCAAACTGCAAACAGAATTTAGGATCCCTCATGGGGCTAATCTGATGTTTTAACCAGAATCAATGAAAGAACAGTGAAGGAATTATGGGCAGATTTGGTTCTAGTCATACTCTTAGAACTATGACATTCTGTGTGACCATCAGCAAATTATTTCACGTCTCTGGCACTCAGTTTCCTCATCTGTAAAATGAACATAACATACATAAACCTCAAGTCACTCCTAGAGCTTCATCATTCCTTTAGGAAGTTTCATTTTAAAAGTTCTTAACTGATTTCATGACACTGGTGCTTTAAAAATACAATCCTAGATGTATCTCATTCTACCCTCATCACTTATCAAGTTTTAATTTTTTTCTTTAGTACTTACATTTTGTAGGTATAATATTCTCTTTTAAATGATCCTCGTAATACTATAGTAATTATTAATACTTAATATAAATTCTTAAGAAATTATTATATTCAATTATAAAACTGGCATTTTATATAAGGCATTATGGAGAGTGATAATGGATGCAACTCTCTCAATAATAAGGGAAATGGGCAGAGCCAAGATGGCAGACTAGAAAGACACACTCACGCAGGGTCTCCCCCCACAGCCCATAAAATACCTGTAAAGAGGGACTCTCAACAAATTTTGGAGCAGCAGAAGTGGAGAACAACAGAGTGGAGGAGATTTCCAGCCCACGGTGACCTGAAAGGCCCATGGAAACGTCAGTTGTACCAGATGTGGAGCAGAGCATGGAGCCCAGCCCAGCCTTGGCCAAGAGACTCTGGGAGGAGGACACCTCAGGGACGGAATCTCCAGTCGCAACAGTGGGTCCTCAGATCCCTTGGTCCACAGGCACCAAAGGTCAGTGACAGGGTTTTATCAGCTGGCCAGTAAGGGAGAAGGGCCTTCCAATAGCTCTGGCAGCAGGCAGCAGTCACAGAGGCTGCACAGTAGTCATACAGACGCTCCATTGTTGGAGGGTAAAAACTCCTGGGGGCACTGAAGAGCTGAGTCTTACCTCAGGGTGGAGGCCCTGGGCAAGCTGGTCTTTGTCTCACATTGAATGGAGGTCCTGCCCATCCAGCTTATCTGAAAATCAGCCCCCAGTGCTAACTTGGAGGCCAGGTGACTGTGGAGAGGTAACTGCTAAGTTTCTGGGCATAAAAATCCCTCTCTGCATCCAGACCAGTACACACTTGATTGTGCCACCTTGGAGGAACTGAGATCTCACAGATTCCCAGAGTATACCCTACTCTTGACAAAGGACCCAAAAGTCAAGTAACTGGTTGGGAAAATGCCCAAAAAAGGGGAAAAAAATAAGACCATAGAAGGTTACTTTCTTGGTGAACAGATATCTCCTCCCATTCTTTTGGATGAGGAAGACCAAGGTTTACCATCAGGGAAAGACATAAAAGTCAAGGCTTCTGTATCCCAAACATCCAAAATAAATATTCAATGGGCTCAAGCAATGGAAGAGCTCAAAAAGGATTTTGAAAATCAAGTTAGAGGGGTAGAGGAAAAACTGGGAAGAGAAATGAGAGAGAAGCAAAAAAAGCATGAAAAGCAGGTCAACACCTTGCTAAAGGAGACCCCCCCCCCCAAAAAAAATGCTGAAGAAAATAACACCTTGAAAAATAGGCTAATTCAACTGGCAAAAGAGGTTCAAAAAGACAATGAGGAGAAGAATGCTTTCAAAAGCAGAATTAGCCAAATGGAAAAGGAGGTTCAAAAGCTCACTAAAAAAATTAGAATGGAACAGATGGAGGCTAATGACTTTATGAGAAACCAAGAAATCACAAAACAAAACCAAAAGAATGAAAAAATGGAAGATAACGTGAAATATCTCATTGGAAAAACAACCGACCTGGAAAATAGATTCAGGAGAGACAATTTAAAAATTATGGGCCTACCTGAAAGCCATGATCAAAAAAAGAGCCTAGACATCATCTTTCATGAAATTATCAAGGAAATATCAAAAGAATCCACCTATCACCACTTGAAAGAGATCCAAAAAGAGAAACTCCTAGGAACATTGTGGCCAAATTCCAGAGTTCCCTGGTCAAGAAGAAAATATTGCAAGCAGCTAGAAAGAAACAATTCAAGTATTGTGGAAATACAATCAGGATAACACAAGATCTAGCAGCTTAAGGGATCAAAGGGCGTGGTATATGATATTCCAGAAGTCAAAGGAACTAGGACTAAAACCAAGAATCACCTACCCAGCAAAACTGAGTATAATACTTCAGGGGAAAAATTAGTCTTTCAATGAAATTGAGGACTTTCAAGCATTCTTGATGAACAGACCAGAGCTGAAAATAAAATTTGACCTTCAAACACAAGAATGAAGAGAAGCATGAAAAGGTAAACAGCAACGAGAAGTCATAAGAGACTTACTAAAGTTGAACTGTTTATATTCCTACATGGAAAGACAATATTTGTAACTCTTGAAACTTTTCAGTATCTGGGTAGTTGGTGGGATTACACACACGCACGCACACACACACACACACACACATACAGAGTACAGAGTGAATTGAATAGGATGGGATCATATCTTTAAAAAAATGAAATTAAGTGGTGAGAGAGAAATATATTGGGAGGAGAAAGGGAGAAACGGAATGGGGCAAGTCATCTCTCATAAAAGAGGCAAGCAAAAGACTTTTTAGTGGAGGGAAAAAGAGGGGAGGTGAGAGAAAAAACATGACACTCATCAATTCAACTAAAGGAAGGAATAAAATGCACACTCATTTTGGTATGAAAACTTATCTTACAATACAGGATAGTGGGGGAGAAGGGGATAATCAGGATGGGGGGGATAATGGAAGGGAGGGCAGTGGGAGGAGGAAGCAATTTGAAGTCAGCACTCTTGGGGAGGGACAGGACCCAAAGAGAGAATAGAAGCAATGGGGGGCAGGATAGGATGGAGGGAAATATAGTTAGTCTTACACAACACGACCATTATGGAAGTCATTTGCAAAACTACAGAGATATGGCCTATATTGAATTGCTTGCCTTCCCTAAGGGAATGGGTGGGGAGGGAGGGATGAAAAGAAGTTGAAGTCAAAGTTTTAGGAACAACTGTCGAGTATTGTTCTTGCTACTAGGAAATAAGACATACAGGTAATGAGGTATAAAAAGTTATCTGGCCCTACAGGACAAAAGAGAAGGTGGGGACAAGGGAAGGGAGGGATGATAGAAGAGAGGGCAGATTGGTGATAGGGGCAATTAGAATGCTTGGCGTTTTGGGGTGGGGGAGGGGAGAAATGGGAAGAAAATTTGGAACCCAAAATTTTGTGAAAAGGAATGTTAAAAGTTAAATAAATAATAAGGGAAATGCATTCATCCATCAAAGAGTTACTGAGTTCCTACTGTATATAACACAGTGTGAGCTACTGTGAAGGACATTTTTCTTTTTTGGTCTAGACTTGTGATTTCATTAATATAGCAAACTAGTAAGGTAACCCTCTCTACCAGTGCAGTACTGCAATAATTCTGTAACTAAGTCTTGGAGACTGAGACTTTAAAGAAGACAAATTAGCCTGAGATATGAGGATATTGAGTGACTTGCTCTGGGTCACAGAGCCAGTATGTGTCAGAGACAAGACTTGAACCCAGGTTTGATTGATTTTAATTAAACTCTCCAGGTCTATAGCATAATGAGTCTCCACTGTGAAAAAATACAAAGAAGAATAAAACACAGACCATTATTTTATGTTTGAAGAAGTTCCAACATATTGAACAATGATATGTCTAAATTACATTTCATTTTCTGGCTAGAACTATTGCTAACATTGCCCTCATGAAACAATCCGTATTTTTTAAGCCATCACATAACTAGAATTTTAAACCCTAACCCTCATGGTTAAGAAATCATTAGTAATGGTAGTTATTCATTTGTGAGGCCTCAACTTATGAAAAGAGTTAAGTGACTTATTCTTCCGGAGCTCAGGATAGCCAAACCTTCTTACATGACTCTGTAGTCGAGTTCTCAGTACTCTTGTCAGAGTCCATACTCTAGAGTATCACAGAACCAGCACTCTTAGTGTGATAGGGGAAGGGCCACCTTCTGGCTGGTTATTCTTGAACTCTCCCTGTTCTTGGATTTCTATTCTAGCTTTGGGCTCTCTTAGGGCCAGTAATGACTCCTATGATTCAGAACTTATATTTTAGGACCCAAGACTTGCTCAGGGCATGCTTACTGTCCAAAATGATTTTTTAAAAAACTGAGCCAATAATTCATTTTACATGCCAGTGTCTCCAACTCCAAAGAATGGGATGCTACTATTTCTTAAATGAATCAAACTGATCCTGAAACTTTTTCATGGGCTAAGTCCACCTCACAACTATGGCTATGACAGAAAGGATGCATATCCTGCATATCACCTTGCTTTCCTAGCTTCCATTTTGTGTACTGGTCCTAAATATTTCCCGGTCACCACTGCCTGTCTGCTTCATAACACTAGGGTTGATCAGGCTTAAACAAAACTAGATCTATACTTCCTAACACACCACAGACATCTTAAGTTCAACACGTCCAAAACTGACCTCATCAGGGGCACCTAGTGGCACAATGGATAGAGCATCAGTCCTGGAGTTAGAAGGACCTGAGTTTAAATCTGGCTTCAGACACTTACTAGCTGTGTGACCCTGGGCAAGTCACTTAATCCTGATTGCCTCAGAAAATGCCAAAACAAAAAAATTGAAGTCCTTATTCCCCTTACCCCTAGATCTCCTTTTGTCTTAATTTTCCCATTACTGTCAAGCAGACCACCACCCTCCTAGGCAGTCACCCAAGCTCACCACCTAGGTGTCATCCTTTGTTTTTTCTCTTTTGAACCCAGACCCCCATATTCAATCAGGTGCTAAGTCCTGTCAATCCTGCATTTTTTTTTTAAACATTTCTCATATACATCCTCTTCTCTCCTCTGGTGCCTGCTCTCAACACCTCATTCCTGGCCTATTGTAAAGCCTTGCTGGTTGGTTTCTCTGCCTCAAGTCTCTCCCCTCTCCATTCCATCCTCTAATCAGCAGTCATGCTGATTTTCCTAAGGCACAGATCTGGCTCTTGCACCTTCTCCATTCGATCAATTCTAGTGGCTTCCTATAACCTCCAGGATCAAAATAAAATCCTGTTTGGTTTTTAAAGCCACGTTGGCCCCTTACTACTTTTCCAGTATTTTTACACCTTAGTCCTCTGTATTCTGTGATCTAATGACGTCTTTGAACATAAAATGGCATCTCCCAGCCACAAACATTTTCACTGGATTTTCCCTGTGCATGGAGTTGTTTCTCTATTTATCTCTGACTCCCAGCTTTCTTGACTTCTTTCAGGTTCTGAGTAAAATTTCATCTATTACAAAAAAACCTTTCCCAATATCTCTTGATACTTATATCCCTCTTTTGCTAATTATTCCCAATTTATCCTGTATACAGCTTTTTTTCTTTAGGTGTTGTCTCCCATGTTAAAATGTAAGCTCTTTGAGAATAAGGTATGGGTTTGTGTGTGTGTGTGTGTGTGTGTGTGTGTGTGTGTGTGTGTATGTGTGTATGTGATTTTATTTTGTCTTGGTTTTTTGCCTTTCTTTGTATCCTCAGAATTTAGCACAGTGCCTGGCATTAATTCTTAATAAATGCTGGTTTTCTTGGAATGACAGCCACAGTGATGATAGAAGCTGCCTAGCAATGAGAAATGATTTCAATAGAGCAAAAATGTCAGGTGTGTTGTCATAGTTAATTGGGCTTACTTTAGCCCTGTAAGAGTCAACCCAGTATTGGCACCAGGGTACCTTGGCCTTTCATGTAAGGAGCTCTTTTATACCTTGCTAAATGTCCATGTCAAGCAGTTCTGAAAATCCCAAGAAAATGCTCCGTGCTTGAGGTCAGGATCACTAGGAACCAAATAACTATTGTCATTAAGGCAACTGGATTGAATTTAAAAGGAAGGGGAAGCTCTGTAAACTGTCATTTTTTTTCCCCTCTAAAATAAGTGATCTCAACCACCCTGGCACTTTTGAGCTCATATTATGTATTTCTTATAATGTAGTATCTTTTTCTCAGCCAGGTAGTCATCCTATTCACTACACAAGAACTTTTGATGGTTTACCATCCCTTTGGGATATAGAGTAAGGAATTACAATTCATCCCAATGTTGCTTTGATTATTACAATGTCAGCTTATCAATGTGGCCTCTAGATTTATTTTCACAACTTGTTACTAACACCTCTTGATGAGACAAAGGCATGAGAGTTGCCTAACAACACAACTGTGTATTGGTAGACTGGGACTGGAGATTCTTTGTAATGTAGCTAAGTATTCTTGGTTCTGTTTTGTAAAAAAGGCTAGTATCTATCTTGAATCATCAAAACCTCATATACAGTCATATGACTTCCTTCTCCCCTCCCCCCCCGAAAAAGTTCAAATACTGCTTAAACTGCTTTGACATACTACACACATATTGTTTAATGAATATTTTATTGTTGTTCCAGGAAAAGCTTTTAAAGGAATACATGAGCTGGCAATTATACTGAAAGGATGTCTCATTCTCAAGGATGGTAGGAATGCCAGCTCTCTCCTGCCTAACTAGAAGATGGACACGTCCACAACAGCATAATTGCTTCATCGTACACTCAGATGTTGAGCCAGCAAACACCACACACTGCTGATCTTCTCCCCCTTCACCACCAACGGAGACCAGACAAAAAAAGAAGTTTTGTCCAATAAAGGACTTTGGTGGAGTATTCAACTCAGTTTGAATAAATTAGAGAGATTCATTCTGCCCATGTGTAGCAATTACTAGGCTCTCCCTAACAATTATCTAAACCCTGACTTGGAAAATCTATTCAGCAGAAGGCCTGACTGAGTAATATTGATGATCAAATTGTTAGTTCTTGCCCTTAATGGTTAAATTCAGCTGCTGGGTTGATAGGCTCTAAAATGTTATGCCTAGACAAGTTTCTAGGTCTGACTATAATAGCACTCAAGTCTTTGAAAGAGTATTTTTTAATTATATGTAAATTTGAATTATATATATATATTTACATTTCCCAAACTTCAAGGGAAATAGATAACTTTTAGAGACAATATGGGTGGGGTAGGGAGCAGTCCATGCTACAGAAACATTTAGGGAAATATTTAGCACTATAATCTTATTTAAGCTGAATTTAGGAAATCCCAAGATTCTCAGTTTATTTTTTTAAGAATATTTTTATATAATTCCTGGATACTTATGTTCATAATGTTAACTATCTGGTAGCAAATACAGTTTTGTAGAAAGTTGTGTGTATTCCTAGTGGATTGCTTGGATCATCAAACAATTCCTTTAAAAAATGGAGACTAGAATCATCATGAGAAAGTATGTCCACAAGACTTAAAAGATGTGTTTTGAAACAAAATTTGCAGTTCAATAGTATGTTTGTCTACTTGAAAATTTTTACAAACTTCAAAACAGTGTAGAAATTGGCATTTTCAAAAGGTACTTCTCTGAATTTTACAGGTATTACTAAACTTATGAAATGGTCATTTTACCCAGACCACTGTACTATATAAAAATACAAAACCTCAAAACTATAGTCTTTGCAAATATATTCCTGAAAAAAAATCTGTAGTTAGCAAAGGAGAAACTATAACTCAGGACCTCTTTTAAGTTGACAGGAAAAATACAGAAAAAGCTGTTACTATGGTTTTCTATTTTAGCCTCTCCTTACCCCCTTCCAAAATGGCCTTTAATATAAATACATGAGTCCTTAAGAGACGCATTTACTTTAATTCAAGTGATAGCTCTGCCAAAACTTCAGTATAATTAATTGTGAATAACAGAGGTTTAAAACAAGGGTGATTTTGTGATTTGTTGTTTCTTTCCTCTTACCTGTACAGCCTCTATTTCTATAATAAGGGAAATCTCTTGGTTTGGTGCCTTTTCATGGAATAGTATGCCTAATAGCTTATGTTCCAAATCCCCAAGACATACTTTTGAATACCCCATATGGGGTCTGTATGTACAAATCAGCTCGACCCCTTCCTAAATACAAACATGTTCCCTTCCCCCTTCTGTTCTCTCTGCATATTTCACAGCCCTTAAATTTCCATCTTCAATTTCATACTGTTTCAGTGTACTGTGAAAAATTGAAAGGATAAAAGCTTATGACTACAATGTCAAAGAAAAGATTATTTTAGCCACTGATTACGCATTATTCTAGGTATAGAATTTAACGGAAGAAATCAAGACACCAGATTTTCAAAAATCTCTGCTCAACTACATTGCCTATGTTAAGGATGAGAAACGCTACATTTCATAAACAAAGACGCTTTCACTGAAAAAAGTGCAAGTCTAGGTTGTAAAATTTTCTTGAAAATGCTGTCCAGTATTAAAAGGAAATAGTGTCTCTCAATCTACTGTGGGTTATCACTGCAAAACCACTATTCAAACACACAAGCAAAGCTCAGGAGGCAGAGAATCCACTGCAAATTTAGTGACAGCTTCAATTCAGTGTCTCTGGCTAGCCAGGGGATGGAAAGTAGCACCATGGGGAGAGATCTAGACCTGGGTAAGTTCCGGTGTTCAGTAAGAATGGTAAGTGAAGTAATGTTTACCAAAAGTACTTTGATGTTAAGCATTTAACAAAATTAAAACTCTTTAAGCATTAAGTATGAAATGTTTGTCAAGTTGGCAAGTCAAGGCACTAACGAATGCATCAATGAGAACAGATGCATATTTCCCTTGAATCCATGCCCTTTGAAATTAAAATGGCAAGCAGAAAATGATCTTATCCTTTTCTGTAATACATTCTGTCTATAAGATAAATGCATTAGATGGCAAATGTTTTCCTTTTCATGTAAGATAGACATATTAATAAACTATGCATAATATGCTGTCCCTTTGATTTTTTTCTGTCCATTAACTCCACATTCACCTTTTGCCAGCTGTCCATGATAGTTTTTTAGTTAACTAAATGCATTTTTGACTTATGTTCAAGGATCAAAGTCCACACTTCTTACAATCTAACTATAAAAACACTCAAGTCTTTAAAAGGGTGTTTTTGAATTATAATTTATTTATATTCACATTTCCCAGACTTCAAGGGAAATAGATTACTTATATAGACCATACAGAGGGGTCCATGCTACATTTTACTCAAGATAAATTCAGCCTCCAACAGGACATTTTAAGTGCAGAACAGAAAGAAGGAAAAGCATGAATAGGCAAACCTGCTGCAGCAAATGCCGCAGAATGCAAATGAACCCAGTAGCACTGAAGAATTAATATTTGTTTTACCTACCAGCATTATCCATGTCTCAGTAGTGGAAAAGCAGAGTTCTGTATACCGGCAGCTTCTGCTCTTCTCCTTCTCTCTAATGAAGCACCCTGCCCTTTCCCTGATCATCAGCCCTTGCTGGCACACAGAGCATACTTCATGCACTGTCTGCAGCAGACATCGCCAGGAAATTTATATCTCCAAGGATGACAAACAGCCATTAGCTCCATTACAGGCTGATTAAGAGAGTCTGAGCCTATCAAGGAGATACTTGAATCCACCAGGGTTTTCACCTCTCTTCTAAGCAAAGGAGGGAGAGAAAAAAGCCACTGCAACATTGCATGTGCTGCACATTTCTGAAAAGGAGAAATACACTTACGACTGGGAATGTTTTTTTTTTCCAGGCTCCTAGAGCAAACGTTAGCAAGAAGACACACATTAAGAGGGAAATGTCTTTAAATAACTGACCTTTTGCAGTGCATGAGTTCTAATTTAAATTTAAAAGTTTTATATCTTTAGAAAGTTAGAACAATTAAAAAATTAAAATGCAAATCATCTTTTAAGGGTTAACTCTAAAAAAATCGTTAAGGAGTGCAATTACATTTGAATATTATAAACCACTTATTTTTTATATTTCTTATGAATTGTTTTGTGATCTCTGTGTAATATAATCTCAAGGCAAAGGAAATCATCTTTAATAAACATGTAATTCATTAATAACCTAAGCTGTGAATTCTGTGCAGGAAACAATGCACACACCCCCAAATTAAAAATTTTCAATTTAAGAAAAAAGGAGGAAAAAGACCTAACCAATTTATTCTTTAAAAACCCTCTTACATTTGGAGAAAAAAATTCAAAAGCATCCAAAACAAATTAAAATAACTAAAAGCATGAAAAAGAGTTATGTGCAACAGCATAGTTTGAGACATAGATGGATTGTTATATGACACTGGTATCTGGGAGTAGGAATAATAACCATGTAACTCAGTCTTTCTAAGTTACCAGAAGAGATTTATAAGGGAGACATGAATTGACCTGTAATACAATGAATCTGCAGTAGAGAGTGAGGATTTATAACTGGTTTTGGTATTTCAAAGCCAGTGTGAGTACTGCTGCTACTCCAAGCTCAGATCTAAAGAGTTAAAACCAAACATTATTTTTTTGTCTCCCTTTGAAATTTCTACTGACAGTTCACTTAAAAGTAAATAAGATTTCACCAGCTTTCATTTTTAAAGGCATTTGTCTTCACTGTGTAGCCTCAGGCTTGTGTTTAAGCAAGATCCCACAGTTTCTCCTGTTTTCCCTAATCTGCAGGGGACTGCATGACATTATGACATCAAAATCTAATGTAGAACTGTTTTCATTATAGGAAGTTAAACTTTTTGATGACCTGTGCTCAGAAATGTTCTGTTAATTCTGTTAATACTGTGGTAAGTATTTAGAAGATACTTTCATCTCTGAACTAATCTCACTAGAAAAATGCCCCTTCTTTCCCCCCAAAATTGCTTGGTTCCCTCCTGTAAGGCAGAAAAGCTTCTACACCTGATCTGTTTGTCCTGATTAGGATGACAAGTCTGCCAAATGTTCAGAATGAGTGTCATCAAGAGAAACAGAGAAAAATCTAGGACAAACACTATATTTTGTAAAGAAAAACAGCTTATAAGAAAATAAGAAAGCAAAAATAAAAATTACTTTTTAAAAAAGAATCTCTACAAAACCAGAGGCTCTCCAAAGAAATAGCTGAGAAGAAAAATTGATGGCATATGTTGACTGATTGAGCCCTTGTATATAAGGATCAAAAACAGTTATCAGACCAGAAAGATTACTCTATCAATATTGGTTAACAAATTTGGGCTATGTCCAAAAGTTTGTTTATAAGTTTATTGTCTGGATTTTGGAACATATTTTCCCATACTTAGACACAGATCTATACCATATAGTGCAATAAATTCCAGATGAGTCTAAAATTTAAAGATGAATAAAATCTATTTTTTAAAAACCAAAAGAAAATCAGATGAAATTTATTCCCAGCAGGAGAGGGGAAATAAATTTCTGACTATTCAAAGAATTGGAAAATACCATGAGAAACAAGCTGAATGTATCCGAGAATGTAAAAATAAACTTTTATACTGTAGAGAAAGAAGGAAAGGAAAAGGAAAGAAAAAAGGAGGAGTCTCCCTCTAAGCCCAATTGATGACATCACAGAAAGGGCAAAAAATGAGGTATTAAAGTGTCAAAGGAAGCACAAGGAGTATGAAGGAGAATAGGATTGGAGGTTGGTTGGTCAAAAAAAGACCATACCTCTACTTTTCTTTAAAAAAAGACACTGTAAGGAGAAATAGACACTGAGAAGGAGAAAAGGAAAGTGTTCTCTGGCAGCAGAGAAGAGACTGTAGACAATTCACCCAGGTAGCCAAGAGTGGAGGTCTTGGTAAGACCCAGGGAGCACAGCTGAGTGACCTGCTCCGAAGAAGAATTCTGCTAGGACAGAACTCATGAGGACACAATGAGAAGAGAAAAGACTGCAGAGACTGGGACTCCCCAAGGTGTGAGTTGTGTTGGTTACTTGTGTTGTCTGTATGAGCCCCTCACTACCCAGCAGTCTGTGCTAACTCTTTTCAATGACACTGTGTATGTTTCTGGAAGAGTGTACCCTAGGTTTATGGTAGAGAAGGTTGTATAACCCTTGTTCTCATTATGCTATCATACTAAATGTCCTTCCTGGGAATTAATTATGGATGGTTATTTAAAAGGTTAGTATACTGATAGGGCTCAGTATAGTATACAGATATAGTTAGATACTGACATAGTATACTGATAGGATTCAGACCCACAGACTGTCAATGAATTCAGGATAGCACATTTGGTCACTTATCCATGAACCAACATGCTAGGAAACTCCATAGATCAAGTCAATAAGCATTTATTACACATTTTCTATGTACCAGGGGGTAGCTAGGTGGTGCAATGAAACCAGGAAGATTCATCTTCATGCGTTCAAATCTGGTCTCAAATACTTACTAGCTTCTAAGCAAGTCACTTAACCCCATTTTTCTCAGTTTTTCATTTATAAAATGAGTTGGAGAAGGACAAGGCCAACCACCCCAGTATCTTTACTGAGAAAATCCCAAAATGGGGTCATAAAGATTCAAACACGACTGAAATGATTCAACAACTATGTTTGAGGAACTCTGCTACATGCTGGGTAAATCCAAAAAAGGCAAAAACAGTCCCTCTCTATTCACCAGGAACCTCATCATCCTGCAAGATCCATGAGTCTTGGTACTCACATCTCGTTAACAGTCCTCAGATTGGAGGGTGCAGTAAAGATCTCCTCACCAAACCTCCATGTAAGGAGGACTCCAGGTCAGGCACCTCTTCATTACCCATCTGACTGGATTCCTTTGGACTTCTCCATCATGCTCCCACACCAGTTACTTCATCCCCCTCCACTTTTCAGCTTCCTTTTGTGTGATGCTGTCTTCCCTAATTAGAATGTAAATTCCTCAAGAGCAGGGAATGTCCTTTTTTGCATTTTATTCCCAAGAACTTAGCACATAAGTAATAACAAAGTAATAAATATAATAATTTTATTATATTTATATAATACATAAATATATTATATACATAATATATATACATAACTATGTAATAAATAAACATTAATAAATGTTAATTGCTCTCAAAGAGTTGACTCTCTAATTGAGGTAGATAACATGCAAACAATTCTGTACCAACAAAGATATATACAGGATCAATTGGAGATAATCTTAGAGGAAAAGCATTAGGAAAAGAGGCCAGAGGCATGTTTTTACATCAGAGAAGTCTCCTGGGGATTCCATATAATGTAGCCACAGCTTTCCGGAGTCCCAGAGGCTTATTGGTGTCTGAATCTTTCTCCACAAACAAATGAATTTTTTAAAATGCTCAGTAATTGTGGCCAGCCTAACAGACTACCAGCAACAGATAATACTCTTTCTCTTTCTTAATCACCTAGCTACCTAAAGTCCCTACAAAGGAAGGTAAGGAAGTGGTGGCAAAATGCAGTCCAGCTGCCCACTGATTTCCAAATTCCTAGTACTAATTAAACTACATACTTACAGCTGCACTGCCAACTATAGGCATGATATTGAGAGGAAGTCTCAAAGATGAGACTGAATTTTGAAGTATGGTTGGCTGAGATGATAGTGTTGACAGAAATAAAAAAAAAGTCGGAGAGGGGAGCTAGTTTGTTGAGGAAAGATAAATTTGGTTTTGGATATTTTCATAACGAGGTGCCCATAGATACTGAGGTGATGATGTCTGGTGGATAGTTGGAAAAGTGAAGGTGGTATCATCCTCAACTCCTCACCCTCATTCACCCCACGTATCCAATCAATTGCCAAATGTTGACATTTGTACCTCTGCAACATATCTTCATACACACACACACACACACACACACACACACACACACACACATTCCATTCTCTCCATCTACAGAGCTGTCACAAGAGTTTAGGCCCTGATTACTTCAACAGTCTCCTAAATGTTCTCCAGTCTAGTCTGTCTCTTCTTCATTCCATCCTTCCTTCCCCTAGCTACTGATTCTCCTAAAGCATGGCTTCTTAAACTTTTTCTACTTGTGACTCCTTCAGCACTTCTCTAACTGTGAATCTTGACTCCATATGGGGTTATGACCCACAGTTTAAGAAGCACTGTACAGTTCTGACCATGTTGTACCCAGTAAATTCCAGTGGCTTCCTATTGCCTCCATGATGCAATAGAAATTCCTTTGGCATCTAAATCTCTTCACCACATGTCCTCAACTCACCTTTCCAACCTTATTGGGAATTACTCCCCCTTACCTATGCTGAGTTCTCCAAAACTGGTTTTACTATTCTTTTTAGAGAGAACACATCTCATATCTTCATGCCTTTGTAGTGGTTATTCCTCATGCCTAGAATGTACTCCCTCTTCTCTTCCATCTCTTAGAATTCTAATTTCCTTCAAGGCTCAGTTTAAGTACCATCTTCTACCTGTGGCCTTTCCTGATCCAATTCCCCAACTACGAGTACCTTTCCCCAAACATATTGGGTGCATCTACTTTGTAAATATAATGAATGTATGTAAATATCTAATCTGGTTAGACTGTGAGTTCCTTGAGGGCAGGGGCTACTTTCACTTTTTTTTTATACCCAGTAATTAATACAGCATCTGATACATAGCAGATACTTAGTAAGTATTTTTTGAGCCCTTTATTGAGAATGGGAAAAACTCTGGACTGGAGAAAATAGATCTGGGTTCAAATCCTATCTCTGAAACCATCAATACTTGTGGGACTCTGGTCAAATCACTTATTTCTCTCTTAACTATACTTTAGTATAACTTGTTTCCTTAGTAATCCTTTGTATTTTATTTAATGAATTTATAAACATCAATCTGAGAGAATAGGCTGCATCAGACTTCCAAAGGGGTCCATAAAACACTCAAAAAAAGTTAAGAACCCCTGAATTAATGATTTCTAAGGTCATTTCCAGTTCTAAATGTATGATCCAATGACCATCACCTCTTCTCACACATCTTGTATGGTTCCCTTTTGTCTTTAGAATATATGAGCTCCTTAGAACATGGCACTTCTAAAGCATTCCACAGTCTTGTCTCCCTTTTATCTTTCTAGACTTATTTCATATTATTCTCCTTTGTGCAGCCTACATTCCAGCCAAGCTGGACTGTTAGTTGTCTCTTAAAATTCTCTTGCCTACCTTGATGCTTTTGTATATGTTATCCTGTATGACTAAAATGTACTCCTTCCTTCTCTTTTGCCTTCTTTCAAGACTCAGCTCAGGTGCCATCTCCTATGGAAGAAAAAAAATTTCCCAATCCCTACCAGCTACTAGCCTTCTATGAGTCTTTATTTGCAGAAAGTTAAGCCTACCTAGAAATTAATGTCTCAGGCAGTGCCAATACAGCAGAAGGCTTTGGGGAGAGAATGCAGCATCAGCTGGTGTCCTTGATTATACTGGGGCAGCAGTTCCTGAACAATGAGTCACAATGATAGGATAACTTAAATGCCATCAACAGCTTAGTTCAATGAAAATAACAAAATATAGTTGACACAACTGCAAATAACTAGTTTCCCAACATGGACAAAATACCCAGTCTTCCAAAAATAGAACTAATCACATTAAGGTTTATCACTGGGAGAAAGATGAAAGTTTGGTGATCAATTGGAATTTGCTAGGTGACAATAAAATCCAATATCCCTTATCAAGAGATTTGGGAGACAGGAAGACCTATGTTGAATTTTCCCTTAGACAGTTACAAATTGTAGGACCTCAAACAAGTTAATTAAACCTCTTCCAGTCTATTTTCTTCTACAAAACAGGGAGATCCTCATGGGACAGTTGTGAGGGAATAAATGAGTTAAAAAAATACAAACCTTAAGCAAACATTAACCACTATGTAGAAATCGACAGAGATAGAAATATGCTATTATTATCCCTACATTATGCCATAGTTGGGAAGTGAAAACAAGAATCCTTAGAGGTACTCTGCCCAAAATTTGGCATGCTTCTGAAAATAGAGCTATTTATCAGCCTATCAGCACATCAGAGGATATAAGAAAAACCAAAGTGATTATGAAGAGGTTATCCAGGGTTGGGCAACCTACAGCCTTAAGACTACATGTGGCCTTCTAGGGCCTTTGGTGCAGCCTTTTGACTGAGTCCAAGTTATATAGAACAAATCCTTTTATTAAAGTTTGGATTCAGTCAAAGCGCTGCACTTGAGGACCTAGAAGGCCCCATGTGGCCTTGAGGTCACAGGTTCCCCACCCTTTTTATACCATAGTTTATGTAAACTATCACAACACCAAAAACCCAAAAATTAGCCCAAACGCTCTGAATGAAAGAGATCATTGTCCTGTCCTCTTCTGTCTCCTCCATACAGTGGGTTATTGGAGATGGAAATGTATAATTTCGAGTCAAAAGATGTAGGTTCAAGTTCTCTTACAGGCAATGGGTAAGCCAGTTCAGCATCTGAAGTCTCAATTTCATCATCTGTAAATTGAGACAAATAATAGTTGTGACCAGATCCATAATTAAGACAGAGTGATTTGGAACTTGCCCAAGGGAACCTGATTTTAGAGGGCAGAAAAATTTGATAAGTCTATTCATTCAACATAACACTCTTACATCTCAGTTTCTTCATCTATAAAATTAGAAGTTTGAAGTTGATAATCTTACAATTCTATGAACAACATAGAAATGCCTGCATTTGGCACCTAGTTAGCGAAAGTAATTATTTAAAATATGAAGCTACATGAACCAAGAATAATGAAGACAGTCATGGAATCTCAGAATCAGAAAGGTCCTTCAATACCATCTGGTACAATTTGTATCTGGACAAAAATCCTTTCGATAATACACAAAAAATGAATATCTAAACTCTTTTAAAAAACATCAGTATTGGCTAACCCACCATTCATGAAGCAATCCATTTTACTTCTAGAAAGCTATAACATTTTGAAATCTTTCCCTTATAAAACCTAAATTTTCCTCTGCAGTTTTCACCCACTGATTCTTGTTCTATCCTCTGCTTCCAGAGGCTAGATTCAAAGATACCAAATGGGAGGTTCTTGAAAGATTCTAGTGAGAGATGAAGAAGACTTGAACCAGGGTGGTGCAAATATAAGAGGAAAGGGGATAAATACTAAGGAAATTATGGAGGTTGAATTGATTAGATATGGTAACTGATTAGATTTTGGGTATAAGGAAAAAGGACAAATTGGGAATGACTCTGAGTTTATGACTACAGATGACTAGAAGGATGGTGGTATCCAAAACAGATACAGGGAAGCTGGGAGAACCTCGGGTTTAGTAAAAAAAAAAAAAGATAATGAACTCAGTTTTTGTAATCGAGGGTTTGAATGCCATTGAGATAACCAGTTGAGGATGTCCAGCACAGGTGATACAAAATAAGAGCTCAAGAGGGAGATGAAGGCTAGAAGTGTAGATTTCGAAGTCAACTGCGTAGACATGATAATTAAACTCACAGAGAACTTTTAAAATCACCAAGGAAATGGGGATAGAAAAGAGAAAAGGGATCAAGAGACTACCATTTGGTATATTTCCATGCAGGAGGTGAGGCATGGATGATGATCTGTTATCATCAGTGTTATGAAAATCCAGGGAAGAAAGGGAGGAGGGAAGGAAAAAAGTTGGAGGGGCAGGATCACATGACAATGACAAGAACCCAGAAATTTTGACTCATTCCACTATTTCAAGCAGATCAAATCCTACTTTTTTTTTTTTTGGGTGGCAATATGGGTTAAGTAACTTGCCCAGAGTTACACAGTTAGCAAGTGTCATGTATATAAGTCTGTATTTGAACTTGGGTCCTCCTGACTCCAGGGCTGGTGCACTATCCACTGTACCACCTAGCTGTGCCCCCCTTCCTTACTGCTTTTTCTGATTACTTCTTCCTTTATTGATTTCTGCATCCCCTGAATTCATTGTGGTTACTATTTCCCAGTTTAACTCTTGAAGAAATCTTTACAATTTCATCTGTGCTAGTTTTATCTCTTCAACTAAACTTTTAAACTCCTTAAAGCCAGAGATCATGGCAATCTCAACCATCCAGAACACATCCATAAACCCAAAAGTATTCTTAAAAAAAGTTTCTGGGAACCTAAGAGGTTGTCCCGAAGATAATGAAATGCCATAGCATGCTCATTATCTATGGAACAGCCTCTTAGGCTCTCACTCAAAGTAAGTTCTCCCTCATTAATTAAAACCCAAAGTAGGTACTTAATAAATGCTTGTTGACTTGGCTTAACTTGATCTAAAAGGGATGTCCTAGAGGCAGCCACACTGATCACATTAAGGAGTCAGAGCTGACAGCAAACTTGTGAACAAAAAGACAAAAACAAACACACAAACAACAACCAAAAAAACCTCTGAAGCAACTATAAGAAGTCTGAAGGCTCAAGTCACAATAGTAACTCATTCCTCTCTTATATGCCCTTCCCACTACTCAACATTGTCCCTTTTCCCACAGCATGTATCCTTTGTCCCAGTCAAGCTGGTTTCCTCATGGTCTTGCGTATACAGCTCGGCAACTCGTATCTTCTTATCTATTTCCCCTACCTGAAATTGACTTCTCTCTACTTGACCATAATTTGTCCCACTTTCAGGACCAGAAAACACAGAAATATGGAGATCAGGGGAAGTTGAATGTCAGTAAAGGAAGCAATAGATGTAGCAGCATGGAGCTGGGGTATCTGTACTCATCAATGTAACTAGTAAGAGTGATGGAAAATGCTTCATTGAGCAACAATTACAGGCATTATTCTTAAAGAAGCACAAAGAGCTTATGAATACAGGCATACATATTAGATATAGATTTTGCTATAGATAGATAGATAGATATTGCATAGATATTGCTGGTTTGGTCCCAGATCACCTCAATAAAGCAAATATTGCAATAAAATAAGTCATGAATTTTTTGGTTTTTCAGTGCATATAAAAGTTATGTTTACACTATTATAATCCATTAAGTGTGCAGTAGCATTATGTCTAAAAATGCACATACTTTAATTAAAAATACTAAAATCACTAAATAAAAAATGCTAAAAAAAATGCTAACCATCATCTAAGCCATCTGCAAGTCACCACTTTTTTGCTAGTGGAGGGTCTTGCCTTGATGTTGATGGCTGCCAATTGATCAAGGTGGTGGCTATATAGGTCCAGTGTCTTAAAAGAAGACAACAATGAAGTTTGCAGCATGGAAAGACTCTTTCACTTGAACATGCAGAAAACGTTGTAGGGTTATTGGACTGTGTTCAATATTATTGTGTCTCAGGGAATAGGGAGGTCCAAGGACAGGGAGAGAGATGAGGAACACCAGTTGGTGGGAGCAGTTAGAATATACACAACATTTAGCATTAAGTTCACCATCTTACTGTGAGCGTCTAGTGGTGCTCCAAAACAATTATAACAGTAATTTCAAAGGCCACTGATCACAGATCACCGTAATAGATACAATAATAATGAAAACATTTGAAATGGAGAGAATTACCAAAATGTGACACAGGAACACAATGAGGGTGCATGCTATTGGAAAAAATGGTGCCAATAGACTTGCTTGATGGTTGCCACAAATCTTTATTTTGTAAAACAAACAAACAAACCCCTGTAATATCTTCAAAGCACAATAAAGTGACGTGGAATAAAACAAGGTATGCCTGCACTGGTAGATAATGGAGACTAACCACTGGTGTGATACTCTGTGCAAGACTTAAGGGTTTTAATGGACTTCAAGTCCCCTGTTGCTTGATGAAAAGTCAGTCTCTGTTGAGTTTAAGCTAAGTGAAGAACTTAGAATTGAGATGGCTCTCTGCTGCTTGAAAGGAGCTCCTATGGTGAGTCACAGAAAGGCAGACAAACTGAGAATTAAGAGAAGAGCTTAAAGCCTGCACTACCACTCTACTAAGATTACTGGAAGAAGCCAGGCCTTATATCTACTACTGAAAGCTTAACTGATTAGAGAACAATCACTGCTGCTGGGAGTTGAATGAAGGAAAAGAACTGCTGTTGGGAGCTGATTAGAGGAGAAGTATCTGTTACTGCATAATAGAGCTGGCTGGGGCTAGGAGAGACTTGTCCTTCACTGCCACCCTGGGCTTGAGAGAAGGAAAACACTTCAGAACCCAGCCAAGAATATAGTACTGAATATTTTAAATAGCTCTGCAGATCTTAGGGTTTAGGGGAACTGTTTTTGCTAAAAGAGCATAAAATACTTCCTTAAAGCTCAAATGAAGAGTAGTTTGAGTAGATCAGTTAACAGAGAAAAGGCCCTACTCAGCAGGTGACTTTTGATAAGTAATGCTCCTTAAGGAGATTGAAGGCATTAAAGGTCTACAATTAAATCGAGTTGCTCAAAGTACCTAGAGCTTCTTCCACATTCCTCATGTTCCCCTTACCCCCTGCTAGGTTTCCATAAGTTTATAACCATTATTGCCTACAATATTGGGTACACTGGTGAGAGAATGTAATCTAGGTTTGTTGGTAGACTGTAATGTTATTATTAGCCTTATTTTTCATTTTGTGTAATACATGTTTCATGACCAAGAGTTAGTAGTATCACCTTGGCTAATTTGTTTAAAGGGGTACTATACAAGTTGTGACCCAGGAGCTATAGTTAAAAGAAGTATATATACACACACACATATAGATATGTATATATAAATGTACATACCATACGTACATACATGCATACCCACTTACATTGTATGCATATATACATATATATGTATATTGTATGTGTATATACATGTATGTGTGTATATATATAACTCTGTGTGTGTGTATCTTCCTCATTGTAACAGGACCAAAATCTACCAGCCTTCCCCTTTCTTCCCTACTACCCCATAGCATGAATTAGGAAAACACAACAGATCTGGGACTTGATTAGCCCAGGTACTGTGTGACTCCCTTGACATAGCTTCTTGGTAGCTTCTGGTTGATTGAGTTGACATAGCTTCCTAGTCACCTGGGGGTATAAAAGATCCCATCCCTATGAGACAGGGGATCTTCCAACTTCATGAATGTCTGAAGATCATGACTTAGTACATCCTGATGAACAGGCACATTTTCATATGGTCATGAGGAGAGCCACATCTATAGAAGCCAAGTATCACTGTATTTTTGTCACAGTTTTGCTATGTTAGGCCTAAGTAAACCTTCTTTTATTAATTGTCCAATGACTTAAAAGTATCTCACTTCATAACAATGACATTTGAACTGACAAGGTACCAGCATCAGACCTAACTCTAACACTCACATCACAGTTACCCCCTAGGACCCATGGAATGAATTGTTTTTACAGCATGGCAACTTCCTCTGGGAAAACCCCTGACCTGCCAGGAAGGGTGCATGGTAGGGAGGGCTGGCCAGCCCACTGAGAAGAATTGGGGGAATCTAGAGCCCAAGTGCCACAGCCATACCCAATGGGTCATACTGGAGGGGTCATGGCCCTACTACAGAACCTTTAACATGTGTCAAATATATGTATATGTGTATGGTGTTGGAAACTCCCTCTTCCTATACAAACTAAGGACTTAAAGTCAGAATTGTCTGGATCGTTGAGACATTAATTGGTTTATAGTCAGAGATGTCTGGATCACTGAGACATTAAGTGGTTTACCCAGGGTCACACAGCCAGTATGTGACAGAGTGGGACATCTGAATCAGGTCTTTTGGCTCCAAGGCCAAATCTCTCACTACCAAACCGTGCTTCCTCTCATGCTTGCCCACATTCAGATCAATTCATTTATCACTGAAAGTATTTTTAAAAGTAGAATTTGCAGTCACTTTTATTATCTTATTAGGGTCAATAATAAATTGAGAGGCCACCTTAAAGTCAGAAAGAGACTTCCACTCTCCCACCAGTAACAGATACTGGCTGTATGATGTCTAAGTAACTCGGAGATAGGTTGCAGAGAAGGGAACAACAGACTTTGGTGGAAGAAGCTCCTGATACCCATGAAATCACAGTGCCCAGCACATAGTAGGCACTATATAAATATTTATTCCCTTCCCTCTCTTGGTAGGATCCACACTGCAACCAGGCCATTGCAGGAAGAGCAGACAATCTTACTCAGAGATATTTTCCAGGCTTCCTGTATAGAATCATGAGAGCCTCTTTACTTCCTCTTGGAGTGGCCACCACAGTGTTTGTGAGCCCAGAGTTTAGGACACTGCTGAAACTAGAGACATGTCTCTAACAAAGACCTAGCTACTGATACACAATGTAGGAAATAGATTACTCAGCAAGAGCCCAGACCGACTGCTGGTGCAGAGAGCCAGCTCCAAGGGAGCACCAGGTGGGGCCTGGGCACCACATGAAGCCATCACTGAGCAGATCCAAACAGAGATGCTGTGGAGGGGCTGATGCATAACCCATCAGGATCCTCCATACTTTGCCAGTCCTTCCCTATTCATGCTGATTCTACAAATCTAGGCAAGGGCCTACAATGACATTCATATAGGTTTAGAAATTTTTCAGTTCACAGTACTATAGAATCTCAGAGTTAGAGACTCAGATCTTATCGAGTACAACTTATTCCTGATGTAGAAATCCTTTTTGCCCCTAATAAGCAGTCATTCAGAAAATCTCCAGACTCAAGGAACTTATTACCAATTAAGCCCACCCATTTGACTCTTGGAATTCTTGCACCCTAGGTTTACAAGGAGGTTAAACTATAACCCCTAAGTAGTGATACCTTCCCATTTCCAGTATTCACTGACTTACATAGGATTGAAGGGCAGTATAGAGAGCAGATAAGAAAGGCCTCTAATTTTGATTTAAAGTGCAATTTTTTTGAGAACTGTGATTCCACCCTACTTCATTTGATTAGAACATGCACACAATTTGTTAACTGCTTTCCCTGAAAATGACACAGCCATATCACCTATACACACTACTCTCATATCTAAATAATTCTTAGCAATGACATCCTCCCTATGATGGTACAGTTAATTCCAAACAATGAAACTCATTTTGCTCTCCCAGAATTAAAAAGGGTATGGGAAGAGGCCATTGAAGTTAGTTGCCTGCTGGTTTACCTACGTAAGTGATCTAACTGACTCACTCCAAAGCACAGTAAGAAAAGTCCCACAGAAACCTCTGACTGCTCCAGATTAGAAAGCACAATGACGTGAAGACTTGTGCACAAAGACTCCATTTCCCTTCTTACTGCTGGTCCCTCAGAGGAGATCCAGGCACAAAGCAGGACAAAAGGAGGCCTGTGTATTTTAAAACATGTCCTCCAGCTTCATCCTCCGCCACCCCTACATGGCCATTACCATTTGCAGTGATTAACACAGTAATACTCTGTGGGGAGAAGTTAACCTCTTCATTTTCCAGTTCCTTCAGGAACCTGCTGACAGATGAATCAGGGAGTTAAGAGACATTGGCGCAATAAGGAGCCAGTAGTCATCCTAATAAATGGAGACATTTTCCTCCTTATTTTTAGGGAGGAATCTATTTGCTAGTGGAAGAGATTCACACAAGTCTCTTTCTCTATGACACAGGGATATAATTCTCAGTTATGTTAATATGAATTATGTATATATGCCAGGAGAGAGAGCATATATCCCATGCTGTGCAGTTTGGGCTATTTTTAACCAGCATCCCCAGCACACCTAATGCCTGACTGTGACAGAAATCTGTGACAGTATCTTGAGGATACTTTAAAAGTTTAACATATCTCAGTGTGACTAACTAAAAGCATGGATGAGGCTCAATCTGACAAGGCCAGTGTTTTCTTATGAACTATGTGACCTTCTGCATCTTGGTGAACTGCAAAGGAACCTAGATTTGAAGTCAGAATATATAGATCCAAATCCTCACTTATTAGACAAGTTTCAGATTCCTTATTTATAGAACAAGGGACTTAAGACTAGATGATGTCTAAGGACTCTTCCAACTATCTATGGTCCCAATTGTAAGAGATCAAATTACCAAAAAAAAAACCAAAAGTGTCCCTATTACTTTGTACTTTTTCAAAACATTTTTATTGATATTTTTTTTAACATCACAATCGTTTCCTGATATATCTTATTCATTCCCCTCAAACACTCCTATACCAAAGAAAAAGTAATGCAATACTAAGCAATACAGTCACCATATCTTTCCATATATACCACGTGCCATCTGCAATCAGTGTCGGACCACCCTTCTCTATTGAGAGAAGGTAAGAGTGTTTCATCACTTCTTTTTTAGGGATCCATTTTAATAGATTTTAAAGAAAAGTCCATATTGTTATTTCATGGATGATATACATGTGCTCTTGTCCCAGAGGCAAAAGAAGTTCCTTACCCCAATGAAATTACAGTTCTGATGTCAAAAAAAGTAACATATAAATATGACCTATTATTATTACAGGAGACAGCAAATTCTCCATTGATTGAATTGGAGCAGGAGTAGAAGTATAGAAAAGGACCCTTTTCTATCCATTCTGACTTTAATAATACATTTATATAGCACTCTAAGTTTTGTTGAACTTTATTTATGCAGTCACTCTGGGAGGATGTAATAGTTTACATGACTTGCCTGGGATTGTAGAGCTAGTAGGTATACGAAGAAGGAATCAAACCCAGGAGGCCAGTCTCCAGACAAGCACAGCTCTCTTTCTATTATGCCCTAATATCATTCATGTATTTCTCAGCCCTGTTCTAAAGAGCCACCCTCCCCCCACAGAAGTCAAGTAAGAGATCCTGTTCAGTTTAAGACTTTGCAACTAGCACACTATTCTGATTACTCTACCGCATGGCTAGATTCAGAACAAACCATTGTGAGCAACATCTAGGTCAGCTGTGTGACCCAATCATTCATGAGGAAATAGAGTCATCTTGGGAAATGGTAAGGCTCTAGCGATTGACTCTGAAGTGATACTGAAAAGGTTTCTAGGAGCTAGACTTAAAAGCAGTGACTATGAGAATAAAGAGGTTCTTGCAGTTTGAATGAATGGGGCCAAGAAAAGAAGCTAAATCAAAGGAGTTGGGTAAATGCAGGAAGCATCTTTAGAGACTTGAGGGAGATTAATCACCAAGCATTTATGAGGTACTTACTATGTGCCAGGCACTATACTAAGTGTCAGAGATATTAAGAAAGGCCAAAACAGCCCCTGCCTTTACAGAGCATACCCTAGGGGAGAGGTCAATGTAAATAATTCAGTATATGCAAGATACATAATATTACATAACACTTATATAGTGCTTAAGATGTGCAGAGCACTTTACAAATACTATCTCCTTTTGTCCTCACAGCCACCCTGGGAGGCAGATGTTATGATTTCCCCCATTTTACAAAGGAGGAAACTGAGGCAGAAAGCAGTTAAATGATTTTTCTAAAATCACATAGCTAATAAGTGTTGGGCTGGACTTGAACTCATGTCTTTTTAACTCCAGGGCCAGTGCTCTATCCACAGTGATACCTAGTTGCCTATAGAGAAGACAGACTAACTTTGGAGGGAAAGGCTCTAGCAGGTGGTCAATAAATTTCCTCGGCATCCAAGCATATAATGGTCACTCTCCTTTTTCCTCATCAGAATCATTTCTCTGTGTTTTGAATTTAATTCTTGAAAATTTTCCCATCCCTCCTGAGTAGATTCCTACATATAACTTTAAGCCATCTTTTTTTCTGAAATTTTTGAAATCTTTCCAAAAAAATCAAGGTTTTACGTCAAACTAGTCTGAATTTTCTATCTCTAACACAAATTCTACTATGTAGTAATCATTTTTGCCCATAGTTGACATCATTTCTATTTCAATTACCAGTCCCTTCTTATTGGTGAGATTCAGATTCAGAAGAACAATTCTCTTCATTGGTTATGCTATTTTTTGAAGAAGAATTTAAGAAATTCAAGAAATTATTGGGGGTAATGCTTTTGTGAGCCTAAGGCACCCAAATAATTGAGTTCCCTGATCACTTTTATATCATGTTTCTGTGTTAGGCTTGTGAGCCCTTTGCCAATCAAAAACACAAAGCTGAAACAAAAAACATCTTACATCTTTTTGGAGGATGCAATATGTAAGCAGATAAATACAACATGATGATTTAAATAGGAAGGAGAGGACCTTCTTAAGTAGGGGGATCGGGAAAGGCTTCTTATAGGAGGTGACTCATGAGACGAACCTTGAAGGAAGCTAAAGATTCTAAGAAGCAGAGGTGAGAGAGAGGCATTCCAAGCAACGGAAACACGGGAAATGGCACATGCTATCTATTTTCCTTTTTTTCCTCAGTGGTCTGTTATATAGTCTTATAACAATATCATTTCTGTTTCTCACCTCACACACATACTCTGTTTCCACTCTACTCCCAACTTCTAGATTTCTCCTAATGAATGTGTCATCTTAACATACAATGCTCTTTCTCTCTCTCCTCCTTACATATCCAGGACAGCTAGGTGGTGCAGTGGATAGAGTACCAGTGCAGGAGTCAGGAGGACTTGAGTTCAAATCTCACCTCAGACACTTGACACTCACTAGCTGTGTGACCTTGGGCAAGTCACTTAACCCCAATTGCCTCTTCCTGGGTCACCTCCTGATGAATATCTGGTCACTGGATTCAAATGGCCCTGGAGGAGAAGTGAGGCTGGTGACCTGCACATCCCTCCCTCACTCAAAACAAAGTCAAGTGCAAGTCATGTCATTATTTCTCTGATGGCATGGTCTTCTTCGGCAATGAAGGATGAAAATACTGTTTTTTTTAAATAAAGCATAACCTTCCAGAGTCCTATACCAGTCATGAGTCGTATCCCACAAAGGTTCAGTGATATGTATGAGATCAAATTTACATTCTCATTGTATTATTTCTAGTTCAGCTTGCTGGTTACTCATATTTTGTGCATTTGTGTATAGATATCTGAGTCATCATTTTATTAAAAATCTCCTTTGTTAGATTTTTGTCTCTGGGGGAATTGGTATCTCTATGGTTATTTTTGTTCTTATACTGCAGCTCCTCTTTATGTTATCCAGTTTGGTGGCTATACATATACCTATGCATATATGTATATATATGCATAGGTATATATATACACACATTTTTATATGTATATATACATATATGCAGTTTTTTTCCTCCCCCTTTTTTTCTATTTAAAGCCATTTTTTTTTATTAGATTTATAAGAATCCAAAACATGACATTTTTACCAGTCCTCGTTAGGTACACCATCCTTGGTCAAAAGCATCTAATTTTAATATTTTAAAACATCCCAAATCCATTCTGAGACACTGTCTTCTAAATCAACTGTGCCTCAAATCTGCCTTTGTCATCTGAAATCATTCCCTTTAATCAGTAACACTGAAGAAAATATCCCTTAGACGTCTAAAAATCTTTAGTGTCATCCCCTAAGACTATAATCCTGAGCAATGTTTTCTAGATTCCTTCTGGTAGCTGACCAGATGAATTACCAGAAGTGAGTTAATTATAAGAGTTCAATATAGAAAGGTTTCTGTCTGTCTGTCTGTGTTTGTCCTTCGTTTTCAAAGAGGACCATAACATCAGAGAAATGATGACATGACTTGCACTTGACTTTGTTTTGAGGGAGGGAGGGCTGTGCAGGTCACCAGCCTCACTTCTCCTCCAGAGCCATCTGAATCTAGTGATCAGATATTCATCAGGATGACTGGAGATGACCCAGGATGAAATGGGAGACCTTGGCCTTTCTTAGGCTAAGGCTTTTTCAGGTACTCACTTAGAGGGAGGTAACACCCATTGAGTGAATAGGCCTCTTTAAGAAGTAGTCAGGGAATGGCTCTTTCAATGAACAAAAAAAAATAACTAAAATAACAAAAACTGTTACTAGATAGAAAGGTAGGCATAGTAATAAAGAGGAAGAAATGAATTCAAGAGATCACTGAAACAGTTTAACAACAGACTGCACATAATGCTGGAACTGGGGACAGAAGATGAGTCCCAGGCTACAAATCTTAGTAACTGGTGCTTATAGTAATAAAAAGAAAACTTGGAAGGGAGATGGCTTAGAAGGTAAGGTGAGGACGAATTCACTTTTGAATGTGTTGAGTTTCCAATAAATGTGGTGTGTTCAGACAGACACATCACAAGAACAGTTAGAAGTCTTATGAAAAGTCAATGCTGTTAATGTATCTTTGAAAAAAGTAGCAAATAAGCTCACCTAGGGAGAAAACGAAGAGGGCAAAGAGCTGAGTTCAACAGATTAAAAGCCTTAGAAAAGATCTATTGTTAAGGGCTGGAAGAACAGGGCAGGAGCAAGCATTTATTAAGCACCTACTATGTTCCAGGTACTGTTAATCACTTTGCAAATATTATCTCATTTTTTCTTTATAACAACACTGAGAATTAGGAGCTTTTTACATTTTAGAGTTGAGACAACTAAGGCAGATAGTAGGTATGTGACTTGCCCAGTGCCACACACCTGAGGACACATTTTTAACTCAGGTGTCCCCAACTCCAGGCACAGATCTCCATACCTCCTATACCACAGACAAGGAGTCAGTAAGAGAGACGGGAGTGGGGTCAGAGAGCTAAGAGGCAAGCCTGAATAGTCTAGTTTCGCAGAAAATAAAGGAGAGCTCTAAGAAAGAGGATATATAAAATGTTGCAAATGTGTCAAGGGGCACTTAACACAATACCTGTACATAGTAGAAGTCTGATTAACGCTTGTTGAATTAAATTGAAAGAGATTAAAGACCAAGGAAAGATTAAAAAATAATGAATTTGGTAAGGAGGTCATTAAGTTTTTCTTTTGTTTTTTCCAAGAGAACTGTTTTGGTAGACCAGTATTAAGATTACAGGGAGTTAGGAAGGAACAATGATAAAGAAACACAAGACGTATATGTAAACCACTCATTTAAGAAGTTTGAAAGAGAAGTCGAAAATGGGAAAAGTGGAACAGTCAGGTAAATGTTTTGAAATCTCTCCTTTAAAGAGGTGAAAAGTCAATGAAAATCCTACAATCTAAAGCAGATGAAAATGTGACCATGAACATTTGAACATAGCTGCTTCCTACTGCCACTGATGGAGGCAAGGCAACACTTTTGTTAAGTATATGAATGGTTAGGTTAAAGAGAAAGAATTTTAGGCAGGCCCACCTGTCTCTTAATATGGAAAATATCTCTTGATATCTCCTACCTTGTCTCTCGAAATGGAAAATCAGGAATTTCTCTCAAACAAATGGAATAGAAAATTTAAACTAGGTCCTAGACCTAAGACTTTGCATGAGAACTCTTGTTCCATCTTCCTTCTCCAATGAACTATAGTTTAAGCAGCTAATGAGGCATCAGCTATGCACAGCTTCAAAGAAAAAATATTAAGTGGAACATCCTGGTAACCTTCTCATACAAACTGAAACCAGCCCCACCACCACCCCTTAACCTTCACAAAATGTGCAAAAAGTAATACAGTACTCTGTTCTTTTTGAAATTTGAAAAGGATTTTAAATATATGTTCAAGAAATGAAGAGTATTAAAACAATACCAAAAATGTCCAGTTTACATTATGAAGATACTTTTTAATATTTGCCTCCTTTATCTTTTCTGAAAGTTTGATCTGCTGTGAGTCCCATTAAACATATTAGCTAGCACAGGAAGAGTTTAAGTCTGGAAGCATTTAATGAATTAAGTCCAAAATTCATTCAAGCCTACTGGAAGCTCTTGGGAAAGATGCCCTACTGCCTCCAAAATTTCCTCTTCCATACATATCCCTTTTGTTCATTTTCTTCCTGTTCTGTTTCAACTGATTTAATCTCTTCAGGTGAAACACAGTTTGCTGCTGATTTGGCACACCTAGATTTGTAAAAATCTCCAAAATCTGTCTGAATTAAGAGGGATATCCTCCATTTTAGTTTAGGAGATACAGGAAGTCTAATTTTAACATTGTATTTTGGGCTGATATATCACAGTTCCATCATCTCAATTAAATATTTCATCTCATTATCTCTGTGTGCCATATGATAGGTTTAGTCTGGCAATGTTTGTTGTTCGATGACTATTACCTATTTATTAGCTAGTATTGCTCCTTTGGCTATTTTCATTTTGCTTCCAAGGCTTCACACTTTATGAAAGTTATCTAGCTCTTACTCATCTATTTCTATTTTCATTACTTAAGATGGTCTTTGTAATGCATGTTGGGTTTGCTTGTTTTTCATTAACAGGTGAGGACGAATGTTAGGAAGAAATATTTTACCTAAATTTAAAATAAAATATTCTTTTAGTTAAGACTTCTCATTAAGGTATTTTGAATTAAGTAACTGCCAAAAAAAAAAAAAGACCCAAAACACATATTGCCATAAATAAATTATTGTTACTGATAGAGTTTGAAAAATCGATGTCTGACCTACCATCACTGATCAGGAATTCTGCCCTGGCTATCGAGAATGAAGCCAAACTGAGCTTCAGCACACTTGCCAAGTATGGGAGCTGGGAGGCAAATTCAAGTATGCATAGAAGCTTTTGTCTGTTGGGCTCCAGGTCAATTGATGGGGAATTGAACTCTGGCTTTCAAACAACAGGATAGATAGGTCTCAGCCAAAAGCCAGAGCTAATACATAGGTCTAAGGCCCCACTTACACTTCCCAGGTTATGCTGTACTACCCTTCTCCTTTATTCCACAGAGTGAAGTGGTAATTATTTCAGCATTTCAACTACTGACTATGAAAATACTTTCTTTGGACCACAAAAATGGTAGATTATTTTAATTGTATTTTAGGCAAATGGGTTCCTTATAAAGCAGGTACAGGAATGTTACTGTACCCATTTTGCAATTTTAAAGGAACTGTGACAAAAATTATCACAACAGAAATATATAATATCCTATTGTCCAAATTGCACAAAAATCAATCAAAAGCATTTTTAAAGCTACTTATTAGGGCCAGAAACTGTGCTAAGCACTAGAGGTACAAAAATAAAAAATGAAATAATTCCTGCTCTCAAATAATTTGTGTTCTAATTGGGGAAGACAGTACGTACATATCATGGGTGTCCCAAGAAGTCTTAAAGCTATAAAAACTTAATGTTTATATAATGCTTTTAGGTTTTTCTCACAACAACCCTATGATAGATGAAGAAACTGAGGAACTGAAAGGATAAATGACTTGACTATGGCCAAATAGCTTTAAGTATATGAGGTGAGATTTGAAGCCGGGTCTCCTCCAGTTCATGAATATTCAATATATCAAGCTGCTTCACACTTTTAATAATCCTATTTACTTCTATAACTTCAACTCTCACTTCTATGTAGATGACTCCTAAATGTCTCTTCCTGGCCCTGTCTTCTGTTCTGAGCCACAGAACTGCATTTTCAACTGCTGATAGGAAATAACAATGTGTATGTTCTATAGGCACCTTAATTATATCCAAAACTGAGTTCATTACCTTTTCTTCCAAACTCACTCCTCCTTCTAACTTCACAATTTCTTTTTTTGTACCTACACTCAGTCCCTTTCATTTATCTTTGAGTCTTCAATCTCTGTCATCTTTCACATCAAGTCAATTACAGGTACTCTTGATTTTGCCTCCATAATATCTATCACATCTCACTCCTACTGGCAGCATTGCATGCTGGGCCATCTCCAGTTGTCCTGATGTATATCAGGCCACTGGACCCAGATGGCTCAGGAGAAGAAAGTAAGGTTGGTAATCTTGCACAGCCCTCCCTCACTCAAATCAAAGTCAACTGCAAGTCATGTCATCATCTTGATGTCATGGACCTCTTTGAGAACAAAGGACAAAAACACAACTCTTAATGCTACCAGTCTCGTTCAGGCCTTCATTATCACTAGCTTAAATTATTGCAATAACTTTCTTATATATCCTTCTGGCTCTACTCTCCCTTCCCTTGACTTTATCCTTCATTCTAAAATAATCTTCTTTATTCGTGTTTCTGGTCATATCAGAAAGCAAAACAGCACAGTGGTTAAAGTTCTATACTTGAAGTTAAAAATACCTGAGTTCAAGAGTGATCGCAGATTCTCCTTAGCTGTATGATCATGGACAAAACATTCAACCTCTCTGTGCCTCATCTGCAAATGGGGAAATGATAACACCTATTACCTACTCTGATCAGAGAATCAGAGGAATATAAATTTAGAACTGAAAGGGACTTTAGAGGTAATTTAGTCCAATACCCTCTTGTTGTATATGAGCAGGGGTATGCTGGTAAATGTCTAACAGCAGGATCTCATGAACAAAAGTACAATTAAATTAATTATATGTGTATAATTAAATTAGCTCTGCATTATCAGTATTTTCTCCATAATTTTAAGTCTAGATAATCAACAATTTGTAGCATTTGACAATTTTCAAAATGTAGAAGCTCAAACTAAAAATTTAATAAGCAACTCCTGTAAATTCTAGCCACACTCTTGAATGAGCAAACTAAGCCTGAGGTTATAACTTTCCCAAGAATACATAGATAGGAAGTAGAAAAGCCAAGATTAAAAATATAAGACTTCTGACTCCAAACTGAGCCTAACACACAGACTCCACCTTAGAGGAGTTTATAATCGGATTAGAGAAACGCAATTTATTAACATGAAAAAAACTGGAGGATACTATAGCAGAGCATACTAAGGTAGTAAGATGGTATTTATAATAATTCAAAGGAAGAAGACATCGATGTGATCTAGATTCATAGAAGTATGGGCAGAAAGGCTTCACAGAAAGAAGGTGGGATGTGAGCAGGTTTTGAAGAACAAATTGGGTTTGTATAGGTGGAGAGTTGAATAGAGGGTATTACAGAAAGGGAAATAGTCTTAACAAGACGTCAAATATGGGAATTCCAATGGTTTGGGTTTGAGGCAATAATAACATAGCATTAATGGAGTAGAGGAAGCTCCAGTTGGGAAGTAATAAAAAGGAAATAATATTGAGCAGAGAGGGTAGCGTAGCATCAGATTACAGTCTTCAATGCTAAATTGAGGGTTCTAGCTATTATCCTGTAGGCACTGAGCATTATTATAGAGAAGAATGACATGATGAAAAGCAACATTTCAGAAAAATTAGTCCAGGAAGATGAATAGATATTTATTACATGATAACTGTAAACTTTTATATGTGTATTTCTCACCCTTCAATCTACTCTAAAAAAAAAATTCATGTCTCTTGTTATATCACACTCATTTCTAAATATAACCCTTCTTCTCCCTATCTTTTGAGTCATCCTGTATACCAAAGATTAAAAAGGGAAGAGAAAAAAACATTTTAACAAAATTCATTAATTATATCTCCTAATATAAATGATATTCCATACTCATAAAACCCTATCTCTGCAGTGAAAGGAGGGAGATGTATTTTCTTAACTATCCTCCAAATACAAGCTTGGTGATCATAACTACAAAGCATTCACTTTTACTTTAAAAAGAATATATCATTAATAAGTTATATTACTGATTTAAATGGTTAATTAGACCAATGAACCAAAACTAGTCTCTTTTAAAATTTTAATATGCTTATTTAACTGGAAGATAATAAGGCAAATGCTGTAGACAGGACATATCTGGATTTTAGCAAGATATTTGACAAAATCTCTCCTTTTGCACAAGACAAAAAAATATAGGTTAGATAACAGGCAAGAGTTGGATGGCAAGTTGGATAATCATATTCAAAGAGTTTTGATGAATAGACTTGAAGGGAAGTTTCCACAGGGAGTACATGAGGTTATATCTTTAGTCCTGTTCAGCAACAATTTTATCAATATAGATATAGGAGGAATGAAATATATATATGTGTGTACATATATATATAATATTTATAGCATTTATGTAATCTAAGTTGTGAATAAGACAAAACTAATGGAGATAGCTAATATTCTTAATGATGGAACTAAGATCACTGGCATGATACCACTTCAGTTGTTATACTGGGCTACACATATCCCAGTCTGGTCCCTAAACTAATGGCTTCTGGCACTGCACCATATATTGTTTCAGGACTCATAAGCCCTTGGTGATTAGTAGGTAAAGAATAAATTCCATTGGCACAATGGAGGAAGAGACATTGCATTTCCTGCACCAGTAGGAACCCCATTTTCCCAGTCACACCTATATGTGAAACTTTAGTCAAGAAGGCAAGTCAGCCTAGCTGAAGCAACAAGACACCCTGAAGAAAAGACAGGAGGTAGTGTATGCTAAGCAAGTCAAACCACTACATCTTCATCACTCTGTGTCTTCAGACCCAACATAAACAACCCAGCCAACCTAAGAAATGTTGAGACTAGCAATGCTTCCAGCAGAGTGCTCTCAGTCATCATTTTGGGAAGCAAACCCCTGGAGAAATGCAGCCTAGAAACTGTTCCTGCTGGTGCTACAGTCACAGCTACTAAAGACATAGAAGAGAAAGTTCTTGCCACCCAAGTCCTTGGCACTGTCAAATGGCTCTACATTAGAAATGGATATGTTTTAATCAGTGGAAATGACATTCAAGAGAAGGTATTAACATCTGCTTTAATACTGTGCCTTAAGAATCATTGGACCTTTCTATCTAGCTTATAGCTGAAATCTTCCAGATGTGTTAGAATGTGACCTCAGGGACTGTCTTACTTCTCTATTTGTGTCCTCAATGCTTTGCACATAGTAAGCACTTCATAAATGGTGGAGGATTGTTCCATCAGTTTACTTATTCACTCATCTTTTCAAGGGAAGTGCATTCTAAGCAAGAAAAATGGCACAAGCTTAATAATGGTTGATGGAAAAACACTTAGGGATTTTAATTGGCTACAACCTCAGAAGGAATTCATAATGTAATATGACTAGCAAGAAAAAACGCTGAAGCAAACTTGGGTTTTATTAATAAGAGTCTAAGCATTCAGAATAAGGAAAGTATAAATCCCACTATATTCTGGATAGGTCAGATCATATTTGAAGTACAAGTATAACCCATCTAACATGGTTGTTGGTTCCGTGAAAACACAATGTTAAATAAAACAATGTGATAACATCATTAAGGATGGGAATAGTTATTTCCAGAATAATAAAACTTTATGCTGGGATTGGTTTACAATGCATTAATGACAGTATTGCAAAATTATGTCAGTCAAGGCAATCTAATCGGAGATACGACTACACTGCATCCAAGAAAAGGAAATAATTTTTTAAAGGGATAGTAACAAGCAGACATGTTCAGAGGAGAATATGGGGATGAATGGCAAGTCACTGACAGAGTTGAAAACACAGTTGACGTTTAACCTGGAACATTTATGGGAGAAAGTCTAAAAATTATCTTAAAATGACTGATGTTATCATGCAAAAGAATTAAACACTCTATTTTACTCCAGAAGGCAGAATCAATAGGTTTAAGTTATTGTGAAGCATCTAAGGCTCAAAATAAGGAGGAACTTTATAGTAATTCAAGTGAATGAAACCCAAATTAGCCTAATTTCCCTTTCTGGTGTGGTTATGGAATTAATATATTAGAAAAATGCTATAAAGATCGTGTCTAGATTAGAGCACAAGCATAGGGCAAAGATGCTTTATTAACATTGAAGAGAAGAGACGATCTATAGGAACTTTACCACTGGTACCACAGTTCCTTCAGTCAATCTCCAAATGGCATGACCTTGAAATCTTTTACCATCGTGGAAGCCCAATTCTGGACATTCTTTAGTTTAATCAATATTCTTTCTAAAATTTGGCATCTATATATGAACATTGTACCCTAGAGATAAAGGTTCTTTCATCTTCTATTAATATATTATTTGTGACTCATCAGTAAAATGTGAACTGCAAGTTTTCATAGTACTGGGGATGAATTTGAGTTAGTCAGTTTACACTTGCTTTTGTTCCATATGGTTATTTGCAAGGTAATTGATTCAGGTAGTTATATAGTTTTTCTTATACCTTTGAGTTTCTCAGTACCATGTGAGTTAACATGGATATGAACTACAGTTATTTACAGAATAGTTTCTGCAGTTAATAAAGCTCAGTTAGGTTGACAGTTGGAGTGTTCCTTGTCTTAGCAATATAGATAGACACTGCATTTGTGACTTCATTGGCATATAGAGAACTCCCAGATGAGGAAATTCCCTCTACCAATGCAGATCAGCATGTTCTCTACAATAGCTTAAAATATTAAGAGTATTGCCCAGTGCACTGAGAAATACTCAAGGCCACCCTGTCATTATTCATCAGACACAGAAAAACCCAGTTCTTCCTGACTCTAAGGTCACCTTTCTACCCCTGCCTTTCATTTATAATACATCTGGGATAAGGTCAAAGTTCTTAACAATTAGAAATGTCCAGAAATCAAATAGACAACCTTTAGGTGGGAAGTATGTCATCAAGAAAAGTGTTCAAGTGGAAGTTGGATGGCAGCTTGTTAGGAATGTTGTAGAGGGCCTTCATTCAATTCACTAGGTAGAAGTTGAATTATAGGAGGAGGGAAGGGTACCTCTAAATTCTCTTCTGACTCTGGCACACTATGATTCTCTGTAAGGGATGGAAACGGATGAAACTAACCAGCTCACACAAAATCTGAAACCTTGACATTGACTTGGTTAGCATGGTGCCCCAAACAGCTGGGCTTACCAGCCTACCGTTTCTTAAATACCCATTCTTAGCATATCACATCACATAGTTTATTCGTGTGACACAGAATAAGTCATTGTTGTTCTCCTGGGGTGATAATCAAACATAAAAAGTATGCTGAGTGCCATTTGCATGGCAATAGGCTTTCTCTATCCTCTCTACAATAGCACCCACTTGCAGTTGCAAATGCCTACTTGGTGTGCAATCCAGGAGACTGTAATTAGCTTCCTAATGCACAATTTTATATGGAGGCATAAATAAAGTGAGGAAGGTGAAATTAACTGATCTTCATTAGCTTCTAAAAATAACAAATTTCTGCAGCAGCACACAGATCGACATTTGCCCTAATAGCACATTTAAACCCAGGGACAGGCATACTTTTCTCTACAATTCAGACAAAAGCTCATTAGGACCTATGTGAAAAGCTATTAGGCACTTTTCTACATCTGCTACCTTGACTTCTTCATGATGATGAGTTCCTGAAAGGCATCTGCTACCCAAGCAAACTGTTAATAAAGAATAGAAAAGAGAAAATATCAAAGAAGAAAAAATATTTTATAACATGACTCCTTGGCTCCATTATTAATGTGATATACTATCAAAATTCTAATGCTCATGTAAATTAGATTTAATTTGCAGTCCACATTTTCTTCAGCGGAAATAGTCAAATTAATGTGCTGGCATCAAGTTCTTTCACTGTAAACTTTAATTCTCGAACATGGAGTTTTAGTGTTTTGATTTTTCAATCCTATTTGACATCCTCCAAATTCCATTTCTACCGAAAATAAACAGTTGTGTAAAAGCTGAGAGGCAATGTCATCTAGTAAAGGAGGAAAGGAAAAAATAATAGAAGGGATTCAAATGATAGTAGTTGGATGATCACAGGCACACTCTCTTGAGCCTCAATTTCCTCATCAGTAAACCAGCTCTAAATACTACTATCTAAAGTAAAATTAATGTCTATGATCAAAATTAGTTTGTAGAAATTTATCTTTCATTGTTAAACTAAAGTTTAACATTATGCAATGATCATCATTCTCTTCCACAGAATGTACAAATAATTGCATTTGAGATTTCATAATTATGTCACATTGAGCAACAAACACTTGAGTTCTCATGTTAAATGGCCCATCATGCACAGAAATAGACCACTCTGTTAGTAATATATAATATTTGCACAGAAAATCAGAATCCTAATTGTGGTACCTTTAAACAATTTCTCAAACTTACCAATATAATATCATAAATTAATTTAGGGGATGTATTCCTTTTTTTATCCTCCCAAAAATATGAATTTAAGCCAAGGTGAGTGACACATTTTAATTGTTAGGACTGAGAAAAGTAGTGTAGGAGGCCTGCTTACTCAAAGCTCTTCAGCTGCCTAATAGTATGAATGAATTTGTGGTTTAATTAGATATCCTTTTCTGACAATGTAATTTACATTTTAATTAGTTCAGTTAAAAAGCTGTCTTGCTATAGATCTAGGAAGGCAAAAAGTACAGCCCCTGGGCAAAGGCAAGCGACGTCTGACCAGAAGAACAACCATGAGAGCTGTGCTGAACACAATCCTCAGGAACTACAAGGACAAAGCACCCAAATTTCCTTTGAGTAAACACCTAATTTTTGGTATGATGACAGTGATGATGATGATAATAATCTTGTAGAATTAACAGATCATTCTATAATTCTCAGTAACATGAATATCTATGATATCAATTCATTTTATTCCTGAATAATACTTAGGACAACTAAGTGACTCAGTGGATAGACTGTTGGATCCTAAGTCAGGAAGATTCATCTTCATGAGTTCAAATGTGACCTTAGATGATTACTAACTGTGTGACCCTGGGCAAGTCACTTAACCCTGTTCACCTCAGTTCTTCATCTGTAAAAGGAGATGGAGAAGGAAGTGGCAAAACTAGTATTTTTGCCAAGAAAACCCCAAATGGCGTCAGGAAGAGTTGGACGTGACTGAAGCAGCTGAACAATAACAATTCTTATAATCACCATCTTGTAGGTTCCAAGGGACCACTCTTCTTATTCAGGCTGGTCTACACACAAACCGTTTTAAATGGGAGACAGAAAACAAAGGACATTGAGCCCAGTGTCAGAAGAGTTGGGTTCAAGTTGTAGACCTGTCATTTGATACCCAGAAAGTCACTTGACCCATTAAAGTCTTAATCTCCATATTTGGAAAAAAGGGATTATGAAACTTGAATTACCTACTTCACAGGACTGTTATGAAGAAAATATTTAGTACATTATAAAACATTTTAGTTTAATTGTTTACTGAAGAGAGGAAATAGTCTGAAGGTCTCTAGAAAGAGGAAACAGGAGTAGAAGAGGGCTTCCTACATCTCCTGTTGGATAAGTTGCCAGACCAATACTTGGGTTTTCATCATCAGGCAATTCTCTAATCCATATCCCTTGTACTTCAGTTTTAGCCCTATTTGGAATCTCAAAACAAACTGAACAAGCAATATGACTGTTCAATAAGTCACCTTTCATCCCTCTCTTCTTCAGACCTTTGGTTTTAACATTTCTTCATTCCTTTAGTCATCAGTACTGATAACTGAACTGCTCTAAGTTGTGCATCCCCCTCCCCTCCTTCTGAATAGAACTGTTTTGCAATGAGGATAAAGAATAATTATTAGATTAGCTTACAGAGGCAGCTAAGGGGCACAACAGATAAAGAACTAGGCCTAGAGTCAGGGATACCTGAGTTCAAATGCAACCTCAGACACTTGCTGTGTGACTTTGGACAAGTGATTTAACTTGTTTGTCTTAGTTTCCTTATCTATAAAAGGACCCGGGTTGTCTTGAGGATTAAATGAGGTAATAATTGAAAATCACGTAGTACAGTGCCTGGCACATAGTAAGCATTATATAAAAATGTTAGGAAGGTTAAAAAATACAGCCTCTGGACAAAGGCAAGCAATGTCTGACCATAAGAACAGCCCTGAGAGTTGTGTATAATACACAATCCCCAGGAATTATGAGGCCAAAGCACCCAAATTTCCTTTAAGTATTCTCTTAATTTCACGGTAAAATAATGGTGAAGATGATGATAATCTTGTAGAATTAGCTAACAGAATTATTGATTTTATTATTATTACCTTTTCTATTTCATATATTTTTCTTTATTCATTCTAATATTATGTTTGCTTTTTTTAAAAAAAACAAAGTTAAGTTGCCCTTTTGGCTATACTTGTTCAAGGAGAAGACTCAGTTCTAGATGGATGACTCAAGTCTCCCCAAATCCAAGTTAAAATCTTGCATTTTTAAGTTCAAGTGTAGAATTGTGGTAAAGATAGTAATTCCTCTGAGAAGCCACAGGGCTTTCTAGATATAAATGTGTCATCATTTTTACTGGGGAAGATTGAAGGTGGATAAGAATAGTTATGATTCACAATCCAGCATTCTGACTATTGAATTATACCATTTTTGGTTACTTACAATGCTTTGCTCCCTTTATTATTTTATTGTGCTTCCCCTTATTAAAAATAATTGATGCAATTTAGCAGGTAAAAAGAATCTTTCTTAACCTGGAAAGACTTACATGAACTGATGCATGGTGAAGTGAACAGAACCAGGAGAATGTTATTATATAATAACAGCAATATTGTTTGATGAAAGACTATGCAATCACTTGGCTATTCTTAGCAATGCAATGATCCAAGACAATCCGAAGGAATAATGATGACGCGTACTATCTGCCTCCAAAGAAAGAACTAATAATGTTTGAATACAGACTGAAGCATGATATTTTTCTCTTTATTTCATTTTTTAATTCCATTCAAGCCTTCTTGTACAAAATGACTACCATGGAAATGTTTTACATAATTACACATGAAACATATATCTGATTGGTTATTCTCTCAGGGAGGGGGAAGGAGAAGGAGGGTACGATGGCAATCAAATTAGGATCTTTTGCTGTTTTTGTTTTACTAAAAGTGCCTCTGATTGAATAACATGATCAAAGAAGATCTTTCCCACCCCTTGATGGGCCTGCCTATTGTGGGAAGCTTGATTAGGGGAGTTGTTTTGTAGGAGGGTTCCAAGTTCCTTTTGTTTTTTCTATTGAGGCACTAGGTCAGAGGGTTATGCCATCTGGCTCTAAAAAGTGTATAAATACTCTGAGGCTGAGGTTTTACTTTGGGGCTTAGTTTTCGTAAGAAGAAACCTGCTAAGGAGCCCCCTGGCTATGAGAACCCAGATGTTGTGCTTCCCTCTTTGGTAACTGTGGCTAAACAGTTGGTTCTGTCTGCTGGATTCAAGCAGAGGGAGCCATGTCTGTTGACTTTTAATTTCTCTGTATTTTCTTTGAAGTTCAGGGTGCAGACTCCCGTGAACTAGGTGAATGATATATGTGCTTGGTTAAAGGAATGATTCATGTTCTTGATTAAAGGGATTGTTAACCCCTCAAAAGGTGCCTTTCCTTTGATGAATGCAGATCTAAGAACCTGTGATAGCAAGCCCCTCAGTGTATGTTGGGGTGCTTACTGATACAGAGAAACAAAGGGATAGAATCTGGAACTCAAAACTTCAAATAAAAATGTTTTTTAAAAAATAAAAATATTCTCCAAGTTAAAAAAAAAAAGAACTTTTCTTTTTATGTTGCATATGTTGATGAATTAAGTGGGAAAAATATAGCAGGGCTGCAGAAATAAATCTGTTGTGAATGGCTCAAGTAGCAGATATTGTATGTTATTTCTAATTTGTAATGGAAAATAATCTGAACTATGATAGAACCAATTAATTCAAAATTCTGCGCTTTTCAACAAGGAGAATAGAATCACAGCTTAAAATAGATCAAGTTAGTTGAGAAGTATAATTATATATTTATGCAGCTTACATTTTAGTCTGGAAAGTGAAGTTTCTATATGGTATACTCATGGAGTCAGAAAATAAATAACACAATCAATAAACATTTACTAAGCACCTTACTATGTGCCAGGCACCGTAATAAGCACTGGGGATGCAAAAGACAGTCTCTGCCCTCAAGAAGTTCACAATCTAATCACACGCAAACAAATATATACAAACAAGCTATATACAGGATAACTAGGAAGTAAAAATTAGCTGAGGGAAAACACTAGAATGAAGAAGAGTTAGGGAAGCCTTCCAATAAAAGATAGGATTTGAGGTGGGACTTGAAGGAAGCCAGGGAAGCCAGAAGGCAGAGATGAGGAGGGAGAAAATTCCAGCAACGGAAGATAGAAAAAAATGCCCTGAGTTGAAAGATGGAGTGCCTTGTTTGTGGAATAGCCAGGAAGTCAGTGTCACAGGACTAAAGAATATGTATAAATTCTGAGAAGTAAGTAAAGTGTAAGAAGCACACCTTAGTGTAGTACTAAATAGGTAGTAAGGTACAAGAAGACCAGAAGGGTAGGAGGGAGCCAGGTCATAAAGAGCTTTGAATGCCAGAGGATGTTGTATTTGATTCTTGAGGCATGATAGGACCTGCATTTTAGGAAAATCATTTTGGTGGATGAACGGAGGATGGTTTGGAGTAGGAAGAGACTTGAGGCAGACAGACTCACTGATGGGCCATAGTAATAGCCCAGAAGTGAGGTGATAAGGGCCTCTACCAGAATGAAAGCAGTGTCAGAGGAGAAAAGGGGGCATATTCAAAGATCAATTCAATAGATCTTGGCAATGGATTGGATATAGCAGGTAAGAGTGAGAAGGGGTAAAAGTGAGGAGTCAAGGATGACTGCTAGATTGTGAGTCTGAGGAACTGGGAGGATGGTGTTGTCCTCTATGGGTCACTGTAGAGAAGGTAGGAGGAGCTGGAAGGTTTAAAGGGAAAGATAATACGTTCTGTTTTGGATATGTTTAGTTTAAGATGTCTGCTGGACATCCAGTTTGAGATGTCTGAAAGGCAATTAGAGTTTTGAGATGGGAGATTAGTAGAGAAGGTGGACAGAATAAATAGGTTTGAGAATCATCAGTATGGGAATAATAATTAAATCCACAGGAGCTGATGAGATCACCAAATGAAATTGTATAAAGGGACAAGAGAAGAGAGCCCAGGATAGGACCCTGTGGGACACCTAGAGTTAGAGGGCATGCTCTGAGGAGGATCCAGCAAAGGAGAAGAGTGGAGTCCCCAAAACCTAGAGAGATAAGAGTATCAGGGAGGAGAAGGTGCAGACAGGCGAGGGAGAATGAGGACTGAGGAAAAGCCATTGGCTTTGGCAACTAAGACAACATTAGAAACTTTGGAGAGAGCAGTTTCTGTGGAATGATAAGTTGGAAGCCAGGCTGTAAGATGTTCAGAAAAGAGTGAGAGGAGAGAAATGGAGGCACTGTAGATGGCTTTTTTGAGTTTAGTACAAAGAGCAGAAGCGATATAGGATGATAGAGGGATGGAAAAATCAAGTGAGGTTTTTTTTCAGGATGGGGAAGACATGGGTGTTCGGCTTTCAGTAGGCATTCGGGAATGAAACAATAGAGAAGGAGAGACTGAAAATAAGTAACAGAACAGAGATAAGAGGGGGCAGTTGGTTGGAGGTGACAAGGAAGGAATGAGCAGGTAGAGGGAGTTAGTCTTGGTAAGGAGTAAGGCCATTTTGTCATGTAAGACAAGGGTCAAAGAGAAAGTAGCAAAAGACATTTGAGTGACAGGAGATGAGGAAGAAGGAAGAAAAGGGAGCTCATGATGAATGGCCTCAATGTTTCCTGTAACATATGAGGCAAGGTTCTCAGCTAAGAAGGTGGTGAGAGGGGGTCACATGGGAAGTTTGAAGAGATTTGAAAAGGTCTGGAAGAGTCCCTGTGGACAGTGGAATAGTTAGTTGATATTTAAGAAGCTGGAGTAACACAGAAGAGTTTTATAGCATTTTATAGTACTTCTATTTGAAACATTCTATAATCATTCCCTGTATCTACATTCTTACAACTCTTATCCTCGTCTTGTTTTGTTACACAATTTAAACCAGAAAACAGATGAAGAAGAAAATCTCTATACTCAATTACGGTTATGCCTGGTTATTAGTCTGGGATGTCAGCAGCATTAATAAAAATGTTTGACTTCCAAACAAAAATGTTAATTGTGATGCTAATTGCTATCACCATATATTTTGGCACATAAACAAGTCTTGGAAGGGATTGGGAGGGGTGTAAAATAATCTTCCTATAAACTGGGAGAAAACATATCAGCAAAATTCCCCCTTGTCTTTCCTAAGTTTTTGTCCCCAACACTATAGGAGTAGACAGTAGTCCCAAAGGGCTATCTACCAAAATTCTCGTCCACATTGCCATTAAACTGAGTGATTGTATTTAAGGTAGAATTCAGACTACAAGAAGACTATAGGTCAGAACCTCATTATTATGTGGGGGGAAAATTGAAATCTTTCTTTATTCAATGGCATAAGACAGATCACCCAGCAAGAAAAGATAGCTTTTAATTGTTTGTTCATTTGTTTTTGAGAAAGCTACTTCAGAGGCTGTTTATATAGAATGTATTGCCTTGATTGGAATAGGAAATTATGCTTTTATGATTTCTCCTAAGTGGGAAGGACTGTTCCTGTCAACTAAAACCCTGGGCAATTCATTGTACCAACATCCTTTACAACTAGCTTTAATATATACTTTCAAAAATTTGTTTATTATAAAATAATTATTATATATTATATTATATTATATAAAACTTTATTGTTTTATTTTATTTGTGTTTTCTTTTGCAACATGGCTAGTATGGAAATATGTTTTGTATGATCTCACATGTATAACTGAAATCAAATTGCTTGCCTTTTGGTGGGATGAGGGGAAGGATGGAGAAAATTTGAAAAAATTTTGAAAAAAATATTTTTTAAAATAATTGTTAAAAAATTTGTACATGTAATTGGGAAACATTTAATGAATTAAATAAAAAATAATAAAAACTCCCAATAACTAGTTTTTATCGCTCCCTTAACAGCCAGTAAGGACATACAGTATAGCTTTATAGAAACCTTTTAATAATAATTGTCATTTTAAGGTTTGCAAAGCCCTTCACAACTATCTTCTCATTTTATCCTCACAACAACCTTGGGAGGTGGGTGTCATTATTATTACCATTCTACAGATGAAGAAATCAAGGAAGGCAGAAGTTAAGTGACTTTCCCAGGGTCATGAAGCTAATTTCTGGGACTGGATTTGAACTCAGGACTTCCTCTGACTCCTAACTTCCTTTTCTAGTATGTAATAGAATATGCATATTCTCCTAAACTATAAACTCCTCTTTCAGAGTGTAAACTCCTTGGGGGCAGTGAATATGCCTCCTTTCAGTTTTGTATCCCCAGCAACCAGCACAAGACTCTGCATGTGGTAGGCCATGAATACATGCTTTTGGCTGTACATTGAAGGAAGTGAAACACTTGTCTCCTTGTTTTAACTGAAGTAGTTAACTAAATATTAAAAAATAAGGTCCCTTCCCCTCTAAAATTTTATTCTTATTCATTTTCCATAGCCCTGGAATAATGCATCTGTGCTATCTCTCAGACTGCTTTGTGTCTTTGTAGATAAAACTGGAGACCCTAAATAAGAAGGGTTTTTTATGCTGATAACTTATGTGAGGAAGGGTTTGTGTGTTCCTTCTTCTGAAAAGACCAACTTTGAAGTACTGAATTAACATATTCTGTGCTGTCATATATTGGCGTGAGTTTTCTGTGTAGGTCTTTTTTTGTGTTATGGATCACCCCTTTGACAGGCTGGTGAAGCCAATGGAATGCTTCTCAGAATCATGTTTTTACAAGCATAAAAATAAAATACAAGGTATTCCAAAAGTCTTAGTGCAGTTTTAAGCCTCAATAACATCAGAAGTGTAAATTCTATAAACACAAAATTTTTTGAAAGATTATTTAAATTTTTAAAATAGTAATGTTTGCTATTAAAATTCAGCATAAATATCATCCTATGCTATCCATAGTTCTAGTAAAACATTTGACAAACTTTCATCAACTGATGCTGTTACAGACAGGATTGCATTTATAATTTTAGATAAGATTATACAAATAATGAGGTTTGGATCCACATATGACAGTCCATATATGACATGACCCTACAAAAAAGTCTAGTTGAGATAAATCAGCTGACTGAGGTGGTCAAGCAAGAGGAACTCCTCTATCAATCTGCAAAAGTATGTATCATCCAGAAACTGTTGCTCATCCAATGCAATATGAAAGAGTACCATGTCTTGATAAAATCAAAATTTTGTTTTTTATTCAAAATTTACAGAAGTATAAAATAAACTAAAATAATTATATTTTAAAACTATATTTTTGTAAATTTGTAAGATTTATACTTCTGAAGTTATTAAAGTTAAAAACCACACTAAGACTTTTAGGACACCCTTTACATAGAATTTCAAAAGACACAAACTATACTGACATACAGAGAACAAAACATTTTTTAAAAATCAGCCTTCACAGACTCCTAGTTAAGAATCTATGGTGTAGACTATGACTTTGACATCTTTTGTTTTCTTGATACTGTCATATATTACACTTTTCTCTACAACCACTTTTGCATGGAAGTCAGTGGATTTTTAAAGTATACATTGATTTAATTTGGAGAGCCCTCTGGAGTCTGATATAGAATTTCTCTATCTTTATATTCTCTACAATACTCATGCATTATATTAATCTATAAAAAAATTTTAGTAACTAACGCAAGCCTTTTACTATTGAGGAGATCAAGGCTTTCAGGTAGCCAGATACAGGAAGATAGACCCAAGGGGCTAAGGGAAAGACTATTTATTTTTTGCTACTGAAGTTATCCAGAGATGATTAGGAGGAGTAAAACCAGCTCCACTGCTAGACAATATACATTCTGGCCATTACAGTATGAATGACTAACACATATACATGACAGAGCTAAAAAAACAGAAATGGAAATGAAGACAAAAGTATCGTATCAAGGGAGAACTCTAGAGGAAATTTAGGCAGATAAATTAGTAATACTTTGAAAGTCACAACAATTACTGCTGAAAATTCAGTTCACTTAACAAAGTATGCTTATAATCATGCCATAATTAGAAGCTTATTCACTAAAGCTATTACTCCTATCCAGGACAGAAAGGATCATCAGGAAATTTATGAGTTAGAATTCAGCTACAAAACCTTGCCCAGTTCCAGTCTTATGGAACTGGGCAAAGTTTCATAGATGAATTCTAATTCTTGCTTAATTTCTTATAGGAATTCTAACTGAATCTGTACACAAGCTATACTTTTTTTCCCCCTAGGTTTTGCTTATATACTAATTAAAGTTATTTCCCCCCCCCCCCCCAAGTCTTGGACATCCCTATTATTATAACTCTTTCTGGTGGGATTTCTTTTTTTGTTTATCCGTTATTCCAGCTCTACTTTCCAATTTGGGATGTTGTATTAGAGCCAGATCTCTCTCTCTGACGCTCTCTGTGTCTCTGTTTTTTCCTCTCTCTAATATACACAGAGTAAGCCATTCAATAGTCTAGTACTGAAAGTTTCATAGTGTTTTGTGTATGCAGCCCCCTTGGTCCAAACAAGAGAATGTCAAGGGAAAAGGAGGGGACTTTCTCTCTTCTCTTCCCTCTTCCCTATCATTAGCCATGTCAAATATGCTACAAGACCAGTAGAAGATAATGTATTCAGCCAGGAGCAGAGATACACATTCATGGATGGACATAGAAACAGAAAGACTGTCACCTAAGGGAAGAGGAAGCTTTAAGGAGTATGCTTGAAGCAGAGAAGAGTGATTTTATGGACAGTGTGTTGCACCAACTACTCTTACTGTATCTTAGTATGCATTTGCTAAAAGTTAATTAAGAATACTGACTAATTGTTAATGGGAAGTGTACTAGTCAGGGTTTGTGAACTCTAGTAACAGGAACAGTCACCCACAGGGTTACCACCAGAATCTTGAGGTAGCAACCATACTTTGGAGTTTTGACTCATGTTTGTGAGTGGGATTTGGGTGTGTAAACCCAGATGTGGTTATGCTTACTATGTGCCAGATGCTGTGATAAGTATTGAAGGTACAAAGAAAAAGTAAATATGGTATCTGCCCTCAAGAAGTTTATATTGTAATAAGGGAGATGACATGTACAAAAAGATACATAGAGAAGAGCTGTAAAATAACCTTAGAGAGGAAGGTGCTAGCAGCCAAAGGAAAGGTGTCTTGTAGAAGGTGGCATTTCAGTTGAATCTTGAAAGAAACCAGACACTTAAGAGGTGGAAGTGAGGAAAGAACACAGCAGGTAAAGGGGAAAACCAGGAGTACAAAGGCATGCAGACAGGAGATGCAGCATTGTACATAAGGAACAGCAAATAGGCCAGTGTGGCTGGACTCTAGAGTATATGGAGGAGAAGAAGGCAAATACAAGGAGGAAAGATGAGAAAAAGTCAAGTTTTAAAGAAGGATAGGTGATAAATGGTCAAATTTATGCTTTAGAAACATCATTTTGACGTCATAAATTGACTGTACAATCCAGCAGTCACAAATATAGTCTCTTCCATCCATTAGCTATGTCACATTTGAAAGTGTCTTTGACTAGGTTGAACTCTGTGTCGAAAGTGCATTAAGCCTGAGTCCCCTGTCCCCAGGGACTGAAGTGGTATAGAGAAAGTGTTTCCCAGATGTTAAAAGTTTATATTTCTGTTCTTGCTATATCTTTGAAGTAAATATTCTTTTGTAAAAGCTAATTGATGTTAATTGACTAAATGGAACTGTAGTAGTAATCACTGGTGTCTAAAAATGGAGTGAATACACCAAAATGGGGCTCAAGCCAATACCTCATTGCCCCTCTGGGATGCTCCTAAAACCCTGGAGGAGAGTTATAACTGACCTCCCTCTGAGAGAGTGAATTCAGAGAATCCCTATACAGGAAATGATTTAAGATCTCCACCCAGCTTCATTCATTCATACATAAAGCATTTATAGCTCTAGACAGCAGACCTTAAAAGATATGACTTAATTTCCCAGTATAACTAATAGTCTTCCTGTTTGATTCTCAAATATTATCATACAGATGTTAGTGTTCTGGAGAAAATATGTCAGGATTTCAAGTATCTCTTCAAAACAAAATCAAAACTCAGTGTTGTTCCCTGTAACATAAAGACTAACAGAAACTTTATTTTTAAAATAAATTTTACTGATATATTTTGTTTTTACATCACCTGAATTTCTGCCAGTATCCTTCCCTCTCCCTCCCAGAGAGTCATTCCATAAAATATACATTATATTTTAATAAAAGAAAAAGAGGAAGAATGAGGAAAAAAATCAGCAAAACCATTCAATACATAAAAGGAGTCTGAAAATGTTTGCAATGATCCATGCCCACTGACCTCCCACCTCTGCAAAGGAATAAGGGTAAGGGAAAGAGAGACACTTTATTTTTAAGTTTTTATGCTGAACTCAACAAATGTCAAATCCACATACATAACAGAAACCGCCCCCCCCCAAAAGAGGATTGCACATGAAACTTCAGATCTCAACTATGCACAGTTTGATTTTCCTTTAAAATATATAATAAGTTCAACTTGTAGCTTTCAAAGCTGTATCCTCATCTGAGTTTCTTTCTGGCTTTTTTCCCCACAAGCGCTCCAAATGCACTACTTAGGGTTAGTTCTATTGGTAGATCTGTTTAGGAATCAGAGCACACCCTACCAAGCAAAAGATAATCAATACTACTGAGAGAGCATTAGCGTTCTCTAGGACCATTCATAGCCTATGTCTCTATCTGCTTATACTACTAGCTGACAACAATGCCGACTTACAATTATTTCTGAAAACCATCAAGACATTTGCTGGCAGACTGGAAGACAGAACAAAACCCATCCTTCATCAATTCAGAACAAATGTTCACTTTGAAAACCTTGGAGGTATTGAAAAATCAATTGTTGTTTGAACCAATTTGCACCCAAATAAGAGCTGAATTTGTATCTAGTAGTATAAATAATAGTGTTATAAATATAGTGATTTAAATATTTAGAACTAAAAATTAGATAAAATTCTTAACAAATGTTGTTTACATGGAGGAAACAAATAGTTGTGAACTCAAGGCAACTAGGTAGTACAGGAATTAGAGTGCTGGACCTAAAAGTCAGAGAACCTAAATTCTAATGCCACCTTAGCCACACATTAGTTGTGTGACACTGGGCTAGTAACTTAATCAGCTTTTGCCTCAGTTCCTCATCTGTAAAATAGAGACCACGAGATAATAGAGTACTGTGTGAAATTTAAAGTACTACCCAAATCCTAGCTGTTATTATTTATCTTTTCAAATGAGCAATCATTAAATCTAATTTTTAAAAAATCCAGTAGACTGTGTAGGCTCTTAAAGGACAGGGACTGTATTTTTTTTTCTCTTTGTAGCTTTAGCATCTTACATAGAACCTTGCCAAAGCAGCCTATAATCTGTTGCTCAAATGAAACTTGTGTTCATCAAAAAATATTCTTGCAGGACAATACAACCACTTCTCCCTCTAGTGTGCTACCTGTAAATGGCAGCAAAGGAGTCAAAACAGATATTTTGTAACCTAGTTGTTAAAAAGTGATTATTTAAGACATTAAAGGAACAAATAGTTCATAAGTAATAGGATTTTGTACTGCAACAGCAAATAAAACATTTCTAGACTATGAATATGAAAACTTGGGAGTATCTGCAACGGAAAAATCAATCAATGCACATTTATTATGAACCTATTATGTGCCTACTATGCTAAGCACTACAGATAGAAAAAAAGGCAAAGATAGTCTCTGTTCCTAAGGAGTTCACGGTGTAACTGTTTGCAGTTTGCAGGAGACTGGAAACTATAAACATGTAAACTTTATTTTCTTATTTGTATCACCTGGCTTAGTTAGCACAGTGCCTGCCACACAGTAGGTACTTAATAAATGTTTATTTTATTGGATTGTGTTGAAAACCATGCACAGACAATCTAATATATAGAAAAAATTGAAGATAATCAATAGAAAGGAGGAAGTTAAATAAGGAAAAAAATTTAAAATTAAGTAATGGAAATTGCAAGAATGGCCTTCAATTGTGGAACAGCTAAACAAGTTATAGTATATGATTATGATGGAATACTCCAGTTCCATAAGAAATGATGAGCAAGTTGATTTTGAAAAACATGGAAAGACTTGCATGAAGTAATAAAGAGTAAAATGAGCAGGACCAAGACAGTGTTGTATACAGTAACAGCAAGATTGTTTGAAGAATAATTGTGAACAACTGAGTTATTCTGAGTATTACAAATACTCAAATCAATTACAAAAGACCTAAGAAAGAAGATGTTATCCATTTGCACAGAAACAACTGGTATATAGAAGTATTCACAGTATGTTTTACGTGTGCGTGTGTGTGTGTGTGTGTGTGTGTGTGTGTGTGTGTGTGTGTGAGAGAGAGAGAGAGAGAGAGAGAGAGAGAGAGAGAGAAATGGTGGTCTTCTCTAGCAGGGGTGAGGAGGGAGGGAGAGAGGGAGACAGTTTGAAACTTAAAATGTAACAAATAATTTAATTTAATTTTTAAAAAAACAAAAAATGAAGGAAAATATGGTGCAGTATAGATATATTTATCACCATATAGAAATGTCTGTAAGAGAGAAAGCAAGAATAGCCAGAATGAAACAAAGAGCTTTTCACAATACAGATGAGTCACACACAAGGAGTTTTTATGCAAACTGAACATTTAGCCTAGTTATACTTGAGTATCTATAGCAATAATAATAATAATTTTTAAAAATCAACTCATGAAAAATCAAGCCACTAAGAGGCAGGAAGGAAAATACGTACAAATATAGAGTTGAAAGCAGTCAGAATCACATTAATAGCAACATTTGCAGTGTGGTTGAGAAGAATTTTTACTAAAAATATCCCCAAATTCAGAGTTGTGTTCCAAATGGAACTTCTGCAGCAGTTAAACAGCTGAATTTTGGAAAATCTTACCTGTCAGACCCATCTAGCAATTCTACACAGCTCAAGGAAAAATCTGTCTAGATTTTGCAGTACTGTCACAAAACTGATCATTTGTATTTTGCAAAAGAGCTGAAGTTTTGCAACTACCTGTAAAGGGAGGGTGGTGTGCGAGGGAGAAGAGGCAACAGGCAAGTCTACTGACAAGTTGTTCAGAACCAGAACTAAAATGTATATTATTTTTTTGAGATTCTGTATCGTACTTTTGGAGACAGCCTAGAATGGTTTGGAAGAAGCTTCAGATATGACTTGCACATTGCAACGGACCCTCTAGAAACTTCTCATTTCTTGAAGTGATAAATTAGAGTTTAAACTTTTTTTTTTTTAAAAAAATAAAACTACTTCAGTAGTTCAAACTAAGGCATATGAAGACTAGGTGGGACAAAAGTATCTGAGTTCTAGCTATGCTTCTAATTTCAAAACTCTGTCCATCCTGTCTCTCCATCTACAGTCAATCCTCAACTTTTGCAGCGGTAACATTCTTAGCAAATGGTGTAAAAATTTAAAAATGCAGATGCTGACACATTGAAACTATGGGACATGGGGGTTAGTTTCTGTGACTACCAAAAACTGTAGTCTTCACTAGAGATTGCTGAAAATACACTTTTCTGCATACAATTCTTTATAATAAAACATTAATTCTGACATGTACTTTTCCTAACACAGTAAGCATGAAATATCCTATAAAATGAAGTATATAAAATAAAATTGGTAACATGCAAAACATTTTTTCTCACTAGTAACTCCCTAGAATTCTGTGACCTGTTGTCCTGAACATCTCAATTTAAAAAATACTGATTTCAGACAATATTCACTTTTCAAAATCCGTGAAATCTATAGTGCAACAAATAATGTATAGCAAATAAAATTCTTAAAACTAGAACATTTTTTAACCTATCTCACCTTCCACTGTGCCAGCAAGTGGTATAAGGGTGTTGTATTTATACTCTGTAGTTATCCCTCCCACATCACGGGGGTTAGGGATGTAGCACTACCAGGATCTGGAAAATTTGTGTAAAATTTTTTGGCCCTCTCAATACCAGAGAAGAAGCTTGAATTATTATGGTGTTGAAAGATAAACTATGTTGATATTATACAATATTATAAATATATTTTATGCATTTCTAAACTTTTTCTGTGTCGTCTGCTGGGCTTCATGTGTCACCTGCAGTTTCTGCAAAGCTTTCAAAAAATTCCCAAGTAATTTTTTATGCCTACCCATGGTATATAAAAACCATGATGGGGAAAGTTGCAGCGTGGAAGGGATAACTGTACTGTTGTAAACCTCTCGACACTGGCCAACTTCTAAAAACCAAGGGAGAAGTTGTTGGGACCTTAGTTGTTGCTGTCCAAAGATGCTGAGACTGGAGAGGTGTTGACATCACCCCTGACCCTCTGTCCTTCATGGCTGGTGGATGGCATTGGAGCTCATGAAGGATGCACCAGCTTGATCAGATCAGAGTGGGCATAACTGTAACACAAAACTTGAGTTTTAAAGGCAAACAATGAAAATATGCAACAAATGCCCAGGAAGCTCTTTACGACCATAAGAGAGAACAAGACCAGTGAAGCACCAAGTAGCATCCTGGTAGCTCTACAGACTTGTGCATATCACATCTCTCATTTTTTGTCTACTGCATATAGCCATGAATGTGTGAGGTTACCAATGGGAAAGTGAAAAAGGTTACTAATAAAATCACAAAAATGCTTGAAGTCACAAAAGTTAAATGTGCAAATATTGAGGACTGGTTGTGTCTACCATCTATCTTGTCATTCCATTGATCTAGCTATAACCTATCTCTCATCTATCTATCTATCTCTGTCTTTCTATCTATCATCTATCCTATCCATTCATCCATCTATCTGTCTATTAGGATATTGGAGGATTTTTTGAGCACCACAATATAGGGAAAAGAAAACTGCCATTTACCTACTGTATAACCCTAAGCAGCTCACTTAAACTCTGTGAGCCTCAGTTTTCTCATATGCCAAATAGCAATAATAATTCTTACACTGCCTATAATTCTTAATATAGAATCTGGCATATAGTAAGTATTTAACAGATATTTTTTCATTCTTTTTTTGTTCATACCTATCTCACAGAGATATTACAAGGATGCTAGTTATCATCACCAATATCATCATCAAGAGGAGGAGAGAAATGAGAAGCAAAGAGTATCATCTCCACTCTTCCCCTCCAGTGTTGCTAGCTGAAACTTATTAGCAGTTCAAAGGAATTTGCATGGCCAGGAACTAGCTACCCGGACCTGGAAATGAATACATTGAAAGGAATTTGATTTGCCCTAGCCCAACTAGACACATTTCTATTTCATATTTCTCATCAACCTCAAACAAATATAGCATGCAAAGATCCCAAAGGATAGTCAAACCAAGTCAACAAGCATTTATTAAGTACCTACTATGTGCCAGGCACTGTGTATATAGGTGCTATGCTTAGCACCTGCTATATGTCAGACATTGGGAATATAAAGAAAAACAAAAACATGGTGCCAGGCCTCAATCATAGCACTTACTGTTAGTAAAGGCCAACGAACCAAGAACATCCAGGAGCAGGATGTAGTCAAATGCTTCAGGATGAGAAGGATGAGGTCTTTTAAAAAAGGCTATTGGATTTAGCAATTTAGTGATCATTGATAAATCTGAAGGGACTGATCAAGCTGTGACACTGGAATCAAGACTGTACGGGGTTTAGAAGTGATAGGAGATGAAAGAGTAGGAGAATTCCGCCATAATATAGAAGACAGATATAGATAAGATGATAGCTTAAGTTACACAAAGATTTTTATAGGAGAGATATGGGCATGTTTGTGGTAGCAAGGAAGAAGAAAGTGGATAAAGAGAGAGACTGAATATTGGTTATTTTAATAATATTAGATTATTATTAACTAATTCTATTGTGAGTTAATATTATTAAAATATATAATTATAATTATTAGTTGTTATTAACTAATTATAATGTTAATTAGTTGGATGTTAGTTAATATAATAGTGGGCATAGAGAGATTGAATATTAGTTAAGTATAGATTTCTATCAAAGATAGGGGAGATAAAGATATTTGCAAAGGACTCATGATGAAAAATGTTCTCCGCCTCCAGAGAAAGAACTGATGGAATCTGAATGCAGATTGAAGCACATTATTTTTCACTTTATTTTTTAGTAGGTTTTTTTTTTTGCTCTGCATTTTCTTTCACAACATGATAAAGATGGAGATATGATTTCCACGATCGCACATATATAACTTATATCAAATTGCTTGCTGTTTCAGGGAGGGAAGAGGGAAGAAAAGGAGGGGGAGAATTTGGAATTACAAAAATTTTAAAGGATACTAAAAATTGTTCTCACATGTAATTACAAAAAATTATTCACAAAATTGAGGAGATGTGGGTATGTTTGTAGGTATCAAGGAAAAAACTAGAGAGACTGAATATTAGCACTTCAGAAAGAATGATCAAAAGGAGAACTCCAGAAAGAGATGAGAGTAGATGAGATTAAAGGCACAGAGGAATTGACTTTGCCAAGGAAAAAGGCCTCTTCTTCTGAGAGTGGACCAAAGAAAGAAAGAATGGGGAATAATGTTGACAGAATTCAAACTATACAATAAGGAGATCAAGATAGATGGCCTTAATTTTCTTGGTAAGGTATGAAACACCTACTCTACTGAATACTTGGTATCAGGGAGTTGTGTGGATATTATGAGAAGAGAAGGTATTGGAACAGAAGCCATGGGAGATGAAATAACCAGTCGCAGAAAAGTAAAAAAGACTAGTGTAAAACAATGAGGGCCCAGCTAAAAATTAGATAGCTACAATTTGTAATAGGGTCCCATGGGGGCAGCTAGGTGGTCCAGTGGATAGAGCCCAGCCCTGGAGTCAGGAAGACTCATCTTCAGGAGTTCAAATATGACCTCAGATAATTTACTAGTTATGTGACCCTGGACAAGTCCCTTAACCCTGTTTGCCTCAGTTTCCTCACCTGTAAAATGACCTGGAGAAGGAAATGGCAAACCACTCTAGTATCTTTGCCAAGAAAACCCCAAACGGGATCAGGAAGAGTTGGATAAAATTGTAGTGAGCTTAGGCAGTAATGGTTGTATGACTTCCTCATCTAGCAGATTCAGCATCCCTGAATACTATCAGAAGAGACAGATGGTATAGGTAATCCAGGTTTGGGGATTAAAAATGAATGAGTAGAGACAGAACAAGGAGCTAATGCAAGATGGAAAGAGTAGGAAAGTATATGCATATGTAGTGATAAAAAGGTAGTGTTTGCATTAAGAAATTCTTAATTTTCAACTTTTAGTTCTAGGATTCAAACACCTTTGGTACATAATACAGTTTCTAATATTCCATTTTACTATTTAACATCCCCATGAGATTAGAGAATTAGGGGCCAAAAGCCTAGTATTTTCAGCCACAAAATAGTGCAAAGAACATGAAAATGAATTACTTAATTTAATCATTTGTCTGTCTTATGAAGTTGCTTGTTCATCCAAAAAAGCCTCTACCATGGTCACTGCCTAAAAGTATAAGTAAAGTGAAGATTATGAGTAGTAATTATTTTTATTATTTTCTTTCAAAATGGAGTTTGAGGGCATATGAATGTGGAAAATAAACAAGTAAATACTACAGGTCAAATCTGGATCTTTTTGTGGTTTCAAAAGAAAACAACCGTTGAAAATAAACTTTCATTTTCTTGAAAACCACATCCAGAGCCTTCCTGTGTTGCCTTCAAAATGACTTCACCTCTCTTTGCTACAATTAAGTCTATAATGTTACTTATGAATACCCAATTTAAAAAGTCTAAAAATTGTTAACTAAGACAGAAAGGCAACAGATTAGGGACACATATAACTCAAGATTCTTTGAAGTATAGCTCAGGACTAAGTACGCATAAGATCACTAAAATAACAAGTTTTTGACTTTTTGTTCTCTCTCTTCCCTCCCCACCTCAAAGAAAATTATATAATGAAGTATTTGTGTTGTACTTCACTGTTGTTAATAACATATATCATTGTCCTTCATATGAAAATTAAAATTCTCCCAAATAGTCTAACCACTAGCCCCGTTTCTAGCAACATCTGTTTCTTTTTTTCAAGCTACATTGATCTTATGTTTTTAAAAACCTGTGGCTTTTAATCTCATAAATTTTATTGTCAGCTTTAGTTCTACATTACCTAAATTTCCCCCTGTATCCCTTTCCCTCCTCCCAGATGTCCATCTAATGTAACAAAGAATATTGTTTCTAATATGATCACCACCCATGTATGTGAATGAAAATACCAATCATACACAGTGTTATTTTCTATAGATCACATCAGTCACTCAAAAATGCATTTATTAAGTACTTACATGCCAGGCACTGTTACAGAATTACAGAGTACACAAAGAACTCAGAGGTTTACCCCTCATCCAACCTGTTCCTGAAAAAAAATCTCCCTATAACATCCTTGACAAGGACTCATCCATTTGATCTTTTATTGTGGAAAAAGACTGTTCTTTAGACCCTGGTGCTGTTTGTGACTTTGTCTTTGGGACTCATGTTCTACCCAAAGCCTCTACTCAAAAACCATCTCCCCTTTTCTGAAACCTACTGGAAGCTGCACTATTGTTTCCCATCCTTACCTGTCACTTAATATTGATTGAGCTTTTGTTATATACGCAACACTTTGTTTGAATCTAGGTATCAACACCAGTAATACACGACTAAAGGGTCCCAATGGATCCTACCAGATAAATGGCAGCAGCACCTTTAATTGGGAGGCTTTCACTAAAGCTTTTGTACCTTTTGCTAAAATTAAAAAAGCTGAAACCCAAACCAAGACCAGTGAGTCATTTGGGAGCTTTGGAGGGAAACACTAAGTTAACATCAAGCATCTGATCAAACTGAAAATATACTGAATCATGGGATCCCAGAGTTGGAAGGAATTTCAAAGATCATCTAATCTAGTCTCTACCTGATCCAGAATCCTATCCGCCCACAAATGGGAACTGGTCATCTAGTCTATGCATGAAGCATTACAGTGAAGGATTCTTCTATGGCAATCTGTTCTACTCTGGGACAGCTTTTGCTGGGAGGAAGTTTCTCCTTATAAGCAGAAGTTAACTGACTTTGGGTCATGTTTACCTTTTGCAATCTAGTGAAGCCTAGGGGCCCTTGTCAGAATAATGTTTTTAAATGCATAAAACAAAATATGCAGGATTATAAAGGAAACCAATTATATGGAAATATAATTATATGTGTGTTTATGTGTAAACACATATATACATACACACATACATATACATATATATGCCTATACATATTTTAAAAACAACCTAAATTCATAGACCCCAGGTTAAGAACCCTCTGCCTTACATTAAACCTAAAATCTGCCTCTTCCATCCTGCTCCTAGTTCTGCTCTCTGGAGTCAACGAGAGCAAATATAATCCCTCTTACCCACAGAGTTCTTTAAATACTATACAATAATTATGGCATCCCATTCAAGTCATCTCTCCTCCAAGCCAAATTTTCCCCATTCAGCTATTTTCAGATGACCTGTGATAATCTCTAAATTTCTTTATTTTTTCTAATAACTGCATCTACCACTCAGGCAGGTAGGTGGTAGAGTGGATAGCGTGCTATGTCTGGAGTCTGAAAGACTCATCTTCCTGAGTTCAAATCTGGCCTCAGATATTTGCTAACTGTGTGACCCTGGCCAAGTCTCTTATCCCTGTTTGCCTCAGCTTCCTCATCTATAAAATGAGTTGGAGAAGGAAATGCAAACCACTTTATATTTTTGTCAAGAAAATCCTAAATGGGGACATGAAGAGTCAGACATGACTGTACAAAAATATTTGCCATTAAACATAGTAGGTACTTAATATTTATTGACCAATCTATCTTATGCCATAGAGGATATGGAAGAATTAGGAAATATGACTTCTATCATCAATGAATTTATAATATTATTTAAAAATAGAACATTTCTTCCTAGGCCATGTACTCTCAAGGTCAGGAACTATGTCATATTTTTATCTTTGTTATGGCCCATATCCAGCACAACAACCTTGAACAAAGACCCTCTCCAAAATGTGTTGAAAATGAACATCTGAAGATGGATTTCTAATTGCATTTACCATCTATACTACAAGTTAGCATATATATGCTCTCTTTTTCTCTGAATTGTTTCCTGTGTGAAAGTCACGTCTTCCTGACTAGATATTAATGTACCCGAAGAGTTCATAATTCTTTACTGCTCCCCACAGTTCTAGGCAGATAAGTGGGTGCTTGGCAAATATTTAACTCTATTTAACACACTGACTAGAGAACAGAAGAAATGTCCAGACAACAAAGTATAAACTATACACAATTGAAACTTAAAGCAAGTGAATGCCAATACAGTGTCCCAAAAGTCTTAGTGCAGATTTAAGCTCATAAAGTTTTAAACTGAAGACTTAAGTTTAAGCTAAAGACTTGGATGCAAAAAGTCTTTCTTCTATACAAGATGTCCCAGAAATCTTAATGCAGTTTTAAGCAACTAACGGCACTAATATTTTTGGAACACCCTGTGTAGAAGAAAGGTTTCTTGAACTCTAAATCTTTAGCTAGGTTTTAAAGACAATGATGCTCATGAATTGGTGAGGAAGTTAGGAAGTCAGGTAGTCTTGACTGGGAGAAGCATTAGCACATTTGTAATTTAGCAAATTTTGAATGCTATATCTGTCTAAAACCATGGCCAGTAAAGTAAAATAAACAAGTATGATGAAAGGAGATCAAGACTTCTAACTTCTTACATCATGACATTCTATGATTTGCCACCTAGGGACATCACTAGAAGAATATTGTTAATAGGTTGGGTTTTATTTAGAAAATAGCTAAGATTCATTGAAAGCCACTTCACAATTTCCCGAAATAAACTCCATCCCCCTCAATATCCTCTTCTTTTCTACACTAGAAGCATCTCATTGTCCACCTTAACTACTTGTCTTTACACATACTACTGGACTAACTTAATGGCCTTTGATACAATTTCATGACACAATCCAATAAGTAGCAATCAATTAACAAGCATATATTTGTTATATTCTGCATTAGATTGCAAACTTCTTGAGGGCAGGGGCTGTCTCTTGCCTCTCACCGGTGCTTATTTATTGACTGGCACATAATGATTGCTGATATACAGTGATACAAAAACAAAAAGGAAACAGATTCTGACTTCAAGGAGCTTAAACTCCACCATGGAAGGTAAAAAACTGTATGTGAACAGATATACACAAAATAAATACAAAGTGATTTGGGATGAGCTACCAGCACCTGGAATAATCTGAGAAGATCTCATGTGGAAAGGTGGCGGCACTTAAACTGTGCTTGAAAGAAACTGAGGCTACAAAGAGGCAGAGGTGAGGACACTAGGCCTGGAGCACACAGAAATCGAAATGGAAAGTCTTGTGTAAGAACATTAAGAAGGTTAATTTGGCTGCACTATAGAATCTATGAAAGGTAATAAACACAAAACAAACCAAGAAATGAGCAGATGGGTGCATAAGGAATAATTAACTGGAAGCAGTTTTAAGTATGAATTTAAGGGGACAGACATTTGGAGGCAGGGAGATGTGTTAGAAGTTACTGCCATCATCTATTGTTGGTTTTGTTGTTGTTTATTCATTTTTCAGCCATGTCCAACTCTCTGTGACCCCATTTTGGGTTTTCTTGGCAAAGATACAGGAGTGGTTTGCCATTTCCTTCTCCAGCTCATTTACAGATGAGGAAACTGAGGCAAACAGGGTTAAGTTTCTTGCCCAGAGTCATACAGCTGGTAAGTATCTGAGGCATATTTGAACTCAGGTCTTCCTGTCTCCCGGCATGGTACTCTGTCCATTGTGCCACCTACCTGCCTTATTGCAATTATCTAGGTAAGTGGTAATAAGGGTCTGTTGCAGGGTAGTGGTAGTGGGTATATAAAAAGGAAAGGGCAGATGTAAAAAGTACTATACAGATAGAACTTTCAAAGAGAAAACCAAATAAAAATGTATGAATGGTTAAAAGAAAAAAAGATAGAAAAAGGAAATACAGAAGGAAGAACAGTTATGAAGTTGGAGTAGAGGTGGGGGGAGACAATAAATATAGTCCTGGATATGTGGAATGGTGGAATATACTACCCATTTGGAGATGCAGATCTTGAGAATACAATATCCTCATAAGGTGATAGTTGAAGCTGTGAAATGAGATTACTAAAGGAGAAAACAGAAGAGAGATAAAGATTTCACTTTGAAAAATAAAGTCATTTTTAGTTGTGGAGGAGGGAATTTGAAAGAGTTCATGCTGAAGGTGGGGAATGGAGAACTGCTTCTGGGGGAAATGTGCAGAGAGCTGATAAGAGATGGATAAATGGATTACTAGGAAGCAGTGAGGGACTATGTAAAGCTAGACTATACAAATTTGTAGCTGAAATGCTCAATAATATGATCTCGTGACTTTTTGTGTCAATGTTTGGTATCCTAAGAACAATTAAAGCAAACAGTGTGAATGACCTGGAGTAAGGGCTAGTTGGGCAAGAATGGCAAATTGATCAAGAAAGTGATGGATTTTAAGGTGGCAGTAAAGTATAATTGAAATGGTTGACCATAGTGGTCCAGATGAGGTAAAGAAGCAAGCAGAACCAAAATGGAAGTAGAGAGACTGGGGAGTATAGGAATGAGAGGTCATAATGAGGATGAAGAACAGGTTCAGTTGGAGTAAGGGAGTTTATGAGGTGGAAGAACAGAATATTGTGTTTAGAAAGAGGAATTTCAGAGTTCAAAAACTTAGGAGTTTGGCCAGTTCCAAGCAATGGTGAAATCTTGACTGTGGTTGGAGATGCAAGTCATGGAGTTGAGAAAGCTGACAAAATGTGAGGCTAGTTTGTTAGAAGACTCATCAGCATGAATAGGGCAAGGCATAGAGTGGGAAGAAAGCCTGTCAGCCAGGAGCCAGTCTTTAAACAAAGGAAGGTCCCAGAAGGGAAAGAACAGCATGAATTATTGCAAAGGGAGGGGAGTTGCCTTCTACATAACGGCTCTTAATCTATTTTGAATGGGATTTAATTGAATTGTTGACAAATGATGAAAGAATATAAAATGATGCAGGGGAGTTTTTTTGTTGCGTTTCTTTTTTTTCTTTTTTTAATAGTACAGGGATTCAAAAACAGTACAATGGAAGAAGTTGGTAGGAGTCAAAAAGAGGTGAATTGTTTAGGAAGGAGTCAGGGCTGAAAGGGCTAGGGATTGAGAACAAGCAGAGTAAGAAAAGAGGTTGTAAATCAGTATAACCGGAATTATAAAGGTAGAAGGTAGGCTGGAGAATCATATTGAGTGGAATAGGTTTAGTGAAGACTTCTCAGGTTGTAATTCTTCTCCCAGGGGTGAGGTAAGACTGAGAGGCTCAAGGTCACTATATTTTTAGTATAGAATAATTCCATATAAGGATATAACACTGGGTAGTACATTAGGGTCTCAATGATTGGATAAAGTTTACCTAATTCTTTAATGTCTTCATTTCAAAAGGGATTGGTTAGATTTCGTGTCTAGAATGTAAGATCATATTCTCAGCTAATGAGAATAATGGTCAGTGGGGGGGGAGGGACTGTGTTAGAGTCTATATAAATCACTGTCTTTTCTTGGTCTTCGGCTTTCCCGCTCCTGGTAAAACTAGGGATTGCCCCTTTTCTCGAGAATCGAATAAATAAACTTTCTGTCACCACTTTGAGAGGCCTCTGAGTGATTACTTTAGTGGAGATTCCGAGCCATCCCACACAATATTAACTAAAGAGAGGGAGGGTACATAGTAACAGTAAGTTAACTAACTAGCCCCAAGTTGAGATAGCTGTTGGTCTGAGACTATGTATCTTCTCAGGTGAATTTTATCTGAATTCACGGCTCATCTGTAGTTTCTGGTAGAGGAGGAGCTTGCTTCCAAAAATTGACCCTCCAGGTCAGATCTATAAAAAAGTAAAAGCACCTGAATTTTAAAATTTCATTGTCTATTTGCAAATGAGAAGGTTTCAAAAGTGATGAAGAATTATTCTTTGCAAAAGAATATCTCATTTCTGCCCAATCACATGTCTTGTGGGCCAAATAGAGGTTACCTTCCAACTACTTGGGGGCAGATTATTGATAGATGATAGGTAGACAGACAGACAGATAGATAGACAGACAGACAGACAGACAGACAGACAGACAGATAGATAGATAGATAGATAGATAGACAGATAGATTTTTATCAGTATCTATTTGCAAGTGAGAAGGTTTCAAAAGTGACATAGACTTATTCTTTGCAAAAGAATATTTCGTTTCTGCCCAATCACGTCTTGTGGGCCAAATAGACGTTATCTTCCATGTCTTGGGGCAGATTATTGACAGATGATAGATAGGTAGATAGGTAGAAAGATTTTTATTTTATTTTATACTTTATTTCATGGAGGAAGGTAAGCAGTTTGAGAAACATGGGCAATTTTTCAGTAATTATAAGGCAGATACTTTAAAATTCAATATAACTTCCAAATTTATGGTTACTAAAATGACATTTGATTGATTTCATTAAAGCATCAGGATAAACTTAACGATATAAATACTTTTAAAAATAATCACTAGTAAACTGTATTTAAATAGGATTTCATATGTTTAAAGACTGAAAAAGCCTCAAATTAAGGTCTGTGATTTTCACAGAACATATTTTTTTCTGGTGACTAGTTAATTATAATAAACAAATATGGTAAAATAAAGTCCAACACAATGCCTATGACTTGGGACATTCCGTGAGACCACAACAACTCTTCTTTCTGCCTGATTTTCTTCTATTTTGGACTAGATGATATCTTTGGTTATTTCTAGCTCTAAAGTCTATGAATCCTCTACCATGGGTCTTAAGGCTTGGTCTACAAGCTCCTGCTCCACTGCCAATGTCAGCTTTTCCTCCTGAATCCTTCTGCTTTGCCCCCTAAAGAAGGAATGCAATATTTTCACTTCTCTCCTACCCTGCTCTCTTGAAATAAGGACACAGCTTTTTTAAAAATAGGGGTTTTTTCTGGGGTGGTGGAGGGATTTATGATTAGGAACCATAGTAAAGCCAGTTTAAAGAACTGAAAGGGGTTAGAGGAAATCTTAACAAGTTTAGATCACAGCAAAATTTCCCAAACTGTGTTTTCTTAAACCCTGTGCCATCACCTACATCTAACCCTTCTAATATCTTTTTATTACTTGTGCTGGGGCTTTTCAATTTCTTCTACCTAGATAATTGGTCACAGACTTATAAGAAAGGACTTTAAAGATAATCTAATCCAATCCCTTCATTTTACAAATGATAAAACCAAAGCCAAGGCCCATAAGTTCAGTTACTTTCCCACAGTCACATAGATGTTAAGTACTAAATAGTCAGCTAAGTGTGCAAAGGCTTGTGTGAGAATCATCTACATTTTCATAATGATCTTTGAGGTCTAATACTTTCACACATCACACAGAGAAAAGTCACAAGTTCCTCATCCAACTTAAAAATAAAATCAGACTAAGCAGGATGATTTCAGAAAAACCTAGACTTACATGAACAGATGCAAAGTGAAGTGAGCAGAACCAGAAGATTGTGCACAGTAACACCAGTATTGTATGATGAACAACTGTGAATGACTTAGATGTTCTCAGCTATACAATGATCTAAGATAATGCCAAAGGATTCATGATGAAAAATGCTATCTGCCTCTAAAGAAAGAACTGATGGTATCTGAACATAGACCAAAGTATACTATTTCTCTGTCTTCCTTTCTTTCTTTGTTTCTTTTTCTTTGTTTCTTTCTTCCTTCCTTCCTTTTTTCCTTCCCTCATTTCTTCCTTTTTTCCTTCATTTCTTTTTCTTTATTTTTCTAGTTTTCTTTCACAAAATGACTAATATGAAAATATGTTTTAGATGTTTCCACGTGTATAACCTATATCAGATTACTTACCATTTCAGGGAGCGTGGAGGGAAGGAAGAAAGGACATAATTTGAAACTCAAAGTTTATTTAATTAATTAATTTATTTTTAGTTTTCAACATTCATTTCCACAAGATTTTGAGTTCCAAATTTTCTCCACAACTCTCCCCTCCCCACCAAGACACTATGCTTTATGATTACCCCTTTCCCCAATCTGCCCTCCCTTCCATCACACCCCTCCCTTCCCTTATCCCCATTTTCTCTCTTTTCTTGTAGGGCAAGATAGATTTTTATACTCCTTTAACTGTATTTTTTATTTCCCAGTTGCATGCAAAAACAATTCTTAACATTAATTCCTAAATTTTTGAGTTCCAACTTCTTTCCCTTCCTCCCTCCTCACACATCCCTACTGTGAAGGCAAGCAATTCAATATAGGCTATACATGTGTAATTATGTAAAAGACTTCCATAATATTCATGCTGTGAAAGATTAACTGTATTTCCCTCCATCCTATCCTGTCCCCAACTTATTCTATTCTCTCTTTTGTCCTTGTCCCTCTCCAAAAGTATTTACTTCTAATTACTCTCTCCTCCCATTTTCCCTCCCTTCTATCATCGCCCCCACTTCACTTATCCCCTTCTCCCCTACTTTCCTGTAGTGTAAGATAGATTTTCATACCAAATGGAGGGTGCATGTTATTTCTTCCTTAAGCTAAATGTGATGAGAGTAAGCTTCACTTTTTCCCTCTCATTTCTCCCCTTCCTCCCTCCATTGAAAAAGCTTTTTCTTGCCTCCTTTATGAGAGATAATTGGCCCCATTTCTCCTCCCAATACATTCCTTTCTCATCCCTTAATTTTTTTTTAGATATCACCTCTTCGTATTCAACTCACCCTGTGCCTTCTGTATATATATATATATATATATATATATATATATATATAATCCCTCCAACTACCCAAATACTGAGAAGAAAAGTCTCAAGAGTTACAAATATTATCTTTCCATGTAAGAATGTAAATAGTTTAACTTTAGTAAGTCCCTTATGATTTCTCTTTCCTATTCATCTTTTCATGCTTCTCTTGATTTTTGTGTTTGAAAGTCAAATTTTCCATTCACCTCTGGTCTTTTCATCAAAGCTTGAAATTTCTCTATTTCATTGAGTGACCATTTTTTCCCCCTGAAGTATTATATTCAGTTTTACTGGGTAGGTGATTCTTAGTTTTAATCCTAGTTCCTTTAACTTCTGGAATATCATATTCCAAGCCCTTCTATACCTTAATGTAGAAGATGCCATATCTTGTGTTAACCTGATTGCATTTTCATAATACTTGAATTGTTTCTTTCTGCCTGCTTCCAATATTTTCTCCTTGACCTGGGAACTCTGGAATCTGGCTACAATATTCCTAGAAGTTTAGCTTTTTGGATCTCTTTCAGGAGATGATGGGTGGATTCTTTCAATATTTATTTTACCCTCTGGTTCTAGAATATCAGGGCAGTTTTCCTTGATAATTCCATGAAAGATGATGTCTAGGCTCTTTTTTTCATCATGGCTTTCAGGTAGCCCCATAATTTTAAATTCTCTCTCCTGGATCTATTTTCCAGGTCAGTTGTTTTTCCAATGAGACATTTCACATTGTCTTCTATTTTTTCATTCTTTTGGTTTTGTTTTGTAATTTCTTTGTTTCTCATAAAGTCATTAGCTTTCATCTGCTTCATTCTAATTTTTAAAGATTTTCTTCAGTGAGCTTTTGAACCTCCTTTTCCATTTGGTTGATCCTGCTTTTTAAAGTATTTTTCTCCTCATTGGCTTTTTGGAACTCTTTCATCATTTGGGTTAGTCTATTTTTAAAGGTATTATTTTCTTCAGCATTTTTGGGGTCTCCTTAGCAAGCTGTTGACTCACTTTTCATTATTTTTTTGCATCACTCTCATTTCTCTTCCCAATTTTTCCTCTACCTCTCTTACTTGATTTTCACAATCTTTTTTGAGCTCCTCCATGGCCTGAGACCATTGTTAATTTATTTTGGAAGTTTTGGATGAAGGAGTCTTGACTTTAATGTCTTCCTCTAATGGTATACTTTGCTTTTCCTCACCAGAAAGGATGGAGAAAAATACCTGTTCACCAAGAAAGTAACCTTTAGTCTCATTTTTTTCTCCTTTTTTGGGCACTTTCCCACCCAGTTACTTGACTTTTGAGTCCTTTGTCAAGTGGAGGGTATACTCTAGGAACCTGTAAGTTCTCAGTTCCTCCAAGGTGGCACAATCAAGGGAGAGGAGTTTACTCCTCTCCTGGTCTGCACTCTGGTCTGGGACCAATCACAAGCTTTTCTGCCCAGGATCTGCGAGTAGAGTTCCCTCTCCATAACTGTCTCCAATTCCACCAGGCCAGTGCTCCTCCTCACCCCAGGGCTGCTTGCCACTCAGAGCTGAGATTCAGATCAATCACTTGATTCCCGCAGGGTCTTTAGGCCAAGGGCTCTGAAAATGGAAGCTGTAGTCACCTGGACACAGGGCTAGGGCATGACCCTACTCCCTTCTCACCCAGGAGAAAGAGTGTTCTCACTGACCTTTGAAGCTGGCTTTGGCATTTGTGGGTTGAGAAATCTGGGAACTGTAGCTGCTACCTGGGATTCCGTGTCCTGAAGCCTTCTCCAGTTCTGTCCCTGCCACACCACGCAGCCAAAGATGGGCTGCACTCCATAGGCTGTGCTCTGCCCTGAGTCTGGTTCAATAGATCTTTCCTGTTGGCCTTCCAGACTGCCTTGGGCTGGAAATACTTTTCACTCTGTCGTTTTGTGGTTTTTGCTGCTCTAGAATTTGTTTAGAGTCATTTTTACAGGTATTTTATGGGCTTGGGGGGAGAACTACAGCAGGTCCATCCTTCTAATCCACCATCTTGATTTTGCCCCCAAAACTCAAAGTTTTAAAGATGAATATTAAAAATTGTTTTCACAAGCAATTGGGGGGGAAAATAAAATACTATTATTTTAATTTACTATTTTATTTTTCCCCAGTTACATGTTAAAAACAATTTTTAACATTTATTTTTAAAACTTTGAGTTTCAAATTTTCTCCCTTCCTCCCTCTCCACCCCTTCCTCCATTGAAAAGCAAGCCATTTGACATAGGTTATACATGTGTGTCAGGCAGAATATTTCTATAATAGTCATGTTGTGAAAGAAAACATACAAAAAAAACCCCTCAAAAAAAATAAAGTTTTTAAAAAAGCATGCTTCAACCTGAATTCAGATACCATCAGCTCTTTCTCTGGGGATGGATATCATTTTTCATCACAAGTCCCTCAGAGTGGGGTACCTGTATTGCTGAGAATAGCTAAGTCATCTCACAATACTGATCATCTTACGATACTGTTATTGTACACAGTACATTACACTGTGCATCAGACCATGCAAGTTTTTCCAGGTTTTTCTGAGAGCATCCTGTTCATCATTTCTTATATTACAATAGTATTCCATCATAATCACATACCACAACTTGTTCAGCCATTCTCTAATTGATGGGCATCCCCTTGATCTCTAATTCTTTGCTCCCAGAAAATAGCTTATAAATATTTTTGTACACATGGTCCTTTTCTTTTCTTTTTTTTTTTATCTCTTTTGGAATACAGATGTTACATTAAAGGGTATGCGTGGTTTTATAGTCCTTTAGGCATAGTTCCAAATTGCTCTACAGAATGGTTGAAACAGTTCACAACTCCAGCAACGGTGCACTAATGTCTCATCTTTCCCACATCTCCTCCATCATTTGTCATTTTTCTTTTCTGTCCTATTAGTCAATCTTATATGATGTAGCACCTCAGAACTGTTTTAATTTGCATTTCTCTAATCAATAATAAGTTAGAGTAAATAAAAATAAATAAAACCAGACCAATTTTTTAAAAAAAGTCCAAAGTATTTAACAATTCTGCGAGAAGGCTAATGTTGTTAGGTCCATAGATAAGTCCAAAATCTAAGCTGAGTTCCTGTAATAGCCACAACCACTTCTGTGGTTTGATGTCAAAGGTGTTTATAGTGTTCATATATGTCAATTTTATTATCTATCTAAAGAATTATTCCTACACCAAGACAGCAGTTAAATATTCTTTTTACAACCACTATCTTCTCCTTCTGGCATCAGTGCAACCCTGGAGCTCTTCTCTGAGGCATCCATAACTTTAAAAGAATGTTTTGTTACAATAGGAAGTAGTCAGAAAGTTTTTCCCTGACAAGTAAGCTTTCAATTTATCAAAAGGCACTTATGTGTCCATATTATTTCATTTGGCTTTTTCTAAGCTAAAAACAATAAAGGGAAAAGTCAAGGTGTGGAAATGAGGTACAAACCTAATATCATAATCAGCTATCCCCAGATTAAAACTCATCTTTTTTGATCTTTTAGATCCCCACATTTTGAAATTACCCCAATTTTACTTCAACAGGGAGTTCCTTTTTTCGTTCCAAGACCTATAGCCCACATATACCCCATCAAGCAATCCAAATAGACTTTTGCTGAGTTTCACAGGTAAGCAAGTTCTCTGAATTGTCTAGAGAACAGACCCTGATAAATTTCCATAATGGAGGCCCAAATAGGTATTTTATTGATGTTGTTACAAAAAATCCTAGCCCAAACAACAAATTATTGACTGGCAAATGAAAGGTGACTGAAACATGCCTTCACCTATAAGGTTGTTAGTTAAATTGATACAAAATTTCTGGGGTAACAAAGCTATCTTTTTCTTCTGCTCCCCATAGAATATGTTCTCCTTGAGTGCATGTAATATTTCCTTCTTGATTTTGTATCCCCAGTCCTAGCATAGTATCTGGCACATAGCAGTTATTTAATAAATACTTGCTGAATTAAATTTGATTGAACTCTTGGCTCCTGAGGCTACTTCTACCTACCAATATCTCTTTAACAAGTCTACTGTGTGAATCACTTTACAAGATCCCCAAAAGACGATCAGGCAATCTGTGACTGGCATGAGGTGAGTATCTTGTTTAATGATAACATTAATTCTACTATTAATATGAAATCTTTTTTCCCATGAGGCTTTGGCATTGAACTATAGCTGAAGTCCAAGCAAGGGCTTCAGATATGGGAATAATTCCTAATTTCAGTATTTCATTTATCTTTTTTCAGTGTTTATTAAAGTATTGCTATTCAAAAATGTGGGAGCCCATCAATTACATAGAAGTATGCTCTAGCTTTCCTTTAGAAAAAAGTTTTTGGAAGCAAGTTGGGAGACTTGTGTTTTGTTTTGTTTTGTTTTTAAGTTAGAAGATATTTTCGGAAGCAGCTAGGTGGTGCAGTGGATAGGACACTAGTCCTGGAGTCAGGAAGACCTGAGTTCTAATTCAGCCTCAGACACTTAGTAGCCGTGTGCCCCTGGGCAAGTCATTCAACCCCAATTGCCTCAACAGAAGAAGACATTTTCAGGGACAACCTGATAACCCCATTTAATTTGGTTCAAGCACTTTTCTTGTCTACATTATCAAATCATGTCTAACTCCATTAGATTTTACTATATGTTATCAAGACTTTTTTTTTTTTAATCCCTCCTGATCCGAAGAACATCAGCTACTTTGGAGCAGGGTCTGTTTTGGTTTTTGTCTTTGTATTCTCAGCACCCAACAGAATGTCTGGTACCTAGCACATGCTTAATGAATGTTTGTTGAATTATATTGAATACATCCTGAATCTTGGCTAAATAATCATCTCCAAAGATAGGAGTATCATCTACACAGTGCACATCTACTCAGGCTTTGATAATGGGTTATGGAGAATATCTTTCCATTAGTATGGCTTTGGGGAAAGAGGAAAGGGAATAAGCATTTATATAGAGAGCCTCCTACATGCAGAGCACTGTGCTAAGCAGTTTACAAATATCTATCTCATTTGACCCTCACAACAACTCTGGGAGTTAGGTGCTATTATGTTCCCCATTGTACAGATGAGGAAACTGAGGCAAACAGAGGTTATGACTTACCTTTGGTCTCACAGCTAATAAATGTCTGAGGTTGGATTTGAACTCAGGTCTTCCTGACTCCAGTCCCAGCACTCTACTGAACCACTTACCACAATAACCCACACAACTATCCAAGTTCCTTGATCTGAAGGATTTGACATAACAAGTGATACCAACCTCCTTTTCCTTCCAATAAAGGAAAGCTTTGTTTCCTTTGGTACCTCCCATGCTGTTAGTACATAATCACTTTTGCCCATCTGCTTGCAAACCTCACATATATATTTGGCAACATTCAGTCATATCTGGGGCCAAATTTGGCCCTCAAAGAGTGAGCTAACAGCCTTTGATGAGTCTTTTCTCCAAAAATATCAAATGATGAGAAAATCATAAGATGAATTTAGAAGCCTCAATGGATTTTTAAGAGAACAATTAGCTGCTGTAGAGGCTTCCTTATGGTAACTGATCTAGTTACCATAATTAGGGCCCTAAGCAAAATTGTAAGTAAGCCAAGTTTGGTTTAGGCATCTTCCCATCTTCTTTTCTGTGTTCCTCTGCTATCCTCTGTCATTCTGTGTTCTCTGACTATACAAATACTCCCACCCTGTCCTGTCTCTCAAACCAATCCTCTTTTGAACTGTCCAAATCTCCAAAATTGCTTTCTGCTTGTCTTTCCTCCCCTGAATCAAATCTTTCATTCATTCCCAGGAATGGAAATCTGATTATCTGAATATTGGCATTACTATTATACTGGTGTCAATCTGTCAAGGATCTGTTATTTCATCGTTGTGTACGAAACCCTCACCAAAACAGATCAAAACCTTACTAGGTGGTCTTTGGGCAATACTAAGACAAAAAAAAAATATCATCCTGTGTTCAAACTACTTATTATAAGCATATCCAAACTTGGGTAGGTTCATTCTTGTACAATAAAGACAGTTTTATACTGGGCCCATAATTTTGTTATGTAGGAAATAGTATATATTATTAGGCTAGGGAGCATGGCATCCATAAGGGTACTAGAGTTTGAGTCATGTAGGCTTAAGGTCAAATTTCGTTCTAGGTACTAATCATTTGCATGACCTTGAAGGACTCCCTAAAGCTCTGTCTGCCTCAGTTTTCTCATATCTAAACAGGGGTAATAACAGTAGGTGCCTCTCAAGGTTGTTTCAAGGACCAAGTCAGGTCAAATTTATATAGCACTTTTCAAACCTCAACGTATTCTATAAATGCTAGCTATTGTTGCTATTATTACTATTACTGGGAAGGGACGTTTCAGTGCAAATTATTTTTAAATTACAGTAAACAATACAGAGGAAGAGCTTGCAGACCAATAATTTTATTTGATTACAAAAGCAATCATTTTATCCATCCATGCAATAGATTTTTTCAATAATCTCCCAAATATTAAGCACAAAAAACCGACAGTAGGATAGCCACTATCTCAAGAGACAGATACTATATGAATTACATCAAATATTCAGTGAGAACATAACAATAATTTTTACTATGGCAGTCTGTGTCAGTAGTATGGTCCAAATGATCACTGAGTCTTATCCCCGAGGGAAGGATATGAATTTTAAGAGAGATTTGTTAATCCAAATGATATTTTATTGGTGAAGTGTATGAGGAAGACATTTTTGAATAGGGCAGCTTCCTGACAACCTTTTTCCAGTAAGATGAGGATTAAAGGCTAGGGGATGTGGGACTCTTTAGCTTCTTACCCCGACTTTCTTTTTAATTTATCATATCTTTTGTTCTTATATCACCATTTCCAAATGTATCCCTCCCCTTTCTTCTTTCCATACACAGTGAGCCATCTCTTGTAATAAATAATTTTTTTAAAAAGAAAGAGAAAATAAAACTACTTCATTGAAACCAACAAAACACCTCTGGCAATCCACTCAATATTCTATACCCACAGACCTCCACTACAGCAAAGAAAGGAAGAAGGTTAATTTTCTCCTCCCTTTTCCAGGGCCAAACTTCTTGGTCATTATAATTCCATAGTGTTTAGATTCTGCTTTTTTGTTTGTTTGTTTTTTCCTTTTATATTGTTATGTTCACTCATCTCCTGATCCCAGGGATTTTCTCTGGCTGTCCCCCATGTCTAGAATTCTCTCCCTCCTCTCCATGAACATATCTCAACTGGTTAGCCATTCCCCAATTGATGGCCCTGCTCCATTTTCCAAAAGGAGATGCTGTTTCCTATCTGCTCTTTCAAAGGAATCTAGTGTATTACAGAGCCTTCCTTTAGAACTTCCTTTTCCCCCCCTCACATCCCCTCTCCTTATACAGATACCCAATAGTGTGGGTGCTGTCCACAACCAATTAAGGCCCTAGATATAATCCGTTTAGTTATTTAATTTCAAGCTGCACATGGCTTTGGTACTAGACATACGACTTTCATATCCTGGGTTGGATAAGGTGGTTTCTTAAGATCCTGACATGAGCAAGGCAGTCAACCTCACCGAGACAGGCACACTCACTGGTGGATAATTTCCCCCTGCCACCTGACAGCCCTAATGAGCTACAGTTTTTCTTTGTCTGGACACTCTCTCTTTATGATTCCACTTATTTCTTCCTAGTTGACTTTGCTTTATATTGAGTTTGCCTTTCAAGTTCCACAGACATGACCTGTGGCCCCACTAGGCTAATCTCGTGCTTTGGTCCCCCAACTCCTTTGTTGAGCTGCAATGGTAATTTTGCTTTGTGGCTAGGGCATCAAAGTTTTTAAAGAATGGACCGAGAAAAACATGCTGTGTAGGGTGCTTTAATTATCTTGATTTCAATTTACAATTAGCATTAGTAGCTAGCATGATAGCCAACTGTAGTCATCTACCCAACTCCGAGGACAAACAGATGAATAGATCCCACTGGTGTACTAGTTCACTAGGGTGGATTTTGTTGTTGTTAGAGTTGTTGTCGTTCTGTTTTGTTTTTGCTAAATAATACAGGTAGACTCCCCTGGGACCAGGTGGGCCACATTTGGCTGACAGGTCACACACTTAATGCTGGGCTGTATGACTTTCCCTTTGCCTAGCAGTCAACATGCCCATCTGCTGAGCAGCCAGGCTGATGCTGCCCTCTGCTGGCCTTGGTGAAATATGTACTCCCAATGAACTAGGGAACAAGGAGCATGGCTCACTCTAAGAAAGCATGCAAGCCAGACTGTAAAGTATCATCTACTATAGCACTCTTTCTGTGTCAAGTCAAGTAAACAAGTATTTATTTAAGCACCTACTATGTGCCAAAGTACTGTGCTAAACACCAGTAATATAAAGGAAGGCAAAAACAGTCCCTGTCCTCTAGGAATTCACTATCCAGTGGAGAAAGACACCATGTAAATAACTGCATACCAACAAGATATTTGGACCTTAACTAAAAGTGTAGACACTGGTGATTACTTAAGAGACCATTAGGTCCCTTAGTGGATAAAGGGCTAGACTTGAAGTTTGGAGGATCAGAGTTCTAATCTTGCCTTAGACAAGTACTCTCTTAGCCTGAGTTTCCTTATATAAGAAATAAGGATAAAAATAACTCCTACCTCATGGTGGTGTTGAGAGGAACAATGAGATAATATGTGTAAAGTGCTTTGCACTATGTAAATATTAGTTATTATGATTACCTACAAAAATGGAGTTCTTGGCTGAGATCCTACTTCAAATATTACTGATTTTTACTGCCTTTTTCAGACACACCATTTTCATGGTGACAGGACAAGTAGACCGGCTATGAAAAAGGTGAGAGGCCTTTTTTTTTTAATTTTCATTTTTTATTTTTAATGTTCTATGATCACTACCATAAAACTTAGATTTTTTTTCCCCCTGCCATACAATTCTACATAGGATCTATACATACATTCCTATTGAATACGTTTTCAGTATAGTCATGCTGTGTAGAAGAACTAAAATAAATGGGAGAAATCATATAACAAACCAAAACATAATACACGCATACACAAACAAAATGATCTGCTACATTCTGTATTCCTGCATTCTGAATTCCATAGTTCTTTCTCTGAAGGCGGAAGGCATTTTGCCCTAGAAGACTATTGGGAATTTTTTTTTTTTTATGTCCTTGCATTGCTATGAAGATCCAAGTCTACCAGAAAAAACTCTCTCACACTATGGTCATAGCTGTGCACAAAGTTCTCCTGGTTCTGCTCCTTTAGCTCAGCATCAGATCATATAAGTATTTCCACGAAAGAGGCCTTTTTTTCTTGTTTGAATAAGTTGTGATACATCAACTTAAGAGGCTGTCTTTTTTAAAAAATTAAACTTAAGCAACTACTTATAGTTCATTTCAGTGAACTATCTCAGTGAAAAATCTCAACTTTTTCCCCTTTGTTTTCCATGTCTATTACTATCTACCACCCCCTTTTTCCTTCCTCCTCAACCACAGGTTATTTCATCTACTCTTCTCTCACCCTGCCCCCATTCCTTCCAATCTTTCCCCCATGTATAGTCAGGCAAAGCAACCAATTGGGCACGTTGGCTGAGAGAGTGCCTGGTTCTGTACTTCTACATCAGGGGCCCTTAACTTGAGATCCATGAATTTTTTTAAATGTATAATATTTATAATGTATTTTAATATAATTGGCTTCCTTTGTAATAATATGAATTTTCTTTTACACATTAAAAAAATTATTCTGAGGAGCCCCTAGGCTTCACCAGACAATTAAATGAGCCAACAATACAAGTAAAGGAAGAACTCCTTCTCTAGTTCATCCCCTCTTTGCCAAGGGGTAGAAATTATGTTTCATCATCAGTCTTTTGAAACCATGATTCATTTTTATTTTGGTTAGCTCTGAGGTCTTTCAGAGATTTCTTTACCCAATCATTGTGGTAATCTTGTACATTTTTTCTCTTGTTTCTGCCAAATTCACTCTCTATCAATTCATACAAGTCTCTCCATATTTATCTGAATCCATCATATTCCTCACTTCTTATGACATTCATATACCACAATTTGTTCAGCCACTCTACAATTGTTGAACAATTATATTTTGTTTCCAGTTCTTTGCTATGGTAAAAAAAAATGCTGCTATAAACATTTTTTGTACATTTGGATTCTTTCCCTCTGTCTACCTCTTTGGGGTACATGCCTAAAGGTAATATTGCTGAAGCAAAAGGCTACGTACAGTTTAGTGACTTTTGGGGTAGAGTACCAAATGGTTTTTAAATTTTTTTAATTTATATTTTCATTTCCAAATTTGCTCCCTCCTTCCAACCTCTCTTCCATCCATTGAGAAAATAAGAGATACAATACATATTATACATATGAAGTCATGAAAACATTGCCATATTGACCATTTTGTGTATGTAGGTGGGGAAGTAAGAAAAATGAAGGAAAAGTGCTTCAATCTGCATTCCAAGTCCATTAGTTCCCTCTCTGGAAGTGGACCACATTTTTATCATTAGTCCTTTGGAAATGCAGTAGATCACTGTATTGATCAGAAGCTAAGTCTTTCACAGTTGACTTTTGTTACAATATTGCTGTAACTGTACAACAGAAAATCAAATGGCAAAAAAGAATTCCCAAAGTATTTAGCTTTTTTATTTCTATGAGGAAAACTGAATGACAAAAAAAGCTTTTATTGTGAGGCAGTCCTGAGGTTGATGAATAGGGGATAGAGTTAACAATGGACAAACAACAGATAAACTCAATCACTTAGTAGGGGGGAAAGTCACACTGCCTGCTTAACGCCAAGGCACTGAAGAAAGCCAAAGGAAGCACAGTGGAGAGTGTGCTGAGTTTGGAGTTAGGAAGATCAGGTCCATGTCTTGTCTCGAAACCCAAACTGGGTCTGTGAGAAAGTCACTTAACCTTTATGAGATTATCCTCTCTGAAATGGGCACACTAAGAGCACCTACCTCATAGGGTTGTTGTGAGGACCAAATGAGAGATGTCTGTAAAGCTGTTTGAAAAACCTTAGCATGCTATATAAATGTGAGCTACTAATAATAGTTGAAACAACTAGTTGGCTGATTCTTTCATTTTCAGTTGCATAACCAGTTAAAAACTTTATGTTTCTATTACCAGACAATTTAAGAGAATATTAGGTAAAAAGTTAAAAATGATGACCAATATGATAGTCAAACACAGATAACAGAAGCATATGGTATTGCTTAGCCTATATTGCTACAAAAAGGGAAGGGAAAAGAAAATGGAAAACTTGGAGTAGATGTCAAATTTGCAAAACCTTTTACTCAAAATTCTAAAATCTGTTCCCCTTAACCATATTTTAAAAAAAACTTGCTTCAAGCAACGCAGTTTTTTAAGCATCACTTTTCCTATAAATCACATGAATTTCAATTCATTTTAAACAAACATTTCATATTTTCACCTTATTGAAAACATAGCTCTCTACTTTTACCTTGGTTTTAATTAAAGATGCATACTACAGACAGAAGCATAGCAGGAAACCTCCCACACTAAGGAGAAGATAAGAATCTCAGAAATGTCAATAGTTTCAGTGCAGGTTGTTTAAGAGGCAAAATACACATGAATGGTTTATTAGTATATTCCCTAAGTCTATCTGTAAATGTATACTCTTGCACTCAAAACTGTCTGTTGAACTTATCCAACCAATAAACTATCATTTTACTTACTCTTTTAGTTCCAAGGCTAATTGTTGAGGAAGGTGGTGATTTTTATATTTTTGATAGCCTTATTGTTGTAGTCCAGTCATGTCCTACTCTTTGTGAACCCATTTGAGGTTTTCTTGGAAAAGATACTGAAAGAGTTTGCCATTTCCTTCTCCAGCTCATTTTACAGATGAGGAAACTGAGGCAAATGACTTGCCCAGGGTCATGTAGCTACTAAGTGTCTGAGGTAGAATTTGAACTTAGTTCTTTCTGAAGCCATGCCCTGCATCCTATCTAGCACTACCTAGTTGCCCCTGATAGGCTACAAATTCCTAATTCATCAGTCAATAAACATTTATGACTATGCGCTCAGCTCTTGGACAGTTAGAAAAGATGCCTAAACAAATCATAAGGCTGAAAGTCTCAATGCAAATACAGTCTATTAATTTACTAATAGTTAAAGAATTTAAAAACATAAAGCTAGAAGAGATATTGGAGGTCATCAAATTTTTACCTGCTGCTTTGCAGAAGTCCAAAGGGGGACCCAGAGTTATATAGATAGTAAATGCCAAAGTCAGGACTTAAACCCAAGTTTTCTGATTCCAATGATGAGTCCACTTACAATGATATATATATATATTTCTTTGTGTATATATATATATATATATATACACACACATGTTTATATGTGTATATATGCACATATATAGACATACATACCTATAACACACACATACACAGACACACAGGCTTAGGAAACTGCTCTCTTAAGGTGATACCGCAAAATAATCTTCCTAATATGAGTTATTTATAGAAGTGATGGCTTAAGTCCCAACTTTCATATTTTCTTGGCCAGGTGTCACAAGCTTATTGCTGGCAGAATTTCACAGGTTCTACAATGCTTAAACTACTAGGATTTTTTTCTTCAGACTTTCTTAATCATCTTGACAGAGCCCCATCTGTTAATTGTGAGTAGCAGCTGAGTTCACTGGAATGATAAAATATGGTTAGCAGTAGCTCTCAGTTCAACAAGATATTAGTTCATGAAAGTAAAGGAGCAAACTATAGTCCCTAAGGCTGCTTGTCTCTAGAATCCCCCATCTTTTGGTACCATAGTCTGCTTCTGTCCTTTCTGGCCAGTTCTTACCTTCACCCTCATTTAGCGCAAACCCTCCTCATATGGCCTCCTCTTACCTCTCAGATTACTGATCACCAGTTGCATGTATTTGAAATCTTTTACTGTTCTTTACCTGGTACCTTCCACAGGACTTCACAGAACCCCTGCTTGACATATAAGGCAATTGAATTGTTTCCTCAATAGGTCTTGTTCTCCAACCCCACTCTCTGGGCTATCTCGAGTGGAACAAGACACAAACTCTCCTAGTATAAACATCTTACATAAAATAAAGAACACAAAGTGCTTCACTAATAGAGTATTCTTTCAAATTATGATATTAAAAATGTTTGCTTCATAGAGAAAAACAATAATGCTATTAAATATTTTTACTGAGGGAAGCTACTATCCCATATCTTTTATTTCCCATTTAGTTCTTAAATGTAGTATGTATAGAGGGGATAGTACCTGACACAGCACCCACACCCTCCTCTTTCTCTGGGTATTGGCCTACTCACCTCAACCTGTACTCATGTTGACAAATCTTGGGGATTTTCCTAGAAGGATATGGAAGGGAGATAGTTATAAATGGTCAAGCTGCTACAACGTATACTCAAGAGTTGTAGAATATTCACCATTAGCTTTGTTGTAGGGAATATATCAATATGCTTTATTTCCCTCCCAAATGGTTGTACAGTTACTATTTGTGACTGACCTGTGACAGAACCTTCCAAGCTCATATTGGTATGATCAGCCACAGCTAGACACATTGTGCATCGACCCTGACATTGAGGCGTTTTTTGGTCTTCTGAGCACAAAGAACAAACAACGAAAAATAAAATATCCACCTAAAAAGGGGGATTTTATACAAATATGTCATTTACTCCTCCTACTTCCATTTTCTTTTCGCCAGCTCCCTAACTGAATTCTGGCAATCTGAAATATCCTTGGCACCCCCCACATAAACTGCTATGGCTTATGGTTACTAGTGACTCCCTTTAGGCTAAATCTCTTGGTAAATTCTGTCAGTTTCCATCCTTTTGGACTTTTCTGCTGATCTTGGCACACTTACAATATTTTTTCCCGTATTACCATCTTCTAGTTCTCCTTGTTACAAAAACAAATTTCTTTTTTTTAAAAAGGAGGAATTTCTGAACAAACGCAAGTATCTGAACCTACAAGAGAAGTTTAGGACTAAGCAGGAGTCAAAGCCAAGGGGCATCAAGAAAACCAGCACTAGCAGAGAAAAATCAATCTAGACCTTGCCTTTACTGGCGTTGTGACTTGGGTTGAGGAAAAGAAGGAAGAAGGTCAACTCTAGCAACCTCAAGTCCTTTCCTTTTTAGGGGGCCCCAACCAGGGTAGTACTAAAAGTGTGGAAAATTGTCTAAGTTCCTGGACTAATGGGGATCACAGGAAAGGGAAGGACAATTGTCCTGTTTGTAAGCTTAGGTGCAAGGAAAAGGGAATTCATTTTTCCCTTGACTTTGAGTGCTTTCCCTTCTTGAGAGAGTCTCTATCCTAGGATATTTGTATGATTTGTAAATGAATTGAATTGAAGTGGGGCAGAGCTGTACAAAGTCATCAGCCTCACTCTCTGCACTAGAGTAGGACAGTATGACTAATTACGAAGATTTGGTAGAAGATAAAGGATCAGATAAGAGGGTCAGAAAGATATCTTAACTGCTGTGGAGTTCGATATAAGCCGTTTGTGTTTTTCATCTTTGGTCAGCTAAGATTAAAGTCTGTTTTGTATTTGATATACGGTTGGTTAACCTGCATGCTTGTGTGGGAGATGAAAATATTTTTATCTTTTTTGTTGAGAACCAGATATAAGCTACATTCTGATGTTTCTAGGGGAGAACCTGACTTGGGATATGAACCAAAGAGAACAATTTATGAAATGTGACCAAGATTGACCCTGTCCATACAAATTCAAGAGTTTCCAGTCCTAAGTACACAATAGGGAACAAAAGACAGCAAAAGGAAGCCCAGAAAAGCTGGATAGTTTTGAAAACAACAGAGAGCATTTATAATATAGTTTTTCATGAAAAAAGTAAATAGTCTGAAGTGGAAACTTCTGTTCTGCTGGGAGCAAACAAATGTTCTCTTTTTTTTCTCATTTTGTATTTAAGATTGAAATGAATAAAAAAAAATTTTAAGTTTCCAGTTCTAGGTCATGAGTTACCTTGAAAAGAAGTCACAATTCTACATTTACAGAACTATAACCTCTCCCTAATGTTGAATTTCTATGTAACTGCAGAATATTCACTTTTGGATATTACTTCCTCACCTAAAACTAAGTGTTCTAAAAATCGTTTATCATGTTTACACTCAAAACTCCTTGCCTTCCAGTGTCGCCATCATTATCAGAGGCTCCACTAACCTCCTAGCTTCTAAAACATTTAAACTTATAGCCAAGAATCAAAGCGATTGAAAGGACCTTTGAACCCATCTAGTCCAACCTGATAATTAGAAAGTTTTTCCTTATATCAAGACTCTTTACAACTCCACACATTATTCCACACATTACTCCTAGTTTTGCTTTCTCAGATCACACAGGTCAGTCTGTTCTGACAGACTGACTGCCACATAACAACCCTTTAAATACTCAAATGCAGTTATTATGCTGCCCCCAAAACCTTCTTTCCCTCTTTTTCTAAATGTCTTCAGTTCCTTGAGCCAGTCCCATATGGCACAAACTTCAGGTGGCTCACTATCTTGGTTAGCTTCCTTTGTACATAATCCAGCTACAGTCTTGAGTCATCTTTAACCTCTTTTATCTTCACACATTTCAGCTAATACTAACAATAGCTAACATTTATGTAGCTCTATAAACCTCTTAAGAGCTATAAATTTTGTAAACCTTTCCAAAGAACTTCAGGAACATAATTTTATTTGCAATAGCTTGCTGGTGAGTTCACCTGCCTGAGTTTTCTCTCAGTTCCAATTCATTCTCCATTCAGCTACTAAAGTGATTTTCTTAAAATGCAAGTCAGATCATGTTATCCCCATACTCAGTAAACTCCAATGGTTCCCAGTCTCCTCCAGGAGCAAATGCAAAGTGCTCAGTTTGACATACAAAGGCTTTCATAACCTAGCCCCCTCCTACCTTTCCAGTCTTCTCACACCTTACTCTTCACACATACTCTTCAATGCAGTAATATATTTCTGGCTGTTCTATGAACAAGATACACTCCCTCCTGGGTATGGGAATTCTCTCTGGCAGTTCCCCACGTCTGGAATGCTTTCTCCTCAATTCCAATGACTGACCTCCCTGGTTTCCTTTAGGGCCCAACTAAAATCCCCTATTTTACAAGAAGCCTTCTCCAACTCCTTTTAATTCTAGTGACTTCCAGACTTTGGTTTTGGTGCAGATATATTTCAAGGTAGAGTTTTGAGAGAGGCTGTCTCAAGAGGCAAACCTAAACTTTAGAGTGATTACTGGGAGCCCCCAGAGATGTAGACATGTGAAGAATCTGACCTCATCACAGCTCTTGACTTCCAGGCTTACAATTCTAGACTATTGAGAGTGAATCTATTTATGGCAAGACGGTTTTATCTTTCTTGGTTTGAACTGAAAGATCTCATTTCACTCTCAGCCAAAGATCTCCTTTGCCACTGTATTTTCCTTGATCTGTTCTACCCTGCATAACTTCCCTGACTTCTGTTTGCTGTTTTGCTTGGATAAATGGCTTTAAATGCTACGAAAAAAAAATTCTAGTAACTTCCCTCTCTTAATTATTTCCTATTTTCCTATTCATTCTGTATATCCTGACTTACGAGTGTATATTTGTTTGTTTGTTGTCTCCCCATTAGATTAAAAGCTCTTACAAAGCAAGGGCTTCTTTTGCTTCTTTTTGTATCCCAGCAAATAGCACAGTGCTTAATATTTATTGATTAGTTGATTGAGATATGACACCCCAAAGCCTCCTCTTTCTATAGCCTCTGTCCTAGTCCAAGCCCTATTGCTTCGCCATTGTGCCGCAGTTGTGGAACAGTGGAATAAACAAGGTATCTGTTCTATTGCCCAGATTCTGGGTGTTACACCAGCCATTGCATTACTTAGTTTCAACTGTTCCTTGAAATAGAAATGTGCAAGGGACCAGATGATCAATGTTACTTCCTGACAGAAAGATGATAGTCAAGATATAGAATGAAATATTTTAAAATGTGGCCAATGCTTATACATATTTCTTTTTAAAGGGTTTTGTTTTTCCTTTTTTTTTTTTTTAATGGGGTGGGAGGATTTGAGAGGGAGAAACAATATAGGTTTGCTCATTGAAAAGATTAAACCAAATATTTTTTTAAAAAAAGAATTTCCTCCACCATATGCCTGACAAGTGGTCATTCAAAGGTTGCTTCATGACCTCAAGTGAGGGGAAAAACATTACCTCCATTCTACTTTTGACTAGCTTTAATTATTCTATAGCTTTTCATCTTCCCTAAATTGATTTTTAGTTCTCTAGAGACAAGCAGAACAAATCCAATCCCCTTTCTACACAGCAGATCTTCAAATAGTTAAGGTATCATGTTGCCCCTAAGTCATCTTTCCATAGGCAAAACACGTCTAATCACTTTAATTTCTAAATCAGATAACCTCTTCTTAGTCCTCATTCTTTTTGACATCTCTGAAATGTCTGACACTGTTGAATATATCCCTCACCAGGTACAGGAGATACCTAAGTAAAAACTAAAGCTGACAAATAACCAAATTAATATAACCTTTGGTCCAAGTCACAATAAGTCCATCAGCTAAGGTCCTGATTGGATCAAGAAGTAATCCCCTAATTCATTTCTGATAACCTTTAGATGTTTTGTGGAGAGCTACTGACCCCTCAGCCCCATACAAAAGTCACTGCACCTGAAGTTGTGTGGCATGAGAGCAACATCATGCACTACTACTGAGATGACCCACATCAGAGAAGGGCAGTATTTGCAGAGGAACCCACCAGGCCATGTGGGTACAGCATGCACAAGAAAGACCTGACACATTGCAGGGGTAAGTGCACATCAATAAAGACTAGTACTCTTGGCAGGAAAGAATAGTCTAGACTGAAAACTCTTGAGGAGACAAAATGTATTATTGTGAGAGACGTCACAGAAAGCAATGCAGAATTTAAAATTCTTTGGTAACTTGGGCTTTAATTATTTATAAGTGAGATGCTATCTAGTAAGGATATTTCACTGGGGTCTGTGTTGGAGGTCAGAGAATCATAGATTTAGAGCTTGAAGGGATCTCAGAGGCTAGTTAATCCAACTCCTTCATTTTATAGATGACAAAGCCCAGGGAAATTCAATAAACCCTAGTAGATAACCTGAGCCAGATCCCCTCTTGACACTACAATAACACACTCCGTAATGACAACATGAGGCAATTCTTTAGGCAATAAGGAGACTAGAAGGGGTTCTGAGCAAAGCAGTTACATACACATATAAATGATTTATCTGCCAGCCTTGTGAAGGATAGATTGGAAATGAGAAAGACTTCATTAAGTGGGGGAGATTAGTGAAAATGAAGAGATTTAGATTAGAAATGTCAGAGACACTTTCCCTTAGTCCAATATGACCACAGCTTTAAAAACAGAGACTCTGGTGGTCAGTAGACTATTTCAAAATTCTTCCTGAGGCTCTGTTCAAATTTTCTGCCTTCATCTCTACCCTGTGTCAGACGCTAATTGACAAAGTCACACCTGGGCCTCTTCTTCCATGATAATTTGACTTGCAAATTTTTGAAGCTTTTTCTGATTAAGCTTTTCCATATCCACTAAATCTCCTCATCTCCCCCTTCACTAAGAGCTCTCTCTTTACTTAGTCTCTGTTTTCATCCAATCTATCCCTCATACCACTAGCAGATTAATGGTCCATGGGCATTAGTGTATGATTTCACTCCTCAGAACCCTTTGATGGTTTACTGCATACTGAACAAAAAGTTAGAACTCCTTAGTACGTCATTTAAAGTCCTTACAATTCAGGGCCAACATAGGCATGCATAGAGCATGGACTGCATGTGTGGGCATTGCATTTCAGGGCCAGGAAGCTTTGCTGAGGAAGCATTGCATTGACCCTTCCCCTTCTCTCATGAGCTGGGCATCATAACATACTCTATGAATTCCAGCCTTACCTCATACTAAACTATCCTTTTCTATGTTATCTGATCTACTTATATTTCCCTGAATCCTTTCTTTTTTAATTCCATGCCTTTCTTCACATTGATCCCTAGGCCTAGACTTACACCATCCCACACCTTTAGCAGTTGAAATTTGTCTCAGTGTCAGTTCCAATGCCAACTCCACCATGAATCTTCCTTCTTGAACTCTGTACTTATACATTAGCTTATATTATTATTCATGGATGTACCATGTCTCCCATGGGGCTGTAAGCTCAGAGACCAACTATTATTGAAACTTTTTACCTGTCCCATCAAATAGCACCAACCTCATGTAACAGCAGATGCTTGATAAACGTTTGTTAAATGAATGAATTTCTGTACCTGATGCCCAAATTGAATTCCATGGTCAGCCACTCCAAAGCAGTCCTTACTATGCTAAGACCATAAATTCCCTCTCACTTGACTATGCCAATCATGTTGATTTTTAATCTTGGATCACCTCTACTATCTGCTTTCTTTGCTCTTGCTATCAGGCCTGTTACTAGAAAAAAAAAATCACAGAATTTAATAGCTCTAAGCCTAGACAAGTCTCCTTATTTAAATGGGCTTGCTTAACCACTTTTTGTCCTTTTATATGTCTGTTCTTTAGCATTCTGTATAGAACAGCTATTCATACCTTCTTTCACTTATCTAGGCCATTATTTCAAAAATTCTATTATTTTTCTATTGCATTCAAAATCTGCTGCATAGTTTAAAAATATTTATCCATTGAGGATGGTTTTCATTTTTGAAAAAAATGCAAATGCCATATAAAACAAGTTTAGTGAAGAAACAGGTATTTAAAATGGTTGAGATTGCGTTTGTTTTAAGGGGGTAGAGTTTAACAAAAACCAAAGCAAACCAAACCAAGATGTGACTATGGAATAGTGAGTCTTAAATCATCATATGGCTTAGAACTAGCCCTGAAAGCAATTCCAGAAGGGGAACTAAGAATATATTTGGGGTTACAGCAGCACTGCTGGAATTAGTCTAGAGCTTTCCAAAGATGATTTCTTTGGAGAATGCCACTTACAGCTAATAGCTAGCATTTAATAGTGCTTATTCTGGGACATGCACTGTGCTAAGCACTTTACAAATATTATCTCATCCTTACAATAACTATAGTAGACAGGTACCATTATCATCTCTCATTTTACAGATGGGGAAACTGAGGCAGACAGAGAGTAAATGACTTGTCCAGGGTCATGCAACCAGTAAGTTTCTGAGACCAAATCTGAACTCAGGTTTTCCTCTTTCTCAGGCCACCACTGGATCCATTGTGCCACCTAGCTACATAATTGTATACATAAGTTATGACAGTGATGTAAAGACTGAATCTGTGATTTTATTGACATAGGGAACTTTCAAATTAAAAAAATTTCATCTACTAATATAGTACCTTCTCTTCAACTTATAGTCAGAGAGAGCTGTCTAGAGCTCTGACTTCTGGGGCCAGATCCTCATTCACTAAGCCATGATATCTCTCACACCTAACATCTCTCCAATTACCTTGCATCAATCAACAATCAATCAAGTATTTACTAAGCACCTAGTATGTGTCAGGCACTGTTCTGGATGCTAGGTATATAAGTACAAAGAATGAAAAATCCTGATTCACCTTGTACTCAGTAATTTCATTGTTTGATAAATATAGGTGATGTTGAGGGTAATGATAATGAATATTATAATAGCGATATGTATGAACATATAGTCAATCGTTATCTAATAACTTGTACAGGTAAAATAGCAAGTACCCAGATGAATTAAAATGTACACTAGAATACAGAAGCAGACTAGTTGGTTCACAGTCATAAATTTCATGGCACATGGTCCAAACAACTGACCTAATCTAGAATTAGAGTCAATGTAGTCACAGATTGGGTTTTTTTTTAAGTCTGGAAAAAATTAAAAATGGATTTTTAAGTGTCTTCCAAAAATTTTATTTTTAAGCATTATGCACACATTCTCCCCTCTGGCTTCCACTACCAACCCCTAATGCACATGGTCCATATTGTTATCAGAGACAAGATACAAATACATTTTTTAAGCCTGTATGTAGGCAGAAAAAGCTGCTAAATAAGATAAGTAAATGTCAAAGGTTTAGCCTATAGGTCATAGGTTGATCCCACGTACTGGTAACAGCTAGTGCAACCTACTTTTTTTGTGTTAACTTCAGCTAGTATGATCAAAGATAATGAGTCATGCAACATTATGGTATTTTTGAAATGTTCTTAGTTTTACTTTAACTGAAACTTTCATAGTGCTCTGAGTCAAATGACTCTTATGCAAAGTATTTAAGGTTAGTTTAAAAGTATGAGCCTAAGTGATTAAATTATAATGAGTTATCCTTAATATATAGGTAAAATATTGTTATAATTAATTAAAATGTGCTGTCCAGCTCCTTTAATTGAATTGGAATTTTCTTGTATTAGATACTGATTGAAATAAATGGTCCATGAGCTAGAGTTTGAAAATCTCTTTGCAATGTAGAGATTTCTGGTCTGATGGTATTTGTTTTAATGAGACCTGTATTGGGCAAAGAACTTTACCTACTGTCTATCAGTTGGGAACATGCTAGCGTTATTTCGTTGCAGTGGTTATTGATTTGTGCCAAGGTAGATCTTCTCTTACTCAACCCTCACTCTGAACAATAGCATATAAAATATATTAAGGTTAACATGAATTCCCAGGCCAAAATCCTTAAGTTCAAATCAAAAACTAAAAATTCAACAGAAAGTTGGATTAACAACTTGGGATAGAGAATTTCTCTTAAGCAACAATTAATCATTTGCTTTTGAATTAACTGATTAAATTTACTTACTTCAGGGATCTATTATTTATTGGTGTGGGTACTCCTTCTACCAACTACAAATCACAACTCACCACCTTAAAAAACAATCTCTGTGACTTGCTGTGGCAAGAGAGAGAGAGAGAGAGAGAGAGAGAGAGAGAGAGAGAGAGAGAGAGAGAGAGAGAGAGAGAGAGAGAGAGAGAGAAGAAAGAAAGAAAGAAAGAAAGAAAGAAAGAAAGAAAGAAAGAAAGAAAGAAAGAAAGAAAGAAAGAAAGAAAGAAAGGAAGGAAGAAAGGAAGAAAGAAGGAAAGAAAAAGTAAAAAAGAAGAGAAAGAAAAGACAAATTATCACCTGATGATAATTCTTTCTACACTTAGCTGGGTGGGCCCCTTGGACATCCTATCATTCTGTATTTGAAGTTTCCAACTTGCTAGAATCTAGAAGGAATGCTAGAAAGTCTGCATTCCCCTAACATATCTTTTGAGAATTCAGACTCACTTCTTTGCCATAATGAGGCGTTGAAGTAGGACTTTAATAGAGGATGAAATTAAACCTAAAAATGTCATTTTCCTTGGCTGAGTCAATTAGTTGAACTAGTTAAAGATTAATTTTCATGCTACATGATAAGAACTCTTCTACATTTAAATACTTATTTTGGTGACATGTATATATTGCCAAAGGGCAATGGAGAGATACCAGATGGATGTAAAATGAAACACACTACTGATGATGGACCATGCAAGAATGCTTTGAAGAGATGTAGGGCCAGAAAAGGAAGCGGGCTGTTTATATACCACAGTGGAAGGAAAACCAATGAATGGTCTTGTGCTCCATTAGTATACACTCAAGGATAATGGACCTTGAGAAAGGTTCTCCCTCTGGATGGTTTATGGGACAACATGGATAAGAGTAGTATTGAATAAAAAGGTATAAATTGATTGTGATCTGTGACATTGGAGGGAGTCGCTATGCTCACACCTTCATACATTTAAAGCTATAAAGGTCTTCAGAAGTCATCTAGTCTAACTTTCTCTTTAGAGAGAAGACACAAAGACTGATGCCCATGGAAACTATGCCACAAATACTACAATACTACAAATATGTCACATAATAAATAGGCGATTTGGGATCTGAACTCAGGTGTTCTTATGTCAAATTCAGTCTTCACTATGATACCCTGCAATATGATCTTGAGGTTCATCAAGAAGAATGTCTATTGTAATAAAACACCCCTCTCTTTATATGGATGGAAGGATAATAATAGGAACTTGATATAGAGAATTTCTAGATTAAGAAACTCCCTCTACCAGGACAGGTTGGCACCTTCTCTGCAACTTACAGTCTTAGATGGTTGCTTAGATGGTTGCCCAGGGTCACACATCCCACATGTGTTAGAGGGAAATTTGATCCTAGGTCTTCCTGGAATCAAGGTAAACTTTCTATATACTACACTATGTTGTCTCTAAACATGGATGGAAATTATTTACAATATTTGTAATGTTCCCATATACTTAAATTTTCTGTAATGCATTACTGGGAAACTGTTAAGATTGGGCTAAGGATGCTTCTTCCCTGGGGGCCAATGGTTCTTCAACCTAAGAACTTTTGGATTTGGGCAGAAGAGATGTGAAATATTCATTTCCCCTAAAGGTGTCAATCCTTCCACTTATTTAGTGGCTAAAGTGGGAAGACCAGGACCAAAGATGGTGGAAGACGCAAGTGGGAGAACTAGTTTTGAGACTGGACAAGAAAATCAGTTTGTCCCAGAAGCACTGTATAAAGAACCACACCAGAAGGATACTATCCGAGACTTTAAAATATCACTCCTATTTAAAGGTAGGGGAATCAGGTTTAGCTATAGCTGAGCTGCTAATTAGTGATGAAAAAGCACAGCCAAAGGAGCCTATGAAAAGATAAAGTCCTATGTATGCATACTACAGAGAATGCCAAGCTTCAAGTCCAGACAGAGATGATTCAGGAATGAGAACAGAACTTTGTAGAAAGGTTTGGAAGATGTTTATTCTTCTGCAAACAGGGTAGTCTCAAATTTTTATACTTTATTTTTCCCGCTCTTAATATCTAGTAAAGTTTTTAAACTCTAAATGGTCTCAACCGAATTGAGAGAAAGAGGTATGTATGTGAGATAAGAGAAGAGAGATTAAAAATTCTCTCTGATGTCTGATAACTGTTGGTGGCAGTGGTTGGCGAGGTTTGGGGACAGAAGGTCTTTTTGTTCATGAAAAGTATTTCTTCACATATCCCTATGTATCTGTTTAGATGCACCTCTATCTTAATGTGGGCAAGTAGGTAACAGTGGTTAGAGGGCTAAGCCTGGAGTTAGGAAGACATCTTCCTGAGTTCAAAGTTGGCCTCAGACACTTACAAGCTGTGTGACCTTGAGCAAGTCACTTAACCAGGTTTGCTTCTGTTTCCTCATCTGTAAAATGAGCTGGAGAAGGAAATGGCAAACTATTCCAGTATCTTTGCCAAATGGGGTCAAGAAGAGTCTGACACAACTGAAAAATCACTGAATAATAACTATTTGAATGTATCCTTATTTGAATTTGTTAAGTTTTACAAAACACTTTGCTGGTCCTCTTTAGTAGCCTTCCAATTCTATTAGGTTGTTCCAGAATTGCCCTATTTATTTATCTAGGAGTCCTATAGAAACACTGTAGAGTAACCCAAGAAATACATGACTAGCCTGGATGTCCTAAATGACATGAGTTGAAAAGATGGTATAGAAGAAAGAATCGAGCTTAGACAGAGGAGACATGCGTCTGATTCCTTGCTTTGCCACTTACTAGTGGGGTATTCTGAGTCGAATCATTGAAGTTTTTTGATCCTGAGAGATAAGAAATGTCAGATTCTACTGCTATTAACCAAATGCACAGATAAGTTTTAAGTATGAAAATTAGCTCTTCAATTTAAAAGTTTATCAACTAAACTCTGTAAGTTTTTAAGAGTCCCCTCAAAGGATGAACTGATGATGATATTCACTTAAACTGATCTAGCACACAAACTTAAAACTAGGAGATACAAAGGTACTGTCTGAAATAGCAGCTGACATAATAATTACATGAATATGGGGCCTATTCTGTGTCAGGCACCGTGCCAAGTGCTTTACAAATATTCTTATTTGATCCTCATGACTCTAAGACATAGGCGCTGTTATTATCTCCTTTTTATAGATGATAAAACTGAGGCAAACAGAGTTTAAGTGATTTGCCTAAGGTAATATAGCTAATAAATGTTTGAGGCTGAATTTGAAATGAGGCCTTCCCTGGAGTCAGGAAGACTATCTTTCTGAGTTTCCATCCAGCCTCAGACACCTACTAGCTGTGTGACCTTGGGCAAGGCACTTAACCCTGTTAACTTCAGTTTTCTCATTGGTAAAATGAACTGGAGGAAGAAATGGAAAACTATTCAGTATCTTTGCCACGAAAAAATTTCAAATGGTGTCATGAAGAGGAGGACATAACTGAAACAACTGAATAACAACTTCCAGGCTCCAAGCCCAGAGCTCTATCCATTACAGTACACCATTTAGTTTCTAAGACCACTCCCTTAGGAGGAAGAGGAGGAAAAGAAGGATAAGGAAGAAGAGATGGGAAAGGTTGGTATAGGTGCAAGTCCTCAATTTCAAGATAAAAACTATAACCATACTAAAAGGCCTCCTCCGAGCCTCCCAACACCCTTTTGTGGTATGAGAATCACTATACAGATGAGGAAAGTAAGACTCAGAAGTCACTTGCCTTGCCCATGGTCACAAAGGTAGTAGGTATCAAAAATTGGATTTAATCCCAGGTGTTCTTAACTGCAAAGTCAGAATTCTAACCACTCTACCATGCTTCTCCCAAAAGAATGTGCCGTCATCTAGATTTCAATTACCTGCATCTGAGGTTCAGGATCTGCAGTTTTATGTGGTGTGTCTCTTAGGAATGCAAGAAATGGTATAAAAAACTAAAGTCCACATCTAGGCTGTCAGTTACAGGGCAGTGATTCTGTCCTGTTGAGTAACAGCCTAGTTCTGAAACAGCATCTAATAGCTTGGGAGGAAAGCTGCCCTTTTTCCCTTGGGGGGATGAGTATTTCCTGTGGCATAGGGTGAGAAGGGAATAAATAGCCACAAAAGCTTCATACACTTTATGCCAGATTTTTCTAAAGCACACATAAATCATCAAAACAACTCCAAGGTTTCACCCCATACTGAGCAAATTGGCAAAAAAATGACAAAAGATGGGAATAGTTGATGTTGGAGGGTTTGCACTGTTAATGCAGGCAGCTATGAATTGGTCCAACCATTCTGGAAAGCAATTTTGTATTATGCAAAGGAAAAAAGTGACTAAAATGCCTATACTCTATAATCTAAAAGTTTTAGCTGTTAGTCATATGCCATAAGGAGGTTAAAAGTAAAAAGAAAGTTCCAATATACATCAAAGTATTTATAACAGCACTCTTTGTGATAAAAAAGAACACTGACCCAAACAAATGCTTATTGATTGGGTGACTGGCTAAACAAACTGTGGTATATGACCATGATAGAATTTTACTATGCTCTAAGAAATTATTAAGTATGAAGAATTCTGAGAAGCATGGAAACTCCTATAAGAACTGGTTAAAAGTGAAGCAAACAGAAATAGGAAAACAACATGTATGATTATAACAATGTAAATTGAAAGAACACCACCAAAAATCAAAACTGAATGCTGTGTAATTATAATGACCAAACTTTGACTTCAATGAAAAGATATGCTAATGTACCCCTCCCTTTTCTGCAGAAAGGGGGGCTTACGGAAATGGAACATTTCTTGTACTTTCAGACTTAACTAATAAATTAATTAAATTTATTGGCCTGATGATTTTTCTTTTTTTATACTTCAATATAAAAGAAAGTTCTCTGGAAGAGGGAGAGAATGGGATATATTGGGAAATGAGGGTAATATAAAAAAGTTTTTTTAAGAACATTTTAAAATAGCCTTTAAAAGTAAAATAAATGTCTGAGAAAAGATCTGCAATCTACATTGATGCACATTTTGTATATCTCAGTTCTATATGTCCTTATTGTCCTTTCTTTGTGTAGGGAAGCTAATTCCTATCTAGAGTCAAAAAATGTGAGATCTGGAAAGGACCTTAGGGGTTAGTCCTGGCCCAAAGAGATGAAGTGATTTGCATAAGGTCATATTGTGATAAGACACCAATTTCACCTCTTTCTACTGAGTCACATGGCCTTACTCCACATGACACAGATTTCTCTTATGATTATAAGGCCCTCAGGAAGGCAGGCTGGAGTGTCCATTTTTATAGTGTTCAAAAATACATTATCCATGCAGTTAATTAGAGGTGGGCAAAATCACCTTAACTGCTGGATGACTCCTTTTTCATTCCTGGTTGTGTTTTGGGGGGTTTTTTTGCCAGAGCCATTTATAAAAATGTTTTTTTCATCATGTAAACATAACGACTTAATAATCAAGCTTGGCCCCAAACAAGATGTGAGAAAGCACCCCTCTTATTAGCAGAGTAAGAGACTATAGGGGTGGATTCCTACATACAATATCAAACTTTTTCAGTATATTGATTACTTTTGCTGGGTTTGCCCTCTTTTTAATTGTCAAAATTAAGGTGATAGAAAAACAATAAAGCTTATTTTTAAAGGCAGCACTTTTGTTGCAGGTGAATTTCAACATTTCTTTTTTAAATGTCTTTAGATAATACCAATGTCTTTCGATAATACAAAATCTCATTAGGTTTGGGTGTTTTTCCAGGGATGTTTTTTGTTTCAACTTTTTCATTCCAAATAGTTTCATTATAGATAGTAAAATAACTAGAAAAAAAAAGACTTGTCCTGCCATGAAGCATTAAAGCAACACTATAGTACTTAGGATAATGCTTCGTTCAAAGGGATTTACCATCATTAATTATTTAACTCACTTCACCTCCAGTGGAGGTAGGTCCATATTACCATTCTCATTTTAAATACTGAGATAGACAATGTACAAGGTTAAGTGATTTGTCCAAGGTTAAGCGGCGTGCCGTAGGGAAAGTTGGTCTGCTTAGCACCCAGCTCCCAATTCAGTTTCTGATAATGCCAAGAACGAACCCAAACCGAAGATCTAGAACGGTTCCTTCAGAAGCTTCAGATGCTGTCCCAAAATTCACCTCCAAAACTCAAAGAACGTCCTTAAAATCTTTTACGGGATCAGTACAACTCACAGCCAAGGAGATGTGGACTCAGGTAAATTCAGAGCAATGCCCGGGGCCAAAGCCATCCAAATAGTGACCACCCCCTTGAAAGGCCAAGTGCCTTCCATTCTCTTCATGCTTCTCAAAAACAGCAAGCAGACAAACCCTAAACGAGCAATTTACCCAAGACATGCTAAGGGGAAAGTTCTCCAACTTTCATCCCACTGTGAGGGCCGGCTTTGGAAAGCAAGGACTGACGAATGCAGCACTTTTGCGGCCCATGAACTTCAAAACTTGAACAGAAGGAAAGCCTTCTCGCAGACAGAGAAGCTTCCTCTTCCTGACAGAGAACCTGAGGGCTTCCTCTTCCTAGACAGAGAAACTCCAAACTAAGGAAGCTTCTGGGGTGCAAAGAAGGGGTTAACCACACTCTAGTGATCCAGGCCACACTGCCTTAAGATTGTTTTCATCAGCTGGACAGTTAGAGCACAAATAAATTGTGCCTGCTTTAACAATGTCAAACAATTGATGGCGACAACCCAAGAGCAATCCGAGCGCTCCTGGGGCCACCGCAAAGAGCGTTTGCTGGTCCCCCACTCTCCACTCTGCCCAGGATCGCCCGCGGGCAGGCTGGGCACTGGGGGCTGGTGGAGGGACACGCCATGCGTGGGCGAGATCAACTGCAGGAGCCCGGCAGAGCTCCGCGGTCGGTGGCCCCGGGCGCCCGGCCACCTGCCTCTAAGGGAGCCGCTGTCACCCCTGCTCCGCCGAGGTCCGGGGCAGGCTCAGCCCTCTCAGGAGGTCGCTCCATGGAGTTGCGGCTTGACCTGGGCATGTGCCGGGCATGGACATGGGCACAGGCGTGGGCACGGCACGTTCTCCGGTGCACACGACAGCCCGACAAGACAGGCACCCCTGCCCCTCTCCCTCTCTTCTAGACCCCATTCCCGAGCCCTCAGTGTCCCCAGCCTCTCCGCCTCCCTCCACCGCACCCTCCCATTCACCTCCGGGACCAGTCTTACCTGAGCCCGTAAGGTGCAGCAGGAGCGGGCGGCCCCTGCTGGAGAACGAGGAGAGGTCGCTCTGCGAGCGGCCTCGGGGGCTGGGGTCGCCCGGCAGCCAGCGGGGACCCGAGGGAGGCTGGGGAAGAGACGCCGGCGGGGCCGCTTCGCCGGCCTCGGGAGCTGCGGCCACCGCCCGCCCTTCCTCATTCTCCGCCGCCTCCCTGGAGGTCTCCTCGCCCTCCCTAGGAGGGTGCGGGTGCTCCGGAGCCGCTCGTTTGCCCTCCTCTGCCATCCCCGCCCGGGCGGAGGCGGCTGGGGCTCCTGGAGAACCCGAGCAGCCGTCTGGGCTCACGGCTCGGAGGGCAGGGTGGGGCAGCGGGCACAGCCAGGGGCTGCGCTCTCGAGCGCGAGCGGCTGGAGAGAAGCGAAGAGAGACTGGCTCCTCGGGTTCCAGCAGCAGAGCTGGTCCTCCGGGGAAAGGCAGAGAAGGGGCAGGGAAGGTGGACACGGAGAGGGGAGATGCCAGTGAGAAAGGCAGGAGGAGAAGGAGGAAGAAGAAGAAAAAAAGAGAAAAAAGTTTACACAGGAAGGAGCCGCCCACAGCTGGCCCTTGTTAGCGGCAGCATTTGGGTTATGGACAGTGGTGCCACCAGAGATGCCACAATTGACTTGGCCAACCTTTCTCTCTCTCTCTCTCTCTCTCTCTCTCTCTCTCTCTCTCTCTCTCTCTCTCTCTCTCTCTCTCTCTCTCTCTCTCCTCTCTTTTCTTCTCTCCTCTTTTTCCCCTTTTCCCCTTCTCTCCTCTCTTTCTCTTTCCCTCTCTTTCTCCTCCTTTTTTCTCTCTCCCTCTCTCCTTCTTTCTCTCTTTCCCCCTCCCCTTCCCCTCTCTATGTCTTTGTCTCTCCTTCCCTCTCCCCATTTCTGTTTCTGTCTCTCTGTCTCTCTCCTCTCTCCTTCCCTTTCTTCCCTCCCTTCCTCTCTCTTCTTCTCTCCCTTCCCCCTCTCTCCCTTTCTTTTCTCTCTCCTCCCCTCCACCCTATCTTTCTCTGTCTGTTTCCTCTCTCTCTCTCTTCCCCCCTTTCTGTTTCTCTCTGTCTTTTATCTGTCTGTCTGTTTCTCTCTCTCTCTCTCTCTCTCTCTCTCTCTCTCTCTCTCTCTCTCTCTCTCTCTCACACACACACACACACACACACTCCTCCAAATTATTGGATGTTAGGAATTTTTTTTTCTGAGGTGAGCATGACCACTTTGTTACCCCTCAGACAATGTTTAGAAGCTAAGAGTTCTTGCTTCATGATAGGAGAGGCTTGTTCAGGACCAGACAATTCCAGCACATAATCATAAAATATTAAGAGGTGGAAGGCACCTTAGAATGCATTTTATAAGAAGAGGCCCATAGAGACTAACCTAAGGACAGCCACATAGTTGGTGCCAATAGAGGGTCTCAAATCCATCTCCTGGGTCCTGATCCAGTGCTGTTTTCCATGACATCATAGCTGCTTCTGGTTAAAATTTCAGAGTATTAGAGTGGTACCAGACATGCCTGGGTAAAATGATGATGAATATTGAAATATCTTTCTAAAGTGTTTTTTTTGGGGTGGAGGGTTGGGACAGGCGGGGTGAACAAGGTTGGGGGAGATATTGTGTTGGCCTTCATTTACTCACCTCTTCAATGAGAGGTTATACTTATCTCTAAGGCATTTTCATCTCTAAAGGTCTATCAATTTATTATCTGAGATTTTAGTGGAAAGTTAGGACTGTCAGCTAAAGTTTGAAAAAGATGATTGTTATATGTCAATAATTTAAGAGTCTGTGCTTTCTTACATACATGATTTGACCATCCACAAAGATCACAACTCCTCTACAACTTGGTAGATGACCTTCAGAAATACCATAGCAAAAAAAAAAAAACATCATCACCCCTATGCCATCATCATGGTGAGCCTCTCCCAGTAGCCTAAGCTGATCCTCAGATGACAGACATCACTGAATCTATATTTTCATTCTTCAGCTATAAGTGTGTACTGTAGGGAATTCAGGGTCACCTCCATGTCACAATAAGGTATCAGTCTAGGACTTTGGTGGACAATCCCTAATTAACATTTATACTATACCTAGCAAAGGCTGTTTTGGTGGTCATTTCTCATAATGAGTCTGCAAGATATACTTTTTTAAATCCTATTTTACAGTTAAAAAGTAAATCCTAGAAATGGATTTTTTTTTGTAACAAAAATTACTAGCTTGTATAACAGCATTAAGCAAACCCTGAGCTGATCTTTCCACAGATTGTCTAGACCTGCTCTGAACATTTATATAGTCTCAACTTTGTTTAACCGCATGTTGACCACTCTGATTTAAATCTGTGACTTTTGTTAACTTTGTGACTTTCTTGATCTGCCATGGAACTTTATGCAATAAAAGCAGCATCTTCTCCAACAGAATTGACCCTACCCATTTTCTTTTGAGGGTAGTCTATAGAATAATTTCTATCCAGCATACTAATACACTATTGGTAGAGCTGTGAATTGGTCCAGTCATTCTGTAAAAGTTTTGAATTAAACTGAGAAAGTGACTAAAATGTTCACACCTTCTCATGCAGAGATTCTACTGCTAGGCTAACTTCAAAGCTTCTAACCTCAAGGAGTTAATGGGGGAAAAAAGGATATGTACAAAATATAAAATACTTGGCAGCACTTTTTGTAGTAGCAAAGAGCTATAGATTTAGATCAATTAAGGAATGATAAAACACATGAACCTAAGGGAATGTTAAGAAGAAATGTCAAACATGAAAAATACAATGGAAGACATATGAAGTGATGCACAGTGAAGTAAACAGAACCAAGAAAATAGTATACACAACGGCTACAACAAGGTAAATGGAAAAACAAAAACAAATGAAGTGGAATGGTGTGAAATTACAAAAGAAAAGATGAGAAAATGCACTCCCCTCCTTTGCAGATGTAGGAGATTAATAGAAATGGAGTGAACATTTCATATACTAGCACTCAGGTGATACGTTAGTTAGTTTTGCTGAATTGCCTTTTTTTTTTTTTTTTAACAAGTGATGGTTTACTGGATGGGGAAAGAAGTAGCTGTGAAAGCTTAAAACTGCACTAAAATTTTGGGGACATCTAGCATATGGAAATAAAAGTCATATAAATACAAAAAGTATCAATAAAAATTTAAGAACAATTTTTGTCTTCAGACGTAACTGAAGCACCTTTGGGGAGAAAGGTTTTTCAGCTAACCTTGAATAATCTACATCAGATTAAAATGAACATATACCCTTAATATTGACCAGATAATGAGGCTACGCTCACTGAAACTTGCTTACTATTTTTCTTCACTACCACAATCTGACCTTTATCTTTATCATGAATCTCTTCTTCTCCCACTCATCACTATCTAACTTTGCCATTCTCCCTGTCTAGAAAACTCTTCTCTATATGACCACATTTCTCTCCTTAAAATTTCTTGTTTAAGACTCCCACGTGAAGCTTTTCCTAATTGCGTTACCTAATTACTGGTGTGTGTCAGTTAGTCAATACACATTTATTAAGCATTTACCGTGTGCTAGACACTGTGCTAAGGATACAAAGAAAGTTAAAAGACTGACCTCAAGGAGCTCACACTCTAACATGGGAGAGAACATGCCAACAACTATAAACAAAGAGGTTATATGTAGGATAAATTGAAAATAATCAACAGAAGAAAGGGAATAAGATTAAGGAGGATCGAAAAAGGCTTCTTGCAAAAGGTAGAACTTTAGTTGAGACTTGAAGGAAGCCAGGAAAACTAGGAGTCAGAGATGGAGAAGGAGAGAACTCCAGGCAAGGGGTACAGTGAGTAAAAATGCCTGGAACTGGGTGGTAGAGTGTCTTGTTTGAGGAATAGTGAGAAGGGTCAGTGTCACTAGATCTCAGAAAATATAGTGAAGTGTAAGATGTAAGAAGACTGGAAAAGTTGGGGAGAGAGCTACGAAGGGCTTTGAACACCAAACAAAGGATTTCTAGAGGTGATAAGGAGCCACTTAAATTGTTTTAAGCAGGAGGGGTAAAATGGTCAGACCTGCACTTTGGAATGATCACTTTGGCAGTTAAATGTCGGATGGACTGAAATAAGAAGAGACTTGTGGCAAGCAGGCCAACCAGCAGATTATTGTGATATTTTCCAGGTGTGAAGTGACACGGGTCTGCATGAGGGTAGTAGAAAAGATGTTATGAAGATAAAACGAACAGATCTTGGCAACAGATCAGATATGGAAGTAAGAGAGCATGAGGTGTCAAATGTATATCCGTATTTGTATATAGTTGAAATGGAGGAAGCTAGGTGGCTCAGTGACAGTGTGCTAGGCCTGTAGTCAGGAAGGTCTGAGTTCAAATTTGGCATCAGACATGTACTAGCTGCAGGACCCCTGGGCAAGTCACTTAGCTTCTAATTGCCTCAATCTTCTGGAGAAGGAAATGGCAAACCACTCAAGTATCTTTGCCAAAAAAAACCTCATAATGCAATCATGAAGAGTCAAACACAACTGAACCATAACAGCAACATAGTTGAAATGGTTAAACCTTGACACAGAATCATGGAATATTAGATCTAAAGAGACCTTAAAAGATCAACCTCTCCAACCCCTTTATTTGACAAATGGAAGACAAGATGATACAGTGGAAAGAGTACTGACTGGAGTCAGAAGACCTTGGTTCAGATCCTGCCTTAGTCATTTTTTTACCTGTGTGATCTAGGGCAAAGGAACTAAACATTCTTGGGTCTCATTTTCCTCATCGGTAAAATGTGAATTTGGATTAGATGGTCAAGGCTTCCACCTCTACATCAATGAACCTGTGTTAATTTTTGCTTCATTTATTCTTTAAATTATAAGATGGTTCAAAGTAGGGACCTTGAATTCCACCTCCTTTATCAACTTCTCATAATATTTAGCAAAAAACCTGCCATGATCTTCACAGTGGGTATTTAATAAATGTCAACTGACTAGCAAACTGATAGCAAAAAAACCAGTCTTTTAATTCAATTTCCTCTAAGTAAACAGGTACTTAAGTACTATAAGTTTGTTCTCACCCAAATATTTTTGTAGAAACAAGTATGTCTCAGTAACTGAAAATAAAAGCTATTGTATTACTCCACACATTCCCCAGATCAAAGATACACGAAGCCACTGAATTTAGTCACATGCTGAAGGTTTAAGATGACATGCATAGCATCCAATGAAAATACTTTTATTGGGTTTCACTGTTCTTTCAAAAATATGGCTAACTCAGCATTCTTTTCTTGCAATTTTGTAAAAAAACATCAAAGAAAATCTGCAAACAGATCCAGGCCACCTTTTGGTATCTTAAACTATCTTCTTTTAGACATGGAAAGATTTCCATTTAAGATTTAAAAGAAAAAAAGGCAATGAATCCTATCAGCATATTTTATTTCAAAGGAGTCTGATATTTAAAGGAGACACCCACAGTAATAGACACATGCAAACATAAATAAACTTTAACATATAATTGATTTCTGAATAACATAATTTTTCTCAGGAAATACTAAGCTTCTCTTCTATGTTGCATATTTTGGTTGCATAATACATTTAGGGTTTAAAAAAAAAACCTCTCCAAAGGAGAAAAAAAGGAATCAACATAGCATCAGAAATGAAAGGACAGAATTCAAATGAGGTGACCTAGAGGCCAATATAAAATCATAGAACTAAGAAATGTTAGAATTGGAAGAAACCTTGAAGGTTCAACTTCCAGTCTAGTCCAATCTCTTGGGTTTTTTGGCTTTTGGCTTTTGTTTTTTTAGATGAGGAAATGAAATAGGTAAAGCTATTTGTCTAATGTTTCATAGCAAGTGATGGTAGAGTCAACACTAGAATTCAAGTTCCCTGAGCAATGAAGCAGAGTAAGTACTTGATAAAACTTTTCAATAACAGATAAAATAAAAGTAAGTAAAAATGTTTTAGTAAAAGTAGAGCAGTCCTTATGGGGGGGGGGGGGGGGTTTGCAGAGCCAAGATAGCAGAGTAGAAGGATGAACCTGCTCTTAGCTCTACTCCCAAAGCTCATAAAATACCTGTAAAATTGACTCTAAACAAATTCTAGAGCAGCAGAAGCCACAAAACAAAAGAGTAAAGGAGTTTTCCAGCCCAAGAAAGCCTGGAAGACTGACAGGAAATGTCTATAGCATTGGATTCAGAGCAGAGGGCAGGCCAGCCATAGGCACAGCAGGGACAGGACTAGAGCAGGTTGAATCTTGGGCAGCAGCTGTGGTTCTGAGATTTCTCATTCCACAAACACCAAAGACAGCTTCAAAAGTCAGTGAGAAAGCTCTTTCATCTGGGTGAGAAGGGAGCAGGGTCCTGCCCTAGCCTCGGGCCCAGGGCAGAAGCCACTGTTGAACAGCATTCATCTTTGGAGCCCTCAGCCTAAAGACCCTGGGGGAATTGAGCTGCTGATCTGGATCTCAGCCCTGAGGGGCAAGCTCTCAGATCCTGGGCAGAAAAGCTTATGGTTACTCCCAGACTAGAGCACAGGCCAGGAGAGGAGTAAACTCCCCTTCCTTGATTGTGCCACCTTGGAAGAACTGAGAACTTACAGATCCCTAAAGTATACCCTCTACTTGACAAAGGACTCAAAAGTCAAGTAACTGGCTGGGAAAAATGCCCCAAAAGGGGGAAAAATAAGACTATAGAAAGTTACTTTCTTGGGGAATAGGTATTTTCCTCTATCCTTTCAGATGCAGAAGAACAAAACGTATCATTAGAAGAAGACATCATAGTCAAGACTTCTTCATCCAAAACCTCCAAAATAAATTAGTAATTGTCTCAGGCCATGGAAGAGCTCAAAAAAGATTTTGAAAATCAAGTAAGAGAGGCAGAGAAAAAATTGGGAGGAGAAATGAGAGCGATGTAAGAAAATCATGAAAAACCAGTCAACAGCTTATTAAAAGAGACCCAAAAAAATGCTGAAGAAAATAACACCTTTAAAAATAGACTAACCCAAATGGCAAAAAAGATCCAAAAAGCCAATGAGGAGAAAAATGCTTTAAAAAGCAGAATTAGCCTAATGGAAAGGGAGGTTCAAAAGCTCACTGAAGAAAACAGTTCTTTAAAAATTAGAATGAAGCAGATGGAAGCTAATGACTTTATGAGAAACCAAGAAATACAAAACAAAACCAAAAGAAGGAAACAATAGAAGACAATGTGAAATGTCTCACTGGAAAAACAACTGACCTGGAAAATAGATCCAGGAGAGACAATTTAAAAATTATGGGGCTACATGAAAGTCATGATGAAAAAAAGAGCCAAGGAAAATTGCCCTGATATTCTAGAACCAGAGGGTAAAATAAATATTGAAAGAATCCACCCATCATCTCCTGAAAGAGATCCAAAAAATAAACTCCTAGGAATACTATAGCCAGATTCCAGAATTCCCAAGTCAAGGAGAAAATATTGCAAGCAGGAAGAAAGAAACAATTCAAGTACTGTGAAAATACAAACAAGATAACACATGATCTAGCAGCTTCTACATTAAGGGATCAAAGGGCTTGGAATATGATATTCCAGAAGTCAAAGGAACTAGGATTAAAACCAAGAATCACCTACCCAGCAAAACTGAGTATAATACTTCGGGGGGGGGGAAATGGTCATTAAATGAAATAGAGGACTTTAAAGCATTTTTGATGAAAAGACCAGAGGTGAATAGAAAATTTGACTTTCAAACACAAAAATCAAGAGAAGCATGAAAAGGTAAACAGGAAAGAAAAATCATAAGGGACTTACTAAAGTTGAACTGTTTACATTCCTACATGGAAAGATAATATTTGTAACTCTTGAGACTTTTCTCAGTATTTGGGTAGTTGGAGGGACTAGGAGGAATATATTGGAAGAAGAAAGAGAGAAATGGAATGGGACAAATTATTTCTCATAAAAGAGGCAAGAAAAAATTTTTTCAGTGGAGGGGAAAAGGGGGAAGGTGAGAGGGAAAAGTGAAGCTTACTTTCATCACATTTGACTTAAGGAGGAAATAACATGCACACTCAATTTGGTATGAAAATCTATCTTACACTACAGGAAAATAGGGGAGAAGGGGATAAGTGGAGTGCAGGGGGGATGATAGAAGGGAGGACAAATGAGAGGAAGGAGTAATTAGAAGTAAACATTTTTGGGGAGGGACAGATTGTTGCCGTGTTTGTCCTTCTTTTTCGAAGGCAATGATGACATCAGATAAATGATGACATGACTTACACTTGACTTTGTTTTGAGTGAGGGAGGGCTATGCAAGGGCACCAACCTCACTTCTCTTCTGAAGCCTTCTGAATCCAGTGACCAGATATCCATCAGGATGACTGGAGATGGCCCAGGATGCAATGGGAGACCTTGACCTCTTTGACCTTGGGCCTATTTAGGTACTCACTTAGGGTGATGTAAGGCCCATACAATTAATAGGCCTATTTAAGAAGTAGTCAGGGAGTGGCCCCTTTAATGAACAAAAGAAAAGCTGGAAGGGAAGGGAAACAGTTACAATTGATAATCACTCTTTAGTCAGGAAGGGTCCAGGAAACAGCCCTGTTTGGGAGTTTGGGCAGGGACCCAGTCTATGGACTTCAGAGTACAGTGGTTTTAAGGTCAGGAGGGGAAAGAACAGGAGAGGGCAGGACAGGAGAGGACAGGAGAGAACAAGACAAGGTCAAAAGAGAATAGAATAAATGGGGGACAGGATAGGATGGAGGAAAATATAGTTAGTCTTTCACAACATGACTATTATGGGAGTCTTTTGCATAACTACACATGTATAGTTTACATGGAATTGCTTACCTTCACAGTGGGGATGGGTGGGGAGGGAGGAAGGGAGAGAAGTTGGAACTCAAAGTTTTAGGAACAAAAGTTGAGAATTGGTTTTACATATGCCTGGAAAATAAGAAATGCAGGTAATGGGGTATAAAAATCTATCTTGCCCTACAAGAAAAGAGAGAAAATGGGGATAAGGGAAGGGAAGGGTGTGATAGAAGGGAGGGTAGACTGGGGGAAGGGATATTCAAAATGCATGATGTCTTAGGGTGGGGGAAGGGGAGAGATGGGGAGAATCTTGTGGAAATGAATGTTGAAAGTTAAAATAAATAAATTTTTTAAAAAAGTAGAGCAACATTGGAAATCACACACACACACACACACGCATGCACGCACGCACACATCCCTCCCAATTCCCACCTACCAAGGGCTCCCAAATAGGCAAAATAATAACAACCACAAAATCAATAAACCAAACCTTCATTGTATTCTTTCTCCATAAGCACTGAATTAGACCTGTGAGTAGGATAAAAGTAAAAGGTCTCTGATCATACAGAGTTTATAATCTAGCTGGAGAGAAAATACTAACCACACATGAAATAAAGCAATGTAGCATGTAACTCAGTTCCTTTACTTACTGGGTGTTTGATAACTATTTTGTTTTGTTGGGGTTTTTTTAAATATTTGAACTGAATTGAATAATATGAGTATATATAATTAAATGCTAGATTTTGGAGTATGAATTTTAAATTATATAATAACTGGGAAAAGAGAAAGGTTGATATTTGGGGGAGTATCAGGAAGGGGGAAGAGTTGACACTGAGCAATCCTTGAAAGATGGAATAGAATTTGTTTAGTTGGAGGAGAGTAGGGAAGAGATTCCTGAAGGGGAAGGGCAGTGAAAGAACATGGACTGAACAAAGGTATGTGTGAAGAAATGAGCATGGTACATATCTGGAGAGAGAGAAAAAGAGAGAGAGAGAGAGAGAGAGAGAGAGAGAGAGAGAGAGAGAGAGAGAGAAAGGGAGGGAGAGGAGGGGGAGAAGAATAACAAGAAGAAGAGTAGGAGCAGGAGGAGGAAGAGGAGGGAGGAGAAAAAGAAGAAGGAAGAAGGAAAGGGGAAAGAAGAAGAAGGAAGAAGGAAAAGAAAAGGAAGAAGAAAAAGAAGGAAGAAGAAGAAAGAAGAAGGAGAAGGAGGAAAAGAAGGAAGAAGAAAAAAGAAAGGAAGAAGAAGGAAGAGAAGGAGAAGGAAGAAGATGCAGGTTTCTGGATATGTACATATACATATACACAAAGGAGATCATAGTTATACATATGTACATACACTCATATGATCAAAGTGATGATTTAAGAATTCCATCCATGACAGATCTCCCACCTCTTGGCCTTTGTTTTTGCACAAAGTTTTTCTCTTGCTTGAGATGCTCTATCTCTTCACCTCCACCTCTTGAAATCAGTACCAATCAATCAATCAATAAACATGTTAATAACCTACTATGTACCAGGCTCTGTGCCAAGTGTTGGGGATACAAAAAGAGGCAAAAGATAGACTCTGTCCTTAAGGAACTTACAATATAAAGGTGGATGATAATAAGCAAACTAATATGCACAAACAAGCTATATATAGAATAAATTATTTATATTATATAATATATAAATAAATACACAGAATAAATAAATTTTCAGAGGGAAGGCATTGGAATTAAGAAGAGTTGGGAAAGGCTTCCCATAGAAAAGGGGAGAGAGATTTTAGATGAGACTTAAAGGAAGCCAGGCAGATCAATAGTCAAGGTGGAGGAGGAAGAGCATTCCAGGCATGGAGGACAACCAGAGAAAATGCCTGGATCCAAGAGGCAGAGTGTCTTGTTCGTGGAACAATCAGGAGGCCAACTTCCTTCTGGACTTAGTTTTATCAGCTCATATATAAGGTTTTTATTTGACTTTCTCCATGCCATCAAATTATTAGAGCCCTTTCCCCTGAAATGATTTTGTATTTCTGTTGTATTGCTCTCTGTGTATATTTTATTCCCTACCCCCAACCTCACCCATCACTTCATAGAATTTAAGCTCTTTGAGAATAGGGACTTCTCCTTTTTTATGTTTTATTCTCAGGGATAAAACACAGTGTTTTGCACATAGTAGAGGCATAATAAATGCTTATAGAATGAATGAAAATAAGTAAATATGACAAGAAGTTTGTTGGGTGGATTGGAAGAGAAAGGACTGGAAGCAGAAATTTTAGTCATAGCCCGGGAAAGGCAGGCTGACTATTCAGGTTCTACCCCAGACAGAGTGAAATTTGCAAACTATCATGTACAAAATATGGCAGTATCAGTGATTCACAAATACATAGTGCTTAGCAGTTTAGCTAAAGTTGACCAGAAAGAGCTCTAAACTACTTTGCTTAGGAAATTATGGACATTTGGCTTGAAGAAAACTCTGGACCAAAGTCTCCAAGAACCTTGCCTCTACCACTACAACTGTGAGTCTCAACCTCAGGCTATGGAGAAGGGAGATGAGGCTGCATGGTTTTGTATCCTAAGCACATACCGCAACCTTGGTATAGCTTGAGAGGTATCATGGTATTAGGCAAAGAGAGTTGGATTACAGTCAGGAAGACAATCATTTTTATTCTCCTTCCAGTACTATGACTATGGGCAAGCCACTTAATTCCTCTGTACCTCAGTCCTCATTTATAAATCAACAAGCATTTATTAATTAGCTATGTGCCAGGCACTGTGCTAGATGTTGGGGATGCAAAGAAAGGCAATGATACCTGTAAGTACCTAGTTTATTGGGAAGCTCAAATGACATAATGTACATAAAGTGCATTACAACCCTTAAAGTGCTATACAGATTTCACCTATTATGGATACATTATCAACAGATGCAAAATAGAAAGTGTTGTACCACATGTCTCTCCTGGTGTCACCTTGTACTTCAATTCACTTCCATGTATTATTGATGTTATTGAGGAAACTATACAACTTATCATCTTCAGGTTCTATCATTCAATATTTATTTGCTCATAAATACCTGTCCAGAAGACTTTGGTTTGGTGAAGTCCTGGTTTTCCTCTTCTTCTTCTCCTCCTCCTCCTCCTCTTCTTCTTCTTCTCCTTGTTCTTCTTCTCCTCCTCCTCCTCCTCCTCCTCCTCCTCCTCCTCCTCCTCCTCCTCCTCCTCCTCCTCCTCCTCCTCCTCTTCTTCTTCTTCTTCTTCTTCTTCTTCTTCTTCTTCTTCTTCTTCTTCTTCTTCTTCTTCTTCTTCTTCTTCTTCTTCTTCTTCTTCTTCTTCTTCACCACAGTACATATAGCAAGACTTTTCCTTCCATTCTCTCACTACTTTGGCTCAAACCTAGTCATCTTTCACCTGCACTAATGAAATTTCTCCTTCCAAGAAGGAGGGGAGGGAGGGAATTTGGAACTCAAAAATTATTTGAAAACAAAACAAAACACCAAACAAGTGTTAAAAATCAATTTACATGTAATTGAGAAAAAAAGGAAAATAAAAATTATTTTAAAAAATTTCCTCCTTCCTAGACTCTACCTTCATGACCATCCCCTAATATCTCTAAGGATGTTTACTCTTCTAGTCTTACTTTGACTACCTGTTCCCTATAAACATTTCCCCCTCTTTAGAGATTTGTAGTAGTTTCTCATTACCCTATGGATTAGGTCCAATATTCTTATCCTTATCATTGAAAATCTTCACTAAAGTATCTCAGACTACCTCACTCTTTTCTATTTTTTATTCTCAGCCAGATTTCCTCAGTGATTGTTTCACTTTCAGGTCTGCTTTTCCATGCCCTACACCAGCCTGAGAAGCTTAAATAATGAGATAAAATCTCCTTATTTAAAGTGCTCTTTAAATTCAACTTTACCCTAAATAACAACTAAACAAAGGTGAGGTGACCCCCCCCCCATACAACTTGATTTTATCTGAACATGAAACTCTCATGACCATGACCCCCAATGTCTAGCCTACAAATGCACTTACCCTTGGCTTGCGTAAAACATAAATATTTAATGGAATCTATTTATAAATTTGTTCAATGCTTATTATTTAGTTGCTTCTAAGTTCTCAGCATCTGCCTTTGCAACAGTACTGTCTGTCTCCACTTATAAACCATGGTAGCAGTGATTTCTAATTCCTAGTTTCACAATATTTCAAAATATGAGCATTTATTTTATGGAATATCAATTCAGGATGAGAAAAAAGATAGTATATTATGGCACACAATTAAAATACTGCCTCTAGAAGGCAGGGACAATGCCTATCTAAATTAATCTTTCTAAATGGATAAGCAGAGCTCTCTCTCTGTAGAGATCTAAAACAATGTCAGGGCCAAAGGACATTTAACAAATATTTTTGGAAAAACTGGTTGTAAGACAGATTTAAAAGGCTTTAGAGTTGGAGGGGACCTTGGAAATCATATAATTTAACCCCCCCCCATTTTACAAATAAGGAAACTGAGGCCCAAAGAGGGGAGGGTCATACAGATTATGACATAGATGATACTCAACATATGTCTTACAGAGAAGAGATTCACTGACTTATTTATGCTGAAGTACTACAGTAAATTTCCACGATTCATCTTGGTGAGTTTTATCACTGGCAGTGATAATTTTTTTCTCTAAAGTGAATGCCATAATGGGGTCATATGTCATGACTTTCCCCCATTTTGGTTTCCTGATATCTTTGCCAGCTATAAAGGACTATGTCCTTTATATGCCTGTCCCGGATTATAGTCATAAAATCTCTTATTTCAAAGACATATAGAGCATTCAGACCTCAACAGCCTCTAAAAGAAATTGCCATTGACAGGGAAGTCACTACATTATTGAGTAGCTTATATCATTTTGGGTAAAATAATTAGAAAATTCTTCCAAATTTTGAACAGAAGCTCATCACCTTATAACCTGCATCACTCCTGTTCTGCTTTCTGGATTGTTATAGATCAGTGGCCTACAACACTTCCAAGTGTGGCCTGAACCAGATTAAAATGTAGTTTCTATCTGTTTTTAATGTGTTGGTATACTACTAATAAAAAAGAAATCTGAAAATATGTGGGTTTTTCTAAGTCAATACATAGTTCATGGGGATCTTTATGTATTGTCTGGTGGCCCCTAGTTCTATTTGAGTTTGACATCATTGTTGTTGACTAGAGATTGTTAAACTATCCACTGCTACTAATTCATTTCAGTGTCTAGTTTGTTGCTTGCTTCTTAGAATTTTGTAACTGCAAATGCCTTCCTTCCATAGAAGGATATAAATGAATTTATATTGCTTGCTATAGAAAGTATATATTAATCTACCTTTTTATACATGCCAGAACTGACAAAATTTGTGATCTGCAGGCCTAGCCTCTGAGAATCCAGTTAGCTCCATGCCACAATGAGGCCTGTGAGTAGGACTTTCATGGACACTGAGTTACCATCAAGAGAACTAAGTAGGTTGACATGAAATTTCATTTTAATGTTTTTTTTTCAAAATCAAAAAGTATACATATATACATGAATGTGTGAGTATTGATGCCACAGCTAGATTAGAGCACCAGGACTGGAGTCAAAAAGACCTGAGTTCTAATACAGCCTCAGACACTTTCTAGCTGTAGGAACCCTGGGCAAGTCATTTAACCCTGTTTGCCTCAGTTTCCTCATCTGTAAAATGAGTTGGAAAAGGAAATGGTAAACTACTCTAGTATCTTTGCCCAGAAAACCCCAAATGAGGTCAGACAGGACTGAAACAATAGAACATCAACAGAATTTGAATTGACATTCATTTGTAGAATCCTAAGGCAAAAGTTATAACCATCTCCATCTGAGAGACTTTCTTGACCATTTGAGAATGAACAAGCGCTTTGTATAGGAAAAGTCTTGTTCTCTGGTATATTTTTTCTTATTCTTCAGGAGGTTCCAGAGTAGGAAATGCTGGAGAAACAGGAGGTTATCTCTTACTTCAATTTCATATTTACCCCCATTAGAATGTAAGCTCCTTGAGATTTCTTCATTTTTGCGTTTGTAGAGAAAAGCTACTCTCTCCCTACCCTATCCCTCACCCAAATGTAATGGACTGTCTTAGATGGAAGTAGGTTCAGATTCTCTCTTGCTTTGGGTTTTTAAGCAAAGACTGAATGATCATTCTATCAGGTATATTGCACTGGGGATTTTTATGCAGGTAAATGTTGGACTTGTTAACCTCTGAAGTCCTTTCCAGTTCTAAGGTTCTATGATCATCTAAAAGTAGCATATGAAGAATACACATAAATCTTCACTTATTCTCCACCCATTTCCTATACCCTCCCACTTGTCTGTCAGCCCACACATTTGACTTACCCTTAATCACATTTTCCAGCCATTCACCTACTCATTCAGTTTCTCCTGTTTATCAGCTATCTACCACTTTCCCACCCTCTACCTGCCCATGTTTATCCACCCACACCTGTTATATGTCCGTTCACTCTCTATTGATTTGGTCTTTCTTCTTCTTCGCTTCTTTCTTAATTCACCATGTAAGTCTTTTGCTAATTGTTTTTTTCCCATGTTACTTGTCTTAAATTTTTTTATATGTTCCCTTTTACCCCTTCATCGTTGTTCTTCCTGTCTTTTCTTTTTCTTCTTTTCTATGCCAGTTTATTTTGCTCTTGCTCCCAATTTTTCTTCTCTTTTTTGGAGGGAGTGGAGTTTCCCTTTTCCTTTCTCTTTTCTTCTTGCTTCTCTCTCTATCTTTTAAAATCTCTTTCCTAACATCATTTTCTTTAGTTTCCATGTCTCTATTTCTGGTGTGGGTTTTTTCTTTTGTGTTTTCTTCTTTTATCGCCTGAAGAACTACAATCTTCCTCCTTTTCCCCAGGTCTCTAGAGCAGGGATTCTAAACGTATTTGGTATAAGTGAACTGTTTGACAGTCTGATGAAGCCTATAAACCCCTTCTCAGAATAATATTTTTAAATACATAAAATAAAATACCTAGGATTACAAAGGAAACCAATTATTTTGAAATACAGTTATCAAGATATCTTTTTTTTTTTAATGAGTCTGAGGTGTAAGATGCCTGCTATGGGAAGAAGCTCTTTTTCTTACTTGATAGGAAAAGTGTAATATCCAGTATAGGACAGAGAGCAGGGATTACCAGTGACACAAGTGATAAGAGAAGTGCCTCCCTCTCTATCCTTCCATCCATCCTTAGGCACCATTATTTATTATTTAGGCTTATTAATTTTTCAGTGGTGGGAAAAAGAATGAAAGAGCTAGTGTGGCACAGTGGAAAGAGCATTGAATTTAGAATCAGAAGACCTGGTTCAAATCTTGATTCTTCTACTCATGTGACCTTGGTGAGTCACTTAATCTCACTGAACCTGTTTCCTTATCAGTAAAATGAAGAGATTGGACCAGATGAACTCTAAGATCTCTTCTTACAAATATGATCATATAACTAACATTAAATGAATATAGAAAGAGATCTTTATAACTTAGAAGGTGCTCTTTGAAAGTTGCCATGACCAAAAAATTATTGTAGCCAATCTGGGGATGAGATTGTCTGAATTTAACTAAGGTCATCCTCAGATTACAGACAACCACTGAGCTGGTACTTTAAGCCCTTTCAGTTTAGCAGCACCTGCCAGTACTTGTGGTCAGTTGGCCTAGCCTCTAACAATCTAGGGTCACCTCCATGCCACAACGGGCCTGTGAGTAGGACTTTCATGGCCACTGATTTACTATAAAAAGAGCTAAGTGGGTTCCAATGCAATTTCATTCAATTTTTTCCCTCAAAATCAAAAAACTATATACATGTTCTTGAATGTGTGTTTACTGATGTCACTTATGATGCAAATGTTTCATTTCTTTCCCAGTCCACTTTGGGGAACTTCTGGGAATTGTCCCAGGCTGCCTAGTGGCAGTTATCCAACTCTCTTATTTGAAACTCAAAATGTGTCCTACAGAGTACCTCAGATATCAGCTCCACTTTAAGTAGCTAAAGATATACCTGAGGATACCAGAAGTAAGTGTGACTGCTTCCTTTGGCAGAACCAGAAAAGTCCTTTGGCAGAATCAACCCCCTCTAACAGGGTGGGAGTGAGACCAGAGGGAGTCTTTCCATAAGAGGTTACTCCAGTGATAACTAACAAATTAGACTGACACATATTGCCACTCATTTCTGTGAGGGATGGAGCTAAAAGTAAGAATTCTGGCACCTAGGAAAAAGGGGTGCCATTGGGATCTCACTTCTGAGGCAGGGCTAGCTGTACTTTTCCATTTCATTAGGCAGCAAGTGTGTTTCCTATGAGATACTTAGAGTTGGATGTGGTCATACTAGGATAGGGAGGATCTACCCCCAGGGAATGTGGTCCATGCTCCCAAAGGGCAGTCAATGACCATCTATTCCACCAAGCCCCCAAAAGCTGGAGAGGCTTTCCTGGCAGTAGCCTCTCTCAGCCTTGCAATGTGTGGCAGGCAGTGGGCCATGGGCTATTTCTCTGAACAAGTGTGGCAATTGAACCTGGAAGGGAATTGGAGCTGGGGCATACGCTGAGAAGTCTGAGGTGGGTTCTGCTAGTGGCTCAGAGCAGCCATAGTGCTTAGATAATTGAGGCAACTTTCTTTCCCTGTACTCCAGGTACAATTGACCATTCGTCTCTTCCCCTCTAAGGTCTCCATGATAACTCCTCTCTGCTAAATTATTTGGGGCATTTACCTGATACTGAAATTTTAAGGCTTTCATAGAATTTTTTCTCTTTATCCATTTTGGATCTTGAGAGTTCAGTGTCTCAAAGTAAATAATATTAAAGAAGTCTATGCCTTGCCTGGGATTTGTTAGGAGCTAAGGTTGTTATTATTGTTTAGTCACATCTGATTCTTTGTGACCCCTTCTGGCTCTTTTTTTTTTTTTTTTAGCAAAGATACTGGAGTGGTTTGCTGTTTTCTTATGCAGTTCATTTTATAGATGAGAAAACTGAGGCTAACAGGATTAAGTGACTTTGCCACAGTCACATAGTTAATAAGTATCTGAGGCCATATTGGAACTCAAGAAGATAAGTCTTCAGGCCTGCTTCTCTATTTATTGCACCACCTAGCTGCTGGCTAAACTGCTTAATATGCTGCCGATAATGGTTTTCACACAGAAAACTGGTCCACTTGGGCAAGTTGACTCGCTGATGATATGAAGCAAGATCTTAAGCGAAATTACCTGCAAAGATCTATAATCCTACTACAGAAATCTCCAATATAATGTCCTTTTACAAATTACTATGTCTGGTATGTGGCCATAATATGGCAGGTTGTGATAGCACATACCTGAAATACCTGTTTCTGGGGAGACAGAGCTGGTGGATCACTTGAGGTAGGGAGTTCTCATTGGCAGTCATTGATTGCTGTTTAGGTCTATTCTTGTTTTCAGGAAGCTCTACCTGAATAAGGTTTCCACTTTCTCTTCTAGCTATTTACTGTTCTTTGAATTCTTTCCTCAGGAGCTTTAATTTCATTTTTTTCTATTGTTTCATTGTTTCTAGATACTCTCATAGTTCTTATAGAAAATGCTTTCTCTTTTTTTCTTTTTCTTGTAACTATTATAGATTTACTCCTTCTTTGGGGGGATCTCTAGATATAAAATCATTTTTATATTGGTCAGTATTTGTCTTCAATGTAGTCATGTCTCCAGCTTTGGTTCTTTAATTTGACTTTGTGCCAAGACCGCTCCCTGCTACCCTTTTGGGTAGAGTGCTTGGTCCTGCTTGATCTTGATTATATCTCCCTCTACTTCCTGGGCTTAGGTTCCCCTAGATCTTTGAGATTCAGAGCTCTGGGACTTCAGGGCCCTCTATGGAATCTCAAGCCAGAGTACTGAGGACCTCAGAAACCCTGGGCAGACTTAGATTCTGAGTGATGCTATACCTCTCTGGCCACTGCTGCTTCCTAGGACCTTCTGGTTACCCTGGGGTTTTCTTAACTCCCTTCATCTTTCTCAGGATGGTTCTTCCACTCTTGCCATCTCTGATGTTGGCTATACCTAGCTTCACTGAAGGCTGATCATGCTGGGAGGCTGGGTTTGTTTGCTTGCACTGGAACTGGTTTTATTATTAGACCCCTTTCCTATTGCCTGTAAGCTTCTGGCTGCCTTTTTGTTTGTGCACGTTTGAGTGGGAGAAGTAATTCGCTGTAGGTTCTCATGGTATTTCTAAATCTCTTAATCGTTATTTGGTCATGTGCAAATTTCAGATTTTTGCTGAAGTAGTGTTTGAGAGCTGGGCAGTTTGCTTCTCTTTGGGAAGTCATTCTTTAAAAAAGCACAAAGATTTTGTATATATTTAAGATACTAATATTTTAGTGACTTTACTTGTATAATTCTAAACTGTTTTCCAAAAATGGTTATACCAACTCACAGATTCACCAGTAATGTATTAGTGTGCATATCTTCAATCTCTTCAGGGTTGACTATCCTCATCTTTTGTTATTTTTTTCAATTTGCTAGGTATGAAGTAAGACCTCAGGACTGTTTTGATCCCCATTTCTCTTACTATTAGTGATTTCAAACATCCTTTTATATGGTTGATAATTCTTCTTTTGAGAACTATTTGTTTATATCCTTTGACTACTTATTTATTGGGGAGGGATTAAGTATTAGTCAGACTTTGTATATTTTCAGTTCCTAACACATTTTGTGTTTTTCTTATAATTATACTACCATTTTAAGTATATCATCAAATTCAGTAGAACAGCTCAAAGGGATTTAGATCTAGAAAGAATTATAGAGGTCATTAAGAAAACTGAGTCCTAGACGTATTAAACAACTCAAGATAGCACAGAATTGGAACCCAATTCTTCTTGCCTCAAAGTCACAAGCTCTTGTCACTTCCACTGAACCCCTTTCTCAATAGAAATGTTCTTTGTAACAAAGAAACTGTATGTTTTATTTTCTTATACCATAGATGTTTGGATTTTTTTTTTTTGCTTGACTGTATTTATTTATGTTAAAAAAAAAAAGAGCTTTTTTTTTCCCCTGAAAGGACAGCTATGAAAGGAAAGTGGGGAGTGACAGTGGTACAAAAAAAAATGATTAAAGAGCACCAAAGAAGCATTTAAAATATACCTAGAAGTGTATAAAATTAAGTTCAGAAGGGAATACAGAAAACCAGGGAAGGATTAGTGTTACTGATCAAATTGAATAGGTCTAATAAGTCCTAATTCCTCAATAAAGTCAAATTCTAAAAGGGGTAAGGGTGGGGGATAATTGGCAAACAGCCTGGCAGAGAGACATACAGGGCAAATTATATACAATTAGAGTGAAGATCTTTCAACCCACAGGAAGAAAAAAAAAGCTCGTAGCTTGTCTGCAGGGACAATTGTTCAAGGAGACTCCTTTCTCTTTGCTATGTGAACAGAGGCTTGAATCAGGTGACTCCTTTCTGGTAGAGGTATTTTGGGCAGATCCTTGATAAGAAAGTTTTTGGAAGTTTTTCTATCTTTTGATCATTTATCTATTGGGAAATGGTGGAATTAAGTCTTAAACTGACTTTCTGTATCTTCAGTGCCTAACATGGTGATCTTAAATATTTGTTGATGGGAAGACTTATACATATTCATATGAATTTGGAGTGGAGTACATACAATGACCACAATGATAATACCTTAAACAGATAGCTAAATTCAGATTAAATGTAATGACTGATATTGGTTCCAGAAGAGAGAGGATGAAACACAAATCTCTTCTTTTCTTGGAGATGTGTGTGCAACAGGAAGAGGAGGAAACTACTATGGGAGTAAAAAAACTGCATATACTGTCAAAGCCCATCACCATGTTTGTTGGTTTTGCTTACTTTCCTTTCTTCCTTCCCTCTTCTTCCTCTCTCTTCTTGAAATTCAAAAGGGCTGGATTTGGCATAAAAGCACAGGGAAAAAAATAACATTTCAGGTGTCAAATTTAATTTATATTTATGCTACCATTTTAAGTACATTATCAAACTCAATAGAACAGGACTTTAGAGATCATTTAATTAAGGAAAGTGAGACCCAGACATATTAAACAACTTCCTCAAGATAATACAGGTTATTGATTAGCCAAGCTAGAATTGGAATCCAATCATAAGTGACTTCTTAAAAAAAACTTTTTTAAATTGATGGTTTTTTTTTTTACATTTTCATTCCACTGAACTCCTTCCCCAATAGAATAACAAACATATTTGACAAGTCTAAAACTGTTACGTTTCCATCCTCAGATTGGATTTGTTTTTTCTTGATTGCATTTATGTCAGAAAAGAGAGCTTTTTAAAAAAGGGAGACATGAGAGAATGTGTGTGAGGAATGATAGTGATGCCAAAAAAAATGAATAAAGAAAAGAGTACCAATGAAACACTAAAAAAATTTCTAGAAGTAACAGGAAGTTCAGAAGGGATGCAGAAACAGCAGGATAGGGTGATGCTACTGATAAAATTTAAGATATTCTTTAACAACCAAGCTCTATGTAAGAGAGAATGATAGCTCATATGCAGTCCCTCTTTCTGTTCTTTGGATATGGCTGTCAGTTGATGTTGGCTGTCAGCTGCCATTTGTCAAGAACATTTTTTTAAAAACTTAGGTCTCATTTTCTACTTCTCATCCACCTGTGGATAATTTTGCTTTTTTTCACCATTCTGACTTCAATTTTTAATAAGCACAATAGAAATGTGGTCTCTTTTGAAAACAGCTGTCTGGCTGATTCTGATAGGTTCCTGTCCCTAGTGAAGGGGGACTATCTCAACCTATAGATTCTTTCTTGTTTATTACTCTCAAGCCCGTTGTCTCGACCCCTATGACTGCCACTTTGCAATAGAGTTCCTTCCAGCAGTGCTGGGCTACATCGCCGCCTCCTGGACGTTTGGACAAATGACATACTGTCTTGAGCAGATTTAGGGAAGGAAAAAAAGAAGGTTGGAGGAAAGCCGCGCTTTCTGCAAAGCTTCTAAAGGCCAAAGGGAACTTTGGTGCCCAGGACTTCCTGCCTGAGTGGATGCTTTTCGTCTTTAACACTTCAGGAGCGAGGTAGCCCTCTCCGACCCGGGGGAAGCAATATTTCTGCCCTGACAATCCTTGTGCCCTCACAACGTCAGCCCCACTCCATGGTACAGGACAGGGAGGGCTGCCTTTGGGGCCAGAGAACCTGTTTTTCAAATTCTAGCTGTGTTGTTGACAGCAAGCCAGTTAATCTTCCCAGATCTTCTTTCCCAGGCGAGTGGGATTCCCGCATGACCCGACCTGGAGGGTAATGTCTGGGGAGCATTTGTTTACTGCTTCACACAGGCTACCTCACTGGATCCTCACAGTCTGCAGGGCTAAGGGCTGCCGTTATCCCCATTTTACAGGTAAAGACGCCGAGGCTGAGAGGTGAAGACACTGGTCCGTGGTCATACAGCCAGGGTCGAAAGGCAGTATTTAAACTCAGGGCTTTCAGGCTCCTCATCCAGCGATTGTACCTTATCGATTACCCCACGGGGGGCACCCAAATGGGCTCTCTCCTCTAAACGTACAGTCCTGGCAGTTCGGGATTTTCAAGTCAAGCCCAGTCTACAAACATCTATTAAATAAAGCCCCTACTCCACACAGGCTCAGGTACGAAGAAAGGTCAAAAACAATTGTGACCTTCCTTAGAAGGTCACATTCCAAGGGGAGGGGCGGAGATAACGAACTCGCAGGAGATGGGAAGGAGAAAAACCCAAGATGCTCATGCCCAAGTTACGCAGCCGGCCCGCGGCGGGGCCGGGAGCGGACCGGGCTCAGGGGCCAGCCTTCCCCTCCGGCCCCGGGCCGAGGCCGGCCCTCTCGGGTCAGGTGACCCACTGGGGCTAAAGGCGGAAGGGAGAGCGGGGCGAACGCCTGGGCAGCGCCTCTCGGTCCTGCCCGGGGGGAGAAGGCGCGCCTGCGGTGGGCTGCGGCTCCGCTCCGGCTCCGCTCCGGCCCCGCTCCGGCCGCCGCAACATGGGTCTGGGCGAGCGCTGTGGGCGCGCGGGGCCCGCGGCCGCCCTCGGCCCGGCGCTGCTGCTGCTGCTGCCGCCGCTCCTGCAGGGATGGCCCGCGGAACCCAAGCGCTACGAGCCCACCTGGGAGTCCCTGGACGCCCGCGAGCTGCCCGCTTGGTACGATGAGGCCAAGTTCGGGATCTTCATCCACTGGGGCGTGTACACCGTGCCCGGCTTCGGGAGCGAGTGGTTCTGGTGAGCGCGCCTTGGGGGCTTTACATTTCCTCCGTCCTCTTGAGTTCTGTCTGTCTGTCTCTTCCTCTCCCTCTCTGTCTCTCCCTCTCCCTCTGTCTCTCCCTCTGTCTGTCTCTGTCTCTCCCTGTCTCTCTCTCTCCCTCTCTGTCTCTGTCTCTCCCTCTCTCTGTCTCTCCCTCTGTCTCTCTCTCTGCCTCTCCCTGCCTCCGTCTCTCTGCCTCTCTCTCTCCCTCTCTGTCTCTCCCTCTGTCTCTCTCTCTGCCTCTCCCTGCCTCCGTCTCTCTGCCTCTCTCTCTCCCTCTCTGTCTCTCCCTCTGTCTCTCTCTCTGCCTCTCCCTGCCTCCGTCTCTCTGCCTCTCTCTCTCCCTCTCTGTCTCTCCCTCTGTCTCTCTCTCTGTCTCTCCCTCTCCCTCTCTCCCTCTGCCTCTCCCTGCCTCCCTCTGTCTCTCTGTCTCTCTTTGTGTCTCTCTCTCCCCCCACCCCCTTGGCACCTGTACAGTTTCTCTGCCTCTTAGATGCCACCCCTCTACTGTTCATCTCCTTTACTCCTTGTTTCTTTTCCCGCCTGTTACTGCTGTAGTCCTCCTTTCAGCCTGGTATACAAATAGTTAATGATACAGGGGTTTTTATTGAATGCTGTTTATTAATTTTGATACTTATTTCTCCCTAAAACTTCAAGAGCATTTTTCAAGTAACATCCTCATTGGTCCTCACACACAAGCCCTTTGTAGGGAGCTGCAGTTGTACTTATTAAGTGCCTACTGTGTGCCAGGCTACACAGTGGGAGCACTAAGGAATTTTTTTTTAGAGAAACAAAACACCAGTCCTTGCTTTCACAAGGAGCTCACATTCTGATGGAAGAGATAATCTCTGAGAGGAGGTACTATGGTGGTGGTGGGATGGGAGAAGGGAGGGGTGGGTTTGAAAGGCCCATCTGATTCAGGAAGGTAGCCAAGAGATTAGAGATGTTGAGGCAGGGTTACTGGTGGGTATGTGTGTGGCAGGGAGGGGACTTTGCAAGGCCTTGTTAAGAAAAGTGGGGCTTGATTGTAATCTTGAAGGAAGCCCAGAGACCAGAGATCTAGAGTGTTCCCAGGAGGCAGGGGGGAGGGGAGGTAGACAGTTTGTGTTAAAGAGCCCCCCACATAGTAGGCAAATAATGAAAAACAGGCTCAATATATTGGCAGTGCCTTGTGTTAGGACATAAGCCAATGCACCTAGATTGTCCAGTAAAGATGTAAGAAGACTGAAAAGTCAGGCAGGAAAGGAGTTTATATGCCAGAGGATTTTATAGTATTTGATTTAGGAGGTAATAGTGAGCCCCACTGGAGTTTATTAAGTAGGGGTGTTATAACTTGTACTTTTAGAGGCCACTGAATGGGGGATAGTCTGATTGGATTAATATCCTATTGTCCAAGTAGAAAATTTGATATGGATAAATGGAATAATGGCTAATCTGGGGTTTAAGTATTTGTCTCTCACACTAGAGATAGGATCATAGATTATGGTCTTGGAAATGATTTAAGGGGTAATCTAGTCTGACCTCTTCATTTTACCCATGAGGGCACTGATTCCCAGGAAAGTACTGTGATTTGTGCAAGGTTACACATTTAGTGCCTAGGAGATCTAGAATCTGGTCCCAGATCATCAAACTCCAAATCCAGTCCTCTTCCTCCACTAGATCATGAGATGTTTAATAGGAAGTAACCACTTTTCATCAGGAGATTTGGGTTCAAATCCCAACTCTTACATTTTAACTAGATGACTGCATCCAGGACATTTTTTAGTTAACATTTTTAGTCATTATGGATGACCTACCTCACAGAACTGTCATGAGGTGTGAACAGTGCTTTGTAAACCTTAAGCAAGGCTTAAGATTTTTATCTCATAATTATTATGATAATTTGTTAAGAAAAAAAATAAGATCATGTTTTTATTTTTAATGCCCACCACAAGCAAGTAAATGTTTGGGGGTGGGTCATGCCACCTATGATAGGTGTTGCAGTCTGCTTACCTGAAGAGTCATCATGGGTGGCAAAGCCCATAGTTTGCACCCAAAATAGCAAGTACCTTGACTCTGTTCTCCCCTCACCTTTGTATTTTTCTGGTTGGTGGTGAATGTGGCATTTGGTCACATTCTAGAACCAGGCTGGATGGGAGTACTAAAAACATCCTAGCTCAGAGTAGCTTTTTCATGAGTTTTATGTTTAGTTTCAAGTTCCTGAATGGAGTGACCTAGTGCCAGGGCCTGTCCAAACTGGAGCCCTGACCTGATACTTTCTTTTGAAGCATCAGTTCAGTCTAAAAGGTAGTATTTTGTTAGTTCAGCTTTCTTTGGTACTTTTCTTGACAGAAAATTTACTATCATGGATTTAGGGCTGGAAGAGACCTCAGAGTTAATCTTGTCATAGAATCATAGGACCAAAGCTGGGAGCGAGGCCCAAACTCTCATTTTATATTTGAGGAAACTCAAGACTAGGTAGGGTATATGAGGGTGGAGGATGTGTTCCGGGGCCAGATAGGTAAAATCCTTTTTCTCCATATGCTCCATGTTTCTCCCCGAACCCAACAATCCCTGCTCTTTAGGAGTTTCTATTCCTCACCCTGTGGCTCTGTTTTGATGCAGAACCGTTCTGAACTTAGTAGGGCATGTAACATCTCTCAACAGACACAAAGTCTGAGCTTCTACTCAAAGCCTTCCCAGTTGGGTAAGATTTGCTAGTATTGGCATAGTCTCCCACAATCCAGGGTTGTTACCTTCACACCGTAATCAGCAGGACTATAGACTGGGAGAAAACAAAGGAGATGAAAATGAGCAATTTTAAGGCCATCATTCCTTTGTTAACCATGAGTACTTGAGGCTTTTCTTTTTCTCACTTCAGGTGGTATTGGAGACAGTTAAAATTACCAGAGTTTGTAAACTTTATGAAGGCTAACTATCCTCCTGGATTCACATATGAAGAATTTGCAGTGGAATTTAAAGGAACATTTTTTAATGCCAGCACCTGGGCAAATATTTTGGAGTCCTCAGGTGCCAAGTATGTTGTTTTAACTACCAAACATCATGAAGGTGAGTGAAATACTGAAATAAGACATTTGCTAAGTGACTATTATGTGCCAGAAACCATGTTAAGTGTTTGGATACAATGAAAGGGGGGAAAAAAAGCTGAAAATACCTAGGGAAGAGTATAAACCACCACCTTAAAAAATTTTTTGTTACCATAAGCAAAATATTCACAATAAATACTAATAAATAAATGAAGATGGAAGAAATCTGTTAAGTAAACCTAAAATTTTATATAGTCACATTTGTATGAAAGAGAAAACAAATAGATTTCAGCTAAATGAAAACAGTGTATATGTTGTATTTTCTTCTGAATCCATTTGTTTACCCATCAAGGTTTTCAAGGTCTGTTGCATTTATAAAAATCATGCAGATTTTTCCAAATTTCCTTGTAATTCTGGTTGGCCATTTTCATATTATAGTGAGACTGGAGTAGGAACAAGGACAGAGGACTAACCAGATGGTGGGGAGGGGTCAGACTCTGGAGAGCTAAGTCTTTGGTGATGGCACCTAATTTGTTTCCACTGTTACCGGAAAGATCAATGGCCCAGTTGTGTCCAATCCCACTTCTTATATCAATTAATGTCAGCTGAATGGAACTGGCCTCTAACCTGTGAATGGCAGAGCTGAACCACGCAGGCTAGAGACAGAAGAGTCAGGAATCAAACAGAAGTTTAATTTCAAAGTGAGGGAAATGGCTTACAAACAAAGATACATGTGCTGGAGCCCAGCCCCTAGTGGGGGGGGGGCCCAAGGTAGTGTGGAGAGATCCTAATACTTAATACCAACGGCTATGCAGTGAGCTGTAGCCCTGACAATGAGGGGTAGCAGAAACAATGTGACAAGTTTGATTCTTAGCAGGGTGTCATGACCAGAAACAGTTCTGGGATTTTGCTGTGACTGAGATCATCCAGAAGGTGAGCGCAAGGATTGTTGTTATGCCAAGCTCAGGGCACAGACGGCTTGCTGGGCCTTAGTTCTTAAAAACAGGGTATTTGTCTTGGCAGTACTGAAGTAGTTCACCACTTCTCCAGTTCACTTTACAGATGAGGAAACTGAGGTAAACAGGGTTAAGTGACTTGCCCAGGGTCACATAGCTAGTAAGTGTCTAAAGTCAGATTGGAACTAAGGAAGATGAGTCTTCCTGACTCCAGGTCTGCCGCTCGATCTACTTAGCCACCTCATTTAGTGTTGTGTAATGGTGAGCAGCCAAGTGGCTCACTGAGCCTGACATCAGGAAGACCTGAATTTGTCACTGCATTGATTACAGTTTTTAAGTCTTTCAAAGTGGTCTTAAATTCACCTCCTAGTTCTACAAATTTCATTCTGCTTCAGTTCATACAAATCTTTCCACATCTCCAGCAAAATAGTTTTCCATTACACTGTTATATTATAATTTGTTCAGTTATTCCCCAACTGATGGATAATGTCTTAGTTTCCACTTCTTTGCGTTTACAAGAAGAACTACTATTAATACGCATTCTTTTCCTTTTGGACCTTTTTAGGGTATAGGCCTAGGAGTAGTATTTGTGGGTTGGTTTAGTAACTTCTGGAAAATAGCTCCAAATTGCTTGAGAGACCAGCAGGATCAAATCACAGCTCTGCCAGTAGCAGAGGTAGAATGTGCCTGATTTCCAGCAGTCCTCCCCCAAACCCCCCACCCTTTGTCAATCTTTGCCAATCTGATAGATGTGAGGCAGAACCTTAAAGCTACTTTAATTTGTATTCTCTGATTATCGATGATTTAGATTTTTTTTTCAAATGGCTGTTAAAGGGTTTCTTCCTTTTGAAAACTGTGTCTGTATTCTTTGATCATGCATCAGTTATTCTTATAAATTTGAATCAGTTCCTTATATGTCTTGGAAATGAGATCTTTATCAGAGAAACTTGCTACAAAGATTTTTTCTACTTTACTTTCCCTGCTAATTTTAACTGTATTGGTTTTGTTTGTTCTTTTATTTGTACTTCTAAAAACTTAAAATTTTATGTAATCCAAAATGGCCATTTTATCTTCTTCATTTATCTCTATCTTGTCTGGTCATGAACTCATTTCCTGTGAACTCATTTCCTGTGCATTGATCTGAAAGGTTGTTTCTTCCTTGTTCCATTTGTTTAAGATGTGACCTTTAGTATTTTTCTTGTATCACTTTGGAGCTTATCTTGGTATATATGTTGATATTGCTCTAATCTCTGCCAGACTGTTACTGCTTTACAGTTTTTCTGGTAGTTTTTTTCAAATAAGTTGAGTCCTTACCACAGGAAGTAGGGGCTTTGGGATTATCAAATACTAGGCCGCAAGGTTTATTGGATTTTGTATCCTGTGTCCCTAATCTGTTTCAGGGATCAACCTCTATTTTTTAACTTATACCAAATCATTCTCATGATTACTGCTCTGTATTATAGTTTGAGATTTTGTACTACTAGGTCCCCTAACTTCCCACTTTTTTCATTATTTCCTTATTTGAGATTCTTAACCTTTTGTTCCTCCAGGTTGAATTTGTTCTTTTTTCCCCTAGTTCTATAAAGTAATCCTTTGGTAATTTCAGTGGTATTATATTGAATCAAATAATTTAGTGGTATTGCCATTTTAATTATATTAGCTTGGCCTAACTATAAGCAAATTATATCGATTTATATTTATGTGAGTGTTTTGTAGCCTTTTAGAGCCACCACTACTACAGTTGTCCTTCCTCCTTTTGCTTCCTCCCTTCTCTTCCCTACCATTCTCCACCTGCCAGCAAAGGCACCAGGAGTTGTCTCCTAGCCTCCAGTTAGTTTTAGAATCCACCCCAGCTGCTTAATTGTTCACCTCTCGTAGTTACTTTGATGAGATGGGAGCCACTAATTCTTTTCCTTCTTGAGGAGGAAGGGTGAGGAGGAGGATCAACAACACTTACTGTTCATTCAACTATGTCTTCTGCGGTCCTCCAGCCCTTCCCTTATGAATCCCTAGCACTACCATCTGGCTTGCTGATAGAACCTCAGTAACCCCATGCTTTGCCATCTGATTCAGCACTACACCTTTAGGACAGCCAGCCTTTTTTATCTTCTCTGTTGTTGAATTTTCTTTTGTATGTTGTCTTCCTCAGTTACATTAAGATCTTTGGGAACAGAGACTGTCTAGCTTTTGTATTTATAACCCCATCATTTAGCACAGTGGTTGGAAAATAGTAAGTATATAATAAATGCTTTTTCCTTCATAATCCCACCAATGGGTTAGCTATTTACTGGCCGGATTGCTTGCCAAAAATTTCTTCAGTCTATAGCCCCACCAACAATTGGACATCTGTTTCCTTGAAATGTTGCCAAACAACAAATTTTATAATTTTTTTTGCTATTTTTTGCCAATTCTCTGGATGCTATGTACTAAGGTTTGTCTAGATTTTTCATTTCTCTGATTATGTGAAGAAACTGTAGTTACTAGCATTTTGCATTTCCTCCAGAAATGGTCAGTTCATGTCATTATAATTACACTTTTAGAATTATAGCTATGTTTTTATAATTCTGGATGTCATTTATCTGATATATTTACCACAAGTGTTTTGCCCAGTCTGTTTCTTTTCTTATTTTAGCAATGTTGCTTTTTGTCATGTAAAATCTTTCTCTGTATAAATGCATATTATTTGGTATGAAGTATGAATATAAACTGATCTTCACCATGCAGTTATGAGCAACTTCCTTATGAAGAAGAAAATAAAGGACAGTCATTCATTTTGAAACTATGGTTTTTCAGTGGAGAAAAGAAGTGAGACACAATTATCATTTCTTTGTATGTTAGGGAGCCAGTGTTTCTGCAGTCTGTCCACACTGAACCTGAAAGTATGATGAATCCAGAAATGGTATATACTCTCAAAAAAGAGTGAGGAGAACGAATTTCATCTTGTAACAGGAATATGTAATTATGGGACTCGTAACGAAGATACTTTGTAGGCCATCGGTAGGAGTTCCAGTAGAAGAATGTGAGTGCTGTAGGGGGAAAGGATTATTTCCTTTTCTCTTTTTAGCCTCATAGTAAATTTTATCTTCAGTTTCTTCTAAAGGATGTGTCTTTGACTCATGAATATTTTGATTTCCTGGTGTCTGGTTACTTCTCCAAACTGTATTAAATGTTCACAGTGAACCGGGGGGTTTTGTTTGTTGCAGTTGTTTGTCCATCAGTCTTGAAGAGGATCCATGACATAAGGAGGGTGATGTTTTGACTTGCAAGTGAATTGAATGTAAGGGAGGCAGGACTGTGAAAAGTCATCTAACGTGAGGCAGACTCTCCTCCAGAGTCCTTAAAGTCCAGTGCAGAGACATAGGTCAAGACAACTGGCGATGACTCCCACTGAGTTTTTCATCTTTTTGCCTGGTGGGCTGACAGATGACAGATATAGATTCTTTTGGACTCATGTTGTCATATACAGGGGATGTACCTGCTGAACTCTGTTAAAAGCACAGTGCTTAATGTTAGTAAGCTGAAGATCCATATGGTAGACATGTTGGATTGCTAAGTTGAGAGACTTTAGGTGGGATTTTATAAAGTACTACACTGAAACCTACTGTGATCTCCAGAACAAGAAGACATTTAAAAATTTTCCTGGTTATAAATCAAAAATGAGGCAATCTTAGAATCTATTTTTACTTATAAAAATTGAAGAAAATACCTCTTCCCAATATGCTTGATGTTTCTCTGGCACCAAAAAAGTATCTTTCCTTTGGATCTTAGTGAATATCAACAAATATGATTCTTTCTTTAGGGGACCCAAAGAAATTTCTGAATCTTCTACATTATTATACAGAAGTTTTGGGAGAGTTTATTTTATGTCTCTTTATATAAAAAGGCCAGGATTTAAGAGGCTTTTTTCAGGTATGAATTATTCAAAGGGCTAGAAAAATGGCATACAAAATTGTTTTTTCATCCACTGTTTTACAGAAAATTAAAACCAGTAACTTCTAGAGCAATGCTCATAGCTACAGGGTATTACAAAATTAAATGTAATGTCTTCCTTTTCTTTCTTTCTTTCTTTCTTTCTTTCTTTCTTTCTTTCCTTCCTTCCTTCCTTCCTTCCTTCCTTCCTTCCTTCCTTCCTTCCTTCCTTCCTTCCTTCCTTCTTTCTTTCTTTCTTTCTTTCTTTAACTTTTAACATTCATTTTCACAAAATTTTGGGTTCCAAATTTTCTCCTCTTTTGTCCCCTCCCCCCACCCCAAAACACCGAGCATTTTAATTGCCCCTATCACCAATCTGTTCTCTCTTCTATCATCCCTCTCTGCCCTTGTCTCCATCTTCTCTTTTGTCCTGTAGGGCCAAATAACTTTCTATACCCCTTTACCTGTATTTCTTATTTCCTAGTGGCAAGAACAGTACTCAACAGTTGTTTCTAAAACTGAGTTCCAACTTCTTTTCCTCCCTCCCCACCCCTTCCCTTTGGAAGGCAGGCAATTCAATATAGGCCAAATCTGTGTAGTTTTGCAAATGACTTCCATAATAGTCGTGTTGTATAAGACTAACTGTATTTCCCTCCATCCTATCCGGCCCCCATTACTTCTATTCTCTCTTTTGATCCTGTCCCTCCCCATGAGTGTTGACCTCAAATTGCTCCCTTCTCCCCATGCCCTCCCTTCCATCATCCCCCCCACCCTGCTTATCCCCTTTTCCCTCACTTTCCTGTATTGTAAGATAGGTTTTCATACCAAAATGAGTGTGCATTTTATTCCTTCCTTTAGTGGAATGTGATGAGAGTAGACTTCATGTTTTTCTCTCACCTCCCCTCTTTATCCCTCCACTAATAAGTCTTTTGTTTGCCTCTTTTACGAGAGATAATTTGCCCCATTCCATTTCTCCCTTTCTCCTCCCAATATATTTCTCTCTCACCCTTTGATTTCATTTTTTTAAGATATGATCCCATCCTATTCCATTCACTCTGTGCTCTGTGTGTGTGTGTGTGTGTGTGTGTGTATGTAAGTAATCCCACCAACTACCCAGATACTGAAAAGTTTCAAGAGTTACAAATATTGTCTTTCCATGTAGGAATGTAAACAGTTCAACTTTAGTAAAGTCCCTTATGACTTCTCTTTGCTGTTTACCTTTTCATGCTTCTCTTTATTCTTGTGTTTGAAAGTCAAATTTTCTTTTCAGCTCTGGTCTTTTCCTCAAGAATGCTTGAAAGTCCTCTATTTCATTGAAAGACCAATTTTTCCCCTGAAGTATTATACTCAGTTTTGCTGGGTAGGTGATTCTTGGTTTTAGTCCTAGTTACTTTGACTTCTGGAATATCCTATTCCATGCCCTTAGATCCCTTAATGTAGAAGCTGCTAGACCTTGTGTTATCCTGATTGTATTTCCACAATACTTGAATTGTTTCTTTCTAGCTGCTTGAAATATTTTCTCCTTGACCTGGGAACTCTGGAATTTGGCCACAATGTTCCTAGGAGTTTCTCTTTTAGGATCTCTTTCAGGTGGTGATCGGTGGATTCTTTCAATATTTATTTTGCCCTCTGGTTCTAGAATATTAGGGCAGTTTTCCTTGATAATTTCATGAAAGATGATGTCTAGGCTCTTTTTTTGATCATGGCTTTCAGGTAGGCCCATAATTTTTAAATTGTCTCTCCTGGATCTATTTTCCAGGTCAGTTGTTTTTCCAATGAGATATTTCACATTATCTTCCATTTTTTCATTCTTTTGGTTTTGTTTTGTGATTTCTTGGTTTCTCATAAAGTCATTAGCCTCCATCTGTTCCATTCTAATTTTGAAAGAACTATTTTCTTCAGTGAGCTTTTGAATCTCCTTTTCCATTTGGCTAATTCTGCTTTTGAAAGCATTCTTCTCCTCATTGGCTTTTTGAACCTCTTTTGCCAGTTGAGTTAGCCTATTTTTCAAGGTGTTATTTTCTTCAGCATTTTTTGGGGTCTCCTTTAGCAGGGTGTTTACTTGTTTTTCATGCTTTGCTTGCATGTCACTCATTTCTCTTCCCAGTTTTTCCTTCACCTCTCTAACTTGATTTTCAAAATCCTTTTTGAGCTCTTCATGGCCTGAGCCCATTGAGTGGGCTGGGATACAGAAGCCTTGACTTCTGTGTCTTTCCCTGATGGTAAGCATTGTTCTTCCTCATCAGAAAGAAAGGGAGGAAATACCTGTTCCCCAAGAAAGTAACCTTCTATAGTCTTATTTTTTTTCCCCTTTTCTAGGCATTTTCCCAGCCAGTGACTTGACTTCTGAATATTCTCTTCACACCCACTTCACCTCCAGATCCTCCCAGCTAGCGCTTGGGGACTGAGATTCAAATGCTGCTTCCCAGCCTCAGGGCTTTGGCGGGGGCAGGGATGCTATTCAGTGTGAGATCAAGTTCAGGTGCCCAGGTGGGGGCAGGGCCACCACAAGGGGCTCAGTTCCCTCAGGGGGTTTATGGAGAGACCTTCAACAATGGATCCAGGCTCCTGCCTGCTTGGGGAGCCCTGGTCTGCTCCCGCCTCCGGTGCTGCCTCCCCAGGGGGCCTGAGTTATGGGGGCACCCCACTCCCCTCTCGACCCGCCAAAGAGACCCTCTCACCAACCCCCGTCACCTGTGGGCGGAGGGACCCGAGCAGCGGCTGGAGATTCATCCCTGAAGCCTGCTCGGATCTGCTTCTCTCGGCGCCGTGACACCAAGGCAGGGCTGGGCTCTTTGTGAGAGGTTTTCAGGCTCTCTGGAACAGAAATCTCATCCGCTCCGTTGTTCTGTGGCTTCTGCTGCTCCAGATTTTGTTGGGAGTTCTTTTTTACAGATATTTTATGGGCTGTGGGTTCAGAGCTAGCGTATGTGTGTCTTTCTACTCCGCCATCTTGGCTCCACCCCGCTGTTCTAATGTCTTCCTTTTAAAGTAGAGCACATGATAATCCAGAATGATTGGGAAATGGTGTCCTGTTTAATTGAGTTTGGGTTTAACTGAGGTTTACTGTATATGGTTTACCAAGTTTCAGAAAATTGGAATACAAGTCATTGAACCTTTTCAGTGCCTCACACAGGACTATGGAGGTGTAAAGAGGGAATGGAATGAGGTGGGAAGAGGGCTCCAGCTAGTTGATCAAAATTTTTTGGTTGATTCTGAATCTGTAACTCATTGATTTCTAAATCAGCTGCCAAGTCTGTGTTCTCCTTTCCTAGGAATAACTTAAGCAGCATGAACTTCCCCTTCTAGAAATGATCCTAAGACTGAGGATATTAGAAATTGTTCCTTATGTGACAGCTATGTGGCATAGTGAAGAGAGTGGTGGGCCTGAAGTCAGGAATACTTGAGTTCAAATCTGGACTTAGACACGTACTAATTCTGTGATCCTGGGCAAATCACTCAACCTCTTTTTGCCTCACTTTCTTTATCTGTAAAATGGGGATAATAACAGCATTTAACCTCTGAAGGCTTTTGTGAGGCTCAGATGAGATATTTGTAAAGTGTTCTGCACCCCTGGCTGTGATGATGGTAACGATGATAAGTCACAAACCTATATTAAACACCTGCTTTCGCCAGGCACTGTTAGGTAGCGGGGATATAAAATGCAGATCCTGCTCTCAGAGACATGTAAACAACCACGTACAAATAAACTGCCTACAAGATACAGATAGGGTGCATTGGAGATAATTAGGAGAGGGAAGTCACTGAGATTTAGGAGTACTAGGACTTCTTCTGACACTTGAAGGAAGCCAGGCGGTGAGAAGCATTAGCTAGTACTTTTTTGAATCTCTCTGACAAAAACTTGTCATGTGTTCTTTTGTATAAAAGCTGAAAGTAGGAGGCAAAAAGGAGAAAATCTAAATTGTTAAAAAAAAATTGGATTCTGTACAAATAAGAGTGACTGTGAACAGGGTTTACATTTTTTTAATTCCCAGTGAAAGGCAGTATGGCATAATGGATAGTGAGCATCAGGAAGACTTGAGTTTGACTTCTGTTTATGTGTTGAGTAACCTTGGGCATGTCCCTTGATAGCTCAGAGCCTCAGGCAACTTTATTCATGGTAAATAACCAAGAAGTGGCTAATCTGCCTTGGTCCAAGGAATTTCTGTAATCCTTTTACAGATAAAATCACTTATTCATGTAAAAAACCAAGCAATATATACACTGTACAACCCAGAAGTATTTAGAAAGATTTTCTGTTTCTTATTCTGTTTTTTAGGTTTCAACCTCTGGAAATCTAATAATTCATGGAACTGGAATTCTGTTGATAGGGGGCCAAGAAAGGACATTGTAAAAGAAATGGAAATAGCCATTAGAAATAAGACCAAGATGCACTTTGGCTTGTACTACTCCCTTTTTGAATGGTTCAACCCCCTTTTCCTTGAGGATCAAGCTAATTCTTTCCAGACAAGATATTATCCACCCTCTAAGTCCCTGCCTGATCTCTATGAATTGGTGAACACATACCAGCCTGAGATTGTCTGGTCAGATGGTGATGGAGATGCACCAGACACCTACTGGAACAGCACTGGCTTCTTAGCCTGGCTATATAATGACAGGTATATGAGTTTATAGGTTTCTATAGGTACTCTGAACTCTTATCATTAAATTGGTAATATTTTAAGTTCCTTAATTTCTGCTTTATTGGTTTGTTGGGTCAAGTCACTTTATACAATGTTTCCACGTAATTCTTGTGTTCAAAAATCTTGTCTTTTTCTGGACCTTTTGTCCATCACCCCTCCATCAGGAGATTATTAAAATGCTTCAATATGGAGATTGGAGACTGACCATCTGGAGTTGGTCACTCACTGCACTGATCAGAGTTTTTTCCTTTACACTACTATTATCTTTGTATAAATGGTTTTTATAGCATTGCTCATTTTAGTCTTCATCAGTTCACACTACCTGGGATTCCCTGAAATTGTCCCCTTTGTTATTTCTTGCAGCAAAATAATATTCCACTATGTTCTTCCTAATTGTCTAAGAGGCAGTCTAGTCTGTGGTATCCCCACTGCCTCCTAGTTCTTTGCTTTTCTTTTCCACCTTCCAGATTAGGGAGTTTCTTTTGCTTACAGTGCTTTCCTCCCTGTATTGTCTACTGTCTTATCACTATCCTTCTTCCTCAAACTCATCCCTGTTTCCCTGTAGATTTTGGTGTTTCTCTGCTAAACTCGTGTGTGTGTGTGTGTGTGTGTGTGTGTGTGTGTGTGTGTGTGTGTGTGTGTGTCTTTTTTCTGTTTAGAGAGGAGTGAGGTTCACCTGATGCACATTCCCTTTACCACTTCTGTATTTAGTCTTCTTATGTACCCCACTCACAAGAAATAACAATTTCCACCTCTTTTTTCCTCCTTTCTACACTGCTGTATCCCTTTTGTCTTCCATTCTCATTTTCTTTTTCAAACTGGTAGAACAGAAGAACCATTTTACCCTGTAGTAGAAAGAACTCTAGACTTGGAGTCAGGAGAGTTCTGGGCTTGACATTTCCACCTCTATAGCTATGGGCAAGTTACTTCAATCTCTGATTCAGTTTCCTTATCTGTAAAATGAGGACAAAAATAACACTGACTTCACAAAGTTATTTTGAGTGTTAAATGAGGTGATGTATGTAAAGTGCTTTGCAGCCTTAAAACCATACATGGATGCTGGTCAGGTATTACATGGGGACCTTCCTGTATTCAATGTTATATTTAGTTTTGGATAGCATTAAGAAATAAAAGCTCCAAATCACTTGCCCAATATAGATTACAACTGGAAAAAATAAAGAGCACTGGATAATTCAGACTTACAGTCATCAGTTTCTAACCCAGAATTTCTCATGATTTTTTTTTTTGGTACTAATACCAAAAGTCTATTGACTGTATTTTTCCTTTTTAGCCCAGTTCGGGATATAGTTGTAACCAATGATCGCTGGGGCCTTAATAACATCTGCAAACATGGTGGCTTCTTTACCTGCACTGATCGTTATAATCCTGGACACCTCTTGCCTCACAAGTGGGAAAACTGTTTGACAATAGACAAGGAATCTTGGAGTTACAGGAGGAATGCTGAACTCTCTGACTACCTCACAATTGAAGAAATAGTGGAGGTATGGTAAAATATACACTGACCACTGATATGGGAGCTTTTCAGGGCACTAGACAGAAGAATCGGGAGGTCTGGGTTCTAGTCTTGGCTCTTTCACTAAGGCTTGTGGAACCATGGCCAAGTTGCAACCTATTTGGCTCTCAGTGTATTGGACTAGATGACCACTAAGGATTCTCCAAACTCTACAGTTCTATGCTTAATGTTTTCCTGACTCAAAATGGAAAACTATTTTGATCCATCAATACAAAGTAAAGTTTAATTATGAGCATTCAATCATATTTGCTATAGTGGAAGGGTTTCTAGTCTGGGAGTCAGAAGAAAGACCCAAGTTAAAATCCTGATTTTGATACTTGCTAGTAATGTGACCTTGGACAAATGACTTTAACTGCTTTGAGCCTCAGTTTTCATAATTATAAAGGGGGAACATATTACCCACCTCAGTGGGTTGTTGTAAGGATTAATGATCCTATATATATGTAAAGTATTGTATAAACCTTAAATTGTGATACAGATTTCAGTTATTATATACTTGATGGATTGATTACTATATACGTGTGTGTTATACAAGGAATTTAAAAAAACCAAGACAACAAATATGGAATTATTTTAAAATAGTAACAAATAGAATGAGATTATATTTTCAAAGCACTTGGCACAGTGTCTCGTACATGTAGGCATGTAAATAAATGCTCATTCCCTTCCCATCCCTTCTCATAACAATAACAGTAATGCTACAGTTGCACCCTTTAATCTTTTAGCAACTAATGGAAACAGTTTCATGTGGTGGAAACTTTTTGATGAATATTAGTCCCACAAAAGATGGCGTCATTCCTCCAATATTTGAAGAACGTTTGAGGCAAATAGGAAGCTGGATGCAAGTCAACGGGGAATCCATTTATGGAACCAAACCTTGGCGAGCACAGAATGACACAATCACACCAAGAGTCTGGTGAGTGGCTTGATTTTTTTTTTCTTTCTAATACTAGACCTGGGACTTCCTTTACTGGGCCTTCTCCTTAACCAATGCAGATGGACACCTTCTCTGCAACTTATAACCTTATAGGGTTGCCTAGAGCCCCAAGAGGTTAAGTGACTTGGCCTGCAGTCAGAAACAGGATTTGAACCCAGTTTTCCTGACTTGTGAGGCCAGCTTTCTACTTATTACACTATGGGTTAATTAATATAAAATACTGGGTGGAAAGGACTGCTTGACTGCTTGTGTCTGTGAGGTAAGAGAAAAGGGAACATTCTTGATTCTATATACAGGAGGGTAGAGGCCTTTCTTCAGAACAGATGTACTTTTAAAAATCATGCAGTGAACAACTAGGTGGGCTGTAAGATTATTGCTTTTTGTCCTGAAAAAAAATAAAAGTCTTAAATACTCAAGAAATTTAGTAGGATGGAAAATGAAAGGCAGAGGAATTTTCTTGTTGCTGTCCACACACTACCTCTTTCTGGGTGAAATATGTACACACACCACACACACACATATGAATATGTATGTGTGTATACACACACTTTTTTTTGCATCTGTCATGTTTCATAATTTCCTTGTCAGGATTCTGAACCTTCTCAAGTATCTTCTATCGCATAGGAGTGTGTGTGTGTGTGTGTGTGTGTGTGTGTGTGTGTGTGTGTGTGTGTGTGTGCGCGCGCGCGCACGTACGTGTGGGGGGCTGGCAGTAGGTAGAGCCAGAGCCAAGTGGTGTCTTCCTGGACTCAGAAGGCACCCATCAAGTATTGATTTGAAAGACTGCCCATGTGTAAGTGCGATTAACTTACTCTTTTGGATCCCACAGGGATGAACTACGAGAAGTAGAAACAGCTGGCTCATAAGCAAACTGAAAGACTTAAGAGTTGTCTAAATATAGAGAAAATATATTTTGAGGCAGATTAAAATCAAAACTAACACCGTTGAGTTAAAAACATGATTTTCAGAGAATTAAAAATGTTACTTGTTTTTACTCATTTAAAAAAATCACTGGTTTCTTTTTATTGTCTTTTTTCAAAGTTCCAATTCACTTATGTCTCTGAGTTGGGCAGTTGCCAACCTGTAGCTGGATCTGCTCTTCTGAAAATAGATTGGGTTTCTGTATATGAGCCTGTGTTAAAAGAAATAAAGAGCACAATAGTCATATAGAGTCCAGCAAATTCAGTGTGCCCAAGCTCAGCGGGAATAACTGGAACATGAGTCATTACATCAGCCTAATGCTTAGTCTCTTCTAATTTGTTGTGTGACTTACATGTAGTTAGCTCTTAATTATCCATACTAGATGGAGAGCCAGACAGAGGATAAAATTAAAGATCATTTTAAGATCATTTGGAATATTTTTCTTTATTTGCATTTGGATATCTGGTGTTCTGAAAATTAATTTTTGAATAAGAATCAAGATTTACCATGAAGATGACTCAGGAGAAAGTGGCAAGCTTTTAGCGACCTGTATTCAGCTCCCCTTTTTCCTGTTACCCACTCAATGCTGATGAAAAGTATGAACGTAGGCAAAGATACCACTATCTACCACTAATCTTTCTAGGGACAATTTTTTTTTAAATTTCAAAGAGAAGTAAAAGTACAGATCTACTCTTGTAATTAATAATATGGCATTCTATCATTAATACAACTAATAGATCAAAGTCTATGAAAACACAAATTGAGGAGGAAGCAGGATTACATGGAATAGTGAATGTCACAGAACAAGGTAATAAATAGAAAGTTTAATTCTTGGCACATGATGATCCTACTGCTGAGTGCAGTGGAGCTCTGGACCTGGGCTAGGGTAGGTTTGTGATGGAATGAGGCTCTAGGAAAGGTCAGAGAAGGGTCTAAGGGTTGACTAGTTGGTTATTAGTTGGAGGAAGGCAGAGCAGAGTAACTAGGCTAACTTTAAGGTGGCTTTATGAAGTGGAGACAAAGGGACAGAAAGGAAGTGTTAAGACTCCCATCTGGTGACTGAATTAACTGATGTGACATTACAGTGGGGCTTTCCATTGTTAAGGTGTGGTCTGGGTTATATTCTGTAGATATTATTGTGAAATACTATATGTTGGAATCACTTAACATGGGGAAGGGGGTTATGGGTTCAAGAGAACAGTGTGTCAGTCAGTATGGCATATCCTTGAGCAGAGGAACAATTAACAGCAAGAACCTGAGAGCAAGATTTTCTTGTGGATAAGCTAAAATTCAGATAGCTATTTCTAAATTTGTTAAGACTGCAGTAAACTATGTCTTAAAAAAAGTGTTTTGATAAAATGTGTCTAGACTCAACTCATAAAGGGGATGCAGGAATTTTTTTAGATGCTTAAACTTTTGTTTTAATGGTCTTTTCTTGTGCTCCCTGCCTGCCCTTTTCTTTTAAAAATAGGTATACATCGAAACCCAAAGAAAATCTGGTCTATGCTATGCTCCTTCAGTGGCCATCATCAAGGCTAGTGGTACTTGGTCAGCCAACAGCGACTCTTGGGGCAACTGAAGTAAGAAAGAATTTCATTAACCTTTCTATTTCTGTAAATTTACTGTGTGAGATTTCCTGATAAAAATATGTATACAATTCCAATTTTAATTTAATGAACTAAAAGGTACTTTTATATACAAGAGAAATGCCCAATAACTTCATAGTGATTATGTTATCAGCATTTATTAAGTATTTTGTGCCAGATACTTTATTAAGTGCTGGAGATACGAAAAAAGGCAGAAACACAATCCTTGCCCTCCAGGAGCAATTCTAATGGTGGGGGAAGTGTGCAAAAAATTGTACACACAAAATCTATACAATGTAAATGGAAGGTAATCTCAGAGGGAAGGCACTAGCAGTGACAGTTGGGGAAGGTGGGAGGATGAGGACTGGGAAAGGGTTCTTGCAGGAAGAACTGTATCTGAATCTTGAAGGAAGACTGGGAAGCCAGGAGACAGAGTTGGGGGTTGGGGGAGAATGGGACAGGGCATTTCAGGCATGGGAAACAACCAGGAAAAAGGCACAGAGGCACAGAGATGGAGTAAAAGCAAAGAAGGCCAGTGTGGCTGGATTGTTGATCATGTGGAGGGTAGTAAAGTGTAAGAAGACTGGGAGGGTTGGAAGAAACCAAATTATAAAGGACTTTAAAAGCCAAACAGGGGATTTTACATTTGATCTTGGAGATTAAATAGAGAGCCACTGAAATTTATTGAAGAAAGGAGTAACATGATCCAACCTGCTCTTTAGGAAAATCACTGTGGCAGTTGAGGGTGGAGTGGAATAGGGAGAGACTTGAAGTAAGAAGAGAAATCATCAGGCCATTATAATAGTCTAGAAGTCAAGTAATGAGGGCCTGCATTACAGTGGCAGCTGTGTGAGTAGTGAGTTAAAGATGTATATGAGAAATGTGATGGTAAAAATGGTAAGATTTAGCAACAGATTGGCTTTGTTGAGTAAGTGTACGTAAGAATTTGGTGACTAAGTGACCATACAAATTAAATAATTTTTTGAAGCGGCAGTCATTTCAAAGAAAACTAAAATAGTAAAACAACCATATTCGTGTGAATATAAAATGTCTTGATACTGCTTTGCAATATAATTAACCATTAAGATTCCTTTAAATTAGATCTTTTATCATTTTTGCCAGTTATTTTCATTTATATTTCTTCTTTTCAAAACTATTTGCCCATATCCTTTGACCACTTATGAGGAGTTGTTCTTGGTCACACGTGTGTGAGAATTCTCTAGGTATCTCTATCATATGTTTCATGTTTGATTTTTTTTTTTAGGGACTTTAACCATATACTAGTAGCTGGGGGTTGAAACTACTGCCTAAGTCAAGAAAGGTGGATAATCATTTAAAAATTGTCATTGTTTCCCTTGCTCCACTTAATACTGATATAAAAGGTTGCTCTGTTTGCCTTGTCTGTACCATCTCATTTAATGAACTTAGGATGCCACATTAAACTACTAATATGAATTCACCAAGAGGACTTGGCACCATTACCACATGAATAGTGCCTACTTTAGGGTGGACAGGAGAATTATCATTTTCTGTCAGTAAGTGGTTTTGTAAAGGAAAAAAATATGATAAAAATAATGAAACAGAAAAGGGATGAATAAAAGCAATGCACTTTGGTGACTTTGTTTTAAACTTCTTAATTGCAGGTGAAATTACTGGGTTATGAACATCCACTTAAATGGACTTCTTTGCCAAATCATGGAATAGTGGTGGAACTTCCAGAGCTAACCCTTGATGAAATGCCATGTAAATGGGGCTGGTCTCTAGAAATGAAAAATGTAAACTGAATGATGCAAACATTCTCAAATTTGAGGTTTGCCTACATTCTGTTCTTTGTGGAAGAGAAACCTTCTACAAATGAATCTTAAGACCGAATCCTTCCACATTCAATATAAAAAGCAAAATTGAGAACCAGAAGAACAGCCAAAGAGTAGAAGTTGTATCTTGTTGATAAGGGTTTATTTTGACCCTGAATTGCCCAGTTAATTGCTTCAGTTTTCTAATGTGCTTGGTCATCAGAGACTTGTTCATGTTAGATTTTGTGTGGGGGTTTAAAGGTAGTGTTTATTTCCCCAAATGAGCTGGCAGTTGATTTCCTAGAAATTTTCACCTTTTTTTTCTTAGTTTTAATCCTTTGTACAAAAGCCATCTAGGGCTAATTTAAGCCCCAATTTTTGACCTGAGCGGTAACTCTTCTGTTAGAAACCAGGAAGGCTATTTTTCTGATCCTGTGATCAGAAAAAGTATACTTCATTCTGACATAGGTTCATTATTAACTCGAAGAAAATTAAGAACTTATTACTCTTTGTTGCTGACTGGACCAATGTGAATAGCCTCCATTTTGAATGTAGATGTTTTCAATTTGCCCATATCAATCAAATAAACCAGCTACTGGGAACTTTATAATTTGTCTATCATGAGAGTTACTGTAATGAAAGAACATTATTTTGTACCATTGTTTTGATGGAGTTATTTTTTCCCTAAATGAGTGTGTGCTTTAGATATACTTAAGATATTCTAGTATAATATGCTGCTGTATTTTAGTTTAAGAATAAAAATGTTCTTTGGGTTTTCACAAACAACTGGTAATTATAAGACTGTGATAAAAAAAAAAAAACCCAAGAATTAGAGTACATTTTTTTAAATTTATTTATTTAACTTTTAACATTCATTTTCACAAAATTTTGGGTTCCAAATTTTCTCCCCATTTGTCCCCTTCCCCACCCCAAAACACAGAGCATTCTGATTTCCCCTATCACCAATCTGCCCTCTCTTCTAACATCCCTCCCTTCCCTTGTTCCCATCTTCTCTTTTGTCCTGTAGGGCCAGATAACTTTCTGTACCCCATTACCTGTATTTCTTATTTCCTAGTAGCAAGAACAGTACTCGACAGTTGTTCCCAAAACTTTGAGTTCCAACTTCTCTTCATCCCTCCCTCCCCACCCATTCCCTTTGGGAAGACAAGGAATTCAATATAGGCCATATCTGTGTAGTTTTGCAAATGACTTCTATAATAGTCATGTTGTGTAAGACTATATTTCCCTCCATCCTATCCTGCCCCCCATTGCTTCTATTCTCTCTTTTGATCCTGTCCCTCCCCAAGAGTGTTGACTTCAAATTGCTCCTCCTCCCATTGCCCTCCCTTCCATCATCGCCCCCCACCCTGCTTATCCCCTTTTCCCCCACTTTCCTGTATTGTAAGATAGGTTTTCATACCAAAATGAGTGTGCATTTTATTCCTTCCTTTAGTGGAATGTGATGAGAGTAAACTTCATGTTTTTCTCTTACCTCCGCTCTTTTTCCCTCCATTAAAAAGTCTTTTGCCTGTCTCTTTTATGAGAGATAATTTGCCCCATTCCATTTCTCCCTTTCTCCTCCCAATATATTTCTCTCTCACCCTTTGATTTCATTTTTTTAAGATATGATCCCATCCTATTCCATTCACTCTGTGCTCTGTGTGTGTGTGTGTGTGTGTATGCATGCATGCGTGTAATCCCACCAACTACCCAGATACTGAAAAGTTTCAAGAGTTACAAATATTGTCTTTCCATGTAGGAATGTAAACAGTTCAACTTTAGTAAGTCCCTTATGACTTCTCTTTGCTGTTTACCTTTTCATGCTTCTCTTCATTCTTGTGTTTGAAGGTCAAATTTTATTTTCAGCTCTGGTCTTTTCATCAAGAATGCTTGAAAGTCCTCTATTTCATTGAATGACCATTTTTTCCCCTGAAGTATTATACTCAGTTTTGCTGGGTAGGTGATTCTTGGTTTTAGTCCTAGTTCCTTTGACTTCTGGAATATCCTATTCCATGCCCTTCAATCCCTTAATGTAGAAGCTGCTAGATCTTGTGTTATCCTGATTGTATTTCCATAATACTTGAATTGTTTCTTTCTAGCTGCTTGAAATATTTTCTTCTTGACCAGGGAACTCTGGAATTTGGCCACAATGTTCCTAGGAGTTTCTCTTTCTGGATCTCTTTCAGGTGGTGATCGGTGGATTCTTTCAATATTTATTTTGCCCTCTGGTTCTAGAATATTAGGGCAGTTTTCCTTGATAATTTCATGAAAGATGATGTCTAGGCTCTTTTTTTGATCATGGCTTTCAGGTAGGCCCATAATTTTTAAATTGTCTCTCCTGGATCTATTTTCCAGGTCAGTTGATTTTCCAATGAGATATTTCACATTATCTTCCATTTTTTCATTCTTTTGGTTTGGTTTTGGGATTTCTTGGTTTCTCATAAAGTCATTAGCCTCCATCTGTTCCATTCTAATTTTGAAAGAACTATTTTCTTCAGTGAGCTTTTGAACCTCCTTTTCCATTTGGCCAATGCTGCTTTTGAAAGCATTCTTCTCCTCATTGGTTTTTTGAACCTCTTTTGCCAATTGAGTTAGCCTATTTTTCAAGGTGTTATTTTCTTCAGCATTTTTTTTTGGGTCTCCTTTAGCAAGGTGTTGACCTGCTTTTCATGCTTTTCTTGCATCTCTCTCATTTCTCTTCCCAGTTTTTCCACCACCTCTCTAACTTGATTTTCAAAATCCTTTTTGAGCTCTTCCATGGCCTGAGCCCATTGAATATTTATTTTGGATGATTGGGATACAGAAGCCTTGATTTCTCTGTCTTTCCCTGATGGTAAGCATTGTTCTTCCTCATCAGAAAGGATGAGAGGAGATATCTGTTCACCAAGAAAGTAACCTTCTATGGTCTTATTTTTTCCCCCCTTTTCTGGGCATTTTCCCAGCCAGTTACTTGACTTCTAGTGTCCTCTCCACACCCACCACACCTCCAGATCCTCCCAGCTAGCGCTTGGGGTCTGAGATTCAAATACTGCTTCCCAGCCTCAGGGCTTTTGGTGGGGGCGGGGCTGCTATTCAGTGTGAGATTAAGTTCAGCTGCTTGGGTCTGGGCAGGGCCACCACAAGGGGCTCAGTTCCCTCAGGGGGTTTATGCAGAGACCTTCAACAATGGATCCGGGCTTCAGCCTGCTTTGGGAGCCTTTGTCCGCTGCCACTTCCGCTGCTGCCTCCCGAGGGGGCCTGAGTTATGGAGACACCCCGCTTCCCTCTCGGCCAGCCAAAGAGACTCTCTCGCTGACCTTTGCCGCCTGTGCGTGGAGGGGCCTATGCGTGGAGGGACCTGTGGGGGCACTGGAGATTCTGCCCCTGAAGCCTGTTTAGATCTGCTTCTCTTGGTGCCGCGCAGCCAAGGCAGGGCTGGGCTCTGCTCCGGGTCCAGTGCGCGACGGACCTTTTGTGTCAGTTTTTCAGGACTCTCTGTAACGGAAATCTCCACTCCGTTGTTCTGTGGCTTCTGCTGCTCCAGGATTTGTTGGGAGTTCTTTACAGGTATTTTATGGGCTGTGGGTTTGGAGCTAGCATATGTGTATCTTTCTACTCTGCCATCTTGGCTCCTCCCCCAATTAGAGTACATTTTGAGATACAATTCATAAATACTAATTTGTTTTCCCTCAAAGTTCTTATAACAGTATTATCCTTACAGTAAATACATTGTGAAAAAATGTATAGTACATCATAAAAATGCTTTGGCAGGGAAGAAAGTAATGTTGACAGGTGTCCACTCATAATGTGTTGCCAACTTTTTGTTTGGCAGGGAATCTTCTAGGCAAAAATCTATTAGTAAAGGAAGGTACTATGTTTATTTTTGGTTCTCTCTTTTGTGTGGGAGTGTCTGATAGTAAAGAGCTTAAATTTTTTTAGATGTTTATAAATGCTTGTTTTTATTGATCAGACATTCCTTTTACTGGATAACCCAGATAATACAATAAAATGCATATTAACTGTTCAGTCCCTATGAAGAAGACCTTTTAAATACTTGAAAGATAAACACAAACTGGGAAATTATATTGAAAAACAAGATTTTATTATAATAACCTTTATATAGCACCTTTATTCAAGAAAGTACAGGTAACTTTTATATTATGCTGTTGTCTCATTTTTCCTCAAATAGCCCTGAGGTACTTTGTTGTAAATTTAGGAAAGCCAGTCATATTGAAGGAAACAATTACTATTTATTAAACATTTACTATGTACCAGGCACATAGTAAAAGAACAATCCCTGCTCTCAAGGAGCTTAGAATCTAATGGAAATGATATACAATTATGTACAAACTATATACAGGATAAATGAGAAATAATCAACAGAGAGAAAGCCATGTAATTAAGGGGAAGTCTTTTATATTTGATCCTGGAGGTAATAGCGAGCCACTGGGGTTTATTGAGTACATGATCAGACTTGCACTTCAGGAAGGTCACTCTGACAGGTGAGTGGAAGATGAACTTAAATGGGGAGAGAGTCCAGGGCAGGGAGACCAGCTAGCAGGCTACTACAGTAGTTCAGGTATGAGATTATGAGAGCCTGCAACAGCATGATAAAGCATGCATGGTCAAAGGAGAGAAGGGAGGTGTTACAAATGAGAGATGTTACAGAAGTGAAATTGACAGGCAACAGATTGGATTTGGTGGGGTGAGAGTTAGGAGTTGAGGATGACACCTAAGCTGTGAACCTGGGTGATGGGGATGGGAGGATGATAGCATCCTCAGCATTAATAGGGAAGTTAGAAAGGAGAGAACCTTTGTGGAGAAATGAGCTCAGTTTTGGACATGTTGAGGTGAAGATGACTAGAGAACATTCCAGTTGGAGATGTTAAGATAGGCAGCTGAAGATGTGAATCTGGAGTTCAGCCAAATAGGAGCTAGATAAGTAAATTTGGGAATCATCAGCATAATGATGGTAACTGAATCTATGGGAAGTGATGAGACCAAGACCACTAGTTTAGAGGCAGAAGAGAAGAGCACCCTAGAAAGGCTCTAAAAAAATGAAAACAAAAACACCCCCAGGCATTAGGAACATGGAGATAGATAACAGGTGCCTTTTTGTACTTCAATTTTTTTACATTTCTTTTTCAATTTTACACTTTTTGTTCAATTTACTTTTGTAAGTGAAGAAGATGCCTGTTTGTCACAAGTTAGAAATTTATCTCTGACTTTCAATAATCTTGGCATTCTCTGTCTCATCACATTTAAGTATATCCTTTTGGAACATAGGTAGCATATTAGTGTGATGGAATTTTAAATTAAGCTACCATGAGGCAGCAGAACCAATGACTCTGGAAATCAGGGAGACCTGGAGTCAAATATGCACTCACATGTGTTAGGTGTTTATCCCTGATCAAGTTATTTAACTTCTTGGAGTTTTAATATCCTCATCTGTAAAAAGGGATAATAATTTTATTTTCTATTTTACAGGCTTATGAGGAAAACACAGTGGAAAGAGTGCCAGGTCTGACATCAGGAATACTCATCTTCCTGAGTTCAAATCTGGCCCCAGACACTTACTAGCTGTGTGACCCTGGGCAAGTCACTTAACCCTATTTGCTTCAGCTTCCTCATCTGTAAAATGAGCTGCAGAAGGAAATGGCAGATCAGTCCAGTATCTTTGACAAAAAAAAAAAACCTAAATGGGGTCACAAAGAGTCAGACATGACTGAAAAATGACTGATCAACAAAAAATATATGTGCCAGACACAGGGCTACATCCCTATAAACCTCTGATATTGGAGGAGGCTGAGGATTGTGGGTTACTTGAATTCAGGAGTTCTGAGCTACAGTTTGATAACTAATATAGTGAGCCTCCAGGATTGGAGGACCACTGGTTGAGGGGCAAACTAGAACAGATTGGAAAAATGGAACAGGTTAAAGATTATGTGCTGATCAGTATACAACTTGGGTGAGAGAGACCTACTCACACAAAAATTTTCTTTTTAAACCATGTTTTAAAGCTCAGGTTAGTCCTTTTTAATCTAGTTATCTTCTCTATAGTTGGCAATTATTCCAGATGATTTTTGATCCAATTATCAGTCTTATGTCCTCATTGATCAGAACACACCTATTTAGTGTTTCATACTCTCTCTAGATGCTAAATTATGTACAATTTAGTTGTCCTCGATATATAAGAAGGGACTCACAGCTGTTATTATATATACATTTGGCTCTGCTAAAAAAGAATTCTGCCTTCACTGAAGTCATAATCTTTCAGTTCCTTAGCTACCTTTCTGAGACTTGAAATTGCAGAAGAGTTGCAAATCTACCAATGAAATTACAGGTCAAGATATACACAGGTATATCTGTCCTAGTCTCTAAAAGCCAAGAGAGGGCTACCCTTTTCTTTAATGTTCCCTAGTTATTTTTAACTAAAGTTTATTTTCTTCAGTTATGAAGCATTTACTTTTTTCTTCCTAATATCCTGTCCCCCAAGAAAAATAAAACCTTTGTAATAAACGTAGTCAAGCAAAACAGATTTCAACATTGACTATATCTATAATCACCTCTATCAGGAGATGGTAACATTTTTCATCATTATGGCATGACCTCTTTTTTCTTAAATTTTTTTTCAACAAACAAAAATCTCTATTTCCCACTTTCTCCTAACCCCCCAATTTTGGGGGGGGGGGAATCCCACAATAAACCCTTGTAACAAAGATGTATAGACAAATAAATTCCTGTACCAACCATGTCAAAAAAAATATATGTTTCAATTTATACTAAGTCCATCACCTCTGTCAGATTGGGAGCAATTTTATCATGAGTTTTCTGAAATTGTGGTTGGTTATTGTACTGATCAGAGTTAAGTCCTTAAATAGTTGTCTATGCGATGATGTTATTGTATAAATTGTTTTCCAGGTTTTGCTCCCTTTCACTGTATATCAGTTTATAACATGTCTCCCTGGGTTTCTATGAAAGTGTTTCCTTCATAATTTATCATAGTATAATAGTATTCCATTCCATCACATTCATATGCAATAATTTGTTCAGACATATTTCAATTAATGGACATCTCCTTAGTTTCCAATGCTTTGCTACCTCTAAAATGTGTACACTTTTGTACACGTGGTTCCTTTTTACTCCTTCTTTGATCTCGATCTTTTGACCTACTTAGATCTCACAGTCTCCTTAGTTACTTTAAGATTTTGGAGAAGAGCTTTCTCTTGAAGGTTCCTTACTCAGCTTCTAGCACTTCCAGCACTAGCCTGGGCTCAGAAAATCACAGAATTTCAAAGAAGGTACCTTAGTGTCCATATAGTCCATCCCATACCTGAAAAGAAATCACCTCTACAATGTATCTGAAGTGGTTGTATGCTGCCCAACTGTCTACAAACATGTCCATGTCTCCCCATCCTTAAAAAACTTTCAGTCCGTATGTCCATCCTTGCTAGCTATTGTCCTATTATCTCTCCTCCCTGTTGTGGCTAAACTCCTTATAGAAGGTTGTCTAAAATTGGTGCTTTTCTCATTTAAACTCTTTGCAATCTGGCTTCTAGCCTCATCACTCAACTAAACTTGCTCTCTACAAAGTTACTATTGATCCTGACAAATCAATTTCTCAAAAGTTTCTCAATTATCATGCTTCTTGACCTCTCTTTAGCCTTTGACAACGTTGATTATCTCTTTCTTCTTGAAATTTTCTTCTATGTTTTTGTGACACTGTGATCTCCTGGTTTGTCTCCTACCTGTCTGATGGTTCCTTCTTTGTCTCCTCTGCTGGATTTTCACCCACATCGTGCCTGGTAACTGTGGGGATCCTCAAGGCTCCATCCTGCACCTTCTTCTCTTCTGCCTCTATACTATTTTACTTGGTGATCTCATCAGCTCATTTCTAGAAGATAACAGACCTACTTGTTCAACCCTGATCTCTGCTGACCTCCAATCTCACTTCTTCAACTGTCTTGAATGGGACGTCCTTAAAATATCTTAAAATGTCCAAACTGAACTCATGCTTTCCCCCCAAACCCACCCCTCTTTCTGACTTCCTTATTACCATTGAGGGTATCACTTCTCTCCTTTAACTCTGCAACTACCCTGTTGCATGCCTTTATCACCTCATGTTTGGATGACTGCAGCAACCTCCTCACTGGCATCCCTGCCCTGAGTTTCTCATTATCCCAATCTATCCTCCAATTAGCTGTTAAACTGATTTTCATAAAATGCAGGTCTGATCATATTATCTCCTTATTTAATAAACTTGAGGTCCTCTTATCACCTCTGTGATCAAATATAAAATTTCCTTTTGAAAATATTTAGTAACCTGGTCACTCCCAACCTTTCCAATCTTCTTACATCTTACTCCCCCTGCACACCTTCTATGTTACATAGTGATGCTACCCTCTGTTTTTCTACCAATAAGACAACTCCTATCTCCCACCTCTGGTCATTTTTAATGCTTGTCTCCTATGCCTTGAATGCTCTCCCTCTTCATTTCAACCTCCTAACTTCTTGGATGCCGCAAGGCCTCACCTGAAGTCCCACTTTCCGTAAGAAGGCCTTCTCGTTCCTCCTTAATCTCAATGCTTTCTCTGAGTCTACATCCAATTTACTCTACTTATAGCTTGTTTGCCTATAGTTGTTTGCATGCTGTCTCTTCCATTAGACTGGGGGCTCCTTGAGAGCAGTGACTATTTTTGGCATTCCTTTGTATTCCACAGTACCTGATACATAGTAGGTACTTAATAAATGCTCAATGACTGAATTTTCTTGAAGATCTCCACTGAAGTTTCTCACTATTTCCCAAGACAGTACATTCCACTTCTAGATACCTCTAATTGTTAGGAAGTTTTTTTCCCAACAAAAAGTCTATTTATGTTTCGTGTTTCACCTGCTACCCTTCAAACACTTGCAGATAGTTATCATGCCTCCCACTTTGAGTCTTCTACAAGCTAAACATATGTCCATGTATTTCCCCCAGTTCTCACTTGGCATGAACTTAAGTCTCTTCACTGTTCTGGATACCCTCTTCTGGATACTCTTCAGCTTATCAATGTCCTTTCTAAAAGGGTGGTACTCAAAACTGGAAGGAAGGAAACAAGAATTTATTAAGCACCTACTACATGACAGGCAAAAGTAAAACAATCCTTGTCCTCAAGAAGCTTACGATGTATTACAGGTGGGTAGGTATGATGGGTACATGGGTAAACAAAATATGTAAAAAATTTATTCAAAGTAATTTTGTGGAAGGGCACTGGCAATTGGGTGGATAAGGGTGGGGTCTCATGTAGGAGGTGGCATTTGAGTTGAGCCTTGGGAAGATGGATTCTCTGGGGAAAAGGGGTGAAAACTTACAAGAAGGGGTGACACTGGGTACAGTGATAAAAGAGAACATATATATAGGGGATAGTGATGTCATTGACAAGAATTTTAAATAGCACAAGGCCAAGCAGAGACTTCCGGAGCACCTGACTGTGCTAAAGTACCTTGAAATGCTCTTCAACCACTCCAGAATTTAATTTCTACCTATGCTAGTCACCTGCACTTTTTCAGAGAGCTAAAGGACATAACAATGACAACTCATAATTATAAATCACTTCAAGGGTTGCAGAGTTCTTTCCTCACAATAATCCTGTGAGATAAGTAGTCCAAATGATAGCATCTTCTTTTAATGGATGAGGAAAGTAAAGCTTTGAAAAGGTGAAGTTTCATAGTTATGATCATACAGCTAGTAAGCTTTGGAGGCAGGCTGTGAACCTAGCTCTCCTAGTTTCAAGTCCACAGTTCCTTTCATGAGTTTGTCATTAACCAGAATAAGGATAACATGCTATTAGATTTCAGCTGGCATCATGTCATATAAAAAACAGTTCATTTATTTCTATTCTCTCTCTAAATAAAGAATGGTATTGTAGACATACTTGCACAATTCTTTTTTTGAAAAGTCTGTTCCTTAAGCAATAGCTAATAATAGATAGCATTTATACAAGGCGTCCCAAAAGTGTCAGTGGTTTCAAACTATTAAAGATTATTAATTTAGTGGCTATTTAAATGAAAATAAAGCTTAAAACTGCACTAAGATTTCAGAAGATACTGTATAACATTTAAAAGTCTGTAAAGTATTATACAAGTTATCTCATTTATCCTCTCAACAAACTTGTGAGATAGGTTCTATTATCACCCCCATTTTATAGATGGGGAAATAGGCTGAGACAGTTTAAATGAATTGCCTAAGATCATGCCCAGCTATTAAGTATTTGAAGTGGTATTTGAACTCAGGTCTTTCTGATTCAAAATCCAGCATTCTTTCTCATTTTGTCACATAGTTAGGAAAAGGTATTAATCAGATTGCCAGTCAAAAGGAAGCTAAATTGAACCTTAAAAAACCTATCCCCCAAAAGCAATTTTGTTCATACTACGGAATAAGCAGATTAGGAATGGAAAAGATTAACTCAAAACAAATCACATTTTACATTAAAATACTTTATTGCAATACAGACATTCACTGGGTTCAAAAATCAATACAAAGTAAATTAATAAGAATATTTACAAACAAGTTCACAACAATTGTGTAATAATAACAGCTGTTAGTAAACAGCATCAATACAATTTTAACCTCTCAATGTAATTTCCTAACCCTTGATAAAGACGGAATACCTAACATTTTGGTTAGGCATATCTGTAAATAGCTAAAATTCACTGATTTTCATATAAAGGAGAAAAATCCTCTACCAGTGCATTTTTTGAGGATGAGTAGTTTACCTTTTTTGAATGGTAACTTGGGAAAAAAGGCTGACCCATTCCTGTTTATTATAGCCTGCACAACTTTTTTTTAAAAATTTAATAGCAAAATTTCTAGACTCCACTATTCCCCAAGCCCATCATTTGTTTCCCAAATGGATATTCCTTGGCATTAACATTAAAGTATACTGTATTTCACATACTATAAAAATAACTAAACTAGCTGTTTAGTAGATATGATACTAATAGCCATGGTATACTTAACTCTTAATAAGAGTAATTTTAAAAGGATATTAATGGTGAAAGGATACAAATGTGTTATTCCTACTGTGTGTACAGTAAGCACACAGAAATATCAACAACTGGTGCAGTTGGATGATTTTTTTTTAAATGAACACTTAACAGGCCAAATATTCCATCTATTATGAAATAATATTTTGATTAACAATTTTGATGGGAATTTCAGTAACAAATCATTGCACCATAAATACTTGATCTGTATGCAGTGTGTGTACGTATTTTCCACTCAAGTGGACTTCACTGGGGTTTATCTTGAAGAAGAGAATTACTTCTCCAGTTGCTGAGGGGTACTAAAAGCTTCATACACATTAGCAGCAAAGTCTTTCACTTGTTCCATCATCAATAGGTCCTAATAGAGATGACAATGCAGTGTTAAAATCTTACTCAATTTACATACAGCACTAACAAGTGCTTAGGAAAAAAAACTCAAAAGATTTAAATGAATTTTTAGTAAACTGATTTATAAATTACATCCTAGAGTTTTGAGCTATCTGTAAAATTTGACTTCTTAAAATTATTTTAAATGATATGAGAGCAATCTTTTTGGGGGAGGAAATTTAATTGCTTGACACAAAGAAATGCCAGTTCTCCCTTATTTTAATGTATTTGCAATTCTTATATTGGTTTTTCCATGTCCCTTTTTTGCATCATAAGAGGATAAAATACATTCCTATCTTGTAATTTTTCTCCATCTCTTTGATGCTAAATTAGCTGCTATAATTCATATGCCTTGAATTTTTAGCAAATGAAAAAAGTTTCCTGTTAAAAACTTCACAAAAATTATCGCGCTATTAACAAAGATTACAAATTATAATAATAAAGCCCTGATTTTATTTCCAGTAACTTATAATAACCCTTTTCAGAAATAATGTGGTATATACTAAGTTACAGAAATCATAGTTTAAAAAAAGAGGATATTAACAAAATTGCTGGGTTACTTTGGATCTGGGTTTCTTAACTTTTTTTTTGTCTTGGTCATGAACTCCTTTTCAGAATGTTTTTAAGTGCATAAAATAATATACATAGATCATAAAGGAAACCAATTATATTGAAATACAATTATCAAAAACCTAAAAAAAATCCACCAAGTTTGTAGATTCAAGGTTGAGAAGCCTGCTTTAGAAAAATTTAATCTAGGCAGGATTATCTAGGATATCCTAGATAATCTAGGATCTCACTTAAAAGTGAACATTAATATTAATTTTGCTAGATCAGGAGTGCTATGAGGAAAGCCCCTCTGGAAACAGTAAAAGTTACATAATCAATGTAAATTATTATCGATCTCTTCCAATTCCAATATGAATTCCATTGACCATTATGGTACACCTAATCCAATCTGTATTCCAGCAGGCAGAGGAAACACCATAAGACTCACTCCCAAATTTCACAAGAATAATATGTACTGACCCAAAAGCAACAGCCTACCCCTCACTGTGTTTCACAGCTTTCAAAAACATATTATACTACAAGAGAGAAATACGTTCAGATACATGAATTCAGTAGTAACATTCCCAACTTATACTCTCATTTTATGATGCCAAGAAAATGTACTTCTTACCTGAACAAAGTGACTAGGACTCTCACTGCAAACTGAATGGATCTGTCCATTTATTATTGGAATTATCTTAGCTAACGGCAGGCTGACGCTGGAGAGACTGGGGAAAACCACAAGTAGAATTATTTGGCATGCTCATCTCCTAAGATAGGCAAAACCAGAATACAATGTTCTCATCAAAAACACTGTACTAGGTGCTTGGGATGTAAAAAAGTCATGACAGGTCCATTACCTTCAAGAGATTCATAATGTTGCTAAAGAAAAGACATGGACGTAAAAGAATGAACAAAGATACAAGGCAGTATACGTTAATGGGTCAAGAAGAGAGTTATTAAGTACCTGCTTTGGGCAGGTGCTGAGAACATAAGGACAAAGAACGGTACAAACTCTTGAGTGCAAAAGAGTTTACATGCTAATGGGAGTGATAAGTGCATGTAAAAATACTATACAGCATTCATATAACCTAAACATAAATACAGACCGAGTGATTAAATACAAAGCTTTTTGGGAGGGAGGGCACCAGCAGTCAGGGCCATTAGGAAAGCCTTCATGCAAAAGATGGTGCCTGAGCTTCATCTTAAAGGACAGGTGAAGAGAATTCATTTTAGGAATAGGTAGAGCCAGTGCAAAGGCCAGGAGAGACAGAGAGAGTCATGTGAGAGGAACAAAGAAGAGGTTAGTTTGGCTAGATTCCAAAATGCAAGAGGAAAAGGAATGTCCAATGTAACCACAACAGGTTAAGGAAGGCTCTGTAGTGGAGGTCTTGAGCTATACCTTCAAAGAAGAGTGTGATTTAAATAAGCAGAAAGGAAGAGGGAGGACATTTCAAGAAAAGAGATAGGCTTGAGCCTATCAGGAATATTTGCATAAAGCCTTGAACTGTTTGGCTGAAACAAAATATAGGTTTGAACAGGGGAATAGTGTCTGATAAATGGAAGAGGGAGTTGGTAGGAGGTTTGAAGATCAGTTTATGGAATTGAAACTTTATATATAGTTTACTAAGTAACTAAGTACTAAGATATTTCTTACTTGAATTTTCATAAATAAGGTCAATTTACATTTATACAACAAAATCCCATAATGAAAAGGGGTCATACTGGGTTTCAGATTTTCTAAAATTATAAACAGCAGCAGAGTTTCATTCACATATTAATTTTAAAAACTTTTAATGCCACTTCTGATAAGGATATGTATAAGGTACTCTGATAGTATTCATTCCTCTCAAAATCAGTACTTATTTAGTGTCTACTATGTGCAGGTTGTTATTCTAGGTGCTCTGGAGAACACAGAAATGTAAGACATAGCTCTTACTTTAAAGAAGGATATAACTTAATAGCAAAAAAACAATCTTTCTGGCAAGAAAAGATTACAACTAGATGATCTGTAGGCAAATGAACAATACACTTAAGCTCATTTAACATGTATTTGTTGTGCCTAAGGCATTGTGTGAGACTTCCAGGATATAAAGACTTTGTAAAACAAGACAGTCCTTGTCCTCAATGACTTTACAATATAATGGAGACAAGCTACGTGTGTACATAAATCAGTAAGATACAAGGTAAAATATAAGGGTAAAGAACAGACCTATGCAAAAGTACCTTCAATTTTGAGGAAAGAACATTGGACTGGCAGCCTGAGTCCCAGCTCTGCTAACTCTCTACTCTGTGCTCCTGGGGTTATGCGTCTTTATTTAACCTCTCTGTACTTTAACTTCCTCATTTACCAATGAAAGGGCCAGACTAGATGATATTTAAGGTCCTGATAAACTTTATGATCTAGAATCCTGTGATCTAAGATCTTGCCCTTAAAACAATCATTAACTTGTCAAAATGGGTTTATAATCTCACCACCACCTTTATCTTCCTATTGTCTTGTAAGCTCAAAGAACTTCTGAGTCTGAAGGAATCTTATAAATCTCCCAGATCATCCTCTTACCCAATCATCCTAATGGTTACAAATTATGTTATGAATTTGATTACAAGGAAAACACATAGTCAACGGTTTGCTATTTAAGTACTATAGCAAAACCACATTAATTTGAACTCCACTAAGTGGGAAATTGTGATTTGACAGATAAGTCAGTCTTGATGTTTAGTTTTACATTATCAAAAAAGAAAAGGTTGGCTAAGTAAAATATGTAAACATAATTTGGGGGGAAATATTTAAAGTATTAAAATTGTTTTGAAACACTTTTAGAAATATTTCAAAGGCATTATTTTTACAGCAAGATAATTACCATGGTAATTACAGAATCAATCAACAGTAGAGTAGAAAGGGGCTTCAGAGACAATCTAGGCTAATCTCAAAACAAACATGAATCACCTCTACACCATCCTTAACATGTGGTCATTCATTAAAATACATCTCCAGAAGGAAGCCTACCAGTCTATCTTTTATTAACCCAGTTACAGTTACATATGTACTTTTTTTAAAAGCAAAAATAGCATTTCTTTTAAAATATCCGATAATTCAGAAAGCTTTTCTTACATTTAACTGGTGAGTTTTTTTTTAAAAAGACTATTCTTTAAGTTATACAAACACTAAATGATATTTACAGTAGTTTTATAGCACACTATACAATTAAAAGAATAAATACACTATTAAAGATTTAAAATGCAGGTGTTGAGAACTTTAGAAAACAATTCTAAATTTCTTTTAATTAAAGTTCATTCAGTACCTAATGGGTACAAAATTCTATTTGAGGCAATATATAATTGCTAGAGAGCAGATTACTTGCTTGTGATTAAAAGCTAATTTTCAGGTCTAAAAGGAAGGAAAAATCATTACTTATCATGGATAGTGTAGATATAAAATATTTTTAGGATACTTATAGCATTAGAGGGAGAATTCAAACTCAGGTCCTTTGATTCCAGAGTCAGTGCTCTTTCCACTAAATCATACTACTTCTCAGATCATTTGAAGGTAGCTTATAGAAAGAGAGCTTTATTTCCTAACCACCTATTATATTACAGAAAGGCTTCTTTGGGGGAAATACTAATATTATCCTGAATCTATGTAGAATCTTCTGCAAAGGAACTCTAGTGTTTGGCTTAGCAGAATGCAATATAACTGAAGGAATACTTCTCTAATTTTACATATTAAAGTATTTAGTATGTCCTTAGAATATCTTAAGAAGAAATAAAACTTTTCCATAATAGATTTCTTAGTATTTGAAGCACTTATCTTATTGAGATTATTAAACTCTTTTTTATATATGATCTTACCTATTCATGGAGTCACTGTGATTCAGATCTTGTTCAGTAGGTCTAAAAAACTCAGCCATATTGTCCAGAAGTCGACTGAAACCTCTGTTTAAGCAGGTGTTCAAAACTGTACTAAAGTCTGGACTGTGTAAGATAAAAAAAAGGTTAATATTTATCTATATTATAGAGAAGGAGTTTTTAAAAACTGCCTCAAATATGGTCATAATCAATAGCTAACAGTATCAATTTCAAATTTATAATGACTTCAGTTAAAACTCTGCCTATTAGTAGAAATTAATGTTGTTTTAATAAATACAATATGGATAAATTGTTTTTTATGTACCAGGCATAGACAAAAACACTTGCACATTATTCCTTATATTATTCACTGATTTACAGAATTTAGTTTGATATCATAGTGTCAATGTTGTTTACCTCAGGAAATTCTTCTGGTCTCTTAGACTTATTGTTAGATTAAGGGTGAATAAAGATTTTTACATTACACAGATTACAACTAGTAATAGTACTCAAGTCTGAAGAAAAACTAGTAAAATAGGCTATCATGAATGGTAAAAGATGCTTACTTATATTGCTTTTATTTTTGGTGTCTCTATTTAAAAGAGGGACATATATGGTGAAACTTCTTAGGCTTCAAAAAGCAGAGCAATTACAGAAATAATAATTGGGACCTAGGGACAATGGTTAAGAAAATGGGTTTATCCAATCTAGAGAATGAGTGGCAGTTAACTGTTTCTAGCAGTGGCATCACCATTCAATGAATCTCTCATGTTTGGAAACTCAGTGTTACATTTGATTCTTCTTTCTTTACCCTCTTTCATATCCAATCAGTTACCAAGTCCTGTCTACCTCTGCTTTTATAATTTCTCTAATCTGTGGCCTTCTTTATATACTCCAGCTTCCACCCTAGTAAAGCTCCCTATTACTACTCATCTGGACAGTCACCCAAAAGATCATCCTGCTTTCACTTGCTCATCTATCTAGTCTGTCTTTCATATCACAACCAAATTCAAGCTTTCCTACACATAGATTTAGTAACTTTTTTTCAGCTCAGAATTCTCCAGTTTCTCTATTGCCAACTGAATAAAGTTCATACTCTTTCACCAAGCATTCAAAGTCTCCATCTTGTAATCCTTCTCTACTTCACGTACTCTTTTCTATAATTAAACCATTTTCCATGTACGCCCTTGTGCTTTCTCACCTCCATACTTTTGTGTGCATTGTTCCTCTTGTCTAGGATGATATGGACACTCTAAATATGAGATCTTTGTCTCCTGCCAGTAAGTTGGCAAAGTATTAGAAGAATTGAACCAGATAACCTATATTGTAAGGTGGATGCTTGACTAGTATCTACTTGCCTAGTGTCTAGAAGACAGGTTTGGATTCTACTTCAGATACTCACTAGCTATATAACCCTGAGAAAATTATTTAAGCTTCTTCAATTTTAGTTTCTATGTACAAATGGGGATAATAGTACCTACTGCACATATCTCACAAAGTTTCCATGCAGAAAAAATGAGCTATTAGTCAGACATGCAGCTGCACAAGCCGCATATGGCCCACAAAACTCCCAAGAGCAAGCTAAACAAGATTAAGATGTAACTGGGAAATATTTAACAAGACAAATAAATATAGAATAGAATATAGATAACATTGATATGTGGTTTTCTAGGTCAATAGGAGGTCCCCAGGCATCCTTATAAGAGGTTTAGTGGCCCTGTTTCCATTTGAGTTTAATAACACAGCCCCAAGGCACTATATATATATACATATATATATATAAAATACATGTAAAAAAATGTCACTAAATATAATAATTATTACTTTGATAAATATGGAAATATCACTGATAAATGGAAGGAGATAAAAGGCAGTTGAAATTATATGGAGGGAAAGCTCACAAGTTGCACTAGAAAGGCAGAAAAAGGCAGTCCCTTTGACCCAGCAATACCACTACTAGGTCTGTATCCCAAAGAGATAAAAAACAAAAAGGAAAAGGACCTACATGTACAAAAATATTTAAAGTGGACCCTTGAGTGGCCCATATAAGTGGAAATTCAGGGGATGCCTATCAACTGGGAAGTGACTGACCAAGTCATGGTATATGATAATGATGGAATACTATTGTGCTATTATAAGAAATGATGATCAAGATGCTCCAAGAGAAACCTAGAAAGACTTACCTGAACTGATCCAAAGGAAAACGAGCAGAACTAGAACAGTGTACACATTAACAGCAATACTGTATGATGATCAGGGGTGAATGACTTAGCTATTCTCAGCAATACAACAATCCAAGAAAACTGGAAAGGACTTATGAAAAATTCTATCATCTCTAAAGAAATAACAGATGAAGTCTGAATTGAGATCGAAGCACTTTTTAAAATGAACTTTGTTGCTTTGTCTTTTTGTGTGTGCTTGCCACTACAACACAACTAATATGGAAATGTGTTTTGCATGATTACACATGCATGTTCTATATCAGACTGTTTGCTTTCTCAATGGGGGTGCTGGGGAGGGAGAGAGAAAGAGGATATGGAACTCAAAATTTAAAAAAAAATAGTAAATGTTAAAATGTTTTGACATGTAATTGAGGAAAAACATTTCATAAAGAAAAAGGAGCTAGAACAGCTGGTTTCATCATGTGCCCAAAGGCAATAAGAATGGTCATTTCATGGAATTCTTGATCATTGCATACTGCAGGATTCATGATAAATATAAGCAAAGATAATTGCAGCTTAAGTTTAATATCCACTGCAGAGGATGTGGAAACCAACAACTTTTATAAAGAATTGGGCATAATCTTTCAAAACAAATCAATATAAAACTCTGTTACTTAGTAACTTCAATACAAATGTGAGAACAGGTCAAAGAATTATAGACTATTCAGAAACCTCATATTTATCTATTATGTTTTCTTACAGAAGAGTCAAAAGATGCTGGGTATGACAAGCACTGGACATTACAAAAAGTGAACTGACTACATGTTATCTTAACAGACAGGGAAAACTAGTTACTGATGTGGGAATCAGAATTAGCTGTTGATGTATGTATAGCCATATCAGCCACAAGTTAGAGCAAGCGCCAAAATCAAAATCACACTTGACAAAAGCTGAGAAGACACTAAGACAACTTTAAATGAGTCATCAATATAATAAACAATGAGAAGCAGGAAAGTCAAATATTTTGAACTTGATTATCACCACTTCTTGCACAAATTTAACTGATGAAAACTAGCAGCCATAACAATGTGGCCATTAAGTCTGGAAACTGCCTCCACTTTGGTCTCCATGGCCAGGAGGTAGACATGGCAGTATACTACTGGTATCATACAACATTGATACTAATCGTATTTTAAAACACTGAAGAGAAATGAAAGGAAAAACAAGTCTCTAGAAGTTTGGCATGACACCCAAATGAGTGACATTCCCAGAATATGCACATACATTCATACGTACATATATACACATATGCACACATCCTTACAAACACTTAAGGAGTGAGGCAGGCTTTTTGTGTGGGTTATTTGTGCTCTTTGCTCTCTGGTCTGACATGGAAGCCTTTCTCTGCCTTGCTCCTCATGCTCTCTTAGATATTTCACTTGTTGAACTAAGGCTCAGAAACTCTAGTTTCTTTTCTGCTTTCTTAGGGGCTCCACTGCATCCCAACAAGAAGAGTCTAATGAGGCACTGAGAAAGGGATTCATTCCTTTGTTCCTTCCTTCCTAAGACATTTTCACTGCTTATATTTTATTTTATTTTTAAATTTATTTATTTTTTAGATTTCGACATTCATTTCCACAAAATTTTGAGTTCCAATTTTTCTCCCCATCTCTCCCCTCCTCCCACCCCATAATACCTTGCGTTCTAAGTACTCCTTCCCTCCATGTGCCCTCTTTTCTATCACACCCCACCCTTCCCTTATCCTCATCTTGTCTCTTTTCTTGTAGGGCAAAATAAATTTCTATACCCCATGACTTGTGTTTCTTTTTTCCCAGTTATATGCAATAATAATTCTCAACATTCATTTCTAATATTTTGAATTCCAACTTCTCTCTCCCCCTCCCTCCCTCCCATCCCCACTGAGAAGGCAAGCAATTCAATACAGGCTATATATGTGTCGTTTTGCAAAAGACTTCCATAATAGTCATGTTGTGTAAGACTAACTATATTGCCCTCCATCCTACCCTGCTCCCCCTCTTTTTCTATTCTCTCATTTGACGTTGTCCCTTCCCAAAAGTGTTTATTTCTAGTTACTCCCTTCTCCCATTTGCCCTCCCTTCTATCATCCCCCTTACCCCACTTGTCCCCTTCTCCCCTACTTTCCTGTACACTGCTTATATTTTAGCTCTCAATGTTCTACTTTTGTGTATGTCTTCTCCTTTTACTAACCTTGGTCTTGTGTATTTTCTGACAGGTATGTAAAATTTATCATTAAAAATCAAAGTTAAATTTAAAATGCAAAATAGTTGTTTTATTAAACTAATTATTTTGATGAACAATGATTTGCATTCATGTTTGTATGCTAAAATTTTCCAAATATAATCAAAATATATAATTTTTAACTTTCCTATGGGGCTATAATTTTTCCCAATTTAATTTTATTTTCAATTTCAAATTCTTCCCTTCCCGTTTTGAGAAGGCAAGAAAAACAAAGATCATCATAAATATGTATGGTCATGCAGAGCAAATTCTCCCATTGGCTATGGAAAGAAAGAAGAAGAAAGAAAAAGAACATATGCTTTGATGTGCACTTGTCACGAGCCCTTTGCAATTAGGGTTAGTCACCACGTTGATTAGAACTTCTCCTTCTCTCAGCGCTGACTGGCTTTACAATATTGCTGCTGTTGTATAAACTGTCCTGGTTCTGCTCACTTCCTACATCAGTTCGCGTTGTCTTTCCAGGTTTTTCTGCAACCCCCTCTTTTCATAATTTATTATGCACAATAGTTTACAATCACAATCATATACCATAATTTGTTCATTCCTCAATTGATGCACATTCTCTTAGTTTTCCAATTCTTTGCTATCACAAAAAGAGCTGTTATAAATATTTTTGTATATATGGGTCTTCTTCCTCTTTGACCTTTTTGGAAAACAGACCTAGTAGTGACATTTCTGCCTCAAAAAGGATGCAGTTTAATAGCTTTTTGGGCATAGTTCTGAATGGTTGGACTAGTTCACAACTTCACAAACAGTGTTTCCTCCCACTCCTCTAACATTTATCATTTTCCTTCTTTTTGCCAACTTACTCAATCTGATGAGTATGAAGTAGAACCTCAGAGTTGCTTTAATATGCTTTTCTCTAATTATTAGTGAGTTAGAGCATTTTTTCATAGGGCTATTGATAACTTGATTTCTTCTTCTGAAAAATGCCTATTCATATTCTTTGACCATTTGTCAACTGGGGAATGGCTCTTTTCTTATGAATTAGAAATGTTTGTCAGAGAAACTTGCTGCAAATAATTTTTCCCAACTTCCTGCTTCTCTTCTAATTTTAGTTGCATTGGTTTGGTTGAGCAAGCCCTTTTTAATTTCAAGTAATTAAGTTTCCATTTTACTGCTGTATACCATTCTATCTCTTATTTGGTCATGAACTCTTTTCCAAAAACCTCTTCAATATTCTAATTTCTTCAATATTCCTCTAATTTGCTTACGATGTCACCCTTTATGTCTAAGTCATGTGCCCATTTGGAGCTTATCTTGGTTTAAAATGTTGATTCACAACTACTTTCTTGCCAAGCTGTTATAAAGTTTTCCCAGCAATTTTTTGTCAAATAATAAGGTCCTGAGTGAATAAGTTGGGATACTTAGGTTTGTCAAATACTAGGGTACTGTAAGGACTTATTTCTGCACATTGTGAATGTAACCTTTTCTACTGACCCACCTGTCATTTCTTATCTAGTACCAAGTTATTTTTAAGTTATAGCTTTTATTTCATGGAATAAAATTTTATTTAGCTGATTCAAATCCTTGCAGAAATATAACAGGAACTGACCATCAAGGACAACAATCAAAGAACTCTCTCAAGAAAATTGGATTCATTAGCTATTATGGGATGCAGCGGTTTGGGACTGTGGCTGTCCCCACATATCAGGCTGGAAAGTCCATGTTTAATTTATATTCATTTGTTTCCCATTATTTATCTTAAAAGGTACCTTGTAAAATCTGTTTTAATGTCCTTCTGGAAAATAGCAGAAAGAGAAAAAGGTCGAACTTCTGATGTTTCTCATGGATTTAATTCTTTATTGGCCATGTCAATAGTTATAGTTTTGTAGTATACTTGGAAATTAGGTACTGATAAACCACCTTTTTACCCTTTTGAAAAATGGATTTCCCTGACATTCTTGACATTTTATTCCTTCAGATAAATTTTGTTTCTATTTTTGCCAGATCTATAAAGTAGTCCTTAGTAGTTTGACTGGCATGGCATTGGATAAGTATATTAATTTAGGGAGCATTATCATTTTTATTATATTGTCTCACTCTATCCATAAGTAATTAATATACTTCTAATTATGTATATGTGCCTTTAGCCAGGTTCTTCTTTGTTTGCTCATTCTTCTAGACTACTTCTTGATTTTGTTAGTGATAAGCTCTGCACACTTCTGTGGGGAGGGAGAAAATGTCTGGCTGAGCTTCTATTCTTTTACTTCTGCTTTCATGGCTCAGTCTGGAGGCCTGCAAGTTTTGAGTGTTCCCAAAATGGTGACACAGAGAGAGGTTTGTTCACTGCTCTCCTGATCTCAGTTCTGCAAGTTCCTGATACAAATTTGGGTCTGTTGGCTTATACATGGTTGGGTTGCAATAGATCATGCCTGCACAATGGCCTTTTCAGGTTGCTGCATGCTAAAGGATTTCGGAAGCCCATGAAAAATGTAGAAGAAAATATCCTTAGCATGCAGAGGAAATCTGTTGGTGTGCAAGTGGCTCAAGGGCTGTAACCAGCCTTCAGGCCACAAGTTGTGCAGGTTTGCAGTAGATTGTTGTTGGACATAGTCAATATTAGCTCCCTGGTAGGTTCTTCAGGTTAAGAGTGACTGAATTGCTAGCTCTCCTTTGGTCTGCTACTCCTAACTTGTTACTCCACTACAGATTTATGTGCTGGGATAAAGACTAGTCACCAAGATAAAGACTGAGTCACCAATTTTCTCCTGGGCTCAGGGTCAAACAGCTACATTTCTGGGACTTGTTCCTTGACCAGTAGACAACTGGGACCCATGCTCATTTGTAACTGTTCCTTCTGCCCCAGATCTATGACCCTGAACTGGGTAATGAGTCACTGAATTCAGGTAACCTATCTCTTTCTGCTCAGGTGTTTCCTGCCTTGGTTCTCTTCTGTGAATCTAGGCACTAGAATGCTCCCTGTTGTTGCTATAGTACTCCTGGCTAGCCTCTCATTCCGGTTTCTGCAGACCTCCTTCTTTGTCTTCATAAGCTGCCCTGAGATGAAAAAATGACTCGTGACTTTTTCTTGGCTTTCCCAATCAGAATTTGACCAATGTATTTTCTATGTCATCATGGAGGAGTACTGAGGGAGCTAGGCAAAAATACTTCCTCTTACTCTAAAAACTTGACTCTGCCTCCCTCTAGATATTTAACATATCTACATTCCTGTTTTCAAAGACCTTGGTAAATGCAAATTACTAGGTACTAAGTACCATCTGCCAAGATGAACTGCTGCCAAAACTAAAGATCTCAAGTTTTACCAGATTGAGATTATGTGTAAGAAAACAAAAAGAACCCCTCAAAATCATGTTCTTGAGAGGTACCATCTGGTACAAGATGCAAAGGACATAGAAGAAGAGTTCAAGTACGTTGGGTGAACACCTGTGGAGACTATGCAAGTGTCTCAGAGGACAAGAGTATGGATTGTGATTTGTACTGATAAAGAAAATGCCCACAACAAAATATCCAAAGTCCACTGCAATATCAAAGTTACTAGAGAATACAAATAGGCTTAAATGATAAGTGATTTAGGTAGAAGACCTGATAAAGTATAAAACAAATTGGTTAATTATGTCATAGAATCTCTATGCCTGAAAACACTTAAGGACATATATATCTCCAATGATTAAGTGATATTATGCCTGGAATTAGTAATAGAGTAATTATATATCTTTACAGTTCTGGAATTTTATGATTCAATCCTGGAAGTCAGGTTGAAAATCCAATTTTAATTTATACCAGTTTTGGAGCTTTAAAGTACACAAAATATTCAAATATATATTTTTAATATTCAGGATACACATACCTTTCCAACATATCTCTTGTTTCATTAAGTAGTTTAATAGTAGTAATATCTCCTGCTGTGAGACCACAAGCCTAAAAAATAAACAGGTCATATTTTAGGTTTTAAGAAGCTAATACAGTTATAATGGAAGTGAATCAAATTATAAAATTGAAGAATTTAGAATTTTTCAAAGACTAAGCTTTGTCAATATCAAAACAATGTTTAAAGAAGAAAGATATTTTTACACACACTCATGTCTAATGTATGTATATTTATAAATTATAGCTAAAGGGTACACAAGTATAGCGTTAAATCTGGCTCACACCTTACAGATCTCCAATTTATTTGCTTATACAAGATGGATATACGAAGACCCTCTAAATCAGTCTATAATCCGAAGTATCTTCACGTAGCCTAGCAGCTGAATTAACACTAGATGCACTGCACCTTTTTAATAGGTACAATTTTGTCATCATCTATATTTTTGGACATAGTAATCTATGGGACAGATATATAATGGTAAAATCCAGAATGTGACCATCACATGGATGGATTAATCACTCTGGCAGACCTTTTTACACAATATAAATTTTGCAGCCTTTTTTTTTTTTTAATTAATCCTGAGAAGGGTAGCAAGAAATAGAGGATAGAAAAGTACGTTCAAAACAAGGAAAATCTGGATTCAAGTTGGGCTTCTGACACATAATGGCAGTGTGATCCTGGTCATATCAATTTTTCAGAGCTCTAGGCAACTCTAACACTCTAAGTTGAAGAGAAGGACCTGATCTCAATTGATAAGGAGGTGCTTCCTCACTTGGGAGTTACCTAAAACAATGAAATTATAGGTAAAATTCCTATCCCTAATTCGTCTTGCAAAACATAGATGCTGCAGGATAAGAACATAACAGCAAATTATCAGGTAAACCTATGAATGCAGGAATCCAAGTCTGACAACCTTACAACATTTACACTAAGAAACTTACACAGAGGCAGACTGAATGGGTGGTAAGATCTTCCCCATTACTCATGAATTAAATCTGGTGCCCTACCAGCTAGAAGCACACCCTTTACTTTATATCTATCCCTGTGTTTCACCAGTCCTTGAGTAAAAGTTTTAAGGAGAGGTATGGTTTGTGGGTACATGACTGAGAATGAATGGATGAGGCAGCAGGGCCCCTGCGAGGGCTATTTGAGTCATTAGTGCCATCTGAAGGCAGGACTTAATAGCCTCCAGAATAAAGAGATCTAGTTTTGGGGAATTTAGTTTAGGCAAAATATAAATTCCATGACTTCTTGCATTTCTGGCTCTCAAGCTTTGGCAGAACTCTTGGCCATGGATTCGGATTGACGTAGGTTTCTTAGAAATCAGCACATCTTCACTCTTATGATTTTGTTTATTCTGAGAGTTACACTTGTTTTCTTCTCATCTCATGGCTTTACCCTATGTGAAACCTAGCGTTCCACTCTCCCTGTGATTTTCTTAAGTAATACTGGCCTTGCCAAGAGCAGAGTCTAGCAATATTTCTTCAGAACATACCATTAGGTAGTTGTACATTTTTCTAGTTCTATGCTCAAACAACCTTTTGATTATATAATTTGGTTTCCTGAGTGGATTTACCCAATTGGAGGGAGTGCCTTCTGCAAATAATTATAACAGCCAATATTTATATGGTACTTACTATGTAGTAGGCACTGTACTAATTGCTTTGCAATTATTATCTCATTTGATTCTCCCAACAACCCTGTGAGGTAGGTAGTTATTATTCCCATTTTACAGCTGAGGAAACTGAGGTAGACAGAAGTAAAGTGACTTGCCTAGATTCATACAGCTAGTAAGTGTCTGAGGCCAGATTTGAACTCAGATTTTCCTGATTCCAGGGCCAGTAGTATCTGCTGCATCACTAAGCTGCCCTTGACAGTCTGTGTACTCAAGAAGCTTATCCTCTAATGGAGGAACTTAAAATTTAATGGATAGTATCTCATTTGATCTCAAAATAGCCCTGCAAGGAAGATGTTTTTATTATCCCTATTTTACAACTGAGAAACTGAGGCAGAGAGAAGCTAAGTGACTTGCTCAGTAATACCTCCAGTGTGTGAGGCTGGATTTGAACACAGGTCTTCTTGACTTAAAGTTAAGTGCTCTATCCACCATACTACCTAGTTGCCTAATTAATATTGGTTAGCATGTCAGTAATGTCACCTGTACTTTACTAATGAATTAGGCTTATGAGTGGGTTTACTCACCAGGATGGCCTTGTGCAAATAGTTGGTATCAGTTTTAGTGCCAAGTACATCATTAATATTTTGATTTATGAAGTATCTTCTTGAGAATTTGGTTAGCATGATTTTTTTCCCCAGAGCCTGATCATCTCTTGTAAGTCCACAAATGTGGATTAATTCTATGAGGCTCTGCCATTCCCCATGGCATAGGATTATAGATCTAGAGTTAGAAATGACTATCTAGTACATACCTCTCATACTACAGATAAGAAAAATAAACCCTGAGAGTTAAATCACTTAACATACATAATAAGCAGCAGAGGCAGGATTTGAACTCATGTTCTGAACCCCTATATTCACTGTTCTTTCCCACTGTATCATGCTGCCTTCCTTTATTCTCCACCTTTAACTGAAAGAAGATTTATTCCATTTTCCATTTTATCAAAACATATTTCTTTTATTTCATTCAAAATACTTATAAAAGTTTTGCCACAGGTGGAAAATGTTTTAAGACCAACTGCACTAGTGACATATTCCTAAAGTGAATATAAAGATAATGTTTTAAAAGCATCTACTCTCTGATTTATCTTTTATGCATATTTTCTGAGCAAAAACACTAAGAAAGGCAGCATATGATACCATCAAACAATAGTCAACTAGATAGCTAGGTATGGCAGTAGATAGAGTGCTGGACTTCAAGTTAGGTAGATTTGAATTCAGATTCCTGCCTCAGATACTCATCTTAGCTGTGTTAACCTGGGCAAATCACAATCTCTCTCAGCCTTAGTTTCCTTATCTATAAAATGTTGCTAATAATACCACCTATCTCACAGGATTGTTGTGAGGACTGAGATAACACATACAGTACTTTGTACACTTTAAAGTGCTATATAAATGCTAGCTATTATTAAATATTTATGAACATAAAACATGCTAGACGATAATGGAATAAATAAAATATACATACAGAACATAATGGTACCAAAATACTGGCATAACCCAACGTACTTTTTATATGTATATATTCTCTCACTGATGCCTCACAAAAACTCTGTGAAGTATGTGCTGTAATTATCCCTATTTTACAGTTGAGGAAACTGAGGCAAACAGAGGTTAAGTGACTTGTCCAGGGTCATACAACTAGTAAGGGTCTGAGGCCAGATTTGAATTCATGTCTTTCTTATTCCAGATCCAGCACTCTATCCACTACACTACCACCTGCCTCTGTACTTTCCGATAACACAGCAAACACAGCAAACAAGAGCTACATTATCTGTAATAAAGAAGTCCTAGAAACTTTCCCAATAAGATCAAAGTGAAATAAGGATTCCCCTGTCACTACTCTTATTCAATATATAATTCTAGAAATGCTACCTATTGCAATAAGACAAGATAAAGAAATTGAGGCAATAAACACGGGCAAAGAAGAGAAACAAAATTATTATGATTTGCATATGAATGGCTTACCACATACTATAAACTCAGCTAAAAAGAAACTGAAACAATAAACCATTTATTAAAGTAATATGAAATATAAACGATATATTGTAATATGTTCATAATATAAAATAAACCCACAGAAACAACCAGCTTTTCTATATATCATTAAGAAAAAAATTTTGTTATTGAGTCATTCAATCATGTATTTCTTGGCAAAGATACTGGAGCAGTTTGCCATTTCCTTCTCCAAACAAAAAGAACAGCTGATAAAAAAAATTCCATTAAAATAATTTTAAAATATATTAAATATGAAAGTCAATTTATCAAAATATGCTTAAAACATACATAATTAAAACCATAAAATATTCTTTAGGGAAATAAAGGAAGATTATTATAAATAATTGAAGAGATTGGGTTAAGCCATGGTGTTCATAGTTAGGCCAAGCCAATATAATAAAAATGTTACTTAATTTACAGATTTAGCACCATACTACTCAAATTACTAAAGATACTAGACAAAATTTTTAAAATAATTCATCTGGAGGAATAAACATTCAAGAATTTCCAGAGAAATAAATAAAAAAAACCAGAAATGAAAGAGGCCAAATAATACCACATCTCAAACTGCATCATAAAGTCATAATTATCAAAATTATTTGGTATTGGCTGACAAACAAAAAAGATGGAACAGATTAGGTAGAAATATTCCAGAAGTAAATGACCACAGTAGTACAAGGTTCAGTAAACCCAAGGATACATATTACTAGGCCAGGGTAGGGAACCTGCAGCTTTGAGGCAACATATGATCCTCTAGGTCCTCAAGTGCAGTCCTTTAAATGAATCTAAACTTCAAAGAACAAATCTTCTTAATAAAAGAGTTTCTTCTGTGAAGTTTGGATTCAGTTAAAGAGCCACACTTGAGGACCTAGAGAGCCCCATGTGGTCTTGATGTTGCATGTTCTCCACCTCTGTACTTGGGTAAGGGCAAAAACTACTGAACGAATTGTAAAGCTGTCCTCTAGAAATTAGGTTTAGGTCAACGTATCATGCCATAGGGTACAACAAAGTCCAAGTGGATATATGACTTAGATATACAAGGTCATTATCATAACAGAAGGAAAGATATTATCTTTCATAACTGTGTCCCAAATCCCCTTACCATCTGAGATCTGGAAACAGCCACTGCCAACAGCTGCCTCCACCCCTGGGCTGTGCTGGGGCCAGGGCTGGACTGTGCTTCTCTATCACCTAGGTCTAACAGACCTTTCCTACTGACCTTCTAAGTTATCTTTAGTATTTGTGGTTTGAGAAATCTGAAAACCACCACAACTGCCTGCAATTCAGTCCTCTGAGGCTCGCTTCAGGATCTCTCAGGCTGGTCTGTGCTGGTGTGGCTTCCAATGGACTGTGTTCCTCTCCCAGCCTGGTGCAAGGACCTTCCAGATTTTCTTGGGTTAGAAATTTGTTTCAATCTGTCTTTTTTTGGTTTCTGCTGCTCTAGAATTTATCTAGAGTAATTTTTTACATATATTTGGAGGGTTTTGGGGGAGGGCTCAAGCATGTTCCCTGTCCTTACTCTGCCATCTTGGCACTGCCCCAGCTTAACATGCTTTTAAATATAAAATACCATGTACATAAGAGCAGCTTAAAGTCTCATAAACAATCTTATTTATTCATCTTTATACAATGAATGTATTCATGTTTAATAATTACATTCAAAATTAAGTAAATGAAAAAAAGTGTGGAGACATAAATGTATTAAATGAATATATAGAAACTTTTTAAAGATAATGGTTAGCTAATAAATATTTATCATGGGATATGTGTATACAGTATATAAAATAGGATGGCACAGACTCTATTTTTATAAGGATACATTTAAAGAGATAGATAAAATAAAGTATTATTAGTCTGACATTCATCTTTTCACAAAAGATCAAAATATGAATCAACTGATATTTACTAACCAATTTGACACCTTACTGTTCTTAAATGAGAATACAAAATTATTTCAATGTTAAGAACTACAACTCTAACCTATACTTCAGTTCTTTAAGGACCAGTATCTTCATGTTTTCCCTCCACTGATGAATATTATAAGACCTCCACATCTTCAGTTACTAAAGTTGAAAAAAAAGTTCATATCCTTGCAGCCAACCTGTTGATGAACCTCTCCAAATGCAGTTAGGATGGTGCCTGGATAACAAGAATACAGTCTGTTGTTGGGTTCATACTCAAAACATTTCCAGCTTGTTGGATGGTCAGAATTTCTATTCCTCTGGCATAGCTTTTGAAAACTCACGGTTACTTACATTTCTAAATGAAGCATTAAAGTAGCATTTTAATGAAAGACAATTATAGTAGTAATCAATCTACAATACTTTTAGCAGTTAGTCTTTCCCTTCTGAGTTTTGGCTTCCAAATTATTGAAATTTCATAGTATCATCTTTAATTTATTTTTAAAAACCCATAAGAGTTTTAAGAGATTCAAAAAACAAAATTCAGTCAACAATTTATTTGGGAAAAATAAGGCAAAAATCAGTGTAGTTAAAAGAGCAATGAAATAAGCACCTGAATTGCTAATGGAGTTTCTTCATCTGGCATCATATACTGACAGAGTAAAGACTTGGATCCAGTCTTATCAATCCATGATGAAGATGTATGCTGCTCAGTTATTTTTCTGATTTCTTTTAGTTTCTGCTCCAACTCCAAAAGGGACAAAGAATGCTTAAGGGAAACACTGGGAAAAAAGAAAAGGGAAGTGGGGTAGAGCATACTAAATATAGTACATTAACATACTTTGCTTCTTGCTATTTGCTAGGTTAAAAAAAAAAAAGAAATCACTTTAACAGATAGGATTCTAGCAGTCAGGTCAAGAATAGAGTAGGGATTTAGTAAAGCTATACTGTTGGGGATTCACAAGAGAAGTTCCACAATAATTACAGATATTGCTGGCATGTGAAACATTTTTGTCTGGCTTATATAAAAGTTCTAGTGACACATTACCCTAAAAATGAAAAAGTTTGAGATATATCAAAACATTTCCCTCAATGACGAAAGGCTACAAAGAAGAGGAAGGATTCTCCTAAGTACTATAGGTAAGTCATCTAAATTACAATTTGTCAAGTTGACTCTCTCACCAGATTGATTTTAATTATTTTTTTAATCTATCAGTGTTCTAGGAATATAAAGGATATAAAAAGTGCAAATTTACTTAGCTAGTCTTACCTTCCCAAAATTTTCTGTACAGCTTGTTTAACAACAGTGATCAACTCAGTCAGACCTATGAATAAATAACAAAAACAAAAACCCAAATAATTTCTTCATTACTACAAACAGAGCAAAATTAGTCAGTTCTTAGATAACCATCTTAGCATCTTACCATCTCCTAGGAGGTGCTGAATACTTGACAAATATTGCTGTTGGACTTCAGGGGGAGCAAGAAGTGTCTACAGAAGTGAAAAATCAAGTTGAGTCAAAGTGATCCACAAATGTCTTTTTCTTACTAAATTGTATTATATTTAGCAACATTTTTATACAGTTTTGCTGATCTACATGCTATACATTCAAGCCCCCCAAGTGGGCTAAGAACAGTGTCATGTAACATATAATGAAATTGGAAATGCAAATGTTAAAGGTACCTTGTACCTAAGTTCATCAACTCCTGAAATACAGTCACACAGGCATGCTACCACAATATTTTTTTATACAATATATGAACTTACAGAGCTTTTTGAAAGAAAGGGGAGACAGGTGTCCATTTAGTGTGATAAACTTACAGTGCCATTTTTGCCAACTGCTGCATTATCCAAATATATGTATCCACCAATAATATTTAATTGGACCCGCAGAAGGACAACAAGCATGCAAGTACTATATACAGCAACAATACTTCTTGTGAAACCTTCAAAGGGAAACAGAAATAATTTTGTGATTGTTAAAACATATACAACAAAACTGCATTACTTCAGGATTTTATTCATTAACATGATCACTTTTTAGAATATACATAATATTGCCTTGCAATTATAAGAGTTACAGAAATTTGCCAGTCCAAAACTTTTTTTTAACCATATGATAAAGAGATATGTAGTAGTAGAATTAGGAAAGAAAAATAATTTTTTTTGTTTTTCATTTGATATGAGAGGATATTCACTAGACTAAGTGGTTATTTTTTCAAAGTTACCTACTATTTAAAGAGAACCAGTTTCTGAATTAAGATAATAAACCCAAAGAGTTTTACAGTATTAGCTTTGAAATCCAAGCTAGGAAGGACCGGAAGAGCCCTTGAAGAGCTGCAAACTACAGCATGCCAAAAAACCCCAGAAAGACTTTACTTGCATGGCTCATCAGGCTACATTATGGAGCATCACTGGGTATGTATGAAGGGAAATACTGGTTTAAAAGAAGAGATTTATTAAGTACAACAATTTAATTAGTACAGTTATGGGGTTTATAATTTGCAATTTGAAAAACAGCTAATTATGAAGCTGCTTCTTTTCTGCTGTCCATCTTTTGATTATTCTGTTGTTCACAGCCACCTTCCTCAGAGATGCTAGAGGGCTTGTTGAAACTCAAATCTGTCTTATTTTGCAACTTGTGAGCAGTTATGTAAAAAAGTTTAATGAAGAGAGTTGAAACTAATAATTCTGAAAGGCAGCAAGGACAGCAGGAAAACAATAAGATTTGGGTTAAAGTCCTCACTATGCCATTTACTAGCTGTGTGACATATTTATATAAATTCAACCTCTCTGAACCTCAGCTTTCTCACAATGAGAGTCACAGAATTTACACTAAAAATTTTTATATAGACATAAGCTATTAACATAATCTGTTATTTAGTAATTGTTTTATATAGTCAGTTTACAGTCTAAAAACAGGAGGGGAGGAAAGGGTGAATTATTCTTTTTGTGTCAAAGAATTTTTAAAATACACAGCACCAACTCAAATCTGATGGCAATACTCTCATTCCTCCCCCTACTCCCTCAAAAACCTATGCTATAACTATAAGAACTTTCATTATAAGGTTTTGGTTACTAGCCTTTTTAAGAAATGTAGAAAGCAATGAAAAAAAAAATAAAAATCTTACTTTGAAAAGGAAATGGGAACAGAACCACAGCATTATTTAGTTATAATGTCTTGTCCTGTGATTTCACAGGTGCAGAATTTAGGACCACATTATGTAAGAATTAACCACAAAAAAGCACTAAAACTGACAGTAAGAATATCAACAACAAACCCTTATATTTTAGAATTATAAGTACTTCAGTTACATTTTAGCATATATACACATAAAATATGCAAGCTTACTTATTATCTTCAGATCCTCCCATATTTCTAACTTGTTTGAAGGCCTAAGGGGGAAAAAATGATAATACTTAAATTCAGAAAATGAGAGGTTAATCTACAAAATCTAAAAGTGTTGTTATAAAACATGCTATTAAAATCAACATACAAATTATTAAAAAACAGATTATCTTCATTATGCAGATACTATGACATGCTGTGTTCATTTTGTGCATGAATAACAAAAGGGCACTACAACACAGCATGCTTCTGAAATGAGTCTTTCAAACAGATGGAACATAAGACCTAAATCATATCATTTTTGACTTTCCTGTTATAAAGAAAACCAGAAGAAGGAAATGCAGTTAAATGGAAGGATGTATTATGTTTTGCCACAAAAAGGCAAAGAAAAGAATGAGTGGAATTGATTTTATTGTGTATCCAAAGGAAAAAGAAACATCATTTCATGGGATATTTGGTCATCTTATAGTAGTAATGATGGTAAGTATTTGCAAAAAGACCATCATGAAAATAACTGCAACCTACACACCAATTTCAGCTCTTAAGGATATAAAGAAAGTCTACATAGGCTTTGATAAAATCTTCCATTTTAAATCAACAGGCATACTGATGACTTAAATGCAAAGGCAGGAAAAAATGAGGATAGCTTGGGGGACAAAAAAATGAGAGAGACCAAGAACTAACAGATTAAGCAGAAGCTCACACTATTACATCACAAACTTTTTCCTCCAGAAAAGAGTAGGCTTTGGACATGATGAGTGCCAATTATATTACCAAAAAATGAAATAGATTATATTTTAACAAACATGAAAAGACATTATTAATGTGAAAGTGGACCACAGATTTACAGAGTTAGTAGAAGGGAGCTGAAAGGTTATCTAGTCCAAGATTCTCATTTTATCGATGAGGAAAATGAGTCCCAGAAGCATTAAAAGACTTGTCACATGTAGTAAGTGGCGTATGTGGTCCTCTGACTCCAAATCTACTGATTTTTCCTCTTATCCCTAAAAAATTGCTTGTATAAATCTGCTGATATGTTAAGGCAAAGCTGAAAGCTTTCTTTAAAAAAAAAAAAGTAAAACAGGGAGTAACTTTGTCTTGCACTTTTAACAAGTAATTAGAGATGTAAAATGGGAAAGGCAATAGATATGACATTAACACCGATTACAATAACTACACTGACATTTAACCATTGTAAATCTACTGCCCTAATAAGAAGACCAAAAGAGTCAAGAATTTGGCACTGTGATAAAGATGGGATGCTTTACCTAGTAGATTTGCATCCTAGCCTCAGAGGTCTACCATTTATACTTGTAATGTGTGATTGTGGTTAGATATCCAGCTCTCTAAGCCTCAGTTTCTTCATCTTTGATGTGGCAGTAATAGTCATAGCACTTCTTACCTCACAGGGCTATTGTGAAGATTCAGTGAAATAGTCTATGTAAAAGCTTTTTATTCATTGGTTTAGAAAAAAACATTCTTTAGTTGTTTCACTTGGTCTGCTCTTCTCAAAAATACTGATTAAGCCCAACTATGTGTAGGGAACTGAACTAGAGGAGGTACAAAGTTTAGCTAAAACATGACCTCATGGTGCTTACAGTCTACAGAAAGGAAAGACATATACATAGTTAATTATAGGAAAAGGAATTAGACTGGTGATTCTACAAGTATGGGGAGCTCTGGAATGAGCAAACTCCCTCTCCCAATGAATGCTGGCACCTTTTCTGCAACTTAATAGTGTCAGGAAGTGGCTAGGGCACTAAAATTTAAGTGACTTGTTCAGGGTAACATAAATAACATGCATCAGAGGCAGGCCTTGAACGTGGGTCTTTTAGTTCCAAGGACAGCTCTCAATCCACTAATCCTCACTGCCTCCCGTAGATAACTGTAGTACATGATGATATATAAGTTCATTAGGAAGGTGCAAAACAAGTTGTTGTATGAAATCTAGATGCTTTCAAGGATTGTAAGCTCAATATGATGGGAATATAGCAACCAGAAAACTCAATCTAATTTTAGGTTGCATTAAAAAGAATGTCCAGGAGAGAGGTTAGATATCTGGTTGTCTTGTCTGCATCTCAAATTCAACATGTCCAAAACAGAATTAATTACCTGTCTCTCTAAACTGCCTATGCTCTAAATTCACCTTCTACTGAGAGTACTTTCTTCTTTCAAGTCACTTTCAAGGCACTCTTCATTATCCTCAATATGTAATAGTTCTCACTGCTTTCAGTTTCTCCTCTTTTCAATAAATCCTCCATACAGATATCAAAATAATCTTCTGAGGAGGAAGGTCTAACTAAGCCATTCTCCAAAAAAAGATCATTAGTAATAATCATTGTAAATCTATTGCTCTAACAAGAAGACCAAAAGAGCCAAGATTCTGGCACTATGATAAAGATGGAGTGCTTTACTTAGTAGATTTGCACTCTAGTCTCAGATTTCTACCATTTGTACTTAGTGGTTCCTATTGCCTCTAGGATAAGATACAAAAATCTTAGTCTAGCATAAATATAAGGCACTCCATATCTATCTCCAATATACCTTTCCAGTCTTAATCACGTCAGTCCCTTTTATGCACTCTATATTCCAATCAAACTGGAAAATTAGCTGTTCCCCATATTTCATATGCCATATGCCACTTTTGCATAAGTCTCTAATGGCTGAAATGCACTTTGTTCTCCTCTCTAGCCTCCTGGAATTCTTATTTTTTTTTAGGTTCAGTTCTTTCTGATTTGTGCCCTTTTCTAATTCCCTAGGCAAAAATATTTTTCTTTCTTTCTAAATATTCTTACAACATTTTGCCTAGACTTCTTCTTTCACTCTATTATACCCAACTTTGTATTATGCTTATCTGCATATGTCTTATTAGTCCCAAAAGGAGGTAGGTTCTTTGAGGGCAGGGGTTTGCATCTCCAGGACCTAGAACAATACTTTGCACTTAAATGTCCAGCAACAAGCATTTAATAAGCTCCTGTTCTGTGTCAGGAACTTTGCTAAGCACTAGAAATACAAAGAAAGGCAAAAGATAGAATCTGCTCTCAACAAGCTTACAATCTAATGGGGTTATGAGTTTAAATATTTGCTGTACTTAAGTTGTGTTATTTTGAGATGACATTTCTTTGATATTGGTGAAATTTTATTTTATTTTAAATTTATGTACTGTGATATGTCTCAGATACCAAAAGTAAAACTCTTCACACCTGATAGCAGACAAGCCATGGCATACTAAATAGCTGTCAAATAATAATTACAAAACACACTTGATCTTGGATGCTCTTTCTTCAACCACAAGAAACTGGTACTTTTACATATCTAATTACATTAGCTAGAAACAGAAATGAGAATTTAAGTGCACATACTTCTAGAAATCTTCTCATGATAAAAAATTCAAATGACAATCATCAGAAAAATGCTAAATCACTAAAGTTCATCTCTTAGACTACTTTGTTTCATGTTTTGACCTGGCAGCAAATTCCTACTCTATCCACTGCACACGAAAACATGCTATATTGCATATACTTGTCACCTCTTAAAGCATTTTCAGATTGGGAAACTTCTTGGAAACAAAGAGTGCTTCAGCTAAGTGCTAGGGATGCAAAGACAATCCCAGATTTCAATAAGCTAGCATTCTAATGAAGGACACAACACATATGGAAGGTTTCAGTTATAAGTCAGACAAAAAAGTCCCATGATCCTTAGGGCACAGTAACAAAGCAGATAGTAATGCCTTTTCTTTAATGTCATTTCCACTGATACAATCATATCATTTTTTGACTGTTGAACCATTTGATGTGGCAAGATTATTTTCTAGGTCTTTAGTAGTTGTGATTGTAGGACCTATAGGAGCAGCTGGCAGGTTGTACCTCCACAGGGGACTGGTTCCAAGGATGATGGCTGAGGGTACTGGGCTAGAAGCACTGCTATTTTCAAGGCTCCTGCGTTCAGGGTCATGGCATGACTCGATGCAGGTCTGAGGGGAGATGGTGGTGGTAATAGTTTGGCCACCCAGTCAAACCTGGCCTGGCACATGCTACCTCTTGTTTCTCCCTCAGGGAGTCCCTGCTACCTCAGCTAGGCTTGCTAGCCTGTTCTGTGGGTGATAGATAGATGATTGGCTTAATTATATGCATGGTTACCTATATTACCCAGACTACTGACAGCTCAAATTGTAGCATCATAGGATCATAAATTTGGAACTGAAAGGACAAGAGAAGTCATCTAGGCCATAACTTAACAAAGGAGGAAATTTAAAATAAAAGAGGTTACATGGCAGAGCCAGATTTGAACCTCAGTATATCAACTTCAAATCCATTGTTCATTCCATTGTACCATGCAAATTATTCTTGTCTGTCATGGAAATCCCAAAGACAACTTTTTTTCCTTCCAACTTAAAAAAAATATTTTTTTAAACATTCTTTTCTTTTTAAATTTTGAATTCCAAATTCTCTCCCTCCCTTCCACTCCTTTCTCCATCTCACTGAGAAGGCAAGCAAGTTATCAATTATATATGTGAAGTCATGCAAAACATATCCACATTAGCCATACTGCAAAAAAAAGTGAGAAAATTATATTTCAATTTGCACTCAGTTCATCAGTTCTCGCTGGAGGTGGATAGCATTTTTTCATTTTAAGTCCTTTGAATTATCTCAGATCACTGTATTGATCACTGCAGTTGTCTTTCACAGTTGACCATCATTACAACATTGCTGTTACCGTGCACAATGATTTTCTAATTTTTCTCCTTCACTTTGTATCAGTTCACATAGGTCCCAAAGCCAATGTTTATTGCTTTATTAAAGACTCTTTAAAGACAAACAAAAAACCATGTTCAGCTGCCTCACATCTGTCTTTGTGTCAACATTTCATTTACCCAAATGTCTTTAATGGATTATTTCCATTTCCAAGACTGTATGGTTATAGGGCAGACACTATTCTCACCTCTGATCACTGTATAAAAACTCCCATTTATGTGCCACAAAAAAAGTATACTCCTATGAACTGTAACCTTATGGATATGAGTGGTTCCTCTAATGTTTCAGATAGCAGCATTCTAGCACACTCTTGTTAATATCTTCCTAAGAGCATGAGAATTTTAGCACAGCACATGGTTTATCCATTATTATTCAATGACCTCATAATGTGACTAGTCCATATTCTTTTGTGAACGTTTATTTCTTTGATGACATCCATTATTTTGATTCTTCTACAAAGCTACTTTATGGTGAACCCTTGCTCACATCTATAATCTGCCTCTTCATTGCCCTCAGAGTGATACTCATTTTTAATTCTTTAGAGACTGTAGGGTTCTATGACTGGAGGCCAGACTACAACAGTGGTAGAATATTAGCTTATATAGTGTGAGCTTTCTCTTTCTCTAAACTTCCTTAATGTGTTTCAACTCGTTATATTTTTTATTTTTCTGTTCTAGAAGTCTCTATCTTCCACAGAGACGCCTGCATATGAGATAATTTCATCAATGAATTTGGCCCTAAAGATGTTTTCAGACAAAATATTTTCATGACCTTGCTAAATTGCTGAACCAAATGTCTGATTTCCTTTGATTTTCTCCTCCTCAGTCAGATCAATGTAACTAAAAATAAAAGGGCCTAGGGAGCCATAGGGGAAAAAAAGATGGGACAAATATATCACTAAAATTCCATTCAGATGAAACAGTAAACACAGCTTACATTTACATGGCACTTTACAATACAACACAACTATATGTATGCATATATGTACACATGTGTATGTATAATTACAATTAATTCTTATGACAATCTTGTAAGGCAGGCCCATTTTACATTTTACAAAAATGTTGAGAGCTAGAGGGATTGGGAATAGATAATGAAAGGGAAGAGGCTGAGAATTGTGATTAAGACTGTAGGACAATGCTGTGAAATGTCAATAACAAGTGTGTCTAAGTATTTAAAGATAACCTGTAGGAAATAATAAGCAAATAAAATATCATTATGAGAGCATTTAAGCTATATTAATTAAAATAACCTTTGTGAAATTATTTTCCAGTTTCAGCTAAAAATCTAACTATTCTCATAAGTTTTCCCATACTAATACTTTATAAAGGTCTTATGAAACGTCATAATTCTAAATTGAAGGTATTCCTGTGTTTGGAAAGACAACATCTATTTATGTGAATCTGTAAATTTGGGATTATGAAGATTTACTTATTAAATACATTTTTCTTGTATTTACCTGTTCTTCAGAAGAGCTGTGAGGTTCTCAGAATTTAATTGCTGCATTAAGGCATCTCTCAGTGTGGGAAGCATTGATAGCACTGTAATTCAAACAAAAATGTTAGTTAAAACACTAGAAAGATATTTGAATATCTTAAGTGAACAGTTTTAAGTTGCTTTTATTTTTTAAACATTCTCTTCTTTTTAAATTTTGAGTTCTAAATTCTCTCCCTCCCATTCACTCCTTCCCCCACCCACTGAGAAGGCAAGCAAGATATCAATTATATATGTGAAGTCAAGCAAAACATATCCATATTAGCCACACTGCAAAAAAAGTGAGAAACATATTTCAGTTTGAACTCAGTTCATCAGCTCTCTCTGGAGGTGGATAGCATTTTATAAATAAATGAGTAAATAAATAAATAGTGAGTAGTCTTGAGCTATTTTGTAATAGCTTAAGTGTAATGGTAGGTATATGTTGGCAAAGATAGTGAAGAATGGAAATGCAAATCAGTGTTTCTTTTTTACTTATAGCTTCTGCTTCACACTTTTATACTAATTTATGGGAAAGGGCTTATTAAAAGACAAGAAGAGATAAATAATTATGTATTTTACTAAAAAGAACACTAGACTAGTCAGGAGAACTAGAGTCCTAGATTTGTTTCTATCACTGCCTCTGTAACTTTGGGTGTGATTTATTGTACATCCCTGTGTACATAATCTTTATTTTTAACTCACAGGAATGCTGTAAAGATAAAATGAGATTCTATGTGAGAAAGTGCTTTGGAAATAACACTGTAGGTACTATGCAATATACAGGTTATCATTTCACTTAACTGATGCTAATAATAACCTAAGACACTCCAAATAAACATACAAATGTAAATAAAAATTAATTTCTGATGCTAGAGTTTATAATTTAAAATGACAAAATGAGGAAAAATAGAAGGATACAAAACAAAGTTATTAAGGATAAACCACTAATTCTACAATGTAAAAATGTGTATTTAATTTCTTTGAGTATTTCTCTATTATCTTTTAGATGCCTTCAATATTAATTCTTCAGAGACTAGAGTGTTTCCATTAATCATAACTATATAGTATCACTGGTAAAACTACTGATGTTAAAAAAAATGAAAGCTTGGGATCACTGTCAGGGTCTACTACTAGGACTTCAGTCTGCACATTAAGACTGTACATTAGAAACAGAAGGTCCAGTCAATGCTGAGAGCAAAATGTCCTTTGATTTAGCTCATTTAAAAGAAGACCATTGGGAGGGGGAAGGGAAGGGAGGCAAAGAAAATTTTAAACTTATGGAAGTAAATTTTGCAAACTAAAAATAAATTTGTTAAAAATAAAACAAAACAAAAAAATTAGTGCCCATTTGAAATTTGAAATATTGTGTTAAGTTCTGAGCACCATAATTTAAGGACATTTAAAAGCTGGTGGGTGTCCAGAGGACTGTAATCAGGATGTTGACTCCTTGTCTTGTGGAGATCAGTGGAAGAAACCGAAGATATTTAGCCAGAAGGTGATAAAGAAGATTCAGGGGAGATATGATAACTTTATTCAAGTATGCGAAGGGCTCTCATCGAAAGGAAGGAGAAGTTGATCAGGAACACTACTTGTTGGAAGTTGAATAGCAACAATTTAGGCTTAATTTAAAAAAAAAAACTCCTAATGATTAGAGCTTTACAAATGTGGAATTGTCTTGATTGTTGTCAAAGTTGCATCTCCTTGGAAATTTTCAAATACAGCCTAGATGACTGCTTGTTATTTATTCTAGGGTAGGGGTGTGTGTGTGTATGGGTAAGATTAGACAAACTCTGAGGTTGCTTTGAATTCTCAAAGTTCTGTAATTCTGTGAAACATATGATATTTTCCAGTACCATAAGGAAAATTAAAGTTTAAAAAAACTGGGCAACTAGCAAATAAAATAAAATCAATTCCTTTAAAAAAAAAAAAAGACCATCTAAAAGAGCATGGTAGCAGGGAGGTAGCAGGCTGGGGGCAGCCCACCAAACCCCTCACCCTGGGTTAACCCTCGACATTTCCAAAGCTGTAAAAGTTGGATAGTCTGTCTACTTTCAGGAATCTTGCCAATTCCCTTTATTTCTTTTTTTGAAGTATTTTATTTTTTTTTCCAACTACACATAAACAAAATTTTCAACATTCAGTTTTTATAAAATTTTGAGTTCCAATTTTTTCCCTTCCTGAACTCTGTCCTTTCTAAGATGGTAAGCAATTTGATATAGGTTATATTTGTGCAATCATGTACAGAGGTTCCCAAATTTATTTGGCCTACCATACCCTTCTCAACAACAACAAAAATGGTACTCAGCATCCTCCTGGGGTTTGGTTAACCCATTTTTATTTAATGCCCCCCAACTGCACCCAAGGTTACCGCCATCCCCTGGATCATTCCACCGCCCCTTTGGGGGGTGGTGTCACCCACTTTGGGAACCTAAGAAACATATTTCCAAGTTAGTCATGTTGGGAAAGAAGAAAGAGAATAAAAGGAAACAAAAATGAAAGAAAAAAAGTGAAAACTGTATGCTTCAATCTGGATTCAGATTCCTTAAACTCTTTCTCTGGATGTGAAGGGATTTTTCCATCATGAGTCTTTTGGAACTGTCTTGGATCATTGTATTGCTAAGAGCAATACAAAGTCAATCGTAGTTGATCATTGCACAATGTTGCTGTTATATAATGTTCTCCTGGTTCTGCTCACTTCACTTTGTATTAGTTCATCTAAGTCTTTGCAGATTTTTCTAAAAATTTACCAACCATCTCTTGAATTTTAAACTCTACAATACTACCTCACTAACCAGTTTGACAAACTTTTTAAAATATACAATAAGGTTAAGTCCTGAATGATCTTTAAAAAAACATTTTAAACATTTAAAAATCATTTGAAAAGCTTTGTTATGATCTAAATTTAAAAAATGGGAATGAAAGTGACAAACAAGATTCACCACTTGGTAGGAGATAGGGAGGGATCTCTAGAGGAAAGGGTGAAGGAATACGTTCAAGTGGGGGTATATACGGGTATTTAGCTCAATGGGGATGGGAGGATGAGGGAGGGATCGTTGGGAAGAGAAGGGAAGAATCTCTAGAGGGGAGAGTGAGGGAATAGGTTGTAGGAGATTATAGAAGGGCATTTAGATTTATGGGAATCAGACAATAGGGGAGGGATCCTTGGAAGGGGGATTTGGCTAAGTATTAGGAAGGCAAGGTAGTGGGTAAAAATAAAGTAGAGGAGTCAGGAGGGATAGGAAATAAGAGATATGCGCAAACACAAAAACAAAGATCAGGAATAGAATTTGTTAGGGAAAGTATATGTCTATCTATATGTATGTGTGTGTGTGTGTGTGTGTGTGTGTGTGTGTACGTATGTGGATATATGTATATGTGTATATATATACCTATATATAAATATATCCACATTTAGAAGAGAGAGAAAAAGAACAAAATGAAAAATGCACAGGAGAGAACAAAAGAAAACTTAAAAGGAAGCAAAGAAAAGATGGACAGCTCTCAACACAACATGTAGTATTTATCATATAGGTTTTCTTGAAATGAAAATTTATCACTACATATTTTGAATCCTCTCTTATGTTCTGCTGTGCACATGATATCTCTTTTTTTCATTTCTTATTTTGTATGTAAGTTTCAGCATTTAAGTTTATGGTATATATTTGTCTTTTCTTTAGTCTGCATTTGAGTTCTGATCTAAAATTAAAAAAAAATTCACCACTTAATACTGTGAAGGGACTGCAGCAGTCTTATATCTGAAAGTCAAGGGGAAATAAATATTAACAGCTTAATGCAGGGCCAAATATGAATTGCATATTCAACTTCCACATTCACTCTGAAGCTCATTCATCTCCTTCAGTTTCACAGAAATTAAGCACGTTTTACTCAGCTACATACTAAAGTCACAAATACAATATATACCCCTGACATCACAGGACAGTTTAAACTAGACCCCTGATGCTGGGCTCCAGCTTACAGGTCATCTTCATCAAGGAAGACATTTGTCTGAGCAATCTGTAAGTTCTGTTCATACCATGTTGCCAGTGCTAGGTCCATGAAAACCTCTGGAGGTGTAAGAGCAGGCACTGCAAAAAACTCCAAATTTGGGTCTCCAGTAAGTTTTCTAGCAAGTCAAAGGAAGGACTTCTAAAAGATGTAATTAATTTTGGCAGAAATGTCATGATATTGGAGATTCTTCTACATTTTAAAAAAGATCAGGGAATTGCACTTCTGTCAGCTCTCCATCATTCAATCAGACAGAGACAGAAATACTTCCAGAAGAACCATTGTGCTTACCACCCAAGGCAAACCAACCCCAAGTGCAGTTCAACCTTATGTTAGTTGGTGATGGAAGTTCTGGAAAAACCCCTCAATTGACTGGTGAATTTGAGAAGTATGTAGCTACTTTGGATGTTGAGGTTCATCACTAAATTTTGAGGACATAATTGCAACACAAAACTTGAATTAAAAAGAAGGCAAACTATGAAAACATGCAATGAATGCGCAGGAAGCTCTTCACAATGGTATGGAGAACAACACCTAATGGAAATTTAAATGGGAAGATCTTTCCCATTCACTACTAGGCCCATGTGACCTGCCTGGGTCACATGAGTTTGTGGTGGAAACAGTTTGTTGAAAGGGTGGAACAGGAGGGGTGGAATAGAAAGAGGTGGAGCTAGAGCACAACTAAGGCTGATCAGAGAATCTAGTCAGAACTGAAGGATGCAGGCAAGCACACAGCTGGCTAGCATGAGTGAAAGAGCTTGTTTGGGTTTTGTTTAAGGGAGCTGGTTTGTGGGAAGCCTAGTAGAGGGAAGGCTTGGGGCTGGTGTTGCCCTCTACATTGTTATTGTGTATAGATGTCTTTGCTGCTATGATAGATTTGGCTTTCTGGTATCTGAATAAATGTTTTGGTTCTGTCTTCCATGTGGAGAGTCTGTTGTATTTCATGATTCAGAACTGCACCAGGATATTCATAGCCACCGTAGGCACTGTGAATATCGCATTGGCACTACAGGTATTGAGGTTCATCACTACATTTTGAGGGCACAATTACAACACAAAACTTGAATTTTAAAGGCAAACATGCAACAAATGCACAGGGAGCACTTTACAATGGTACGGTGGACAAAACCAGTGAAGCCCTAGTGGAATACTAGGTGCTCCACACCTTTGCACACATAGTGCCTCTAATTTTTCTCTACTGTGCAGAGCCATGAATGTTTACAAGAGGTTCTTTCAGCAACTGTTTGTATTTTTTCCCATCAACTACTCATGAAAACACACAGTTTTTAGGCACACACACTGAGGTAAGCTCCCATTAGATTGTGAGCTCCTTGAGGAAGACACTGTTTTTGCTTTTGTTTGTATCCCTGGTGCTTACCATAGTACCTGGAAAACAGTAGGTCTTTTCCCTCAATTACATGTAAAAACAATTTTTAACATTTTTTAAAAATTTTGATTTCCAAACTCTCTTCCTTCCTCTCTTCTCTCCTCCCTCAATGAAAAGGCAATGAATTTCATATAGGTTATACATCTACAGTCATGCAAAACATATGGGGTGGTTAGGGAGAATTGGCACCTCTAGTGTGAGGGCTTGCCAAGTTCTTTTCAGGGCTGCTTATCCACCTTTGGTATCCACCTGGAATTCAACTCTCACCTGTGGCTCCAAGAAGCTCTAGCATTTGTAGTGGCCACACCCCAGTAAAAAGCATTTTGGCAGACAGGCTAAATCAAGTTTAGGGTAACTAACAAGTCTCAAACCCATTGGTGAGTTGGGGATGTCTACTCCAAGCATGTGAAGATTTCCCTTAGTAGAATGGATGAGAACAATTTGTTCCAACAGCAATGAAGGTGGCTGAAGCAGGCACAGTAGAGTGCTTAGAGCTTGGTCAGACATCCAAGACGCCAAGGTCATCCCCTGGATCCTGGGCCATTGCCAGTCATCTTGACTTTGTCTTGCCACTGGATTTTGATGACTCTGGAAGAGAGAGTGAGGCTGACAACTTTTTGCAACTGTACCTCACTTAAATCCAATTCAGGTGAGTCAAGACATCACCTCCTAATGTCACTGGTCCTCTTTGAAAAGGAAGGACAAACAACAACATATCTGTTTATCTGTGCTTTCTTTTATTAGATTATGAGCTCCATGAAAGCAAAGATTATTTTTTGCCTCTTTTTGTATCCCCAGGGTTTATTTAGCATAGTGCCTGGCATATGATAAATAGTTGAATGATTAACCAATTGAGGCAGTTTCAGTATAATGTGAAGTATTCAGTAATCCTAGTCTGGAGTATAATCCTGCTATCTTCTCCTTTATCCCTTACCCTTTCTAATGCCATGCTACTTTCCATGTGAACTTACATACCCTTGTTCTATCATCTCCAAGATGTATCTTCCCAGGTACCCAACCATTTTCTCTGTTAGCTTGAGTCAGTATTGAGAGGTATGTCTCTGGATCCTATAGAAGTTTATCTCTAGAAATGTCCACCACACACCCCAATAGCAAGGTTCCTTGTAAGACCTGTGTCTTACTCTCTTTCCTGCCTCTGTAGGGTTTAGTCACACTGCTTCCTTTTTTGCTGGCTATACCAAACTCCTATTCCTCTATATTTTACCTGGGGTGTTTTATCCTCACTCTCCCACCAATTCAAAGGCAAGGAAATAAATTGAAAGTCTTCCACTCATCTATCCTCTTGTGCACTGACCAGGCATGACTTGGGACCCCTGATTTCACCTCTCCATCTGAGAGAGATTTTTCTGTATTATCTTACCAATAATATTGATTTATTAACGAGTTTTAATTCTCCCATGAAAAATTAATTTTCTCTATCTACTCTCTTAATTTTTCGTTATATCTTTTACTTTACAATGCCTTTGCCCATTGTTTCTGTCTTTACAATGTTATTCATATAATGTGAAGAATTTTTTTTTAAAGAAAAATAGAATATTCACCCCCACCCCCATACACAGATAGATACAAGCCATTTCCCTGTCTAATCCTAGTTACATTAATAAACAATTTTTTTCTTATGTTTGGTCTCAGGTTTAAAAAATGCACTGTTTTAGGATGCCATCCAATGTCCTTCATGCTTCAGAATATCATATTCCAATTTTCCATTTGATTTCATGTAATGTCAGAATAATATTGTAGTTATTCTTTTTAGGCTTGGAGTTTGAATTCTTTTTCCTTGCTACCTGCAAGACACACTTTTTGATGATACAGTTCTTGATTACAATGCTTGTTGGTAATTTAAACTTTCTGTTGGTTTTCTTTGGATCTTGTCAGTCTGATTTTTTCATCTATTTCCAATGTTTCTCCACATTTTTTCTGTATGATTTCTTTTTTTTTTAAATTTATTTATTTGACATTCATTTTAACAAAATTTTGGGTTCCAAATTTGCTCCCCTTTTCTCCCCCACCCCCAAACACCGAGCATTCTAACTGCCCCTATCACCAATCTGCTCTCTCTTCTATCATCCCTCTCTGCCCTTGTCTCCATCTTCTCTTTTGTCCTGTAGGGCCAGATAACTTTCTATACCCCTTTACCTGTATTTCTTATTTCCTAGTGGCAAGAACATTGCTCGACAGTTGTTCCTAACACTTTGAGTTCCAACTTCTTTACCTCCCTCCCTCCCCACCCCTTCCCTTTGGAAGGCAGGCAATTCAATATAGGCCAAATCTGTGTAGTTTTGCAAATGACTTCCATAATAGTCGTGTTGTATAAGACTAACTATATTTCCCTCCATCCTATCCTGTCCCCCATTACTTCTATTCTCTTTTGATCCTGTCCCTCCCCATGAGTGTCGACCTCAAATTGCTCCCTCCTCCCACTGCCCTCCCCTCCATCATCCCCCCCACCCCTCCTATCCCCTTCTCTCCCACTTTCCTGTATTGTAAGATAGGTTTTCATACCAAATTAGTGGGATGTGATGAGAGTAAACTTCATGTTTTTCTCTCACCTCCCCTCTTTATCCCTCCACTAATAAGTCTTTTGCTTGCCTCTTTTATGAGATAATTTGCCCCATTCCATTTTTCCCTTTCTCCCCCCAATATATTTCTCTCTCACTGCTTGATTTCATTTTTTTAAGATATGATCCCATCCTCTTCAATTCACTCTGTGCACTCTGTCTCTATGTGTGTGTGTGTGTGTGTGTGTGTGTGTGTGCATGTGTGAGTGTGTAATCCCACCCAGTACCCAGATACTGAAAAGTTTCAAGAGTTACAAATATTGTCTTTCCATGTAGGAATGTAAACAGTTCAACTTTAGTAAGTCCTTTATGACTTCTCTTTGCTGTTCACCTTTTCATGCTTCTCTTCATTCTTGTGTTTGAAAGTCAAATTTTCTTTTCAGCTCTGGTCTTTTCATCAAGAATGCTTGAAAGTCCTCTATTTCATTGAAAGACCACTTTTTTCCCCTGAAGTACTATACTCAGTTTTGCTGGGTAGGTGATTCTTGGTTTTAGTCCTAGTTCCTTTGACTTCTGGAATATCCTATTCCATGCCCTTCGATCCCTTAATGTAGAAGTTGCTAGATCTTGTGTTATCCTGATTGTATTTCCATAATACTTGAATTGTTTCTTTCTAGCTGCTTGAAATATTTTCTCCTTGACCTGGGAACTCTGGAATTTGGCCACAATGTTCCTAGGAGTTTCTCTTTTTGGATCTCTTTCAGGCGGTGTTCTGTGGCTTCCTTGAATACTTATTTTGCCCTCTGGTTCTAGAATCTCAGGGCAGTTTTCCTTGATAATTTCATGAAAGATGATGTCTAGGCTCTTTTTTTGATCATGGCTTTCAGGTAGGCCCATAATTTTTAAATTGTCTCTCCTGGATCTATTTTCCAGGTCAGTTGTTTTTCCAATGAGATATTTCACATTATCTTCCATTTTTTCATTCTTTTGGTTTTGTTTTGTGATTTCTTGGTTTCTCATAAAGTCATTAGCCTCCACCTGTTCCATTCTAATTTTGAAAGAAACTATTTTCTTCAGTGAGCTTTTGAATCTCCTTTTCCATTTGGCTAATTCTGCTTTTGAAAGCATTCTTCTCCTCATTGGCTTTTTGAACCTCTTTTGCCAATTGAGTTAGCCTGTTTTTCAAGGTGTTATTTTCTTCAGCATTTTTTGGGGTCTCCTTTAGCAGGGTGCTGACCTGCTGTTCATGCTTTGACTGCATATCTCTCATTTCTCTTCCCAGCTTTTCCTCCACCTCTCTAAGTTGATTTTCAAAATCCTCTTTGAGCTCTTCCATGGCCTGAGCCCACAGAATATTTAGTCTGGATGTTTGGGATACAGAGGCCTTGACTTCTATGTCTTTGCCTGATGGTAAGCATTGTTCTTCCTCATCAGAAGGGAAGGGAGGAGATGCCTGTTCACCAAGAAAGTAACCTTCTATAGTCTTATTTCTTTTCCCTTTTCTGGGCATTTTCCCAGCCAGTGACTTGACCTCTGAATATTCTCCTGACACCCACCTCGCCTCCTGATCCTCCCAGCCAGAGCTTGGGGTCTGAGATTCTAATGCTGCTTCCCAGCCTCAGGGCTTCCGCGGGGGCGGGGCTGCTATTCAGTGTGAGATTAAGTTCAGGTACTCAGGTCAGGGCAAGGCTGCCTCACGGGCTCAGTTCCCTCAGGGGGTTTATGCAGAGACCTTCAATGGTGGATCCAGGCTCCTGCATGCTTGGGGAGCCCTGGTCTGCCGCTGCGTCAGCTACTGCCTCCCGAGGGGGCCTGAGCTATGGGGGCACCCCACTCCCCTCTCGACCTGCCAAGAAGACCCTCTCACTGATCCCCGTCACCTGTGGGTGGAGGGACCCTCACGGCCGCTGGAGATCCTGTCCCTGAAGCCTGCTCAGATCTGCTCCTCTCCGTGCCGCGGCCGTGGCAGGCCTGGGCTGGGCTCCGCGTCCGCAGCGTGACGGACCTTTTGCGAGAGGTTTGCAGGACCCTCTGGAACAGAAATCTCCTTTACTCTACTGTGCTGTGGCCTCTACTACTCCAGAATTCTCCGTGAGTTCCTTTTTACCGATGTTCTATGGGTTGTGGGTTCAGAGCTATGTGTATATGCGTCTTTCTACTCCGCCATCTTGGCTCCGCCCCCTCTGTATGATTTCTTGAAGTATGGTATTCAGGCATTCTTTTTCATTATTTTCTCTGGAAAGTCTATATTTTAAATTACCTCTTTGCATATATTCAAATTTGGTATTCTTTTGCACTCTTTTATATGTTCTAATGATCTTTTTAAAAACTTGTTGCATTACTTTATTTCCCTTTTACCTCTGTACTTTTGTGGTTCAGTCATATTTGTTTTCTTCATAAATTACTGATATTGGAGTATGTCTCTCTTTCTAACTTCTTTAAGCTCTAATTAGATTTGCTGATTGACTCTTTAAAAGTTCTAATTTCTGTCCTTATTCTTCTCACTACTCTTCTGAGCCACACTGGAGGTCCTTAAGAGTTGCTTGATTCTTATATTGGGGGACCCTGAAGAATTTGTTTTGGCTATCTTCATTTTAATCTGGAAATTATGAATCATTTTTCTTTGTTGTGGTGACGTGCTTATCCACTGAGATGGGAATTTTTCTTTGGATACCTTCTCATCAATTTTTGTCTGTTGTTAGCTATTTTTCAGCCCTGTCTGACTCTTCATGATCCCATTTGGGGTTTTCTTAGCAAAGATACTAGAGTGATTTGCTATTTCCTTGTCCATCTCATTTTACAAATGAGGAAACCGAGACAAACAGGTTTAGGTGATTTGCCCAGGGTCACAAAGCTAGTAAGTGTCTGAGGTCAGATTTGAACTCAGGAAGAGGAGTCTTCCTGATTTTAGGCCTGGCACTATATCCACTGTGCCACCTAGGTGCCCTAGTCTGTCACAATTACTTTACTTTCTCCCCCTATGGTATCCCTGCAGAATATGTCCATATTGAAAGTTATTTCCTTTTAGAAAACCTGGTGTTGGCAGACCTTCCTGCCTTTTCTGTGTGTAACCCTCAGGACTAACTGGATGAGATCTGTTTCCAGTGAGGGTAGCCAGGTAGGACAGGGCTTCAAGGAGATTTCAATCCCTTTATCTTTCTGGCTTTCATCATCCCTTCTGTCACTGGCTTTCTTCAGTCCTTAGACTAACCCCACCAGGGGATAGCTGTAAAGGGATTGCGGGAAGCACTCAGGAAAGAGGCACTCCAAGAAGCTTTTGAGTTTGGATCTCTTCTTATCCTTTTCTCACTCCTATTACTGGCTACCTGTTTCTATATATTTCATGTCCCCTCCTCCTATTTTCTTATTCCTTCATTCCTATATAGTTTCCCCTCCCTTTCTTCTTTTGTCTCAGGATTGGATTGATTCACATGTCTCAATGCCTCCTTTATTAATGACGTAGACCTTCAGCAATCATACTGCTTCACGGTATACGGTGCTCCTCAATATGGCAGTTTTTACCGGTTTATCATTCATGGCTGCAAATTTCTGCTTGAAATCATAATTACAACTCTTCCTTTTCTTTAGAATCACCTAAGGCATAATACATTGTTATATTTTATTTTTAGTATGAATGTGTCTTTATAAATGTCCTCATGTACAATAAATTGCTGAGTAGCATCTTCTTATCTATTTTATTGGTATTCCTATATGGCTAACAAAAGATGACAATCATCAATGTTGGAGGGACTGTAGAAAGATATATGAAACTAGTGTATTACTGAGGGAGGCTAAGAATGAATAAAACACTTTGGAAAGCAATTTGGAATTATGCAAATAAGGTGACTAAAATGTCTGTACCCTTTAACTCAGATTCCACTTCTAGACTTGTACTTCAAAGAGGTCATGATAAGAAGAAAGTCCTCATATATACCATATATATTTGCTACCATAAAAAGTACTGATACACACTCATATACACATATATTGTGATAGCAAATAACTAGAAACTAAGTAGACAGTGTATACTGGGTAATAACTAAACAAATTATAGTATATTAATGTAATGAAATATTTTACTTTGCTGTAACAACAAATATAATGAATATAGATACATGGAAGGACTTAGATGAACTGATGCATAATTTTACAAGCAAAGCCATAAACGCAATGTATACAATGATTACAACACTATTACTGGCAAGAACTACCACCTTAAAACAATTGAAAGTAAAATGTTTCAAAAATACGAAAAATAAGCATGGCTCCAAAGAAGACATATGAGACAATATCTTCATTCCACTTCTTTGCAGAGATGGGAAGTTGACTAGTGTTATACATTTCAATGTAGATTTTTTTTTGGATGTATTGGTCAGTTTTGCTTATTTTTATTTTTTCTTTAGAAATATTTATTATGTGGGATGGCTTTCTATGAAGGGGAAGGGAAGTGATGTAAAGAGACATCACTAAAAATTTGTAAAAAAAAATTTTTTTAAAGTGAATGCTGCAAAATTAAAAAGAACAAGCATGATCCCAAAGAAAAGATATGAGAAGACACTTCCTCCAACACATTTGCAGAGGTGGAGGCAAGATCAGTGAGCGTAAAACACTGCATATATTTCTGGATTTTTTTTTTTGATGTACTGATCAGCTTTGCTGATTTTTGCTCTTGTTTCTTTAAAAAAATTGTGTTATATAGGATGGTTCTCTAGGGGAGATATGAATATAGGAAAAAATTACAGCGAATATAAAAATAAAGGGAGAAAGTTATTGTAGAGGATAATATTGAGGCCTCTCATTAAATTTCAAAAATTATAAATTACTATTATTTTAAGAGTGTCCAGGGTCTCCCTTTCATCACTGACTACATTAGGTTTTGTGAGTATCTTACAACCAAGAAGTCACAACTGCCAAGTAGATCTTCCCAAGGTTTTATCCACATTACCAATGTTCCTTTTGAAAAATAATTTTAAAATGTTATCTAAAATTATGTACTTTTGTACTTTCATTGCTACAGAATGTCTTATTCTTTCACTTCATGATTACTATAAAATACGAGTTGGAAATGGCTTGAGTCTGAAAAGTCATTGGTTAGAAGAGGAAACTTGGCCAAATCTCTCTCCAATAATTGCTTTTAATAAAGCTATTTCTGACAGACTTCAGGTAATCACAAAGCTAAGACTGTTTACCCTTTGCAAATAGATTAACAGAATCTTGTGAGGGGCGCTCTGGACCTGGGCCCCCCTGAGAGGATAGGAGACGCCCAAGGGTCTGGACCTGCTGACGTGGCTTTGCCACGGTGGCACTGCTGACGCGGCATTGCCACCTCAGCACTGGGGCGGCTCTATGCTGGGCTGGGCTCCGCCCTCAGGGAGGAACTGGGGAGGGGCTTACCCGGAATAGGAGGGCGAGTTCTGGGGGATATAAGGCACAACACGGAAGGGGACGGGGGGACTTCTGGCTGACTATCATGTAATAAAGGTGCTCTTATCCACCTCCGGAGTTCTGCCTGATAATTTCTCCCCCTGATCCCCAAGGGGGGAGCCAGAGACGTCTGAAGACCCCTGGGCAGGGTAAGTTGGTGCGGTGATCAGGGTTCCGCCCCTGACAGCTGGCGCCCGAAACAGGGACCGCCGTAGGAGACCGCTAGCCCCCCAGACCGCAGGCGGGTGGGGGAAGATCAGGCAGCCCTAGAGTCGGAGGACTTTAGGAAGGATGGGACAGAAGCAGATAAAAGCCCGCATTGATCTGGAGGATAAAGGCGTTCTCGCCTGTCAGATTTATAAAGTCTGTAAAGAACAAGGCATCAGGATTCACATCAGAGACTGCCGAGAATGGGTGAATAAGATCTGGATAGTCAGCCCTTGGATAGAGCACGCAGGAATAGATCCGGGCAGATGGGCGGTGGTGGGCCAACAGATGGCCTCCTACCATAAGGATAATCCTTCACTCCTAACGTCCAAGGATTTTGTAGTATACTCGGCAATTGGCGCGGCATTTAACTCCGTGCCACCCCCCATATCTGGGAATCAGAGTACTCAGGTGGGAGATTCCATTATGGGGTCGGACAGCGAGGACAAGGGAGAGAAACTGTACCCCTGGGAAGAGATGAGGCGAAGTGAGAATACTGACCCCCCTAAATGGGACTTTCCTCCGCCTCCCGATTGGGACCAGCTAGAAAAACGGGAACAGTGGAAAGCTCCAAAGGGAGCTCAGGCTGCTCAGAAAACGCCTAAAGGGGTAACAACCCACAGAGGAGCAGGACAAAAGGAAGAGGGCGGGGAAGGAGAAGTTACCGCTCTTATGGCCCAATTATCCACCGGGCCCCCAGTGAACTTTCAGTATAAGTCCGAGCAGGTTGGTAAGAATGCAGGGTTTGAATACCGCCCGCCCTCGCAGACAGCCCCCCCGCCAATGAGCCTCCTCACTCGTAGCCTCCAGCAAGCTGCAAGAGACGGGGAAGATGTAGAATGGGCGGAGTGGGGGACAGGCTTTTACCCGGTCTTAGTTGAGAATCCCAGCCAGGAAAATGAAACTAGACATCATCGGCCAGTTCCCTTTAAGTTTATGAAGGAATTGAAAGAGGCCGTGTCCAAGTATGGCCCAGGCTCGGTATTCGTACAGAAGGCATTGGCTTCCTCGGTGGCAGCCTTTCCTTGGCTTCCATATGACTTCCTAGAGGTGATGCAGGCGATCCTTGACCCAGCCACCTTCATAGCCTATAAAGCCTATGTGCGTCGCGCTGCTAAAGCCTATATAGAGGAAGACGGAATAGCCAATACCGAGGAAGCCCTAAAGATGATTACCGGGTCGGGAACTTGGTCCATGCTACAGAGGCAGTTAGACTTTGATGGGAACGTCAGGCATGCCGTGAATGTGGTCTATCTTAGGGCTCTGGAGAGGTTAGGTACCCCTGGGGCGGGGACCATGTTGTCCTCCCTAAAACAGAGAAAGAACGAGAGCCCCCTGGACTTTGTAAGCAGGGTAAAGGAAACTGTCCATGCCACGTTTGGAGGTAACCGGGGAGCAGCCCCCCATCTAGTGGTGCAATTAATCAAAGAAGGGCTCAAGCCAGAATTTGGCACCGTCTTTTCCTCACTCCCGTATCCACCCACCCTAGAACAAATAGTTGAGAAGTTAATGGACCTCCCCCAGAAAGACCCCTTTACAGCCATAGCCGAGACCTTGGAAGGCCAACAGCGCCTCCTGGCGGCAGTATTGGACAAGAAGGGAGGCAGGCCAACATGCTTTAATTGTGGCAGAGAAGGGCATTTCAAGGCTGCCTGCCGAAAAACCCCCAAAGGAGTTCAGTGCTTTTCTTGCGGAAAGCCCGGGCACATAGCTAAATATTGTAGATCCAACCCACAGGGGTCAGGAAACGGGAAGAGGGGGTCTCCAGGGGGAGGGGGCCCCCGAAACTCATCTCAGAGGACTCAGCAACACCCCCGAAACTAATGGAGGTTTTAATGGTAGACCAAAAGAATAAATGCCCATTAGAAATCCCTCCCTGGACCACCGTGTCGGTCTCAGTCCTGAGCCGTAATTTCCCCCGCTTGGTAATTGGATCAGAACATTGTCCCTCCGTGGTGGTCCACAGCCAACTCCTCTCCCCCCAGGAAAGAGAGATATGGGTCACCAACCCTCACTCCTGGTCAGTGACGCTGACTCTCGAAACTGAAATAGCAAAGGCCATCAATCTACCTTGGCTCGATAAGGATCACCGTCCACAGGGCCCACGAAGCTTTCTCTATTGGACACAACAAATTCTGTCAGAGAGGCCCACAATCACCTTAATGGTGGATGGGCGCCCCCTCGAGGGAATGGTAGATACCGGGGCAGACGTCTCGGTGATCAAAGACTCAGATTGGGACTCCCAATGGCCTACCCAGCGAGCTGCGCAAACTGTGGCCGGGGTAGGGGGAACCCAATTGGCTCGAAAGTCAGAGCGCTTTCTGGCGTGGCAATATGAGGATACCCAGGGGAAATTCAAACCGCTCTGCGTGCCTGGTCTCCCCGTTAACTTATGGGGACGGGACGTTCTGAGCGCTATGGGTGCCCACCTTTGCACAGAGAGCCATTTAAACTAGTTGGGGTCACTCCTCCAGTGAGGGCCATTCGAATGCAGTGGAAAGATAACACCCCTATATGGGTTGAGCAATGGCCCCTTACAATGGAAAAACTAACGGCCCTCCAAGAGATTGTTAGTGATTTGTTGAAAAAGGGGCAAATTGAGCCATCCTTTAGCCCCTATAACTCCCCAGTATTTGTGATTAAAAAGAAAAGTGGCAAATGGCGCATGCTCATTGATCTGAGAAGAGTCAATGCGGCGCTCCTACCTTTCGGCGCGCTGCAACCTGGCCTTCCTACGCCAACCGCAATTCCCAGACATTATAATAGCCATTAAGGATTGCTTTTATTCAATACCACTGCACCCTAGAGATAAAGAGAAATTTGCCTTTTCGATACCCTCTATCAATTTGGCCGCCCCCGCAGAGAGGTATCAATTCAGAGTCCTCCCTCAAGGGATGGCAAACAGCCCAACAATGTGCCAGGCGTATGTAGCCACCATCCTACAACCAGTCAGAAAGAAACATTCAGAGGCCATGATAATTCATTACATGGATGACATCCTGGTATCATGCGCCACCGAAAAACAAACCCAACGGGCTTTACAGGAGGTCATCGATGCCCTTAAGGCCTACCAACTATACATAGCTCCTGAAAAGATTCAGATCACCTCCCCTTATCAATATCTTGGTCATCACATCGATGGGGACAGGATCACTCGCTCCGTCCCACACATACGAACTGATGAAGTAAAAACCCTCAATGATTTTCAGAAGCTTATAGGATCCATTCAATGGCTCTGGTCAGTCATTCCCCTCACCGACCAACAGATGGAGCCCCTATATCATATTCTGCGAGGTGACTCCAACCTTATGTCCCCTCGTCAATGGACGGAAGAGGCCTATCGTGTTATAGAACTCATTCATCAAAAAGCCTCATCCTGCTTGGCTCGCATTGATCCCAATAAGCCTGTTCAATTGGCCTTACTACAGGACTTTGGAGGCATCGCAGCCCTTTACCAATCCCATGGAATTCTAGAGTGGATTTACAGCCCTAAGCAGAAGAAGGTTCTGCCTAATGAATGGGAGGTACGCGCACTTTTCCTTTTACGAGCTAGCGAAAAGTGCGTGCAGAACTTTGGGGTCCGACCTATCATAAACCTGTCGGCCTCTCCCGAGGCCCTGCGTGCCCTTGCGCAGGCCTCCTTGCAGTGGGCTGCACTTTACGTCAACCATGACTTCTCAAATACTCCACTACCACTCCCTTTACGCGGATGGCACACCTTACCCCTTTCCAGGCCACCGCCAATTGTAGCATCACAGCCAGTAAAAGGACCCAATGTATTCACAGATGCTACTAAGGCTGGGAGAGCTTCAGTCTACGTCCCGTAGAGAAAAATTTTGCATGTGTTTTCTACTCCATACTCGTCAGCACAAAAGAATGAAATGGCTGCCATCATTTGTGCTCTTGAGATGTTCTCCGCAGAATCTTTTAATCTTATTACTGATAGTCTCTATTGTGCTAATGCTATTCTCCAGCTGCAAGAAGCTATTGTGGTGCCATCTCGCTCTACTATTGCTAACTTACTCTCCAAGGCTAAGAGTCTTCTTCAATGTCGCTTGCACCCTATCTATGTGCTTCATGTTCGTTCTCACGTTTCTCGTGAAGGCCCTATCTTTCATGGTAATCATGTTGCTGACTCTTCCCTCTACTCCCCAGCCTCATACATTTTCTATGTCACCCCCACGGAGGCGCATAACAGATTTCACCTTTCTGCGCGCTCCCTTAGGATGCTCTATGGCATCCCACGTGACGAGGCTAGAAAGATTGTAAAGCGCTGTACTGCGTGTGTTCCTTTCCGTCCACCCCCTCGTGATCAGGTCGTTAATCCCAAAGGGGAACATCCCAATGATCTTTGGCAAATGGACGTTACCCACTACCATACGTCTCTCCTCCATGTGTGTATAGATACCGCCTCAGGGTTCATTATGGCCACCTTACAACCCCGAGAGACGACCTCAGCCGTTATTGCCCATCTCCTTGAATGCTTTGCCATTGCTGGCGTCCCTAAGGTCCTTAAGACCGATAATGGCCCTGCCTACACCTCTAACGGCTTTGCCACCTTCCTTGCCGAATTTGGCATATGCCATGTTACTGGGATCCCTTATAACCCCACCAGACAGGCCATTGTTGAGCGAGCACACCAGACCTTAAAAAACATGCTCAAAAAACAAAAAGGGGGAGTTGCGGGACGGCTGACATGCACACAGCTAGCCCGCGCTGTCTATACCTTAAATTTTCTGCAATTCCGGGACGATGGCCTCACCCCAGCCATGAGGTTCTACGGGCACTGTAAAAGCATGAGCCCCCAAAGTCCCGAATGCAATAAAGCACCCCTTTGTCCGGTAGGGAGTAAAGTCTGGTGGAAAGACGACCAGGGAGAATGGCAGGGTCCCAACGAGGTCATTGTGAGGGGGAAAGGGTATCTTTGTGTCTCCACAGGCAACAAAGAACCTGGAGTCTGGGTCCCCCTCCGAAGGACGAGAGAGGCACCGCCCGCCACAGAAGAGCAAGAGATGGCGCAGAGGAAAGAAGAGGAAGAGGAAATCTCGGAGTTGGCGAAAGATGCAGATGGCTAGGATGCTGCAGCTCCTGATGCTAGTTCAGGCAGTTTCCCTGACGACTGGGATTCACTTTAACGAGACCCTTCTAGCGCCCGCACGGTCGCAGCCGCCTACACATTGGGCCATCACTCCCCATCTCCCAGTGTTTCAGCTAGTAACCTGGCACCATGAGGCAATTCCGCTCATAGTGACGGGGAACGCCACCCTCATTGCGGGGGGAGCAAGGGCCCCCTTGCCGGCTGCCCTGAAAAGATACAACACCACCCTGTCCTGGCATTCATGGACGCTGCCCATATGCCTGCGGCTGAATGACACCACGTCGCACTCCACCCATGGCCCCGCGGATATTTGCTTTCCCTTGCAGACACAAATCACAGATCAGGTACCGCACCCAGCAAAGCACCCTGGGGCCTTACGGATCCACATGGCGGTCATCCCCCACACAGGCAAGGGGAACCGCAGCGCAGTCGACCCGTCTCCCTTGCTGCCGTGCCACCCCACCCCGTGGGTTTTTAGCCCCATGCAGGCCTGCTCCACCAGCATCCACCGGCAGGGGCCTGCCAAGAATGGAATGCAGATCGTATTCTGGGACGGTGGGCTGGTGCCCACGCTGGTGGCACCAGTGCCAGTTGCTCAGCCAGGAAGGGTGCAGACGCACTTGTGGAAGATCGGGCTGGCCCTGAACCGTACTGTGGTGGCCATCGAGTTCGACTCCTCTATTGCCGACCTTTGGTCCCACCCCGACGAATATCATGCTTGGAAGCCGGTGTTTGACCACAAGGTCCGCTGCCCCTCCGAGCAATCTGGCCACGTGTATATGTGCTCCAATCTGACAGGGACAGTCCAGACAGGCCCCAACGCCATGTTTCTTCTGTGCAGAGCTGGGAACCTGAGTATTACGGGCTCGGCAGAGGTAGGGTATAATGTGAGCTGCAACGAGCCGATTATCACCAATACTCTTAACAGCACGTGTGCCGAGTACTTTATCCTGCTCCTGCGAATTCCTCCGTACACTATTCACCCGGTGAGAGCTGCGCCATACGCTATCTCGCCCGCAGATGACTTGCTAAGCAGAATCCTGTGCCAAAAGAGGGAAGGTCCTGGGTTCGGAGACGTGCTATCAGTAGTCAACTTGGCATTGAATATCCTAGAGGAAGTGCAGATTCAGAAGATGCAGAGGGAACTGAACTTTCTTGCGGAATCCCTACAAAAGTTCATGGTTCAGTCTGGGATTGCGTGGGAACACCAGGAACATATCGATAGAGTACTGTTCGAACAAGTACAGGCAGTTTCAGAAGTTGTTGAGGTGCTGACACATCAGCAGTCCCTCATGTTACGTTATATGAGAATGCCCTGCCATTATAGGTATTATCCTGTTTGTGTAACACCTGTTCCATATAACAATACCCTGTACAAAGAGCTCGAGGACATATTGAAAACTGCCACTACAGTCACTAACTTTACCTCTGAGTTAGCAGCACTAGATTTGGTGATTAGAGCTATGGAGAATGCAACAATACAATTCCATGAGGACTGGGAGAAAAACTATAATGATGCAAGGGATTGGTGGGACGGGTTGAACCTGCACCAGCTGCTCCAGTGGGTGTCCTTAGGGGGCGTCATGTTGATTCTTGGGTTTCTTGTATGCTTATGCTTACCGTGCCTCATCTCATGTCTGTTTAGAGCTGTCCGTGAGTCCCTTGAGTCCATAAAGGCAGAACTCGCCCGCCCCCATCATTAAAACCAAAAGGGGGAGTTGTGAGGGGCGCTCTGGACCTGGGCCCCCCTGAGAGGATAGGAGACGCCCAAGGGTCTGGACCTGCTGACGTGGCTTTGCCACGGTGGCACTGCTGACGCGGCATTGCCACCTCAGCACTGGGGCGGCTCTATGCTGGACTGGGCTCCGCCCTCAGGGAGGAACTGGGGAGGGGCTTACCCGGAATAGGAGGGCGAGTTCTGGGGGATATAAGGCACAACATGGAAGGGGACGGGGGGGACTTCTGGCTGGCTATCATGTAATAAAGGTGCTCTTATCCACCTCCGGAGTTCTGCCTGATAATTTCTCCCCCTGATCCCCAAGGGGGGAGCCAGAGACGTCTGAAGACCCCTGGGCAGGGTAAGTTGGTGCGGTGATCAGGGTTCCGCCCCTGACAGAATCTGTCTTAAGCATCTAAGATACAGACTGAGCTTAAAGACTCAATTTTAGTCAATTAAGCAAATAAATTCATTAGAAGTAATATGATAAGAGCACGGATCTGTTAAATAAAGGGTATTACACTATTTGGTCCTCCAGCTGAAGCTCTATGATCTCATTTACTATCTCTTCAGAGGAGGATAATTCAGACAGAACTTGTTCTCCACAAAGCAGGGCTTACAATAGCCCATTATAAGGATCCCTTCACAGTGTTTACAAATTGATAACATTTTGTGATAACATCTTTCTAGTACTGACAGTCCCATATTGTGAACAGGTTAAAAGTTCATGCTTAAAGTTCATGTTGCAGTTAGTTCTTTGGACCTCAATATGAACATTTCCCTAAATACAATATCATGTAACAGATGCCATAAAAGCCAATTTAATCCACATTTGAAGTAAAGTACTGTATACAACTCTCCAATTCAACAGAACCTAACCATCGTGTAGAAAGTGTTTTCATGAGAAAATGCATTCAGAATTCCATCTTGTGATACAAAGAACCTTTTCCACCAGATTTTTTCATCTGCCAGGAGAGGAAGGGCTTCACTTGCTCATAAATATTAAGAATGGGAACTTGCCCAGCTTCTGTTTTGCATGATGTTTGCTTGTGCTGGCTCTCAAAATCTGAGGAAAAGAACTGGTATTAAGAAAAAAGAGGGACAGATACTTGTGGAAGTTAGTAAATTGGAATTTTGAGATTAGCAGCATGGTAATGGGTCAAGGAGGAAAACGGGAAGGAATGAAGCAAAGAACCCACTGATGGTAAGATCAGATGGGAGGGGGGCAAGGTCTCTTGCCAATATTTGAGTCCCAAAACAAACACTCAGGGACAGGTCATAATCCTGTTTCTGAGTCATCCTATTTCTTCTCTTCCATTCCCATTATTACCACCTAGAGTTTCTCTCCTTTCATATCTATATCATGAACATTTCAGCTTTTCCTTAATTCTATGCCCCAGAAACAAAAACAAGACGGGGAGACCTAGCAATTGGTATTAAGAAATGGGACAAAGGGTTGTAGGGGCAACTCTGAGCAGAAGCTCATCTTACTGAAATTTGTATCTTCCCCATAGCCTAAGATAGTATTATACAAATATGTACTTAATAAATGTTTAATTGAATCCATTTATCTCTCTTAACCATTTGTTACTAGGCATCTGCCCTGGACTTTAAAGAGGTGAAAATGGGGGAGCTATCTGATGAAGAAGTAGGGGGAAGACTAACACCCTGTAGTCATAAGAACAACTGGGGGGCATTTATTACCATTAAGGAAGTCATATTTATTCAAATGTCTCTAGACACAGGTATTAAACTTATCAAACACATGTTGAGTTATCTATTCCAGGGAAGGCACTTTACTAAACTAAAAGGTCTGCAATTTTTCAAATACCAAAAATAGTTATATTCTTATAACATTAAGCATTTATATCTTGATAATGTTTATTTTTACATTAAAATCCTGCTATTATCAAATAATGCATAGTCCCAGCATATTTTGAGGGTCCTTTGGACAGTGAGGAGGTCAAATCAGTCAATATTTAAAGAAATTAATTTGGGCTATACACTGGAAGGTCAAAAACTGAAGCTTAAATACTTTGGCTGCATAAAGAGATGATGCAACTTATTGGAAAAAAGATCCTGATGTTGGGGAAAGACTGAAGGCAAAAGGAAAAGGAGAAGGCAAAGGATGAGATGGACGGATAGTATCACAGGAACAACAAACATGAACTTGGACAGACTTCAAGAGATAATGGAAGACAGAAGGGCCTGGTATGCTATGGTCCATAGGGTCACAAAGAGTCAGATACAACTTAACAGCTAAATAACAACAACAAAAAGCATATCTTACTGAAACCATGATCTCTGAAATTACTTTAATACTTCAACAGAACCATGATTTCATTAGTATAGGTACACTCTTCACTAATACAGATTACAACTCCTTTATGCCTTAGCAAAGGATCTCTATGAGATGCCATGACCAAAAGAACTGATAAACTGATAGCTAATCTAATGGTGAGAAGTCTTTCCATGCTAGGCTAGTCATTTCCAGTCAACAGACATTTATATTAAGCATTAAGTGAAAGGTACAATGTACTTAGTATTCTTAGGGACAAGGATAAAGACTAGATCTGTGATTTCACTGATTTAAGAAACTCCCTCCCCCACTGTAGGTCCAGCACTTTATTAAAAATTATGGCCTTAGAAAACAGTCTAGAGCAGAGTCTACTCAAAGCTGACAGTCCTGCCCCAACCAGATTAAAATGCAATTGGTAAATATTTAACAAAATAAACAAAAATAGAATACAACAAAAATATTGTTAATTTATGGTCTTCTAAATCAATATGCAACCTGCAGGGATCCATTTCTACTTGAGTTTGATACCCCAGGAGCATAGAGATTAGGTGACTTGTTCAGGGTCACACAGCCAATATGTGTCAGAAGTTGGACTTCAGAAGTTTTGGCTTCTGTGCTACCTCTCTATTCACTGTAAAACAACAACAACAACAACAAAAGACAAGAAACAAAACAAAAAAACAATGTTCAGCCTCAAAGTTTGTTTAATACCCAGACACATACACACAAGTTGTTATACTCACACACACACACACACACACATACACATATATATATATACAAGGTGTATATATGCAAAATTATGTACATGCATACACGCTTTATATGTGTGTATTTGTACAGAGTGAGATACATGTGCATACACATATAAATAATTCTATACACAGAAATATTCTTTTGTCTTACCTGTCATATTGCAAGTTCTCTGGTTACTTTCAAAATGATACTGTCTTCTTGCTTGGGCTATATATTCAGCAGCCTCCCTCTCTTGTATTTCTCTGATCTTCTTCTGTCCATATTTCCCAAGGATATATACTCCTAAAAGTTTTTTAAAATGAACTAATTAAAGTATCACAAAATTTCTCACAATGCTAAAAAGAAAAAACCCAAAAACCCCAAACCCTGATTTATCCATTTATGAATCTCTATCTGTGAAAGATCAAAAATGAAATTAAACATTTTTGGTGGGTTGGGGGGAAAGGCAACTGGTATTAAGTGACTTGCCCAAGGTCACACAGCTAGTAAGTTAATGATTTTTTTTTTTTACTCAAAATACAAAACCATTGTCTTGAGTTTTACAAAATTAAATAGCACAAGGAAAATGAAATAAGTTTATCTGCCAATAATACAATCAATAAAATTTTAAATAAAGTACATAATATGTGCCTACAAAGATGAAAAGTAATACTATTTGCCCTCAAGGAGCTTACTTTCCCTACTGGAGAAGGAAGAAATATAAAAACAGATCAGAAAAGGACTCAGTAACAAGTGGCACTGGTGCAGAGCACAGAAAAGTTGTTGATTCTAAGAAATGAGTCCTTTCCAAGCTGAAAGGGGTACAGCCTTGGTAAAACTGTGAGACAATGTCTATATGACAAGCAACAAATAAGCCAGTTTGGTTAGATGCCACAGTTCTGTGAAAGGGAGTAATGTGTATAGCAATTTGTATAATAAACTGGGAAAGTAAGCAGGAACTAGGTTGAGAAGAGCTTTAATTACTACACAGGGAAAGTCTGTATTTGATCCTAGAGGCACTTGAAACTTTTTGAGTAAGTTAATGTTTTTGTAACTGTGAGAAGGACAGGATGGAATGGAAAGAAGTGGGACTTGAGGCAGAAAAACCAATTAGAAAGTGATTACAATAGTTAAGGCTAAAAGTGTTGAGGGCTTGAGCTGGAGTAGTAACCATGAGTATAGAAAGAAAGACAAGATGGGAGATAAATTATGAAAGTAGCATTAACAAAACATGAAGACTGAATGGACGTGAGGGAAAGGAAGAGTACAAGAGAACTGGTTTTGTGAACCCAAGTGAATGGGAGGATGGTGACACTGAGAACAGAAACAAAGATATTAAGAAAAGGGTAGAATTTGGGAGAAAAGATAATGAGTTGTTAATGGATAGCGGAAGCGAAATTAGTACTCAGGAGAAACTAGAGTTAGATAAAAAAATCTGGGAATCATCTGCATGGGACTTATATTTGAACCAAGAGAGATTAATGAGATCATAGATTACTGTATAGAGAGAGCAAAAGAGTGCATAAGACAGAGTCCTAGAAGTATATCTATAATTAGGAGTAGCATATGGATGATATTCTGGCAAAGGAGACTGAAAAGTAGTTAGAGAATTAGGAGGAGAAGCAAGAGTGAGTAGTGTCAGGAAAACCTGGATAGGATAATATTTAGGAGAGAGTGGTCAACAGTTTTAAATACTGCAGAGAGGTCAATGATAAAGACTGATAAAAGATCATCAGATTTGATAATTAAGAAATCAATGATAATTTTGACAAAGCAGTTTAATTTGAGTAATGATGCTGGAAGCCAGGTTTACAATGGATTGGAAAAGTTACTGAGAGGAGAAGTAGAGGCAATCAGTACAGAAGACTTTTTTCCCCTCAGGAATTTGGCTGTGAAAACAGATATTCAGGGTAATAGTTTGAGACAAGGACAGGGACAATTCAGAGTTTTTTAAGGATGGAAAAGAACCTGGACAGGAAGGAGGAGCCAGTACATAAAGAGAAATTGAAGATAAGGGTTGGGAGGATGATTGTGGAATTTGCTAAAGGAAAGGGAAGGGAACAAGAGTATAATTTGAGGGGATGATGGTCTTGGCAAGGAGAAGGGCCCACCTCCTCATGGGATAAAGGGGAAAAAAAGATGGGTTTTGAGATGAAGAATAAGAAAGAAGAAAGCCTGAATGGTTTGCTTGTTCCTTGCTTTAGATTTTCTGTAAAAAACTTTGCACACAGTAAACACAGATGCCATGTACAAAATGACCTTTCAAAATGAGCAATTTCTGGAGGGGTCACTCATAAATGGAATGCAGAATCATAAATTAAATCCTTACAATATTTTCTTACAACAGTCAATGAGTAAATAAGATATACCGTGTACTTATTTTAGTCTTATTAGAAGCTAGCCAGTTTTTCCATTCAAAATCTGCCACAAAGACACAGTCACCTCAACCAACAGATATGATAATGTCAATAGTTTTAGCAATTTCTCCATATTTTTGAATCAAATCCTGGGGTCTGACATCTAAATTAATGTATGCTTTACCCTTAATTGAGAGGCTTGATGTATTTTAGGTAAATGTGTATTGTTATCCTCCATTGTTTCTTTCCCTGACTAACTATAATTTGGGGGGGGGGGGGAGTTTGTTTTTTTAATGTCTTTAAGACCATAAAAATCAATTTCTCTTTCTATTTTAAAGATTTCTCATGCACTCATGCACATACTCTTTACACGTACCTGTATCTACAACTTATAGCAACAAAGCTCTTGGCATCTTTTTCTATCTAAGTTACTCCTTGAACTATGATCACCCAGAAAAAAAGCCCAATAATGTCCCCTACAGCTTTCTTTCAGTCTTCCCTTTTCCACCTGAAAGAGAGCATGTCTATTCCTTCATGGACTGTTATGGTAAGTTTTCAATTTCCTTACAAATCAACAAGAACTCAATAAAATGGTATATGTGTACTTCTGCCATCATTAAGAAATTCTTCGTTTCTACAGAGTAAACCTAATCTGTATGTCAAAAGAAACCCAATTTCAAATCTCACCTCTGACATTTATTAGCTATGAGACAAAAGGCAAGTCAACTGATTTCTCTGAGCTACCTCATCTTTAAAACAAAGATAAAAACATATATAGTACCACACATAGAAATTGTTTTGTAAGCTTTAAAGTGCTATATAAACATAGGCTATTAGTTATTAATAATAATAGAATTTATATAAAGTTTTAAGGTTTGTGAAGCACTTTAACTATTACCTCATTTGATCTTCACAGCAACCCTTGAGAGAGGTATGTACTATTATTCCTATTTTTACAGATGAAAAGAGCTGCCTAGAGTTACAAGCTGGTAAACATCTGAGTCCAGATTTAAACTGTCGTCTCCCTCGCTCTATTCACTAAGGCATGGAGCTTCTATCTTCTTCTTCCTTTCAAAGACACAGCTTTAATTTTCAGTAAGTTTCATTTTATATTTAGGTAAAATCTGTGTCTCACTAACTCCTATCCATTATTCCTAGTTCTGCCCTCTGAGACTGAGCAAAATCAGTTTATTTCCTCTTTCCAAATGACAATCCTTCAAAGACCTGAAGATCTTTAACACTTCTCCAGACAAAACATTCAATATAATTAAACAATGGAAAACGGAGTGCCATCTGTGCAGTCTAGATAAAAACATCTATACGTATACAGATTTAAGACCTCAAAACAGCAAAAACAAAAACAAAAAACCCTACGGACAGCCTTAAACAGAACCATATTCCAATCAACAACATAGATTTGGCTTCAAGCTTCAAACACAAAATTACTCACAAACCAGAATTACTGATGACTAAAATGTGTTATTATTTATCTATAGCTGTGCATGGAAAACCATAATCAAAATAAAAGATAGATGGGTCAAGTTATTTGGGAAATTCTCGACCTTGATTTGTAAGTAGTTTTGTATCTACTGCATGTATTTAGCGATAAGAATATCAAAACCTCGTGCTCTTAAGATTCCTCCTCCTACTTATGTTCACATGGAAAACCAACGTATTCTCTGCCCGGCCTCCTGCAAATTTTTGTCATTATGGCTACAAGATAATAGGAAGGGCCCCTAAGAATTTCTTTTATCCGCCCTTATGGCTCCATTGCAGACTCCAAATAGAATGGAGCTGGATATCTTAAGCTTAAAGAAAACTGATGAACCTCTCCGTTGTCCATCTAGATCATACTTTAGAATGTAGTCCTTACTATATAGAATTAAGGAATAAAAGGACTAAATGATCAATTTTAAAAAGTACTCGGACCTCTCAGTACGTCTGTGCGTTCAGACACTACAACATAGTTTATAACAGAGAGAGAAAAAGAGATGGAGGGAGGGAAGGACAGGGAAGGGGAGAAGGGGAGGAGGAGGAAGAGGGGAAAGGGAAAAGAAGGAGAGTGAGAGAGAAAGAAGGGCAGATGGGGGAGAAAGATACGCAGACACTGCGGGCAGTCTCTTAAGTTTCGCGAAACTCCCGGTAAATGAGAGATCCACGCCAAGTTCTGGGTGCTGCAGTAGGTCACTTCAGCAGAGGCAGTCTGCCCCGCCAAGGGATGTGACGGGAAAAAGACCCAGCTGCCTGGAGACCACCAGCTCGCGGGCGGCTCCTCTGCCAAGCAAGGGTGCTGGGTGCCCCAGGGCCCTCCCGGCTCTTGGGGAAGCCGCAGGGACCCCGCGTCCCCCTGACCCCCGCCTACTCCAGCTAGCAAAGAGCTGGAGGAGCCCCCGGACGCCCCCCCAGCGCCTGCACCCACCTCCGAGGACGGTGCCCACGAACAGGCATTTCTTCTTGTGACGTTTCAGAAAATTCCACACGGACCTGAGCATCTTCCGGTCCCGGAGGTGGGAGGGCAGAGGTGCAGGGGGCTGAGGACCCGCGAGCCCCGGGGTGTGGGGGGGACCTGGAGGAAGGAGCGGGCGGGGAAGGGGGACGGTTTCTCGGGTGAACGCGGCTGGCCGGGCTGGTCCTAGGGACGCTCTCGCCCCTTCCCGGGTCCTCCTGAGGAGATCGCGGCCGCCCGTCTCCGGCTCGCCAGTCACCGGAGAAGGAAGGGGGCGTGGAGACCCGACTGAGCCGTCCTGGCCGCCGTCCCGACAGCCGCCGCGGCTGCGGCTGCTTCGGGCCGGAAAGCAGCGTCCGTCCCGAATTCAGTCCCCGGTGTGCCCACCATCCGGCGGCCCCCCCGGAAACAGCAGCCGCGGGCCTCCGGCGTTCCGCCGCCGGCTCTCTTCTACCTGGCTGCCTGGCTGCTCTCTGCCTCCCGGGTGAGTCGGGCCTCCAGCGGCCGGAGCGGGATGGAGGGGACCACTGCGGCGGCGCTCGCAGCCCGGGGAGTGTCCGTGTCGGAGGAGGAGAGAGGGGCGTGGATGGAGAGGGCGATGCACCTGGTGAGGGGCGCTGGGGGCGGGCCGGGCCGCGACGGTAGAGCCGGACCTGCCGCGCGTGGGGCGGAGCGTCTTCCTGCGCCCTTTCCCTCCCCCGCCCGCCCCGCACTTTAGCCTGGTTAGAGTCGGGGTGAGCGTGGCGGTGGCCCTGGGTGCCCCACTGGGTGCCAACACGTGTGCAGGTAGAGCCGCAGCCTTTGGACCGCCAGGTTCACTCTCCAAGCCGTCCTCTGGGGAGAGGGGGACGGGGGGAGGGGAGGATCCAAAGTCCCACAGCCAGCTTCTGGCGGAGGTGAGCCGAGAACCCCCATGGTGCTCCTTCCCCCTCTGGAGCGTGTTCTCCAGCAGGGGAAGGCGAAATGCTGGGGTAATATCGTAGTACCAGGTACTCTTTGCTGCGCCTCCCCAGCCCGTTAGTGTTTCTGGCTGAGGACTGCGTGGTTGTACGGTAAGGTAGTGCAAGGATGTGGAAGTCGGGAAATCCGGACTCCACCTTCTACCATTTTGAACCTGACTTACTGACCCTCTCTGAGCCTCAGTTTCCCAAATAAAAATATTTTCAAATACAAATTACCTCAAAGGATTGTTTGGAGATAATATATATAAAGCATTATAGAAGTGACATCTATCATTGTAAGACATATTTATTAAGTACTGTACCTGGTTTATAGGAGTTTAGATCTAGAGAAACAAAGGTAGCTATAAAGCTGCCATCCTCCTAGTCGTTCAGGTCTATAACTCCTTGTCATCCCTATCTCTTCTGTCACCCCAGGTTTCCAAATCTTGTTATTCACAACATTTTCACATCTCCCCATAATATTCTCTTTTCTTTCCACTCACAATTCACGACCACAATTTAGTCCTTCATCACCGCTTCCTTGGCCTGGCTTGTTTGGACTTCCTGCCTCAGGTAACAGCCTTACTTCAATTCATTCTATGTACAACTTGCTAAAGTGATTTTCCTATAGTTCAGATCTCACCGTGTCATCCTCATTCAACAAACTGAACTGAACTGACTCTCTGTTACCTTTAGAATAAAATACAAACTCATTCATTTGTCATTTAGTTGTCATTACAATCTGGATCCTTCCTATCTTTCCATTCTTCTCACAATTTACTTCCCTCCATGAACACTGATTACCTCCAGGAACTAGGCATGTGAACCTTTTTTTTTTTCCTCTCACAGGAAAATCCTTGCACTGGCTGTACTCTCATGTTTGAAATTTGCTATTTCCTCACCTCTGCCTCATATTTCCTCTTGTTTTTCCCTGGATCCAGTTCAATTGTCCTCTTCTGCAGAAGGCCTTTTCCAGTTTCCTCAGTTACTATCATCCCCTTGAAGGTTGCCTACCATTTACTCTAAATGTATCTTATATATGCCTAATTATCTATATGTTGGATTAAATAGAGAGCTGGTCTCAAAGTCAGGAAGACTTGGATTCAAATCCCACCTCTGACATGTTGGAGGGGATGTGAATATTGGATGGGAAATGGAAAAATTTCCACACTAATGCACTGTTGGTAGACCTTTGACCTGATCTAACCATTCTGGAGAACAATTTGGAACTGTGCCCAAAGGGCTATAGAACTGTACATACTCTTTGACCCAGCAATACCACTACTAGTTCTGTATCCTAAAGAAATATCCCCCCACCCCCCAAAAAAGGAAAAAGACCTGTATGTATAAAAATATAGTAGCTCTTTTTGTGGTGGCAAAGAATTGGAAATTGAAAGGATGCTCATCAGTTGGAGAATGGTTGAACAAATTGTGGTGTATGATTGTATTATAAGAAATGACAAGCGGGATGATTTCAGAAAAACCTGGGAAAACTGATATGAAGTGGTACAAAGGGAAGTGAGCAAAACACTAATAGCAATATTGTATCATGATGAACTATGAATGACTTAGCTATTCTCAGCATTACAATGATCCAAGATAATTTGAAAGGACTTATGATCAAAAATGCTATCTGCCTCCAGAAAAAGAACTGAGGGAGTCTGAATGAAGATCCAAGCATACTTTTTTATTTTCTTTTTCTTGGGCTTGGGTTGTTTTGCTTTTTGGTCTTTGTTTTATTTCGGAATATGGCTAATATGAAATTATATTTTGCATGACTGCTTGCCTTCTCTAAGAAGAGAAAGAGAGGAAGAGAATTTGGAAATCAAAATTTTTTTAAAAGAATGTTAAAAATTGTTGTTATATGTAATTAGACACGAAAACAAAATATAAAAATTTAAATCTAGCCTCTGACATATTGGCTGACTGACCCTAACCAAGTCAGTGCTCTCTAAGACTGTTTCTTAATAGGAGTTTCCTCTATTAGAGAAATCATAGATCCAGTTTCTATTCTGTATCCCCAACTAGAATGTGCCTCCTTGAGGCTAAGGACTATTTTTGATTTTCTTTGAATTTCCATCGCAGTGCCTGGCAAAATGTTTAATCAAGATTATCAATTACTAGAAAGAACTCAAAGTCCATCTAGGACAATGCCTTCATTTTACAGTTGTGAAAATTGAAAGCTAGGGAGGTTAGTCGTCTCTCCTAAGGTGACTCAGTTAGTAAGTATCAGAGGCAGGATTTGAACCCAGATCCTCTGGTTCCAGAGACAATTTTCTTTCTATTATACTAGACTGTTGTCCTTGTTTCATTGTAGGTTTTGTGTTCTTTTGTTTCCTAGTCATGTCAGTGTCCCAATTCTTAGTTTTAAGCGCATGTATTTTTTTCCCTTAATAGTATTTTATTTTTTTCCAATTGCATGTAAAGATAGTTTTATAACATTCATGTTTGTAAAATTTTGAGTTCCAAATTTTTCTTACTCTCTCCCTTCCCTCATCTCCAAGACAACAAGCAATCTTATAGAGGTTATACATGTAGAAACATGTTAAACATATTTCCAGATTGGTCATGTTGTGAAAGAAGAATCAGAACAAAAGGCAAGAACCACAAGAAAGAAAAAACAAAAAAAGTGAAAATAGTGTTGTCAGACGTGCGTTGAAACTCTGTAGTTCTTTCTACGGATGTGGTTAGTATTTTCTATCATGAGTCTTTTGGAATTGTCTGGGATCATTGTATTGCTGAGAAGAGCCAAGTCTATTAGAGTTAATCACAGCACAGTGTTGCTGTTACCATGTACAGTGTTCTCCTGGTTCTGCTCACTTCACTCAGTATCAGTTCATGTAAGTATTTCCAGGTTTTTCTGAAATAAGCCTGCTTGTCATTTCTTAGAGTACAATAGCATTCCATTCCATTTATATACCACAACTTGTTCAGCCATTCCTCAGTTCATGGTTATCCCCTCAATTTCCAATTCTTTGCCACCGCAAAAAAGCTGCTATATTTTTGAACAAATGGTTCGTTTTCCCTTTTTTATGATCTCTTTGGGATACAGACCTAGCAGTAAGTATTGCTGGATCAAAGGGTACCCACAGTTTGGTTGCCCTTCTGACATAGTTCCACATTGCTCTTGCTGACTTGAAAGTTTGGTTAAAGGAGGCAAACAGGCTAGGTGATATGTAAATTAGTATTATTTATTCCATTAAAGTTAGCAGATACATGATCATGGAGCCAGAAGGAAACTTCTGACTAACTGATAAAGAATGAGAAGGTTTAAATACACTTTAAAACAATCCCAACTCAAATTTATGGTTTCCATATTTTTTTCCTATACCATGAGAAAGGAAGTTTCTTAGTTGTATAAGTTGTAAGTACAGTGAGAAAAGACAAGTAAGAAAGTAGTGTCAGTTAGCAACTAGGATCCCAGGATGTCTGGATTTTCCCCATACAGCATATGTCTCTGTGATACCAAGATAAAATATATCCCACTACTCTGGTTGCAGGCATCCTGTCATAAACAAAAAGAAAACTCCTTAGCTTGTTTGGTCTTTGAAGTTGCTGACACAGGAAAGGACATTTTTAGAGCAAAGCAAAGCAGTCTGGTTGATTAGTTCAGGCTTTGTCCCTTATTGGGGTTCAAAAAATTATATTAAATGATTGTCACTCTTTAGAATGGTTGGATCAGTTTACAATTCCACCAATGGTGCATTAGTGTTCCAATTTTTCCACTTCTTCAATATTTATCATTTTCTTTTTCTGTCACATTAGCCAGTCTGATAGGTGTGAGGTGGTACCTCAGAGTTATTTTAATTTGCATTTCTGTATCAATCGTGATTTAGAGCATTTTTTCATATGATTATAAATAGCTTTAATTTCTTCATCCGAAAACTACCTGTTCATATCCTTTGACCATTTCTCAATTGCGGAATGACTTGTATTCTTATGAATTTAGCTCAGTTCTCTGTATGTTTGAGAAATAGGACCTTTATCAGAAATACTGGCTGTAAAAATTTAAGCAACAGGTCTTAATTGGCAAATTTCATATGAGAGCTTATCTAAATGTGTTATAATCTTATATTAATTGTATAGTAGAAAGAGCTCTGAACCTTGAAATGAAAGTCATGGGTTCAAGGACCAACTCCTTCATTTTCTGGTATGGTCATCATTGTGCAAATCACTTAGCCTATGTGTAAGTCTTGATTCACTTATTTGTAAATAGGAATAAGATCTGCACTACCCAGTATACAAGTGTATAAATAATGGACTTTGTAACCTTGAAAGCATTATATGCATGAAAGGTATTCATTGTTCTTCCTGTCCTCCTCTACAATCCCAAAGTAAAGTGTTGGCTGTCTTCAGTTAACACTGAATGATTTCACTAACATCTTTCTTAATTATATCTTTAAGCACATCAATCTTCTCTTCACCAGCTTCTAATTTCCCTACTCACATCCTTTTGGCTTTAGTGTGTATTCTGCCCGTTTGTTTCACTATGTCGAACCACTTTGACCTCTTTCTAGTTCCCTTTGCCCACTCTATTCCAAACAAAAGGTTTTTTTTTAATGTCCCTACTTGAGGTTACCCCTCCACTCTTTCTAGTGCCTACACCATTCCCTTACACACAATTCGAAATTCATTTTCTCTATAAAGAAACTTTATACTATATAAATGCCTAGTTATATCATTATCATGCTTTCCTTGATACATAATTGATTCCTACTCAGTAAACACAAATTACGTATCTTTGTGGATAAGTGTAAATATATATGATTGTAACATTTGTTGATCTGCCTTATCTCATCTTTTGTATCATATAGATTTCAGAGGCAGAAATAAAGCTTTAATGTCTGTAATTCCGTATAACTATTTTTATAGTATCATATGCTCAATAATTAACACATATTAGTAGTAACAATCTTTTAAAAATAAAGCATTGCTACAGTAACTTACAGACCAGATTATATCAATTTCTTTCTCACATCACTGCTATTAGAGTAGAAATGGAGAAAAAAACCTAACTAACAATTGAAGTGTTCTCAGGAAATTCTAGGAATAAAATTTAAGTTTATTTTCACCTCCAATGCTAGCTTAGTTGCAAAAAAATAGAAACCTTATGTGTTTCTGTATTGTGTGTTTTGAATGAACAGGAGTCTTTTTTTCTCTTTAAACATCTTTTTTTTTTTTTTTTGCCTAAAGATTTTGGAATTCATCAAAACAGAAAAATCTACAAGTCCTTACTTTGAAATCAGACAATGTTTGAGTATGCACTGTAGCTAGGTCAAGCAGTATTAAGTGTTGTAAATAATCAGTGTTATATTGTCTGGATTTTAAATTTCTGGCCCTCATTTTATCTACCCTTGTACCAAGTGGTTGTGTCTTACTTGTCTTTTGCTTTCTTTAAAGGTTCGAATATATTTCTTTTTGGACTTAGGTCAGGAAGTTTGTGATAAATTATCTGGTTTCCTAAACTTCAAAGAAAAGAAATCTGAAAATATAGAGAATTAGCTGATAATAAATTATAAACATATATTTTTCAGAGAACTATTAATTATCATTTTAACTGCATGGATATAGTCAGATTGGGAGCCAACAGATTAAATGAATCAGATTTAGGAGCATGAAGGTGAAATTAAAGTCCTGATGAGTCACCAGTATTTTTTTTTTTACCAGAGATTTACCTGAAAATGATCATGCACCTGCAGTAAGTAAGCTATTATTCACTTGAAATGGACAAAGATCTAAAAAAAAGGGAGAGGGCAAAAGAAGGATTTTAGTATGTGAGTAACCTAAAACTAGATAATACATAAGTGTAAGCCTATTATGTAGAACTGTTGTTTGTTTTTTCATCAGTACTGTAATTCTCCCAAGTTGTTCAAGCTTGAAGATTTGAAGTCGGTTTTAATTCCTTCCTTACTTTTGCCTCCCTTTATAATGTCCTTTTCTTTTAGTTCCACAGTTGCCTTAGTATATACCCTTATTAACAGTTAGTACTTGAATTCACATCCTTTTGATTTCAAAGCCAACTTTCTATCCATTACACACCATCCTGCCTCTTAATCTTTGTTTTTAGAGATATTATAATTTAGTTGGTCAGACTAGACATTTGCACAAAAAATAGTAATACAAGATAGGATTTGTACTGTATGAATTATAGACAATAGGCATTTTAACACTTCATAGCAGGAAGAGTTCTGCTGATGTGTTCAAAGGAGTGTTCACAAAACCTGTGAACTTGAAGGATTAGTAGGATTCAGAGATTCAGAGAGACATGTTGGTGCCATGTGAAGAGGTAAAAATAAGGTGGGAGTATATGAGACATGCTAAAAGAACAGTGATTGGTAAAATGACCTTGAAGCAGAAGATTTAGTGTAAGAGAATAGTGAGAGATAATATTGGAAACTAGAGTGGCAAGACTTTGGCTGCCAGTGAGAGGTTATGACTAAAGGTGGTAAAAGGAGAGAGGTGCCAGGTACAAAAGTAGAATGGGGGGGAATCCAAAATGCAGTGGCAGTGGGCTTTCCTGTCCCGTCATGTCCATTCCCTGCCTAGACAGTTGAATTTAACTGATATCAAGTCTCTAGAGTGTTTTTGTCAAACTCACATAAAGCAGGCTCTCTGTAAGCCACCTGTTGATTAACTTAGAAAGCCACAAATTCACACTTCCATGTTTTACTGTATTTTTCTTTATTTTGTTAAACATTTCCCAATTACATTTTAATCTGGTTCCACTTGTACTTGGGAGTGCTGCAGATCAGCTCACTGGCAGCCACCTTAACACCTCAAATAATTTAAGTAGGTGAGAGAGCTGAGGTACAAAGGCCTAAATGCTCATTTTAAGAATTCAGATTTGTATCAGTAAGCAATAGCGAACTGTCATGGGTTAAAACTCAAATAGCAATGGGGCCACCAAACTGTATCCCTGTGGGTCACATTGACTTAGAGAACCACATATTAACAGTATATTCTATTGTATTTTTTTTTATCTTATTAAGTATTTCCCAATTACATTTTAATCTGATTCAGGCCTAACTGTGGAATGCTGTGGGTGTCATGCTGCTTGAGAACTGAGTGTCTGATGCCTCTGTTCCCATATTATATTTGTAACTTCTTTTGTTTCTCATTCCCCATGCATAATTTGTCTACCTAGTATTATCCTTGAAGATAGTTTTTGTTTCCTTTGCACAAGTGCTTGCAGTTACTGCCCATTTATATTCACCATGCATCTTTTTGTTGCCCTTCTGCCTACTTATAATTTTGATTCTTCTGAGATTTTGATGTTCCATGATTTGCAGCCATACAGCACTACCAGAAGCTTATTGATATTAAAAAGGTAGGTTTTTGTAGCACCGAGCAAGTTAGGATTATTAAAAAGGATTGTCCAATTTCCTATATGAAATCAAGTTTAGTCCACTTGATCAATGAATCAGCCTTTATTAAATGACTACCGTGTACTACGTACTGTGCTAGATGTTGGATATACAGATACAAGAAGGGAGTCAGTCTGCTCCAGGAATCTTATTTTACTCATTTCACCTATCCAGGACATAGATACAAATTAACAGGCGTATTCAAAAGTTCTAAATCTTAGTATGGGAAACAGGAATTCTTTCCACCACCATATTTTAACAATGTGAATAAAGTTAAGCCAATCTCTTGTACCTTTTATACTTTCATTAACATGAAAGTCATGATGTGAAATGCTGACTGAATCTAGGTCCCTGCTAAGAAGGCAAAATATATGTAATCCAAACCTTCTTGCACACATTTTGTTGTACCTGTTATTTATTTATTTTAAGTTTTCAGCATTCATTTCCAGAAAATTTTGAGTTCCAAATTTTCTCCCCATCTCTCCCCTCCCCCCACCCCAAAATGCCTTGCATTCTGGTTACCCCTTCTACCAGTGTGCCCTCCCTTCTAACACCCCTTCCTTCACTTATCTCCATCTTTTCTCTTGTCCTGTATGGCAAGATAAATTTTTGTACCCCATTACCTGTACTTCTTACTTCCCAGTTGTACGCAAAAATGGTTCTCAACATTTACTCCTAAAACTTTGAGTTCCAACTTCTCTTCCTTCCTTCCTTCCTCCCCACCCATCCGCACTGAGAAGGCAAACAATTCAATATAGGCTATGTATGTGTAATTTTGCAAATAACTTCCATAATAGTAATGTTGTGTAAGACTATATTTCCCTCCATCCTATCCTGCCCCCCATTTCTGCTATTCTCTCTTTTGAACTTGTCCCTCCCCAAGAGTGTCTACTTCTACTTGTTCCCTCTTCCCATTTGCCCTCCCTTCCATCATCCCCCCCCACCCTGCTTATCCCCTTCTCCCTTACTTTCCTATAGTGTAAGATAGATTTTCATACTAAATTGAGTGTGCATGTTATTCCTTCCTTGAGCAAAATGTGATGAGAGTAAGCTTCACTTTTCCCCCTCTCACCTCCCCCCTTTTCCCCGCCACTGAAAAGCTTTTTCTAGCCTCTTCTATGAGAGATAATTTGCCCCATTCCATTTCTCCCTTTCTCCTCCCAATATATTCCTCTCTCACCCTTTAATTTTATTTTTTGGATGTGATCCCTTCCTATTCAACTCACCCTGTGCTCTCTGTCTCTCTCTCCCTCTCTCTCTCTCTCTCTCTAGATATGTGTGTGTGTGTGTGTGTGTGTGTGTGTATGTATGTATGTATAAAATCCCTCCAACTACCCAGATACTGAGAAAAGTTTCAAGAGTTACAAATATTATCTTTCCATGTAGGAATGTAAACAGTTCAACTTTAGTAAGTCCCTTGTGATTTGTCTTTCCTGTTTATCTTTTCATGCTTCTCTTGATTCTTGTGCTTGAAAGTCAGATTTTCTTTTCAGCTGTGGTCTTTTCAACAAGAATACTTGAAAGTCCTTTATTTCATTGAATTACCATTTTTTTCCCCTAAAGTATTATACTCAGTTTTGCTGGGTAGGTGATTCTTGGTTTTAATCCTAGTTCCTTTTACTTCTGGAATATCATATTCCAAGCTCTTCAATCCCTTAATGTAGAAACTGCTAGATCTTGTGTTATCCTGATTGTATTTCCACAATAATCTAATTGTTTCTTTCTGGCTGCTTGCAATATTTTCTCCTTGACCTGGGAACTCTGGAATTTGGCTGCAGTATTCCTAGGAGTTTCTCTTTTTAGATCTCTTTCAGGAGGTGATCAATAGATTCTTTCAATACGTATTTTGCCCTCTTGTTCTAGAATATCAGGGCAGTTTTCCTTGATAATGGCATGTAAGATGATGTCTAAGTTCTTTTTTTTTTTTTTATCATGGCTTTCAGGTAGTCCTATAATTTTTAAATTGTCTCTCCTGGATCTGTTTTCCAGGTCAGTTGATTTTCCAATGAGATATTTCACATTATCTTCCATTTTTTCATTCTTTTGGTTTTGTTTTGTAATTTCTTTGTTTCTCATAAAGTCATTAGCTTTCATCTGTTCCATTCTAATTTTTAAAGAACTGTTTTCTTCAGTGAGCTTTTGAACCTCCTTTGCCATTTGGCTAATTCTGCTTTTTAAAGCATTCTTCTCTTCATTGGCTTTTTGGACCTCTTTTGCCAATTGAGTTAGCCTATTTTTAAAGGTGTTATTTTCTTCAGTATTTTTTGGGTCTCCTTTAACAAGCTGTTGACTCACTTTTCGTGATTTTCTTGCATTGCTCTCATTTCCCTTCCCAAATTTTCCTCCACCTCTCTTACTTGGTTTTCAAAATCCTTTTTGAGCTCTTCCATGGCGAGACCATTGCATATTTATTTTGGAGGTTTTGGATGCAGAAGCCTTGACTTTTATGTCTTTCCTCTGATTGTAAACATTGTTCTTCCTCATCTGAAAGGATGGGAGAGAGTACCTATTCACCAAGAAAGTAACCTTTTATAGTCTTATTTTTTTTCCCTTTTGGGGGCATTTTCCCAAGCAGTTACTTGACTTTTGGATTCTTTGTCAAGAGTAGGGTATACTATAGTACAAGATCTGGCACCTTCTACATTGAGGGATAGAAGGGAATGGAATAGGATATTCCAGAAGTCAAAGGAACTAGGACTGAAGCCAAGAATCACCTACCCAGAAAAACTGAGTATAATACTTCAGGAGAAAAAATGGTCTTTCAATGAAATAGAAGACTTTCAAATTTTCCTGATGAAAAGACCAGAGCTGGAAAGAAAATTTGACTTTCTAACACAAGAATGAAGAGAACCATGAAAAGGCGAACAGCAAAGAGAAATCATAAGGGACTTACTAAAGTTGAACTGTTTACATTCCTACATGGAAAGACAATATTTATAACTCTTGAAACATTTCAGTATCTGAGCACTGGGTGGGAGTACACACACACACACACATGCACACACACACACATACATAGAGACAGAGTGCACAGAGTGAATTGAAGAGGATGGGATCATATTCTAAAAAAAAAAAATGAAATCAAGCAGTGAGAGAGAAATATTGGGAGGAGAAAGGGAGAAGTTATATGGGGCAAATTATCTCTCATAAAAGAGGCAAGCAAAAGACTTATTAGTGGTGGGATAAAGAGGGGAGGCAAGAGAAAAACATGAGATCTACTCTCATCACATTCCACTAAAGGAAAGAATATAATGCACACTCATTCTGAGAGGAAAACCTATCTCATAATACAGGAGAGTGGGGGACAGGGGCACAAGCAGGATGGGGGGGAGGATAGAGGGGAGGGCATGGGGAGGAGAATGCAATACGAGGTTGACACTCATGGGAGGGAAAGGACCATAAGAAAATAGAAGTAATGGGGGACAGGACAGGATGGAGGGAAATATAGTTAGTCTTATACAACACAACTAGTATGGAAATCATTTGCAAAACTAAACAGATATGGCCTATATTGAACTGCCTGTCTTCCAAGGGGAAGGGGTAGAGAGGGAGGGAGCTAAAGAAGTTGGAACTCAAAGTGTTAGGACCAAATGTAATGTTCTTACCACTGGGTAACAAGAAATACAGGTTAAGGGGTCAAGAAAGCTATCCGGCCCTACAGGACAAAAGAGAAGACGGAGACAAGGGCAGGGAGGGAGGATAGAGGAGAGAGCAGATAGGTCACAGGGGCAATTAGAAAACTTGGGTCTGGGGGGGGGGAAAGGGGAGAAAATTTGTAACCCAAAATTGTGTGAAAATAAATGTTAAAAGTTTAATAAAAAAAAAAAAAGAGTAGGGTATACTCTGGGGACCTGTAAGATCTCATTTCCTCCAAGGTGGAACAGTCAAGGGAAAAGAGTTACTCCCAGGCCTGGCTCCTGGCTGAGATTCAGATCAACTGCGCAACTCTCCCAGGGGCTTTAGGCAGGGGTGGGGCGCCACCCAGGGCTGAGGTTCATCTCAGCTGCTCAGTTCCCCCAGCTTTTAAGCTATGTACTTCAACAATGGAAGCTGGCTTCTCCCTGAGGTGGCTACCTATGCCTCCACCCATTGCCACTGCCTGGGGCCGGGGCTAGGGGAGGACCCTCCTCCCTTGTCATTGAGGTGAAAAAGCTGTCTTTCTGATCTTTGAAGCTGCTTTTGGCACCTGTGGGTTGAAGAATCTGTGAACATCTGCTGCTGCTGGGGATTCCACCCCCGAGGCCTGTTCTGGCCCTGCTTCTCCCAGTGCAGCACCACCAAGTCTGGGCTGTACTCTGCTCTTTGTCCAATGTGACATACCTTTCCCATCTGCCTTCCAGGTCACCCTGGGCTGGAAGTCTCCTCTACTCTGTCATTCTTTGACTTCTGCTGCTCTAGAATTTGTTGAGAGTCATTCTTTACAGGTATTTTATGGGCTGTGGGGGAAGAGCTGGAGTATGTGTGTCTTTCTACTCCACCATCTTGGCTCTGCCCCCCCCATACCTTTTTCAAAATTTTTTTTTATTTTTAATTTGTGGAATAGAATAAACATATCCATAATATAGTATAATTTTAAAAAAAATATAATTGCAGGCACTATTGACTGTTAGCTAAGGTCTTCTGCTTTCTTTACAAAAATGATTAGATTCAGTCATAGAATTCTCATATTATAGCATAGGAAAGAATTGAAAAAAACTTGGAAGTGGGTAAGAACAGTTTCAGGCTAGGTGGTGCAGTGGATAAAAGCTGATCTTGGAGCCTGGAAGACCTGAATTCAAATTCAGCCTCAGACACTTCCTAGCTATATGATCCTGATTGTGGTTGTATGATTTGTCCTTCTTTCTTGAAGAGGACCATGATATCAGGAAGATGATGCCATGACTTTCAAAGGAATCGGATTTAAGTGAGGGAGAGCTCTTCAAAGTCACCAGGCTCACTTTGTCCTCTGGAGCCGTCTGGGTCCAGTGACCAGATATAGATCAGGACTACTGGGAGATGGCCCACACTGCCTTTTTAAGCTAAGATCTTTCCAAGTTCTCACTTTGACTGAGGCAATGTCCATTCAGTGATTATGGATGTGAACCAAGGGATGGCCCCTTAAATCACACCTCTCCCCTCCACTAAAAAAAAAAAAAATCAAACTGGAAGGGGAAGACCCTCAAGGTTTCTGGCCAAAAGAGAAATAATTACTATTTACATTCACTTGGAACCTGATGGCTCAGATAATAACTCAACAATAATAATAATAATCTCATAACCATCAAATGGTGCTTGGGTAGGGAATTATTGTTGGCCAATCCATGAGAACCTGAGTGAATTGGGTTTACAGCATGGTCTTTAAGAATCAAATCTCTTAACTCTCTTTGACTCAGTTTCCTCATCTATAAAGTGAGCTGGAGAAGGAAACCATTCTAGCATCTTTGCCAAGAAAACCCCAAGTGGGGTCATGAAGAGTCAGGCACAATTAAAACAACTGAACAATAACAACAAGAAGATTTTCAAATTATTGTTATTTTTTTAACTTGTTAGCAAAGCTAATATAGACTCATCAGATGTAGAGCTAGAATGGATCATCAGTTCCAACTCCCTCATTTTGCAGACAAAGAACCTGAGACCTGTAGAGGTTAAACCAGTGTTATAGAGGTGGCAAGTAGTAGAACCAGAGTTAGACCTCTTGAATTTGGCTCAAATTTCACCTTCTCTAGGAGGCTTTTTCCTCTGCTTCCCCATACACCTCAATCATCGTTAGTGTCTTTCCTCTGAGATTACTTTCTGGTTGGGGAAGCTAGGTGGTGCAGTGGGTAGAGCACCAGTGCAGGAGTCAGGAGGACCTGAGTTCAAATCTCACCTCAGACACTTGACACTCACTAGCTGTGTGACCTTGGGCAAGTTACTTAACCCCAATTGCCTCATCCTGGGTCATCTCTAGTCATCCTGATGAATATCTGGTCACTGGATTCAGATGATTCTGGAGGAGAAGTGAGGCTGGTGACCTGCACAGCCCTCCCTCACTCAAAACAAAGTCAAGTGCAAGACATGTCATCATTTCTCTGATGGCAGGGTCTTTTTCAGCAATGAAGGATGAACACACATTTTCTGGACACTCTGTTTCTTGTATGTACGTACATGTTGTTTTGAGTTTTGTCTCCTCCATTAGAATATGAACTTCTATAGTTTAGGAATAGTATTTCCCTTTTGTTTTTATATGTGTAGAGCTTAGCACAGTACCTGAAAGGAAGTAAATAATAAATGATTGTTGATTTTGACTTCCAATGTAGTATTCTTTCCAATGTGCCATGTATACTGCTTCTCTGATATATTATGTCTTCCACACTTAAAGGATTTGTAATTTTGTATGTGTGAGTGCTCTTTCGCTGATATAGATTGAATGACTTAGTAAATAGTTTTCTAGAATTATTGTGACCAAAAGATGTATCCTCCTGGGCAGAGCTAGCTTCATGGTGAGCTTTACATCCTATTTAGGCTGATGCTTGGACAATACCAAATCTATACTTGTAGAATTTCCAGTTTGGTAGGACCTGCTAGAACTTGTACTCCATTGGCATAACCTTTGAGAGTTCAGGATCATCTCAACACTATGGTAAGGCATAGATAGACCCACACACCTGCCTTCAAACTTATTTGCTTATATTCTTTGTTTAGTGTCTTTTTATAAAGTGTGTGGAACATGGTAGTGGTCCCAGGTATTCTCCATGGACTTCGGGCATTTTACCCTAAAGCACACTTCTTTGCTCAGGTAAAATACTTAGACATCTAAACTGGGAAAATCACTGAGGATTGAGCATCTAAAGTATCACAGTTTTCTTGGTTCTTTTGTACATCCACCATATTTTCTTTATAGTTTCAACAATAGTTTATAGTATCACAAAAGGATTATAACTGATGCACTGTATAAACATAAGTGAGAGATAACATGGAAATAGCTAGAAGAGTAGGAGAAAAGTAGAATAAAAGTAAAGAGGCAGAAAAAATATATACAACCCCAATTGCCCAAAGCTGTAGGTGTATAAAGTGGCAGTATTCCACAACATGTACCTCCGCAATGTGATCCTGGCAGTTTTTCATTAGAACAAGCCTGAACTGAGAATGGTATTATTATGGGTTTGGCTTCAACTGTGTTCCCATTTCCCTCTGTACCTTTGCTCTAAATTCCGTGCCTCTCCTTTTTATCGTGTTTGAAACAGCCCACACAGTTGGATTTAAATCTCCTTAGGAGATTGTTTCACAAAATAATCCTAGTCACATTGTCCAATTTCTTATATTCATTTCTAATTACTCTCTTATTGGCAAACAGCCTCTTTTTCCCCCTGCTCATTATTTCTAACCTTCCAGGCTATCTGGTCCCTCTTCCTTTGTCTCTTAAACTAGACCTACTCCAAATCTAAACTCTAGTTACAGGTCTAATTATTTGTCACTATGTTTACTCTGGTGTAAATCCTAACCAATTCTCAGCATGTAAGTACTTGAGTAGTGGAACAGCAGTCTTCTCTGATAAGAATGTCTATTTTATAAGGGAAACTAATTAAAAGTCATAAATTGTACCTTCAGCTCAACTTTTTCATGTTCTTGCATGTATCTGGTCACATGTATTCCTAGGCTAATATCACATAATATTATGAAATATTAAGATCATTTGGAACCAAAAACATTCCTATCGTCCTCAACATTCCCCTTTTCTTTAGATTGTTCCGCTTATCCACTAGTCTATAATAAATACACACACACAGAGGCAAATTCAGCATTTCTTTATAATTGTTAGAACTTTCCTGGTTTTCTTCCCATTCCTAGGCTATTTCCATTTGTCTGCCCTTACTTCATAGGTTTCTCATGATATCTACTCAATCTTCTTTACTTTTTGTCTTCTTCCATGGCTGCTATTTTACAACTTTACTTTTACTATCCTTCTTTACTCTGTAGTTTTTGCCTCATTTAATTGCCTCTCCTCTAGATTCTTTTTCCCATTGCTTTTGGGGCACATCTGACTCTTGGTTCTCTTCCTAACCATCTCACTGCACCTTCTCATTCTCCTTTGCAGAATCATTATCCATCTCCTGTCCCCTACTTTGGGGTTTCTCAGAAAACTCTTTATTGAATTTTCCTTTCTTCTTCCTATATATCCTTTCTCTCATAATTTCATAAGCTCCTATGAGTTCAGTTATCATCCCTGTGCAGATGACTCTCAAATCTATGTATGTAGTCCAAATCTTCCTCTTTAGCTACATCCCATGTTGCCAATTACTTACTAGCTAGCTATGTTCTGTTTTCCCATAGACATTTCAAACTCAGCATATTCTAAACAAAACTCATTTTCCTATTTTTGTTGAAGGCATCATCATCATTTCAATTTCAACCAGTGTTTACTGAGTCCCTATTGAAACTAGTGCTGGGATCAGAAAACCAAAACTAAAACCAAAGCAGCAGCTGACCTCAAGGAGTTTACATTCTACTGTGAGGGCATTACATGCATACTAAATACAAATTTTATACAAAATAAATATGAAATAATTTTTGGGTGGGAGAAAGACTGATAGCGGAGGGAATCAGGAAAGGCCAAAAATCTTTATTGTTTCTAAGGTAAAATACATTGAAAGACCCTCAAAGACTGGCTCCAGCCTACCTTCCAGATTTACTTCACTTTAATCCCCTTTCTATATTCTGTATTCATTTTCCCCTGAACTTTGCATTCTGTTTTCTTCCATAACTTTACATAGGTTATCTTCCATGCCTAGAATGTACTTCCACCTCACCTTTATATCTTAGCATGTTTAGTCTCCTTAACTTACTTAAAATAATACTTCATTATGTTTATATTCCATAATTTGTTCAGCTGTTCCCCAGTTTATGGGTGTGCTTATGGTTTCCAGTTCTTGCCATCATAAAAAGAGCTGCTATAAATATTTTTGTACATAGTACCCTTTTCCTGTTTCATCATTTTGGGGTACAAATCCTATAGAGGTAAAGCTGGGGTAAAGGGTAGTTTGCACAGTTTAGTGATTTTTGGCGTATACAATCCACTTTTCTAGAATGGCAATACCACTTGGATATACCAACAGTGAACTAATGTGTTTTGCCTCTGACACATTTCTTCTCCAACATGTCATTTTCCTTTTTTATGTGCTTGTATAAATTCTTCCTTTGACCATTATTATAGAACTAAGACAAGGTGAACATTTTAGCAGTCTTGAAAGCTATGGTTACTTCCTTTGTATACGGCCTCTGTCACCTTGGGTCACAGACAGGAAAGGGGAAGCTGAATATATTATCATTAGCTGCATCTCCTTTCAGATCTATTTGTCAAAAAAAGGGTAAGTATTTGATGACCACAGTTACTTGGGAGCAGGATATGGGGAGGACATCAAACATATTAACATTTCATTCCAGCATAGCTCTTTTTTTTTTAACAGTGGAAGCCCTGTTGTAAGCATGATTCTAAGCATGTCAAGACTTAGTTGCCGTCTCATCTTGTTTTGAAAGGCTTATTGTAATTTGGATGGGCAAGAGCATCTAAAGCGTTTGGATGCTTATAGGTAGCATTCATATAGTACTTTAAAGGCTGCAAAGAACTTGACAAATGTTATCTTATTTGATTCTCACAGTAATCCTGGGAGATCGGTTCTGTTATTATCCCCATTTTACAAAAGAGGAAACCAAGGCTGGTAAAAATTAAGTGCCTTAATCAGGGTCACAAACTAAAAAGTGTTTGAGAGAGGATTGAAACTCAGGTACTCCTAATTCTGGGTCCAGTGCTCTATTCACTGTATCACCTAGCTGCCGTAAAGCAGAATGGATCCTGGATTCTGAATTTTTCAGGATAGGTACCAAACATTGCTGATAGAAGTATCGTTTGGAAAGTGGATATAGTACTGTTTCATAAAAGTCCCCTGGAGCTTTGTATGTTTCATGTATGTATTTTACTTTGGAACCCCAGTTTCCTGTAAAATGAGAATAATAACTTGTACCTCACAGGATTGTTGTGAAGATCAAATAAGTTATGATATGTAAAGCACTTTGTAAACCTTAAAATGTAATATAAATCCTAGTTATTATTATTGCATCAACTTTAAAATTTTCATCACAAATTTCCTTATTTTTTTTTTACAGGCTAAAGAAGCCCTAGAAAATGGAGAAGTTCCTGTTGGGTGCCTCATGGTCTATAACAATGAAGTTCTGGCAAAGGGGAGGAATGAAGTTAATCAAACTAAAAATGTATGTTGCCTAAAATACCTGACTCTTTATCAGACAGAGATGATGATAGTAAAGGGAGTGAAGGAACATGTGGTAGTTGTGGGAGAAGGTGGGAGTATATATTATCAGTTTTTCAAAAGGAAATATTCACATATTGGTTCTTATGCTTTAGTGACATTTTCATTTTGACAGTCTTTTTTTTTTTTAATGCAAAGTCCCAATTAACATGAATAGTAAATCCTGTGAAGTGGTTCCATGTATTAAAATCTGCGTTATTCAAAGCTGTAATTATATCAAAATATGGTAATGTTTCCAGCCCAATGGAAATATGCAGTGCAAAATCCTATTATATGGGATTCACATGTGACTTATTTATATAATTTACATATGAATGGCCCCGCAGCTGGGTCAGAACAGCCATCTTTCCTTCTGTATCTATTTACTATTGTAAATTCTACCGCCACCTAGTACCCCAGCCTCTAATTCTGGTTCTTGCATCTCAGTGTTCAGCTCTCTGAGGACATCTGCAGTGGCAAAATTAGCAATGGCAGGAGGAAAAGCTTGAGAAGAGGCAAGGCACAACCCCATAATCTGCAGCTGAACCTGCTTTTTACCAGGGTCATTCACCTTTCTTGGTTTCTTTTTGCATAGTAGAATGTGACCCATCTTACAATGTCTACCCTACCCCACCATACCTGAAGTAAAAGCACCTTTCTTAGGTAATATTTACAGTCTCACTTTATCTGCAAAATGTTTCCTGTTCCTTTTGTTGTTAATATTATTAAAAATCAGAAAATCTCTGAAGGACTCTATGCTATAATAGGTGATAGCAGTGGAAAGGAGCTGTCTCCCTGCTTTATCCCAGCAGAAAACCTATCTCCCATAGTTCCTTTGCCTCTGATCTCTTGGAGCCCTTGTGTGTGCTTTTTACTTTCTCTCACCCCTGTCAGCGTCAGGTAAATTGGGGCAGTTTTGATGGAAGGTTTTGAAGTGAGATATCTCAAGGTATATTGTTCTAGGCATCCTAAGTGAGAATTCTAAATGCTATTCTCAATCACAGTTGCATCCGAAGCAGAGGGACACCAAAGCTTGGATCTTTTCTTCAGGAACAATTGAAAGTCCTTTATTTTATTAGAAGTCCATTCCTTCCCTCTCCCACCCCCCATATGATTATACTTTTCCTGGATCAATTGTTCTTAACTGTTAGCCTGTATCCTTTGCCTTTTGTAATATAATGCTCTTAAGTTTTCCACTCCCTTGTAGGGGTGGCTGTTGATTCTGACTATGGTATGTTGGTACTTGAACTCTTTCTTTCTGTCTGCTTGCAGTATTTTTTCTTTGACTTAATTTTGGCTGTGTTGTTCCTTGGAGTTTCTTTTAGGTGACTAGCAGAGTCTGTTTTCACTTTCTGAGATCTAGGTAGTTTTCCTTTATGATTTCTTGAAATATGATCTTTAGGCCCCCCCTTTTTTTTTCTGGTAATGGCTTTCAGGAAATCCAGTTACTTTTCATTTTTTCTCTTCTTATGTTTTTAGATCAGTTGTTTTTGTTGTGGTCATATTTTTTCTATTTTTTTCAGTCTTTTGATTTTGTTTTAATATTTCTTGTTGTCCCAAGGAGTCATTGACTTCAATTTGGTTCATCCTAGTTTTCAGGAAGTTTGTTGCTTGGCCAAGGTTTTATACCTCTTGTACAAATCTATTATTTCTCTGTCCAGTTCTTTCTTTGATAGCTCTCTTCCCTCCTCACCCCATTTTTTTCCTTTAGTGCTCTCATTTTGTTTACAAAAACATTTTAAATTCTTTATTAAAATTCTTTCTTCATCTCTTCTAGGAATTCTAGCTGAATTTGTGCCCAAGCTGTGTTTTTCTTTAAGGCTTTGCTTGCAGATGTTTGGGAGTCACTTTCTTCTTCTAAGTTTTTGTCCTGTACATCTCTGTCACCATGATTGCTTTTGATGGTGTTTTTTTATTTGCTTATTCTTCCAGCCTGCTTTTTGCCTTTAGACTTGATTTTAGAGTCAGGTTCTATGTGCTTGTGGAGGGAAGGTCTGGACTTGTCCTGTGCTGCTTTCTTGGGATTGCATGTTATGTTATTCCAGGTACTCAGAGGGAAGATCTAATAGCAATGAGCAGCCAAAAGTGAAGTGAATGGGCTCCATCAGGAGATGGTGGATTCCTTTTGGGAGTTCATTTTGTTGGGGATGTTTTAAAAGAAATTTTTGATCAGGTATAAGTTGGAATAACTGGTTTCTGAGGTTCATTCCAGATCTTAGACTCTGTGGTATCCTGAATAAGATATTCTTTTTATCTATCCAAAATTAGGAGTGGTAAAAGTAAAAACTCAGAAGGTATAGTCTGTTCAAAGTGAGTCTATCAGATAAGTTGTGAGAGGGACACAGGGGTAAAGATAGGAATCAACATTGGTAGGTCATAAAACATCACTTGTGATAAGTGATAAAGAAGAACCCTTCTGACCTTTTTTCCATTTTTTTTTCACAAAATTCTACTAATATGGATATTACAGAAGGATAAACAGGAATTAATACCCTATTCTCAGGGGTGTCATAATAGTGGTAATGAACTGTAGGTTGTAATAGTGTTCTGAATCTTGTCTGACAACACTTTGCCACTTTGTACAATACAAGTACAATGCAAGCCACCTTGGGCAGTCTTCAACTTTCTCTGCTAATTATTGAATGTGACAATTCTGGTATATGGGTTTTTGGGGACCAGATTTATGATTTATGATTTCATTGATAATAGGGAGCTACTAATGAAGAAACTCCCTATATTAATGCAGATACCCTACACACCCTGGTTGTGGCCTAACTTCTCTTTGATTGGGAAGCCATGCCTCTCAAGGCACCCTAGAATTGTATCAACTATGATATCACTTTGATGACTCATTTTGAGTTTGCATGTCACTAAAACTCCCAAGATCATTTCCATATGAACTCTTTTTGACGTAGATTTTTTGCACCCAAATGTAGAACTTGTTGTATTGCAGTTTATTCAATTTGGCCAGTTTTTTTCACCCTATTAAGATCTTTTTGGGTCTCTGTTTTGTCATTTATTGTGTTAAGTATCCCATCAAGCTTTGTGTCATTTGCAAAGTGCTTAATATATGCCTTCATTTAAATCTTTGATAGAACAGCACAGAGGATGTTGGCTCTCCATAAAATTCATCCTTCCAAGTTGAGATAGATTCACTAATCTTTGTGTCTAACTAGTTCCCATTCCTCCTAACTGTATTATTATCTAGTACATATCTATCTTATTCGCAAGCAGAGAGACTTTGACAAATATTTTGCTGAAATTAAGTATACCGTCTCAGTACCACTCCCCTGATTGGGTTTCCCTGTCAAAATCTTTAGGTCTCTCTTTGCCTGTAAATGAAGGAAATTGGACTAAAGGATCACTAAGATGCTTTCCAATTATAAATTCTATTATTCTGCAATTACAAAAATAAAATCTCTCATGATGTAAAATATTGCTGGCAAATGCTCTAAATAATTGTTATATATAATATCTATACTTCACATTAAGTCATGCTCTCAAGATATTTATTGTACCAAATCTTTGCTTTCATTTGGAAAGTTTGTGTTGTATATAGTCTTATCCTAAAGATAGGTTAAATAATGATATTGTATTAAATTAAATATAGATTTGCCTAGAGTGAGGGATCATGAAAATCTAAGAACACATTTGAAACTGGGACATAAGCTTATGAAAATTTCAGATTTCCCCTGAAATATTCAGAACCATTATTTTTAAATCCTTTCTTTTGAATGATTTCTTTTCTATGTGAGTTTAATAGATTTTTTCCCCCTTGAGTTCTTGGCTTAAAGAAAGGTGTAAATCAAATGGAATTTTGTGGAATTGCAGATTTTCTTTTTTTTTGTTAGGTTATGATTGTTTATATGGGGAATGAATTTATTATCAGCTGGTCTGGAAGATTTGAATACCTTTGTTCATGATTTTGACAAAGGGAAGAAATTATGATTATGAGGTATGGGAATATACAACAGGAAGTGATTATAATGTGTTGTTACTGTTAACTTGAAAATAAATAAATAAAATAACAATAACTTTTAGTGAATGGAAACATCAAATAAAAAGAAAAATATTTTTTCTCTTCTCAGGCTACGCGGCATGCAGAAATGGTAGCAATTGATCAGGTCCTGGAGTGGTGTCATCGTTATGGTAAAAGTCCCACAGAAGTATTTGAACATACTGTGTTATATGTCACCGTGGAGCCATGTATAATGTGTGCTGCTGCTCTTCGACTCATGAATATCCTTTGACTTTGCTAGAGTGTGGTCTTGTCCCTTTCATGTGACTACAAAAGCATCTGGATGTGAACCCCTTCACTATATACAAAAATTCAAAATAAGTTATGAAACATTTTAATTACAAAAGGTCATGTCTTTTTACAAAAAAAACTGAGGGTGGTTTTTATAAATAAAATTTGACTATATACTTATAAGTCAGTTAACCACTTCCAAGAAACTGGAAGAAGAAAACCTTTAGAGTTAGCCTATGGGGAGCCAGTGCCATCTAATGGTAAATCATAAATGAAAATAAAGCATCTATGACATTATAATTAAGGTCAATATGAAAATATAGGATTTTAAAATAATGTTTCACAGACTTATTTATTGCATATTCTTATTCGACGAACTTTGCCAAAAGTAGTGAGGATGAAAGTTGATTAGAAACTAACAACTTTTTAATTTAAAAGATTAAAAATTTCTTAGTTTTACATATTTTTGTTTGTCCATTTTACCATACATACATAATTGTAGCATTTTATTTTAATTATCTTCACAGGTGTATGAAAAAGATGTATAGCTCCCAATGGATAAATAACAAGCCTTTGTCAAGTTAGAATTATAAAATTCCACAAGTGGAAGGAACCTGTGAAATAGAATAGAATAGAATCATCTACTTTAAAGAGACTAAAACAGAAATCCAGGTGTTTTGATTAATTTTTGCAAGGGTCATCACATCTTCTTGGAAGTAAAACTGACTACAGTCCAGGTTTCTTTGATGGAATGATTTAATTATTTAGTAAATTGATTTAATATATTATAAATTATCCTGATTAGAATCTGAATCCATGATATTTGACTTCAAATCCTGTATTTGAACAACTAGTCATCTTCATTTTTCATGCCAGCTATTATTTTAAACACTTTGAGGGGAAAAAAATCATTTCATTACTCTCTGTATCTCTAGACTTTGGCCTGTGACTTGAGCATTCACATTCTCTCCAAGTTGGAAGAGACCTCAAAGACCATTACTCTAGCACGTAACTAAATGGTATTCCCTTCTACAAGATGCCTGATGAACAATGATCCAACCTTCATTTAATGATCTTGATTGAGGGTAAACCCAGTACCTCTTGAGAATCTCCTACTTCCTTTGTATTTTTGAATGGCTCTGGTGGGAAAATTCTCCTTCCATCAAACCTAAATCTGTCTCTCTTCAACTTTTGCACATAGTACCTGGTCCTGTGCTCAGAGACAAAACACAATATGACAACCCTTAAAGTGGTCACTCAGTCAGTTCATCCCACCTATTTCTAACTCACATTTCTATAATTTCCCACCTACCAAAATAGCATAACTGATTTTGAAAAATGCTTTTTGATATCTAGTTATATTATAACTATGGAAGTCCCCTGACCTACTGTTTCGGTAACTATTAAAAGAAAGAAATTAAGTTAGTCTAACATGACTTTTTTTTTTTGAAGCTGTGCTTTTCTCTTGGCAATCCCTTTCTTTTCTAAATGAACAAAAGCCATCCCATTAATGATATGGTCTAGAAATTTATCAGAAATTGGTCACCTTCACAAGCCTGTTGTTTTGGGACTCTTCCCTCTCTCATTTTTTTTTGTTGTTTTTTTTTTAAATCAGGTCAACATTTGCCTTTCTCCTGTCCTATAGTGTCTCTCCTGTTCACAAAATCTTTCTGAGATGAGTGAGCATGGTTTAACAAACATGTCTACTAAATCTTTTAAGCATTTGGGGATATAATTAATCCCGACCTGGTAACATACCCTTATCTTTTTTTCTGTCTTCCTAGTCTCAAGGTCATTCTGCATGACAGAGACAATAAACAAAATGACATTTTCTCTATTGTCTGTTAGCATTGTCCCATTTTCCTAGGACAGTGGACCAATGTCCTGACTGATCTCGTTCTTGGCGCAGAAAAAAAAGCTTTCCTAGATTATTTAGTCTTCTAGAACTCCTGCCATTACCCTTATACATTGTGCTACTCTTTTATGTTCATCTCCTTTACTTTACCTTGCTTTCATCTTCTATATTTATCTTTATGCATAAATTCCTTATTCGCCCACATTGACTACATTAGACTTTGCCTACTTTTCTACCTTCTTGCAATTTCTTCTGTTTGAATCTTCAGAATTTCATTCTTAAGAGATTCCGAATGTTCTTGAGCATACTTTCCCTGTAGAATTTTAGCCCATGAGATTCTACCTCACCTTTCTTTGAACCCTTTGAAATATGCTCTCACAAAATATAGGATACATATTAGATTACACATGACTAGAGCTAAACTCTAAGGTAGATTACTTCTTATTCTCTCACGGTTCACATCATTTCTACTTCAGCAATTTTTTTTCTTTGTTGTTCCAGAATACAGTGTTCTTCATTGCATTCTCTTTTTGAAGAATAACATAATTGATGAGCCCAGAATTTATTAGCTGACATGCTTTTGGTAGAGAAATAGTTGCAACAGATTTCTAGATAATTGAAGTCCACCACCACTAACTCATGACTCCATGCCAGACTTATGATTTGTTTGATGACTTCCTTATCTATTTTACCTTCTTTGGGTGGTTTGTGATATACTCTCATAATATTGTTTCCTATTGTTTCCTTGTTGATCTTAATCCAAATGTTTTCCATCATGTCCCCTCCTTTCTGGTTCCTGGATTTCCTCACATGAGCACATTTTCTAAACTTAAAATGTTACTCTGTTCCCCTTGCCCCTTTATTTATTTTCTTCCTTCTCAATTCTGCACACCTGTATATAGCTAAGATCCAGGTATGGGTTTCATGCCTGTAAGTCTCAGTGATCTTTCTGAATTCAATATACCTCCTTACTATGGGATCTCTAGTCTACTTTTTAAAACTTACCCATGCTTTCTGCATTTGTGTATGTGTTTGAAGCCATGGGTTTTTACTACTGACTCCCTCCATGAATTTTGACTCTGTGAATTACTAGACTTCTCTACAGCTATTTTTCTTCTTATGTTGTAACTTATGTTCTCTGTGGTATGTACTCAGACAGATATATGTAGGCAGTTTTCTTTCTCTTCCTTTTTAAATTATTTTTGCACTTAATAGTATTTTATTTTTTTCCAATTACATGTAAAGATAGTTTTTAACATTTATTTTTGTAAGATTCCAAAATTTTTTCCTTCCTCCCTTCTCTTTCCTCTCCACTCCCAAAGACAGAAAGCAATCTGCTCTAGGTTATACACGTACATTCTTGTTAAACATATCTCCACATTAGCCATGTTGTGAAAGAAGAATCAAAACAAAAGGGAAGAAACCATGAAAAAGAAAAAACAAAGTGCAAGTAGTACGTTTTGATCTGCATTCAGACTCCATGGTTCTTTCTGTGAATGTGGATAGTATTTTCCCTCTCCCTTTAAATTTAAAGCCCTCTTGATTTGATTTCCAAGATTCCAGGCAAATATATGGTGTTACATCTTTGAAAGTGCATGCTATTTCAGAGCAGTAGCTGATCCTTCCTCTTTTTTTTAAGGTGTGGTCCAGAATTTTAGGTCCCATTCTCAGAGAGCATCTTTTTTAACTAGCAGATTACTTTGCAAAGCTACTGTTTAGCAGTAATGAAAACTCCATGCATTCTTCTATGGTCTTTGGTTTCTTGCCCAGGACTTCATAATCCTTAGCCATGTTTTTGAGGTTTCTTCTCATGGGATTATTTGACCCCACATGAATTATAAGAAATTGTTATTGATGATCAGGTTTCATTAATCCTGGGATATTCTCCATCACATCCTGGATACATGTCCTGGAAAGACAGTAGGCATCACTGTTATTAATATCAAGATGATAGATAAATGCCTTAGTACCACCCTTCAGCAGGGAGTCACTAACCGTCACTTGTTCTTTTGACTTTTTTTTTAGAAGACCCCCTTCCAGATGCCATTAAGTCCATGTCTTAATTACCTGGAGTACAAAAAGCTTCCTATATGCCAGGAGCTGCAGGTATTCAACATTCTGTGTTGATGGGGCATGTTAAAATTTCATGTTATCTGATTTCAGCTAGGCCTTCACTACAGCAAAGCAATCCTTTTATTGCTCCTTAATTTATTTCCTATCTTAGTCCATACAGAACTATTTCAAACTTTCTCGTTCTTCCTCTAACCTCTCACATGTACCCATCACCTTGCCTCTTACTTTACTGGGAAAATTAACATTATTTTCTTGAATTTCTTCTTGGGATGTTTTCTCCATCTCAAAATCCCTTGACACCGTTTCCCACTCTCTCCTTCCTTTCTTCCGTCTCTGAAAAGAGGTGGACTTTCTCCTTTGCAAGTCTAATCCTTCTTCATTTGTACTTGATTTCACTCCCCCTGCCATCTTCTGCAACATCTTCAACTTCTCCCATCTACTGGTTTCTTCCCTACTGCCTTCAAACATGCCAGAAGGTTCAGAAGATTCATTTGACTCTACTTACCCCCTTAAGCTAGCATTCTATATCTCTTCTCTCTTTCTCAGCCAAAATCTTTGAAAAAGATGCCTTTCCAAGTGCTTGCACTTTTTTCTTTTCAGTCACTTCTCAGACATCTCAGAGTAGCAGGATGAAGAACCGAAGGTTCCTCCCACTCCATCCCCCTAAAAACCTTCTTCAAATATTTAAAGAATGCACCAAACAAAATCCTCATCAGAAAATCCAAGACAAAAGATCACAATGAATTATTTTTATATCCCAGGTTGGCAAAGAGAGAAAGGGAAATCGGCATACACTAAGGACAGGGTCTGGCCAGGAACATGTTGAATGATGCCTTCAAATTAAGGGAGAAGCTATATCCCCAGGAAAGAAGGGATCCCAGATCTAGCACAGATGGACCCAAACCTATGTCTGGTGTAGGAATAGATGCCAACTGGAAGTTCTGCTGCTCACTTCCCAGTTCTGAGTCACAGATCCAGGACAGATGGTGAAGGGGACCTCTACCTAAGGGTAGCAGTCTAGGGTGAGAAGAGGATGTGGATCCTACCCTATATACTGAGCAAGAAGCAGATTCAGAAGCAAGTAGCATCTGTGTAGCTTGGACCTCAGGAGTTGAAAAAGGTCTCAGTTCTAGCCTCTAGTCCAATCTGAAGCCTGCAGAGGAAGAGCTAGGTCAGGTACTCCAGAACAGCGAGAAGTCTACAGTTCTGTTACTCTGAACTAATAGAACTTATCTAGCTGACAGTGGCTGAGTCTAGCAGTAGTTTACTGTTGCTCATATTCAAACTTAGGTCAGGAACTTGCAAAACTCAGATCAAGGGGGCAATGATCAGATTTTGCTTTGTGTCAGATCACTCTGGAGTTATTGAAAGTTTGTAGGGCCTCAACTTGAGTTGTCCTGAGAGCCTGGAGTAACAACACTCAGTACTCCAAGAAATTGGCAACAGGACCAGCACAGACTTTCCCTCCAGAGGTACACAAAACCTGTTCCTGACATAAAACCTGGTGTCAGAAAGTAGGCAAGAAGGGTGAGTATCTCTCTCTCTCTCTCTCTCTCTCTCTCTCTATATATATATATATATATATATATGTATGTATGTATGTACATATGTATGTATGTATATACATATACTATCACCATTAAAAGCTATCATGGTCACGGAGGTGCTCAAGACAAAAACTTGGAAGAAGGGAATGACTCCACATCTACATCTTATGAGCAAAGTCTTAAAGAAAAACACAGCTTGGGTACAAGTTCCAGTAGAGTTCTTTAAAGAGATGGAGCGCTCAAGGAAAAAAAACAAAACAAATGAGAACTGTAGAAGAAAGAATTGGAAAGGAAATTAACACCTTAGTACAAGTGGTACGAAAGCTTACCTAAGCAATAGACTTCTTGAATGAACCAAGTTGAAGCCAGTGACTGCATGAGACAACAAGAAATATTAACACAAAATCAAAAAATTGAAAGCATAGAAGCAAATATAATGTATCTCATGGCAAAACCCACTGACCTAGCAAATAGAAAAAGGAGGAAAAAAATTAAAACCCAGTGGATTTTCTAAAGACTATGAACCCCGCCCCAAAAGCCTAGATATTCTATTTCAAGACATTTTAAAACCGTTCAGATCTCTTAGAACCAGAAAGCATAATTGAAATAGAAAGTCTACCAGTCACTTCCTGAAAGATCCTCAAAATGAAAACTCTGAAGAACATTATAACCAAAATCCAGAACTTCCAAGTCAAAGAAAAAATACTGCCAGCAGCCAGAAAGAATTCAAGTATCAAGGAGTCACAGGATAACACACAGTTTAGCAACAGCTACTGTGAAGAAGCAGAGAGTTTGGAATTGATAGAAGGCAAAGCATATAGGCTTACAGCCAAGAATAACTGACCCAGCAAGGAACTTAAATGAAATAAAGGACTTCCAAGCTTTCTTGATGAAAAGACTAAAAGTTCCGTAGAAACTCTGACGTTCACACAGAAGGCGTCAAGGGGTAAACATAATCACAAAAAGATTAAACAGATAAATTGCTTGCATTCTAATATGGAGAGACAGTACAGGTGGTTCCTCTGAACCCTGTCATCATAAGGAGTCATAGAGTAAGTCCACTTAGAAGGCCTTTGAGTGGTTCTGTTATGTCTTGGTCTTAGAAGAAAGGAAGGAGAGAGGAAGAGCAATACTGTAGGTGGGACAGGAAAGGAATGTTAGGGGAAACTAAGTAGAAGTCTATACAAAGAGGTAGGGGAAATGGCTGATTCTTGAACTTCACATCATCTGAACTGGTCAAAGGAGAAAAGAACACAGAGCTAGGTACAGAAATACATTTCATTTAACAGGAAAGTAGGGGAGAAGGGAGAATTAGAAGAAGGGTAGATTGAAAGGATTGGTGTTAAGCAAAACAGATTTTAACCAACTGTGTGCAAAATATAGATCTTTTGGAGGTGGCAAAGAATTGGAATCTGAAAGGGTATTCTTCAGTTGGGGGATGGCTGAGCAAGTTATAAATGTAATAGAAAGCTATTGTGCCATAAAAAAATGATGAAGGGAATAGTTTCAGACAAACTAGGAAGATTTGTATGAGCTGTTGTATAGTGTAGTAAATAGAACCAGGAGAACAATTTATATAATCACAGTAATATTGCAAAGACTTTGAAAGACTTAGAAACTTTTAAAGACCAACTGTAATTCCAGAGGACTAATGTTGACACGTTACCTATCTCCTAATAGAGAGATGAAAGATTCAGTGTGCAGAATGACACATGTACACAGGTTTCTGTACCTGTCAAAGGAAATGAAATGATTTGAGGGGCTCAAAGAGACATGCAGGCTTCTTGATTCCTTTGATACTTAGTTTAAACCATATTACTTTGTACTTGTTTGGATTTTACTAAGTGTTTTTAAGTCCTTTTTCATTTGTATATGCTCTGTCTGTGAGGTACTTATGTGCAGTATGCTTCCTGTCTCCAAATTGCTGATATTCTTCTCACAGTTTATGGGTAAATATATGGGTACAATAATATTTCCAAGCAGCACTACTGAGCTACCATTTCCTCCATGAAGCTTTCCCTGATCCCCTTTATTGGTAAAAAATAAAAACAAAAAACTTTCCTCTGAAGAGCTCACAATGTATTGTTTTATATCTCTTTAATGCATTTATCATTAATTAGTTTTCTGTGTGTCTTTTAGACTGAATGCTTTATGAGGGTAATGTCTTTTCTAAACTTTATCTCTATCCCAGAGTCCTACAGAATTTCCTGCATGTAGGTGCTTAGTAAATATTGAATTTAATTCAGTCAGATTGAATTGATTTACTGGAGGTGGAACCATACTTTGGCTTCATTCTATTTAAGACCTTGACTCTTTCACACAAATCCCACTTGTTGTATATGGCTGCCAGAACGAACGATTTGGAGGTTGTGGCTCTGTTCTGGATGTTGCCTCAGCAGACTTACCAAATACTGGGACACCTTTCAAGGTAATACAAAAAAGGATTGTTTCTTCCTCTTATTTGAAGTGTTACTTTTTGTTTGGTGGTTGTAAATAGTTACATTCTTTTGTTCAGTAGATTCCAAACAATCATGAACTGACAGAAAAAGAACTTCATGACATTATCTAATCCAGCTCTTACCCTTGTGGGCAGAACTGCAGAGAAGGCATTTCTGATAAACAGGTGTATAATTTATTCTTTACAATGAAGGAGATTTCACAACCTTCCTTGGTAATCCTATACAATTTCTATCCATTGTATATGTTGTAGTCCTTCAGTTTTGTAAAGACCAATATTTACAGCATTCATGTTAGTATTGTCAGGTCTGCAATCTCGTTTAAAATGGTGTCAAATAGTTATTAACACATTAAATTATATGTGACCAATCTACATTAATGATAATTTGCAGCGGACATAGCATATCCTTATTCAGTTTAAGCCATCTGCTCTGTATGTACCGATGATATTTCACAGAAACCAGTCACTGTGCTTGCAAGTTAGGTTTCACATTTCTTGGTCCTTTTCTAATTAAAGTTTTCTCCTGGTTAAACCATACCAGTTTCTTTAAATTTAACTTTTACTCCACTGTTCTAATTTCTAGTTGTTTGATCCATCTTCATGAAAAATTAAAAAACAAAGCAAAATTAGTAACAAACTTCCTTCACACTCTCCTAATTCTTACTAACCCTTCTTATATTAATCTGATGACAATGAAGATTAGGGACTTAATGCAGTGGAATAAAAATTCTATAGATCATAATTTAAATTTTAATTGTAATTCTTATTTGTTAAACTACATTTCCTTTAGAATTTGGCCTGTGAACTCATGCTAATTTTCATGAGTTGGTTGACAAGGTTGTTTTCTTCTTCGTGTTTTATGAAATGTGTTTATTCCTTGTTATATAAAGGCCTAACTTATGATGGGCATTATGGCAGGTTTACTTTTAAGTTCTTCAAAGCTGTACTTCTTAAAAAATATATAGTTGTGATATGTAGAATTAAACCTTGAATAAACCCTGGAGAGGAAAAGTTCTGAGATAAGAGAGTTGAGTATAGGACTCCATCACAAGAGAGATTACTTTTCTAATCTGAAGCTAGCAATCAATTGGAGGGGGGGGGGTTTTCCTAACAATCTATGATTATGTATATAAAAGAGTAGAATAGATAATTATTTGTATAAGTCCTTCTGAAGATAAATTGTTGTGGAATGGAGACCAAATCGTGCAACTTTATTTAAACTTCATTTAAAACCTAAAAGTTTTGCCCATTTTCCCATTCTATTTCTTCTACTTCTCTGTAATAACATTATAAAATTTCCTGATAAAATTCTGTGCAGTTAACTTATTCTCTTTCTCATTTATGAGAGGTCAGGTGTAGTGCTCAAAGTTCCCAAAAAGACGAAGGAAGAGTTCTTAGATGTTGAATATGGGTAGAACTTCTCTTGAACATGTGTATATACCCATATGTGTGTGCACATATATGCTTGCATTGTATTTGTACTTTTTTAGTTTGCCTGTAAAAGAGAGTTCAGTTGTAGTATATATTTATGGCCATATTGGCTTAAAAAACAAGATTTTAAAAAAAGAAAAAAAGACTTGGAGCTCAGATATCTAAAAGTTAATTTCTGAGGTGTCCAGAAATTCTAACAACACACTCTTACCCCTGGCCTCTGGATAGCAAGAGACCAACAAGATACCTGGAGAATATGTCTTTGTGCCTTCTTTTCTGTATTTTAGGCATATTCCTGGCATTAGCATGACAATGTGTTATAGGTTCCAGAATAAAAAGAATGTGAGAAATAACCTGTCAAATTTATTCATGTAAGTGACTTGTTGATCCACCCTTTGTAAAAGAATGTGATTAATAGTAACATTATAGACCTGGAACAGTTGCCATCATTAATATTGCTTTGTGTAGAATGTATGTTTTATAACTTAATAGGACAGTCCTGCAACTACAATGGCTACATGAAGGAAGCACTTTTACTCTTTAGACTTCGAAATCATTCATAATATGAACACATGATGTTTAATTCTCTTAAGACCAAGAGGGCATTAGTAGTTCATTCCTCTGGGTATAGAAGGACAAGAGACTCTCACCAGCTTTTCCCTTGATTTTCCTTTGCTCTTGTCATATAGGAGGGAAATGTGCATAAATTCCCTTGTATTTGAGGAATACCATATGTTGTAAAACTTGAGTTTGTCCCTGACCTCACCCCCAAAGCAGACATTCTGTGAGAAAGGCATGGCCTAGTGGTTTACTGTGTGGTGAGGGCCATAGTTTGAAAGTTTCCACTTTGCCCCCAGTCTCTCCTCAATAATGGTGTTTTGAGTATAAAGCTTGTCTTATAAACTACTACTTTCTTATTTATGTGTGTGTTCATGCATGTGCATGGGCACAAGAAATGTCATAGGGGAAATGGGAGAAGGAAAGCAGCGGCAGTGCCCATTATTTCTTCCAGATTCAGCTTAACTAGAAAGAGATGTTGATTAAGTTCTATGCACCATTCAGCTTTAATTTGGAAAGTAAAGAATAAAAGAGAAGTATAATGTGGGGGAACAAACAAGTAAGAAAGAGGGAACAAAACCAAGTTCCTCCTTCCTATCTTTTTTTTAAAACAGTGACACAATTGTTCTCTAAGTCACTGAGGTTAGAAAATGTTAGGCTAATTCTTGCCTCTCTCTCTCTCTTCAATCATAGGATCGTAGATTTCCCCCATCCAGTTAATTGCCGAGGCCTACTCAGAAATGTCTCTCACCTATAACCTCTATTCCTACAGCTTTCATTCTAGTTCAGGTCCTAATTAGCTCCCACTTGGATTCCTTACTGGCTTCCCTAACACCAAGTTCTTACTTCTCCAGGCCATTTTGTATAATGCTGCCAGAATGGTCTTCCTTAAAATACATTTTCATCATGTCGCTTTCTTGCTCAAAAAAACTGCAATAGTTCCTCATTGCTGTCCACTTTTATGTTTGGAGTCATCATTGCTCCTCACAGTGGGAGTGCAGATCCACTAAGCAACAGAGTGAATGATCCCACACTTGCCATTTCCATCCCTTTCTGAATAGCCTGGCTCAACCCATTAAGCCCTCTGTGGCTTTTCACATCAAATTCAAACTCCTAGCTGACATTCAATATTCTCTTTACCCTGATATTTTATTTCCCTGCCCATGGAGAAAACATACCTCTTCAGGCTGGTCTCCTCACTGCCCTTGCCCACCAACAAAACAAAAGCCCAACCATTTTTCTCTCCTTGCTTTTGCTGATGCTGTTTTCCTAATCTGAAATAACCTCCCATACCTTTCAAATTACCTCAAATCTCATCTCTTTGTATAAAGCTTTTCTTAACTACTCCAGTCAGCATTTACTTTCCCAGACAGTTCATTTTGCACTTATAACTCTTCTGCTGAATGCCACATAATGTGGAACTTGATTATTTATTGTTTCATATTTGTTAGTGTCTTTAGTGTCCTCCCAGCTAAATTGTCTAGACACATGGTAGGCAATACATAGTTGTTAATTGATTGATATATTAAATTGAGGCCACCTTCATACGATTTTGGAAAAGAAGGAAAAAGTAAAGAACAGTTTTAGGTCATCATTTACATTGCCAATGACTATAGAGTTAATTTTACAGATGAGAAGCTGAGGCAGACAGGGTTAAGTGACTTGCCCAGAGTCATACAGCTAGTAAGTGTCTGAGGCCAGATTTGAATTCAGGAAGATTAGTCTTCCTGACTCCAGGCCTGGCATTCTATCCACTGTGCCACCCAGCTTCCCTAAGTGTAAGTATTTGAAATGATTTGCAGAATTCTTTGATATATGCATTTTTTTCTGGTATCTAATAAAAGATATTTTCATAATCTTGCTTTCTAACTTTTCTCATTCCAACAGTGCATTCCTGGATATCAAGCTGAGGAAGCAGTGGAAATGTTAAAGACTTTCTACAAACAAGAAAATCCAAATGGTCAGTTTTTCTGTAATGTACAATGCGTGCATTGAAGCAAGTCAACATAAGAAATTCTGACATTGGTATACTTATTAATTTCTCTCTTTCTTCTCTAACATTTTTGTAGCACCAAAATCAAAAGTCCGGAAAAAGGAAGGTCACAAATGTTGAGCTTCACCTGATGGAAGCCAATCCTTAATAGTGTACTTGACAAAATTCTTGGAATAGAAGCATTTAATGGGACTGAATTATATATGTGTGGTCCATCCATTACCAGCCAACCAAATGTTTCTCACGTACAATTCCCTGTCAATCATAGTGGCTGTCATCTATTGCTGGAATGATCCTTACCTCTACTTCTCAGAATACTTGGTTCCTTCAAGATTCAGTTCAAGTCTCATCTTCTGCAGGAGATCTTTCCTCATTCTCCCAGTTAGAAGTATCTTAACATTTTAACAAAGGTTACCTTGTACTTGCTTTGTGTCTTATTTATAAATATATGCATACATGTTGTACAATAGAATGTAAGCTTCTGGGGCAGGGTACTGTTTTGCTTTTCTTTTGTATCACTAGCATTTAGCGCAGTGCCTGGCACAGAGTAGTTGTTCAATAAATAATGATTTATTTTAATTAGTTAAAATGGCCTTTGAAAATATGCTACTCCTAGTTTCCATGGAAGAAAGTTATGAGAGAAGAAACAGAAAAAAGATTTTTCCAAATAAGGAGAAGAAAATTATGTAGCTAATTTGAAGGGATTTGGCCTAATGAAGTTCCAAGGTTAAGTTTTGGGCAGAGAAATTTGAAAAAAAATTTGAGAAAAATTGAGAATTTGAAGAACAGGCTTTGTTACTGATCCAGATTCTCCTTTACATTGCAAGAGAAACAGAATCAAGGATAATTAAGGAGAATCTAAAAGGATTAAGGAATAGAAACTGAAATAGATTTAAGAAGAATAAGGAGAAGATAGTTGGCAACACAAAATGAGGTAACAAAAGATTAGTGAAAATATTAGTGGGTTGAATAAATTAATAGAATGTTGAGGGGGCAAATTGGTGAAACTGACATGAGATGGGGACAAGACTGAAGGGAAGGTAGATGTGGACATAGCTATGGAGCTATTGAAACAAAGGAAAGGACATTAAATAAGATTGTCTGTAAAAAGTTTTAACCATGTTCTTATGGTTAAGGTGTAAATACTAGTAAACACATTTGAGAAACAAGATTGAAAATCTAAACAATTAAGGACAGTAGGGAAAATTATGTACTAACTTGCGTTGAATGTGAAATGTTTGTATTTCTGCCACAAATGAGTGTCTGTTATTTGTGTTTCAAGTGAGGCTGATCTCCCTTTTAAAGGATAATATAAAGGGACTTAAAGAACACCTCTTTATACTCCAGGTTCTCAGGGAGAATGAAGGATTCCTAAAAGAAACAAGTAATGTTTCAGTGGTGAAGAAAGGGATTCCTTCTCAGAACGATAAAGAATGGGAAGTGTTACACAGAGAAGAAGGGAAATTAAAAAGGATATCTGTGCAGTGAGAGCTAATCCAGATTTGATGCTCTTTCTAAAAGTAATAAGCTAGAGCCATGAAAGATACTGGGTATGAGATGATCTAGCGAGAGGCAGAGGAAGAAGAGAAAAATATTGGTAGCTGGTGATTTCCCTGCCCATGGTATAGGGTCATCTCTTTGTTGACCTGATAACAGTGATAGCGAGATCTATTATCTTCCTGGGACGTGTGTCCAAGAATCTCCCCAAACTTAACAAACTGGATAACAGCTATTCTCTTCTGCTCATTCATATGATACACTTCCATATAGAATCTAAAAAATATTGCCAAGAATTATAAAGTCTTGAGCAAGAAAATAAAGGCCATTGGGGCTTCAGGGGTGCAGAATAGAAGATTTAATCTGGGAAGTGAACAGCTGGCTAAAAAAGTCTTATATGAGAACAGAATTTGGTTTATGGATTATGGCTTTCAATATGGTGTTGTCAGATTTCTGATGAGAGGTGGAGTATAGTTATCAAAGGTTGGTAAGAATGTATTTACCAGTTGTCTGAAAAATCTAATCAAAAGTGCTTTAAACTAATAAAGATGAGAAAGGATAAGACAATTCATGTAGTATCCCCTCATTTAGGTACTATTGAGTGAAGCTCCCCGAATGGGAAAAGAATAACAACTGAAACACCAATATTCATGGGATACAAAACCCAAGAAAGGAGCCACTAATAAAGCCCATGACCTCCAGTGTCTATGTGCATATGCTCAAAGTGTAGGAAACAAAAAAGAAGAACAAGAGGGCCTAATACAAAGGAGGTATACCAACTGGAAATAAATATGATGGGTTAAAGTGGGAAAGGGTTGCATTGTATGTAGAAGGTGTATTTGTGAGGAAATCTAGGAACCACAGGCATGAGGCATGATATTATTTGAGTGAAAGCCAAAGGAGGAATGGGGGAAAGAGTGATTTTTGTCTTTAGAATACACTATAGACCACTTGGAAAGGAAGGAAAGAGATGAAGAGTTTGGGAAACAAATCACAAGCCTAGCATGATGGCATGTTATAGTAGTGATGGGGGAATTTAAATTATTTAGACTTTTGCTGGAGTGCTCTGCCAAAAGCAAAATAGCTAATAAGTTCTTGAATTTTCTTGTTTTTGATTTCATCCTTCAAAAGGTGGAATAACCAACAAGGGTAGGTTCTCTTCTGCATCTGATTCTCATATGGAAGAACTGGTTGCTGGGGTGAAAATTATGGGAACCTTGGGAACACGTTATCACTCTTATCATAGAGTTTGTGATAGAGGAGGCCAGGCACTCTGTGTTCTAGAAAAGCAAGTTTCAAAGGGTTCAGAGAAAAGATAGGGAAAACTTTATGGGCTAAAATACTTGAAGGGAAGTTTGCTGGAGAGATTCAAAAACCCAAACATGAAATTCTGAAGAGAAAAGGAAACCAATGAAGAGGAAAAATAATGTTTGACTTCAAATCAGTATAGATGCCAGCAACTGATAAATAGATTTTAAAAAGAAATGTTCCAAAAATGGAAGCAAGGCCAGATAACAGAGATGAATGTAAGTCAGAGTATACATCCTATTAAAAGTGTCAGGAAAACTGTGGAAAACAAAAAGGATTTTTTAAAACTATGTTGGCGGAAAAATAGGATTGAAGATAGGATAGAAATCTTGCTTGGAATGAATACTATGATAATTGTCAACAGGGAGGAGGCATGACTGCTTAACTCTTATTTTTTTTCTATTTAGTCTACAAAGAAAATTACCTTTATATTGGAAATTACAGAACAAAAATTACTTAGAGAGTTGATACCCAAGATAAATAATGAGACACTTAAGAGAATGCCTAATTGCTCTTCATGAATTCAAGTCACCTGGTGCAGATGAACTACATTCCCAAGTCCTGAAGGAACTGGCAGGTGTAATTACTGAGCCACTGTTGGCGAAATTTGAAAGATTATGAAAAATAGGTACCACAAGACTGAAGAAGGGTAAATGTCCAGAATATCAAAAGGGGAAAGAGAATAAAGTTTTACAAATTTAGGCCAATGAGTTAGAGTTCAATTCCTGGGGAAATTCTATAATGTATTTTTAAAGAGATGATTGCCAAACATCTAGGAAAGGGAATGGTGATTATAAAGAGCCAGTATGGCTTCATCAACAACAGGTCATGCCATTTCCTTTTTTTGACAGTTTTCTGAAATCAGTAGATGAGAAGAATACTGTGGATGTAGTTTACCTGTATTATCAAAGCTTTTGATAAAGTATTTCACATGATTCTTGTGGAGAAGATATAGCTTACATAATAAAACAGTGAGATGGATTCATAAGTTATTGGATGAATGGACTCAAAGAATAATTGTTAAGAGTTCAGTGTCAGCATGGCTGGAGGTCTCCAATGCAGTACCCCAGGTATTTGTGCTTGGTATTATTTAAGATTTTTATCAGTCACTTAGATAAAGGAATGGAAGGTATGCTCATCAAATTTGCAAATGACACAAAGCTGAAGGGGATAGCTAGAAGAATGGATGCTAGATTCAGTATCCAAAATGATGCTGTTCAATTAGGGTGTTGGGCTGAATTCAAAAAGATGAATTTCAGTAGAAACAAATGTAGTTTTCTGCTTAGGTAGAAAAAAATCTACTTCACAAGTATGAGATGAGTGAGGCATGGTTAGACAGTAGCTGTTTCTGAAAAGAACCTGGAGGCTATAGGGTTACAAGCTCAATATAAGTTGGCAGTGCAATATGGCAGCCAGAAATACTAATAAGATCTTGGGCTGCATTAAGAGAGGACGTAGCTTCCAGTACAGGACAGGTGACAGTCCCACTGTACTCTTCAGACTTCATCTATGGTACTCTGCTTAGTTCTAGGCATCTTGTAGAAGAAGGAGAAGGAGGAGGAGCTTAAAAACTGGGCATGTTTATCCTAGAGAAAGGAAGATTTCTCAGAGAAGTCCAACACGTTAGAAGAACTGGAAGTGGTAACAAAGTTGTATGGAAGTTAAGGACATACATGAAGAAGACTACCTGGTTACCACGTTCATCTCAAGAGTACCTCATTTTTCTCTGGCAACTTTTGTCAGGCTCTGCTAATGAGAAAAACTTTAGAGGTAGCTTTGATTACATTAAGTTGTAAATCTACATTTCTTTTTAAAAATTATTTCTTTAGTATTTTATTTTCCTCCAGTTATGTGTCAAAATAATTTTTAACATTTGTTTTTAAAACTTTGAGTTCCAAATTCTCTCCCTTCCTCCTTTCCCATCCCCTTCCATTGACAAGGCAAGCAATTCCAAAAGTATTCTTCTATTTGTATTCACATACTATCAATTCTTTTTCTGGGCATGGATAGCAGTTTTCATCATATGTCCTTCAGAGTTGTCTTGTGTCTTGTATTACTGAGAATATCTAAGTCATTAACAACTGATCATCTTACAACATTGCTGTTACTTTGCACCTGGTACATTTCACTTTGCATCAGTCCATGCAAGTCTTTCCAGGTTTTTCTGAAAGTACTCTGCTCATCATTTCTTATTGTACAACGGTATTCCATCATAATCACATACCACTACTTGTTCAGCCATTCTCCAATTGATGAACATCCCCTGAGTTTCTAATTCTTTGCCCCCAAAAAACAGTTGCCATAAATATTTTTGTGCATATAGGTCCTTTTCCTTGTTTTTTTTCTCTCTTTTGGGATACAAATGCTAGGTCAAAGGGTATGCATGGTTTTATAGCCCTTTGGGCATAGTTCCAAACTGCTCTACAGAATGGTTGAATCAGTTCACAACTCCACCAACAGTGCATTAAAGTCTCATTTTTCCCACATCCCCGCCACTATTTGTTATTTTTTTCTGTCCAATTAGCCAATATAATGCATATGAAAAAATGTCTCAGAATTATTTAATTTCCTTTTCTCCAATCAAGACCATTTTTTCATATGGCTATAGATAGCTTTGTTTATATCATCTGAAAACTGTTCATATTTTTTGATCATTTATCAGTTGGGGAATTGCTTTTATTTTTATAAATTTGACTCATTTCTCTGTATTTGAGAAATGAGGACTTTATCAGAGAAACTTGCTTCAAAAATTTTTTTCACAGTTATATTGTTAACTGTATTTCTCTCTATCCTATTCCCACGTCCCTTATTCTGTTCTCTCTCTTCATTCATCTTGTCCCTCCTCAGAAGTGTTTTGCTTCTGACAACCCCCTCCTCCAATTTGCCCTCTCTTAAGTCACCCCATCCCCTTCTCTTATCCTCTTCCTCTCCTTTCCTGTAGAGTAAGATAGATTTCCATATCCAGTTGAGTGTGTATGTTATTTCCTCTTTGAGCCAGTTCTGAGGAGAATTAGGTTTACTCAATCCTTCTTACGTCCCCCTCTTCCATTCACTGTAAAAGTTTTTTCTTGCCTCTTTTATGTGAAATAGTTTACCCTATTCTATCTCTCTTTTCCTGTCTACCAATACATTCCTCTCTCACCCCTTAAGTTTAGTTTACTCAACTCATACCTCTGTCACTGTATATCTGTTCTAATAATGACAAAATTTTTATGAGTTACAAGTATCACCTTCCCATGTAGGAATGTAAATAGTTTAACCTTATTAAATCCTTTATAATTTCTCTTTCCTGTTTACCTTTTAATGTTTCTCTTGAATCTTGTATTTAAAAGTCATGTTTTCTGTTCAAGTCTGGTCTTTTCATCAAGAATGCTTGAAAGTCCTCTATCTCATTGAATGTCCATTTTCCCCCTCATAATCCTAGCTCCTTTGCCCTCTAGAATGTCATATTACAAGCCCTTTGATGTCTTAATGTAGAAGCCATTTCTTATGTTATCCTGACTGTGAGTCCGCAGTACTTGAATTGTTTCTTTCTGACTGCTTGAAATATTCTCTCCTTGACCTGACAGCTCTGGCATTTGGTTATAATATTCCTAGGAATTTTCATTTTGGAATCTCAGGAAGTGATGATTGTATTCTTTCAATTTCTATTTTACCCTCTGGTTCTGGAATATCAGCGTGTTTTCCTTAATAATTTCTTCAAAGGTGATATCTAGGCTCTCTTTTTTTGATCGTGGCTTTCATGGAATTCTAATAATTTTAAAATTATCTTTACTGGATCTATTTTCTAGGTCAGTTGTTCTTCCAGTGAGATATTCCACATTGTCTTCTACTTTTTCATTCTTTTGGTTTTGTTTTATTCCTTCTTGATTTCTCATTAAGTCATTAGCTTCCATTTTCTCAGTTCTAATTTTTAAGGAATTATTTTCTTCAGTGAGCTTTTATACCTCCTTTTCCATTTGGCTTATTCTACTTTTTAAGGAGTTCTTTTCTCCAGGGGATTTTTGTGCCTCTTTTTCCATTTGGTCAGTTCTGCTTTTTAAGACATTCTTTTTCTCATTGACTTTTTGGACTTATCATTTGACGTAGTCTGTTTTTTAAGGTGTTATTTTCTTCTGGGTTTTTTGTGTGTCTCCTTTACCAAGCTATTGACTCATTTTTCATGAATTTCTTGCATCACTATCATCTCTCATCCCAGTTTTTCCTCTGCCTCTCTTTATTTTCAAAATCCTTTTTGAGTTCTTCCATGGCCTGAGACCATGTTCATATTTTTCTTGGGAATCTTTGGATGTAGGGGCTTTGACTATGATCTTCTTCTGAGTGTGCATTTTGATCTTCTTTGTCACCTTAGTAACTTTCTGTCAGAATTTTTTCTGTTATTTGCTTATTTTTCCAGTCTATTACTTGACTTTAAACTCTTTGTTAAAGTAGGACTCTGCTTCCAGAGTGGAGGGTGCACTATCCCAACCTTTAAGGGTTTTGTGCATCTGTTTTCAGAGATACTTCCAGGGACTTGTAAGTTTTCAGTTCTTCTAAGGTGGTATGATCTAAGGAAATGTGTTTACTACTCTCCTGTCCTGTGCTCTGGTCTGTGAGTGACCACAAGCACTCTTTTCTGCCTTGGAACTGGGAGGAGGGTCCCTGTCCCACCGTGGCTCCAAGCTCTGGTGTGTTAACTAGTGCTCCTCCTCACCCTGGGACTGCCACCCAGGACTGCAACCTGGATCTAAGTATGGGCAAGGCAATAGAGTCCTCCTTCCAGTTCTAGCAAAGATACCCCTGTCATTTCTTTCTGACCAGTTGTTTGATCCCCTGACCATCTGTGGACTGAGAGCTCCAGAAGCAGCAGCTGCTGTTGTTGAGGCTACTGATTCAGTGACTCCCAAGGCATGCTTCTGGTTTGCTGGGGTTGGGGTTGGGGTTGGGGCTGGGCCAACACAGCCTGTGCTGAACTGTGCTCCATTCTCACCTAGGTGTGAATGAGCTTTCCTGCTGGCCTTTTCAAAAAGTCCAGTCTGTGGGCTGAGAGGTCTGGAAATCACCACTGCTGCCACCAATTCAGTTGCTCAGAGGTGGGCTTGTGGTTTGCTGGGGCCAGGTCTGTGCTGGTGTGACCTGTGCTGGTCGGTGCCGCTCTCTCAACCTGGTGCAATAGACCTTTCTTGCTGACCTTCTGAGTTGTCTTGGGCTGAAAAATTGTTTCGCTCTTTTTTTTTTGTGGGTTCTGCTGCTCTATAATTTGTTTAGAATAATTTTTAAAGTATTTGGAAGGGTTTGGGGAAGAGCTCAGGCAAGTCCATGCCTTTACTGTGCCATCTTGGCTCCACCTCTGAAATCTACATTTCTAAAAGAACCCATTTTACCGAAGAAAGAAAATCAGTGAAAATCAGGAGAAGCAGCTGCAGTGGAGAGCCCCTAACTTGCTGGAAATTGTTAAACAGCTGGTCATTGAGCCTGATTAGCCACTTTTCTGAATGTTGCTGAATTGTAATCTTTTGATACATTTATTCAAAATCTTTGTTAAATATAATGGCCTGTTTAATACTTGAATAATTTGTACCTCTATGCATTTTTTTTAAAAAGACTACTCAACAGGACTCAGTGATATGATAGATTTTTTTCTGTTTATGTCTGTGATGATCTCAAGTTTTGTAATAATTGTTGAATGGACAGAAGAATATTTTCACATTAATGTAAGACACGTTATTATTTTTTCAGATACCCATTCCAACACAACTCTTATGTTGCAGGTCAATTATCCATTGTACACAGAAAAATCAGGATTTAATTATTATTTCCTAAAAAATAATTATAACAAAACTGAAAAAAAGAAAACTTGTGGGTAAATAGACTACGAGTTATATTCAAGTATTTCAAGGGCTGTCATTTGAAGGAGAGATTGGATTTGCTTTGTTTTGGCCCTAGAGGGTAATGGGATGCAAATTTGGGCTTGAGGTCGGGAAAAACACCCTACCAGTTAACACTGCTATTCCAGAAGATGAAGAGCTGGTAGTGAATTCACTCTCCTTGGAGATCTTTAAGTAGAATCTGAACTGGCTGATCACTTGGTGAGTATTTGGGGATGCATTTTGTGTATGGATGGAACTAGATGACTGCTAAGCTTTCAAATTCAATGATTCTGTAATGTGCTGTTTCAAATGAACCAATGAACACTTTTCCAAAACCTGATACTTTGTAAACACCCTTTCCCCAAGTTAAAATAATATTGCAAATGGAGAAAAATTAAGGTCTAGAGTTTCAGAAATTAGCAACTAGTGAATGCTTAACCGCCAAACACAATACTCTAAAAATATTGGATTGTGCTGACAAATCAGAGTATGTACTGTAAGACACGATTACCTGATATGTGTGTGGATTGTTATGTGTCATAATTGTGGGTGAATGCTCAGGAGCCTGTTATAGCAGCATTTGATCTTTAATTGTTTGCAGCCACAAGGATTCCTGACTGTGTTAGACCATGGATGTACTGAGTAACATTATGGGTGGAATACTTGCTGTGGTTACATGGTTTTTAGAAGAGATTTCTGCTTACTGACAGCATTTGTAAAGGATGTTCACAATTTTACAAGAGATTAGATATGTCATTTCAAACTGGAGCATATTCCTGAATAAAACTTTAGAATATCTGCTTCAAAGAAAGACCAAAACAAGTATTATTAAAAAATAAAAACTACTTTTGTGGCATAATTTTTGAGTGATTTCTAATATATGTGATTCATCTGAAATTCATGTTAAGACTAAAGGCAGACTAGGCTTCATTGTCCCAATAATCATTCTTAGGACAGACAGATTAGGGTATTAAAACAAGCCACCCATAGAAACAGGGTCAGCATATGTACTATTTGGGCTTATTGATTGATATTTTGAGATAAGTAGTGATAGGGAGGATTTAGGTATTAGTGCAGAGATAATCATTTCATAAATTCCGTTCAGGAATTTTTTTCTTTAGGTCATCCAAACTGTTCTTACAAGGGAAACTAATAGCTCTTACTTTTCCTCCATAACCACAAAGTACGGTAGCAGTAGTAGCAGCAAGCAACTGCAAAGACTCACAATCCCCAAGGTTGCTCATGGTTAGCCTTGTAGTCTTGCCTGGCAGTTCTGCATGCTGTGCTGCACAGACTACCCCAGAAGAGGGCCTTCATGTTCCACCAATAAAGCAGAGCTCCAGATAGAAAGTGAATCCTCCGTTGTGATACTTCTTGGAAACTCATTTCCTTAATGCAAAAGTGTTTGCCTTTGTGGATTTTACAATTCTAAGAAATATCTGGGTTGTTTGTTTTTAATTATATTGCAACTTGCAATGTAATAATGATGAAAGTATTTTTATGCTGCTGAGAATAGTTACTGGGCTTTATGATTGCTTGAGGTTTACTCTTTTCACTTTTTATTTTTTGTCATATTTGACAATTTTCATGGGGAAGAGCATATTTAATTTTAAATGTTCAGTAATGTTATATATGCAGCCTCTGCTCAATATTGCCTATTTTTAAAAGTGAGAATCTTTTAAAATTTTAGTTCTTTGAATAGTTTACTTCTTGTCTTCATATATCAAATAATGTTAGAATTAGGAAAGACCTTAGAAATCACCTAGTTTTGGGGTGGGGAACCTGCCCCCTCGAGGCCATGTGTGGCCTCCAGGTCCTCAAGTATGGCCCTTTGATTGAATCTAAACTACATAGAACAAGTCCTGTTCAGTCAAAGGGCCATAGTTAAGGACCTAGAGGGCCACATGTGGCCTTGAGGTCACGTTTCCCATCCCTGATTTAGTTCATTCCCATTCATTTTACAGATGAAGAAACTAAAACCCAGAAAGGGAAGTGTCTCGCCTAAGTTCTCAATTAATGAAGTGACTTACATAAGTTCTTTAGTGAACATCATTTATTGCTAATCTTATCAATTCTCTTTCCTGTGAGTGGAAGGTTTCACTGATTATCATCGTTGTCCCAGTAATGATTTTTAGAGCAGATAAATGAAGTTTCCTTAATAGTCGGCAAGCTATCTGTGGTAATAAGTTTGACATACATCTTCATATATAGTATTTGGGCTTATTGATTGAAGTTTTGAAAAAAAAATGGAATTATTGGGGTAACATCTAAGATGCATGAAGCCAGTAAAAGGATTTAAGTGTTAGTCCAGAAATAATAATTTCTTAAACTATCCCCCCAAAACAAACCCCACCCCCAAAACTGCCAACTGCTGCATGATAGAAGAAAGTATTATATTTCTTTTCTGAGTAAAATTTGACCTTTGCTGTATTTTTGAGAAATGGAAAAAATGATTCCTGCTTTCTAGTGCATTTGAACATATTTTTAGTTTGTCTTTTTTTCTTCTCTGATGACTGAGATGTTAAAATTCTGCCCCAAAAAGTCTTAACACAGAACACTTCACTTTGGAAAGCATCAAAATTGCCTTCTATCTTTTGTTTAAGGAGAGCAGTGTTTTTCAAAATAGGTATTCAGGACTCACCAAGGTGTCACAAGAGAATCCCAAGAAGGTCATAGAAATCAGGCTGCAGAGCTCATATCTCTCTGTTTGTGGCAGTGAACTGTGGAATATCTGAATAATGGGATGATTCCATCTTCTATACTTCCTGATTATTTTCATTCTCTCAGATTTTAAGATATTTTTTCCTTAGACCTTCCAAAAGACTTGTGCTTTTCCTATGAACTTCTCTTGTTCTCTTTTTGTAGCCTGGTTATTTATACTGTATTACAGTCTCCCTACTAGGTTGTAAGTTCCATGAAGTAAATGACCAAATCTAATTGATGTTTGTGTCATGTCTGCTAGTGCCTACCTCATGGCTCTACACTTGGTAGGTATTCAATAAATGTTTGTTGATATGAAATTAGTTTCATATTGCTTAGTTCTATTCAATTCAGCAAATATTAAGTGCTTACTATAAGCAGTTAGGTGGCTCAGTGGATAGAGGACTGGGTCTGGAGTCAGAAAGACCTGAGTTCAACTCTGGCTTCAGACACTTACTAGCTGTGTGACCCTAGTCAAGTCACTTCTGTTTGCCTTAATCCACTGGAGAAGGAAATGGCAAATTATTTCCATATCTTTGCTAAGAAAACCGCATGGACAGCTTTGGCATGTTATGATCCATGGGATCCCAAAGAGTCAGACACAACTGAACAACAACAACGTGTGAGGCTCTTTCTAGTCACTGGAGATTAAAAACAAAAAACCCAGACAATCTAACTCACAAAATAAAGTGTTGGACTAGAAAGATCAAATTCAGCCTCAGAAGTCTATCAGCTGTCTGACCCTGGACAAGTCACTGCCTCAGTTTTCTCATCTATAAAGTGAGGATGATAATAATAGTGCCTGCTTCCCAAATGAGATAGTATTTGTAAATGCTTTTACATTAATAAAGCACTAGGAAAACGTTGTTGATTTTGTTATTATTGAACTCTTCCATTCTCTGTTGGGAGGACACGAAGATGCTGTTGCTACTTGATAACTGTAGTACCTGTATGACCAATTGGAAGTTTGATTTTTTTTTTTTTTTTTGATATGTGATGTAGGGGGAGAGGTTACAAGTTAAGAGTTCTCACAGAGGACATTATGGCAAAAAAAAAAAAGCAAGAAAAAAATGTTGACCCAAAATGGAGATCTGTGTGCAAGAGGTTCCAATGTTTCCTAATTCTTTACAAAACACTGTGTACTAAGTATGACTTGTAATGCTTTGGCAAGCTTCAATCACTGATAAAAGATCATATTAGAATATCTCTGCATTTTCTTGCTATTTGGAACAAAAATCTCTTCCTGTGTTGTATTTGGAGTATGTTGGTGAAGGAATTGGTAGCCAAGAACTCCAGTGTAGGCAGTAACTGTTAAAAATTTTAAGAGAAAATGTGTTTGACACTGATGGAAAGGAGGGGAGGACAATTAGTGATAAAGCCCTGGAAACAGCTGTTGGTTTTAATTTAATATTTTCCCTCTATGACTGCCAGAATGGAGTTCTCTCATTAAGGGACATTTAAAATTGGGATATTTTCATTGAAATTAACAAAAGGATTCTTTAGCTTAAAAGAGAGCCACAGAAACAATTTGGTCTCTCTCCCTCCTGTACCCCTCTTTATCAAAGCCAAGAATTATATTAATTTTAATTGCCATTTTATAGACAGACCTTTGGAAAACTAGGCCTGAGCTGTTTCTGGTATGGCAGATGGCCTATAGTGATCCAATAGGATGTAAAATTCAAGTTAGGTAGTCATTTGGCAATAAAATACAAGTTCTCTTGGGTTTCCATAGAGATATTGAAAGTTAAACTGCTTCCAATGCTTTTTCTTTCTTTCAAATTAAGCACTATCCAGAAAAATAGAAAAAGCCAAGGGAAAACAAGAGACTTTCAGTATCTATCCTTATAACTCTAAAATAAAATTGTGAGTTTATGTTGAGTCCTGCCCCTCTCAATTGTACCTACTTCTGCTAGCCTTGAATGGCCTGGGGAAAGGAGCAAGTTACATGCTTTCTTGCCTTTTTGGCAAAAGAGCTAGAGGTTGACTTCATCTTTAACAAAACCACCAACTGTTCTTTTACATTTAAAATTGCTAATTGTGTGTGGTGGGAAACAGAGAGTGATGGGAGCAATGTGAGGAGGGGAGCGAAGGTAGGTGGTAATACTTAGAGGCCAGACTGGCACAATTTCTACCTTTGGGTATTGTTGAAATTTGTATCTTTTTTTTTTCTTTGGTCTTTGTTCAGTTTTTTCAATCATGTCTAACTTCATGATACCATTTGGGGTTTTCTTGACAAAGATACTGGAATGGTTTGCTATTTCCTTCTCCAGATCATTTTTCAGATGACAAAATTGAAGCAAACTGCGGCTTGCCCAAGGTCGCGTAGTTAGTAAGTGTCTGCAGTCACATTTGAATTCAAGTCTTCCTGACTCCAGCCTGGGGCTCTATCCATTGGGCCACCTAGCTGCCCTGTTGTTGAAATTAAAAAGGGCCTAGTTTTTCCTTTTAAGCTATGGTGCTATAAAACTAAGCTAGTATGTGACTACTCTTACTGATTTTTTGAATAAAGGAGGCAACGGTTCAAAAAGAGCAGGAACTTAGGAGTCAGAAGGACCTTGTTTAGATTAATTACTGCCATCAGCTATCCATGTGACCTCAGATAAGTGACCTCATTTCTCTATACCACAATTTCATCATTTGTAGCATAGGAGCATTAGATTATGACCTCTGTAGAGTGCTGGACTTCATGTCAGGAAGACCTGAGTTCCGATGTTGCCTTAGACGCTTAATAGCCATGTGACCACAGGCACAGTTACTTAACCTCACTCAGCCTCAGTTTTCTCATCTGTAAATGAGGATGACCATATATCAATCTCACAGGGCTGTTGGAAGGAGTAAATGAAATAATACTAAACAACAAATAAAAATAAACGATAGCTGATATTCACATAGCTCTTAAAGGTTTGTACTGTATTTTACATGCATCATCTTATCTAATTCTTACAACAATGCTATGAGGTAGGTGCTGCTATCCTCACTTTACAAATGAGGAAAATTGAGGATCGAGTAACTTGTCTGGGGTCACATAGTTAATAAGCATCTAAGACAGGACTTGAACCCTGATTGTCCTAATGTTAAATCCAATATTCTATCGTCTATATCATACTACCCCCCATGATTTTTAATTATTAAATTGTGTTGGTTCACTAAGCATTTTGGTAAACTGCCCAGTGCCATAATTTTTATAATTTTTTTAATAATAAAAGGAGGAAAAGTACTGAAATTGTAATTTTTTTGCTTTAAATGTTTATTTTGCCAAATACAAAAATTGGGGGGGTGGAAGGAAGAAGCTACTTCTAAATAAAAACAGTGCTCCTGTCCTTGCTTGGAGATATGATTTAAAAATCCATATCTGATTTTAAATTTTCCTTATGATCATCTTACTGAAATATAATCAAGCATTTAAACCAGTTAGTGAGCTGACTTTGGAGTCAGAAGAGTTAGGTTTCCATCTAAGCTCTGCCAATACTTTCGCTAACACCTTGAGCAACTTGCTTTACCTCTCTGGCCCTTAGTTTCCTTATCTGTAAAATAAGGGATTAGACTGGATGACCCCTAGGCTTCTTTCCAACTCTAAATCTATGATCTATAATGATGTAATTATATCCACATACCTTCCCCCATCCCCTTCTCCCCACAGCTATTATTACTCCCTTTTCTAAACCAAAAATTATTACTGGTTTAAAAAACTATCCTCATCACCCTACGAATTTGCTAATTCTTGGGTTTTGAAATGGCATACACTGTATACACAGATTAAAAACACTCAACAAGTATTTATTGTTCACCTCCTTTCTCCCAGCACTGCGTGGGGGAGATATGTCTAAATATACACATAGAAATTAGATAATAAAAGAAAGTGTGTAATTAATTGCTAAATTGTATGAGATAGACCATAAATGCCATAGAATTGAGCTTTAGGAATGATCATCCTCCTCTCTATTTCTTACAGCACTTTACATAGTCTCTTTTTTTGCCCTTGTAAACCTCTATCTGGTATTATGCCTGTTTGTGGGTATAACATCCTCAAAATTTTGGCTGTGCCATTTACTTGCTGGGTGACCTTAGGCAAATTACTTAACTGAAGAGGATTACAATTTGCCTCACAACATTGTTGTGAGGCTCAAAACCTATAATATGTAAAGCTCTTTGAATACCACAAGGCATTATATATGCATAGTAGGGAATGATCAGAGGGGCCTTCTGACCCTTTGGACTGGGGTATCTCCCGTGGCAGAGCAGAGAAGATGTGCTTTGGCTCTATGGGAAGGGACTCATGCTCCAACCCCTTGGTAAAAGGATTAGTATAAGCAGCAGCTCTGGTTGGTCCTTACCTGACTGTGACTTGTTGCTGTGCCAAAGACAATTGATGGCCAAACCAAATAGAATTGCCTACTTTGTGGCCTATAAGGAGCTAGGAGATATGTCTTTTGGCCTCTTTCCAGGCATCTTCTTTGTTGGGATAAAACCAATGCCAGTTCTCCTAGAGTTCAAGTTTCAAAGTACAATTTTCTATGAATTACCTAGTATATGTGTAGATTGTTTTTATAAAAATACTTTCTCTGGACCTCAGTTTCCTCTCCTATAAAACAGAGGGGCAGATAGGTAAACTAGAAAACCTCCAAGGTCCCTTTCAACTCTAAATCTATGTTACTATTAATAGTTTGGGGTTATATTTTTAATCCATGTGGACAATTGCACGTAGCAGGCACTTATTTTTTTTTTAAGTTTTCTGATTTTTAAACAATAGGAGACTTCATGCAGGAAGTAGAATTTGAGTTGCCTCCTGTGTAATGGATAGAATTTTCATAGACACAAAAGGAGGAAAGGCATTTCAGGAAGGAGGACCAGGATAAGTAAAGTCTTACAAACGGGAATAAATGTGAGAGATATTTGTTTCTTAGAGTACAGGTAAAGGGAGGGAAAAGGGGATGTTAACTATATTGTACAGGGTGATTTAGGGAAAGGAAGGAAGGAAACAAGCACTTATTAAGCATGTATCCTTTGCCAGACGCTGTGATAAGCGCTGGCAATATGAAGCAAAAGGAAAGACAGTCCCTTCCCTAAAGGAGCTTACATTGTAATGGGGGAAAAGTCAACACACAAAAGGAGCTGTAGATGATGGTCCTGATGTCCCCACAACAGGGATCTCCAACCCTTTTCAGAGGATGAGCTACATTTCCTGAAAGTTTGATGATTTTTTTTTAACGTTTATGTTTAGGGATTAGAGGATGGAGAGTTGACATTACATTTTGCTAAAAGGGTCATACCAAGTCACTGAGTAGGAGGGCTAAACTGCAGTTGAAGGGGATAGGGATGGCTGCCCATAAGCTTTGAGGAAGGGCTGGTCTACAACTTCTGGTGACATTTCTGCCTTGCTGGGAGTGTTCATAAACTGTTGCCTGGCAACAGTTGCCCATAACTTTGATCTATTTGAATGAAGGAAGGAAGGAACATTTATTAAACACTTACTAGGCACTATTCGAGGAGCTGGAGATACAAATATGAAAATAAGACAGTCCTTGTTTTCAAGGAACTTATGTTCTAATGGAGGAAGTAGCACAGGTGTCCAGGGAAGTGAGCTTTGGTCTGTTGGGTCATGGGGATTTTGCATACATCTATAGGATGGTCAGTTGCCATGGCCTTTCTACTATGTTGATTTGATTACTGTTTCCTAGAGATAGAAGGATTGAGGACTGGGAGATAAGGGATGGTTCACAAAGCAGCAGAGCAGATGAGCCTTTGCCCTCATTGGCTCTGGTTTCCTTGTGCATGCATGGATGGGATATGAAACATGAAGCTGAGCAGGTGCATTCATACTCAGTCACTCATCATGACAGCTCAGCCCTGGAGTTTGAGAAGTGAGTGGATTAAAGCTTCTAGGGAGGAGAGGTGCTCTCTGTAGGTTACATACAAAAAGTAGCTGTTCAAGATGGAAAAAAGGAAGAAGTGGTAGGGCAGATGATGAGATATCCAGGGAGGCCCTGGCTACTAGTTAATTTGTGGTATGTGGATTATTGAAGTTCTTACTTTGAGATTAGTCTGTAGGGAGACTAGCATTATGACCAATGAAGCCTGGAAGAAGAAACTGGAGGAGTCCTAGGCAAAGTGGGGAGGCTTGGGATCTGTGATCTCATCAGTGTAAGTACTCCCTCCACATTTCTGAAGTAGAGTACAACTAATTGTCCTCATTCAGTGTGACTCTTTTCCATGTCCTCTGTCATAAACATCTTCTATGTCATAGATATGACATAGAGAGGGGGCCCATCCAACACAATGGAGACTTTCTACTAGGTCCCTTATCGTTACATGGATGACAATGGAGCCTGTGGCTGTTGCTCAATTATCCTTCACTCTCCCTGCAATAATGGCTGGATTTCATTTTTGGTCACACATTTCATTGATAATATATTTTATGCTGATCTTCATGCACTTTTCTTCTTCGACAGTTTAATACTACCTACTCATCCCCAACACATGTATCTCCATTGTATTTTGAGTGACCTACAATTTTAATTTTTTGGAGATTGTGGTATTTCATGGTTCACAGCCAAGGGGCATCACTGAAGGACTATTGTTTCTGAGTCCCAAAAGATGGAACTTTGGAACAGTCATACTTTCAGAAAGCTATCTACTAGAATTTTCTGACAAAATAGCTGCCTGACTGGAGGCAGACTTCCCAATTCCCACATATCTACTCCAGAGAAGCCTTGAAGTTTGCATAAGATCAACTAATAACCAAGAAAACCAATGAGAAACTGCAGTAAGTGACTTCTTCCATTTCAGAACCGCATTAAAAGTCAGCTAAAAGCTCATGATCATTGGCAAAGTTAGTGCCAATTCATATGGTGAGAGATGGAGCATACATAGCCTGCAAAACTCTACCTCAGAAGGCAGCAAGAATGAAGGGAATCTCATAAGAGAGTCCCAGGATTGTAGAAAATTAAATGATAGGAATATTGGAAGGTCCAGGGAGCAGTAGCAGGCAAAGACCAATGAACAGCAGAAGTGAACAGACGGGAACTGCCTAGGCCCAAGGGTTCTGAGTTTTCTAACATTCTGTCTTGGGACACCAGTTAGGGCCCTGAAAATTCAGCATTCTGAGCTTCAAAGATCCAGGGCGGGTAAACCCTGGGAGGTGAAGGGATCCTTGGATAAGACCAAGGAGAGTCAACCACCTCTCCCAAAAATGTAACAGGGGAACAGAACATGGTCCTAGCACAAAATCCCAATTCAGGAATGGAAGAGAGATGAATAAGTCAAAGAGAATCAGTATTAAAAATTATTGCAAGTCGAGAGGTCCCTGGAGGAGAAAGTAACTCTGTAACAATTGAAAGCAGATACTCAAAGAAAAAATGGATAATAACTACATTAATATTTAGGAGAAATAAAGCAAAAGATTAAAAAAAGAAACAAAAGCTCTAGAGGAAAGAAGGAGATAACTTAAAAGAGAACTTGGAAAAAGTAACTTAGTAGAGAAAATGGTAAATCTTACCCAAGAAATCAACTTCCTAAAATCTAGAACAGACCAAACGGAAATCAATGATTCCATGATAATAGCAAGAAATATCAGAGCAAAATTTTAGAAACTGAAAAAATAGAAGAAAATATAAACTATCTGATATCAGAAACAACTGACCTGGGCAAAAGATCAAAGAGAGATAATTTAAGAATCACTAGAAACCCTGAAAACAAAACAAAAAAAAAACCAAAAAAACCCCCAAATACATGTAGTCACTATGTTTCAATAAATAGTAAACAAAAACTGGCCAGATCTATTAGAACTGGGGTTGGGGTAGAGGTGGGGCAAGGCATTACATTACATTCTACATTAATGAGAAATCTTAGGACATAATATTCCTAAAGTCAAAAGATAATAGCTTACAATCAAGAATTATTTACCCTACAAAGATGTATATACTCCTTCAAGGTCAAAAAAAATTGATCTTAAATGGAATAGATGTGGTTGTAGTTGTGGTGGTGGTGGTGGTGGTGGTTCAGTTGTTCAATTGTGTCTAACTCTTCATGACTCCATGAACCAAAGCACTTGAGACACTTTTATCCTCCACTATCTCTTGAAGTCTGCTCAAGGTCATGTGCATCATTTCCATGGTGCTATCTATCTCTCTCATCCTCTACCTTCCCCTTTCCCCTTTGCCTTCAATCTTCCCCAACATCAGGTTCTTTCCCAAAAATGGAATAAAAGACTTTTAAGCGATTCTGGTTAAAAAAAAGAAAAAGACCAGAAATGAGTAGAAACTTTTCAATACAAACCCTGTAGTACAGACAAATCAAGAAAGATAAATTTATTTGAGTACTTGGAAGAGGCTGTATGATAATGTTCCACTTACATTCTAATGAGAGAAGAACTTGAGTGTCTTCAAAGGACATTGAAGGAGTAAACTGAGAAAAACAGAGGATCTGGGAGTGATTGATTCTATTCTGAAGATTGAAACAGGGAAAAGAGAAAGGAGGGTAAGAGGAATGCATTAGTATAGAAGGAGGAAGGAGATAGTATATTTCTTATAATCAGAGTATGTGAGATGAGAATACAAATGTGGAGCAAGGGTTGGGAGGTGAGTGGGCATTAGACGAATCTCACTCATGAAATAGACAGAGTAGCTGAGTACATAGTTTGTTGTAGAAATATCACAACAGGGAAACAGAAATGGATGGGGAAGTAGGGGAGGGAAAGTCACAAGCAAAACTAACTTCTTGATCATGAAGGATGCATTTAAAAGGGAAGAATTGGCCAAAAAAAAAAAAGCAAAGGACCAAAAATCTAAGAAGATACCTTATATTTCCTCTTAGACAACTGGGGATTGGCAGAATCAATTGTGAGTTTGGAATGTAATGGACTATTACTACATTGTAAGGAATGCTGAAACTTGAGAAAATCTCTGGTAGTTGACATCAAGTAAAGTGAGCAGAACCGGGAGGACATTTCATACAAGGACAGTAACATTTTAAAGGAAAACATCTTTGAAAGACTTAAGAATTTTGATCAATGCAATGGCTAAGCAGTCATATCTTCAGAGTACCTGAGGATGAAGCACGTTACCCTTCAAATGACAGAGAGGTGATTAACTAGAGATAAAAAGACATATTTTTGGGCAAAACCAATGTCTAGATTTATTTTGTTTGACTATATTTATTTATCATGAGACTTGTTTCCTTTCTTTCTCTCATTTTTAAATTGAGGGTATTTAGAGAGTGATTGAAGGAGTTAGCAATAGTGAATAGAAAGAAAAAGGCCATTATTTTAAAAAATACATAGAAGAAAAAATAAGGAAATTCAGAGAAAAGGATAGATGAGTAGGATAATCTTGACAGTAACATATAGAAATTATTATATATTTCAACTCAAGGGTATGACAGATAAGTCAAAGAAGTTCAGAACGAATGGAGTGGAGTGAGAAATGAGATGTCTGTCCCTTCCCCTCTTTATAACTGGAGGAATGAATGGCTCTGCCCTCCAAGGGTACTGATGAGGTGTGATTAACATCACCAGGTCAATCAGTAATATAGGAGAAATATTGACTGTAACTGACTATTGATATTGGGAAAACAAAGCAAGGTAGGGGTTTTGGCCAATAGCACTGGAAAAGCTGCATCACCCCCTTAGGGTTAGCCCTAGAGCCCTGGAGGAGAAATATAGGCAGGTGAGCTCTGGGGATTCAACCTGTTAGTCTAGCTCATGTAGATTAGGGAAGTATATTCAATTTCATCACTTGATATTTATAATCAGAAGCTCATTGAATAAAATTTTCTTTGTTATATATTTTGAGGAATCGCATATGGTTTTTAATACATGCATGGAGGTAATTTATTAGAAGATAACCTTTAAGGTAGTATTTTGCACTTCTGAATTAAATGCTTCCTTATAGTCAAGAAAAAATAAATATGGTGCCATCTTTTTCTTTGATCTTTACCTTTCCATACATTATGTGACTGTAAAGATGTCTTCTGCAATATATTGCTTATGAAAGCTTGCCTGTTCCCCTTTCATATCTTTATCAGGTATTCCTTCAATTTATGTACATATTATTCTTAGAAAAATTTTTGTACAGAAAGGAAGACAGGCATATAGGTCAGTAGTCTTTGATGTTTTTTCATTTGTCTTTCTTCAGTAGGGATAAAATATCCTTGATTATTTTCAAGTGCAGAATATAACCTGGCTTTCATCCAAGCCTGGAATATTTTGCATGCTATTGCATATATGGAGGGAGACTCCTGATTGGTTACAGAGAATGCTCAGTCCAATAGTGCATACCTGCATTGGGGAAATAGTGAACTGATTCCAGGGATTTTTCAGTAGAGTCACATGGACTGAGATACTCTAGGTAGGAGGGAAAGAAACACTTTGGAATGGGAGACATACATGGGAAGCTGGCCGTATCATGTTTATGCTTGAAATTTTACAGACTGCTAGAATGAACTTCTGAATAAGATTGGGCTTTCTCTCCTAGTTTGAACTAAGATCTTATCTCTTTCCCACCTGAAAAGCTCGTTTATTCTTGTGTATTCTTTGGTATATTCAATATATTTGTATGACTTCTGTTTGCTTCCATAAATGAATTTACCCATTATTCTCTCTTTGTGATGGTCTTTTGTGCAGGCAGCATTTGTTGAGAAGTTTAAGCTGAGGGATACAAGCTAAGGGCTGTATTCTACCTTAAGAGCAAAGAAGGAAACCGTTTTCCTTCTGAATCCAGATTTGTACCTCTAGAAAGTGATATGTGAGCAGATATTTCTCTAGAACTCTGAAGGAGAGAGTGCTTAGCCTTGGCAGCACTCTTGGGACTTGCTCAAATGCCAGCAGCACAGTTCTTTTCCTCTCTAAAGAGGTGAGCTAAACCTGATTGTTTCTATTCTTGCCACCCATGAACTGCATCTATACAGAAAGATAATTCATGTGACTACATATCTAATTTTCCAAATCTGCATCAATGTCCTTCAGAAGCATCGGATTTTTCTCTTCTCCCCACCCCCAGTATTATCTGATGTCTATAGAAAACGTTGCTTCCTTGGGCTCCAAGGTAACCTGCATGTGCTATTGGCAATTTGCCTTAAAGCAAAGGAACTCTTTAGAAGAATTTATGGATTGGACAAATCCCCTTCCTACTTTGGGAAAAAACTTGGTTTCGTGTATAATTGAGCACGAAACACTATTGAGCGAAAAAACATAGAGAACAGAAATATAGAATCCAGTTTAGGGTAATACCTCAGGCTTGAGCTGATGGCTCATTGATTGTCCACTGTTTAGCTTCAAAAACTCTTTTTTATTTAAAGACCTAACATGTACCAAAGCACTGTGGTAGGCTCTAGGAGAGATGCAAAACTTATATGACTTTGTCCCTGCCCTCATGAGTCTTACAGTTTGGAGTAAGGGTTCTTATCCCCTTTTTTGTGTCCTCTTAACCATTTTTGTGTAGATCTCTTTGTCAGTTTAGGGAAACCTGGAGACCTCTTTTCACAATATTTTCAAATCCATAAAATACATAAAATCATAAAGGAAATTCATTATATTTAAATAGTTATCAAAATATTAAAGGTACCAAGTTCACAAACCCAACATTAACACTGTTGCCCTCTTATCTTCCTTATTCACAAATTGGTCATGTTGGTTGGTCCTCAGATCTGAATGATTCAATGCTTTGCTACAGCTTTTTGAAAAAAATGTGAACTCTTGAATTGGTTCCATCCTCCATGTGTTCTGTGTTCCTGATCTAGAAGGAGACCCATAATTAACTGCCATAAAATGATATGTGATAAGTAATGAAGAATATTTGATCTGTGACCTGTATGGTGGGGCAGGAGTTTGTTACTGCCTGGAAGGATCAGAGAAGATTTCAGAGAGGAGATAGTGTTTGAGCTAGAATTTAAAAGAATAAGACAGTTTTTACAGGTAAAGATGTGATGAGGAATAGAAGAGTGGGAATGGCATCCCAGGCATAGTGTAAACACAGGACAACATAGGACATGTGGATGGTGAATAGTTCAGTTTGGGGAACTTTGCCCAGATGGAGGATGGAGCCAGTTAAGGAGTCTGGACTTCATTCATTAGGCATGAGTAAAGCCCTTGTTCTAAACAGAAGAATAACACCACCAGTTTATGCATAAGGAAGATTAAGCAGGGAGCAGGGAAGGATGGATTAGAGGGGAGGAGGTCAGAGGTAAAAACACCTGTTGGGAGATTATTGCAAAAGTCCAAACAGGTGGAAGTAAGGAGGGCAACACTGGGAACAGAGAAGAAGCCATTGGTGAAAGGATGTGCACTGTTGGGAGGCCAGAACAGGGAGACTGGACTTGTGATTTCGTTTTGGTTGCAGACTCCTTCTGCTGAGATGGATTGGCAACATCTAATTTGCATACTCATATTAAGTTACCAGGGACACTAAGAAGTTGGTTAAGTTGTTCATAGACACACATAAAATATGTGTCAGAGACAGAACTTGAACTGAGGCCTTCTTAGTCTTCTCTCTACTATGCTAGATGCCTCACCTAGAAATTGTAGAGGTGGGAATGACAGAACTTGATGAATGATTAAATGCGGAAAATGAGAAAGAGGGAAAAAAATCAAGACAATACCAAAATTTCCCACATGGATGACAATATTCACAGTCTACTATTACTAACTACGATTAACAGTAGTATTAAAATAGCAGAGTTGGAATGAAGAGCTTTTGGGGGGAAAAGTTAATAAGTTCAGTTTTGGATATGTTGAATTGGAGGTGGTAGTAGGGCCTTAAGGTGGTTTTATCATATAGACAGTTTGAAATGCGGGTCTGATGCTCAGGGGAAAGGTCAGAGATATAAATGTGGAAGCCATCTGCATATAGATGAGAGTTGAAACCATGGTGTGGTAGACAGCATGGGAGTTAGTATCGGGAAGATGTGGATTTGAATCTTATTTCAGATGTGACTCTACCAAAGTCGCTTCTCTTGACCTCATTTTCCTTGTCCGTAAAATAAGAGAGTCAGACTTGATGTCCTCCAAGGTCTCTTCCAACTTTAAGCTAATGATATTATGAAACCATGGGACTGACTGACATTACCATGGGAGAAACTGCAGTGAAGAGGGCTGGATAAGGAAGCCCAGAGGTTGGTAATGGTAAGGGGAGGAAGAGAAGCCAGTGAAGGGAGACAAATCAGGGGAGGTGGAGTGCCTCAGGAGAGAGGAGTGTGTATTCAGGAGGAGGAGGTCAGCAAGTGCCAAAAAGCTAAAGAGATCAAGGAGGTCTCAGAATGAAAAGAAGCTTTTAGGCGAGATGATTAGGCTAGTGGTGACCTTCCAGAAGACATTTTCACTGAAGTGATGGGGGCAGAAGCTAAATTGCAAAGGAATGAATAAGTGACAATATTTGGTCTAGACTACTTTTGAAAATTAAGTTTGGCAAAATAGGATGATAGCTTGATAGGGCACAAGAGTGTCATTAAGTCTACTTTGTTGTCCTTGTTGAGTCATCATTCATGCCTAATTCTTCGGGACCCCATTTGGGGTTGCCTTGGCAAAGATTCCAGAGTGGTTTGCCATTTCCTGCTCCAGCTTATTTTACAGATGAGGAAATCGAGGCAAATGCAGTCAGGGTCACATAGCTAGGAAGTATTTGAACTTAGAAAGATGTCTGACTCCAGCCCTGACACTCTGTCCACTGTGCCAGTTAGCTGCCGCAAACCTACTTTCGGGCTGAGAAGATGAACAGTTGAGGAGAAGGGGAAGGTGTTCCAGAAACATGAGGAGAGCCCCGGTCTGGTTAATTGGAGGGATAGGATTCAAGGGTTTAGCCATGGGAGGAGAATAACCATTTCTATAGTGCCTACTACATACTGGGCACTGAGCTAAGTGCTTTACAAATATGTCATCTGAGAATTACAACAAATCTATGAAGCAGATGCCATTATTGTCCCCATTTTATAGATAGGTGAATTGAGACGAAGAGGTCAAGTGACTTGTCCAAGTTTTACACAGCAAGTAAGTGTCTAAGGCTGGATTTGGACTTAGGTCTTCCTGACTCCAGGTCCAAAGCTTTATCCACTGTGCCACATAGCAGCCCCAAGAAGCAGGCATGCCTCTTCTCTTGTGAGAGAAAAAGGAGGGAACAGGAAAAGATATTCAGAAGTTTTGAGTGAGGATATAACTTCCTTGGGGCAGCATTTGGTAGAAACACTGTTTGTTTAGTTGTAGGTATTTTATGAAGGCAGCTAGGTGGCACAGTGCTGGGCCTGGAGGAAAGAGGACCTGAGTTCAAATCCTGACTCAGACACTTACTGGCTGTGTGACTCTGGGCAAGTTACTTGATCCTTTTCTGCCTCAGTTCCTCATCTGGAAAAATGAGTTGGAGAAGGAAATGGCAGACTGCTCCAGTATCTCTGCCAAGAAAACCCCAAATGGGGTCATGGCGAGTCAGACATGACTGAAATGACTGAACAACAAAAACAACAGAATTTCCCTGATTGATCTCACTGAAATAGGAGGCCAGGTCATCTACTACTATAAGTGTAGCCAGTGAAACTATGGTTGGATGCTTGAGGAGAGTGGTAAAAGTCTGAAATATTTGTTGTGGGCAATCGGATAGGGAATCACTTTGAGCTGAGCAGGAGGATTGCCAAGTAGGAGCCAGGGCCCAGCTGAGGTTACATACCATAAATTACAGTGAAATCAACTCTCTTTCATGACTTCCAGCAATGCTCAGCAGCCATTGGAGGAACTGGTAGTGAGGCTTACAGAGGGTTGAAGATGAGCAGATTGGGAATTGCAGAAGGGTTAGCGACTGGAGAGATTTTGGGATGGTGGCTAATCGTGTGTGTGTGTCAGAAGCTCTCCCCTGCATGAACGGCCAGATTCAACCCCACATCTTTCTGCTTCCAAGTCCAGTTCTGTTTCCACTATACTATGTGGTCCTTTCTAAAAAGGCTTGAAACTATCCTTATCTATCCTATCATTAATCTTTTGGAAAGCTGAATAAACCTTGTTTCCTGACAAGAACAAAGCTACCCACTGCCTGGAGCTCACCTAAAATATTTAGTGAATTTAATTATTTAAGCCCAAGAGAGTGAGCAAAATATTCCGCTGACTGAAGGGTGCAATAAGAAGTGTGAATCAGGAGGCCACCAATGTTACCAAAAAGCAATTTGGGCACAGGGGAAGGAGCCCTAACTCTGCCGGCAGAGAACCTTGGTTTTAGTCCAGTCTGAGATTTTTACTACGGAGCTTTGGGTGAGGTATTTATCCTCCTAGGGTTCTTCCTCTATAAAATGAAGGAAATGGACTGGTTGGCTCATGAGTTCCCTTACTGCTCTAGATCTGTGCCCTTTCTTTCTATTTGTGCCCCATAAGGCAAATGTCCTTTGAGAACTTCTGGATCCCAACTCTGTTATTCCAAACTCAAATTTGGATATACAGAAGGAAAAGTTCTCTTTGCTTCTAATTTAGCCTAGGCTGCCAGGGGGTGTCAAGTGTTTTTTTTTCCTCTAAACTCTGTAGTGCATATAAAAATAAGTCAATGAAGTCAGTATGATTTCCACATCACAAACATCAAGATCATGATTGGCATTTCCTTGGCAATTTCACCAGAGTAACAGAAACCATATTACCCCCTTGACCTGGAAAATAATCTCATTGGGTTTAGTAACAAGGCCCTTTGGTGGGATGCCAGTGGAAGCTTGGCACCACTGCTATCCTCAGGGGATCTCCCCCAAGGCTAGACAAGGTACATCAGACTGCATAATTTTCCATTCTGGTGAGCACAGTATTAGCCACCTTCACGAATTCTATCCATTCTTCAAAATCCAGTTCTATTCCTACCTCCTCCATGAGGCACAGCATGTGGCACACAGTAGGTACTTAATAAGTGTCTGTTGATAATCTTCAAATGATGTAATGTGGCATGGTGAAAAAACCACCAAATTTGGGGTCAGGGAACCTGATGTTAAAGTATCATTCAATTGCCCTTTAGTAGTTTAATAACTTTAAATAAGGGGTAAAACCTCATTTTCCTTTTTCTGTGATGATTAATTATCTATAATAAAATTTACCCTATGTACCTCATGGGGTTGCTGTGAAGAAAATGCTATTATGTTTGTTGAGTGAACACTTGATCCCTTATTTGAACTCCTATTGTACTTGGAGTCAGAGCCTCATGGTCCAGCATCTCTTTCTTATATGATAATATCACTATAAATGGAATGTGAATTTCTCAAGGGCTAGAATTTCATCTTAAAATTCTTTGTCTCTTTCACAGGGCTGGGCACATGGTCTAGATTTGTGATTTCATCCATATGGGGTACCTCACAGTGCAAAAACTTCCTTTACCAGTTCTAATCAGAGCAGTTCTTTAATTTGTAATCCTTTCAGAGCCTTGCCTGGAGGCATTGAAACCTTAAGCAGCTTGCTTAGGGTCGCACAGTCAATGTATGTCAGAGGCAACACTTAAACCCAGTCTTCCTCACTCTGGGGTCTGTCCTCTGTCTATTAAGCTGTGGGTTTGGAGAGATTTGGAAGAGGAGCTCCTTCCAGCTTTTGCTGGACGTATGTTGTTGTTGTTGAGTTGTTTTAATCATGTCTGATGCTTTGTGACCCCATTTGAAGTTTTCTTAGGAAACATAATGGAGTGGTTTGCATTTCCTTCTCTAACTCATTTTCTAGGTAAGGCAACTGAGGCAAGCAGGGTTAAATGACTTGGCCAGGGTCACATAGCTAGTAGGTGTTTGAGGGCAGATTTGAAGTCAAGAAGATGGAGTCTTCCTGACTCCAGGGCCAGCACTCTCTCCATTGTGCCACCTAGCTCTCCTTATATGCTATGCTTATGGGAGGTGCTTAATACTTGTTTATTGACTAAAAATCATAATTGTTAGTAATTGATGGGTAGTAAATGAGGTAGAAAAATAACCTATGAAAAGAGGAAAGTTACAGAGCAAGTAGGTTGCTTCCCTGTAGAGGCATTCCTTCTTTAAAAACTGCTGTCCTCAGAAGGGTAGGGAAGCCACATCAGCACAATTCAGATCATCAGAGTCCTGCTCCTCTCTTAAATGCTCACTACTTGAAATTCAGCTTACTTTCTCCCACTTACAGGGGTTTATGGATCAGGTAGGGAGGCAATATGAGCCAATGGAAAGAGTATGGAGTCAGAAGACCTGAGCTCAAATCATCCATCTAACACTAGCTAGGTGGCCCAGTGGATAGTATACTGGACCTGGAGTCAGGAAGACTCATCTTCCTGAGTTCAAATCGGGCCTCAGACACTTACTGGCTGTATGACCCTGGGTAAGTCATTTAATCCTATTCACTTCAGTTTCCTCATCTGTAAAATAAGCTGGAGAAGGAAATGGCAAACTACTCCAGGAACTTTGCCAAGAAAACCCCAAATGGGATCACAAAGAGTCAGATATTTCCTGAAAAAGACTAAACAACAACATTTATTTGTGTGACTTTGGACAAGCTACTTCTCATGTTTCCTCATCTTTAAGATGGAAAAGTTACACTAGGCGAACCTTGAGGTTCCTTCCAGTGTGATCCTAGATAACTTTTTGATGACTTTGAGGCTGAAACAATTTGGCCTCTGAGACACTGGACAACAAATACAGGGAGGGAGGCAGTTCTCATAGTGCCCCGCAAGTAAAGCAAGGTTTACATAACCATCTTGCTAAGTTTCTCCAGAAGTTGGGTTAATATTTTAATCAAATTCTCTTGAGAGGAAAGGCAACTGATGAAATTTGGGGATATGACATGCCAATCTACGTAGACACCAAGTGTGGTTTGGAGACCACCATGGAAAGAATAACTTCAATCATGAAATGTAAAAATGAAAAGAGGAAAAAAAAACAAATGAGTTTTCCAGTCCCAAGATTTTTTTGGTTGTTTCAAAAAAACAACAACAAAGCCTGACCTTTAAGGGACCATGAGAATACCATGAGACATGCTTTTCAGTAACCTTCAAGTTTAAGAGAAAACTTCTTGGCATTATCTAATTATTCATTTATGATTATTTTGAGCAATAACAAAGTTTAGTAGCGAATTATAGGATTAGAACTCAAAGGGACCTTGGCAAGATCATCAAGGACAACCCTCTCTTTGTATAGATGAGATGCAGAGAGGTTAAGTGACTTACTGGCCCAGGATCATATAGCTAATAAAAGCAAACAAACCCAAACAAAAACAAAAACAAACAAAAAACATCCCAGTAGCCAAAGAAAAATTAGTTCACTGGTTATTATGGTAATGTTTAAGATGACAGCTTCTTAACTAAAAACAAAAGACATATGTTCATTAATGGTCCTGAGGTGTTCCAAGTTTACCTGGCTACTTCTCTCTTTATGCCTCCTAACAAATGGTGGTTAAAACCTGAGCTCCTTTTCTTCTGCTTCCTTTCCTCTTCTCAATCTCTCTGATCTTTGCGTCTATGACTAGTATAAACAAGGATATGAGCCCAGGACTTTCTGACTGATTCCAGGACCAGGGCTCTCTCCACTACGTAAGGTGCATCCCTAACCTGTTACATTTTAACCTCAAGATTTTAATGGTGAATAGAAGCTGAACTTAAAAGGAAAACTACCATTCCTCAGTGGGAAGAGCTGTGATCAAAGGACTGAAGACCAGGGTTTAAGATTTGGTTCTGAAACTTGCTCATTGTCTGTGGACAAGTTACAACCCTTTATGAACCTGATGAAGACGATAATGATGCCTATCCAACCTATCTCACAGGGTTGTTGTATTTTATATAGTGCTATTATTGTATTCTCATAGTGCCCAGCAAGTAAAGCAAGGTTTACATAACCATCTTACTTTCTCCAGAAGCTGGGCTAATATTTTAATCAAATTCTCTTGAGAGGAAAGGCAACTGATGACATTTGGGGATATGACATGCTAGTCTACGTAGAGATCGTGTGGTTTGGAGACCACCATGGAAAGAATAACTTCAACCATGAAATGCAAAAATGAAACTTATGCATATTTATACACATTTACATATGCATACACACATTTACATATACATGTTTACATATTTACATATACATGCATATATACATATGCATGTATGTATACACACATATACATGTTATACATATTTATACAATTATATATACACATATGTGTATAGTGGTTTCTTTCAATAGACTGACCCTTCGTGATCAAACGTATAGTGAAAACCTCAGTGGTTCATTCTTTTTTATGTAGTCAGTTTTAAGGGGAAATCATAAGAGGGAAAACCTAATTTGCTTTTAAAGCTTGCATTTAACGATTATTCCTGTGCACAGGAGGGCATATGATCAATTTCCTTTCCCTTTGTCTTTCTCTCTCTTAGGCTCCATAGTAATACTAACCCCATGCCATGTGTTATTTTCTATGTATGAGACTGGCTCAGACTATTGCAGTCTCCCAGTGAGTTAGTTGGGCATTCATTCACTTCTCTTTTGATATGCTTGTCCATGTGCTCTGTTGATTTTCACATGTTAAACTTCTAGTGTACAAGGAATGCCCATTTTAACATCAGAATCCTAATGGTGCCCAGGGATTTATGAAAGTTTCCAGGTCACTTGGGTCCTACAGGTCACAAAGTGCCTTGCACAGAGACATGTAATAAGCGTTTCTCAAATTTAATTAACAAATACTCCTTGATGCTAATGGTAGTTTTATGATAGTTGCTCTTATATATCAAACAGGGGTGAATCTGGATGATTTTACAGAAATTCAATGAAGCAGTTCACTGCTTTGGGGCCAAGGTTTTTGAAGTGGTTTGCTCCTATGAGAGGGGCCAGAAGCTCAAAAAGGATAGTATCCATGGGAGGGAAGCTCTGAATGCCAGGCTTGGAAACTCTTTAGCCACTTAGTGCTTTTTCAAGCAACCTCTCTAGAACTAGGGAAGCCCCCCATTGACTTCTTTACCCAGAATCAAAGAGGCTGTTGCTACTACACAGTTGGAATCTTGGCAGGAGTAATTAGTGTGTGTTGGCAGATCCTTTGAAGAAGATGCTCCTTGTTGTCATTAGTGAAAGGCACAGCTTTCAAAAGTTGCCTGACCTTATCTTCACATTCCCTGACCATTCTGACCTCTTTCTCCTACTATAGTTTGTACATTTATGGGATGCAATGTCTCCATGACCACACAGTACATCTGTCCTGTTCTCTTACCCCAAATGTGCATTTGTAAAAGCAGGACCATTCTAGATATGATCAAGTCTACCACCAGTAACTGCATCTGTGAATGAAAAGTGTCTTACAGAAAATCCCTTAATAAATTGACTAGGGTACATCCCTAAGATAGCCAAAGAATTACAGAATGCAGAATGAAAAAATTATCTCAATAGGCATCCAATTCAATCCCTACCCCTCAAAAAACCCCATTCTAGAAAAGAAGTCTTTTTGGCAATTGACTTTTTTTTTTAGTCAACAAATCTTGAGTGCCTACTAAGTGTCCAGAACTTTGCTAGGCACTATGGATATAAGATGTGTATTTATTTATCCAGCTATTTTATTATTTATCTACTTACATTTTAGAACAATTGACTTTCAAATACACTGTAGTCCTGGCCCCCTGATTCTGGGCACCCTGAAAAGTTATCCCATGTTCAAGGCATGCTTTGGGTTATTATCTGATCAAAACTGCAACTCATTAGCACCCACCAATGTTTCAGACCAATCTGAAGACACGCTGGTTCAAAGCACGAGAGATTTATTTAATAGCATAGCAAAAAAGATATAAGAAAATTTTCCCCAACACACACTACACCATCAGTGTGGAAGAAAGCACATGAATAGGGTACATATGTAGCCAGGACAACGCATGCTACTAAAGTGATCTGTCTACTGGGATACCTCTCAACAAAGAAGTACTGCTGCTTCCCCACAGAGCCACAGTATAATCTACTTCCATTGTTGCAACCTACTGGTATCAACTGATGGTCTATTCTCTACTGGAGTCATTTGTTCCTTTTTGAGTTTCTCTTGTTTCCACCAGCAGTTTGCCGCTGATCGGATGCTTCCCCATGGTGAAGTCTATCAGTTCTTTTACTACAGAAATCTGGGACTCTTCTGCCACCTGCTGGTTTTCTACTCAATTGCAGGTGTATTTGAGAACTTTTAAAGGTAGGGTCTCATTATTTTAGTTTATAGCTTTAGGGTCTATAGCATCTCTTTTGTGATTCTAACATACAGCCTAGGAAATTTAGACATTTTGAATCCTTTGCAAACTGCTCTAATTCTGCCTCAGTGGTTATTCTTTGAATTCAGTATACTCTTTGAGAAAGAGCAAGAAAATTACTCGATGAATAGCAATGGATAGAAAGCCAGTTCTGGAGTCAGAAAGACTTGAATTTGCATCAGGCCTCAAGCGTTAGCTGTGTGACCCTGGGCAAGTCACTTAACTTTGTTTGTCTCAGTTTCCTCATCTGTAAAATGAACTGGAGAAAGAAATGACAAACTGCTCCAGTATCTTTGCCAAGAAAACCCCAAATAGGATCATGAAGAGTTGGACAAGACAGAGCAACAACCACAAAGAAAACTACTATCAATTCCTTTCAGTTCCCCAAGAATCTATTCATGCAAATCATTCCCGAGGAGCTTCACTTCAAAAGACTAGTGGGACAGGGAAAAATTGATGACTTTTGTCCTGCCTTCCTGCCAGCACCAAACTAGCTGCTCTGCCCATAATAGTCTATTGACTATTGTCTAAAACTTGTGAAAAACCTGTCCTTTAGATCAGGTACACTTTCAGCAGAGGAAATGTCCTTGGTCAGTTTCAGGGTATCACCTACTGCTACTATTAGGTTTCATTTTATTCTACTCAAAGTGCTTTCTGCTAGGCACTGGGGATGAAAAAACAACATAGTCCCACAACTCAAAGACCTTGTAGTCTAATAAGAATTAAAATTAGAATACAATAATTATATAGCATGAGAGACAAAATAATTAGTGTTGAAGTCAAGAATACCTGGGTTCATGTCCCAAATCTAATACTGACTATATGACCCCAGGAAATTCACTTAACTTCTCATGGACCCAGACAACTTTCTAAGACTAAAAATTGCAGAAAAGTTGCTGATCTGAATTGGTAGAGGAAGGAAGGAGATAAGTATTTATTAAACACCTATTACATGCCAGACACTAATGTTAAGCACTTGATAAATACTGCCACATTTGAAACCTCACTATGACTGTGGGAGATATGTACTATTATCATTTCCATTTTACAGTTGAGGAAACTGAGGCAAAAAGGTTTTTGTGGTTTTTTTAAGATTATAGTCCCGAAGTCTAAGCTCTAAACAGATTTAGTGACATCTGCTAAGAATATGAAGCAGGACTTGAAAGTAGATATTCTTGACACCAAGGCCAGAGCTCTAGTCAGTGTGTCATCTAATTGCCTTAGACCCAAGCAAGTTCCCCACCCCTAGAGAGTTCCCGCCTGGGAATTCCCTATATCTGTGAAATCATTGGCATTGCTTCCCCTTTCTCCTGCCAAAATATATAGGTATGGCCAAGAGAGGGGAGAAATTATAGAAAGATGGATTATTTTGTTGGTGAGCTGATCAAAGGATGTTTTATGGAGGCTTGAACTGGGTCTTGCAAAAAAAAAAAGGCAGAATTTCAGAGATAGGTTTTCCAGAGAAGGGGAAAAAATGTTTATATGTTGCCTACCACATGACAGACGTTATGGTAAGCCCTTCACAAATATTATCTCATATAATTTTGCAGTCATGGAGTATGACTCCATGTTATACAGAGAAAAGGTAGGATGAGATCAGACAACGGTAACTAGTCAAATTAGGCAGTAATATGGAGTGTTTGATGGAAGCAGTGTGAAATATGGCTGGAACGGTGGAATGAAACCTGACCATGGAGACATCTGGGTATCAGTCAGCAGTTATCAAGCATTTATTATGTGCCAGGCACTGGTCTAGAACTGGAATTTATCAAGACAAAATGTGTATTTTATCATATAGATTTGAAGAGAACTCCGTATTAATTGGCTGTTTGTTGCAGTTCTATTGTCTTCCTAACCAACAACCAGAAAAATCTGATCTTACTCATTGAAAGCAACCAGATTTCATAAATAATACTCTTTAAGATAGCTACATTCTAAATTTCAGAGTGAATTATCTCTGGAAGTGCTCAAATGCTCTACTGGATGAGTTCTGCCTGTGGCCCATACCACACTAGCCTATATCTCATTCTTCCCAGTTTCAGTCATCTAGCCTCTTCACATTAAGCATACCTCTTCCTGAGTCCTAATCCTTCGTTTTCTACCTAATGAATCCCACTCCTCCCCAGTTTGTTCATCTCATAGCTTGTTTCACTGGATCTTTTGGCATCCCTGGTCTGTTGTCAACAAAGTTCCCTATATCCTTAGACTTTCCGATCAATATCCTCCCATCTTCCCTGAGGATTCTGTATATCACTGTGTCACTTTCTCACCAGGTGGCCTTTTCTCTCCATTGTTTCCCCCAACTCACATAGCCAGGTAAAGGAATAGGAGAGGTAAGTATGCTCCTTGCTTCCCGCTGCCAGTTTCAAGTATTGTCTCTCAATAGTTTTTCATCCTTTGAGGTCCTTGAAATCCATTTGTTCTACCCACCCTATCCCCATTTAAATACTGTCATCCTCTCAGCTTTCTCAGTTATCTTAGTAGGGGATTCATACACTTCACTTCTTTTTCCACCCTCTGACTTTCTCTATGTGATCAAACACTTCCTTAAGGTTCTTTTCTCCAATGTTTTTTCCTCCACTCAACTTCAGCAACACAGCAGGATGGTCAGATATTAGACCTAAATCTTCCATGAAGTTGCACTGCTTTCAAGATGTAGAACTTTACAAGCACAACCTCCTGTTCCAGTCATTTCTTCCACTTTTGATTCTTTGTCATTGTAATCACCAGTCAACAGGCCCGTCCCTGTTCTCATAGACCATTCATATCCTTCCCCACCACTTTAATTTTTCACTGCCTTCTTATTCTCCTTCTTTTCCTTCTTCTTCTCCTCCTCCTCCTCTTCCTTCTTCTTCTTCTCCTTCTCCTTGTTTTTCTTCTTTTCTTTCTCCTCCTCTTCTCCTTTTTTCTCCTCCTCTTCCTCCTTCTGTCATTTCAGTCATGTCTGATTCTTCATGACCCCATTTGGGATTTTCTAGGCAAAGATACTAGAGTGGTTTGCCATTTCCTTCTCCATCCCATTTTACAGGTGAGGAAATTGAGGCAAATAGAGTTAAGTGAGTTGCCCAGGGCCACACAGTTAGTGTCTGATGCCAGAGTTGAATTCGGGTCTTCCTGACTATAGGCCTGGCACTCTATTCATTGCACTACCTAGCTGCCCCTTTCACTAGCTGCAACCTTAGAATCTCTTGCCTCTTGACCTCCTTTCTTTCTTGAACAAATAAATGCTCATTTCTCAATAATACCTTTCATCTTATTTCTCTGTTCCTATTTCAGGACTGTTAAAGTTGCAAAATCATGAAATCTAGCTGACTTAACCCAGTACAAGTTTATGTTGTATAACCTCAGTTATGTCCTTACTGTTACTTGACTATCATATTTTGTTTTAATTGACTCCCTATTTAATTTTCTTCTGTTTTCAAATTATCTCCTTTCCTTTTATTCATACCCATCTTTACTCCCTATACTAATATTAGATGGTCTACCCTTCTGACAAAACTGAGGCCATCCAACATGACTTCACTCAGTCCACCTACTCCATTCCTCAAAATTTCTAAACAGCTATCACCTATTTATTCCTTCCGTCTGGTTCATGTTCATGTTCATCTCCCTAAAATCCTAAAACTACCTTACTTTGACCCACCTATCCTATCCAACTATCATCCCATTTTCTCTCTTCTCCCTCACTACTATAATTTGAGAAGTTATCTATACTCAAGGCATCCATCTCCTTGCTACCCGCTGTGTTCTCAACACTTTGCATTTGGGCTATGTTCCTACTATACAGAAATTACTCTTTCAAAGATCACTTATGTTGTCCTAATTAACAAATCCAATGGCTTTTCAATCTTTATCATCCTGGACATCTCTGCTGCATTTAGCATAGTCTATCATTCTTTCCAATTACATATTCTATCTCCCCTTGGCTTCAGATATTCTATACATTCTTGGTTCTTTGATGGTTTTCTAACCACTTCTCTATCTCCTTTGCTGGATACTCATCTAATTCCTTAATATGTATATTCCCCAAAGGTCCTTGCTGGTCTTTTTTCCTCTCTATATTTTTTCCCCAAAAGTCTCATTCATCCCCACATAATTACAGTCTTTAATGAAATCAATACTTCTGTCTATGACCTCCCAACCTCCAGATCTATATTTCCAACTGCCTTTAGGACCTCTCCATTTATATGGACTTCTCAAATTCTACATGTCAAAAACTGGGTTTGATATCTTTCTACCTAAAACTGAACCTCTTTCTGACTTCTGTTTGTGTTAGGGATACCACCATTTATCTTCTCTCCCAAATCTACAACCTTGTTTTATCTTTATGTTTTCCTCTACCTCTCAAATCAATTGCTAAGACCAGTCAATTCCACTTTCTTCCAATTCTGACATGTGTCCCTTCCTCTCTATTTTCATTGCAGTACCTTGATCCTGACACTGATTACTATCCATGTTAGTCAACAAATATTTATTAAGTACTTGCTATGTGCCAGACACTATGCTAAGCACTGGGGATAAAGAGAAAAGAAAAAAAATCTTTGCTCTTAAGGATCTCATAGTTAAATAGGGGAAACAAGATGCAAATGACTGTACAAATAAGATATAGACAGGATAAATTGTAGATTACCTGAATTTAGGAAGATGAGGAATGCCATCTTAATGAAGATAGGACTTTAGCTGAGAACTGAAGGAATCTAGGGAATCCAGAGGTTAGATTTGAGGAGGGAGAGAATTCCAGGCATGAGGAACAGTCAGTAAAAATGTTCAGAATTGGGAAATGGAGTGTTGTATGCAAGGATCAACAAGGAGGCCAGTGTTCTTAGACTATGTGGAAGGAAGTAGTATGTAAGAATATTAGAAAGGGAGAAAGGAGCAGTTATGAAGCCCTTTAAAAGTCAAATGGAGAATTTTGTATTTGATCCTGGAGATAATAGGGAGTCATTAGAGTTTTTTGAATGGAGAGAAAAGGTGACATGATGAGACTTGCATTTTAGGAAGATCAATTAGACAGCTGAATGGAAGATATTGGAGTAGGGAGAACCTTGAGGCATGGAGGCTAAGCAAGAGGCTATTACAATAGTCCAGGTATGAGGTAATGAGCATCAACACCAGAATGATGGCAGTGTCAAAGGAAAGAAAGATAGGAATTTGAGAGGCTTATGAAGGGAGAAAAGCCAGATTTAGCAACTGATTAGTTGTGGGGGTTGAGAGAGATGAATAAAGTATGACACTTAGGTTGTGACACCTAGTGAATGGAAGAACTGTGGTACCCTTGACAGTAAAAGGGATACTTTTACACATCTAAAATATTGCAATAGCCTTCTTTCATTTTCTTTTTTAAGAATTAACAAGTATCTATTTTTTTCTCCCACCTGCCTCCCACAACCTCCACTGAAAAAGGAATAAAGACAAAATCCTTATAACGTATATGCGTAGTCAAGCAAATCAAGTGATATTATTTGAACTCTACCCAAAGCTCACTCCTCCCTATTACCCCAAGTACTGTGTCTTAATGAGACAGTCTGGAGTAGGCAGTAAGAGTGCTAGATTGGTGTTCAAATCCAGACATTGTTACATACTAACTGGGTGACCTTGGACAAATCATGTAATCTCGTGGACGTTAGTTTCCTTACATATAAGATGAGAGTTTTGTACTAGATGACTTCAAAGGTCTCTCCAGCTCTAAATTTTATTGTTCCCTTTGATCAATAGCATCTGTAAATGAAGTAAAATTATAGGAGCTGTGATTTTCATCAATGTAGGAATCTTCATCTCTCAACCACAAGACAGCAAACTATCACTAAATGAGTAAAAATCCTTGGTGATCTCACTGGCTCCTATGGGTTCAGTGGTCATTTTTGTTCTTTACTCCTATGACTCTATATCAAGCCTAATATTATATACACACATAAACATATATACATATACATACATGCACACATCTATCTATCTATCTATCTGTCTGTCTGTCTGTCTGTCTATCTATATCCTATATAACCTCTGTATCAAGCCCTAATCTCTTCCTAGAACTTTGGTCCCTCGTTGCCAAGTGCTTACTGGGCAGTCACCTGGAAATATCTCATAAGTATCTCAAAGTCAATATGTCCAAAACAAAGCTCGTTACCTTCATCCCCTCCCAACTCCAACTCCAAATTTCTCTTTCTAGTACCACTTTTCTAGTCTTCTAGGTTCACAAAGAGGTATGTGAGTATACATATAATAAACCAGGCAGGGATTCTATCTACAGAAGAATTTATGTAGTTAATTCTCTTTCCTTTTAAACTTTCCATGATTCATGCTCCAAAGTTAGAGAGTATTTTAAAAAAATAATTTCTAATTTTTTCATGAAGCCATCTTTTCTTTTAATCCAAGGTCCAAAGCCTTAGTTTCTAAATACATAAAGGAAAAATTAACTGAACTATAAGAAGACAGACAGTAATACAATAGTGGAAGGAGACTTCAATGTTTCTGTTTTGAAAAAGTGTAACAGAAAGATAAAGAAAAGGGAAACTGTAGAATGGAACAAATTTCTTGAGAAGCTAGCACTAATAGACATATGATGTAATGCAAGTAAACTCACTAAAGAATATAGGCTCTTCTCAGCACCACATAATTATTTTTTTTTTTTTTTTACAAAAATTTACTATGTTTTAGGGCAAAGAGATAGAGTGAGCAAATGGAAAAAGGCAAAAATAGTAAACCTATCCTTTACACAATACAATAAAAGTGGTAATCAGTTCAAGGATCATAAACAAAAGACCCAGATCCAAATCAAGATTAAAAATGAAATCCTAAATAATGAGAAAGTCCAAGAAGAAACCATAGAAACTGTTAATCATTATGACTAGTCTGCACTGCAGACTCATCTCCACAGAACTTTATTTACAAGGTCATAGAAATCTCTTCTTGCTAGAAGTTCACTCAACCCCTGGACTACTTCTCACATTGGAAATAGCCTTTTACCTTGTGGGCTCTCCCTCTGACTATCTGTTTCCTACCAGAACCTCCATTTTAAGGAAGAAGTCTGGGTCAATCATGTCTTTGTACCTCTCTACACTGCATTGATGACTCATCTCAACAGACCTTTCTCTACCATGCCCCTGCTTAGGTTCCTTTATCCCTCCTCTGGTCCTGTCAACTCCTTTTTATAAATTGTCTTCCTCCATTAGAATGTAAGCACCTTGAGGAAAGGGACTGTCTCTCTTTCTGCTTATATTTGTGTTCTTAGATTTGGATTTGGATTTGACTGTGCAACATGGAAAATACTGGCACAGGACCACTCAGCATGGTGTGCCCACATCAGAAAGGGCACTGTGTTCTTTGAGCTAAGCAGAATTGAGACAGCACAAAGTAAATATAGGATGCACAAATTTGGAGTATCCACCCCAAATATTAATATGGATTATCTGTGCCCAACCTGTGGTAGAGCATCCCGAGCTCATATTGGTCTGATCAGCCACAGTCGGACACACTGAAACTTCACTTTATCATGGTGATGTCCTTTTGGTCCTCTTCAGAAACGAAGGACAACAATCAACCAACTTAATACATTGCCTGGCGCATAGTTAACTGCTTAATAAAAATACTTGTTGACTTGTGAAAATATGAGAAGCCACCCTCAAACATTGCATATGTTTTCAGACTTTCTGGATGTGTTGATCATTTATGCTGACTTTTTTCCTTTTTTTTTTTTTAAATACTGTTTGTTAAATTGGATGACTCTCTAGGAGGAATACTGGAAGAAATAATGCTGATGTAAAAATTAAAAAAGGGAGATCATTAAAAATTTATTTCAAAAAAGATAAACAGAAAAGTCTATATTTTATCCAAGAGGCAAGTGTAAGTCACTATAGTTGATTGAATGGGGGAGTAGCATAGTCATATCTGAGCTTAAGGAACCCTCAGGGCCTGAACTAAGGTGGAGGCTCTATGAGTAGGGAGAACTGACTGAATATGAGAGACAACTGATTAGTTATATGGAGTGAGAAAACATGAAGAATCAAAGACAACGCCAAGTTTACAAACCTAGGCATGTGAAAAAAGGCATTGCTCTTGTCAGAAACAGAGAAATCTGGAAGAAGGGAGGGTTTGGGGAGAAAGATAATGAGTTTGACTTTCTATACACTGAGTTTCAGATGTTTCTGGGACATTTGGTTTGAAATATCCAACAAGCAGTTGATAATGAAGGCATGAAGCTCAGGGAGAGACAAGGGCTACATATACATACACACATGCACACATATATACATATATAATACATGCATACATGTACACATATTTATATGTATATATACTCTGTGAGTAATCTGCATAAAGATGATAGTTAAACCCATGGGAGTGGATAATTTTACCAAGCTAGTCAGTATTGGGAAGAGAAGAGAACGGAGAAGAGGAGAGGAGAGGACAGGAGAGGAGAGGAGAGGACAGGAGAGGAGAGCAGAGGAGAGGAGAGGAGAGGAGAGGGGAGGACAGGGGAGGAGAGAACAGGACAGGACAGCACAGGACAGGACAGGACAGGACAGGAGAGAGCCTAGAACCAAACCTTGGGGAAATACTCAAAGTTAAAGTATGTGATATGGACAATGATCTAGCAAATGATATTGAGAAGAGGCCAGACAGGAGGAAAGGAAAAGTATCACTTTGTGCATTTGGAAGTAAAAACATACAAACAAATTTGAAACTACTCCTGAAGAGAAAAGAATTTGATGGAGGCAAAACTTGCTTGTTTTTCAAGTACTTGAAGGCAAGGATATAGAAGAAAAAAACTTACTTGAGAAACAGCACTTGACTAAAAAGGTGATATGTGAGAGCAGAAATTGAATTTTTGGACCATGGCGTAGAATCTTGGAATGACAAAGTCTTAGATCAGGGTGGGATAGAAGTAACAAGGGCTGGTAAGAATGTATTTGCCTGGTGTCTTGCAAATTTTATCAAAAAGACTTTAAACCAAAAAGGACAGAAGAGCAAGGAAACTACAAGAACGTATATATGTACACACACATATACAAATACATATGCATGCACATACATGTATATGTGCATGTATATATAAATTTTTACGTACACACACACACTTAGATATCCTATATACATATATGTATGTGTATATATCCAAGGTAGATATCATAAAGACTAACTATCATGATGACAGAATAGCTTTGAAATACTCTGAAAAGTAGAGGAAATAAAATCCAAGGAAGGTACCCATGGTAAACCTTTGGTCTCCAGTATCTATATACAAATCTCCAAATTTTAGGCCCCAACCAAGATAAGCTAGAGGTCCTTCACCCAAGCATGCAAATTTGACCTCATAGGTATCTTGATGGATTCCTGGAATATGTCTCTGACTTAATATATCTATACCTTATTCAAAAGAAACAGGGGAACTAAAAACATGTGGAGCAAGAGTCTAATAGCTTTGCATATTAAAAGATATACTTATATAAGGAAATCCAGGAAATGGAGGGAAGCACAACCAAGAGTAAAGGTCAATGGAGGGAAAAACAAAAGCAACTTCAACATTGGAGTATACACTACAAGCCAACTGTATAGAAAGAGGAAATAAACAAAGAGTTTAGGAAACAGATCACAAGCCTGGCATGAAGGCATGATGTAGTAGAGTCAAGGGACTACATTCATCCAGAAAAGAAGAGCTGGGTGCTCTCTTCCAAAATCCTGATTCACCTTGAGAATCAGCTCTGTAAGGGACATTTCTGTTCTGTCCTTTCCAAGCCAAAGAACATTCTCCTTGGCAGAAAATCCAGGTGCAGATTGAGTTCAGAAACTCTTATCATTCATCTTTTATCATTGTCCTATCCAACTCTAGCAGGGGCAGCTAGGTGGTGCAGTGGATAGAGCACCAGTGCAGGAGTCAGGAGGACCTGAGTTCAAATCTCACCTCAGACACTTGACACTCACTAGCTGCGTGACCTTGGGCAAGTCACTTAACCCCAGTTGCCTCATCCTGGGTCATCTTCGGTCATCCTCATGAATATCTGGTCACTGGATTCAGATGGCTCTGGAGGAGAAATGAGGCTGGCGACCTGCACAGCCCTCCCTCACTCAAAACAAAGTCAAGTGCAAGTCATGTCATCATTTCTCTGATGGCATGGTCTTCTTCAACAACAAAGGATGAACATATCCACCCCTAGCAGTGAATCCTTTATCTTCTTTCTTCCTCTTCTTCTCCTGCAATATACATTTTTTAAATCCCCATGTTGTTTATACTTAGCTTTCTTCACTAACTTCAGCTCTTTCTGAAATTTAGTTTTCTTATTGGACAATTCTCTGGTATTTTCATTTATCCATAATACTCACCTGCCCTTGCTTTCATCTTTTGTATGTGTTTAAAAAAAAATAAAAATCTCAGGGGAGCGGAGCCAAGATGGCGGAGTAGAAAGACGCATATACGCTATCTCCAAACCCACAGCCCATAAAATATCTGTAAAAAAAGAACTCCGAACAAATTCTGGAGCAGCAGAAGCCACAGAACAATGGAACAGACAAGATTTCTGTTCCAGAGAGCCTGAAAACCTCTTGCAAAAGGTCCATCGCGCTGCAGACGTGGAGCCGAGCACAGCCCTGCATTGGCCACGCAGCGCCGAGAGGAGCGGATCTGAGCAGGCTTCAAGGACGGAATCTCCAGCAGCCGCGCGGGTCCCTCCACCCACAGGTGACAAGGGTCAGTGAGAGGGTCTCTTTGGCGGGTTGAGAGGGGAGTGGGGTGCTCCCATAACTCAGGCCCCCTCGGGAGGCAGCAGTGGAGGCGGGAGCAGACTGGGGCGCCCCAAGCAGGCAGGATCCAGGATCCATTGTTGAAGGTCTCTGCATAAACCCCCTGAGGGAACTGAGCCCGTGAGGTGGCCCTGCCCCCACCTGAGCACCTGAACTTGATCTCACACTGAATAGCAGCCCCGCCCCCACTGAAGCCTTGAGGCTGGGAAGCAGCATTTGAATCTCAGACCCCAAGCACTGGCTGGGCAGATCTGGAGGTGAAGTGGGTGTGAAGAGAATATTCAGAAGTTAAGTCACTGGCTGGGAAAATGCCCAGAAAAGGGAAAAAATAAGACTATAGAAAGCTACTTTCTTGGTGGACAGGTATTCCCTCCCTTTCTTTCTGATGAAGAAGAACAGTGCTTACCATCAGGGAAAGACACAGAAGTCAAGGCTTCTGTATCCCAGCCCACTCAGTGGGCTCAGGCCATGGAAGAGCTCAAAAGGATTTTGAAAATCAAGTTAGAGAGGTGAAGGAAAAACTGGGAAGAGAAATGAGTGACATGCAAGCAAAGCATGAAAAACAAGTAAACACCTTGCTAAAGGAGACCCCAAAAAAATGCTGAAGAAAATAACACCTTGAAAAATAAGCTAACTCAATTGGCAAAAGAGGTTCAAAAAGCCAATGAGGAGAAGAATGCTTTCAAAAGCAGAATTAGCCAAATGGAAAAGGAGGTTCAAAAGCTCACTGAAGAAAATAGTTCTTTCAAAATTAGAATGGAACAGATGGAGGCTAATGACTTTATGAGAAAGCAAGATATCACAGAACAAAACCAAAAGAATGAAAAAGTGGAAGATAATGTGAAATATCTCATTGGAAAAACAACTGACCTGGAAAATAGATCCAGGAGAGACAATTTAAAAATTATGGGACTACCTGAAAGCCATGATCAAAAGAAGAGCCTAGACATCATCTTTCATGAAATTATCAAGGAAAACTGCCCTGAGATTCTAGAACCAGAGAGCAAAATAAGTATTCAAGGAATCCACAGAACACCACCTGAAAGAGATCCAAAAAGAGAAACTCCTAGGAACATTGTGGCCAAATTCCAGAGTTCCCTGGTCAAGGAGAAAATATTGCAAGCAGCTAGAAAGAAACAATTCAAGTATTGTGGAAATACAATCAGGATAACACAAGATCTAGCAGCTTCTGCGTTAAGGGATCGAAGGGCATGGAATAGGATATTCCAGAAGTCAAAGGAACTAGGACTAAAACCAAGAATCACCTACCCAGAAAAACTGAGTATAGTACTTCAGGGGAAAAATTAGTCTTTCAATGAAATAGAGGACTTTCAAGCATTCTTGATGAAAAGACCAGAGCTGAAAAGAAAATTTGACTTTCAAACACAAGAATGAAGAGAAGCATGAAAAGGTGAACAGCAAAGAGAAGTCATAAGGGACTTACTAAAGTTGAACTGTTTACATTCCTACATGGAAAGACAATATTTGTAACTCTTGAAACTTTTCAGTGTCTGGGTACTGGGTGGGATTACATACACACACATGCACACGCACACGCACACACACATAGAGACAGAGTGCACAGAGTGAATTGAAGAGGATGGGATCATATCTTAAGAAAATGAAATCAAGCAGTGAGAGAGAAATATATGGGAGGAGAAAGGGAGATATTGAATGGGGCAAATTATCTCTCATAAAAGAGGCAAGCAAAAGACTTATTAGAGGAGGGATAAAGAGGGGAGGTAAGAGAAAAACATGAAGTTTACTCTCATCACATTCCACTAAAGGAAGGAATAAAATGCACACTCATTTTGGTATGAAAACCTATCTTACAATACAGGAAAGTGGGGGATAAGGGGATAAGCAGGGTGGGGGGGATGATGGAAGGGAGGGCATGGGGAGGAGAAGCAATCTGAGGTCGACACTCATGAGGAGAAACAGGATCAAAAGAAAGAATAGAAGCAATGGGGGGCAGGATAGGATGGAGGGAAATATAGTTAGTCTTATACAACACAACTATCATGGAAGTCATTTGCAAAACTACACAGATTTGGCCTATCTTGAATTGCTTGCCTTCCAAAGGGAAGGGGTGGAGAGGGAGGGAGGTAAAGAAGTTGGAACTCAAAGTTTTAGGAACAACTGTCAAGTACTGTTCTTGCCACTAGGAAATAAGAAATACAAGTAAAGGGGTATAGAAAGTTATTTGGCCCTACAGGACAGAGGAGAGGATGGAGACAAGGGCAGAGAGGGATGATAGAGGAGAGAGCAGATTGGTGACGAGGGCAATTGCAATCCTCGGTGTTTTGGGGTGGGGGGAGGGGACAAGGGGGGAGAAAATTTGGAACCCAAAATATTGTGAAAATGAATGTTAAAAGTTAAATAAATTAATTTTAAAAAATAAAATAAAAAATAGAAAAAATAAAAATCTCTTGATCAAAAAGTTTCTCATACTTTTACATTTGTCTCTTTAGACAGCTCCTTCTATTTCCTCCTCATTTTGACGATTTATTTTTCTGTCTTTAGAATTAAATTCTTGAGACATTTCTAACTGACCTTTCCCTATCAAATCTTCATCTTTGAGGTTCCTGTCATTTTTACTCAAGCAACCAATTCTTCCTCTCTGACAAGTGTGAGTTTAATAATGAAAATTTCCTTCATTGTTTCTTCCACCTTTTGAATGATGACATTATTGTTCAACGAAGACATAATGAGGTTCACCAGTTATCCTTATAAATGAAACCACTGCCCCCTCCCCATCACCACTATATCATCTGTCCATACTAAGCTTTGATCTTATTTCTAAATCTTCTATTTCCTCTTTCTGTCCAGGTGGTCTGTAGTATAGTTCAGTGACAATATCCCTTCTGTTCTTGACTGAATTGGTGATCTTGTCCACTATACTTTTCCTTATGGTTCCTGGATTCCCTAATGTGTATAGTGTTCTTAATGAACAGTACTACGTTACTTCTATCCCCTCTTCTGTTACCTATCCTGTTTCTTTTGAATAAGGGTGACCCATTTAGGACCCATAGTCATGGGTCCTATATTACCAAGGATGAGCAATACCTGTAAAGCTAAATGTTCCTTCTTGTGTTAGGATCTCTAGTTTACCTTGATCATTTTTGTCTATTTGTATACATATAGACATTTGAGGACATTGGATTTTGTCTCATAAGAATTTTGGGTCATCTCTGCTATTTTTTTTTTTTTGTTACATTTCTAGGGGGTATGGTGGGCTGTTTTCTTTTGCTCTTGTTATATGTTGTGCCTTTCAAGGAGGCATGAATCGACATCTCTGGAATCTACTTCTCCTACTCTTCCCTAAGGTAGACTTAAATTCCTGCCAGGACAGGAAGCAGGAGGTTATAGCCAGAGTCTGGCTACTGTACTCTCCTCAGAAAGGTTAGATGATTCTTTATATATTTTTAGTCTAAGGAAAAGAATTTTGTAGGTTGAAGCTGTACTTCTGATCACGGTCCATTAAGAGGGAAGGAGACTCCCAAGCTACATAGCCAAGATTTGTCTCCCTTCCTACTATTTGCCGGTTTCACAATGAATGCACATAGTAAATAGAAAAGAAATCTATTTATCCAAATCAATGGCAAAACAAAAGTCAGAAGAAGTATACATATGAAAATATATACTAGGAAATACCCAGAATGAATGCGCTCTCCTATTGGGAGTGAAATAACTCAGCCCAACTGAGAGAGTCCCAGATTTCATCCAAGGGAAATTTACCTAAAATATCTAGCACAGTAAACTGGAAATAGCAACATGATTGAAGTGCTTGCTCCACTATATATTGGCTTTTTTCAAGTCTTTCTATTCCTTCAGTTTGAAAGAAGGTTGGAGCCATGTTTCTTCTCTCTTGAACCTGGAAGCCAGAAGACTAGGATCTCTCTACTCTCTAGTTCTCATCAACTCCCTTTGAGGTTTAGATTATAATACATTAAAGCTCTTTTCTATTATATTTAGCTTGATAGAGAAACAGAAATAGACAAACCTCTTCCTTTTCAGTTTAAAGTACCCTTGATTAAATTTGCAAGGGTCTAGGCAAACACATTATCAGCTTTTGTTAGGTTTGCTCCATGCCTGACTAGAAGCCTGTTATTCTCATATTTTCAACCATGATTCAGAAATGAAGATAGATGTTAGAGATACGGAGAAGTGTTAGAGATTTTTGTTCTGTCATTTCAATTGTGTTCAATTCTTTGTGACCCCATTTTTGAAGTTTTCTTGGCAGATTCCTTCTCCAGCTCATTTTACAGATAAGGAACTGAGGCAAATGATTAAGTGACTTGCCCAGGCAAGATTTGAACTCATGAAGATGAGTCTTCTTGACTCCAGGCCTAGCACTCTGCCCACTGAACGTTCTAGCTGCCCCAATAAAGAGATAGAGAAGAGAATTTCTGAGGGAGTTTGGAATAGAGTTTCTAGAGGTGAAGTTTCAATTAAGAATGAATGAGAGTGGAGGCAAATTAGAAGTTGAGTAGATTGAAAGGTAGATTTAGGAGGGGATTATAGATAAGGGGTAGCTGTGTATATGGTGGAATGGTAATTATAGAGAATCAAATAAAAGGATTATTGAGAAACAACAAGGGTTCAGTTGAAATTAGCATAAATTTGAAGTATCCAGGCCTGTGTGGTAATATTAAAAAATGAATGAGAGTTTTTTTTTATAAATGTTCACCATGAATAATGTATAGGCAAGTAGGGCTCTGGAAAATTTGGAGCAGATCTGAGAGATAAGAATATTTCTTCAGGAACTTAGTCTTTGTTCTGGGACTTGTGGGATTAATAGAAATATTTGAGCCATAGAAGAATGACATATTTTTGTTTGTAGTGGTTTGCCCCCTTATTTATACATCGACCAGTCTCCTCTGACTCTTCCCTTGATCTTATATTCTTTTCACAAAATAAACATATTACTCAAAACACCAGACACTTCAGAATTTTACTTAGCAAAAAATTGGATCCTCTTTAGCCATGTGCAACCTTATGTGCTTTGCCCATTATTTATCCTGGAGTTATCTCAAAACTGGATTAAAAGAAAAAGCATGAACTTACAAGCAATCCTTAACCTCAAATATTTGATCTATGTCACCACGTTTAAGTAGTTTAGAGTCTGCTTGGAAGAGATGAACCAAATAGTTTTGGCTCTTTCTGTGCTTTGGGAAAGTCAGTGTTGCTAAGGACTCAGCACTGAACTAGATCTCACCAGTGTCTAAGCCTACTCCTTGGTGGTTACACTCTAAGGTAATTAATTTCAGGCACTACAGAGAATTTTGGGTCTGGAAAAGATCTTAAAAAGAATTAAGTCCAATTTTCTGATTTTACAGGTAGGGAAACAGAAACCAGAAAAAGTTAATAAACTTATGCAAAGCCATACAGCTAGCTACTTAGTGATCGATAGTCAGGACTCTACCTGCCATCTTCTGATCTCCAGTCTAATGATCTCTTTTTCGCATTATGTTGTTTTATGCAATGGCTGTATTTTGAAAAAGTTGTATATAGACAAAATCCAATTTTAAATGCTCCAGGGAAGCCCTGCAGGGCATATAACCTTCCTTTTCCCATTACTTATCTGTTTAATAAGTTTAGAAATATATATATGTTTATATATTATATATATTACAAATATGTATGTTTTCTTAAATTAGGACACTTTACGTTTATTTATTTAGTACTTAATTTTAAAGCTTATTTTTAGTAATATTTTATTTTTCCCCAATTACATGTAAAAACAATTTTACATTGATACTTTAAAGACATAGCTACATTGTGAGGTACCTATGTGGCCTTAAAGAGGTACCTTGGTGTCTAATTTATTACCAAGGAGTGATTTAGGCACCAAGGAGGATACCACCATCATCACAAAAGTGATTAACTGTTACTCTAGCAATATGACATTTTATAGCTCTTTTATAGCACTTTATATATATTATCTTATCTGATCTTCACAGACCTCCTGAGAAGTAGGTACCACAAAGTGAAGTCACTACATCAACAAGCAGTTATGAAGTTCTTACCATATGTAAGACATGGTGCTAAGGACTGGGTTTACAAAGAAAGTCAAAAATCATTCCTTCCCTTAAGGAGCTCCTTTTGTAATGGAGGAGAAAATCTGCAAACGACTATGTACAAGAGAGATTGGAGGTAACTTCGGAAGGAAGTCACTAGCATTGAAGAGGACCAGGAGAAGTTTCTTACCCAAGGTGGGATTTTTAGCTGAGATGCAAAAGGAGGAGACAAAGGCACAGAGGAGGAAGGAAAACATTCCAAGCAAAGGGGTAGCCAGGGAAAATACAAGGCATCTGAAGATGGACTGTCATGTGTGAGAAGCAGCAAGGCCACTATTTCTGGGACCTTAGAGTAGATAGAGGAATTACAGTGTAGGAAGATCAGAAAGATGGGAAGAGGTCAGATTGTGAATTTATAGCTAAATTTCTAGAAATTTAAATAAATTTAAATAATTTAAAGATTTAAATAAATTTCTAGAATTCATAGTTAATTCTAGAAGTAATAGAGAGTCACTGGAGCTTATTGAATGGAGGTTGGGGGGTGACATGGTCAGACTGGCCCTGTAGGAAAATCACTTTGCACTGGAGTGAGAAGAGGCTTGAAGTAGGGAGGCCAATCAAAGCCTTCTGCAATAGTTCAGGGGTGAGGTGATGTCACATAAAAGAAGGAAACACATATAACAGATAATGCAAAGTTAGTATCAATGGCACTTACTAAGAGATTTGATATGGAAAATGAGAGAGTAAAGAGTCAAAAACTGCACCTAAATTTTGAGCTTGGTGACAGTAATCGTAATCATAGTAATTTGTTGTTCAATGGTTTTGAAGAGTTATGTTCAACTGTTTCTGATCCCATTTGGGATTTTACTGAATTTGGGATACTGGAGTGATTTGCCATTTCCTCCTCCAGCTCATTTTACAGATGAGGAAAATGAGACAAACAGGGTTAAATGAATCACTAGTAACTGTCTGAGGGTGGATTTGAACTCAGGAAGATAAGTCTTCCTGACTCCAGGCCTGGTACTCGATGCATTGTGTAACCTACATGCCCTTGTCATAGTAATTTCTGGACAGTAATAGGGAAATTCAGAGGTGGAGAGGAGTTAAGGGGGAAAAGATACTGAATTTAGTTTTGAACATATGAAGTTTAAGATGTCTAGAGATAATAAGCATTTGAAGAATGAAAAAGAATTTATTAAACTCTATGCTAAGCTTGGATATAGAAACAGAATAGAAGTCCAAATAGAAAAGCAAGACAGTCCCCTGCTGTCAAGGAGTTCATATTTTAACAGGGAAAAAAAGTTGCACATACGTTTCAGCAGCATTAGAAAAACCTCATGGCCCTCAGCATGAAGTGGCAAAGTAGATGGTAATGCATACATTTTACAACTGAAGAAACTTGGACTTAGGTACATGAAGAAACCAAGATCCTCCTAACTCTAAATTCCACATTACTACACAATACTTCTGAAGATGATGGATGCTAGTATAGCCAGACTATAGGTATCCTTCTGTCCTCCTCCTCTTTCTCCCCCTCAATATACACTTCTACCTCCAGCCTGCACAAACTCAGGCTTGGGTGATATGGACTTTTAATTGCAATGGACTTGTTTGGACTTTTGTTCCTACCCAGACCCCAAATAGGATTTTAAAAAATTTGTTTAATATTTTATTTTTCTCCATTTACATGTAAAAACAGTTTTAACATTCATTTTTAAAACTTTGAATTCCAAATTCTCTCTCTTCCTCCCTCCCCAATCCCCTTCTCATTGAGAAGGCAAGCAATTCAATATATATGTGTAGTCATGCAAAATACTTCTATAATAGTTATGTTGTGAAAGACTAACTATATTCCCCTCCATCCTATCCTGCTGCCCCCTCCCCAGTTTATTCTATTCTCTCTCTCCTTTCACCTTGTTCCTCCTCAAAAATGTTTGTTTCTGATTACTCCCTCCCCCATTCTGCCCTCCCTTCTATCACCACACTCCCTCTTCCCTTTGCCCCTTCCCCCTACTTTTCTGTAAGGTAAGATAGATTTCCATACTCAACTGAGTGCATATATTATTCCCTCTTTGAGTCAATTCTGATGACAGGTTCCTTCACTTCCTCTCACGTCCCTCCTCTTCTCCACTGTAAAAGCTTTTTCTTGCCTCTTTCATGTGAGATAATTTACCCCATTCTACCTCTAACTTTCTCCTTTTCCCAGTACATTCCTCTCATCCCTTAATTTTAGTTTTTAGATATCATCCCTTCATATTCAACTCGCCTCTGTGCCCTCTGTCTATATATACTCCTAAATACCCTAATAGTGAAAAAGGTCTTATCAGTTACAAATATCATCTTTCTATGTAGGAACATAAACAGTTTAATAACTCCCTTATGATTTCTCTTTCCTGTTTACCTTTTCATGCTTTCTTTGAGTTTTGCATATGAAAGTCAGATTTTCTATTTAGCAGTGGTCTTTTCTCAAGAATACATGAAATTCCTCTATCTCATTGAATGTCCATTTTCCCCCTTATGGATTATACTCAGTTTTACTGGGTAGGTGATTCTTGGTTGTAATCCTAGCTCCTTTGCCTTACAGAATATTCCAAACCCTCCAATCCTTTAATGTAGAAGCTGCTAAATCTTGTGTTATCCTCATTGTGGCCCCACAATACTTGAATTGTTTCTTTCTGACTGCTTGCAATATTTTCCCCTTGACTGGGAACTCTGGAATTTGGCTATAATATTCTTGGGAATTTTCATTTTGGGATCTCTGTTAAGAGGTGATGGATGGATTCTCTCAATTTCTATTTTACCCTCTGGTTCTAGAATATCAGGAGAATTTTCTTCGATATTTTCTTGAAAGATGATGTTTAGGCTCTTTTTTTGATCATGGGTTTCCAGTAGTCCAATAATTTAAAAATTATCTCTCCTAGATCTATTTTCTAGGTCAGTTGTTTTTCCAATGATATGTTTTACATTATCTTCTATTTTTTCATTCTTTTGGTTCTATTTATTCCTTCTTGATTTCTCATAAAGTCATAAGCTTCCATTTGTTCCATTCTAATTTTTAAAGAATTATTTTCTTCAGTGAGCTTTTGGACCTTCTTTTTCATTTGTCCAGTTCTGCTTTTTAAGACATTCTTATCTTTACTGGCTTTTTGGACCTCTTTTGCCATTTGGTCTAGTCTATTTTTTTGAGATGTTATTTTCTCCAGTATTTTTGGGGGTCTCTTTTTCCAAACTCTTGACTCATTTTTCATGATTTCTTGCATCTCATTTGTCTTCCCAATTTTTCCTCTATCTCTCTTACTTGATTTTCAAAATCTTTTTTGAGCTCTTCCATGGCCTGAGACTAAATCATATTTTTCTTGGAGGCTTTGGATGTAGGAGCTTTGACTTTATTGTCTTCTGGTTGTATGTTTTGATCTTCCTTGTCACCAAAGTAAGTTTCTAGAGTCAGTGTTTTTTTTCCTATTGTTTGCTTATTTTCCCAACCTATTAACTTGACTTCTTAAGTTTTTGTTAAGGTAAGGCTCTGCTTCCAGGGTGAAGGACGAACTCTCCCAAGCTCCAGGAGTTTTGTGTAGCTATTTTCAGAGATACTTCTAGAGACCTGTAAGTTTTCAGTTCTTCCAAGTAGCAAGATCTAAAGAGAAGTGTTTACTCCTCTCCAGGCCTGTGCCTGGTCTTTGAGCAGCTACAAGCACTCTTCTGCCCTGGAAATGTGAGGAGGGTCCCTTCTCCATTAGTGCTGCAAACTCTGCTATGTTAGGGCTCTTCCTCACTCCAGGACTGCTACTCAGGACTTCAACCCAGATCCAAGTATGGACAAAACAACAGTCTTGCCCAGTACTAGCAAAGAATAATCTCCTGTAATCTCCTTCTGACCAGTTATTTAATTCCCTTACTACCTGTGGGCTGAGAGCTCCAGAAGAAGCTGCTGCCACTGCTAATTCAGTCACTTACAAGGCCTGCTCCTGATTTGCTGGGGCCAAGGCTGTGCTGGTGTGGCCTGTGCTAGACTACACTCCTCTCTCAGCCTGATGCAACAAACCTTTCCTGGTGACCTTCCAGGTTGTCTTGGGATAGAAATTTGTTTCACTCTGTCTTTTCATGGGTTCTACTGCTCTAGAATTTGTTTAGTCACTTTTAAAGGTATTTGGAAAGGTTTGGGGGAAGGCTCAGGTGAGTTTCTGCCTTTACTCTGCCATCTTGGTTCTGCACCCTCACCCCTCATAGGGTTTTTAAAGCTCAATCAAGACTCATTTTTCATTTGTATACTATGCTAACAGAACTGAAATTTAAAATAACCAAAACATCAGCCACATTCTTGAACAAACCTAGATGGTACCCTTCTATTTCTCTTCCACAATGATTTGGTACTAACTCTTCTGAATCTCACAGATCTGATAGTAAAAGCATGGGTTGTCTGTGTCTCTGTCTCTCTCTTTTTCTCTAGTGAAGGAAAAAAGCTGAATGTGGAATGACCTCCTCATCTCTACAATTCGTCCTTCTCTGTTTAGCTCCCATTCTTACCCTTTCTTTTCTCCCCCACTTAATAGTATTTTTTCCCAATTACATACAAAGATATTTTTCATCATCCATTTCTATAAAATTTTGGGATCCAAATTTTTCTCCCTCCCTCCCACCTTCCCCCAAAACAGCAAGCAATCTGATATAGGTTATACATGTACAATCATGTTAAGCGTATTTCCACATTAGTCATGTTGTGAAAGAAGAATTAGAACATAAAGGAAAAACACAAGAAAAAAAGTAAAGCAAAAATAGTAGACTTTGATCTGTACTCAAACTCCAAAGTTTTTTCCTGTGGATGTAGATAGTATTTTCCTTCATGTCTTTTGAAATTGTCTTGGATCATTGTGCTCCTGAGAAGAGCTAAGTCTATCATAGTTGATCATCACACAATCCTGCTATTACTGATGACAGTATTCTTCTCTTCACTCAGCATTAGTTCATATAAGTCTTTCCAGGTTTTTCTGAAATCTACCTGCTCATCATCTCCTATAGTATAATAGTATTCCATTACATTCATATACCACAACTTGTTCAGTCATTCTACAATTGATGGACATCCCCTCAATTCCCAGTTGTTTGCTATCATAAAAAGAGCTGCTATAAATACTTTTGTACATGTGGGTCCTTTTCCCATTTTTATTTTCTCTTTGCGATACAGACCTAGAAGTGGTATTGCTGGATCAAAGGGCAGGCAGTTTCATAGGATTTGGGGCATAGTTCTAAATTGCTCTTCAGCCGTTCTTACCACTTCTGTACAGGTTCCTGGCGTGTGTCTCTGCTTCCTGTTTTTAATAATAGAAAGAATATGCATTACATCTGGCCCTTTCTATCTGTTTGCCCAAAGGCAAGTCAATAAATCCCTCTGGGCCTCAGTTTACTCATCTGTAAATTGGAATAATTCCTGAATTCCTTACCTCATAAAGTTGTTGTGAGGATCAAAAATGTATATGTATATTCTCCTGTGAATCTTAAAATGCTATGTAAATGTCAAATATTATTATTGTTCCTCTATCATGTGTCAAGAAAAAAAAAAACTTCTCCCTGGTTATTTTACTAAGGAGAGGACCATAGCAAAACCTCCTGGTTATTATCCTGAGAGGAAGACCAAAGCAAAATCTCCTCAATCATTAGCAGAAGAAATTCTTCACTTGGCTATTTTCCCAAGAGGAAAGGCAAGATTGTGACCCTCCTCAATCTTTATAGGTTCACCTTAACTCCCACCCCAATGCTAAAAAGCTTTATGAGCAAAAGGGGAGGGAGGAAAGACAGAGAGGGAATTGTGAACAGACTAAGCACCTTGGCAGCTGTCCACTATGCTAGATTTGATATTAAATCATTGAAAGTTCACCTGTCATATATTTTTATGTTTAAATCTTTAAAGCACAAGTGGTAGAGAATGCAAATGGATGTGAAAAATAGTTAATTGTTTTAGTCAGTCAATTCTTGAAAACACAAAATACATTTCAAAAATGGAAGAGAAAATGTGTGATGTGATGTCTTTTGATTCTTGCATAAATTGGATTTAAGTGAGGCAGAGTTGCATGAAGTCATCAGTCTCACTCTTTCCTCCTGAGTCATCATAGTCCAGTGGTAGGACAGAGTCAAGATGGCTGATGATGGCTCAGGAAGCAGTGGATAACCTTGGTGTCTTCAATGTCTAACCAAGCTCTAAGTGCTCCACATCGCCTGGTTCATCTGCCTTCGTGACCATTGGAACAAATTGTTCTCATCTATCCATTCCACCAGATGAAGTCTTCATATACTTGGGGTAGACACCCCCCTAACTCATCAATGGGTTTGAGAACCCTTGGTTACCCTCAACCTGGTTTGGACCATCTGCTGAAATGGTTTACTGGGGTGTGGCCACTGTGCATGGTACAGCTTCTTGGAGCCACAGGTGAGAGTTAGGTGGAACAGGTGGACACCAAAGGTGGAAAGAGCCCTGAAAAGGGCTCAGCAGCCATCACACCAAAGGTGTTGGTCTTTCCTGAACACACCCTCCACCCCAGAAGAGAAAATAGTCATTTTATTGATGGTAGGAATGCAAAATGAAAGAGAAATATGATAAAGGTCTGCTTTCAGTCCTTTTAACCAAGTTCTTATGATTTGCTTAAATTATACTTAGTGTCATGAGAATGGATAGGAATTTTCTGTAGTCTAAGCCAAGTAACAGTTTATAAGGAAAGGGCCTAACTGGCAATAGAAGAAAGGACTCAAAAGAAAAAATTTTAAACTTCTTAAGAGCAAGTTCCCTACCTGTCTGAATGTATCTGGGGTCTGCATCACAAAACTGCATCACTGTAAGGTGCAGACCTAGAAACCACATTGCAGCTGAAGATCAACTGATGGTGTTTAAGAGCAGTTAGATGATATCAGGAGAAACTGGCCTACAAATATCCTGACCACATATACTTCCTGCTTGTGTGCATCTCCATGTATGTTTCCTGGTCACACATGTCTTGTATGTGCTTAATGGTGTGGTGACCTGTGGGAGAATGTGCTCCTGTGTAAATGGAGAGATCTTTCTTGTTGTTTATTTTGCTAGGTTGTTTGATTAAATGTCTTTGGCTTTGACTGACTGTGTTCTTTGTTTGCTCTGGTAAAAGAAAAGTACATCAGTGGGCTTTAGAGCTATGATTTTGAGTGGGTAGTGATACTCAAAATTTCTGAAACCTGGAGAAGATTCCTTGGGGCCCTGTAAAGTCAGTCATGGCAGCATACCTGAGGACTGATGCTGTGAATAATTTTAAGGGTCTGAACTCTCTATGTATTCAGCAGTAAATTAAACATTGTTCAATAAAGTAAAGTATAACATTCATAACAACATCCTTAAGCAAAACTTACCATCTAACACTTATATGCATCTCATAACACTCAGTATGTCATATGGTGCATAGCATATATCATTGCATCCCCAAAGTCAAGGGTGTCCTACGCTAGGGTCATCCCTAGCATGATGCATCCTTAAGACGTGGCAGAAAATACTACACCATCCATCGCTTGGTCACTGTAAGAAAAATGTTCTTAATCAATACACAGTGTCCAAGTAAAATCCTCTCTCATCTTGATTTGGGACTGACTTCCAAACCATATGGCTTCTCCTCCATGGGCCTACCACTCCCAGCTCTTCCCTGGGTTTACAGGCAGAGAGTTCTCTGCTCCTGCTCCTGTTCTCAGTTAACAGGGATTGTTCTACTCCAAACTCGTCCTATTTCTGTCTGGCAGTAGGCTCCAGGAGCTCCTGCCTGCAGCTTCTGTTTCTAAGAAAACAAAACTTCATAGGGCTATAACAATATTTATACACATTACCAGCACCATCATCTCAATTAACTTATACAGACCAACAGACAGGACTTCTGTCTGAGAAATCAGCACAGACCAACAGACAGGGCTCCTGACATCACAAACGTTCTTTCTGTTAGGCCTCCCCTAGCCTGCTCGCAGTTGCTTCTCTCTCAGCTCTGCTTCTCTCTCCAAGCAATGTAATATACATACTGCTTCCAATAAAAGATTCTTGATTGATTCAATCAAAGACAAGACAATCAAAGGCACTTGATTGGCTAAAACTCAATCCAGAAAAACAGCAAAAAATTCTACTTTGCTTGCTGTTATAGGCCCATAGGTGATAGGTTAATGTGTATCATGAACTACATACAAACAAAAATGTAAGAATGTAAGGTAGGGGTGGGGACAGAAAGGTCAGTCATAGCTACTGCCTTAGTAAAGCAGGATGGAGTTCTTGAGAACTAGCTTACTTCTCACTTCCTTAAAGAAACTATCTCTAAATAAATACATTCCAGGAACTGCTTGAAAAATGAAAGGGAAAGATGTTGACCAAATGTAAGGGAAACGTTAAAGGTATGGAATGTGGAATGGGAGAAGGCATTGCATAGTAGAAAGAGCAATGGGCATGGAAGCAGAAGACTTGGATTTGAACCCGAACTCTCTTTTACTATGTGTGTATAGGCAAGTCACTTACCCTGAGACTCAACTATCTACCTGTCAATGGGATAATATTTCTTTTAAAATATGACTTTATGAAGTGAGTACTTTATAAACCTAAAGCATTCTATATATGTGAGTTATTATTATTATTAATGAAAGCATGATTGTTAGATGAAGATGTTATTGTATAACAGAGAGGCAGAAAGAGGTACCAGTACTTGTCAAAAGATAGTAATGAATCAAAAACTATTCCCAAGTGCCATCTGACAAAGAAGATAATATAGTAGCACTATCTGCTTGGAGGGGAAGGAAAGAAGGATTGACAGAAGAAGATATAAGATGAGTAACTTGGTTCTATTATATTTCATTTCAGCCAGATATAGAGGCCAAACTGAGGAGGAAAAACAGTCAAATCAGCCAGCACAGTTCTCAGAAATCACAAAAGTGTCAGAGAAGAAAGGACTTCATACTGTAACATGTGCTTGAGCAAGCCTTTTATAATATCCCTGGCTTATCTGTCCTCTCATAGCTGGGAAGGACCTTTGAGATTCTGTAGTCTAACCTTGAAGAGCTGAAAAATCCAGAAAAGTCCTCACAGTCAAGGTTGCCCAAGCAATAATTCGAAGAGGCAAGATTCAAACAGCGTCCTTTATTGTTCCAGATCAAGCAGTCCAGGGGGAATTCACTGTCTTAGGAGACAATTTGTTCCACTTCGGGAAAGTTCTAATTGTTAGGGAATTTTCCTTCTTTTGGACCAAAATAGACCTCTCTGACTTAAACCCATTGCTCCTAGTTCTGGCACCACAGCTCAAACAAATAAAATCCCTGTCCCAAGTGACAGTCCTTCAAATACTTGACTATAATAATTATGTTCACTCTACCCCCCACTTCCCCCCAAGTCTTCTCTTTCTCCAGTTCCTTGTTTAGGCATAGTTTCTCCTCATTTTCCTGGTTGTCTTTCTTTGGATTTGTGCCGATGAAATATGTCAGTGATGAGGAATTATAATTTAAGGGAAAATCAACATCAAGGAAAAATTAATTGAATTCATAGGATCAAATAATATGACTCAGTTTCATGTTCTAGGAGGAAGAATAGAACCCCAAGGGACTCAAGTGGGTCATTGAAAAATCCCCATGGAAACAAACCAGAAGCAAACACTGTATCCTGGAAGCTCAGGTGGCAGAGGGTGTTTCAGAGCGAGTGGTCAAAAGTTGTGGTGAGGACAAGGAAGGGACGGAGAGAGCAATGACCTTTTATTTTGGCAGAGACGAGCCTAGGATGTTTGATGAGGGGCACACAAGCTCCAAGCCCTCTGGTGACACTGAATTACACTGAACTTTTAGTGGAATAATTTGTCGAGCCTCTATCCAGACTAAGACACAGAAGTGGCTTCCTGGGGCATGTGTTTGTATGTGCTCATTCATTCCACATCTCTGAAGTCAGCTTCATTTCATTTGGTTCTCTGAAAGACCACAGTTTTTCATCACTCAATTCAAAAATTTGAAACCAAAAGTTTTATACAAATATTTTAAACAAGGGCTGTTGGGGATGGAAGTTCAATTCCAGGTGGACAGTCTCGGGCAGGTAAAGGTGGGAACTTCTAAATCTTAGAGTTCTCACGAGACCCCCCAGGAAACGACTGGGAATCGAGGTGAACCGAGCTATCTCGTGTATTTCCGCCTCTTCCCATGAGAAACGTGATGGGAGAGAGCTCTCCCCGCCCTCGAGATTGTCCCGGATCTGGGCACACTATTGTTATCTAACAGCACGGTATTCAGATGCAAACTATGCTGCTGGAGAGTTTAAGTAGGATCAGGAAAGCCTGAAAGCTCTCTTGGGCGGAGGGGCGCGGAGCGGTGAGGACAACAAGGCTCCGCTTTTCCTCTCTCCTCTCTCCCCTCCCCCTCTCTCCCCACTTACACTTCTACTTCCAATCTCTTATTGTAAGATCTTTGCCTCCTTGGGAGATCTTTCTCTCTCCCTCCTAAGGAAGAATTCCCCTGCACTTGTAACCAGACCCTGAAATAAAGCTCAACCCTTGTTCGACTCTGGAACGTCCTTTCTCTCATACGAGCATCCGGCTTGGCCAGCTGAAGACCTCGGGAGGTGAGGTAAGAAGACTCGGGTAGCCCTCAGGCCTCTAGGCCTGGCAGTTGGCGCCCCGAACAGAGGACTGGGAGCGCAGATATCCTGGGTGCTTTGGGAACACCCAGAAGGGGCTGTGAAAGAAGCGAGTCCCGAATCCTAGATTCGGAAGGAGAGAAAGAGTGAGAGTAGCTTCCCACACCCATGGGAAAAGGGCAGAGATGGGGAATCAATTGCCAGTAATAAAGCCAGAGGAACAGGAGGTCTGGGCTGAGATATTTTACAGGGAATGCAGGGAGGCGGGGGTCACTATAGAGTTAAACGACCTCCGAGAATTTTGTAAAAGGATTTGGAAAGTTTCTCCTTGGCTCAAGCAGACAGGAATATCAAGAGAAAGATGGGGAGCGGTGGGAGAACAAATGACCGCTTATGAGCAACTATGCCCCGGGGAGCTGGAGGATTTAGATTTCCTGAAATACGGTGTAATTAAGAGCCTTTTGGAAGGGCCAGAGAGGCCAGGGCGGGATTGGAATGAGAGTGGAAGCGGAGAGAGGGGAGGGGAGAACCCTGGTGAGCAGAAAGTTAAGGAGTGTAGAGAAAAAATAGATTCGGAGCTCCATCTAGCTGATGGGAAAGGCGAAGCAGGGGAGCATACGCCGTGTCTTCCCTCTGCGCCTCCTTATAGCATGCTCCATTGGTCAGACAGTCCAGGGCCACAGTCCAGTTTGGAAAAGGGAATACGAAAGGCTATAGAGAATGGAGAAGACGTAGGGACATTTCCTGTGCTAGAAATAGTGGACCCCAGTGTCCCCGGTGGGGTTCGGAGGAGCCACATACCTATAGAGTGGAAGAGAGTAGCGACTCTCAAAGAGGCTTGTACCAAGTATGGCCCCAATTCACCCTTTGTCATAGCCATGCTTGAGACTCTCAGTGGTCAGTTCGTTCTGACTCCTAATGACTGGAAGAGCTTAGCTAGAGCCTGCCTTACCCCTGGGCAGAATGTGATTTGGGTATCAGAATTTTCTCAGAGGGTAAAGAGCACTACCAGTGGGCTAGGGGCTCAGGCCCTCCAGGCTTATCAGCGATTTACAGGAACAGGGCAGTTTGAGGCTACAGGAAATCAATTACAGTACTCGGCCACCGATTATGTCTTGATTGCCGGAATGGCTATTGCCGCCTGGAAGGTTATAGCCTCTAAGAAAGAGAGAGAGTTTCCCATGACTAGGATTACGCAGGGAAACACTGAGCCATTTACTAATTTTGTGGCCAGGCTGCAGGAGGCAGTAGGCCAAGACATGGGAGAGGAGAATCAAGGGACAGAGATAGTGTTGAGGACATTGCTGCGGCAGAATTGTAATCATGACTGCAAAAAGGCAATGCTGGGACTGCCAAAGAATGCATCAGTTGAAGAAATGATACAAAGATGTGACAGGGTAGGAAGTCAGGTCTACTTGGCACAGGTGCAAGGGAAGTACCTGGCCGCAGCCTTAAGTAATATCTCTTTGGAGAAAAAATGTTTTAATTGAGGAAAACCAGGACACCTTAAGAAAGAGTGTAGGAAAGAAATAAGTACAGGGAGGGGCCAGGACCCTTGTTTTTCATGTGGAAAGCCAGGTCACCTAGCTAGACAATGTAGGAAGTCGGGAAACGGGGTGAGGGGCCCCTCGAGGGCCCCGAAAGTGTACCCTTTGGCAGAGAATCGGGACGGCCCCTTGGAGGGAGAATACAGGAGATTATGGGGCCAGAGGAAGGAATGCAACACCTTTACAGCTTAGAGAAGTGCCAGCTTGCAGCTCATCAGTTTACTATGATTCCCCTGAGAGACCCCATACAGGAGGAATCCCTGATATTACAGAACCCCTCTCATGCACCCGTAGTTATATATACAGGAGTTTATCCCACTGGCACCACAGCACTTCCATGCTCCAATGTGGTAGCCAAGCCAGCTCATATAGACAATCAGCTTCCAATAGCTATTGCCCTTCCCTTAAAGCACTCAGTTCAAATCCAGTTACTAAAGGAAATAGGACAGAATAGACCTGAGTGTACAATCTGGCTCAATGGAATTCCCATGACTGGCCTCCTTGATACTGGAGCGGATAGGACCTGCCTTAGCGGTCTCTCAGTACCCCGGCACTGGAAGCTTAAAGAAAGCCAGAGACCAGTGTGGGGAATAGGAGGGTGCCAAAATACCTTAGAGACAATGCACCCAGTAAAGTGGGAGGCAGAGGATCGCCAAGGGACTGTATGGCCGTTGGTGATTCCAGGACTTAGTTTTAACATCTGGGGCAAAGACATCATGAGCCGCCTGGGGATAAAGCTATCAAATTTTTAGTAAGGGCCATTGCTGTTGCACTGGAGTCCCCACCCTTGAATTGGAAGTCAGACACCCCGATTTGGGTGGAGCAATGGCCCCTGACTCCAGAAAAACTCCAGGCACTACAACTATTGGTTAAGGAGCAATTAGAAAAAGGAAATATAGAGCCATCACAGTCACCCTGGAATGCTCCTGTGTTTGTTATAAAGAAAAAAATCCGAGAAATTCAGGTTCCTTACAGATGTTAATCAAGCATTTGTAAGCACCTGGCAGCAACTATACCTAAGTAAAGAGCCAGTATGCATTCTTATCAATTTCACCTTAAAGGCGATTCTCGCTAAACAAAAAAGAGGGAGATTAAGAGATTGCCTAATACAATCAGAGCTTGATACAGCTGTCTCAAAAAACTCACATACTATTCCAGCTATGAGACATTTTGTGACTATTCCAAGACAACCCCGCAAGGAAAGTAATACCCAGGCTGGAAATAAGGACACATGGGCCATGATAAAGGATATGGCCTCAGGGAAATGGAAAGGTCCATATAAGATACTAATATGGGGTCCAGGGTATGTTTGTGTCTCCACGGGAAAAGGGAATGCGTGGATTCCCATTAGAAGGATCCGTAGGTGTAAACCGATGTCGGAGACGGCGGAGACGCAGGAGCGGAGACCCCGGAGAGCCCGGAGACCCCGGAGAAGGATCATGCACCACCTGAGTCTGCTGATGACAGCTTTAACCCTGCTGCCCAGAGAGGAAGCAGCACTCATCCCAACATAGTTGACCACTCCATCTAGGCATCTCTTTCCAGCGGCTGAAGGAGGACTTTGATATCACAAACCCAGGACATTGGGGGGGGGAAGGGGTGACCAACTTTTCGGGAGATGACCAACCTTTCGCCTGAATACCACAGGCTTGGCCGTTGAGATCCATTTGCATGACTGAGGGGGTGGTGATGTGTAAGGCACCAGCACTAGCTGCTTCTCTTAGAATATGCTTTGGAATTAGTGATTGCCCTTTCTCTTGTTGTAACTCAGCCATTTAGCTTCATCTTTGTTTTATTTGATGCCTCTCTTTGTCAGTTGTGCTAGCTGCAGATTTCTGTGTAAATGAAGTCTTGTTGTGGGGTACTCATATGCTAAAGGCCTTCCTAATACACTCAGCCTCCAGCCACTGTTTGCTCTAGAGCCATGTGCGCTCAGTGCAAAACAAAAAGAGGGAGATGTTGGGGATGGAAGCTCAATTCCAGGTGGACAGTCTCGGGCGGGTAAAGGTGGGAACTTCTAAATCTTAGAGTTCTCACGAGACCCCCCAGGAAACGACTGGGAATCGAGGTGAACCGAGCTATCTCGTGTATTTCCGCCTCTTCCCATGAGAAACGTGATGGGAGAGAGCTCTCCCCGCCCTCGAGATTGTCCCAGATCTGGGCACACTATTGTTATCTAACAGCACGGTAATGCTGCTGGAGAGTTTAAGTAGGATCAGGAAAGCCTGAAAGCTCTCTTGGGCGGAGGGGCGGTGAGGACAACAAGGCTCCGCTTTTCCTCTCTCTTCTCTCCCCTCCCTCTCTCTCCCCACTTATACTTCTACTTCCAATCTCTTATTGTAAGATCTTTGCCTCCTTGGGAGATCTTTCTCTCTCCCTCCTAAGGAAGAATTCCCCTGCACTTGTAACTAGACCCTGAAATAAAGCTCAACCCTTGTTCGACTCTGGAACGTCCTTTCTCTCATACGAGCATCCGGTTTGGCCAACCGAAGACCTCGGGATAGAGGTAAGAAGACTCGGGTAGCCCTCAGGCCTCTAGGCCTGGCAAAGGGCACCTCTCCTACACATATATACTATCCCACCTACCGTTGTGGAAATAAACAAGGCCATTCTATAAGCTGTACTTAGATTCTTACAGTAAGAGAAAAAGATCCAAATACTTATATTCATAGGCAGCTAGGTTAAGGATGTGGAGTCAGGCAGACCTGACTGCAAATCCTGCATCAAACACTAGCTGTATGACTGGGCAAGTCATTTGACCTCTGGTGGCCTCAGTTTCTTCAGCTGTTAAATGGGGACAATAACAGCACCTACTTCTTAGAATTGTTGTGAGATTCAATTGAAACAGTATCTATTAAGTGCTTTGTGAAATTTAATGGTTTTTAAATTTTAATTATTATATTCTAATTATTATTCAAGAAAAATAATTTTATTATATTATATGGTTATATTAGAAAATATTTTTTTATATTATTTTTGCCTTGAGAATAACACCTAAGTTATTTTTAAAAGATATAAATAAAAGGAAATAAATAGCTAACTTCAAAAAATTGAAGGAAATAAGCATTGTCTAGTTTTAAAGTCAAAGGATACCATGTACCTAGGCAAACATGAGAATTTAAAGCTGTGACTTGTGGGCTGATGCAGTACCTTGGGTTTTGGATGTGTCCTATACTTACCTCCTGTGTTTAGTGTGATCTAAGGCACAGATTGGGCCACAGCAACCCAGGAAAGCAAATGAATGAAGGTATGAAGAGATTGTTATATGCATTCATGCTTTCTACCTCCCATAAAATTAAAGATTGTTACATTAAGTTGATCCTAACTGCCGATTCAAGTCTATGCAACTAAAATTCCTTTGAAACTGGGACATTTCATCATAGTAGGCCTGAGGACATATATGTTCAGTACTTTATAGTATCATAAGATCATAGATTTAGAGATGGAAGAGATTTAAAAACCATTCATTCAGTCCCCCTCCTTTTTACATAAGAGGAAATAGATCCAGAGAGATTAAGTGACTTCTCTAAGGGTAAGTAAAAAAGGTAAATGCCCAAATCACACTGAGGTCTGATTTGAACTCATGTACTTAGACTCCAAATGGAAGGCTCTTTCCCCTCTACTGGGGGTCTAAGAGCAATTAACTGATAATATGATAGGTCTTGTGATGAGGGGTACCTCAAAACCAGCTTATCCCTTAGCTGCTGTGGTTGATATTGGTAGTATTAGTAACCTTTGGGGACCCCAAATTAGAAATCAGTCCAAACAAACACTATGAATAATTTATGAAGTAGTTACTTTGTGCCAGGAGCTGTGTTAAGTGCTTGAGATAAAAGATAAAAGTAAAAGAATCCCTGCCTTCAAGAAGCTTATATTCTAATAGAGGCAAAAATATGTAAATATTTAAGTATATTCAAAATATAAATCAAATTAATAAGAGGTCATTTGTGGTAAGAGGATACTATTAGATGGAAAGATCAGGAAAGACAATTGTTGAAGGTGACTCTTGAGTTGAGCCTTAAGGGAAACCCTGGATTTCAAGAGAGAGAAGAGCCAATACAGCTTATCTCCTCAGTTGTTTCTTATCTCAAGTTACATGTTGTTGTTCAGTCATTTCAGTCATGCTTGACTCTTCCTGACCCCACTTGCGGTCTTCTTGGCAAAGATCCTGGAGTGGTTTGCCATCTCCTTCTCCAGCTCATTTTACAAATGAGGAACTGAGGCAAGTAAGGTTAAGTGACTTGCCCAAGGTTACACAGCTAATGAGTATCCGAGGTCAAATTTGAACTCAGGTCTTCCTGACTCCAGACCCAGTACTCTAACATCTAGGTGCTACAAATCTTTCCCTCTCTCCTGATGACTTGGACACCTCTGTTCATAGAATCATAGATCAATAGCTTGAAAGGACCACAGAAGTTATCTAGTTCAATTTTACAAATGAGAAAACCGAGACACAGAGAGGCTGATTTGCCCAAGGTCTCACAGGTAGTAAGGGTTAGAGACAGGATTTGAACCAGATCTTTCAACCAAAGAACCAGTGTACTTTCTACTATAGCACACTTCTACTAGTCAGTAGGTCCCGCAAAGAGTTTGAACAAATTGCAAGGAAGGCGGTGTGTCATTTCGTGTGAAAAGTAGATGTGAATGATCACAGAGAATTCACATATGGAGCCAAAGACCAGACTAAGTATGTACAGCTAGGGTCAGGCTTTGGTTGTATTTGTCTTTTAAAAAAATGAGTAGAAGGGAAAGGTGAAGACTGATCAACTGAGCTTTCAGATATGGAGCATGAGCTAGTTCATCTTTTTCTGGAATTCTATGGGTGAGTGAACTTTTCCTCAGGAGCAATTCTTCTGTGGGAGCAGTGGTGGGGGTGAAGAAAAAGGAATGGAAAAATTAGCTCCTGAGAGATTTTTTAGGGGAAAAAAAAAGTGGAAAAACTTACCATTTCCTGAGGGACTGTGGGGGAAAAGAAGGCATAGGAACAGTTTCCTAACTTAAGAAAAATAGTTGTGAAAAGGCCTCTCACAGTATCCGATAAATTCTTCTGTTTTTTTTCCAAGTAAAAACAATAGGCTATTATAAAATAGAAGCTTAGTTTCATGTGCATTCCTCTTTTCAGTTCTTTATATATTGGAAAGTTTGTGTTTGTTGGTTATCAAATTCATAATAAAAATGTAAAACCAAAAATAATAAGCTAATAATGGGAAGTATAGTCATGCTGAGCATATGGAAGGAAAGAAATAGGCATTTATTAAATGCCTACTGTGTGCTACCACTTTGCTAAGTGGTTTATAAATATTATCTCATTTTCTCCTCACTACAACCCTGGGAGGTAGGTGCTACTATGATTCCCATTTTACAGATGATGAAACTGAGGCAAACAAAAAGTTACATGACTTGCCCAGGGTCACACAGTGGGACCAAATTTGAACCCAGTCTTCCTGACTCCAATCCCAGTGCTCTAGACACTGTGCCAACTGACTGTCTTACATAAGTCACATATTAGGTTATTACTTTTGAGAAAATATAGCCAAACAAGGTTATGGTTAGTATCTTGAGATCTAAGAGCTATTCAAGGGGAAGAATTAAAAGTTGATGCCCATCAATGCCTTTAATGGAAAGTACAGCTGCTGCTGATGCCTTGTAAAGATGCCTGGATCTGGACAGGAAACATGATAGAAAGAGGCAGTGACCTGCCATATACAGGGACTCAGTCAGCATCTTGTTAAATATCTCTTATTTTGTATATTTCTGTACTTTGAAGTTTGGAAGCATTAAGGGTAATAAATATGCCACCTCTTCCCCTGACCCATATTAAAATTACCCTAGTATGACAGAATAACACTCAAAGAGTATTATGATGATCTGTTCATATATGTGCTGAATGTAGCTAAGTGATGTACCTAACTTTAGCACAGTTGTAATGGGAGTGGAATAGCCTATAGGGCCTAGTCCTTGAAGCATATAAAGATATTTCCTTGTTTCAGTCCTAGCAACTACTTGGATTACTCAGAATTTGGTACAGAGAGTTCTCTAATTGTCCGGTGAAACTCTAAGAACTAATGATTCAGGGGTTGTCCAGCCAGAACTCAATGTGTACACCAAAAGGGTGAACTGTCTGTCTTTATGTACATCTTTCTTTTGGCATTGAAGTGTGAGGATTGCTTTGAACTACTTCTCCAGGAGTTGGGTAAGGGAAGGGTAGGTGCCAGGTTTCCCAGCTGTCCATGGCACATAGAGAGCACATGGCTCTCTATGTATTTACTCTTTTCTGATCTTAGGTGAATGAGTGTTCTGGGATGGAAGAATCCAGGAGACCTCGTGAGTCTGGGAGATCCAAAATACTTATTAGAATGGTTAGAGCTGAGTGATAGCAGTAGTAGTATCCATCAGAGACAATAGCAGCATTCCCTGAAGTGATAGTGGCCAATGGTAGCGGAAGCAGAGGCAACAGAATAGAAAGACAATCCTGAGGCTTGTGGCCACTTTAGGGAGCTCAACTCTTTGGCATCAGAAAAGAATGTTAACTGTGGATTCAAGAAAAAACTTGACCATAAAATTCCAAGAGCTGTGTGTGAGTTAATTCTTCTTGATATGCATGTGAACTACTATGTCCCTCACGACCATTTATATTCTAAACTTGAGTTCACTTCTTCCATGGACCCAAGTGTATTTATGAAATAGAGTGCTCCAGTTTTCTTTTGGGGGGCATTTTCTGTATAACTAAGGTTTCACCCCTTTGAAAACTTTCTATGTTTAGTTTTTAAATGTTTTCATATTTAATTTATAATTTCTTTTTAGAAAACCATTTTAAAATGTCTTGAATCCTGCTCTTTTGAAAAGAATTTTACCTTTTCTTGACACCATTTTAACATTGTGGGGAGGAGTGAACTAGGTGATCTCTGAAGTTCCTTCTAGTTCTACATCCCTCATCTCTTGATAAAAGTGGGAAGGGACTTTGATTTTGCAGATAAGGAAACTAGTTCTGAAAAGTGAAGTTTCTTGTCCAGTATTGGATACAAAAGATGTGAAAAGAAAATCCCTGCCCTCAAGGAATTCACAATCTGAAGGGAGAGACAACTCACAAACGAATAAATATAAATGAGCTGTATAGGGATAAACAAGAAACAATTAAGGGAGAGAAAGAACTAAGAGGGATTGAGAAAGGCCCAGTGAGGTCAGTAGACAGAGAGGAGGAGAAAGAGAATCCCAGGACTGGGGACACCCAGAAAAAAAATGCTCTAAGCTTACAAATGTACAGTCTTGTTAGTGGAACAGCCAGGAGATTAGTGTCACTGGACTGAAGAGTGTGTGTTAAGGAGTAAATTATAAAAAGCCTGGAAAGGCAAGAGGGGGGTAGATTATGAAGGGTTTCGAATGCCAAAGAGAACAATTTGTATTTGAACCTGAGGCAATAGGAAGTCACTGGAGTTTATTGGATGAGAGGGGGATGGAGGGAAGGCAGACATAGTCAGACTTGTGCAAAATCCCTTTCAGTGACTGAATGGAGAATGGATTGGAGTGGGAAGAAACTTAACGCAGGTAGTCACACTAGCAGACTATTGCAATAACTCAGGTGTGAGATGAGGGCCTGCACTGGGGTGGGGCATTGTTGAAAGAGAGAAGGGGGCATCTTCAAGAGGTAATGCAAAGGTGAAATCAACAGGTCTTGGCAATTTAGGGTGTTGAGAGCTAGTGAGGAGTCAAAGATGACATGTAGGTTGCAAGCCTAAGGGAAGATGGAGGTGCTCTCTGCTAGTAATAGGGAAATTAGGAGCAGAGTAGGGTTCAGAGGAAAAGATAATATGTTCAGTTTTAGACATGTTGAGTTTAAGGTGTCTACTGAACATCCAGTTTGAGATGTCTAAAAGGTAGATGGAGATGGGAGATTAGAAAGCAGGGTAGGTAGATTGGAGAATCAGTAGCATAGAGATGGTAATTAAATCCACTGGAGCTGATGAGATCACTAAGTGCAGTAGAATAAAGGGAGAAGTGCTATGGGATATCTAAGATGCCTAGATGAGGATTCAGCAAATCTAAGTCTGAATCCCAACCTAGTCCATAGGATGCCTTCCCATTTAAACATTCTATGATTCATTTTTTTCCAGTTTTTAAAAATAAAGCTTATTGATATCTTTTTTTTTTTTTTTACTTTAGTAGAGTCTTTACCAGTATTTCTCCTTCTCGGCCCCCTTCCAGAAGGCCAGCCCACATGAATATCTTTATGAGATTAAAAAAAAATAACAAAACCAATCAATACATTTTTAAACATCTGAAAATATATGCAATTTTCCATACCTATGGGCCCCCTAGCTCTGCACAGGGGTGGGGTGGAGATGTTTTCTCTTTCTTCTTGGAGGCCATGCCTGATCTTTTTAATTTTGCAGTGTTTTTGATTGATTTATGGTTATTTTTTCCATTTTCATTGTTGTTGTCATCATGTACATTGTACTCTTGACTCTGCTGTCTTTGCTCTGCATCAGATTGTATAAATCCTTCCATGCTTTCCCATGTTAGTCGTTTTTGCTGTGTCCTATGGCACAGTGACATGATTACATTCACATACCACAATTTGTTTGGCTATTCCCCACTCAATGGGGATCTATTGTTTCTAAAATTTTCTCCCACAACGTCATAGCATTCAGTGTTAATGTTTCTGTTGTTCCCGTTTACTTTTTTGTAGTGTTTGTCTACATGGTTTTGTTGACTCTACTTGCTTTACTTTTCACTAGTCTATAAAAATCTTCCCATCTTCTTTGTATAGTAATTCTCTATCACATTCAGGTGTCATAGTTTGTTTAGCCATTTTCCCTTCAGTGGGCATCTACTTTGTTTCCATTTCTTTGCTAACACAAAAAGTGTTGCTATAAATATTTTGGTGTATATGAAACTTTTCTTTCTATCTTTTGACCTCTTTGAAGTTTTTGCCTGAAAAATGGGATTTGCTAGTCAAAAGAGATGAACTTTACTCAATTAAAATAATTCCTGCAAAGACAAAGAAAGAGGGACCCTGTATCTTTCCTCTTCTGACAAAAGTAACTTCTTAGAAAATGGCTCAGATCCAGTTAAAAGAGCCATAGATTGCTTTTCCTAAGTTCCCTCAATTCTTTGTCTCTCTCAGATACTCAAAGGCATTTGTAATTTCACTGAATCAAGAGTTCCCTCCAATGATGTAGATTACAAATGACCCCTGCCTGCCCATCCTGTGCAATTCTAGACCATGTTCTCCCCAAAATTCAACATGGGAACCCAGTGCGTTCATCAATGTGGACCCAGTATCTGTCCATCCAACATGTTGGATACTTTCCTTGGTTTCTCTCAACATTTTAAGGGTTCTAGGGGAGCACTCTGGCTGCCCATGAACTCACCTGTATCATATGCTTAATGCTTAGCTCATCTGTTCCTATTACCCAATTCTTTGATAGTATCTTTTAATATCATTATTCTTTGGATTTCCTATTTGACTATAGGTTTGTAGACTGCTTATACCAATTATGTGCTTCTCTATTGCTCTTTGTGTGATTTTCATTGTTTGAAAATTTGAGCAAGAGATGTCTGCAGATCTCTTCTAGGAGACTTTTCAGAGTATTGTGGTATGATCAACATGTAATCCCACACAGGAGTGTCTAGAGGACCTCATCAAGCCCACCTTTTTGCCTTGTACTATGATATCACCTTCTCTACCACAATGGTGAATACTGTTGTGGTTGTTCCAGTCATTCAGTTGTGTCTGACTCTTCATGACGCTATGGACAATACTGTCCATGGGGTTTTCTTGGCAAAGATACTGTAGTGGTTTGTCATTTTTTTCTCCAGTGAATTAAGCCAAACAGAGGTTAACTGACTTGCCCAAGGAAATACAACTACCACATGTCTGAAGACAGGCCTAATTTGAACTCAGCTCTTTTTGACTCCAGGCCCATTGCTCTATCCACTGAACCATCCAGCTTCCTCTATGTTGAATACTACTGGGAAGCAAAGCTCTCCCTGTTTTGTGCCTTAACTGATGTTCATTACTAGAGAGTCACTGGGCAGGATTATTTCTATTGTTAAACCCCCCCAAGAAATCTTGAATAATCTTCACACATGGATGGGAGATTTCTTGATATCAAAAAACCTTTGAGGCCACTTTTGGTTTTGCTGAATCAAATGCTTCCTCCTAATCAACCAATGATAAATACAATGGGATCTTATATGCTTTATATCTTTGTTCATTGTGAGATGGTAAAGATATGATCCATGTTTGAATATGGCTTGCTACCTACTAATATACTTTCATTGAGATTCAAGGAGAGATAACTCTCATAAAAATTTTATATAACAGTCCTACATGTTGGTAGTTACTTATGTTCTTGCATTCATCTTTTTTTTCCAGTATTGATAAGGTCAGAGGATTTTCCCTGCCTTTGTTATCTTTGTCTCCTTCAGGTCCCTTGTATATCAGTCCCTCGATGTCTTTATAATTATAACATATCTCACATGGATCTCTAAATAGGTTTGGTCCAGTGTAGCTGCTTTTCCATTTCTCTTCTCTTTAATGTTATTTCAGCATCCTCCACCTGCACGTCAGGTCCAAGTATAGTTGTTCTACTTGATGCTGGTAATCAGGAACCCAGAAGCTATTTTCTCTCTGTTTCACTTGTGGAAACACATAGGGTCCTCAGAAAACCAACCTCTAGCCTCCCCACAGACTCAGACTCCTCTCAGCAGCTCTCCTGATGCTCCTATGATTCTTTAGAATAATGATTCAGTGTGTAGAAAACATTCCAGGTGGATAACTGAAATAGGATGTAAGTTCTTTCAATAGAACAAAAGTTCTTTGAATGTATCTCTTGTGCTTAGCATGGTTCCTGGAACATAGTAGGGACTTAATAAAAGCTTGTGGAATGAATGAATGTCTAATGACAAATTTCTATTTCTAATTCCAGTTACAAACAAGACATTGAAGCAGGAGTGACAGAATAAGCTACCTATGTTTGGCTCATGAAGAAGAGCCTCAGCTTTGACCTAGAGTAACCAGCCAGTCAGAAAGATGTGAATTTCACTCTTCTGGCCCTGAATTCCCTTAGCTAACATTGCAAAAGCAAAACCAGTGGATGTGGTGACTGCTCTGATGAGGACATTGATCCCTCAAAATTGAAAATTAATTAATAGAAAATCATAAATAATCCTGTCAGACTTTATTAATATTTTCTGTAGTTTCTATGTTCTATAATTAGCTTCTTTGTCTCTTATCTTTGAAGGAAAAACTTTAAGCCATCATCTTTTTTAAAAAATTCAAACCAAGTTTCCTTTCTTCCTCCTACATGCCATATTCTGCATGCTTTGCACATGATGGAATATCTCATTCTGAACATGTTGACTAGCTTTGTGTTTTAATAAAATAGCTAAAATTCATAAATTGTTTGAGAAAGGAGGGGGGATGTGAAGCACGTTTCACTTTCAACATATTGTCAGAAATGAGTTAGTTACATTCTGGAGGAAAATTCTTGGCTATGGACTGATTACTTGATCTCCACCATTCTGATCTGTCAGTACTAATCAGAATAGACAGATTGGTTCTTCCCATGAGTCCTAGTAGCCTACAGTCTGTGGTGACTTGTTTGGAATTTGATCTGAGTTTCCATTGTCACCCTTTGATAGCATGTTTACAGTTTGCTCACCAAACACTGCTTTGTCTGGCCTTCATCATCACAGTGAGGGTCATGATGAATTGTGTGCATATTAAAAGAAATTATTCAAATTGTTTGTGAATGCCATTTAACTTTGTACACACATAATTAAGAACACTTTCTGTTTTTAAATAAACACACTCCACATCTACCCCAATCAAAAAACCAAAGTTGATGGTGACAATTAGGTATTTTTCTTGACTCTGCCCTCAAAAAGCTATTCCTAAAGCATACTATTAATGCAGAGGTCTTTAATCTGGGCTCCAGCAAATTAAAAACAATTTTTTGATGACCGCAATTAAATCTAACTGGTTTCCTTCATAATTCTATATATCTTAATTGATGCATTGAAAAACCTTATTTGGAGAAGGGGTCCATAGGCTTTACCAGATTGCCAAAAGGGTCCATGACATACACAAAAAACAGTTAAGAATCCTTGAACTAAAGAGATGCATCATGTTCAAAGAAAATTAAATACAGGGCATATATACCTCCCCCCAAATACATTGAAGTACATAAGTGGTACATCACATAGAGCACTAGGCCTGGGATCAAAAAGAGCTGAGTTCTTACTAGCTGTGTAACCCTGGGGAAGTCACTTCCCTGTGCTTGCCTCAGTGCCTCATCTGTAAAATGAGCTCATTTTACAAGCATTGTGGACTTACTATATGAAGCCACCATGTTGTTCAGTCTTGTCTCACTCTTTGTGACCCCATTTGGAGTTTTCTTGGTAAAGAAACACAGCTAGAATGTGAGGCCAAATTTGAACTCAGGTCTTCCTACCTCTAGGCATAGCACTCTTTCCACTGTGCTGCGTAGTGTTCTAAAGGCACCATAGGTATTACATATGTATTGACCAATGTTACAAGGTGGCCTTTTTCTGAAAAAGGCCTACTTTCTTCTTTAGAAAAGTAATTTGTGACCCAGAGAAAAGTAATGAAATAATTTGTCTCCTATCTATAATTTTAGAACATATAAGCAGTTTATCTTTTTAAAGCAGTCTTAGCATTTATAGTAGTGATAAGAAGAAATTCAATATTACTTGACAGCTCAAGGACATTTTCAGACATTAATCCTGGATCTTTAAAGTTAGGAACTTCCAGGTCATTAGTTCAAACTCCCACCCAATACAGGAATCTCCGTGCTCAGGATGCCAGAAAGCAGATAGCAGGGTAACAAAAAAATGATAGGGCAAGTCATCGAGTTCATTTCCCTGGCTCTCTTCAAGACAGATGCCCAGATAGTCAGACCTTGTCTAATGAACCTCATGGACTGTCTCTGACTTTACCTAAGCAAAGTCATAGCCATAAGGCATAGTGACAATATAGGAAGTCAGCTGTGGGGTTCAGTCAACAATGATATTCAGTTCCTTCTGTTGGACCTAAAGGACGAGACCACATGACCACTATTTCCACGGTGTCTAAATGTTTGTATGAGTTTATTAATCTCCAAGAGAAGCTGGTGATGAAGTGAGTGGAGATTAATGTTTCACACCTTGTTGGTGCCAGGGAAATGAACCTGATGCTTTCATCTGGCAGGTGTTTTTTGATGTCCACTATCTAATTTTCTGAACCCGCACATTTCTTGACTCAGTCTTGCCCAGCAGGTTGTGTTGCTTCATTACATGATAACTCAGGGCTTTATGCTTTGTTTTGTCCACACCTGTGAGATCTAGGACTATACAGGACAGGCTGGTCCTGTGTTGAAAGCAAGCAGTAGGTTGGTCTGCTCCATTGGTTCCCTTCCCACATACAGAAAAGTCAAGGAGGCCTTCAGCATGTTAAGTTTATGGAAGGACATGGGCAGAATTTGCATGGGATGGGTGGGTACAGAGGAGTTGTGAACATCATTGGAGGGAACACCCAGTATGATGTGATCATAGATTTCTAAATGTTTGAGTTTAAGAGAAAAAAATTACAGACATTTCATGTTGTTTTTTTTCCCTAACTACTTTGTAACTGTATGACTTAACAGGTTGATAAAAGCAGTTATTAAAAGTTCATCTTTTTCAAACCTAAAGAAAAAAAGAAATAAGGGGGTTAGAATTCCAAATGATTCCCACACTGTCCTTGTTCTCTAGTGTCCAGTCTTCTCATTTTAGCATTCTCTATCAAAAGTAATCCCCTCCAAACTCATATCTATGCGCACGCGCACACACGTCAATCCAATGGAAAAATCACTGGGTTCAGATCAGAGGATTTGGTTCAAATCCATCCTATCATTACCTATGTGACCTTGGGCAAGTCATTCCAAGACAAAAATAATCTTCATACTATCTACCTTCCAGTTCTAAAGGCTGTTATGAGGAAAGGGAAGCATCAATGGGAGCTATTATTATAATGAGAAACATTCCCATGGAAAATGGGAAAGTATTTCCACCACAACATGTTTGGCTCAGACCTCATGTATTTTTATTTTGTTGGAGCCAGATTGCTTTGACTTTATAGACGCACGTCTCTCATGACTCAGCATCTCAGCTCTGCATGGGGTAAAATCATTTACGGAGGGTGAACTCCCATGAGAAGGTAGGGAGTGGGGAGGGATGGGGTATGAGAAGAGAATCTGAAATGAGATCCAAATCAGAGTGGATACAAACAAAGGGGAGCCTCAGCAGCTGAAGTCCACCTTGACTTGAGGCGATTGCGCCTCTTTGCCCAAAAGGTCACAAAAGAGTATGGATAATTCTTTTGCATTTTGTGTAACTTGCTTCAAGTGAAGTATCAGTTAATACATTCACCCAAACTGCAAAATAAACGTTCCACTCATAACAGTATTATTTAGAGCCTCCACAGGAAATCTGCCATGTGAAGTCTGTCACCAGCCCTGAAATGTCTGGTTCCACTGATGTCACTATAGCTGTGTGTGTCTGTCTTTTGAATTTTTAAAAGGCCATGTTAACCATTTCTCCCCATCACCCCCCCCCCCCATTTCTTTCTTGACTGATATGCTATATAACTCTCTCCTCCAAATCCAAAAGACATAGGTGGGTTCTGCTGCTAAGCATCAGGTGACTAATGTGGCACACCAAAACCTAAGTTGTCCTCAGTTGTATTTGAGACAGAAGCATCTGAGTAACATTCTCCCACTTATCAAATCTTCTCATTTAAGTTTTTTTAGTCAGAGTCCACAAATATTTTAGAGAGGCAGAATAATATAGTGAATAAAAAGCCAGCCTTAACATCAGGATGAAGTATGATCAAGCCCAGATTCTGATACATCTTGGCTATATGGCTCTGGCCAAGGTTCTTAACCTATATAATTCTTAACCTCCCTGTTTCTCTCTAAGATTGTGAATTCACAAAACTGTTGCTGATCTGAATTGAAAGAGAGAGTTTCCCCACTGGAAAACTCCCTATAATAATGTAATTATAGGTCCAGGCAAAGAAATAAACATTTTGTATATATAACATTAGCTTAGAGATTTGTAGAGTGTAGTGTTCTTGGAATTGATATTGGCCTTGCACATGGTAACATAACTTTCAGTTTTTTTACTTGAAAAGTGAGGCTAGTAAGATTTGCATCCTACATACCTCAAAGCCTTTGTATATACTTATTTTAAGCAAAGTAAAGAGAAGCTTATTACCTTTTCACTGTAACCAAATTAGACTACCAGCAATTTCCTGATTTACCCTCTCCTGTCTCTTTGCCTTTGTTCACATCAATCACTAGATCATGGGTTTAGAGATGAAGGTGAGACCTTAGAGGTTACAGCGGACTCCGTGGGACTCAGTACCTCTAAGAGGTTCTATTTCCAGATGGGGAAATCAGGATGCAGAGATTTTGAGTGATTTGCCCAAGTTTAAACAATTAGAAAACTTCTATAGCAGAATTCAAACTCAGGCCTTCCTGACTAGATGTGTGGTACTCTACTAGATTACATTGCCCCTTGTAGCAGCAGGCACCCTGACACATTCAGGATGGCCTGCTAGCACAAGTTCTTAGATCTGCTTTCCTAAAAGGAAAGTGACTTTTGAAGGGTCAACAATCTTCTTCAATCACATATATCAACAGAGAAAATACAAGCAGAGAAATAAAGACCAACAGACAGGGCTTCTAACTGTCTGATCATAAGCAATACATACATCACAGATCAACAGACAGATTCAACTATCTGACCATTACATATATACATAGTTACCAGAGAGAGAAGCTCCAACATCTGGGTTTTCAAAGCCAGGGGCTCCTTAATGACTACCCAGAGTCTCATCTGGCACATGAAACTTCTTCCAAAGAGTAAGCCCTCACAGCAAAACCTCACCTCAGAGAATATATACACTTTTCAGAGCCAGAGGGCATGATCCTGGTGACCCAGTGCCTCATTAGAAATTAACCAAAGCGAGGGCCTTCCTACAAAACAAACCTCCTCTAATCAAGCTTCCCTCAATGGGCTCCACCTGAGGCCCATTAATGGGTGGGGAAGATCTTTTAACTCCCATTAACATTACATTAACATTATACCCCACAATCCCTGGGCCTGGAAAGGGCTTCCCAGCTTGTGGATGTTGTTATTGTGTTTGTCCTTCATTTTTGAAGAGGACCATGACATCAGAGAAGTGATGCCATGACTTGCACTTGACTTTGTTTTGAGTGAGGGAACACTGTGCAAGGTCACCAGCCTCAATTTCTCCTCCTGAGCCACCTGGATCCAGTGACCAGATATTCATCAGGATGACTGGAGATGGCCCAGGATGCGATGGGAGACCTTGGCTTTTTAGGCTAAGGCCTTTTCAGATACTCACTTAAAGTGAGGTAATGCCCATTCAGTGAACAGGTCTCTTTAAAAAGTAGTCAGGGGATGGCCTCTTAAGCAGAAAACAAAATAAATAAGCAAATAAATAAACAAAGCTGGGAGGAGCAGGAGCCTCAGGGTACTATTGACATTCACTGTAAGCCAGAAAGGTCCAAAAACAGCCATTTAGTGGAACTTGGGCAGGGACCTATTATTGTTCAATCTATGGTCTTCAGAGCGCATTGGATCTAAAGTTTTAGGGAAGACAAGGAAGGGAGGAAGGAAGGGAGGAAGGAAGGAAGGAAGGAAGGAAGGAAGGAAGGAAGGAAGGAAGGAAGGAAGGAAGGAAGGAAGGAAGGAAGGAAGGAAGGAATCTAGCCAGTAAACCCCAAATTAACTAGGCAGCTTCTGGTCATCAAAATATACCTTCTTTTGGAGAGGAGAAGGAAGAGGAGAGGGAGAGGTTGAAAGAGAGGATGAGCTGATTTACCCAGCTAGCTGGGTCCCCATTCAGGCAGCTTGATCTACTCACAGGTTGTGTTCGCCCTTCGTTTTTGAAGAAGACCATGACATCAGAGAAATGATGACATGACTTGCACTTGACTTTGTTTTGAGTGAGGGAGGGCTGTGCAGGTCACCAGTCTCACTTTCTCCTCCTAAGCCATCTGGATCCACTGGCCAGATAATCATACTCACTCTCTCACTTAATAATTTTTTATGTACATATATTCTCTTCCGTTAGATTATAAGCTCCTTAAAGATGGGGTCTGTGTCTATCTCTATATCTCCAGGGCCTTACACATAGAAAATCCTTAATAAATACAAATAGAGTGGAAGTAAGATTGAAATTGCTGAAGAAATTACAAGCCATGTGACTCTAGAGGACCAAATAAACATCTTAGGAGGAACTTTTGGATTCTATGAAATTGGTGAACCAATTTCTGCAGCTCTCTCCTTATATTTCCTACTTTCTAAACTTTTTAACTGCACAGACTAAGATCATATCCCTCTACACTTTACTAGATATTCATTTATGTATAGCTACAACAAAAAAAAAAAATGTCAGGGGCCACCTTCTGAGGGATTCTCCAAACTTTTCTAAGCTGGTCCTCAGATACTAGATACAAATCTCCAAGTTGTTCCACCTTAAAAGTGCCTAACAGAATTTTATTCCCTTTTCCACAGTGGTTAATAAGAATGAGGAAAGTGCTACTCTTACTGGACTCTGCTCTGATAAGTTCACCTTAGTCATATTCAGGCCTGGGTGCCCCAATTTAGGAAGGATGTTGACAAATTAGGGTGTGCCCTATGGAGGGCATCCTGGATGGTGAGGGCACTGGTAGCTATGCCATTTGAGGATCAGATGAATGAACTGGATGTTTAGCCAAAAGAAGAGAAGACTGGTGGCCATGGGGTCTGATAGCTGTCATTTAGCATTTTAAGGTTTATTGATCATATAGAAGGATTAATCTGTAAACACTTTGGGAGGAGGGCCTGCTTCACTTTTGCTTTTTATATACACAGAACCTAGCATATTGCCTGGCACACATCGAATAAGTGCTCCATAACTGGTTGATTCTGCTTGACCCCTAGACCACAGAACTGATGGTGATGGATGGAAATTCTCCAAATCTAAAATTTTCTTTCCGATCTTCATGCCTTCATACAAGTTGTGCCATCTACCCATAAAAGGCCTTCTCATGAACAATTCTTTGTTGTTGTTCAGTTGTCTCAGTTGTGTCTACCTCTTCGTAACCTCATTGGGGGTTTTCTTGGCAAAGATCCTGGAGTGGTTTATCATTTCCTTCTCATTTTACAGATTAGGAAATGGAGGGAAATAGGGTGAAGTGACTTGCCCAGGGTCACACAGCTAGTTAGCATATGAGGCCTGATTTGAACTCAACAAGATGAGTCTTCCTGACTCTAGGCTTGGCACTCTACCCAGTATGCTATCTAGCTGCCCCAAAAGTGGGAGAAAGCTTATCTTCTTTTAAAGCTTAGCTTGGGTACAACATTCACTAGGAAATCTTTCCTAATACGTCCCCCTCTCCCCTTCAAATTGTGCTGAATTTAATTATCTAATTATTGGTGTACTGTTCACTGCTCCATCCACCCAGGAAGCACCTGAAGGTCAGGACCTTTTTTAATCTCTGTCTTGGTACCCCTGACATATAAGTGCCAAATAAATCTCTAGTAGATATTTAATAAATGTTTGCTGAAATAAATTGAAGTTGCAGAGAGGCAGATTTCAAGCAATTTAAGAAGAAACTTCCTAAACATTAGACCTCTGGGAAGTTAGGGCTTCCTGTCACTGGAAGTCTTGGAGACTCAGAGGCTGAATGAGGACTTGTTGGGAAACTTGTGAAAGACCTGTTCAGGTCTAGGTGAGAACAGCTTATAATATAAAGAAATAGTAAAAACAGCAACAATAATGGAACCTGGGTTTCAAGTCTGTTGCGTTTTCATCAGATTCTCCTCCCTGGTAAAAAAAATTCAGTTTTTGTGCAGAGTGCCTGCATGAGGGGTAGAATTGGGTTGGGAACCTTAGTGAGGACAGAATTCTTTTTGATTCATTCTTTGGGGAAAACATACACAAGTTCCAAATTTTTTTTAGGGAGGGATCCATGGTGAGGAAGAATGGACTTTAGAGGACACTTGTAGAGAGTAACCTAAGGACCATGGGGCCTTTCCATCTGACTTGCAATTAAAGCAAGGTGTGTTACCTACCTCATTAAAATGTAAGCTTGAGAGCAAGGACAGTCTTAATTTTCTACTTATTTCCTTAAGGTTTAACACAGTGCTTTGTACATAATGGTTACTTTATAAATGCCTTTTTCATTCATTCATTCATTCTAAAAGTGGCTCATGGGAGATATGGGGATATATGTCTATGGAATCCTCCTCATCCCTCTCCAAACAAGACTTCAATTCCTGCTTGGAGAAGAGTGGGAGAAGGGGTCCTGAGGCTAGCCATACTCTTTTATTCCAAGAGAGAGGGCCACTAGACTGAAACTAAAAGATCTTTATCTTTAAATATTACCCATCCAGGTGAATTTTTTTAAAGCTCAAACCACTTTCTTGGTTACTATCCTTTAAGGAGATATGTCAAGGTTACATTTGCAAGTTTGACTTGTCCACTAAAAACTAGTTACCCAAAAGACAATCATAAATAATGAATAGCAAGCCAACCCAATTACCTAAGCAGATAGCAAACAGAAGTCAGAGAAATTATACACATTAGAATATAGTCCAGAATACTCTAGTGTATGTGGCTGCATATCAATTTCATCCTGCATGATCACGCTGTCACTCCTACGTTTCATGCTTGTCTGCCTGTGAGTCAGCAGCTGTGACTTGTGGTGGTAAGGTAGGTGAGACCCTTCTCCCCAGGGATTTTTCCCCTTGGTGATGGCTGCGGGGGCTGGGCTGGAAGCAGGTCTGGTGATTTGGGGAGACACTAATATTCTCAAGGCTCTTGAGTTCAAGGTCTTGGACTATTTCCATAGTGGTCACCGTGGTGATAGTACTTTTACTTGCCTGGCATTTACTACCTTCTATTTAGACAATCTATGTGGACACACACATAGCCTACATCAGCAACATACACATCCTATCTTACTACTACTGCGGCTGCTGCTACTACCAATAAATCAGTGTGGAAAGACAGGTTGGAGTCAGACTGCGAAGAGACTTAAAAGCCAAACTGAGGCCTTTTACTAAATCCCTGGCTAGCTAATATTCAACTTGGAGATTCTGTGATTCATCCTTGGGCCATAAAGGGGCACCAAAAAATAGTGTCTGAAAAAAAGAAATTTGCATGAATTTTTAAGCTTTGTGAAAGGTTAATGTGGAATGTAGAATGATTGGAAGCCTGGGGAACTTTATGAGGGTGGTGAGAACAGAATGTAGGTTGAAGCAGGTGGAAAGCCACTAGAATAGAGAGATAATGTACATTAATATCATATTTTTATTTATACAAATAAACAAAGTTCTTTGAAATTATACAGAAGATGAATATGAAATCCATACACACATATATACATACATACATATTAAAATAGTGATATTATACCTTCTGTTCCATTGCTAAAATACAGTGACCTCTAGGATAGAATAAGGCGGCCAGCCTGAGAACTCAGTTTAAAATTTGTTGCCCAGAGATGTTATTTACTGTAGTGGAAATGGGCTTGTCCCATTTCTGAGCTCTCTGATTATGTTTGACCACTTTTCAAGTTTCCAGGAGTTCTTACTGAAAATGTTTTAGAGAATTCTAGAAATATAGAGATTTCTCCTTAGAACATAATTTCAGAGAACAATTATTGTTTTCACTAAAAATAATTAGAGCTTATTCTCCTCCCTTGTGGAGAAGTTTTTTTTTTTCTGGAGAAGTAAACCTTTTCTCTGCCTCACTCCCTGTCTAAACCAGAATAAAGAAAAACCTTATTCAAAGAAAGAATTCCCAAACTCACCAGACTGGTTCCCTAACTCCATTGCCAGTAATATGACCAGTTAAACACCTGTCTACCCAGAGCTTTCCAAAATGTTCTATGAAGAAACTCTTGATCTGTTCAGTTTAAGAAGCATTTATTAAGCTCCTCGTATTAAGCACCCGGGTACTGAGAATACAAAGACAAAAATGAAACAACCCCAGTTTTTAAGAGTTTACATTCTATGGCATGTACTCAGAGAAAATCCACATAAAATAATTTTAGATATGAGGGAGAACATTAACTAGTTGGGGGAGGAGGGTGTGGGAGGAAAGGCTTGTGTTGGGTGTAGCGCCTGAATTGACCCTTGAAGAAACTAAGGTCTCTAAGAAGCAAAGGGAAGAGAGAACATTCTAGTCATGGGGGAAAGCCTATGTAAAACCCATGCAACTGGGAGATGGAATGTGGTAGAAGGAGTACAACAAGGAGGCCAGTTTAGTTGGAAGGTAAAACACAGGAGAAATAATGTGAAGTCAGTTTTTCAAAAGGTTGAGACTAGATTTTGAAAAGCTTTAGATGTGCTTTTATTTAATTCCAAGGATAATGGGGAGCCACTAACCCTTCTTGAGCATGGCAGTCTTATATACTTTAGGAATATCTTTAAGATATATACTTTAACAATATCAAATTGGCAGCTGCACAGAGGAAAAACTGGAGGCAGGAAGGAGCAACTAGGAAATAATTTCAGTAGTGCAAGTAAGAGGTAGTACACAAGTCCCCAAGATCCTCATAACCATAGGGGGTTTCTATAACTGAAACCCTCATAGAATTTGATGGCTATATTCTCCTGGAGTTGCAGTGGGTCAAGTACCCCTCATCAAAATGGTATAGAGGACATACTATGGTGGGAGGTTTTCTTTGCCAATTATGATTCAAAATATGCGGATTTCCCCTCCCCCTGTTTGGTCAATAGCATGTTACTAGTGAGGTATTAGTTGAAAAGGCATTGGATCATGAATCAGGAAATCTGAGTCTGGAATTTCATTTCTGTCACTCACTGGCAGAATAACCTTGAACAAGTCTCTCAACTTCTCTGAGGCCCAGGTTCATCATTTGTAAAATGGGGATACCATACTATACCACTGTCAGGAAAACACTTTACAAACCATAAGTATTTTACATGTTATAAACAGCCTTACCACCAATGATGGCCTTGTGTACCTTTGGTCTAAAGACCAAACCAGGTAGCTCTTCATCAGAAGAAGGGCCTCTTTTGATAAATTCTATTACACACGGAAACTCACAGCATAAAGGGGTTATAATCTGTGTCAAGGAAGGCAGTACCCATGCTGAAAAAACATCATGGCTCTTTTGAATTGCCAAATCATTATTGTCATATCACATGGTTGTGACCAAATCCTGAAGGCCGATATGAAAGCGGACAATCTCAGAGCAGTAGAAATTTATGCCCCTGATGTTCTTCATTCTTCCAACTCTATCAATCTCCCCTATCCCAGTCTACCCTCAGACTGACCATAGTCTGTCAGAGGCTTTTGGATCCCCCATTTCATCTTATTCCATGAGGTCCACTGCTCAGGCACCATGGTAAGGGTGAACTCAGGACAGCCTTTCTACCATAATTCTGAACTTCCTAGGTTTTGTTACTTGAAGCCAGACTCTTAATGTTATTTTAATGCAGTTGTTTTGTGTGTGAATAATATGCTCCTTGTGCCAAACCACAAACCCTGGAACTAATATCTCATAAAAATGCCGAGAGTCCAGAGCTAATAGCTGTTATTCAGCAGATGGGGTAAGGCCTAAAAAATTGCAGATTGGTGTTATTCCCACAGGGGAGCCCAAGTGAAATGCAACCATGGTGTGGCAATGTATGCTTGAAGGGATCAGGGCCAAGGAAAGACAGTGCCCTAACATTATCTTTGAAATTTGCCTGCAATGTGTGGGGTTCTTTAGGGCACATTTCTGTGGCTCAAGGACTTGGGGTCAAATCTCCTAGATCTTTCAAGTGGGTGACAGATAAATAAATACTAAAAAGCCCTCCAAAGCTGTAAATATATATATATATATATCTCAACATGATTGCTTGTGATCAAGGCATCAAGGTTTGCACCACCAGGATGAAGAAGCTTTTCCTGGCCCCGCTCTCCTGGGCATTCCAAGAACCTCACTCAAGTGGTCAGATTGGGTTCGCCTGTCAGCAGGCTATGCAGCAGAGTGAACCTAAGCTAATGGGCAGGCAGGTGCTTGTTTTCCTAGAGGAAGAAGCTGAGAGGAAGCCAGCAGAGAGGTTGGGAGAGAGCTCACTGTCAGGAGAACTGGAAACATGAGTGGCAGGACTTGCCTTCTCAAAGCTGTTCATGCTAGTCTCTGAAACCAGGCCACAGGATGTCAGTGCAGCCTGTGAGAAAGCCAACTTGTCAGGCAGAATTTTTTTTCCTCCCTTTTTTCAAAAGAAAAGATCTCCATCTCTCCAGTCCCAGACTCTAATAAGTTTTTCTTGCAAATGTCTTCTGACTTGAGAAGTTCATACTGTGTTGAGCGAGCAAGAAACATTGGGATGATAGTAATTACTGTTATTATAGGGAGCTGTTGTGTGCCTGTCACCACAGCATCTGGGTGTAATAACATGCTTAATGGAATGTAAGATGATCTGTTGCTCCTAATGGGCAGTCACAGAGCTGGGCAGCCACCCATTGCCCACACTCCTGCTTGGAGGCCCAACTGAGCAGATGTTTGTGGAAGCAGGAAAATCTTGTATGGATCTTGAAGGCCAATGAACTCAGTCACTAGCGTATTCATAGGCCAGGCAACTCACACAGCTAGGGCTAATATGCTTGGGAGGCCATACCTATCCCCCATTCACAGAATATCACCTATGCTGGTAGCCACGGTTTTTATTCAGCATTCAGTCAATTCAGTAAACATCTATTAAGCACCAAAGTGTCAGGCACTGTGCTGGGGATACAGATTTTATATTCTGCTGGACTTGTGAACAACGAATACAAAAAAGTCTTCCTGCCAGCCAGACGTAAGACCAAGTAATGTTGACACAAAAACGTGTGAGAAACAGTCCTGGCCCAGTGACCTTCTCTGGTTTATACAGAGCTCTTGGCTATATTCTATACAAACTAAGAAGACCCACGTACTAAACAGGACAAAATGGAAGGCCATTTTCATTTTGTAAGTCATTCTATGTAATCAAACATAAACACATACTAGTGTGACTGAATTCTGTCTCCTAATCAAGAGAGAGGTTAGAAATCATCAGAACAGGAATCCTTTCTATAACATCCCTGATTAGTGGTCACTTAGCTTTGCTTGAAGACCTCCAGTGAAGGGAAACTTTCTACCTCCTGGAGAAGAATGAGACAGGAGGAGTCTACACTCAGGACTTCCTCCTTCAGGCCCCTGCTGTTTATACTATTCAGGGAATATACCCTCTGCCCCTTCAGACTCTCCCTAGGATTGGATGACTCCTCCCAAAGCCTCCGTTTAAGGAAGGTGTCCAGACCATCCATGTCTCCATCCTGTCCAAGCTGCAGAGACCTTCCTCTGCCATGCTCTGTGAGCACCTTTGCCTCTCCACCTTTTTCAGCTTCCTTTTATACTTAGTATAAAAGTGTATCCACTTACATTCACTAGGATGTAAGCTCATTGAGGGGAGGGGTTGTCTTTCTCTCAAGCACTTAGTTCAATGTTTGGCATATAGTCTAATAAATGCTAGCTGCCTGACTTACTGATTACCTCGCCAAACTGCACATTCGGCTTAGGAACAGTTCAGATTGTTAGAAATGCTCTCTTGACATCAAACTAAAACTTTTCTTTCTGCCAGTGCTGTTCCTAGTTCTCTTCTCTGAGGCCAAGCAGAATAAGTCTAATCCTTCTGACTGTTGTTCAAATACTTGAATGAGGCCACCATGTCCCCCCTAAGCCTCTTCTCCAGGCTAAATATCCCCATTCTTTGTAACAGATAACCCTTAGATTAGTAGAATGTAAGCTGCTTATTGGAAGAGATTGACTCCTACTTCTCTTTGTATTCTGAAGTCCTCTAAACATAGGGACTGAACATACGATTTCTTTTTTTCAGCGTTAATATGATATTTTATTTTTCCTATTACATGCTAAAAACAATTTTAAACATTCTGTTAAAAGTTTTGAGTTCCAAATTCTTTCCCTCTCTCTCTTTCTCCCCTTCTCTCCTCCCTGAGACAGTAAGTTATCTGAAATAGTTTATACATGTGCAAATCATGTAAAACATTTCTACATTAATCATTTTATACAAGAAGACTTGAATAAAAAAATGAAAGATAGTATGCTTCAGTCTGTATTCAGATAATATCAGTTTTTTCTCCAGAGACCGATCATATGCTTCATCATTAGTCCTTTGGGGTTGTCTTAGATCATTGTATTGGTAAGAATAGCTAAGTCACTCACAGCTCTTCATCACACAGTATTACTGTTACTGTGCACTCCTGGTTCTGCCCAGTTCACTTTGCATCAATCCATATAAGACTTCCCAAGTATTTTCCAAAACTATCCTGTTTATCATTTCTTATATCACAATAATATTCCATCACAATCATATACCACAGCTTGTTTAGCTATTCCCCCATTGATGGGCAGCCTCTCAATTTCTAATTCTTAGCCACCACAAAAAGAGCTGCTATAAATATTTCTTTGTGCAAATAGGTCCTTCATCCCCCCTCTTTTTATGTCTTTGAAATATAGACCTAGCAGTGGTATTATTGGATCAAAGGGTATACAGTTTTATAGCCCTTTGGGCATAGTTCCAAATTTCTCTACAGAATGATTGGATCAGTTTACCACTCTATCAAGAGTGTATTAGTGTCCCAGTTTTCCCACATCCCCTTCAACATCCATCATTTTCCTTTTTTGTCATAGTAGCCAACCTGATAGGCATGAGGTGGCACCTCTGAGTTATTTTAGCTTACATTTCAGATATTTATGGGCTATGAAGGAGAGCTATAGCAGGCCCATCTTTCTACTCAGCCATCTTGACTCTGCCTTCCTCTAATTTACATTTCTCTAATCAATAATGATGGAGAGCATTTTTTGATATGACTATAGGCAGCTTTGATTTCTTTGTCTGAAAACTGTCTGTTCATATCCTCTGACCATTTATCAACTGGGGAATGACTTGTATTCTTTTATGTTCATCCTTCATTGCCAAAGAAGACCATGCCATCAGAGAAATGACATGACTTGCACTTGACTTCTTTTAAATTTGACTCAGTTCTCTATATATTTGAGAAATGAGGCCTTTATCAGAGATGCTTGTTGCAAATTCGCCCCCCCCCCCCAGTTTTCTTCTTTCCTTTTAATTTTGGTTGCATTGGTTTTGTTTTTTGCAAAAACTTTTAAATAGTAGTTTTAATCAAAATTAACTATTTTACATTTTCTGATGCTCTCTATATTGTTTTTGATCCTAAATTCTTCCCTATCCATAGATCTGACAAACTATTCCATGCTGTCCTAATTTGTTCATGATATCACCCTTTATGTGTAAATCATATACCCATTTTGACCTTATCTTGGTATACAGTGTGAGATGTTGGTGTATACCTAGTTTCTGCCATGCTGTCTTGCCAGCAATTTTTGTCAAATAATAAGTTTTTGTTCCAAAAGCTTGAATCTTTGGGTTTATCATATACTAAATTGCTATGGTCTTTATTAAAATGTAATATGGACCCAATCTGTTGATTTACCTCTCTATTTTTTAGCTGGTATCAGATTGTTTTGATAATTGCCACTTTATAAGAGAGTTTGAGATCTGGCACAGCTAGACTACCTTCCTTCACTTTTTTTTCATTGATTCCCTTGATATCCTTGACCTTTTGTTCTTCCAGATCAATCTTGTTATTATGCTTTCTAGCTCTATAAAATAATTTTTTGGTCTTGATTGGCATGGCACTGAATAAATAGATTAATTTAGATAGAATTGTCATTTTTGTTATATTGACTTGGCTGACCCATGAGCAATTAATATCATTCTGGTTGTTTAGTTCTGACTTTATTTGTATGGAAAGTATTTTACAATTGCGTACATATAGTTCCTGGGTTTGTCTTGACAAATAGAGTCCCAGATATTTTACATTGTCTATAACTACTTTAAATGGAATTTCTCTTTCTCTTGCTGCTAGGCTTTGTTGGTAACATATAGAAATGCTTATGACACATGTTGGCTTTATTGTATATTCTATGAATATATTCTATTCTAGAATATATTCTATATTCTATTGTTGCTTATTTCAAGGAGATTTTTATTTGATGCTCTAGGATTCTTTAAATATAGCATCATATCACTTGCAAAGTGTGATAATTTTGTTTCCTCATTGCCTATTCCAATTCCTCCATTTGAACGTGTGATTTCATTGGTTGTTGTTGTTCAGTTGGTTTTTAGTCTTGTCTGATTCTTTGTGACCCCATTGTGATTTTCTTGGAAAAGACACTGGAGAGGTTTGCCATTCTTTCTGCAGTTCATTTTACAGGAGAGGAATTGAGGCAAACAGGGTTAAATGACTTGCCCAGGGTCACACAGCTAGTAAGTATCTAAGGCCAGATTTGAATCAAGAAAATAAGTCTTCCTGACTCCAGGTCCAGTGCTTTATCCACTGTACCACCTAGCTCTCATTTGGTACAGGGAATTATTGGGGAAAGGAAATACCTTCTAACAGCACAGGTTGGCACTTTAAGAGGGGGATGGCAGTTTATAGTCTTGGAGAGTTTCCTAAGGTACTGAGAGACCAAATGAATTTGCCCAGGGTCACATATTCTCTGTGGCCAAGACAGAACTCAGGCCCAAGCTTTTCTAGCTTCTAGATTGGCTCTCTATCCACTATGTCATGCTGTCTCTTTGCCTTGTAGATAGGAAGCACTTAATAAATATTTGTTGAATGGAATGGTCTCCAGTCCATTCACCATGCAAGTCACACTTTTACTTGTCAACTCCTTGCTAAATATGGCATATAGACAGTGATCCAGAAGTGGTCTGACCAGGGTAAACTTGGAAGGACTATTAACTCCCTTATTCTGCATACTACATCTCTGTATGTGCAGCCTAAGATCTCAGTAGCTAGGTGGGTTTCTTTTCAGCTGCCATACCACACTACTGACTCCTCTTGAGATTATGGTCCCCTCAACCCAAAGACTCGAAACTCATTGTTTTCTAGTCACATTTTCTGCATCCTGCAGTTGATTTTGAACCTAAAGACTTCATATTTATTCCTATTAAATCCCATCATATTAGAAAAGACTGATCAGTTTTTTCTGATGAGATCTTTTTTGGTCCCAATTTCATTGTCTAACATATTAGCTAGTCTTTCCAGTTTTATGTTATTTGAAAATCTGATAAATATGCCATCTCTGCCTTCATCCAACTGATTAGCAAAAAATGTTGAATGGCCAGATATAGTTGTATATGTGCGTAATTCCCTGCTAGGTAGTTAGTCAACTAGAACTATTCATCTACTATGTGCCAGTCACTGTATTAAATACTATGGATACAGAAAGGCAAAAACAGTCATACTCTTGAGGAGCTCACAGTCTAAGAGGGGAGACAGCTATGTATAAATAGGATTTGTACAGGGCAAATTAGAGATAATCTCAGAGGGAAGGCACTAAGGTTAAGGAGGATTGGCAAAGACTTCCTATAAAAGATGAGACTTTAACTGAATCCTAAAGGAAACCAGGGAAGCTAGTAAATGGAGATGGGGAGGGCAAGAGTTCCAGGCATGGGGGACAGACAGTGGAAGAAAACTCAGAGTTGAGAGATGGAGTGTCTTATATGTGGAACAGCAATAATATCCCTACTTGGGGAGGTTGAGGTGGGTGGATTGCTTAAGCTAGGATGCTCTAAGCTGCAGTAGGAGTAAAATCTATCAGGTGTCTGCACTAAGTCTGGCACCAGTATGGTGAGTCCCCAGGACCAGAGACCCATCTGGTTACCTAAAGAGGAATGACTCATCCTAGCTTGAAAATGGAAAAAGTAAAAAGTTTTTTGCTGATCATCAGTGGGATTAGACCTGTGAGTGACTTCTGCATTCCTAGCTTGGGGGAGATAAGGAAATCCAGTATCACCACCACCACCACCACCATCATCATCAATGACATAGGGCCAAGGATAGATCCTTTGAACACTCTACAAGAGACCCTCCTCCATGTTGATATTGACCCATTAATGTTTATTTTCAATCAATTCCAAGGTGATCTAAGTGTGCAGCAATCTAGCCTACCTCTTTCTGTCTTTTCCACATGGATGGCAAATACTTTTTTCCCAAAATCTGTGTATATCTACTATTTGTCTGATCTACCAGTATAATAAACCTGTCAAAAAAGGAAATGAAATTACTATGGTATGACCTATTTTTGATAAAGTCATATTGATTTGTGGGAATCACTACTTTCTTTTACAAATACCTCCCCCAAGATATTCTTTTAATACATTCTAGAGTTTTCTAGAAAAAGATGTTAGGATCACTGGATTGTAGCTGGCATTCTCCATCCTCTTTTCTTTTCTGAACAAGATATTTGCTCTTTTATGGTCCCAAGGCACCTTTCCATTCTCTACAATTTTTTTCCAATAGTCCCTTGACAGCAGTTTAGCGATTACCTCTGCCAGTTCCTTTCCTACCCTGGGAAGCTTCTAGTGACTTGAGCTCATCGAGGGCTAGCAGACTCTCTATAGTTGTAATTTGAAACCAGAAAATAAAAACTGGAACAATAATGACTAGTGACACTTATGTAGTGTTTTACATATATGTTATGTCATTTGATCTTTGCCACAACTCAAGATGTCTGTAGGGCATGTATCACATTATTCCCATTTACAGATGAGAAAACAACTATGTGAAAACAAGATATGCACAAGGATATACTAGAAATAAACACAGAGGGAATGCACTCGCATTAACAAGGTTTGAGAAAGGCAATTGTCTAAGGTATAATTTTAACAGGGACTTGAAAGAAGCCAGAGAATCTAGAAGATGAAGATGAGGAGGGAGAGAATTCCTAGAATGAGGAATGGTTAATGAAAATGTAGTCAGGAAATGGAGTATCTTGTCCAAAGAACAGGTAGGATGCCATTGTCACTGGATCTTAGACTACATGAGGGGAGTAAGATGTTAGAATATTGGAAAGATAGGAATAGGTCAGGTTATGAGAGGTTTAAAAGATGAGCAGAGAATTTTATATTCAATCCTGAAAGTAATAAGAAGCCAGGCTTTATTATATGGGAGGTGTCATGGTCAGACCTGTGCTTTAGGAAGATCATTTTGACAGCTAAGTGGAGGATCCACTATAATGGGGAAAAACTTGCACCAGAAAAATCAAATAGCAGGCTATTTCAGTAGTCTAAATATGAGGTGATAAGGGCAGGGGCAGTGTCAGAAGAGAGAAATTGGCATGTAGGAGGAATATTACAAAGGTATAATCAATAGGTGTTGGCAACAGAAGGGAGGAAAGAGCCTGGGTAACTGGGAGAATGGCAGTACCACTGATGATAATAGAAAAGTTAGGAAGAAGGGGAGGACCTGGGGAGAAAGATAATGAATTCAGTTCTGGATGTGTTGAGTTTAAGATGTCTACAGGACCTCCAGTTCCAGAGGTCTAAGAGGCAGTTGAAGATATGATACTGGAGTTCAACAGAGAAGTTAGTACTAGATAAATAGATGTGAGAAACATCAGCATCAAGATGAAAATTGAATACATGGGAACTCATGAGCTCACTAAGTAAAATAATATAAAGGAGAAACACAACAGGATCCAAGATGGAGGCTTAGGGGACATCTCCAGCAAAGGAGACCTAGAGAGGTAGGTGTAGAACCAGGAGAGAGTAGTGTCATGGAAACCTAGAAAAAAGAGAGTATTAAGGAGGTTATTGAAAGTGTGCATTGATAGTAAAAAAAAAAAAAAGTCAAGAAGGCTGAAGAGCATAAATTTTTTCCTATTCTGCAATCTGTGTTTTGAAAATTCTGCCTGGGGAGTTCTGATTTCTGACAGTTTCATTCCTTGTTGGGATTAGAAGTTCAAATCCGTGTGGACGGTCTCAGGCGGGTAAAAGTGGGACTTCTAAATCTTAGAGTCTTACGAGGCCCTCCATGAACAGCGGGGATTCGAGAAGGTCAGACTGAGCTAGCTCGGCTAGCTCGGGTATTTCCGCCTCTCCCCGGGAGATACGTGATGGGTGGAGTCTCCCTGCCCTCGAGGTCGTCCCGGATCTGGGCACACTATTGTTATCTAACAGCACGGTATTCAGATGCAAACTGTGTGGCTGAAGGTTAAGTAGGATTGAGGAATCCTGAAAGCTCTCTTAGCACGTAAGGAGCCAAGAGGACAGTAGGCTCCGCTTTCTTCTTTCCTCTCTCCCCTCCCCCTCTCTCCCCGCTTGTACTTCTACTTCCAATCCCTTAAGATCTTAGCCTCCTTAGGAAATCTCCCCCTCTTCCTCCTAAGGAAGACCCCCCTGCACTTGTAACTAGACCCTGAAATAAAGCTCAACCCTTGTTCGACTCTGGAACGTCCTTTCTCTCATATGAGCATCCGGTTTTGGCCAACCGAAGACCTCGGAGGTGAGGTAAGAAGACTCGGGTAGCCCACACAGGCCTCTAGGCCTGGCAATTCCTAATATTTTCTTCTAAATATTTGATTTCTGTTTTGAACCATTCTGGAATTGCTATTGTCCTATGATCTCTGGGGAGTCTGCAAGATTTTCTTTTTTATTGGGACATTTTGGTTCATTTTCCTTCACAGTATGATACTGCTTTATGCTCTGACCTCTCTTTGAAGTTTTACAGTTGCTTCTTTTTTGCTTTGTGGTCATCATCTTTGTTGTTTATCTGCTTGCAAGCTCAGTTTTAATTCAGGCTGTTACTCTTGAACTCTTTCTATTTTATTCTTAGCTAATTGCCTCTGGTATCCCTCCTTGCTCTTTGCCTACTTTCCCTTCCCTTTCCACTTCTGCACAAATCCCAAAGGTTGGGATTCTCATATCTGAAAGATGGGGGAGGTCAGCCTTGGTAATAATCTAATTCTTTCTTAGAATATACTTGCTCTGAGACAAAGGTAAGAAACCTATATATAACTCATCATACTTTTATATATATTTTGCTCAATTTTCTCTTCCCACAAAATACACATAGGATGAATATTGAGTGCTTTGTTAAGTAGTAAGAAGCTTACGATCACCATGGAGATTGGAAAGCATAAGACAAGAAAACCTGGCAACAGATAGCAGAGAGGAGCCACATATGAAAACTGGCTCAGAATGGGATATTCAATGACTAAAGAGTTTCTTTTTTTCCTTAGGCATTCCAGGTATTCTTGCTTAAAGAATCTAAGACTCAAAAATTCAAAGACCCACTGCCTAGTGAGAGCAAAATACTATTCATTAATTTGTGAAAAACCATAGCTTAAATACATTTGATTTTCTTATAGTCTGTCTGAGAACTCTAGACAAGGGCTACTTAAACAGTTGGGGGAAAAACCCAGTCCTGGTTGTGTGTTTGATCAAGAACAGAATGGCTGTTGTCCCCAGCTATAAGCCTTAAGTTCAATATTATGAACCTTTTTCTCTTCTTCATAGCTGAGTAGCTATGTGAATTCTTAGCTATGGGGGTTTTAGAACTTAGAACAATTTGAGAATGAAAGGAAAGGAGACTTCATTTCACCCTAATAAAGCCATAGTAGTGTGTGTGTGTGTGTGTGTGTGTGTGTGTGTGTGTGTGTGTATGTACAGAGAGATATAGAGAAACATATGCACATATAGGCTATATATAGTCTCTTTTTATATATGCTATACTATATTTATTGTAGTCTACTGTATATATGGATTGGCCCATAATAGGTCCCAGCCCAAATCTCACTTGTTCATTGGGTTTTGATGGCTCAGAGTGGGTGTAAATAACCTTTGTTTCTGTTCTGGCCAGGAACTCTGAGGGTCTTCCCTTCCCAGACTGATTATTTTGTGAAAGCAAAATAAGTCATCTTACCTAGCCCTTAATCGTTGACTGAGTATTGCCTCGGACAAACCGAGACCTGGGAAAGACATTAGCTTAAAAAGGCCAAGGTGTCCCATTATATGTGGGGCCAGAGCCTATGTCTTGCCATTGGACTTCAATGATTGTGGAGGAGAGAGTGAGGCTGATGACTCTGCAAGGCTTTGCCTCACTGAAATCCAATTCACTTCCAAGTCAAGCTATTACTCCATGATGTTATTGGTCTTCTCTGAGAATGGGAATGAAAGAACCACCACCACCAACTATACATACATTATACTATATTCAGTACACTGTATATGGTATAAATGGATCTGAGTACTGAAAATTATGCTATTATATAGTAGTAATTAAAGAGACTACATTGTATATAGATGTATATCTATCTATATCTTCCTAGAGATATCTCCTCATCTTCCTATTATCCATCTATATTTATCTCTCTGGTAAAACTATAGTAACAGCAAGAGAAACTATAACCCTACATACATACATACATGCACACATACATACCTGTGTGTATGTATAATTATTATAATATGGGGCAACTAGGTGGTACAGTGGATAGAGTGCTGGACATGGAGTTAGGAAGACTTCTTTTCCTGAATTCAGGTCTGACCTCAGACACTGACTAGCTGTGTGACCTTGGGCAAGTCAGTTAACCCTGTTTGCCTCAGTTTCTTCATCTGTAAACCAAGCTGGAGAAAGAAATGGCAAACCACTTCAGTATCTTTACTAAGAAAACCCCAACAAGAGCTGGACATGACTGAAATGACTGAACTACAATATTATATGATTTTACTACTATGGCTTACTAGGTATAAATGCCATAAAATACATATACACATACATTTGTCTATCTCATCTATCATCTACCTATCATCATCTACCATTTCTATATATGAGCTCCAGTTGCTGTCACTCAACAAGTATTTAAGAACTTATGCTGAATACTATGTTAAGAACTTTAAGAGAATTTCAATAATTCAATGAATCTGTGCCCTCTGGTGCGGCATAGTCCCTTTACTGGTACATATCACCTCCATCCATGTTTTGTACTGTTCCTGTCCATATCTTTCTAAAGTCCTCCAAAGAGTATCTTCCCAATGAAGAAGACCTTTTTCTACTTATTTTAATGGTTCATAGACAGCTGCTATTAATGGCTTATCTTCTATATCATGCCCTCTACCTATAGGTATACCCCAAGCCTCTGTCCTGGTCCTTCTCTTATCTATCTATGCCTTTGTTCTTGTTGACCTCATTAGATTCCATGAATTTAATTATCATCTCTATTGAGGTATGTCAAAGATCTTTATATACAACTCTAATTTCTCTCTAGAACTCATCACATATCACCAATTACCTCTGGATGTCCCAAAGATATCTCAAACTGACGTCAAAAACAGAACTCAGTATCTTCTCCCCCTTTCCTCCAAATGCATTTCCCTGTCCAGACTTCCCTATCTATGTCAAGGGCTCCACCATTCTTCCAGTGTCCCATATTTATAACTTCAATGTTATCTTTAATTCCTGACCCCAAATATCCAATCCACTGCCAAATAATTCCTCTTCTCCCTCTATGACATATCTCACCTCTGATCCCTTCTGTCTATTTCCATATGCATTACTTCCAGTTCAGCTCTCATCACCTTTTGCATGGACTATAGCAATGGTCTCCTAGTTGGTCTTTCTTACTCAAGTCTTCCCCTACTCCAATTCATCTTGTACACAGCTAACAAAGTGATTTTCCTTAAGCAGAGATCTGACTATATCACCCTCTACTCAATAAACTCTAATAGCTCCTTATTGATTCTAGAATCAAATATAACCTCTTGTCTTTGGCTTTTAAAACTCTCTACAACTTGGTCAATACCTATCTTTCCATGCTTATTATGCATCACTCTCCTTAACATCACTCTATGCAGCAGCCAAATTGACCTTCTTATTTCTTTCCCACAGAACTCAGCCCCCTCTCTTTGTGTCTTTGCATTGGCTGTTGTCCATGCCTGGAATTCACTCCCTCCCCATTTCTACCTTATATAATTCTTTTCTTCATTCAAGACTCAGTTCAAGTGCCACCTTCTACACAGAATGTCCTGATCTCTCTTCCTTAACTACTGGGACTCCCTAAATATCTTACAGTTAACTATCTTATATTTTCTTCATAATTATTCTATATTTATTTATCCTCTATGTAATTATATATGTACATGTTACCTTTCTTGATAGAATATTACTCCTTAGAGCAGATATTATTTCATTTTTTGTCTTTGTATTACTATGATTCTGGTACATCGTAGGCATTTAATATGGCTTGTTATTAACTGATCAACCACTATAGCGCTAAGGGTGTCCATATTTTATTCTTCACACTTGCTATATGGCTGCTCCATGTTTTTTTTTTTTACGCTTATGTTCCTGTTTTTTATATCAATTCAGATGAGCAAATTATCATTGATAATGTGCACTTGCCTACTAGAACACATCTTTCTTTTGTTTTTAGATTGAAAATACATTTTATTTTTTTCTAATTATTTTCCCCCTATTTGTTTATTTATTTTTAGTTTTCAATATTCATTTCCACAAAATTTCAAGTTCCAAATTTTCTCCCAATCTTTCCCCTCCCTCCACCCCAAAATGCTGTGCATTCTGATTACCCCTTCCCCCAATCTACTATTCCTTCTATCACACCTCTCCCTTCCCTTATCCCCATCTTCTCTCTTTTCTTGTAGGGCAAAATAGATTTTTATACCCCATTATCTGTATTTCTTATTTTCCAGTTACATGCAAAAACAATTCTCATCATTTGTTCCTAAAATTTTGAGTTCCAACTTCTCTCCCTTCCTCCCTCCCTAACCCTCCCCACTGAGAAGGCAAGCAATTCAACATAGGCTGTATATGTGTAATTTTGCTAAAGACTTCCATAATAGTCATGTTGTTAAAGATTATCTATATTTCCCTCCATCCTATCCTGCCCCCCATTTATTCTATTCTCTCTTTTGACCTTATCACTCCCCCAAAGTGTTTACTTCTAACTACTCCCCTCCTCTCATTTTCCCTCCCTTGTATCAACCCCCTCCACACTCCACTTATTCCTTTCTTCCCTACTTTCCTGTAGTGTAAGATAGATTTTCATACCAAAATGAGTGTGCATGTTGTTCCTTCCTTAAGCCAAAATGTGATGAGAGTAAGCTTCACTTTATCCCTCTCACCTTCCCCTTTTCCCCTCCATTGAAAAAGCTTTTTCTTGCCTTTTTTATGAGTGATAATTTGCCATGTTCCATTTCTCCCTCTCTCCTCCCAATATATTCCTCTCACCCCTTAATTTTTATTTTTTTAGCTATCATCCCTTCTTATTTAACTCACCCTGTGCTCTCTGTCTATATATATATATGTGTGTGTGTGTGTGTGTGTGTGTGTGTGTGTGTGTGTAATCCCTCCAACTACTCAAATACTGAGAAAAGTTTCAAGAGTTACAAATATTATCTTTCCATGTAAGAATGTAAACAGCTCAGCTTTAGCAAGTTCCTTATGATTTTTCTTTCCTGTTTACCTTTTCATGCTTCTCTTGATTCTTGTGTTTGAAAGTTAAATTTTCTATTCAGTTCTGGTCTTTTCATCAAGAATGCTTGAAAGTTCTCTATTTCATTGAATGACCATTTTTTCCTTGAAGTATTATACTCAGTTTTGCTGGGTAGGTGATTCTTGGTTTTAGTCCTAGTTCCTTTGACTTCTAGAATATCATATTCCAAGTCTTTTAATCCCCTAATGTAGAAACTGCCAGACCTTGTGTTATCCCTATTGTATTTTCACAGTACTCGAATTGTTTCTTTCTGGCTACTTGCAATATTTTCTCCTTGACCTGGGAACTCTGGAATTTGGCTACATTATTCCTAGGAGTTTCTCTTTTTGGATCTCTTTCAGGAGGTGATTGGTGGATATTTTTAATATTTATTTTGCACTCTGGTTGTAGAATATCAGGGCAGTTTTCCCTGATAATTTCATGAAAGATGATTGTTGGGACTGGAAGCTCAATTCCATGTGGACGGTCTTGGGCGGGTAAAAGTGGGACTTCTAAATCTTAGAGTCTTACGAGGCCCTCCATGAACAGTGGGGGTTCGAGAAGGTCAGACTGAGCTAGCTCGGCTAGCTCGGGTATTTCCGCCTCTCCCCGGGAGATACGTGATGGGTGGAGTCTCCCTGCCCTCGAGGTCGTCCCGGATTGGAGCACACCTAGTTACCTAACAGCATGGTATTGAGATGCAAACTGTGTGGCTGAAAGTTAAGTAGGATTGAGGAAGCCTGAAAGCTCTCTCTTAGCACGTGTGGAGCCAAGAGGACAGTAGGCTCCGTTTCTTTTCTTTCCTCTCTCCCCTCCCCCTCTCTCCCCGCTTGTACTTCTACTTCCAATCCCTTAAGATCTAGCCTCCTTAGGAAATCTCCCCCTCTTCCTCCTAAGGAAGACCTCCCCTGCACTTGTAACCCAGACCCTGTAATAAAGCTCAACCCCTGTTCGACTCTGGAACGTCCTTTCTCTCATACGTGCATCCGGCGTGGCCAGCCGAAGACCTCAGAGGTGAGGTAGGAAAGACTCGGGTAGCCCAATACAGGCCTCTAGGCTTGGCAGTTGGCACCCCAACAGGGATTGGGAGCGTAGATAATCCTGGGTGCTTTTGGGGTACACCCGGAAGGGGCTGTAAAAGAAGCGAGTCCTGAATCCTAGATTCGAAAGGAGAGAAAGTGGAGAGAAGCTTCCCAAACCCCTGGGAAAAGGGCAGGGATGAGGAATCAATTGCCAGTAATAAAGCCAGAGGAACAGGAGGTCTGGGCTGAGACACTTCACAGGGAAGGCAGGGAGGCGGGGGTCACAATAGAGTTAAACAACCTCTGAGAATTTTGTAAGGAAGGGCCGGAGAGGCCAGGGCGGGATTGGAATGAGAGTGGAAGCGGAGAGAGGGGAGGGGAGAACACGGGAGGGATGGAGAGTCCAGGCAAGCAGAAAGTTAAGCGGAAAGTTAAGGAGCGTAAAGAAAAAATAGACTCGGAGCTCCATCTAGCGGATGGAAAAGGCGAGGCAGGGGAGAATACGCCGTGCCTTCCCTCCGCGCCTCCTTATAACCTGCTCCATTGGTCAGACAGTTCAGGGCCACAGTCCAGTTTGGAAAAAGGAATAAGAAAGGCTATAGAGAATGGAGAAGATGTAGGGACATTTCCTGTGCTAGAAATAGCGGACCCCAGTGTCCCCGGTGGCGTTCGAAGGAGCCACATACCCATAGAGTGGAAGAGAGTGGCGACTCTTAAAGAGGCTTGTACCAAGCACGGCCCTAATTCACCCTTTGTCATAGCCATGCTTGAGACTCTCAGTGGTCAGTTCGTTCTGACTCCTAATGACTGGAAGAGCTTAGCTAGAGCCTGCCTTACCCCTGGGCAGAATGTGATTTGGGTATCAGAATTTTCTCAGAGGGTAAAGAGCACTACCAGTGGGCTAGGGGCTCAGGCCCCCCAGGCTTATCAGCAATTTACAGGAACAGGGCAGTTTGAGGCTACAGGAAATCAATTACAGTACTCAGCCTCTGATTATGTTTTGATTGCCGGAATGGCTATTAGCCGCCTCGGGATGAGGTTATCAAATTTTTAGTAAGGGCCATTGCTGTTGTACTGGAGTCCCCACCCTTGAATTGGAAGTCAGACACCCCGATTTGGGTGGAGCAATGGCCCCTGACTCCAGAAAAACTCCAGGCATTACAAATACTGGTTAAGGAGCAATCAGCACCCTGGAATGCTCCTGTGTTTGTTATAAAGAAAAAATCCGGGAAATTCAGGTTCCTTACAGATGTTAATGAAGCATTTGTAAGCACCTGGCAGCAGCTATACCTAAGTAAAGAGCCACTATGCATTCTTATCAATTTCACCTTGAAGGCTATCCTCGCTAAACAAAGAAGGGGAAAAGGTCGCCTAATACAATCAGAGCTAAGATTAAGAGGCCTAATACAATCAGAGCTAAGATCAAGAGGCCTAATACAATCAGAGCTTGATACAGCTGTCTCAAGGAGCGCACATACTACTCCAGCTATGAGACATTTTAAGATACTAATATGGGGTCGAGGGTATGTTTGTGTCTCCACAGGAAAAAGGAATGCGTGGATTCCCATTAGAAGGATCCGTAAGTGGGAACCGATGTCGGAGAGCCCGGAGACCCCGGAGAAGGATCATACACCACCTGAGCCTGCTGCTAACAGCTTTAACCCTGCTGCCCAGAGAGGAAGCAGCACTCATCCCAACATTGCTGCCCATTCCATCTAGGCATCTTTTTCAGCGGCTGAAGGAGGACTTTGATATCACAAACCCAGGACATTGGGGGGGGAAGGGGTGACCAACTTTTCACCTGAATACCACAGGCTTGGCCATTCAGGCTTGGCCGTTGAGATCCATTTGCATGACTGAGGGAGTGGTGATGTAAGGCGCCTACACCAGCTGCTCCTCTTAAAATATGCTTTGGGATTAGTTGATTGCACTTCCCCTGTTGTAACTCAGCCATTTAGTTTCATCTTTGTTTTATTTGATGCCTCCCTTTGTCAGTTGTGCTAGCTGCAGATTTCTGTGTGAATGAAGTCTTGTTGTAGGGTACTCATATGCTAAAGGCCTTCCTAATCCACTCAGCCTCCAGCCACTGTTTGCTCTAGAGCCAGGTGCGCTCCGCGCATAACAAAGAAGGGGATATGTTGGGACTGGAAGCTCAATTCCGTGTGGACGGTCTCGGGCGGGTAAAAGTGGGACTTCTAAATCTTAGAGTCTTACGAGGCCCTCCATGAACAGTGGGGGTTCGAGAAGGTCAGACTGAGCTAGCTTGGCTAGCTCGGGTATTTCCGCCTCTCCCCGGGAGATACATGATGGGTGGAGTCTCCCTGCCCTCGAGGTCGTCCCGGATTGGAGCACACCTAGTTACCTAACAGCATGGTATTGAGATGCAAACTGTGTGGCTGAAAGTTAAGTAGGATTGAGGAAGCCTGAAAGCTCTCTCTTAGCACGTGTGGAGCCAAGAGGACAGTAGGCTCCGTTTCTTTTCTTTCCTCTCTCCCCTCCCCCTCTCTCCCCGCTTGTACTTCTACTTCCAATCCCTTAAGATCTAGCCTCCTTAGGAAATCTCCCCCTCTTCCTCCTAAGGAAGACCTCCCCTGCACTTGTAACCCAGACCCTGTAATAAAGCTCAACCCCTCTTCAACTCTGGAACGTCCTTTCTCTCATACGTGCATCCGGCGTGGCCAGCCGAAGACCTCGGAGGTGAGGTAGGAAAGACTCGGGTAGCCCAATACAGGCCTCTAGGCTTGGCAGATGATGTCTAGGTTCTTTTTTTGATCATGGCTTTCAGGTAGTTGCATAATTTTTAAATTGTTTCTCCTGGATCTATTTTCCAGGTCAGTTGTTTTTCCCATGAGATATTTCACATTATCTTCTATTTTTTCATTCTTTTGGTTTTGTTTTATAATTTCTTGGTTTCTCATAAAGTCATTAGCTTCCATCTGCTTCATTCTAATTTTGAAAGAACTATTTTCTTCAGTGAGCTTTTGAACCTCCTTTTCCATTTAGCTAATTCTGCTCTTTAAAGCATTCTTCTCCTCATTATTTTTTTAGGTTTCTTTTGACATTTGAGTTAGTCTTTTTTTAAAGGTGTTAATTTTGTCAGCATTTTTTTGGGGGGGGGGGTCCTTTAGCAAGCTGTTGATTTGCTTTTCTTGCTTTTCTTGTATCTCTCTCATTTCTCTTCCCAATTTTTCCTCCACCTTTTTTACTTGATTTTCAAAATTCTTTTTGAGCTCTTCCATTGCCTGAGACCAATTCATATTTATTTGGGAGGTTTTGCATGCAAAAGCCTTGACTTTTAGGTCTTCCTGTGAAGACCTAAATTGTTCCTCCACATCCAAAAGGGTGGAAGAAAATACCTGCTCACCAAGAAAGTAACTTCCTATTTTCTTATTCTTTTTCCCTTTTTTGGGCATTTTCCCAGCCAGTTACTTGACTTGAGTTCTTTGTGAAGGGGAGGGTACACTCTGGGGACCTATAAGTTCTCAGTTCCTCAAAGGTGGCACAATCAAGGGAGAGGAGTTTATTTCTCTTCTGGCCTGCACTCTGGTCTGTGAGCAGGATTCCCTCTTCAGAGCCTCCACCAGCTACACCACACCAGCCATCACTCCTCCTCACCCTAGGACCCCCACTCAGGGCTGGGATCCAGATCAGCTGCTCAATTTCCCAAGGTGCTTTAGACCAGGGCTCCAACAATGGAAGCTGCTGGTGCCTGGGGCCTGGGCTAGACCACTACATTCCCTTCTCATCCAAGTGAAAGAGCTTTCTCATTGACCTTTGGCATTTGTGAATTGAGGAATCTGGGACCCACAGTTGCTGTCTTTGGAGTGGTGCCTTGAAGCCTGCTGCAGTCCTGTCCTTGCCGTGGAGCTCTGCTCCACACCTATACTGGGCTGCATTCTGCTCTGTACCAGTTCTGGGCTATGCTCTGCTCCCCAAACCCATCTTTCTAATGACCTTTGGGCCATTTATAGCTTTTATTCTTGAGAGACAATGTTATTCCATGATTCATAGCTATATAATATGACTACAAGAATATTGACATTTTAGGCATTGAGCAATGTGAAACCATAAATAATATTCAGCTTAATTTCCTTCTTCTGTGTCTGCCCAAGGAATATACTAATAGATTAACTCATTGGGCTGACTATCTTATTGACCATAATTTGGTCAATATACACTTTTAATCCTCTTGACTTTTCTAGGGCAGATTTGAACCCATCCAACAATCATTTATTAGGTGTCTACTAGGTGATGACAGCTGAACTGGAGGTCAAGTATATGGCAATAGATGTGACTGTGATAGTCATTGAGAATACAATGACAAAATGCAAAATAGTTCCTGCCCTTAGAAGTCTTCTATTTTATTGAAGGAATATTACACACAGATAAGTATATTTTATAACCCCTATAGGTTATTCCTCTACCTTGCATCACATTTGCAGGTTAGGTCCCAAATACCTTGAGGTTCAAGGAAGGAAAACTGATGAATTCACTGCTAAAATATATATGACATATCTCATCGTAGAAATATGACATAAGCTCTCTTAGAAATGTGACAACCTTTCAAGAAGCTTACAGTCTAGTTGGGAAGATCAGAATAACACAAAGATATCATATAATTAGATAATAAATGCATATGTACCCACTAAGTGCTGTATGAGATCAGAGGAGAGGGAAATAATGATTCAAATAGTTAAAGGAGATCTTAGTAAAGCTCTACCAGTCAGTACAATAGATTCAGTCAAAGGGCCTGCACTTGAGGACCTAGAGGGTCACATGTGACCTTGAGGCCACAGGTTTCCCACCCCTGAAAACTCTGGTGGCTTGCATGAGTAACTTGAACTATGTTAAATATGCCTGCAATAAACACAAGGCAAAGATTATCTTTATTCTATGCTATCTCCATGAGTTAAGATCTAAGATTCCCTGCTTCAGAAATTCAAAAAGATATAATATTCTCTTCCCACTCTATCTTTATGACAACACACCCAGTTAATTTGGGAGTAGAGGACAGTGAGAAACTAGTCAAGTCATTTCAGTTACATGTAGATATTGGTAAAATCTCCTCTGACCTTGTTACTTTATCTTTAAAATATGGTAGACATGAAGGAACATGGGAAAGGGGAGGGGAAGGTTAAGCCAGTTGAGTTCTAAGGTCCCTTCCAGTTCCAGATTTCAGCAATTCTAAATTTTGTTTTGCCATATAGCTTTGCCTCCCTTGAAGATGAAGCAACTACCTGGACTCACTAGTTAACTTCACTGACAAGAGCATGGAGCTAATGTGCCCAAAGTTCTGGTTTTGAGCCCTAGCTGTGATCAGCCATAAACTTTCAAGAAAACAAAAACAAAAAACCACACTACTACATGGCCAGATATTTCACTCTGAACCATCTCACAAAAAGGAGTAGGTGGAACAATCTGGAAGACTGCCAATCCTATCACTAATACTGGAAAAACAGCAAGCAAAGGTCCTACTAAAGATGGGACAGTGCCATTATGTCTGTGTACGAAGAAGAGTACATTTGCACACTACAGCAAGTCTATCTTTAGGTAGCCAGTGAAACTTGCCATATGCCTGCTTTCATGATTTCTCTAGTGTCTATTCTGTGGCCCATTACAGTAATTTCTTTTCCTTCTTACCTTCTTGCCTAACTGGGAGATTATATTACTGTTCCCTGGGTACTATAATTTGCATTGCAATATGAAGCTGACGAGCTCTATTTGGTGCCTACAAATTATAGGCCGACTGCTGAAGCTCTGATGTGGGAGTCACTTCCCCATAAGTCAGAAGAAGTTACATACACAGATGAGTGCAGCTCTGGGAAGAAAGAACCTCATTTTATAATCACAATTTAATTTTAAAGAATAAAATCTCCGTTACAGAAAAATAGCAGCAGCAAATCCACCATAAAAGACAGAGGAGAACAAAAATGAAGAGCTCTCATAAAAGTTTCATAAAATATAACCACACACATATCACACACTGGGGAGAATGCCATAGAAGTTATAAACAGAAAAAAAGGCAATGTTCCCTCAACCTCCTTTCCTGTTCAGTCTGGAATCATTCTGAGAAGTGAAATCCCTACAGGTAAGAGCCAACATAACAGCTCAGCTGTGGAGGGGAAAGGAGTTGGGACTGCTGGAGTGCCAGGCAAGAGGAAGAAACAACTGCTATTGGTGTCAGAGGAAAATCTTTTCTGCTCTGTTCTGTTCCTCCTAATTCAGCCTTCTACAAAATACACAGTTTCATGAACTGAGCTTGAATTGAGTGAAAATAACTGAATATTCCCTGACTTTCAAGGACCACCAGGCCAAAACTCAGCACAAATACTGTAAACAAGTCTTATTTTTAATGAGGCCATTTGTAACTCCACTAGAAGTTTTTGAGTTGACAAAGCCATCCAGGCAGATGACTGCCTTGCTAACCTGGCTATGATGTTTGGAAACAGCAATGGAAAAAGATCTGATCTTGGGGCCAGAAGACCTGGATCCCAGTTCTGGCAATGACCCTTAAAACAGTGTCACCCTGGGCAGGTCATGAGATCATAAATTCATAGAGAGAGAGCTGTCTTCAGAGGACAACTAATTTAGCCCTCATTTTACAGATGAGTTCCAGTGGGGTTAAATAGCTATCCAAGGTCACACAGTTAGAAAGTGTCAGGCATGGGTTTTGAACCTAGCAAATCTGGTTCTTCATTTCTTTGGGATTCAGTTTCCTCACCAATAAATGGAAATGATAATATCTGCCCTAACTACCTCATAGGATTGTTGAAACAGAAAAATGTTTGTAATTTGACATAGAAATGTTATTATTAATAAGAATATTCAACAAAACAGTCCCTTATAACGCTGGCTTCTGCTCATATACGATTCAGTTTCCACAGGGAAGAAATTGTACAAAAAATTATTATACAACATAAAATGTACCAAATGCTGTAGTGGACTGAGAAAACCTCTGGTTTGGGGAGTTTCTTGAGATCCATAAGGCTCTCTCTGTTCTATACAGAAGGTTTCTGAAAAAGAGTAGGGCAAAAGTACCATGCGCAAGAAGGGAGATACATCTCACCCCACCCCTTTCCTGGAGCCCTCCATGTAGAGCATAGTAGAAATCTGGATGGTATCATGGACAGAGTGCTGGACCTGGAGTAAGGTAGACCCAAGTCCAAATCTTGCCTTAGAAGCTTTAGTGTGACACTAAGCAATTCACTTAACCTCTCAAGTTTCAGTTTCCTCATCTGTAAAATAGTCTTCATTATGGCACCTACCTCACAGGGTTGTTGTGATAATTAAATGAGATGATCTACATAAAGAGCTTTGTAAAACCTTACAGTGCAAATGCAAACTATTATTACTATTACTAGAATGTAGACAGAAGGAAAATAGGTAGAGATAAGACTGAAAGGGAGTTTGGAAGAGTCTCAGTCCTGGGACAAATAATTTAAACTTTACTTATTAGGCAACAGGGAGACATAGAAGGTTCTGTTTTTGTTTTTGTTTTTAGCAGAAGAATGCTATGACTAGAGCTTTTCTTAAGGAAGAGTACTTTAACAGTAGTGTTAAGTATCAGTTGTATGAGTTATTGGAACATAAAGATCAACTTGAAGGTTAATTGCAATAATTCAACTGAGAGGTCATGAAAGCTTGAATTAGGGAAGAGGCAGAGAATGAAGGTGAGGATAGAAAGGAGGGGACATGTGCAACAGATGTTTAAATGCAAAACTGACAGGACTTTGTAACATGAGAAATAAGGGAATGGGCAGAGCTTAAGATGGCACCAATGTTTAGAACTTAGTTGACAGGTAAGAATGATGGTGCTATTAACAGAAATAGGACAGTCAGGAAGAAGATCAGGTTTGTAATGGGCAAAAATGTCCAGTTCAATTTTGAACATGTTGAGTTTGATGTGCCAGAAGAAAATCTAGCTGGAGATGCAAAGCAGGCAATTGGAAATTCAGTCTGTAAGGAGGAGAGTCAACAATAAACAGATTGGAAAATTATTTTTATTGAGGGTTATAATTGAAATCATGAGTCTAGATAAGATCACCAAGAAAAAACAATAATAGCATTTATATGATGAATAAAGTGTTAAATAATAAAGGGAAACTAGGTGCCTTGATGGATAGAGTGCCAGAGCTGGAGTCAGGAAAGCTCTTTCTGAGTTCAAATCCAGCCTCCACACTTACTAGCTGTGTGATGCTGGGAAAACCACTTACCCCTGGTTGCCTCAGTTTCCGCGTTTGTAAAGTGAGCTGGGAAGGAAATGACAAACCACCGCAATATCTTTGCCAAGAAAATCCCAAAAAGGGTCCCAAAGAGTTGGACATGACTGAAATAACTGAATAACAACAAACATTCTATAATAAAGCATTTACATAAAGCTTTACATTTCATCAATTACTTTTCTCACAACCACACTGTGAGATGGGCAGAGCATGTATTACTTACCATCCCCTTATTTTTCATGGTACATTTATTCTCCATGAGATAATTGCAGTTTACTGAGGTCAAACTTGCTCAAGGCAACACCATAAATGGAAATGCTGGGGTGTGAACCCTAGTCTCATGAATTCAGTTCCAGTTTCTTAAAGGGTAGAGAGAAGAGGTCTGAGCACAAAACCTTAGAGGAAACCTATTTATAGGGGAGCACAGAAAAGGGAAATAGCTAGAATGAGATACAGAAAATGGGTGGGCAGAGAGGCAGGAAGAGAACCAGGCAGTCACAGGGCCTCAGAAGCCAAGAGAACTGAGAGTTTCAAGAAGAGGGTGGTGGCCAATAGCATGAGCAGCATGGAGGTAAAGGCAGCTGAGCACTGAGAAAAGGACCTTGGATGTGCTGATTGAAAGGTTGGCAGTGTGAAGAAAACAACTTTAGTAACAACTTTACTAAAGTGGAATGTGGAGATTGAAGCCAGATTGTTGAAGGATGAGGAGCCAAGTGGGTGGTGAAGAAGTCAGGGTAGTGAGTGTGATCTCTTCCTTTGAAGTTTAGGGGAACAGATGAAGCATTCATTGTAAGACAGTAACCAGAGGGTTAGCAGGTGAGAGAATTCCTTTATTTAGGTTGGGGCGATCTGTGCATTTTTTCTCAAGTCCGAGGGACAGGTGCTAGTGGAGAGGGAGATGTTGAAATCAGAAGACGGAAGAGACAACTTAGTGAACAAAGTTCCAAAAGAGTTGGAAGGAGATGGGATCAAGGGCAGTTAACTGAGATGATCCTTAAAAAGGAGAAGGGATGCTTCATCCTCAGGGACTGAAGGAAAAAGAAGGCAATAGATCAGGACACAGACATTTTGAGATGGAGACGAAGGAAATCAAGGAAACTTTCCTGGGAACATAGAATTATGTGTAATAAGGCCCAGCACAAACTGTGTCCACTGCAAGTCCATGTGGAACAAGCAGGGGAGTCTTTCTAGAAACAGGCATGGTGATGTTGGAAGGGCTCCCCTTCCTGATCCTGAGCATGGGCAGGTATTCCAACTGTTTCCTGGCTGTTTACCTTATGGGGCCTTTTTGGTTGGCTTGTAAGTAGAAAAAAGACTCTCATGGTAGCAATGCCCCCTTTCCCCTTCCCCTTCTTTCCCTTCCTTTGTCCTGTCTGGCTGATTTGAATGAAGAAAACATGCGGTAAGTCTCTGGTGGGCCTTGGGCCTTCATCTTTCCATTTAGTTTGACATAAAGACCACGAATAGGAGCTTCTGTACTTTACCTCCTCCCGTTGGTTCCTTCTTGCTCTTAGATGAAGCAGTATGAGGCTAGGTTCTATGTGATATTGTGAGTTTTGAAAGATCAGGAGACCAAAACACCAGGAGCTGGAGCCCATGGATTTTGTGGACAGCAAAACCTGGTAAAGATCAAAGTCCCGAGCAACCTGCCTTACCCAACATGGCAGTGAATCAAAGGGAGCCAAGAGGAATTAACAGCAACTCATCCATCAGCTCAGCCATATTAGGAAGAGAACTTTGTAGGAGTGAATGCTTTTTAGCAGCTGCTTTAAGGTTAAGCCCATTCTACCTAGGGAATGGGATGGCACAAGGGAGAGCACACCCCTAGGTAATGGGGGGGAAATATTTTTATAATTTCTGTTCTATATCCTTTCAGTAAATAGCTCTTGGTAAAAGTTAATTTATGCTAGTTGGTTAAATGAATCTGGGACACTAATCACTAGTGGTTCATATTAAGAAAATACCAGAATGGGGAGCTAATGATATTAGAGAAAATCCCAGTACCTTTATGGCTACCCCTAGAATCTTGAGGAAAAGTAGTAATTAGCCTAGACTCTAAATATTCAGTTGAAACAGGAATTGGGATAAAGACCCCCAGTTTCTACAAAATCTACATGGGGGAATCTCATCAGAGGTAAATATTGGCCCTTTTTAAAACTGGCTTTAAAAGCGGAGCACTTGGGTTCAAAATACCAATTCTAAAGCCAGTATGATCTTGGGTAATTCAACCAGAAAATTGGGTCTTTGATTCTTATCCATAAAATATGGAGTCTAGACCAGATAACCCCTGAAGTCCCTTCTACCACTCGATCTTTGAGCCAATGAAAAATAGACCCTGTTCTCAAAGAGTTTATATTCTAATAAAAGGATTTAGGATATACTCAGATAAATAAAACATGGGATATCATGTGGAAACAGATGGCTCTGATAACCAGGGGAGACCAGGAAAGGGTTCCTCTAGAAGTGCAACCTCCTTGAGCCTTGAAGACATAAAGGATTCTCAGAGATGAAAGTGAGAAGGGAATATGTTCTACAAATGGAGGAAAACTTCTTCCAGATACAACGTGACATAGAAACCCTGAAGGAAAATAATGTGGAATAAGCCTGAGAATGTGGGCTAGTGGGGGCTGGTGCTCAATCAAACCTCAGTGCAATAGTGACTTTCCTCAGGAAGGGACAGTCATGTGCACACCAGGAAGATGGGTTTCTTTCCATTTAGAGTTTGGATGTAATGCACTCACACTGAAGTTCCTCAAACATTTTCTAAAGGCATGGATGTTTGGCTTCATTAGGTCATTTAGAATTTCCTGGTGCTAATTGGGAATAATAGACTGCCAACTACTTGTAAAAAAAAGAAAAAAAGATATAATCGGAGAAATTGGAGTAGGCAGGAAAACCATAATGATTCATATTCTGAGGTAATGCCTTTTCTTGAACACTCGTTGGATTGTGATGTTTCTGAGCTAAGAATATCAGGGCTTTAGAAGAATTATTTGTTTAGTTATAGTAGGGTATTCTCTTAGATTTTTTTTTAAAAACAAAATTCTCTATACTCTTATTGGCATGTGTAGGCTAAAGCAAATAAAATACCCTTTAGGGGGCAAAGTGCTTATACTATGAAGGAAATTCCTTTTTAAAAAGTGCTAAAGGATTATTGTCATACTTATCATTTATAGGTATTCCTGAAATCCCAAACCATTTATAAATAAACCATTCAATTCATGCTCAAAATTTAAGTGTTCTCTTCCATCAAGAAGAAAAAAAAGCCAAAATACTCCCAAACTCAAATAGTTATTTATTTCATTGGGTTCACAAGGATAAAAAAAATACAAAAACATGAAAATAGTACTGGACTTGGAATCATAAGACCAGCATCTACCACATATAAACTGTGACCTTGAATGAGTAAGTCATCTAAGCCATCTGAACCTCAGTTTTCTCATAATTAAAAGGAGGAAAAATTTGTAGTACCTACCTAATAGTGTAGTTGTGAAGATCAAATGAAGTGACATATTATAGAATCTCAGAAGAAACTCAACAGGTCAAAGACTCCCCTTAACAATTTACCCAACTAGTGGACATCCAGACTTTGCCTGAAGACCTCCATTGAAAGTGACCCTCTCTGACATTGGAAAAAGCCCCTTTTAGTTCTGAGTAGTTCTCATTGTTAGGAATTTTTCTCGATATCACTCTTTGAAACCATTTGATGACTGATTTAGAGCTGGAAGGAGTCTAAGAGACTGATTAGATAGTGCATGCTGGTCAGCAAGTTGTATTGGAGTTTTCTTAATTGCAATGTGAAAGTTATTTTCCATAATATTATGTTTCTTCTTCATGATGTCCCTTTCAATATCTCAAGGCAATATGTGGAGGATTTTGCATCTATAAAGTGCCATATTAATGTAAATGGATATTAGCTATACAATTATTTCTACTACTAACATTAAATATCCTGGTTAATTAAAATGTAGTACTTGTAAGTAATTTGGAATCTTGATCTCAATTCTACTTGGAGCTTTCTAATTCACTTACAGAATATCAGAGCTAAAAGAAATATTACAGTCAATCTAGTCTTATCTTCTCATGTTACAAATAAGAAAACTGAAACTCTGAGAGTTTGTAACTTGCCTTGAGTTGTATTAGCAAGTGAATAGCAAAACTAGACCTAAAACGGAAGTCTTTTTTATAGAACAGATGTAATTTAAGAATACTTTCCAGGCAACTACACTTAATTCTGATTCAGCTTGTTGAAAAACATGCACTATCTATCAGCCAATCTACAAACATTTGTTAGATACATAGCATGTGACAAACACAATGCGAGACACCCAGGGTACAAATGCAAACAAAGAACAAAACAGTCCCTACTCTAAAAGAGACCAGGACTTCAGACTTGACCATCATTTTCCTGTCTTAAGAACCAGAATTTTCCCAATAATGTAGGTTGTTAAAAGGATTGCTATTAGGCACTGGGATCTACTGTTTCTCATCTTTTGGCGATGAGTTTGGTTGGTTCCTGCATGAAGGTAGAAGGTAGATCATAGAACATAAGATCTGGAAGGGATCTGAAAGATCAAAGGATCATAGATTTGGAGCTAAAAGGGCCCTCAAAGATCCAGCTCCCTCATTTTATAGACTTGGGGAGGTTAAATGATTTGCCTAAGGCTCACACAGAGACTATCAGGTCCTCTCATTCTAGAGTCAAGATTGTTTCCCTCTACCACATGTGTCCTAATCATGTAGTTTAAGACTCTTATTTTACAGATGGCCATAGATTCTTAGATGGCCTCCATAAATACTTTCACATCCATATAAATTTATTGACCTGATATTGAGTATGTCACCATGGAATTCCACAACTCAATTCTTGTCCAACTTAGGGTAAATCTCTAAACCAAGATATGAGTACACAGTATAATGCTTGTGAGACAAGGGTATTCATTTACCTATAGCTGTCCAGGTGAGGTGTTCCATAGGGAGGGCATTAGATTATTTTAAAACCTTGGAAAGCAAACAAACAGAGTAGCATAGAGGTTGATAAATCCAAAGACCCCAATTCCTGGGGTAAGGACTCACTATTTGGCAAAAACTACAGGGAAATCTGGAAAACAACCTGGAGAAAGTTATATATATATATATTAATACCTCACATCATTTGCAGTGGTAAGCTCCAAATGGTGCATGTGACTTAAATAGAAAAGGTCACATCACAAACAAAGTGGAAGAGAAAGGAAATAAATACCTTTTGTGAATGTGTATAGGGGAATAACTTATGACCAAATAAAAGATAGACAGGATCACAGAAGATAAAATGGACAATTTTTGATTACACAAATTTCATTTTTTGCATAAATAAAACCAATGCAATTAAAACTAGAAAAGAAACCATTAATTAGAAAAAAAATTTTTACAGAAAATTTCTCTAATAAAAGTCTTATATGTGGGATATACAATAAATTGATTCAAATTTATAAAAACAGAAGCCATTCTCCAAAAATAAATGGACAAATGATATGAAAAGGCAGTTTTCACAAGAAAACTCCATGCTAACTATAGTTATATGAAAAAGGACTTTCAATGACTAATAATTAGAGAACTAGAAATTAAAACATCTCTAAGGTTCCAATTCACACCCATGCCATCAGATTGGCAAAGATGACAAAAAAAAATGACAGCTTCTGAAAACAGACATAATAATTCACTTTTGGAGAAGTAGGATTCAATTCTTTTGGAAAGCAATTTGCAACTATATCCCAAAAGTCACTAAACTGAAGATATCCTCAGAATTGATGCTATGGCTAAGCCTAAATTCCAAAGAGCCCACAGAAAGAAAATAGCACATTTGTATAAAAATATTTGTAGCAATTCTTTTTCTGAGGGCAAATAATTGGAAACTGAGGGTTGGACCCATTAATTGGGGAATGGCTAAACACAATATGGCCTATATAAATATTAATTAATTAATACTGAGTCAGAATTAATACTGAGTCCCTAAAACATGACAAATATGATAAAAGGCATGATTTTAGAGAAACCTGGGAAGATCTATATGAACTGATATAAAGTGAAGTGAGCAGATCCTGGAGAATAATATATACACTAATATTGTAAAGAAAAAATGTATTGAAAAGCAACACTGATTAATACAACGACCAACTATAACTGCAGAGGACTAATAATGAACCATGTTGCTCATTTCATCATAGAGAGGTGGTAAGCTCAAGGACAAGAATGAGATATACATTTTGAGACATGGCCAATGTAGGAATTCATTTTGATGAATGAATATTCCATATTTGTTATAAGATTTTAATTTCTTTTTTCTCATTGAGAGGAGGACAGTACAAAAGGTGAGAGGGTCTAAGAATAGGATTTTAAAAAAGAAAACAGGAAGGAAGGGAGAAATGCAAGAAGTAAGGAAGAAAGGAAATATGGAATTCATCATTTTAGTCTATAGTTGTTAAGTTCAGAATTTAAAAAGAAGGGTAGAAAAGCACAATTAAAAAAAAAAAGAGAGACAGAACTCAGACCCGAGGAAGGAAGCAAACAGGTTTTGTCTTGGATCAGACCACTTTGGGAGCATTGAGAGCACTGAAAACTCCTAAGTCCCCAGTCTGTCCTTGAGTGGCTGGAATAATACAATGGTGAATACCCTACAAAAGCAGCAGCTGGACCAACCTGGGCCTTCCTTCCAGAAGTGTCCAAAGTCAGGAAGAGGGCTGGAAGAATGAGCAAACAGAAAAAGGACCCTACCATAATTAGCTATTATTGAATGTCCCTTGAATAGAGACACTCAAGACACAAATGTAGAGGATAATGAATCCAAAACATCTGCAAGCAATATCTCAGAAAAAAAAAAAACAACGTCACTTGAGCACAAACCCATCTAGAATTCCTGGAAGAGAAGCAAGGGCTTAAAAAGAGAATTAAAATGTTTTTATAAATGGAATGAGTGTGTTTGAAAAAGAAATTGGTAAAAAAAAATGAAAGCTACGAAAGAAAGAGTTGGAAAGGAAATTAATAGTTTAGTACTTGAGGTACAAAACCTTGTCCAACCAAAAAACTCCTCAAAAAATTAGAATGTACTAAATTGAAGCCAATGAGTTCAATAGAGACAATAAGAAATATTAAAGTCAAAAGGCTGAAAAACATAGAATAAAATGTGAAGTGTGTCATAGCAAAAAAAAAAAAAAAAAAGCAGATCTGGAAAATAGATCAAGAAGAAAAAAATTAAGAATCATTGGACAGAATATTGTGACCAAAAAAGAGCCTAACATCATATTTCAAGAAAACTTTCCAGATCTCTTAGAACTAGAGGGCAAATTGAAAATAGCAATTATCCACTTGCCACATCCTGAAAGATACTCCAAGATGAAAGCATCCAGGTATATCATAATCAAAATCCAGAGCTTCCTGGTCAAAGCAAAAATATCAAAAGCAGTCAGAAAGAAAGCATTGAAGTGCCAAGGAGGAATCCTAGAAAGGATCACACATGATATAGCAGTCACCACTACAAAGGAGTAGAGAACTTGGAATATGATATCTCAGAAGTCAAAGAAGATGGGCTTATAACCAAGAATATCTTACCCAGAAAAACTAAGTATAATGCTACATGGGAAAAAAGTGAACCTTTAATGAAATGGAGTACTTCTAACCATACCTGATGAAAAGATCAGAGTAGTAGAGAAAGGATGAACTTTCAATACAGGCTTGAAGAGGAAAGCATGAATGAACAATTTAAAAAAGGAGTAAATGAGAATAGACTGCTTACATTCAAAAATGGGAAGATGATAAATGTGTTTCCTCTGAATTCTGTCATCAGGAGTCATAAAGGAAATCTAATTAGACAAGGCCCGAGGGTGTTTCTCTTTTGCCTTGATGATCTTAAGAAAAGAATGGAAAGTGAGGAGAAGAGGACTATATCGGGGGAAGGAGGGGAGGAAAAAGGTTCGAGAAAATTATCTCATATGATCAAGGTTCACAGGTAGACACCCATACAGACAAGGAGGAGGGAATGTGGGGGGAGTAGTTGACACTTGGACTTTGCTCTCATCAGAACTGTTCAAAAGTAGGAAGAAGACACACACAGTTGGTCTGAAGAAAATATTTTATTATTTATCCTTTATTAATATTGTTTGAACCAAGCTTTATGTGGCCAGATATTTTCTAACCCAAAAGCTTACTGTAGAGGTCAGGCTAACTTTAGAGATGCCCTTTTGGGGTCAGGCTAACCTTAAGAGAAATGGATGGCTGTACAGAATGCTTAGATTCCAACCACGTTTTGTCTTAGGTCCATCCAAAGCTTGTGTTTTGGTTTCCTCAGATTTGAATGTTTATACTTTAATTGTTGATATACATCTCAAACTACCCTTCTCTGGAAACTACCTACGGTTTATGTGAGGCCAATTAAGCAAATATCCTTATACATTTGTCTGAATTCTCTATGTAATTTCATAAATACTCTGGAGGGAGCAACACCTTTTGCCAGCTCTCTCCTTCACCAAATAACCCAATAATTTTTTTTCTAAAACTATTTCTGAATTGGGAGTTCATTCCCATGACTAACATTGGATTACACGAGGGATAGGGAACCTGCGGCCTTGCAGCCACATGTGTCTCTATAGGACCTCAGGTGTGGTCCTTTGATCAAATCCAAACTTCACAGAACAAATCCCCTGAAAAGAATTTGTTAGACTCAGTTGAAATGCTGCACCCAAGGACCTTGAGGGTCATATGTGGCCTTGAGACCACAGGTTTCCCACCTCTGGATTATACATTTCACTCAAAAGGGAAAGGAGAAAAGGGGGATTCAGAGGGAGATTAAAGTAAAGGAGAAATAAGTCCTCACCAAAACTACAAATATGGACAAAAGTATAGCTCTTTTTGAGGTGGCAAGAAATGAAGCATTTAGTAAGTGCTTACTCTGTGTAAACTTCTGGGGATATAAATAGAAAGTAAGACACAATCCCTACTATCAAGGAGCTCACATACAGATGGGGGAGTCAACATATATAGAAGACTTCGACTGCAAGTCAGATGTTAACGTCTCATGGTCCTTAGAGCATAGCTTGAAAGCAAATGTTAATACCTCTTCTTTAATATCATTCTCAATGACAAAATGATCCTGATCTGGTCACTGGATGCAGATGACTCAGGAGGAGAAAGTGAGGCTGGTGACCTTGCACAGCCCTCCCTCCAATGCCAACTTCAAGTCATGTGTTCATTTTTCTGATGTCATGGTCCTCTTCAAAAACGAAGGATGAATACAACCTGTGAAGTAGACCAAGCTGCCTAAATGGGGACCCAGCTAGTTAGATAACCCCTTCTTCCCTTCCCTTCCCTTTCCTTCCCTTCCCTTCCCTTCCCTTCCCTTGCCCTCTTTCTTTCCTCCCCTAAAGCTTTGGACCCTGTGCCCTCTGAAGCCCATGGATTGAACAGGGAAGGGTCTCTACCCAACCTCCACTCAATGTCTGGTTTTGGACCCTCCTGGCTTAGAGTGAATGCCAATAGTAACAGTTTCTCTTCCAAACCTTGAGGCTCCTGCCCCTCCTAGAGTGATTTGTCTATTTTTTTCCTTTCTATTAAAGGGACTATCCCCCTGACTACCTTTTTAAAGAGGTCTATTCACTGAATGGGCATTATCTCACTTTAAGTGAGTATCTGAAAAGGCCTTAGTCTAAAAGGCCAAGGTCTCCCATTGCATCCTGGGTGGTGTCCAGTCATCCTTATGAATATGTGGTCACTGGATCCAGATGGCTCAGAAGGTGGTAGTGGTGGTTTGATTTGTCTGGTACCTGCTGTCTCCTATCTCTCCCTCAGGATTCCTTGCTGTTCCATCTATGCTGGTTTTCCTGTCCTGTGTGTGGAAGTTGATTAGCTATTGATGGGGATGACCAGACAAAGATTCTTACTTGGATGATAGCTGTGAGGGCTGGACTAGAAGCTGGAGTAGAGAAGACAGATGATGGGAGCAATTCAGGATTGGGGTTTGGAAAAGGTGATAAAGCAGCAGAAAAGTGTAAAGTTGAACTAGTTAGCTGTTGGGTAAAGATTCTGAAGAGAGGAAAGTGAGGCCAGAACAGGGTTGGGTAAAAAGGGATGGATGGAACAGTTAGTGATTGTAGCGAGGATTGGTGGTCTGGAAGGTGATACCACTCCAGTGACTCCTGTGCCTGTTTGACTGTTGGTGGCAGAAGAACAAAGATACCTACATGCAGCTACCTGGTGAAGTAGACAGGCTGTGGAACTTGGAGACAGGAAGACCTGAGGTAAAATCCGTCCTCACTTACCAGCTGTGTGATTCTGAGGAAGTCTGCTCAAGTTTCCTCTTCTGTAAAGTGGGGATAATAATACCACTGTTTCCTAGGGTTGTTGAAAGGATAAAGTGAGGTAATATTTGTAAAGCACCTTGGAAATTTTAGAGCTCTATTTAAATACTAGCTATTATAAGACAAGAGGACCTAGTACAGAACCCTGTGGTCCATACATTTAAACGTGGTCCAGAAATGAAGACTAAGAAACAGCATACCTCCAGATAGGAAGGAGGAGAACCAAGAGAGATCAATGGCATGAAAGCTCAGGGAGGGGTTGGTGGCTTGGAGGAGAGAGTGATCAAGACAGTCAAATGTTGCAAGCAGGATGATGACTGAGAAAGGTCATATTTAGGATGGTAATATAATTGGACCATAGTTCTAGACCTAGAAAATACCTCAGAAATTATCTATTCCAATTCCTTCACTTTACAGATGAGGAAACTGAGGCACAGAAAGGTTAAGTATCTTGCCCAAGGTCACACAGGTAATAAATGTCAGAGATCACTGGAAACCTTCACAGGAGAAGTTTCATTTTGAGTGATGAGATCAGAAGTCAGATTCAAAGGGGATGATAAGTGAATGGGAAGTGAAAAAAGTGAAAGCAAAGAGCATGAACAGATTTTTCTGGGCGTTTGTAAAAGAACAGAGATAAAACTGATTACCTTGATAAAGTAATAGGATCAAATAAACATCTGTTTTGAGGGTTTTATTTTGTTTTGTTTTAGGCATGAGGAAGATCTGGGCATGTGTGAAATCACGAAGGAAAGATCCATTAAGTGAGATTTTGGAAAATTAGCAAGCTAGAGAAGATGGTATAGAAGCAATGGGATGGACTGGGATTAAGCACAAAGAGGGAGAAGGGACATCTAGATTGGAACACAGGAGGAGAGAGTGGGGGTGATAAAATTATTTAAAATGTAGAATTCAATAGAAGAGGGTGTTCCCTCTTCTTTTTCTTTTTTTTTTTCCAGTAAAATATGAAAACCTCAAAGTCAACAGCTGAGAGGGAAAGGAGAGAAGTGGTCTTGGAAGAAAATGTTTGGTCCAGATACTGTGGGGAGTGAAAGGGAAAGTCAATCAGGGAAGAGCAGATGATTGGTGAGCATCAGTGAGGGCCCATTTGATACATAAATTTGTCATTGATTCAGTCAATGGAGTGACACGACTTCCTCCATTGAGGAGTAGAGAAGACAGATGATGGGAGCAATTCAGGATTGGGGTTTGGAAAAGGTGATAAAGCAGCAGAAAAGTGTAAAGTTGAACTAGTTAGCTGTTGGGTAAAGATTCTGAAGAGAGGAAAGTGAGGCCAGAACAGGGTTGGGTAAAAAGGGATGGATGGAACAGTTAGTGATTGTAGCGAGGATAAAGAACTGTTTTAGGAGGAGTGAGAAACAGGGAAAGGCCTCTTTTGTAAAAAAGAAAAAATAAAGATACATTATGGGTGAAAATGAGGCATATCTTCAGGCATGGCTTATGTGTTGATTTATTTTGCTTGATGTTATCTGTTATGATGAAGGGCTTCTATTTGGGAGGGGGAATCGGGGAAGACAGAGTTGTAGGACAGTGATAGTCACACAGAAAAAAGTAGAGTATCCATGGAACAGAAGAAGAGAGCAGAAGGAAGTTCAGAAGGGGACAGAGACAAACGGCTGTTTTGTTATTTTGGCTTGAAATATAACACATACTTAAAATGTACTTAAGAAAGTTCACAGTTTCGTATACAATATTCTTTTCTATTCCTTGTAAGTAAATTATTCAAGTTTGTTAAATTCATCATAAAGAAGTAGTTTTAAAAAATAAAGAAAAAGGGGAGGATGACCCAGAAGGCAATAAGGAGCAGCCAGCAGGATCCAGGTAGGCTGATATATCAAGATGAAGTGAAGTTCATAGGAGGAGAGGCAAATGACTGGCATGAGTAGGAAAGCCTGGAGAAGGACAATATGTAACAAGAAGAGTGCTGCTTGGTCCCTCTCCTGGGCCAGTACAGGCTGGGGAGCTTAGGGGGAGGCGTAAGTGAAGGTAAATTCAATATGGAGATAATATTTTCAGAATTATCAGAGTAAACTATAATTTTGTTGAGTCTGTCACAAATGTCCAATTAAATTTTATGCATCTTAATAGGTACTCAACAAATGCTTGTTGAATGGAATTGGAGATTAATTGGTGGTATCTCTTGAGATCCTATATTCTAATAGAGGGAGGAATCAGTTTTTCTCTACTGGAGAGTGGGTGCATGCCTGTATGCATGTGTATATACATATGTATGTGTACATGTATATGTGTTGGAGCCAAGGGAAGGGAGAAGAAGGAAGAGGTGGGGCACTATGAAGGACACAAGTTGTAATTAGAGGCTTTCAGATGATCCGATTTCAGGAATGTAATCTGCCATACTTTCCACTTCTCATTGTGAATTCTCATGAATAACCAAGTTCACTACAACTTCTGGTCCCAGATTAGCCTCTATGAATGTCCTAAGCTCTTCTTGATCTCATGAATATTATTGGCATCTTTTGATTTACATACTCAGAAAAAGTCAAATTAAATGTAGGATCATGGGATCTACTCCTAATTCAGACACTGAGGGAGTTTATGAGATACAAATGAATGGGAAGGTTGATCTTCAATAGAGGGTCTTGATTTCTACAATGAAATTTAAAAGCATAAAGAGGGACCCTCACCCCTTCTGTTCATGCCTGCATTGGATGCAATAACACATAGCAAACAGAGTACACAAGTTGGCATTACCAATTTTGCATAGTTTTATATGTAGTTTGTTACTTTAAATATTTCAGTAAAGAGAGTGATTACCATGGCAACTCTCCCATCTTATGACATATATCATGCAGAACAAGCAGCCAAGGAAGCATGCACGCGCACACACACACCCACACACACACACACACACACACTCTCTCTCTCTCTCTCTCTCTCTTTCTCTCTCTCTCTCTCTGTGTCTCTCACGCACACACACACACATACACACACACCCTGTGAACTCCAGTAATTTTGATGACATTAAAGAGTGAATGTTTTATGATTGATGTATTTTTCTCATTTTTAAATAACTCATTAAAAAAAGAGAAAACTCTTCACCATTCTCTCCTCTCAACATTTCTCCCTTCCTTTCTTCAGATTGTTTTCTCTCAAATTCCCCTGAAATGTTGGAAACCACTCATGCCTCCCTCAGAATCTGCAGATATATGTTCCTGACAGTAAACCTACACTATGCAAACGTTTAAATGGCAAAAACCTAGATGTTGTAAGAAATGAAGTAAATCCCGAAGAATCTGGCTTTAGATGGAAGAGCAGAGGGTAAAAGCCACCCTCACCTCCTAGCGTGAATACAAATACTGAAGATTGTCTGGTGGCTTCAATTTTAGGTAAACTTGGCTAAGCAAATACTTGTCCAGTGGTGGGGGGCTCTTCTGAGAGACAGGATCTCCAATCGTGATGCAGAAACCACTGTATGCCCTTTAGTACTTCCAGAGATCCAAGCTCATTTCTGATTTCCTTTCTGCTCCACAGAACCATGAATCTCAGAAGGAAGATTTTAGAGGTCATCTATTTCAACTTCTATCTGATTAGGAATCTCCTCAACATTTCTGACAAGGGAACATACAGAGCCTTTTCTTGAGGGCTTCTCGTGAAGGCAAACCTACCTATACAGGTAGTCCTTTCATCTTTGGACAGCCCTGACCATTAGAGAGATTTTCTCAATATGGAGCCTACATTTCTCTCTCTGTCATTTCTACCAATTCATACTGGTTTTGGCCTGTGGGACCCAGCATGGCAAATTTAATTCTTTGTGATACTCATGGTCTGTGTTTTCATTTTGTCACAATGTGACATTTGGGGTAATGGAGTATGGAGTAATGAATGGTACTGAATGAAGGAGTAATTAAAGAATATTCATTCGTAGGCTGCTGCCTTTAGAAATGCCTGTAGAAATGTAGCTTGTCATTGTTAATTCTCCAGCAAGGGAGTATATCTGGTTTATCCATCAGGTGGCTCCATACTCATTACTAGGCAAATGATCTCATCAGAATCTGGTTGGAATACATTCAGAATAATCTCCCATACCATGAAGTCACATGCCTCCCAATAGCTGGACAAATCAAAACCCACACTAATTAGACTGTGAATTTAGATTAAGGGATGATAAAATGTTGATCAGAATTTTTTTAAAAAATGTATGGCTTTCTCCAGAACTGGCATCTGGACTTTCCTTTCTATGTTGAATGATATCCTACATTTGCCACAACAGGTAATCAGTGTACCATAACTACATATTTTTTTAATTAGGCATAGTGAAAATGAATAAAATGCTTAAGTACTCACTATAGGGAGCTTTCCATCCAACCATCTCCTAACTTCTCCCAATTATACTCCTTAGTCTTTGGGATGAATTCCCTTGCCATCTTTTACCTCATAGAATTACTATCTTCCTTCAATGTACAACTAAAGCACTACCTTCTATGTGAAGCTTTTCCTTTCACTTTCAAACTACCTTGAAATTAAGTACTCTGAATTTTTTATCTTTATGTTTATTCTGCATTTTCATATACATATACACATATTCTTATTAGATCAGTTCCCCACTTAATGGTAAATTGTGGTATCCATCTTTAACTCTTCCAACATGGATTATTTCCATCCTTTATAATTTTTGCCAATTTACTGGGTGTAAGATCAAACATGAGAGGTGTTTTGATTTCATTTTTCTTAGTGTTAGTGATGTGGAGCAAGCTTTAATATAACTATTAACACTTTACAATTCTTTTGAGAACTCTTTGTTCGTAGTCTTTGGTCATTTTTTTCCTTTTTTTTCCAATTTATTTGTTTTTAGTTTCCAACATTCACTTCCACAAGTTTTAAATTTTCTCTCCCTCCTTCCCCTCTTCCTCCCCATGATGTCATGCAATCTGATATGGTCTCTACACATTCACTTCTATTAAATACATTTTCACATTAGTCATGTTGCATAGAAAAATTATAACGAATGGGAGAGACCATGAGAAATAAAAACAAAACAAAACAGAAAATAGACTGCTTTGCTCTGTATTCCACCTCCAGAGTTCTTTCTCTGGCTGTGGATGGCATTTTCCATCATGAGTCCTTTGGAATTGTTTTAGGTTCTTGCATTGCTGAGAAGGCCTGAGTCTAATCAAAATAAGTCACTATACACTGTGGCTGTTTCTGTGAACAATGTTCTCCTGGTTCTGCTCACTTCACTCAGCATCAGTTCATATAAGTCTTTCCAGGATTTTCTGAAGCTCACCTGTTCATCATTTCTTAAAGTACAGTTGTATTCTGTTACATTCATATTCCACAACTTGTTCAGCCATCCCCCAATTGATGGGTATCCTTTCAACTTCCAGTTCTTGGCCACCACTAAAAGATCTTCTAGAAATATTTTTGACATGTGGATCCTTTTCCTATTTTTTAAATCTCTTTGTGATACAACCCTAGAAGCAGTATTACTGTGTCAAAGGGTATGTGCATTTTTATAGCCCTTTAGGCATAGTTCCAAATTGCTCTCCAGAATGGTTGGATCTTTGACCGTTTATCTTATAAAGAATGACTCGGTCTCATTTTTTTTGTTACTTCACTACATGTCTTAGATATCAGAGACATTTGATGCAAAGATATTTTCCCCCAATCAGTGGTTTCCCTTTTACCTGCATTGATTTTTAAGACAAAAGCTTTTCATTTCATGTGATCAAAATTGTTTTTATGATTACTTCTATACATTGTTTGGTTAAGAATTCTTCTAGTGATAGCTATGAAAGGTGCCTGACTTCCTTCTCTTTGAGTTTTTTTATGGTGGGACTTTTATGTCAGGTTTTTAGTTTTCTGCTGTAGATTGTTAACTTAAGCATCTACTTTCTGCCAAACTGCTTTTTAGTTTTCACAGCAGTTCTTTTCAAACAAAAAGTCTGTTCCCAAATTCTTTATATTCTCAGGTTCATCAAACACTGAGCTATTGCATTTGACTGTTTCTGATGTTTGGTTTCTGATGTTTGGTTATCTAGTATACTTTATGATCCCACTGATCTACTTTTCTCTTATTAACCACTATCAAATAATGTGATCACTTTATAACACAATTTGTAATACATATAATATAATTTATAATACAATATAATACAATTTAAGCTGGAAATACTATTCTTTCATTTCTCCCTGGACAGCATTAAGGAGGTGGTTCATTCTACTCTATCCCTTTGGTGCAAATAATGCTGCTAGGAGGGAGCAATCCATGAAGAGGGAGGCTTAGGGAGCATCGAGGTGAGATTGTGTGAGAGGAACTCAAGAGATAGAATGCAGGGAGATAGTGCAAAACAGAACTGCCAACACTGAATGGGTAGCTTCTAGGGGACACTGAAAATATCAGTTTATACTTGGAGACCAGCAGAAGGCAAAGGACATTTGACCCCTTAGCAAGTATCTAGCTCTCTCTATAGCAAGACTAATGTTACATGTAGTCACCACCAAAGGCACTTGGTTCTAGACCAATATTGTCTACCAGATAGCTGCTACAATTCTCATACAGGCGAACTACACTAACTGTAGAACCTTTGTTTAATTGTACTGAGAATACAGGAATTTTTGTGATCAAAATAACTGAATGGCAATATGGCCACTCCAGTTCAGTAATGATGAGCAGGATAATGCAATACTACTCTTGGATAAGGGACTGTAGGCTAGCTCTATTCTAATGGGACTGGAGGTCAAAGGTGAAGCTGTTGGTGTGCCATGGAATTATACCCTCATTTAGGTATAATATTTCTCACCCAGCCAATGAAACAATCCTTGGAACCTCACTAACGTCTGTGACCTGACTGCAGAGAGGGAGGGAGTATCTGTAGCCCCCTACAGTTACCAAGAGTATCTTCTCAAAGGAACAGCATAAGCCATGGAAAGTTAGTTGCATGTCTGATACATCTTTTTGCCATCCCTCCAGGGATATACCCACTGTAACTCAACAAAACAACTGCTCACTTGTATAAGGGTGTAAGGTATTATTCCCCCCTCACTTCTCTTAAAGTAAATAGCAAGATACTCAGTCAATAAATTCAATCATAAGCTTTAGACCAAGTATGCAAAGGCCTTCAAACTGTAAGGATACTGTGCAAGAATCCTGTTTGGATAAGCCAAGGAAACTTAGTCAAACTTCATTCAACAAATTGGAGCAGGTTTATCCTTCTGGAAAAATTTGTAATGAAGAACCTCCTGGGAGGAGGAGGAGAGGTCTTGGCTCCATTGTTGGCCAGGTCCCTTTCCTCCACCCCCTATGTCAAGAGAAAGATTGTAGACAATTCATCTTCCCATCAGTTTCTTAGTAGCATCCCCAGATCAACCCAAAAAGTCAAGGACAGATGGACACAGATTCTTGAGAATCTCACTAATGGGAGAAAAGAATTTCCATCAACCAGGAGCTGTGTGTTACTCCTCTGATACCTGGGCTTTCTAAACCTGAGCTCACTTTCCCCTGAACTCATTATGTGCTTGTAGCAGAGTGCCACAGAATTTTGGGGAGATGTCTTGTACCAACTGTATAATACACACACATACACACACACACACACACACACACACACAAATAGTACCAACTAGTAAATATCTCTTTTGAAAAGCAATTTAAGGCTAGCTGACTAAACTAATTCTAAACTGATAATCTTAATGAAGGGTAAAGCATAACAGGGGATGCTCCTGCCAATGATATTAATTACCTCCAATCTCTTGGGGGACAGGGTACCGTTAGAACCTTGGGAGAGGAGATGTAGACAAACTCTGGGGACATGACACATCAGTAGGAGCTGGGATAAAGATTCTAAAAACATGTATTGGTTACACTTGAAAACCAAGACTCTAAATGCTAACCCTTGCCTAAAACAATAGCATATAATTTTATAGGGTTCTTTTTACTTCTCTGCTGTGATTTTATTTTGATAATTTGTATTTTGAGAATTCAATTTCTCTCCCTTTTCTTTTTGGTTTGAGGGAACCCCCTCTTTTGACCTTTATCTTTTCCTTCTCAGTTAAGTAAGTAGTTCAAAATCTCTCCAATTTTCTTTTCACTTCTTATTTCAAGTTACCTTTGGCAAGTCACTTAATTTCTGTGAACCTCAGTTTCCTCAATTGTAAAATGAGATGATTGGACTAGATGGACTCTGAGATCCATCTGAGATTTCAGTTCTGTTTGGATCCCTGACTCTTCTTTTGCTGCATGTTTCTAAGTTTTCCTTTGTTTTATCATTATTTCCTTATCGTGAACATTTTTACTTGCTGATTCATGAGCTATAAACTTACTGGTTCCTTCTCTCTGTGATGAAGATAAGGCTTCTGACATACCAAATTTGAGCCCTTCAAGTTTGATTTCTGTGTTACTACCTTATGTGTTACTGTCAATTCATGAAGAAGGAAATGCTATTAGAAGTAATGTCATGTGAGAGTCTCCCTGTTTTTCAGGCCACGAGGTCCAGCCCTGTTGGTTTTCGGTCATGTACGACTCATTGTGACCCCATTTGGGGTTTTCTTAAGATACCAAAGTGGTCTGACATTTCTTTCTCCAGTTCATTTTGCAGATGAAGAAACTGAGGTAGAAGGGTCACACAGCTAGGAAGTGTCTGAGATCAGATTTGAACTCAGGTCTTACTGACTCCAGACCTGTACCATCTAGCTACTGCATCCTGCCTCTTGCCCATCTGTAATTACTCTCCGTTCTTCAGGCCACGTTGTTCTGTCTCTGCTTCTGTGTCCCTCCTACTACTCTGACTGATGGTTACCCTCTCCTGGGATGGGAAGCTGCCTATGTAGTATCAAGTCTTTCTTGGAGAAGGTGGTCTCCTAATGTCTGTTTCCACTGTAGCCAGGCCCTTTAGCCTGAGATGCTAGTTATCCTCAGTCTCTTCACCTTTGAGGGTGTGGGAATCAGTTGCCCAAGGCCCTAGCCCAGGGTAAAGTCCAGGGAGAAGACGGGCCTCAGCTGGGACTTCAGCTGCTTTCCCCACAGGTGCTGAGACTCTTTCCCTTCTATCTTATGGCTCTGCCCGGTTCACATTCTCTGCCCTGCCTGCAGTCACTGTCCCTTTAATTTCCTAGGCTTCATGCATTTCATGCCACATGGAGTCAGGGATAATCATGCTGAACCACTGCTGGAATAGGAGAATGAACAGGAATACTGAGAGCTGGCCCTGAGTCATAAACCTGCAAGGTACTTGTGTTCCCTGGGTCTGGTGTATAGAGTGGTTGGGAGATATCAGTACTACTTAATATTGAAATTTTCTGTTCTTCCTCACCGCTTTTAAAAACTTTTGTGGGGATTTCTGTCCTCTGATTTTGTGGATGTAGCTCTAAAAACTCTAATTTGGGAAAATTCCTTTTTTTTTTTGAGATTTTTGGGCCGATGATTGCTAAAAGCACTATTCTACCATCTTGTTGGCCATATGACCTAGCATTTTCAGTGTCTTGGAGTTCTTATATATCTTTCCAACAGTAGTTCTTCAGGCTATATTTGAAAAAATAATTTGATATTTCCATGAATCTTTGACCTTTCCAAAAAGCACATCTAAGTAGGTGTGTATTATAACCCATCAACATCATATTTTTATCCACATCTTTCTTTATATCTTCCATGAAATATTTACCCAGTCCTTTGGAGGATCTCTTATTATTCCTTTAATATTTAATGGGTACATGAGCAACGTTTGGGCTTTCAGTCTCTTAGGCCCCTTTGCATTTGCTAGATGACCAGCTCACCTCCTCTTCCAGTCACATGTGTCCCTGAAGATTTCTTTCATGTGTCTTCTTTCAGTGAAGCCATCATGGACAATATACTTGAACCCATCAATTATCATACCTATGCTGATAATTCTCAGATCTACTTGTGTAGACCCAATCTCTCTTGTAGCTTCCATACTCATCGTGTGTCTCTCCATATAAATTTAATGGTGCAAGTCTGGCCATGTTATTTCCCTACTCAATAAACTCCAGTGATTCCCTATCACTTCCATGATCAAATATAAAATCATCTGGCATTCAAAGTTCTTCATAACTTTCCCCCTTCCTATTCTTCCAGTCTTCTTCCAGCTTTCTTACTCCCATGTTCTCTATGACCCAGTGACACTGGCTTCCTTGTTCCTCAAAGAAGACATTCCATCTTCCCATTCGAAGAATTTTCATTGGCTATCTGCTTTGCTTGGAATTGTATTCCTCCTTTACTCTGCTGCCTGGTTTCTCTGGCTTCCTTCAAGTCCCAACTAAAATCCCACATTCTAGAAACTTCTCTAACCTCTCTTAAGCCTTTTCCAATCCCCCTTAGTCAGTGTCTTCTTATTTTTGCTTATTTCCAGTTTGTCTTGTCTGTACATGACTGTTTGAATGTTGTCTCTTTCCATTAGACTGTGAGCTCCTCTGGAGTAGAGACTGTCTTTTGTTTTGGTTTTTTTTGTACTCAACACTTAATACATTTCTTGGCACATAGTAGGAGCTTAATAACTGCTTGTTGAATTCACTTGACTTACATCAGTTCTTATAGGTCTTCCAATGTTTTTCTGAATTTCTCATATTCATCATGTCTTAGTGCATAATATGTCATTCCATTTACATACCATCACCTTTTCAGTTATTTCCTAATTGATGTGCACCCATTTTGTTCTTTATTATGTTAAAAGCACTAAAGATGCTATTATTATCCCCATTTTTTACATGTGAGGAAACTGAGGCAAACAGGGTTAAGTGATTTGCCTAGTGTCCCATAGCTAGCTAGTGTCTGAGTCCAGGTTTGAACTCAGGAAGATAAGCCTGGGCTCAAAGCCTTATCCACTGTACTTCTTAGCTAAAACAAGTATGTTATATTTTTGCTCAAGGATAATGTTTTTTATTTTTAAAAATATGATCCCAATAGTTGCATTAGTGTGTTGGAGATGCCAGCAGGTTTGGTGTGAGAAAGTGGGTTTGAATACAAGTACGACTGTTAGGAATCTTTTGGTGTTCATATTTGGACATTTGTTTCTGACTTTGTCTTTTTTGGGGCATGTGCCTGATACTGGGATTACTGAGTCAGAAGAAGGCTAAATTCATCATTTCATTGCATCATTTTAAATTGATGTAAGATCACATATTTAGAGATGTGATGCCCCTTAGACACCATTTAGTCTAATCCTCCCATTTTATGGATGGAAAAAGTGAGGCTGAGAGAGGTGAAGTGATTTATCCAAGGTCACCAAGGTAGTAAGTAACTGAGCTGGAACACCAACCAAAGTCTGCTGATTCTAGATACAGAGCTTATTCCATGGCCCCAGTCCGAGGCTCCCAAAGTTTGATTCAGGCTCTCTTTTTAGGAAATCTCACATATATGGTTGTAGTTGTTTTGTATGTAATTAATTTGCTGCCTAAAAAGATATATTCAAATGGGATACATGAACTTCTCTACTTTGCAGTTTTTTATGTAGGATATTCTTAAAGCAGAATACAAGTGGCTCTTAATACCTTTCCAGTCTTATCTTCCTCTATTACCACACACAAGCCCTCTGCTCCCCTTATGTTGGCCTCATTATTCACTGTCCCCTTACTTATTCTTGCCCTAAACCCTTGCTCAGGCTTGACCATAACAACTCACATTTATATGGTGCTTAAGTACTTTACATAACATGCCATCCAATCCTCAGAACAACCCTGTGAGCCTAGGAACTTGCAAGCGTTATTGAGACCCATATTACTCAGGTTATGGAAATGAACCTTTGAGATGTTAAGTGACTTGCCCTAAGTCTCAAAACTAATAAGGGATAGAGCTGGGTTTGGAAGCCAGGTCCCTTGAAATGGAATTAAGGACCCCTTCACATTCTCCCATCCAGTCTTCCTGCTGTTCTCTCTTCTTAAAGGGCTGTTCCTTCCCCATCCTCCCTCATTTCAATCCTGGGTCTCCTTCAAAGACCAGGACAAGTCTTCCTAGAGCCCACACTAGCAACCATCTTTCTCTGAAATCTTGCGGCACTTTCTGTACTACTCATGTGGTACTTAATCATTTACATCTGTACATTGTTATTTAATTTTTTCATGTTTCCTCAATTGATTATGAGCTCCTGGAGAGTAGGGACTGTCTTATATCTCTTTGTATATCTGCTAATGTGCATGGTCATGACTCTTCAATAAATATTTGTTGAATGATTTGATGTTCTTTTGAGAAGTGCAGTTGCGTTTTAAAGAGAGCATTTTCTTTTATTTGTTTGTTTTATTTCAAGGATGTGGACCTGGAAAGTTTTCACAAAAGGCACTGAACTCAGCAGTTCTCTGGGAGTTTTACCATGGCCATCTTTTAGAAAGGATCATGGACAGCTGGACACTGACAGAAAGAAGGAAGCCATCAGACCCTAGGAGCTCTAATATCTCCAGGCTCCATATATATGCAAATCTCTTAACAAATTTCAAACAATGTCACAGTAACACAGCCCAGTTTCCCAGGGTAGGGGAGGCACAGAAGACCATTGTTGAAGTTTAGCAGGGGGTATGACCTAATCCCTGCCTCCTCCTATCCCCATGTCCATGCCCTTTCCTCTTGCCCCACTGCCTCAGTCCCCATCAGCTACATGGGATAAAGTCTCTTAGTAGTTGAATGCCCACCATTTCCAGTTCAGGCTATAAAATTGGTGTGTGTGTGTGTGAGTGTGTGTGCGTGCGTGCGTGCGCGTGTGTGTGTGTGAAAGATGGAGAGAAAATTAGAGAATTGGAAGAAGGGAGGAAGGGAGTTTGAGGACTGAAAAAAATAGGCAGAAATAATGAGTAGAGAGAGAGAAATAACTAGGTTTTTTTTTTTTAACAAAATTCATATGGAGGCAAAAAAGGTCATGAATTTCAAGATTTTAGAATATATACAATTAAATTTTTTTTTTTTGCACAAAGCCAATGAAGACTAAGAATTAAAGAGAAACTGGCAAAAAATCTTTTCAGCAAATTTCTCTGATAAAGGTTTTATTTCCAAGATATATAAGGAAGTGATTCAAATTTATAAGAATAAGAGTCATTTCCCAATTGCTAAATGGTCTAAAGATATGAACAGATGGTTTTTAAGAGAAGAAACACAGGCTATTTATAGCTATGATTCTTTTAAAAGCTCAAATCATTATTAATTGAAGAAATGCAAATTAAAGTAATTCTGAGATTCCATCTCGCATCTATCATCAGTTGGCAAAGATGACAAAAAAGGAAAATGGATAAATGTTGGAGAGGCTGTGGGAAAATAGGAACATGGATGTGCTATTGGTGGGACTGTAAATGAGTTTAATAATTTCTTTTAAATTTCTTAATAGTATTTTGTTTTTTCCAATTATGTGTAAAGACAATTTCTAACATTCATTAAAAAAATTTTTGAGTTCCAATTTTTCTGTCTTTCCCTCTTTAAAAAGGTAAGAATTTAAAATAGGTTATAAATGTGCAATCATGTAAAACACATTTCCATTATTAGTCACGTTGTGAAAGAAGAAATGGATCTAATCATTGTGGAAAGCAATTGGGAATTATATACAGAAAGTTACCAAACAGTACCTCTATACTGCGGCTAGATCTAGACCCAAAAGAGATAAAATATTTATTATAACAACTATTTTTTGTGGACTAAAAATAAAACAACTAGAAGCTAAAGGGATGTTCATTAACTGAAGAATGGCTGTAAAAATTGTGATATATGATATAGAGTAGTATTTGTGCTGAAATGAGGAAATAGGTGATTTTAAAGAGATACAGAAAGATTCATATGAACTGAAAGAAGTAAACAGAACCAGGAGAACAATTTATACTATGATGTCAATATTGTGAAAACAAGTAGTGTTGAAGACTTTAATAAAATGATGATGATATGAGCAGAACTAGGAGAACAAACAGTATGCTAACAATACCATAAAAATGAACAACTTTGAAAGCTGAAATGGCTATGATCAATACAATGACTGTCCCTGATGCCAGAGTACTGATGACGGATGAATCATGCTATCTACCTCTGGACAGAGAAGTGATAGTTTTAGGGTACAGTAATGAAAAACCTATTTTTGTATCCTTTTGATGGAGGAATTTGTTTTGCTTGCCTATACATGCTTTTTACAAGGAATTTGTTTTCAATTCTCTTTGTTTTTGATAAAGTGGGAGGTTATTGCATTTAGTTTTTCTTTACAGTTTTTCTGTCCTTGTATAAATTGTTCTTCTGGTTCTGTTCACTCTGTCTCAGGTCAAACAATTCAGGATTCTCAGGAATCATCTCTTTTGTAATTTTATACAGTACAATAATATTCTATTACATTCACTCACTACAATGTATTTAGCCATTTGCCAGTTCTCTGAGAAAAATCTAAGGCACTCCGTCCTATTGGATGCTGATTCTTAATGTTTGTCCCCTTCCCTCTATTAATATCTCTTTCTGTACTAGGAAGCTTATTTTACCCGTGACCATTCTCTTTCTAGGATTATCCCCACCTGTAATGTCCCCTGCTCCCTGTCCTTACTTATTTCCCTGCTGAGTTTGATGTACATCAGTGCATACAGTGTGTTGTACATCAACAAAAACACAAAATGTGTTTACATGTTCAATCCTTCTTTGTTCATTTCAGATAAGAGTGAGGGTCATCTGATATTCCTCTCACACTTCAAATCTAACCTTACTATGCATAAGTAATACATTAACATAGTAATCTAACTTACCATGTGACCCAAGGCAAGTCACTGAACCTCATTTTGTCTTCAGTAGCAGCACCTACCTCCCAGGGCAGTGGTGATAATCAAATGAAGTAATATTTGTGAAGTACTAAGCACAATGCCTGGCAAATAGCAGGCGCTTAATAAATGCTTATTCCCTTCTCCTTTCCCTCATGATTGTATATTTCCCTCACAAATCCCAATTATGAGAAATAGCAAGTTCTGAAGGGATACTTGTTTTTACTGCTGTTTGAATGCCAGCATTACATTGTCATACAGTTCCTTCCAATGACTCAAATATATTTACCTTTATAGGTAAATAGGTCTTCTGGACTCTTGTATTCGTATTTCAAAGTTCCTACTCAGCTATAGCATTTTCATCAGAAATTCTTGAGAATCCTTTATTTCATTAAAGATCTATTTTTTCTCCTACAGGATTATACTCAGCTTTGAACAGTAACTTATTCTTGGCTGTAAACCCATGTCTTTTGGAATATTGTATTCCAAGGTCACCTCTTATTTTTAGTAAGATATTAATGTCTTGTGTGATCTCAACTCTAGTTTTTCAGTATTTGAATAGCTTTCTTCTATTTCTTCTATGAAAATGGTAATTGCTCTGGATTTTAGCTGTGATATTCTTGGGACATATCCTTTTGGAATTCCTTTCTGGAGAATATAGATTCTTCTTAGAGTGACTAGCTCTCATATAGCTGGAGAATTTTCATTTATTTCTTGAAACACTGTGTCAAAGTTTTTTAAAAAATATTTTCAGGGAGTCCAATAATCCTTAAAATATACTTCCTTGACTTGTTTTTTAGGGCAGTTATTTTTTTATATCAAATATTTTACATTTTCTTCCATATTTTCAACTTTTTGATTTTGATACTTCTTGCTATCTCATGGAGTCATTGATTTCTATTTAGTCTATTCAGGGAATTCATTTTTTGGGGCAAGGTTTAGCAGTTTTTTTTTACTAAGCTACTCATTCTTCCATTCTTTTTCCTCTAAAACTTTTGATTTTTATCTCTTGCTTCATTTATTTGGATATTCATGAAGTCCTTGTGGAAATACAGTCAAGTTAGGAAGGTCCCTACCCTGGGGCTTTTTTCAGAGGGGGCCCTTACCTGAAGAGGGTCTCTGGCCATAGAGCATTGCACATGTCCCAACTCTGGTTATGCCAGGAGACTATCCTGCACAGACGCTGACTTTGGTAGAAGGGCCCCTTTTCATATTGCTGACTTTTTATGCAGTTCTGGGGTGGAAGAAGCCACTTGTAATTTCTCACTGGGTTTCTTGATCATTAAGTTTGGCATGAGCTTTAGGGTTTTGCTGGAGTAGTTACATGTGAGCTGGATGTTTGGCTCTCAGGCAACTATCTTGGCAGTGAGTCCCTATGCCACTTTTTGAAAGTAAATAACAGTAGTAATACATGTGAGCCTACTCATTCCAATCACATGTGACTTTAAGTAACACAATCTTATTGCGTTTTAAGTAACTATCGACTTGAGCTTTTCAGAGATCAAGGTCTACAATGAATTTTATATCTCATATTGTTTAGACATAAAAAATGCAAGACTTTCTGAACAAATTTGGATTCAAAATGCTGAAATTTCAATACTAAAATCAGATAGGTATATTGTTAAGTTATGCCTACAGGCAGCAGGCTATATGGTGTTAAGTACACTGAACTTTGAGTAAAGATAGGCAGGTTCAGTTCCCGGCTCTGACACTTCCTACCTATGTGATCACGAGCATGTCTTTTAAATTCTCTCAAACATGAATTTTCTCATCAGTAAAATAGAAACAATGTTACTTGCACTACTTATCTCACAGGGTTGTTGTTAGAAAGACACTTTGTCATTTTTAAAGTCTTATCTAAATATGAGCTACTACTTCTCAAGAATCTACAAATGGATTATCTGTAATAGCTTGGCAACTTGTCTCCTAGACCTACCTGAGTTCTAGGCTAAGGACAATAGAAATAAGCTAAACTAAGAAATGGAAGTGTACTAAATGAGTTGAACTAAGAAAAGGAAGATAAAGGGGTTGAATGTATTATAGAACCTAGTGTCACAAAGAGTACTTTAGGTGAAAGAGAAATTATTTTAAAATAATCTATGATTCTCCTCCTCTTCATTGGCATAATCAGTGACAAAGCTATTTCACACTGTATTATTTTCTTCTGATTCTAAAATGAAATCCTTGAAGGAAATTCTTGTCTTCCTTCAAGGCCCAAACAAGGGCCATTCTTCCCACAAAGCTTTTTTTGATTTCCCCGTGGCTAGAAGCAATTCTTCCCTCTTCAAATTTCTCAGGCTATTTTGTTTCAACTCGCCTGTATATCTACCAAATTCTAACTTGTATTAGAGATAATGGGTGTACTGATCTTAACTTGTCTCTGCACCAAAGATGACAAATTCTTCAAGGAAAAGGCTGTGTCATTTATCTCCAACGTTTAGCACAGTGCCTTGCATGTAGTAGATATTTGATAATAGTTTCTTGAAAGGATTCTGATCAAGTGTAAGTATGGTTCAAAAGAAAGTAGGTCAGCCATAGGCCCAATACGATGAATAACAGATGGACAGACCAAGTGCTCTGATGTGTACCCACAAAACACTGAAATCACAAAGCTGAAGGAAGTTCTCCGGTATACTGGCTGGATCTCTCTACAGTGCATTTGTGGAAAGACAATGATAAGCACTACACAGGTTAGAAACTGAGTAGGGATTGTAATCTGTACTAGTAGAAAGAGTACTGCACCAATAAAGTCGTGAATCTGTCATCACATCTGAGATAAATTAAAATGAATATCAAAAAATCACTGGGAATCCAAGGCTTGAAATAGTCTTTTTCCTCCTCCAATAAAATGAAATGACTTTATTTTTTTCTTTTATTGAGAAAAGATCCATACTCAGAAAGTATGTGTCTTTGAGGCAATAGAAGCCAAATGAAAATGGAATCATCAGCGTGGGCAGGGGAGGAACACCATACAGAAACCGAAGGATGGACCACTGAATCTTTATTCATGTTACATTTTGCATGTGGGGCAAACTGCACATGTCTAATGCCAATGGGGGACTGATTGAATGGATGTAGTTATTACTAACACACTGCTTATTTGAGGCAACTGCTATTTTCAGTGACATTAATGCAATAGGAAACCGCAAACCGGAGTTTGCTTGGGATGTTTTCCTTTCAAGTTTACATGAAGACTTCTCAGTAGATCATTACAACCAACTTTAAGATTCAAAGCATTATTCACTGTCTTAGAATAAGCCTTCGTGCAACAAGAAACAAAAATGGAATGTGCATTCTTCCCAGGTTAAATGAAGCAACAATTACATAAAATTACCCTTTTTTAAGAGTTAAGAAATATTACTTGTAGTGCTGGTTCTGAATAAAGAAGCCTTTAACACACAATGAATGAAGTGAATTCTAGAATGAAGGGTATGCTTCCATTCTGTTTACATAACAATACATTTATCACTTTGGAGGCAGAGGCCCCTGCCTTCTTTCCTAGAACTTCCTCAGCCGTGCTGCCAGTGTCTGTTGGAGGGTATGGGGAGGGGAGGGATTTCACTGGAGACACAATCCAATTCTTTTTTCTTGACTTGTCTCATTCCGATTTAGGTCTCTCTTTACATTCTTCCATACCTAGAAATATAGGCAAAAAGATTTTGGGTTTTTGTTTTTTTGAACATTAAGATAAAATAAGGGTTTGGGAATAAGGATTGGGAGGCAATATGTTATGTTGAAGAGAACACTGGCTTAGGGTCTAGAGAGCTTGAGTTCAGAGCTTGGTTTTGCCATTTACTACCTGTGTGATGTTGGCCAAGTCACTCCATACTCTGCCAAAAAGGATAATAATTCCTGTTCTCTTTACCTCACAAGGTTGCTGTGAAGATCACACGTAAGCCAGAAAATACTGTCTCTGTGAGAGCTATTGTTACTCTCTTTCTCTCTTAATTCCTTTTCTCCAATTTTCTCTATGCATGGAGGAAAAGGAAAGCCATCTGCTGTGCTGAAGTCAGTAGTTCTCCCAAAATTAACTCAGTGACCTCCCTCCCCACCCTTTTCTTGAATCAGGCAGGGCCCTGCATCCCATGGCACACCCTGACTCCTACTGCTCCAGGGAGGGCGAACCTCAAGCTGACTCTTGAGCGATGAGGTGTTTGCAGAAATGCGAAACAGATTGCTTTGTAGCAATGGGGGCCATACCCCATGACTTTCAGAACAGGCATCTCTTTGGCTTTATTTTATTGTCCTTACCCAGGAAAAGTCTTTGGACTTCAAGAGAGAATCCAAATGCTGCTGCCTTTTTTTCTCAGAGAAGTCACTGCCTTCCTGAATTGCTTTTCTCTCTACACACATGTGCTCTTTCAAGCCAATGCCCCTTCTCTAACACAATGCTGGGGATTAGGAGTTTCCTCCTGGTGGACTTGTTGGTGACTCCCAAGCCTCACCACCTGTTATCCCTGTTGAAAGGAGTTTGAATTGGGGATAGGTTTAATTTTCCTGGCCATAAAAATGTTCAAATCATTAACATGCTTGTTCTTGAGCAAGGAATTATTGTTACAATCTGGCAAATGCTCCCTAATTGTCCTTTCCTTTTCTCCTAGGTCCTGTGGTGCCAAACAGCTTGCAGGCTGTTTAAAAAACAATAATCAAAAAACCAAAAATAAACCCCCCCCATCCAATTTTCTTTTGGAGGTTTCTGGGACAGCTGTGTAGGGAAGTTCCTAATAGATTGTAGATTCAGAACTGGAGAGGACCTTAGAGGAAATCTAGTCTAACACTCTCTTTTTTTTTTTTTTTTGTAGAGATGAGGAAACTGAGGTTCATTGGTGTGAAGTTACAGGCTCTAGGACTCACAGGTACAAGAGGCATATCTAACACTGGACTCCAAATTCAGCACTCCAAGTTCAGCCAGTATTTGAATCCAGCTATTATGATTTCCAATCTAGCATTCCTTCTTTTGTCTAACCATGCTGGGGTGGGTGTTGGGGGTGGAGGTGGCAGGAAAGGATATATGAAATAATTACACATGATAGTAAGAAGACAAGGCTATGGATGTTGAGAAAGGGTAAATTTTTCTTCAAGATGGGACATAAATTTAAATCATGAAGGGGATCAAAAACACCATATCCTTGGCCTCCCCCCCACCCAGTGGTAGTGATAGGGCAGCGTGAGTAGCATGTCAGCCCTGGGCTGGGTGTGAGAGGAAGGAAATTCTTGTATGTTTATTTGTAGTTTGTTTTTTTTTTTTTGTACTGCTAAGGCCCTGAAGATAGCTAACTCTTAACACCTTCGCCAGAAGGCTTATTTGAAAGCATATCAGTAGTACATCCAGATGGAGGAGTGAGGATCTTCATGTAAGATCCCACTTTGAGGTGAAAAATTCCCTAGATGTTGCCAGAACTTTAAATATAGTGATGTTTAAATATAGTGGGTGTGCCCAATTCATGAGATAGCCATGGGCAGAGGTTGAAAAAAATATACAACAAAGATTCAGTTCCAAAACAGCACCCTTGACTCAGGGGATTGCTCCCAAGCCAGCCTCGCATTCCATTCCTCCTCTGGGACCCTTTCCAGGAGCTAACTGAAGCAGTATTTTTTTTTTAAAGGCGCTTTCCTCCAAAGTATTTGATTGCAGATGGAGCTATTTGGCACCAATGTTGAAATCTTCAAAACGAGGGCAGGGGGTGTTTCACTGACCCAAAGAAAGGGCAAACTGTTCCCCACCTACTATGGTTTGGCAGCTTAAGACAGAGGGGAAAAAAACCAAAACAGGCAACTATAAACATTTTTGAGGAACAATGAACCTGATTCTACCCCATAGGCAGAAAATAGCCTATCGTAAACCTGTAGAGGGAAGCTCTCTATTATCTTATCTATGAAGGGGAAGAGAAAGGAGTAGGAGGATGTCAATTACCCCTTCACTCTCTGCAAAGCCTTCTTCTTGGTTACCGTATTTCTGCATTTCTTGGGAGGCATAAGTCTGGCTGGGGGCAGAAGTAGAAGTATGAAAAGGGTGGAGATGGGGAAATGGAGGGACTATGGTTCTGCTGTGGCATGCCTGATTCTACATGCCTGATGCCCATGGGGCCTTCTTCCTTGCTCCACCAGAGCTGGGTTTCTGGAACACTGATTTTTCTGTACAGAACAAATCTTACCTTATTTGAGTCTAACCATCTTGGAGAGCTTCTATGGATGGAAGGGAAGGTTTATTCGATCTCAAGTACAGATGAATTCAGTCAAAGCATTCATACACATGTACAATACTCAAAGTTATCTCAGGTTAGATTTTTAATCAAATATTTAAAATGCTATTTTTAGCATCCACTTATTAAGCACATCTTGTTTATGTTTCGTATTGGATTAGTCTATTTTTCTGGTTCAATTCTGTTCCAAGTTTTCAAGAAAAACCAAACCAAACCAAACAGAAAACAGTAATCCTGCTGAGATGTTGATGGTGTGGTGGAAAAAGCAATGGACTGGGAGTCAGGTCATCTGGATCTGAACTTAGTAAGTAAATGACCTTGGGTGAATCACTAGACTACTATACACCCAATTTCCCTCACTTATAATACTTGGGGTTAGACTAGAGGCAGTGTGGTAAAGAGGGCTGGATCTGGTGACAGAGGAGCTGGGCTCTATCCCAGCTCTGGTTGTGACCTTAGACAACCTTGAGATAACCCTCAATGGGGCTTCACTGTCCTACCAGAAACATGAGGGGTACAAAAATGAGGTTACTTGGGTGCTGTCACTGAAAGGTCAGTTTTGGTGGCAGTCATACCCACTTAGCATTTACATGTGATGGTGACTGTCATGGAGCAATCCCACACTTCACCAAAGGTTATCTTTTAACCTGGGGTTCGATGTCCCTTTTGCTTCTAATGATAGCATGCTTCCCAACTAGGCAAGGCATAAGCTCTTAAGCCAAGCTGCCCAGACTATCCAAAGGCTGGGCAGAAGGATGCAAAAATTGAAAGATGCCTCTCTCTGCATGAGATTTATTCCTTTAAGTAAAATGAAAGGGTAGAAATGGATCATCTCTAAGGTCCCTTACAACTCTAAATTTCTAATCCTAAAACAAATTCTATGACTTCTTCAAAGATTCTATAACTAGGCAGTTTTACCTTGAAGTGGAAGTAAAGTTGTATTAGTAAATGTTTAAGAACCAGCTCTCCAAAATAAAAAAAAGCATGCATGACACACTTTTGAGTTTGATTTGCATTATTAACATTTTTCTATCACTTTCTTAAGTCTAGGTAGCCACCATCAACAACAAAACCAACCCTTATTTGTAGGATTTGCCGATTTCTAAGGTATATTTACACTGAAAATTTAACCACCACTTCCCCAGTTTGAACTGGATCATACCCTCAGATGTAGCTAAACGGCCAGCAGCATCAACCAACAGAGGAGCAAAGGTTTCATAGGCAGTGTCTGAATAAGAGAAAGTTGATCTGATTGCCTTAAAATTAAATACTGCCTTTTTCATAAGAAGCTCTACAAATTTCACATGTGTACTTTCATTCCATTCTCAAAACATCTTGTGAAGTAAACTGGGGACTATTAGTCCCATTTTACAGAAAGAACTGTTAAATCACTTTCCTTAGGCCATGTAATTAGTCAGAATCAGTGTAGTATCGTGAAAAGAATGCTAGATTTGGACTCAGAAGATTGGGTTCAAACCTCAGTTCTCTTAAGGACTGTATGTATGACCTTGGGCAAGTCATTTAACCATTCTAGGCCTCTGTTTTTTCACCTGTACAGTGAAGGGGTTGGACTAGATGAGTTCTGAAATCCTTTCTCATTTTAAATCTATTATCCTGCTTTAGGATTTTTTTAAAAGCCAAGTTCTACATTATAGACCACCTAACTCAAGCTCCTACATGGTCTAGTAGACTTAGATTTAGTAGCGAGACTAAACAGACTGAAGCAAGGAGAAACTTGCAAAGGTCCCTGTGCTATATAATCCTGGCTTTATGCATACAATTCTAGGATCCAGAGGCCACCTGCAGTCTCCCAGCCCTAAGGTAAAGTTTACCTTAGGTACCCCTAAGGTTCTCCATAGATGAAGCCCAGAGATCTTCAGGGTTTAGCATTTTGGTTAAAAACAACAAAAACCATCACTGCCACCAAACAAGCCCACATCAGATTTAAGAACCAATCTTGCTGGTGGATGTGCATTCGTTGTGGAGTGAAACTGGTGAGGCTCTGTGCTGCTGCTTTTTCCATCTTCCAATTTTTACCTCATTCTAGATAGCCTTGGGATAGTCTAGGCAGCTTGGCTAAGTGTATATGGCTTGCCATGTCGGGAAGCACGCTATAAATAGAAACAAAAGGGACATCAAACCTCAGATTAATGACAGCCTTTGGTGAAGTGTAGGAATGCCCCATGATGGTCACCATCACATTTAAAACCTAGGAAGGTGTGACTGCCACCAAAGCCCACAATTCAGCGATAACACCCAAGTGCCTTTGTGGTTTGGCCTCCCTCGTGCTGCTGGTAGGACACTGAAGCCCCAATGAAGGTTGTCTTACCTAAATGAATGGTTGTGTGAAGACCACAATAATGAGGACTTAGGAATTAAGTGGAATGGCTTGGTTGGAGTAAATAACCATTCTGTTTAGGGCAGATCTTATGCCATTAAAAAAAAAAAAAAAGGAATTCAGAGGATCATACCAAACAGCTTTTCCCTTTAATACCCCATATCCTGCAAACAACACCCCCATCTATAGGCTAAAGCTTCTTTCCTGTTAGTTTTTAATGCTTAATACCTCATAACATCAAGTGAGTAGTAAACCTTTCAGGCAATTGCCAAGAGCTCTTAAATTAGGGTTGGTAGTTATAAAAATGAAACACTATTCATACGCAATTGCATGCACTCTGGAAGACATTTAATTCGCTGGAGGATTCATTTTATTTTTTAACGATGAAGGAAGAAATAGTCTGCAGTGGAATTCTGCTTCAATCTTTGGCCACATTATTCTTTCAAAAAGCCAGTTCTGTTGTTTAATGCTCCCCTAAGCAATACTTACTCCTCTGAGTATCCCAGATATAGTTGTTCAGAACTTCTCCCAGCAGGTACAAAAGGTTCATTAGAATGGTTGCGATCCCAAAGAAGATTATTTTGGCGCCTGGGCCAATGTGTTCCAAGAGAGGGTACACCCAAATCCCTGTTACATGATGCACCCAACACACCCTGAAATGGAATCAGAAAGAAGAAAAATCCAGAAGTTGCTATCATGGCAGTATCTCCCCCTCCCCCTTTTTTCTCTTTCTCTTCTGTTTTAGCTTTCATTTTTCTAACTTATCTATTTGTAACATTCCTTTTAAATTTTGAGTTCCAAATTCTCTCCCTCCTATCCACCCCTCCCCCACCCACTGAGAAAGCAAGCAAAATAATATCAATTATGCTTGTGAAATCATGCAAAACATTTTCATGTCAGTTTCAAAGCTGATTTCATCCCCATTATGCACCACTTAACCCCATTCTCTCCCCAGGCTGCAAGGCTCAAGCTAAGTGGGCCTCTGCTGCCCAGGAGCGACTCCAAATAGTGTTGGGTTTAATGGAATTATTATATTTTTGTTATTATAGAGGCTACTTAATCTGGTCTTTACACATTAAAACAACACAGACACCGGCCAAGTACATTCTATTCATCTGTGGTTGAGATAAAACCCTTGGCTTCTGTGACAGCTCTCCTGAAGTGAGGCTTTCTGAATTTATGCCAGTTTATGATCCTGAAGTGGTTTAACTAACACTTTTTTTGGTGAGGGGTGTGAATAGGGGACAATCAATCATTGCAACCTGTGACTCTATTGGCATAGAGAATTCCTGGTGAGGAAATTACTTGCACCCTGCACTGGGCAATTCTTCTGTCACTTAGAGCTGTGAGAGATAAAGGGACCTGAGTAGCATCAGAAGGATGTAGCAGAACTGGGACTTGAACCCAGGTCTTCCTGACTGGAAGACCAATTTCCTATGTGCTATGTATGCCCTAGTGCATCCCTTAACTAGCAAATGCAGAACTATTTCCAGTCATCACATTGAGATGGAAAAAGTATCAGACGGATTTCAGTCCTATCATTTCCTATCTGTATGACTTTGGGCAAATCTTAACTTCTCCGAACCTCATTAACGAAATAAAAGAGTTCGACTACATCAGGGGTTCTGAACCTGGTACGTGTCAGCTCATTAAAAGCGTTTTTATAATTATGTTTCGATATGATTGTTTTCTCTTTGTAAATCTATGTATTTTATTTAATGCACTTAAAAACATGATTCTGGAAAGGGATCCATAGGCTTCCCAAAACTGCTTAAGGGATTCTTGGTGCCCACAAAAGGTTAAGAATCCTTGGACTCAATGAATTCTAAGATCCCTTATGATCTGAACTGAAGGTCTTATGATCACTGGTTTTACTTTACAATAGTTTTGTCTCAATCCACCAGTCTCCATATTCCCCATCTGAGATTATAATTTAGAAATTCAAGTGGGGACTTAAAGTTTTCTAGTTCAGTCTGTTGATCTTATAGATGAGGCCACAAGAGGGCCTCTCTCCTTCTTCAAATTTTCTTTGAGATACTTCTTGGCCCCAGCTGTGCTCTACTTTGCATTATATTTGTTTACCTATCACATCCTTGTGTGTGTATATACGTGTATAAATGTGTACAAATGCATATGTATACACATGTATGTACATATACACAAATACATTTAAATGTTCTTCAAATGAATTAAATGGTACAAGGTCACACAAGCCAATAAATAGCAAAATAAGAATTCAAACGTTGGCTGACTCGAGATCAGTGTTTTTTCTGCCATATAATAACTGTCTTTAGGCTATTTTGGTCGAGCAGGTTCATCCACAGCAATAAGCTTCACTGTTTTCTAATAGTTAATCAGGTAGCCTGATGTGTTGGTGAAAAGTTGGAGATTGCTGTTTTAATATCTGATAGTAGCTTGCCCTACTTGCTTACAATACTTCATTTCTTCTCTCTGTGCCTTTGCATGGCTGTGCATCTGGAATGGTCATCCTCACCTCTGCCACTGGGACACCTTGGCTGAGCTCAAGGACCATTTACTACAAGAAACCTTTCTTGAAGTGCTCTCTGGCATCATTTTCTACCTATTCATCTGTGTATATCCCACAGCAGAATGTAAGTTCCTTTAGGGCAGGGGTCATTTTGGTTTTCATCTTTATATCCCAAGTATTTAGCATAATGTTTGGCTTATTATAGCTGATGGCAGATAATTAATTGAGTAGAATTGTTAAATATTTATTAAAGTATCAAGATACATTTGAAAGTTAAGGATACTCCTCCTACTAGGTACAGATTCCAAAATTATTTGCCTAATAATCCATATCAGCCAAGGAAAACTATTCTTTAATTAAATCCTCTATGACAGGGTTTATTATCCTTATTTGATGTTACATGATTTTTTAGAAGAGTTTTTTAAAAATAAAATACATAGGATTACTAATTACTAAATACATAGGAAACTAATTATTTGAATAAAATAAGTATCTTTTTTCCCTGTCTAAGTTTGCTGATTCTCTAAAATCAGTCTGAGGACTTCAGGTTAACAATTCTTGTTTGAGGGCCTAGTAAGTTGCTATGCACCAAGCCACCTATCTCAAGAACCTTAACATTCTTCCCAAATCCAAGCCAGGATCCCATGATCTTGCTTTATCTTGATCAGTTGGCACGATCTATCCTGCATGTGTGCAAGTGGTACCAAGTAAGTTCTGGAGTGAGCCCACGGTTTTGCATCAATAAACTACTGTCATTTGGAAGGCCTGCTTATCCTTTGTTTTACTGATACCTATGGAACACAATCTATAATTGCAAAAAAAAAAACAGGATAAAAGATATAGAGAGTACTGAAGGCACACCAAGGGAACGCCCCTTCTAGGCTGGAGAAATCTAATTTGTTATAGCATGCAAACACAGCAGAGAGAGCTGAACAAAGGGGAGGTGAGCACCAGAGGAGGCTTCATAGGCCAAGCTGTCCTTGCATGCTCCTGACCACAGCCTTACCCTCGATATCCTTGTTAGTGTTCACAAATGCCATACTCTCATGCCACTGTATTGTGGCAGATCTTCGTCTAGTTAACTTTAACTAAACTAATGCAATCAGCTGGGCAGTTGTCAAATGGCTTGTTAATTTCCTGATGGATAATACAAAGATTCAGGGTTTTTCACATTGTGAGTCATTTCTACTAATTAGCTTATATACATTAAAGTCTCATTGGCTATAGAAGTTCCTGAGTTTGGCAATCTGGGCATACTAAAAACCCTGGCTGCTAATTAGTTCTTACATTGATAATTACTCTTCTTCTTCCTTCTTTCCATATATAGTGGTTCTCTTCTGTAGTTTTCAGTAATGATATGCTCAGAAATTATTGAGGTGGTTTCCAGCAAAACAGTGAACCAGCTGATAAGGTCAAGTGGATGCTATATCAGCACCTACTTTCTGGGAGTTAGAAAGCTTTCATTTCATAGCTGGTTTTGAGGATGTCTATGGAGCTTTCTGGTTTGCAAAGTGCTTTACAAATATGACTTCATTTGACCCTCACAACAACCCTGGGAGGCAGGTGCTGTTATTATCCCCATTTTACAGATAAGCAAACTTATGCAAACAGAGGTCCAGTGAGCTGTTCAGGGTCACACAGCTGGTAAAGTGTCTGAAGCCAGATATAAACAAAAATCTTTATGACTTCAGTTGCAGTCCTCTATCCAGCACACCACTTAGCTTGCCAATTTATCGTATCTTCACAACAGAAATGAATGCTGTCATCATTTTTTACCTTTGTTGTTGTATGGTTAATCCATCTCAACTACAGATATTTAGAAGCTTGGCCTTGCATTGAAACTTCAATAATTTGCTCTTTGCTGAAAGGGAATGTATTTATCACTGAAAGTTGTCCTTCCAGTATTTGGACTGTTCTGTAATCTGGTGGGATTTCAATGATCTACATAAGGGTTATGCACTGATTAAACTATATTATTATTATTGCTGTTGTAGTGAATCTGGACTCTTTGGCTGGAGTTTGGATTCCTCATACTCTCTGGCTTTCTCTACTCACAACCCAGATAGTCTGTCCTGAGAAAATTGGTGCTTCCCTTTTTCTGGATCCGTTGATTTTCCTAATCTGAGCTCCAAATTCTTACCTCTGGTGAAGTTTTAAGATGACGTCTGAGAGACTAAGACAATTCAGTGGTTTATCAGTAAAACTTTCCTAAGTGAAAATATTTCACAAGGACAGAAGAAATACAAATCTCATAGAATCATAGTTTTAGAGCTAGAAGGATCCTTAGAATTCAGTCATATTAGTCCAACCTCTTCACTTCATAGAGGAAGAAACCAAGGCCAAGAGAGGTTAAAAGTTTTGTTCAAGGTCATGCTTGCAGTAAATGGCAGAGCTGGGATTTGAACTCAGGTTCTTTGACTCTAAATGCAATGTGTTTTCTATTATGCTACCAGTAATCTATTACTTAAGAATTATCACACAGCTCTACTTTGTGGCCACTATCCTAGCTAGATGGTATATATTGAATAGAGCATGGGCACTGGTCAGGAAGATATGAGTTTAAATCTGATTTCAGATACTAATTAACTTTGTGATCCTAGGAAGTGTATTAGCAAGCACCCTAATATACCCAGGATGGCCTGCTAGCACAACTTCTTTGATCTATTTTTCTAAAGAAAAGGCAACTTTAAAGGGGTTAACAATATTACTTTAATTAACAGATAAGTAGAAAGAAGTGAGTATAGAAAATACAAGCAGAGAAATTAGCAGAGATTCAACAGACAGCACTCCAACTATCAGTAGTGGGGGGGAGGAGGTGTCTTAACAAATGGCTACTCAGAGTCCAGCCCAGGGAATCAAAAAATCTTTCTCATGAGCAAGCCCCCACAGCAAAATGCCAACCTCTCAGAACATATAACCAAGACTCAGCCCCTGATTGGCTCAGAGCCAGAAGGTGCAAAACCTATGAGACTCAGCACATCTGTGAATTATCAGGGTTCAAAGGCGATCAATCCTTCAGATGTTCATAATTTAGTGTAAGCCTGAGAAACTGAACTCCCAAAAGAAAATAACAAAAATCCCACATTACTTGTGCTTACAGCAAGTCACTTAACTCCTATCTGGTTTAGTTTCGTTATCTATAAAATGGAGATCATAATAATAGCATCTATACTTCCTAGGGTTGTGAAGATCCAATGAGATAATAAAAGCACTCTGCAAACCTCTGTATGACTGCTAGCTATTGTTGCTGTTGTTATAATTACTTAGCCTTGGGGAAGTAATTCTGAAGACCCCTTGACTATTTCTAGAGCATCTGTTTCCAATAAAACTTCTCAAGAACAAGGACAATTTTTGTTTTTTCCTGTATCCCCATTACCTAGCCTAGTGCCTAATGACATGTCTGTAGAACTGAATTGTATGGAAGCTAGTTCATTCTCTATCCCTTTCTCTCCAAATCTCTGATTCTTCTGTAGTTTGGAGGACCTACTATGTGCACTCTGTGACTAGACGTGGAATCTTGGGTAATGCTGTGCCAAACCAAAATGTGCCTCAGGGTTTTTCTTAGTGAGGTGGATAGTGGTGCCAGAGAATTCACTGCCACAACCCATTGGCAAATACCAGGAAATAGCAATCCAATCTAAGGCTGAGCTGGTGAGGTAGAGGGTATCACTCATCCATGGATTGGCTACAGAAAGTCATTTTTTTTCTTGCAATGCATGTTTTTATATACTAATCTTAAGGAAAATGTTATAATGAACACAACTATTTCAGATCACTGAAAACTTTTCTAGCATCTCCATGGAAGATAGCCCAAATACATTAGAAACTCCCTTCTTCTTCCACTCCTACCCCCCAGCTCTGATTCCTTCTTTTTCAAAATCTGCCTTCATACACAAAACCAAAATGTTTTCAAGATCATAAATCTTTCCACCCATCCCTGGGGTGAATGGTAAACTTAATACGCCTCACAGAATGAATTCTATGGACTGACAGATTGTTACAGCTGAATAGGAATGAAGAGATTTCCTTGTCCAACTCCTTCAATTGACAAGGAAACTGAGGGCCAGGGAAATGAAGTGACTTAAAATCACCAAGCTAATTAGGTTGAGCTGGTTTAGAACCCAAGTCTTCTGATTTCAGCTGTTTTCAAAGGAAGCCTTTGGATGTAGAAATATCAGAACAAAAATGGTAGCAGGGGTCCTACTATGTGCTCAGAATCACATTCTGGAAGGCTCCCTCTAATTGGGAGAAAGTGTTTTCTTCCCAATTTTATTAAATCACAGAGATCAGGCCAATAGTCTTCCTCAGTCTTTTGTCAAAGCAGAATGTTCTTCTTTCAATGCATTCCAGTGTGAGTCTAAACTAGTTTTTCAGGGATCGAGGTGGAGTTTCCAGTTTCATAATTTACCTGTCCCTCATGATGACTTTTAATTTCAATTCAATTTAATTCAACCAGCATTTTGTCAAGTTGCTACAATGTTTAAGTAAGGCACTGTGCTGGGATCTGAGTAAGACATCATGATAGACAAGGCCATGGAGAATCTTATAATTGAATTGGAGAGATGACAGTTACACAAACTAAGAAAGAATGAATCCCTAGGAGAGATACTGTATATGATCAAAGCGCAATGAGAGGTCTGCAAGCAAGTTTACTTCAGAATAAGAGGAAGTCACTTCAAGGTATAGGCAGAGACTGCGTGCACTTGTATGTGTGTGGTGGGGATGGAAGGAGGAGAGTTGTTATTTGTATCTTAAATAACTCAACTTACATTTTCCTTTATAAAAATGAAAACTTCTTATTTTTCCTTTTGCTCATTGGCTCTTCATCTTATGGTGCACAGATGCCAATAGGCAGGATTGCTATGTTAACAAGAGGCAGTATGCTGGGGTATCTTAGATTTAGAAAATCTGGGTTTTAGTCCCAATTATATTACTGATAAGCCTCTTTAGGCACGTTATGTAATCTCTCCCAAGTCTCAGTTTTTTCATCAGTCAAATGTATATACATCTCCCTCAAAGGATTTTTGTGAGATGTAAATAAGATCAATTTATATGTAAAATCATTTGTAATTATAGAACACTACTTACATATAAGCTAATGTTATTAAATATTTTTTATACTCCAATACTTCACTGAGTGGGTCGTCATTCAATGGTACCTAAGCAATGTCAATAGGATCATAAAATCTGAGCTGGAAGAGACCTTCGAGGTCATTTAGATCAATCCAGTCATTTTACTGATGAGAAAACCGAGGTTCCAAGAATATGTCAGTGAAGAAACACTTATTAAACACCTACTATGTGCCAGGCATTATTCTAGGGGAGTGGCTAGTGGGGAAACAAAAGAAGGTAAAACAGTCTCTCGTCTCAAGGAGCTCACAGTATAAGGTGGGAGACAACATGTAAACAACTACGTACAAACAAGGTAGTGAGAGGGAAGGGACTAGAATTAAGGGGGGGGGGGAGTCAGGAAAGGCTTCCATAGATGAGATTTTAGCTGGAACTTGAAAGAATCCAGGAGGTAGAGATGAAGGGAGAGGGGATTCCAGGTATAGGGTACAGTGAGATGGACTGTCTTATTTGTGGAACAGCACTGAATTACAGAATACATGGGGGTGGGTAGAAGGTGTAAAAAGTCTGGAAGAAAGGGGTGGTGATGGTGAAATTATGAAGGACTCTGAATATCAAATAGGTTTTTATTTTTGGACCTGGAGGTGCTAGAGATCCATTGGAGCTCACTGAGTAGTAACATGGTCAGACCTATGATTTAAGATCACTTTGGCAGCTGAGTGGAAGATCGACTGGGGGTAGGGAGAGACTTGGGGCAGGGAAATCAAACAACAGCCTACTTCAATAGTCTAAGCATGAAGCGATGAGGGCATTCCCCAGGGGGTGGCGGGGTCAGAGGAGAGAAGGGAGACTATGAAAGATTTTACAAAGATATGACTGACAGGCCTTATCAGCAGATTGCATATGGAGAGTGAGGGAGAGTAAGGCATCCAGAATAACACTTAGGTTGTGAGCCTGGGGGACTGGGAGGATGATAGTACCCTCAACAGTAATTGATAAGTTAGAAAAAAGAGGAAAGTTTGGAGGGTTAAAATAAGGAGTCCAGTTTTATACATGTTGAGTTTAATATGTCTATAGGACACCTAGTTTGAGATGTCCAATAGGTAGCTGGATGTATGAGACTAGAGGTCAATAGAGAGAACAGGATAAATTGATCTGAGAATCATCAGCATAGAGATGATAATTGAATCCATGAAAGCTAATGAAGTAGTATCTAGGGAAAAGAGAAGAGTGTCTCAGGACAGAATTCTAGGGGGTGCTCAGATAAAGATCCAGCAAAGGGGACTGAGAAGGAGTTATTAGACAGGTAGGAGGAGAATCAGCAGAGTGGTATGAAAATCTGGAGAGAAGAGTCACACAGTCACACAGGAAGGCAAAGAAATTTAAGGAAGGTCCCTAGTATGCTGGGAGGCCCCCTGTAGTTGATTTATGTGGTGACATGGATTAAGATAACAGAGTATGGACAGATATAGATGGGCCACAGTTGGCACTGTGTGAGAGAATATTCTCATCAATGAGATCATAGATCCATTGTAGCTCTAGAGAGTTTCACTAAACAACAATGACATCAGATGTAGACACACACACACACACACTCCTCCCCAAAGAGATGAAGAAAGAAGGCCAATCAAGGGAAGAAGCAACTTCAAGGCAACTTGAATCAAAACAAATGCCAGTTATGGACTTACGAAGGACTTCCAGTAACCAAAACCTGGGAGTTTAACCCTTTGAACTGCGGGAAAACACTTTATTATATTGCTTGGAAAATCTTACTGCTTATTATGTTATTTGAATCTAGTTTCATAAGGCTAGGTAGTGTTGAAAACTAAGATGTCACAGTGACTTCTTTGTGACCCTCCAGAGAAGCCAGGGATGGCTGCAAGATATGTTTTGGGTAAATCCAGGTTTTGAGTTCACCCCAAACACTTCTATTTTGGGTTCCATCACCCGTGTCTTATTTGGGGTCCACTATACTTCCCTACTGATGTACAGATCAAGCAACCTCACCTAGGAACTGCCCTTTTCTGGAAACTGCTTAACTGCCAGCTGCTTGTCCTTAAGCAGCCCATGTTTAAATTCTATATAATGGGAACCTGAGCCACACCTTTCTTTTGGTTCTCTCTGCCAAATTGACAATAAAATTCCTTCTAAAAAGCTTTTGAGGTTTGAGGTTTGTCCTTGACTGACAGGCCACACACACTTTTTCTTGTGAGGCTCAGATCCAAAGCTATTTACAACACCAGGTGACATGCAAGGGGAATGAGAGAGAGAGAAGGAGAGAGAGAGAGAGGGGGAGAGGGAGAGAGAGAGAGAGAGAGAAAGAGAGAGAAAGAGAGAGAGAGAGAGAGACAAAGGGAGGGAGGGAGAGAGAGAGGGGGAGGAGGGAGAGGGAAAGAGGGAGGGAGGGAGGGGGGGGAGAGAGAGAGAGTACTTGTCACTGTCTGCCTCCCTCCTTACTGGGACAGTGCCCTAGGATATTCTCTAACATTAAGATACTTTGCAGACAACACCTCTTCTGTCCCCTGCCTCCCATGGTCTTTTCCAGTACAAGTAAATACCAGGGTCTCTTAACTGGGTGATAAGGACCTTGATAAGGTCCTGCAGGCAGGTTCCTTGGGTCTCACAGAACACAGCATCTCCATCTCCCACGAGGATGAACTTCAAGGGAGGATCTTAAACAGTCTAACTTCATCAGCTTTCTTAACGAACTTCTCTCCAATCACTGATAGTCTGCTCGGACTCATGGCTCAATTGTTGGCATACCCATGTTCCCTTATATTCATCCATCTCAAAGATCTTGAAACCCTGCCTGTTGATGAACAAACTGTTCACCATTGTCCACTAGCTACTCTCTCATATCTCTCTACCCCAGTCTTTACTTCCTCCCATAGGGTCCCACTCCAGATCTGCTTGTTCCTTCTACAGTGCTTTTTGAAATGCCTGTGCTATAATTTAAATAATTTCCTTTCATCTTAAACTTCTTTATCTCTCATTGATTCCACCTTTTGGCCATCACTGAGATACTGTTTCCCTCACCATCTTTTCTAGTGCTGGCCACATTTTATCTTATACATGACATCATAAAGGAGTTGGAGTACTCTTTGCTTCCTGATGCCACTTCTAGATCCTTGTTTGGCCATCTTTACTAATCAATCTCTCCTCCTTTGTGGTTCATATGATACAAATTTATCACCCAATTCAGCTTTTGGTGGCTGTTATCTAGAGATAACCACGATATTCTTCCTTCCTCAAGGAATTCAACATCTGACTTTTTTCAGTGCCCTCTCTTTCTCCTTCCTATCTCTTGCCTTCACACTGGAGAACTTTAACATATATATATATATCTATCTATTGATATTCCTTCAAAAACGTAAAGTCCAAAATCTACAACCTATTCCATCCCCATGAATAATTCCTTTACTCTAGTTCCACTACACACAAAGATGGCCACACCCTTGACTATTTGTTGTTCTTCAGTCACTTTTCAATTGTGTCTAACTCTTAGTGACCCATTTTTTGGGTTTTCTTGGCAAGATGCTGGAGTGGTTTGCCATGTCCTTCTTCAGTTCATTTTACAGATGAGGAACAATGTAAACAGGGTTAAATGACTTGCCCTGGATCACAAGTTATTAAGCGTTTGAGGTCAGATTTGAACTTAGGAAGAGAAGTCTTCAGACTTCAGATCTGGCACTTTATCCACTGTGCCACCCAACTGCTCTTGCCATTGTTTCACTTCCATGTTCATGAATTCTGAAATTTATGTATCATAATCTCTTATCATTAATAATAATAGCTAACATGTATGTAGTGAATACTATGTGCTAGATACTGTGTGAAGTGCTTATCTAGTTTGAACCTCATAGCAACCCTGGGAGGTAAGTACTATTATTATCCCAACTTTACAGATGAGGAAACCGAGGCAGAGGTTAAATGACTTGCACAGGGTCACAGGTTGGATTTGAACTCATATCTTTAAGAACTGAGGTCTAGAGTAACCAGACCCCAGCACTTTTTCCAGTTATGACCCCTAACTCTGCTCTTTGCCTTTCTCAGGACCTCCATTCCTTCTACCCCTCAGTTCTTCCTCAGGCCATGACTCCTGTGCTGCCTATACTTCCCTCCCCTTCCCTGTCATGTCCCCTTGGTAAGCCAGCTCAATCCTTTGTTTTCCTCCACTACACCATTTCCTATTTTGCCAAGCCTCAGTTCTCTGTCCTTTACTTCTATTTACATGCTGTTGAACAGAACTGGAGATCGTGAAACCCTGGTGAGTGGGTTCTCTCCAAATATATGTTACCTAATCTCAACTGGGTCTTCACTGTTGCAAGGCAAATATTCCTTCTCCAACTCATTTTACAGATGAGGAACTGAGTTTGAAGTTTGGAAGCCCTCTAATTTCTACTTAAGCCTCCCATTCTCCCTTTTCCACCATTCTACAAGACAAGGACTTTGCTTCCTATTTCAATGAAAAAACCAAGGCCACTGAACATCTCTTCATCTCACATCATGCAGACATCTTCCCCTACTATTTCCTCCTTGTCCCAGGTCTCTCATCAAGAGGTGGCCCTTTTCTTTGTCAAGGCCAATCCCTCTATATTCACTCTGGATCTCATCCCTGTCTGTCTTGTGTACCATACAGACCCCATGTCACTTCCATTTTCATTCTTATCTTCAATGTCTTCTTTTTTTACTGGCTCTTTGCTCTCTGATGCCTACCAACATGCTATGTCTCTCACCTTTGAGAACCTTTATTTGTTCTTAACATCCCTCCTCACTATCGTTCTCTATCTCTTCTTCCCTTTGTGGCTAATCTTCTTGAGAAAGCAAGTTAGAATTAGTGCCTATACTTCCTCTCCTCTCATTTTGCAAACTTCCAACTTCATTATTCAAATGAAACTGTCCTCTCCAAAGTTACAAATGTTTCCTTAACTGTCAAGTATAACAGCCTTTTCTCAGTCTTGATCCTTGGCCTCTCTGTAGAGTTTGAAACCATCAATCAATTTCTCCTAGATATTCTCTTCTGAATTTTCCTGACACTTCTCCTTAGTCACCATTCCTGGTTGTACATCTCTGTCACACTCACTAACTGCATGCTCCCAAGGCTCCATCTTGGGCTCTTCTCACAACTTTTATATCTCAATGAATGATATTATCAACTCCCATGGGTTCAATTATTATCTCTATGTAGATTATCGCTGAGACTATAAATCTGGCCTTAATCTCTCTGCTGAGTTATAGTCCGACATCTTGGATGTCTCAATCCGGATGTCTTGTAGACATCTCAAAATACCAGAACTTTTTACTTTCCCTCCCACCCTTAAATCTTTTCCTCCTTCCAAACTTCCCCATTACTGTTAAGGGTACCACCATCCTCCTGATTCTCTGGGCTTGCAATTTCAAGACCTAACTTGACTTCTCATTCTCATCCTACTTGGGCACTCCATTGTCAGGTCTTGTTGATTATACTTTTACATGATCTTTCACAAATTTCTCCTTCTCTTTCCTCATAACTGGCTTAGACCCCCAATACCCAGATTACTACAAGAGTCTTACAACTGATCTTCCTGTTTCAAGTCTCTCCCACTCTAACCCATTCTCCATTCAGCTGCCAAAGTGATTTTTCTAAAGCTTAGAACCAACATTCCCTTTGCTCAGTGAGCTCCAGTGCCTCCCTATACCTCCAGGATCAAACAAAGAATCATCTGTTTGGCATCTAAAGCTTTTAACTAGCCCCTTCCTACCTCTTCAGCCTTCAGCTGCTATATTCCCCTACATGAGCCTACTGGCTGTTTCTTGAACACTCCATCTGCCATCATGGTAGTACCTTTCTCCCCAACACCTGTAGTGCTTTCTCCTCTCACCCTTGTCTCTTAGTTTCCCTGGTTTTCTTCAAGATTCTACCTAAATTTTACCTTCTGCAGGAGGCCTTTCCCAGTTCTCTCCAATTATGAATGCCTTTCTTTTTTCATATTACCTTCATCTACACCGAATATATCTTGTATATACCTTATTATTTAGGTAGTACAGTGAAGAAACTGAGTTCAAATCTGGCCTGAGACATTTACTAGCTATGTGACCTTGGGCAAGTCACTTACCCTGCTTGACTCAGTTCATCTATAAAATGAGGAGGAAGAAGGAAAGAAGGAAATAGCAAACTAGTAACTTTACCAAGAAAAGCCCAAATGGGGTTGTGAAGAGTCAGACATGACTGAAATGATTCAACAATAACAACTCTCTAATTAGAATGTATGCTGCTTAGAGACAGTAATTTAACCTGCCCCCCAACAGAAACAACAAAGTAACTTCAGCACCTGGTATAGTAAGCATTTATAAAGGTTTATTGATTGACTGAGCTTCAGGGTAAAAGGTACTGAGTTAGGAAAGTAGAATGTCTTACAATTTGAAGGGATCTTTTCAATTTGCAAAATGAAAAAAAAAAACCAAAATCCAAACCTTGCACTTTGTAACCCACCACAATACCCTTCCCTCCTTCTACACACCAACCAGAAATCTCATTTGCTGACATGACACCGGAGTAGCTGTGAGAACAGTGGTGTCATAGGAAATGGGTTCTTTCTTCCTTGCAGCTTTCACGATGTCCCCATTCTCACCTACCATCCAGAGATCTGTTCCCATTATCCTACATTTATTTTACTATGTACTTCTCCAGGTCTCCAACTCTGCTGATTTTGATCCCCTGATTTTACTTATATCTCTTGATCCTTTTCTTGCTTTTCTCCACCCCAAATTTATATTTCTGACTTCACCAATGTTCTTAATGTCTGGTCATAATTCTTGTCAAGTGGATCCCATTCATTCATTCATTCATTCATTCATTCATTCATTCATTCATTCAACAAACCTTTAGTAAAAACCTATTCAGGAGGTGGAGCCAAAATGATGGAGTAAAAGCAGGGAATTCCCTGAGCTCCCTCCCAAAGCCCTCCAAATACCTGTAAAAATAACTAAACAAATTCTAGAGCTACAGAACCCACAAAATGACAGAGTGAAACAAATCCCCAGCCCAAGACAACCTGGAAAGGTCTTTTCCACTGGGCAGGGAGCGTGATCTAGTATGGGCCACACCTGCACAGATAGTCCAGTGCCATGTCAGGCACTGAATAATTGGCAGCTGTGGCAGTTTTCAGACTTCTCAATGCACAAACACCATAAAGGTCAGTGGGAAAACTATGTGGGACCTGAGTGAAAGAAGAGTGTGCAGTCTGGCCCAGTTTGGCCCCAGCCCCAGAGTGGTGAGGGTAGTGGTGGTGGCTCGCAGTAGTGGCAGAGGCTGCTTCCAGAGCTCTGGGCCCACAGAGGGTGGGATATCAAGCAGCTGATACAAAATCCCTGAAGCCTGGGACAGTACACCCACCCCCACTGGAAGCAGAGCTCTACCTTGACAAAGAGTTAGAAAGGCAAGTGTTTGGTTGGGATTATGAAGAACTCAGACTATAGACATCATAAAGGAACTCAGACTATAGAATCTTATTTTCATGACAAGGAAGATCTGGGCATATAACTAGAGGAGGATAGCAGAGTCAAAAGCCCTACATCAAAAGCCTCCAAGAGGAATATGAATTGGTTGCAGGTCATAGAAGAGCTTATAAAGGATTTTGAAAATCAAGTAAGAAAAGCAGAGAAAAAATTGGGAAGAGAAATGAGAATGCAAGAAAATGCAAGAAGATCATGAAAATCAAATCAACAGGTTGCTAAAGGAGACCTCAAAAATGCTGAAGAAAATAACACCTTAAAAATACACTAACCTAAATGGCAAAAGATGTCCAAAAAGCCCAATGAGAAGAATATCTTAAGAAGCAGAATTGGCCAAATGGAAAAGGAGGTCCAAAAGCTCACTGAAGAAAATAATTCCTTAAAAATTAGAATGGAGCAAATGGAAGCTAATGACTTTATGAGAAATCAAGAAATTATAAAACTGAAAGAAAGGAGTGAAAAAATAGAAGACAATGTGAATTATCTTATTGGAAAAGCCACTAATCTGGAAAATAGAACCAGGAAAGATAATTTAAAAATTATTGGACTACTTGAAAAATATGATCAAAAAAAGGGCCCAGACATCATCTTCCAAGAAATTATCAAGGAAAACTTCCCTGATATTCTAGAACCAGGGGGTAAAATAGAAATTGAAAGAATCCAGTGATTGCTTCTAAAAAGAGATCCTAAAAGAAAGGTCCTAGGAATATTGCAGCTGCCAGGCCTAGAGGCCTGAGGGCTACCCGAGTCTTACCTTACCTATATCGCAGGTCTTCGGCTGGCCAAACCGGATAAACATATGAGAGAAGAGACTTTCCGGAGTCGAACAAGGGTTAGGCTTTATTCAGGGTCTTGGTTACATGTGCAGGGGGAACTCTTCCTTAGGAGGGAGAGAGAAATCTCCCAAGGAGGCAAAGATCTTACAGTGAGGGAATGAAAGCAGAAGTGGAAGTGGGGAGAGAGGGGAGAGGGAAGAGCGAAGAGAGGAAAAGGGGCCTTCTGTCCTGTAAGGGCCCCTCAGCGCTAAGAGCCCTTCAGGCTTTCCTGACCCTAATTAAGCTCTCCGGCCACGTAGTTTGCACCTGAATACCGTGCCTGTTAGATAACAATAGGTGTGCCCAGATCCGGGTCAGTCTCGAGGGCGGGGATGCTCCTCCCATCACGTTCTCACGGGAAGAGGCGGAAATACACGAGATAGCTCGGTCTCACTCCTCGATTCCCTGCTGTTTTCTGGGGGGCCTCATGAGAACTCTAAGATTTAGAAGTTCCCACCTTTACCCGCCCGAGACTGTCCACATGGAATTGAGCTTCCACCCCCAACATCCAGCCAAATTCCAGAGCTCCCAGGTCAAGGAGGAAATACTATGAGCAGCTAGAAAGAAACAATTCAAGTACTGTGGAAATACAATTAGGATAACACAAGATCTAGTAGTTTCTACATTAAAGGACTAGAATATGATATTCCAGAGGTCAGAGGAGCTAGGATTAAAACCAAGGATCACCTATCCAGCAAAACTGAGTATAAAACTTCAGGGGAAAAATGGAATTTCAATGAAATGGAAGACTTTCAAGCATTCTTGATGAAAACACCAGAGTTGAATAGAAAATCTGACTTTCAAATACAAGAATGAAGAGAAGCTGAACAGGTAAACAGGAAAGAGAAACCATAAGAGACTTATTAAAGTTAAACTGTTTACATTCCTACATGGAAAGATGATATTTGTAACTCATGAGACCATCAGTATTAGGGTAGATGAAGGAAATAGATAGAAAGACAGAGGACACATGGTAAGGTGAATATGAAGGGATGATATCTAAAAGTAAAATTAAGCAGTGAGAGAAGAATATATTGGGAGGAGAAAGGGAAAGATAGAATGGGGTAAATTATCTCACATAAAAGAGGCAAGAAAAAGGTTTTTACAATAGAGGGGAAGAGGGAGGAGGTGAGAAAGAATGAGTGAACCTTACTCTCATTAGATTTGGTTTAAGGAAGGAATAATATACACACTCAATTGGGTATCTTACCTTATAGGAAAGTAGGGAAGGGAATAAGAAGGGGGAGATGATAGAAGGGAGGGCAGATTGGGGGAGAGGGTAGTGAGAAGCAAACACTTTAGAAAAGGGACAGGGTCAAAGGAGAAAATAGAAAAATTGGAGGGTGGGATAGGATGGAGGGAAATATAGTTAGTCTTTCACAACATGATTATGAGAGAGGTATTTTGCATAACTGCACATATATAACCTATACTGAATTGCTTGTCTTCTCAATGGGGGTGGGTGGGGAGGGAAGAAGGGAGAGAATTTGGAACTTAAAGTTTTACAAATAAATGTTAAAAATTGTTTTTACTTGCAACTGGGAAATAAGATATATAGGCAATGGGGTATAGAAATCTATCTTGCCCTTCTTTGAAAGTAAAGGTGAAGGGGATATGAAGTGTGGATGACAAAAGGTAGGGCAAAATGGTAGAAGGGGTAATCAGAATGCATGCCAACTCAAAATCTTGTGAAAAATGAATGGTGAAAACTAAAAATAAATAAATAAATTTAAATCATTAAAAAACCCTACTCAGTCTTCTAGTTCAATTCTAGAGGGCATCTTCTAGAATTAGGAGCAGCTTGATGGTATGGTGGATAGAGCAGCAGGCTTGGAGTCAGGAAGACTTGAGTTCAAATCCAGCCTCAGCCATTTACTAGAATAGAAGTGTGACCTTGGGGAAATCACTTAACTTTTTGAATTTATAACTGTGTTTAAATCCTAGTGTATGTTCTCTTAACTTTTATAATCTTAACTTCTGTCTACCTCAGTTTCCTCATCTGTAAAATGGGGATAATTATGGCACCTACCTCCCAGGGCTGTTATGAGGTTCAATTGAGATAATATTTATAAAGTGTTTAGCAAAGTGCCTGGAACATAGCAGGCTATACCAAAATGTTAGCTGTTATTATTATTATTAATTATTATACCTTGTTCCAACTCAATGTCATATTTCTGTAGCTCTCTCCACCTGCCTGCCCTCCAACTTTCAATCTTAATCTTAGGATTTATTCTGAACTCCCCTACCCCCTTTCCTTATCTTCTTGATACTCCTTTGATGTAACTTTTTGAAACTGTGTCCTGCTTCTGCGACAAAGAGCCTTGAGAGAGAAATGCCATTCCCACTCTCTGAATGAAATTGGGTTCATAATTATGTTTAAATCTTAGTGTATGCTGCCCAAACCCTTACAGTTTTCCCATAATAGAGCACTCCACCCTCTTGTCTTTGGTACCATGGAACATGTAAGGCAGAGTTTCTTCATTGCCTTAGTGCCATGAATTCCTTTGTCAGTCTAGTGAAGCCTATATGGCCCCTGTTCTCAGAATAATGCAGTAGATATGTTGTTTTTGTTGTTCAGTCATTCAGTTGCGTCCGACTCTTATGACTCCATTTGGGGTTTTCTTGGCGGAAACCACCTTGAAGTAGTTTGTCATTTACTTCTCTGGTTCATTTTGCAGATGAGGAAACCGAGGTAAAAAGGGTTAAGTGACTTGTCCAGGATCACACAGCTATTAAATATGTGTTACATTACATAGATAGGATTACAGAAAAAACCAAACATATTGAAATATAATTGTCAAAGAAAAAAAGTTCACTGACTACCCAATATAAGGAAACAATGCTTTTTGGTCACTTGCTCTAGAACAACAAAATGAGATGATGAAAGGTCGCTAACAGGGTTGAATGAGATAAGATCTAAGGGAAAACAGTCCAACTTAGTGTACAGCTGTCCAAGAGCACACCTGACCAGCCAGCCTGACCGCATTTACAATCAAGCTCAAGGCCAGCTCACTACACTGGCAAGGCTAACATTCTTCTCATTTCCACCAAGCCACAGAGACACAGTGAGTATTCCGACACTGTCTATGCTACAAATGTGAATAAGCAAAAGTAGGACTGCTACCATGGAAACATTACCTGATGGCCTTTGTTAGGGAGTTCATTCCTACTTGAATGTGAGCTAACTCAACACAGCACAATAAAGGGCTGATCAACCGTAGGCATAAAGCTTCTGTGTAAGAATACTGATTATTAGCATTAATGAATGCCCTGAACATTGCAATTCTAGGCACCATTATTCTTGGCCAACCTCATTATTAGATAAGCACAGGGGAACATGTGTTAAGATATGCTTTGGAGTGCAAAGCAAGAGTCAATTTAAGACACTTAAATTTTTTTTTTTATGAGTAGAAGCAAGAGATATAGTTAGTTTAAAGATGAATACGCTTGGAAAGAAACTATTAAAAGTATACTAAGAATCTGGATCAGTGCCAGCTATATTTCAATAGATCAGCCTCACTTAATTTGAATGTGCTGGATATTTCTTCCTGTACACTGGCGCTTCCTCTGTGGAAAGTGCTTGCAAAGCCTAATTTAGACTTCAGTGTTTTAAACTGGAAATCTGTGCCTGTTTTTTTTAAAGAAACAGCACTCCTTGGCCATGATTAATTTTCCACAAGCTTCTTTTTAATTAGTAAACTAAAGAGAAAACTGGTTTTCAATTATTTAATAATAATTCTGAGTGGAGAGCCTAAATTTTTTTAAAACAAACATTTTTGAATGGATTTTACTTTTGTGGAAATGAGGTGTTTGCTGCCAGTGATTCCATATTTCTTCCTCAAAAAGAGTATTTGATGTCTGTCTTTAACACGAGTAAAAAGTGTAGTTGCTAGTATGATATAGTGGAAAAGAATGGAGAACTTCAAGTAAAGAGAAACCTGGGTTCAAATCCCATCTCTGATATTTATAATATCTGTGATTTTGGAGAAGTCATTTAGTCTTTCCAAACCTCAGTTTCCTCATCTCTAAAATGACCATAATACCCTTTAGGACTTCCCTCAAAGGAATACTATGGAAATCCACTGAGGGAATCTGTACAAAATACAGCTAATGTGAAAATATGTTTTGCTTGATATCGTATGTATAATGGATATCATATTTCTTGCTCTCTCAATGGGCTGGGGAGATGGTAAAGGAAAGGAGAGAATTTGGACCTGAAAATAAAAATTTTTAAAAAGATAATCTGTACAAAGCATTTTGCAAACCTTAAACGTCTCAATAAATGGTAGTTATTAATATCAATTAATATAGGTGGCTAACGTAGTGCATTGGACACTGGAGAAACTGAAGTAAGTTCAATCTGAACTCAGACTTGCTAGCTATGTGACTCTGGGTAAGTCACTTAATTTCTGCTTGCCTCAATTTCCTCAGTTGTAAAATGGAGATAATAATAACATCTATCTCCCAGGGTTGTTAATCCCTGATTCTACTTTTCTGTCTATATGCCTCAGGTTGAAAGTACAATATAGACTGTTACTATTATTCTTGGTCAGGGTACAAGATTAACTGGGCAAGGAGAAATGAAAGATTTCCTAATCATTATCTTTCTATAAGCCTGGGAGAACTAGTGAGCTCATATGAACAGATTTAGGGATGACATTTCATCTCTGATGGAAAAGGTACCTTTCAGTGCACTCTGATGAGATGCTTTGTTAAGAATAATAACCTCTTCAATTCTTTTCTCTCCTATTTGGGAAGGTACATACAAGGCAGCTCTGTTGGACTATATGGACAAATGTATTAGACACAAGTTTAAACAGTCTCACATACATGCATGTGTATATGTGTGTGTGTGTGTGTGTGTGTGTATACCCTTTAAAGCAAGGTAGATTGAAATGAATTTTTAAATTGCATAACCCAGGGTTGGTAAGGAGCTTTACAAGCCATCTCACTCATTATCTGCTCCTAAGATTATTAAGAGAATGCACCTACCTGAAGTACAGGAAACTCATTAATGAAGTTACTACATGGCCATTTTAGGCCAAATTAACCTTTAAAAGCCTTTAAAGCCATTTTCACTAAATCTCAAGGTGAGGGAGAGTGGTTTTCTGGTTCATGTTGGAAACTTTGCTGTCTATTTCAGCAGACATCCAGGGTATGTAGACAAATGTGGTAAAAACAGTTATCTTTGATTTTTAAAATATACAATTAGCAAGTACTTATTGGATGCTTACTAAGTACCCAACCTATTATTATACTAATATGTATTAGGTGATATGAAAGATACAGAAATTGAAAATTATTTTTCTTGTTTGTTATTGTTGTCTATGGAAACTACTGCTGGGGAAAATGGGCAAGATCGAGGTCATTGGAAAGATGTGAATTTGATCCTTCCCTTCCAGTTTCTCAAAGAACAAAATATATATATTTTCAATATATGCTAATACTTACTTATAGTTGCCTGGCAGATTTTTCTCAATGAGAAAGGAGGTTCAAGTTTTGGTTAATAAATTAGTATATTTTCCCTATCCCCATATCCCCTTTGGAATGCTCATCTTGCTTGAATTGGGTCATCTAAAGTATAGAATAACATTCTGGTAGGGGGAGAGGTTTCTTTTACAGCTGTATCAGTCAGATAGCTATTTGAAGTGAATCAGGCTAGAGGGAGAAGGAACAGTAAGGTCGAAACCCAATACTTATGGATGGGATGCAGGGGGCATTGGACACACATATATTGCCTAATGAGTAATGTGAAAGTTATGTATTTCCTTTAGTTTCACTCTATTTGTATTTCAGACTCAGGTTCCTATCACCATTTCCTTTACAGAGCAATCTATCTTAAGAATAGTTTTCCTGACATTTTGATTGATGTGGTATCTAAAACAACATGTGTTTGGATTAACCTTTAGATTCCTAAGAGATTCTAAAGAACTAGGAGAATGATTTATACAACAAGTTTCAAAGACTTAACCAATTCTGATCAACTTAAGTTCAGAGGACTGAAAATGAAACATACTAACTACCTCCTAACAGAGGGGTGATGTATTCAAAGTACAGAATGACTATTGGACATGACCAATGGAGAATTTGTTTTGCTTGACTCTGCACAGTTGTTGCAAGAGTTTAGTTTTCCAGTGTTGGGAGGTAAAAGTGTGTGTGGGAGATGTGCTAGTGAAAGGTTAGGCAAAAAAAAAAAAAAAAAGAAAGAAAAGAAAGGACGTTCACTGACACATTAAGAAAATGAGAACACAGAAGAGAACAGAAAGGTCAAAAGCAAATACAAATTAACAGAACAACTTTGAAAGTTACATGTTTAATTTGCTATTACTTTAAATGGGGCTAGGGAGGGTAATTTTATGCAATAGAGACCCACAGCTACATGTTCAATGTTCTTTTGTTGTTGTTCTACTTTAACTAGGAAAATGCTCATTTTATTTGGTGCTTGTTAAGAAAAATATAAGTGGGTAAAAAAAAGAATCCTTTTCTCTTCTTAAAGAACACTCCAGCTCTTGATCTTTCTCTCTTTAGGAGGTATTCCTCTTTGGGGATTCTGATTAGGAGAAAGAATGTACAATATCTGGGAAATACCATTCTTTTCTCAGAGTGGACTGCTCAGGTTCTGGTTAAGGCTGGTGACCACCGGTCTTAAATGGGTTAGGGTTGCAGAAAAGGAAAGGTTTGCTCCAGTTTAAACTGAAGCCTAGGGTCATCTTCTTCCTGGTTGGCAGACTTGAGAAAGGTCAGAAGAGTTCTAGGAATAACTAGGTAGTCAGATTATACCTGACATATCTCAGGGCTTTTATCTGAGCTGATCTTGATTTAGCATGAATACAAATCCTCATTATTAGCCTGGAAGTCAACTTTGCATCTGGGGCATCCTACTTCTGGATACACTGTTAATTATACAACAACAGTCTGATAGGAGATATCACTGCTTGAACCTCTTGCCAAAAGCTGTTTCTAGATGGGTAGGTATAGGAAATCAGCTATTTCAAGAGTCTCACTGGCCAGACTGGAAGATTCACTCCCTTCATTGAGGCAGGACAATCTAGCCTTCACTAGGCAATATGACAGTTACAACAAACAGCATATATCTCATTTGCTGGTTGTACAATTATGCTTAACTCTTGATTCTCACATGATATTTCGTCCAAATTCTTAAGATATTTAGTTTGTAAATTCATTGGCAAAACCTAAAAACAGTTGCAATAGATACCCCTTTGAGGAATCTGGACACAGGGCATTCATTGCTCTTTGTTTTCTTATGATATATAGTAATCTTTCCTGTTCAGTGTTAAAATGCTGCCCAGGTGTGGCAATAAAAATGGCAAGCTATTGGGCATTTTGTTCTTTATAGAATCATAGACCTTAGATATCATTTAGTCAAGTTCCTTCTATATATATAAGGAGGCTCAGAGAGGATTAATGATTAAGGTCATGCAGTAAACCAAGCAGACTCAAAACCTAGGGTTTCTAATACTCTATCATGAATCTTACAGCATTATAAATTATACTATCAAATTTAGGGAGTTTAGAACATGAGCTACTTAAGTGATGACTGTAGCTCTCTGTAGGGGTAGTGTTTGCTAACACAGTCAAAGCATTTTCAGGGGAATGTTGAAGAACAGAGTATCATATCATATCACAACTGTGTAGTATCTTAGATAATATCTTAGATATTATCTACTCTGAACCCCTAGTGTTACGTAATTCTTCCTCCTATCAGACTTCCCTGAAAGAAATGTTTCCTAAATAGTGAAAGATAAAGATTTGGATTATTTAACAGAAGCAAAGAATCTCACAAGTGCATGTAAGTCACACAGTTCAACTCACACCTGAACAAGAATCCATTCTACAAGACAGCTGTAGAATATACCAAAGTCTCATGCCTATAGGTCATTGGAAAACAAAAATACCTTCTTTGAGAGGCACTGGACACAGTGAGCACAAAATAACATCACTAAAGCGAAATTAATTATAGGGACTTCTTATTCCCGTAGCAGCTAAATATGCAGAGTCAGATCACTGACTTGTTAAACAAAGATTGGTGAGGAAAGTATGTGCCATTCCAGTAAAACAACTCCAACTTGACCTGTACGAAAAAGTTACTCACATCAAAGTCAGAAAATGGATAAAAGAGAGAATATTAGTACTGATCATAACAATTTTCTAAGGAACTTTATCAAGTGCCATACCATAAGAATTCAAAAATCAATTTACTCAACAAACACTCGGTCTTCTTTGCAGGCTGAGGGATAAGGCAGCAAAGGGTAACAATGGTTTAGAATATACAGTGATTTGTAAGATCTTACAAAGAGAGATAGTGGAAGATTCTGAGAAGTATCACCTCACGAAACAGTAAGAAGCAATGAAAGGAAATTTAAAAAATCACTTCATTTAATTTTAAAGTGTCTAGTGTAAAGTCAGTTAAGTAAAATTAACCTTAGAGTATTTAAGGACAGTTGGAAGGACAATAAACAGATGGAAAATGGAAAAGATCTACAAGAATTGTCTTTTTTAGATATTTGAAATACAACTTTACCATGAGCTAAATGAAAAAGGAATGGGAACAACATAACAAACGATTCACCACTGAATATTGTGATAGGACTACAGCAGTCATATTTGAAACTCAATGGGACATAATTGTGGTCCAAAACAGCTGAATATGCAGGTCCAAAATATGAATTATATTTTTTTAAACTGCCACAATCACTCCAAAGCCGATTCATTTCCTTCAGCATCCCAAGATTAAGCACATGTTCTGCTCAGCTAAATAAAAAGTAGCAAACACTACACCACTGACATCACAGTTCAGTTGCCTATAAAACTAGACCTCTGATGCTGGGCTCTGGCTTCATTCCCTTATAGGTCATCATCTTTATCAGAAAGGACAGCTGTCTGAGCAATCTGTAAAGTTCTGCTCATACTGTGCTCCCAGTGTTGGACCCATGACAACCTCTGGAGGTGCAAGAGCAGGCATAGCAACAAACTCCAAATTAGGGTCTCCAATAAGTTTTTTAGCAGGTCAAAGGAAGGGCTTCTCAAAGTTGTAGTTACTTTTGGATGAGATACAATCATAGTACTGGATACTCTTCTTCCTATGGAAGACAATTGTTTTTGCTTTGACTTTTCTGTTGTTAATATCCACTTGATTGCCACAACACTATAGGAATATTTTCACATACTTGTACCAGATCTCTATGCCAGTTAGGTATATTATTTAAAGTAACTCTTGATGTTACATCAAACATTATAATGGCACACTGAGCTTGGATGTAATAACTATCTCTCAAACCTCCTCTGTTAGTATGGAGCATGAGAGGATGGACCTCAACACCCAGGGTAGCTACATACTTCTTAAATTCACCAGTCAAGCAACGTTTTACAAATGTGGTTTTCCCATTATCTCCATCTCCAACTAATACAAGTTTGAATTATACTTGGGGTTCTTCTAGGGTGGCCATCACAATGGTTCTTCCAGAAATGTCTCTGTCTCTGCCTGACTGAGCCATCTACAAGGATTTTTATAACAACCTCTTTTCAGCATCACAGATAGTGGATCCAGTGCTCCAACCTCACAGCTTTGAGTGTACTGATCAGGGAGACTAACGCAGTACTGAAGAAAACAAAGATGGGAAAAATAAATATATGGACTACTGCAAGTTTATATGGAGGTGACATCATTTTGAGGATGTAGAGGGATCAATTCTCAAGGTCCCTAAAGTGGGAGAAGATACAGACCTGGGGAAAAATGTCATACCTTTTTACTATGAAAAAAAGTGACCATCAGTAACTACCTATACTCCTAATTCTCAATCTATATATAATTTATTTTACAAAAATAATCTATATAGAATCTTCTTTTCCAATATGACTAACATGAAAGTTCATCAGTACTATACGTCAATTTCATGATGCCATGTTCGCCCAGGTTTTGGATAGTGGACAATGCTCTCGTGCCTTCCCAGTCACCAATGGAGTGAAACAAGGCTGTGTGCTTTCTCCCATACTTTTTAGCATGATGTTTTCAGCCATGTTGTCAAATGCTTTCAATGAGGATGAACATGGCAACAAGGTCAACTATCATATTGATGGTAAGTTCTTCAATCTGAAAAGGTTACAAGTCAAGCCCAAAGTGGAGGGAGTGTTGGTGCATGATTTTCTGTTTGCAGATGATTGTGCACTCAATGGAGCCTCTGAAGCTGAGATGTAACAAAGTATGGATCAGTTCTCTGCTGCCTGTGCTAATTTTGGCCTAATAATTAATGCCAAGAAAACACAGGTGCTCCATCTGCCACACTATCCCTATGTGGAACCACTGGTTATGACAAATGGAGAAGTTTTGAATGCTGTGGATAAGTTCACTTACCTTGGTAGTGTACTTTCTAGGGATGTACACCTTGACAATGAGGTTGATGCACACATTGCCAGAGCTAGCTCAGTGTTTGGGAGGCTCCAAAGAAAAGTTTGGGAGAGAAGAGGTATTGGACTGACTACCAAACTGGAGGTCTACAGAGCTATTGTAGTGACCTCATTGTTGTATGCCTGTGAAACATGGACAGTCTACCAGCACCATGCCAGCAAACGGAATTGCTTCCATTTGAACTATCTTAGGAAGATTCTGAGGATCACCTGGCAGGATAAGGTACCAGACACTGAAGTCCTGGCTCAAGCTGAACTGCTAAGTATTCAAACTATGGTTCAGAGTGCAACTCTGATGGACTGATCATGCTGTTCAAATGCAAAATACATGCTTGCCAAAAAGACTATTTTATGGAGAATTCACATGGGGCAAGTGATCCCATGGTAGACAGAAGAAGCGATGCAAGGACACTCTCAAAGTCTCTCTTAAGAACTTTGGATTTGACTGTTCAACATGGGAGACACTGGCACAGGACCGTTCAGCATGGTGTGCCCACATCAGAAAGGGTGCTGTGCTCTATGAGCAAAGCAGAACTGAGACAGCATAAAGTAAACATAGGATGTGCAAATTTGGGGTATCCACCACAAATATTCACATGGACTATTTGTGCCCAACCTGTGGCAAAGCATTCCAAGCTCATATTGGTCTGATCAGCCACAGTTGGACATGCTGAATTTTCACTTTATCATGGTGATATCATTTTGGTCTTCTTTGAGAACGAAGGACAACAACCAACCAACATGGAAATATATTTTGTTTGATTGCACATGTATAACCTATATCACATTGCTTACTCTCTCAGGGAGGGAGGAAGGGAAAGAATTTGGAACTCAAAATTTAAAAAAAAAGAATTTTTAAAATTATCTTTACATGTAATTGGAGAAAATATTATTTAAAAAAAGAAGAATCTACATAGGCATTAAGAGCATCCTTGATGAGGATATTAGAATGGAATAGGCAGGTTGTCACAAGTGATAATCTATAGTACAGCATGTCTTTACACTCATACATTTGACTGAAAGATCTGGAGAATAAAAGATAGTACTATATTTATTGTTTGCTGATTATTAAATAAACTTGATTTGGTAGACCAAAATCCCACCTTAAAGGCTATCCTTCTACACGCTGTGTTCCATATGTCAAAATTCTACAAGATTTAAAAATATACTAGCCATAAATTTGTTTGATATTCCTCTGATTATTATCAAGCAAGACAAAAAAACAAGGGCACATGTGCTCATGAAGGTTTTTAGTACTTTCATGGAAGAGAGATGTAGCGCCAAGTCCAACTTGAATAACTTCCCTACAGATGGCACAGTCCTCCAGACGCTCCTGTTTGTAGATAGTACTGTGCTGAATGGATCAAGTTTTGGCATTATTTAAACTCTTTAATGATAATATATATCACTGCGTAGTGATCACCGCATAGAGTATCCATATAGGAAAATCTAAGTGAATGATGAATGCCAGTTTTCTAGAACATGATATATGGTGTACATACGCACACACAAGTACCAGCTCTGTGGTCTGTGATGATGAAAAGAAGAGGTTATTATAAAAGTCCTTATAGATTTTTTCTGTATTCCATACACACACACATGTTGTGTGTGTATAACATTTATGTAACACATATATTATGTGCTAGGCAAAGCACTTTACAAATATTATCTTATTTGATCTTCAGAAAAACCCTGAGAGGCAGGCGCTATCATTATTTTACAGACGTGCTGTAAACTCTTGCAGAGATCATGTAACTTCTCCAGAGTCACACAGCCGGTAAATGCCTAAGGTTGGATATATACTCGGATCCTGGGTTGCTATCTACTGAGTCACCTAGTTGGTCATATAGACATAGAATGGTGTGAGGGGTGGGGTGGGAGAGGGAAGGGAGAGGAGAAGAAAGAGACAGAGAGAGATTGTAAATGGATAAGAAATTCTCAGAATTGAAGAGGAAAAAGAAAGAAAGCTGTATTGCTTTTGGGTAAATCATCCAGGCTTTTTAATAACCCCAAGTTTCTCCTTTCAACATAAACAAAACCAAAAACACAGATAGGCTTTTCAGTGAAGTGATATGGCTGAGTCATGGAACACTAAACCCTTTGAAGAGCAAAAACTGAGGATCACCCAGAGTGCCAAGAGGAGACTGGCAGGAGCCACAAACAGGCTGCAATACGCCCTAAGCAAGGGACTGCTTTATGAAGGAGAAGTGGTAGAAATGATGCCACCAAAGATATGAGTGAAAAGAAAGATGAGCTCATCATTTAGCAAGTGCAATGGACAATCAACAGACAGGTCACACCCTCCGCTGGTATCCCTGCAATGTCAAGAAAAAGTGGAGGAGATCTCTGGCATATTGGGTGGTCACCTTGTAAATATACGGAAGAACATGGACAAGACTCACACATGATGGGCCGGCAAGAATAAGCTGCCATGTGCTTTCTTGGCAGGAATACTTACATTGATTGATAAGATCACAGATGTGCTAGAATACTGGAGTTTAAGGTCAACACAGGTCATTACACACATAATCTCCTCACTTGATCTTTTAATTTCCCTAGTAATATTGCTAAATTAGGTGATGTTCTGCTCACTGACCAGGACTCTTCTAAATTACACTATGGAAAATAATGTATAATCTATTCCAGAATGAGATTAAAGAATAAATGACAGTGCAGTTAAATAGGTGGGGCCACCTGAAGAAGTTCTGTGGCTCAAGCAGGACGACTGATGGACAAAGGGCTCAGAATGCTAACATCATACTTAAACCTGTAATTCTTATGTCTTTATTTGACACTATTCAAAGGCAAGGGGTTGGAGTAAATGAATACTTCCTTAATATTGTTGCCAATCCATGAAAGGGAACATCTGCAGATGAATGTGTAGGTATCCTGCTCTCCTTCATTAAATCTAAGTACTCCACATAAGACAGTATCATCTGCAGGGCAGGAGTGTCCTGGTAGGAGACTGCATGGTGTAGACTTAAGGACACTAGACTTAGACTTAGTTGGCTTCAATTCAAGTCATACTATATTATTGCTTGATCTGGACCAAGTACAATCTTAGAATTTAGAGATGGAAGGGAAATGATCATCCAGTCCAACCCCAACATTTTACAGATGAGGAAACTGAGGCCCAGGGAAGTGAAGTGACTTGTCCAAGGCCATTAAATACCAGGAAGAGGGCCAAGATTTAAACTTAGGTCTTCTTATATGAAATTCAATGTTCCAATATTCAAATTCAAAGTCACTACTCCATTTCAACTTTATAGGCCTCAGTTTCTTGCCTGTAAATTGTAGAGATTGGACTAGACTAGAGGATCTCTAAGACAGATACCTTCATATGTTATGAGTCTAAGAGAATTTCTTTCTATGCCTCGCACATCGTAAATGCATGATAAACACTTATTGACTATGAGAAGTTATTAGACTTCATGTAGCAGTGTACTGGTAAATGTTTAACAACTGGTTCATTGGGAAAAAATGGTATGCATGACATGCTGTACCAGTAACATTTTCTCCGCCACTTTCTTAACTCTAGAAAATCAACAAAACAAGAAACCAAATAAAAACAATAAATCATTTGTAGCATTCACCATTTATGAGATGAAAATTTCACAATGCCATTTCACACTGAAAACTTAACCATCGCTTCTTAGGAGTCAATAGGAGCTGGCTTCAGTACTCCTTGACTTTATCTAAGGATGACCCCCATATGCACTAAATAAGGTATAAAAAGATCTGTTGGCCTCTTAAGGAGAAACATCTCTATTTACAGACGGTTAAAAACAACTAACTCCTATAGAAACAAGTGGTAAATTATTCCTGGAAAAGGAGTTCAGAGAATGAGTCTTATCTCCTGCATAGCTTCAAAAGGAGCTGGGTCCCTATATCACAAAAAAGAGAATTAAGATCTTATAGTCTAATATTCTTTCATGGCTATAAAAAAGTGCAAAGGCAAAATTCCCTTTCTAGGATTTCTTATATTTCTTCCAAGCAAGCATGATGGAAAGTTACCTCATTTTTCTTCCCTTCCTATCTTTACACTTTACAACCTAAAACCATGTAATAAGTGAATTATTTAAAGAATTGGAGAAGCTTTGCTTGAAGTATTAGGAAGGTCATGGTCAATATTTTTTAATTTGAAGGACTTCTGAATGACCCTAGGAAGAAGAACTAAGACAAATGTGTACAAAGTACATGAAGGGAAATTACAGGGTCCAAAATGAGAAAGAAGTTTTAAACATTTACGACTGAACTTAAAAAAAGGAATATCACATGTTGCTTCATGTGGTACTGAGTTTTCTGTCACTAAAAGTTTTCCGGTAGAGACTAGCTCACTACCTGCCTAGGGATATTGTAGTGGTTACTCAATGCAGGAATATGGGAGTAGGAAGTTGTATTAGAAAAGAAGTCTCTTACAATTTCTAAGAATCTATAATTCTGTGACTCAAATTTTCAACATTATCAAAAGCAATTTTTTTAGCACCTACTGTATGCATAACACTTAAAGAGTCCTACCAAATTATAGTTAAAAAAGGGGGCAAGGGGAATTTATAGCTGTTTTTAGTAGACCAGGAGGGAGATGGAATTCTGAGATGATCAGGGGCTATATCGGGAAGGCTTTCCAAATGCCTTAGGAAAGTATGGATCAGGAAAATGTGATTTGAAATAAAGAAATGACAAAAAAAAAAAAAAAAAAAACCAACAAAATACTACAGTCCTTAAGTCGGTAATACAAAGGCAATTTTTCTTCAAATTGGACTTCAGCCAGGATCAGAAATATCAGCACTTTTTTAGCACCAAAAGAAAATCCAGAACCATACCCCCCCACCCACTCCCAGAATACTCCCTTGTCTTGCTCCAGCTCATTTGTTGGGGAGTTCTTTTTGTGGGTTGTGATTAGTTAGCATGTATTATGCATGACTGCTGGAATTTGATTCTGATTGAATGAGAAACCAATGAAGGAGGAGACTACGGGGCAGGAAGCACACATCCTTAGCCACCAGGCTTGGAACAGACTCTAACTGTTCAGGACAGCCTATTTAGTCCCTTAAGAACAGATGTTTCCTATGAATCTGGGCTGATTTCTTTTCTCTGTGTTCTGTAGAGCCTCTCTCTTGAACTTTAGAATACGGTCACTGAAAAGAAAAGCCATGAATAGCAGTCCTAAGGAATGACTAGTGTACTGACAAGGAGGCTGGAGCCCGAGGGAAACCAGTCAGTGGATAGATGTGTCTCTCCCAGTGATGACTGCTTATATTAGGCAAAGAGAAGGAAAACACAGGATGCTTTCTTTCTGCACGATACATCAACGAGAGATTCACAGAAATAAGTAAACCTGAATCTTAAAGCTATTTATTTTCCCCTGACCAATCTTCTGTAAATAGGATTTCTGGATTTTTGCAATTTGACACTCAAATAAGAGAAACATATATTTTTGTTGCCTGTTTGTTCTATTTTTGAAGTAAGAAAAGTAAATACGTGCATAAGGGTATATGAGCATGAGTGATTATGACTGCTTTACTTTTAAATATCTTTCTTACTGTTTAGTCATTTCAGTCATATCCATCTCTTCAAGACTCCATGTGAGATTTTCTTGGCAGAGATACTGGAGTTATTTGTCATTTCATTTTCTAGTTTATTTTACAGATGAGAAAACTGAGTCAAACAGGGTTAAGTGACTTGTGTAGGGTCACACAGCTGGTAAGTCTGTGAGGCTACACTTGAACTCACATCTTCCTGACTCTGGTACTCTTGCCACTCAGATGCCCTTTAAGTATCTTAAGAACTCATAAAAGGGAACAATAAAATAAAAACTACTCTTGCTGTTCTATAGAGAATGGTCTTTAAGAGACAAATAAATTAAAAAAAAAATTCATTTGCAGCATGATTTATCAGGAAGAGTATTTGACTTGGGCATTAAAAGACCTGAGTTTGAATTCTAGCTCTGTTACTATCTCAGCTTTTTTTGGGGGGGAGGGGAATTTTATTTATTTTATTTTTAATTTATTGAATTAATAAAATTAATTTAATTAAATAAAGCAATCATTTCTATAACATGGTAGAATAATAAAAAAGATGACCGTACATGAAACTGCAAATTTATTGTGTACAACTTGCTAATCCTTTTAAATACATAATAAATTTATCATGTAACATTTTTCCTTTTTCTCTACCTCCCCATGGCTACCATTAGACATGTGTATGTATATGTGTGCACACATGTAGAATGTAAAATCTTTTTTCAAATGTCCTTTGTAGTTAATTTGGATATTTGAAATAGTCAAAATGATTTTAGTCACTCAAAGTCGTTCTTAAAACAATATTGCTGTTACTGTATGCAATGTTCTCTTGGTTCTGCCCATTTCTCTCTTCATTATTTCATGCAAGTCTATCCATGCTTTTCTAAAATCAACGGGCTCATCATTTCTTATAACATAGTAGTATATCATCACAATCATACACCACAATTTGTTCAGCCATTCCCCAAACTGATGGGCATTCCCACAATTTCCAATTCTTTGCCTCCAAAGAGAGGGCTGCTATAAACATTTTAGAACATATAGGTTCTTTTTCCTTTTCCCTAATCATCTTTGGAAACAGACCTAGTAGTGGAATTGTTGGGTCAAAGAGTATAGGTAGTTTAATAACTCAGGCATAAATCTAGATTGTTTCCCAAAATGGTTGAATCACTTCACAGTTCCACCAACAGGAAATTAGTGGCACAATTTTTCCACATCCCTCTAACATTTGTCACTTTCCCCTTTAATCATTTTAGCCAATCTGATAGGTGTAAAATGATGTTTCAAGGTTGTTTTAATTTGCATCTCTCTAATCAATAATGATTTAAAGCATTTTTTATATGACTATAAGTTGTTTTGATTTCTTCATTGGAAAACTGCCTGTTTATATCCTGTGACTATTTATCAATTAAAGAATAACTCACAGTCATAGATTTTACAAAGTTCTTTACATATCTGAGATATGAGATCTTTATCTGAGAAACTGTCTATAAATTTGTTTCCCAATTGAACAAAACAAGGATGCCCACTGTCAGCAATATTATTCAGTAGTAAGAAATAGAAGGAATCAAAATAGGGAACGAGGTAATAAAACTCTCTTTTTGCAGACAATATAATGATATACTTGGAAAATCCCAAAGGCTTGACTAAAAAGCTAGTTGAAACAACTAATAATTTTAGCAAAGTATCAGGACATAAAGTAAATCCACATAAATCATAAGCATTCCTATATGTCATAAGCAAAATTCTGCAAGAAGAGATAGTTGAGATACCCCATTTAAAATAGCTCTAGACAGTATAAAATACCTGCGAGTACACCTGCTAAAACAAATATATAAACAAAATAATTTTAAAAAACTCTTTATATACAAAAAAAATCAGATTTAAATAACTGGAGAAATATTAATTGTTCATGAGAAGGCAGGGCTAGTATAATAAAAACAAGCTTATCCAAACTAATTTACATATTCGATGCCATTCCCAATTAAATGATCAAAAAACTATTTTTACTGAATTAGAAAAAACTATTAAAAAATTCATTTAGAAGAACAAAAAGTCAAGAATATCAAAATAAATAATGAAAAAAGTAAAGGAAGGAAGTTTAGGAGTATCAGATCTTAAACTATATTATAAGGCAATAATTATTAAAACTACCTGGTACTGGCTAAAAAGAGAAAGATCCATGGAATAGAGTAGACATATAATAAACAAATAAAGTAACCTTATATTTGATAAGTGTAAAGAGTTAAGTTTTTGGAATAAGAATTTGTTATTTGGTAAAAAAAAATTGTTGGGAAAACTGGAAAGAAGTATGGCAGAAACTGGCATAGACTAATATCTTATACCCTTCGCTAAGATTAGGCCAAAATGGATACATGACCCAGATACAAAGAGAGATATTACAAAAAAATTTGAAGAATGTGGAACATATTACTTATCAGACTTATGGATAGATGAACAATTTATGAATAAACAAGAGACAGAGAGCAGCGTAAGGTATAAAATGGATAATTTTGATTACAGTAAACTAAAAAGTTTCTGTACTTATAAAACAAATGTAGCCAATGGAAAAAATAAAGCAGAAAATTGGGGTGGGGAGGAAAATTTTATAGAGTTTCTCCTATCTTGGCTTTCTGACAAGTTACTTAACCTCTCTGGGCCTCAGTTTTCTCAATTGTTAATAAAAAGAAAGAGCTGTAAGATCTTCAGTTCGAACACTGTCCACACGGGTAAAAACAATAATGATAATCATGGCTAATATTTACACAGTGCTTTAAGTTGTGCCAAGTGCTTTACACATCTCATTTGGTTCTCACAAAAACACTTGGAAATAAGAGGCATTATCGTCCCCATTTTACAGGTGAGGAAACTGAGGTTGAAAGCACTTATGTGCCTTGTCCAGTGTCACAGAGTAAGCTTCTCAGACAGGACACAAACTCAGGTCATCTTGATTCGAAGTACAGCACTTTTTCTACCTGGCTCTTATATATGTATTATGTATGTATATGTGTACATAGTACATATGTATATGTGTATTTATGAATTAATATTTCAAATCACACTTTAAATATAGAACTATTTTAGGTTATTATCAGGGAACAATATTCTATCTGTATGGTTAACTGGAACGGAAGAATATTGCTCTAGATAGGGCCGTGACTAGGATAGGGAAGTGAGCTTTGTCCCAGTGTGGAATTTAGAGGGCACTAACAACACTTAGAGTTCTTCAGAAGCACAGAAATCATAAAGCTTATCACTTCTTTAGCAACATAAAGTTAGTTAAACACGCAAGCTACCAAATGATGCAAGAGGATGAGCTCCTGGCCTGGCCCACCCTGCTTCTCACACTGCAGCTTTCATGGAGGCATCCTTGCTTCAGTGTTCTGAGGCCTCTGTCTCCCTCCACATAGGATGTTGTGCAATACAGTCCACTTCCCAGTAAACTGAGTGGGCCTTTTCACGCTGTTTACTCCCAGCACAAAAATTCCTTGATAAGGTTTTGCCTCTTGGGGTTAGAATATCTAAGCTAGGGTTGACACTCTTAGAATGGATTGATTTTGGACAAGTCACTTAAACTTCTCTGCGTTTAGGTTTCTGAATCTGTAAAATGGCCTTACGACCTTGAAGGGTTGTGTGGATCAAATGAGACAATGTGCGTAAAATCACTGGGTAAAACATAAAAGACTATGCTAACGGTGGGTATTATTTAGGGGATTATCCTCTCAGTACACAGAAAAGTCTGGGGCATCAGTGCCCACACTTTTCATAGATGATAGGATGTTTTCTACTCCTCGATGCCCCCAGAGAGGGGTAAGTGCAGGGCATAGGTTTTTGAGCTGCTGGGTTTTGACATGTGATATTGGCAGCAGGAAGTCACAGAACAGCAACAACCACCTTTTGGGTCAGAGAAAATCAGCCCATGTGTCATCTTTGGCCATACTGTTGCAGGCTATAGATTCTAAGGGGAAATAAATTCTCTTCTTCCATTCTCGTGTGTGTGTGTGTGTGTGTGTGTGTGTGTGTATGTGTGTGTCTCTGTCTCTCTCTTTTTCCTTGCTCACGGAAAAGATGCCAAATAACAAGATGGCAATGTGATCTTGAATCACTAAACCAGAAATTAGAAGCCCTTAAGTTTAGGTTTATTCACTAAAGCAGTGTAACCTTAGAAAAGCCACTGCATCTCCTTTAAAAAAAAGGCAGGGGGGCAGGGTTTGAAGAAATATGATAGCTGACAAAATGCTTTAAGGTTTGAAAAGAACTTTATATACATTACGTATCTATTATATTATTTTATATACACATCTACATATTGGAAGGTTATATATATATTATAATGATCCTGTTAGTAGGTACAAGGGGCTTAATACCAATAACCCCATTTTTACAGATGAAACTAAGGTTCAGAGAGTTTAAGTGATTTTGTCACCTTAGACACACGTTTGGTGTCAGAAGTGGGATGTGAAGTGCATCTCTTGGACTCCAAATCCAGTACTCTTTACATTTCACAATGCCTTTTCTCAAAGGTGATCTAGACTCTCTAACAGTCTAGGTATACTGTTTTCTAATTTTCATTCATCTGTTTATAGAGAAGGACCTTTGAGTAATGTCTATTAATTTAGGTTTCCAATTTTAGGCAAAAATAAAGTCTTTTAAATTAGCATAATTTTAAAGAACTAACAGACCCTAGAGCCCTTTAAAGTCACAGATGCTTGCAAGGTAGTTTTAGGAGGAAGGAAGTAAATAAATACTTATTAAGTGCCTACTTTTGGTCCTCACAACTCTGGGAAGTAGATATTATTACTGTCCTTATTTTTCAGTTGAGGAAACTGAGGCAGACTGAAACAGAGTTCATGTGACTTGCCTAGGGTCACACAGGAAATATTTGAGGCCAGATGTAGTTAGGTCTTCTTGACTCCAGTTCCAGAGCTCTGTCTACTATGCCACTGAGCTCGCATAAACTATTTGAATTAGAATGGATTTTAGAGATCCTTGTAGTCCAACCACTTCCCTATAAACAGTGTGGGAAAATACTGTGTTGTTTGGAAAACCTTATTAATTGTTATATTATTTTAATCTAGTTTTATGAGTAGATATTGTTTAAACCCAGAATGTCACACTGATCCCAGTAATGCTCAAGGAAAGCAGGAGATGTCTACAAGGAATGCAAAGACCCAATTCTTGGGTTTGCTTACCCAGAACTTGCTTTGGATCCACCCAAGGCCTGTGTTTTGGGTTCCCCAATAGTTGCGTTTTGGCTCAATTTTTAAAAATTTTTATATTTACCTGCTGATAGGCATTCCAAGCAGCCTTACCAGCTACCAGTTCTTACGCTCTTGTTTGAGCTCTACATAATGTAGACTTGAGAGAGGGGAGGCACACCTTTTTCCAGATCTCTCTCTGCTGTCAAATGATTTAAATAAAATTCTTGGGGCAGTTAGGTGGCATAGTGGATGTAGCACTGGGCCTGAAGTCAAGAAGACTAATTTTTCTGAGTTGAAATCTGTCCTGAGGCACTTACTAGTTGTGTGACCCTGGGCAAGTCACTTAACCCTGTTTGCCCCAGTTTCCTCATCTATAAGGATGACCTGGAGAATGAAATTAAAAACCACCCCAGTATCTTTGCAAAGAAAACATCAAATGGGGTCATGAAGAATCAGACATGACTGAATAATAAACAATAAAACTTTTTCAGATTTTGGGGGTCATTCTCAGTCAATAAAAAGGATTCCCTCTACCCTATCCCAGTCCCAGCAAGTGGTCATTCAGGTCATTCTTTAAAATCTCCCATGACTGGGAACTCAGTATCTCATATTATATAGCCTGTTATTATTATTTTTTTTTTTACAACTCTAATAGTTGTTTGGAGATTTGGAGATAGTTGTTTGAAACTTGTTTCCCTGTAACTAGTAGCCACTGGTGCTACTTCTGTCTGGGGTCAAGGAGTTCTTCCATATGACAATTCTTCAGGTATTTGGCGGGAGTGATTCTATGTTCCCTAAGTCGTTTGCTCTAGTTCAGTTTCCACCAATTCTATCAGTGGATTCTTATGGATCAAGAGACTTCTCATCATCCAACTTGCACTCCCCTATGTGTTGGCTAGGCTATTAATGATTCTTTTAGACATGGAGGTCCCCACAACCATACACAGTTTCCACATGGTAAATAGAACACGTGTAAATGTACAGATAATATATTGTGGAAATTTTTTCCTAATGTGAACTGACCTTTACTATTTTGAAGACATCATCTTTCTTGTCAAGGCTCAATGTCTCAGGCCACAGTCATGTATGAGAAAATAAGAGAGGACTCTGGAGGGGTTATCAAGGAAGCAATCGACCTCAAGTAGCTTACTACAGGCCAAATTCAGCCACCTGCCTGTTTGTGTAAGCCCCTCAGCTGAGAATGGTTTTCACATTTCAAACAAGTTTTTATTTTACTTAAAAATGTAAAAACCATTCTTAGCTTTTGGGCTGTACAAAACCAGGCTAGGCTATATTTGGCCAACAGGCCAAATTGTGTATTGTGGACCCCAGCCAGGGGAGTGCTGGTAGACGTGTAACAACTGATTCTCTGGGATAAAAAGAAAGTACACAAAACACTTTTAAGTTCAATCTGTAATAATGACGTTTCTCTATTATCCTAAGTCTAGACAGTCTACTAAACAATAAATCAAGTCCTGATTTGTAATATTTGCCAATATCTGAGGTAAAAATGCGCATACTGAAAATTTAACAACTGACTCTCCTGAGTTGGTGGTAACTGACTATACAGCAAGCCCCTCAATCGAAGCCTTTCCTAAAGACACACACACAACATAGAGGAGTGGAAATACAGACACATATACAAGGAAAGTCATCAATGTAATTAGATTTTCCAGAGGCACACTGCTCAGTCACTAAGAATTTTCAGCTGGTTCTCTTGCTCTGTCCCTCCTTCCAATAAAATACTACAATCATATTTGAAAGCCTATCTTAAGAACACCAGCCCAGAAGATGACTTCTTTTATATTCTACCTAAAATCTTCCCTCCTACAAGAAGTCTTCATCTACCCCTCTTAATTCCAGTGTGTTCCCTCTGTTACTTATCCCGTATATGTGCCTTACACATATTAAACACTTAATCAACGTTTGTTGAATTGCATTAGTTGGCTTGAATCTCTTGTTGGACTAGTTGAACTGTTGAGTGGGAAAGAGATTACCCAAGTACCTGCACTGATGTTTTGGGGCTTCTTCAATTTCTTGGATTACAAGGTACAGGATCTAGAAGTAATAGCTTTATTTGCATATTCTGTATTACATGTGTGTATATGTTAAAATATATAGTATATTGTATAATATATACACATATAATCTTTGCATAGATGTATGTGTGTATACATTTGTTTTGGGGAAGGGGAAGAGAAATTCAAGAAAAGATTAATAGCGTAGGATAATAAAATCCTAGATTTGAGAGGTGTGGGAGGGCAGGGGAAGTGTCTTAGAGGCAATTTGAATCCAATCCTCCCATTTTACAGCTGAGGAAAGTGAGGTCCAGAGAAAATATGGGACTTGCCCAGAGTCCCACAGGTAGTAAGCGTCTGAGTCTGGATTTGAGCCTAGGTCTTCCTGACTCCAATTCTAGGGCTAGATGGCAGCTAGGTGGTACAGTGGACAGAACACTGCTTAGAGTCAGGAAGAGCTGAGCTCAAATCTGGACTCAGATATTTACTAGTTGTGTGACTCTGGGCAAGTCAAGTAACAGCTGTCTGCCTCAGTTTGCTCATCTGTAAATAATAGCATGTGGATCATAACAGCATGTGGATAAAATGAGATATTTTGTAAAGTGCTTTGCCAACCTTAGAAGTGCTATGTAAATGCTAACTATTGTTATTATTAATTGTAATAAGAATAATCCACTGCACCATGCTATCTCCTAAGCAAGTTGAATCAGACTGAGGAGGACCTTGACCATTTGGCTAAGAAGTCTTTTTTACTCAGGAGGCAATGGGAAACCATGACAAGTTTTTGACCAGGGAAGTGATCTGACCATACCCTTAGGAACAGTACTTTGGCAATGGTAAAAAGCATAGACTGGAGAAAGACAGGTTCATAAAGTACCACTTTGCACTCACTGCTACAATGAAATACACTTCTGAAGTAAGAATTACTTGCTGAAGATCAATTACTCAGACTGCTGAGGCAGCTGGTAGTACAGTGGATGACGTCTTGGGCTGGAGACTAGAAGAACTGAGCTCAAATCTCATCTCAGATACTGAGTAACTGTGTGACCCTCAGTTTCCTCAACTGTAAAAATAGGGATAATAGCATCACTCCCCAAATAGGGTTGTTATGAGGATCAAATGAAAAAGCATTTCTTTAAAAGAAACATTCAGCACAGTGTATATAATATATAGCACATAATGGGAGCTATGTAAGTACTTAATTCCCTTCTCTTCCCTTCCCCCAGAGGGTTAAATATTCTTGAGCCCCAGGTCAGCCTGGAGAAAGTATTAATGGCAAAGAGGGGCAAAGAAAGCAGTACCAGTATGGGGCCTCCTTTCCCTCTTCCCCTAGGTGTAAAGTTATCCCCAAGAAGTAAGGGAGATCTATTTATTTTGCAATTACCAAAGGATATGGTAATTTTCTGAAATTTTGGCAGGGGGTCCCAGACTTTCCAGTTATACCACTGGTAGAACATTAAAGGATTTCATATCTGGAAAATCTGGCTGTTGTTGTTCGGCTCGTGGGCCCCGAGATGGGCGGAGAGGGAGAGCAGGCTAGAAGCTTTTCGGTAACAATTAAATCCCTGGATTTACATAATGTGACCTCCAATGTGTGGCGCATTGTTTGGCTGTTGGCTTTGCTATGACTGCCTGGGGCAGAATAGCAAAGGAGAAACTACCCTTTGGGAGCATTCTCAGGACAAACCTGAGAGAACTAGCTGGCTAATGGAAAGACGTTCCAAACAAACGCAGGCTGGCTTAAGGAATATGCAAAGCTGGCAAGAGCCCTCAGTTGGCCTGAAAAGAGTGAGTGGTGCTTCATTTTACTAAGGGCTTGGGGGTCTATAATGAAGTATAAATGGTATTTCCCATGGGCTTCAGTGCATAGTTTGAGATAGTCACACAGACAGGGGTGGAGGGTGGGGGGGAAAGTACATCAGAAAAGAGTTCGTGCACCTCTGGGGCCCAACAGGATGCAAATGATTTGACAGCATATAAATGACTTTGCAGAAACACAGCCAAAGTTCCCAGAGTAAAAAATTTCCATTCCCATCCATATAAAAGACATGGCTACAAAGTAACAAGATTAATTTTCTTGTGTGGCTTGTAAACTGGTTCCCAAGAAGGGTTAGTAAAAAAAAAAAGTTTTCGCCAATGGCAGTAGGTCAATAGCCTCCCAGGGCAACAACTTTGAGAACGCTGACTTGGAGGGATGATTTTGAATTTGTTTGAAGTCTCAGGGTTTTACAGTTTCCCTGCATTTATGGGACCATTACTCAGGAGAAATAAAAATCTTTCGATGTTTGAGGATTATAATCCTTCTCACTGTTCACACTTTCTTTCCAATCTCTCCTCCAAAAGAAATCATTTTTTACATACTTACTTTGTACAAATATATATATACATATATATATATATATATACACGTACACATACATACACAATATATAATACATGTGTATTATACATACAAATATATACATATACATACACATATATACACATATTCATACACGTATCTTCATCCCTGATAGAATTAAAACGTCTTAATGGCAAGGGCTGTTTAACTTATTTCTTTGTATCCTTAGCATCTAGCACAGAGCCTGACACATAGTAGATGCTTAATAAATACTGCTGATTGACTCAGGAAGAGGGGGAGGGAAAGAAGGAAGGACAGAGGAGGGCAAGGTAGCTGGGCCAACTATATAAAGAACAGAATAAAAAAGGAAAAAAGACAGTCTTCTCAAATCCTTCCAATGAACCATGAACTGGACAACAAAGCAGAAGATGTTATTGCTCTTACAGTGGGCATAAGAGCCTGTGGGTTTTGGGGGTAAATGGGGATTGCTGACTGGGAGTGGTCACAAACTTAGGCTACTAAAAAAAAAAAAGAAATGCTGCTCCAAGAGCTGACTGTCTGGTGTCCTGGCAGTGAATCCCTCTTCTGTTCAAATTTAGGGCATTATGTGATCACTCCTTTAAACTATGTGAAGGATTGTTCTCAACTTTATCGTGTATTTCTGGGCTGGCAGGGACGGAATCCTCTGCAGAGCTTTCGAATTCACTTTCCAAAAGAAAGAGAACACACTTCAGTGACCTTCTTGATTTAGGATGCAGTACAACACAGATGAACCTGAAAGGACTTCAGCCACACCTTCAAGCTCAAAGATGATAAGGCAGAACTCAGAACAAGAGAGGGCAGAGGCAGGTGCTAAAGGCCCTCCCAGTGAGTATTAACACCAAATGTGACCTTGGAAAGGGGTCTCGATCATGTGCAAATTGTGAACTATGTGCAGTCCCAAACATTTCTGAAGCTGAGGAAGCTAAATCCCTTTTATTAAGTAAGTCATGTGTCCCCTAATTAGTTAGGGTCTAATATTTCCTAAGATAACAAGGGTAATTAAAAAAAACTCTGTTCCAGGATGTATTTAAAAACCATGAAAAATATTTGCATTTACAAGTTAATTCTGGAATAGATCCTAAACTAAACCAGGGAAAGAGACTTTTTCAATTCTATTAGATAGGATTTTAAAGTACTGTGGGGGAAGAAATCATTAGCCTCTTCCCATTTGGTTTCATAGGACAACAGCTCCTTTATGGAAAAAAAAAGGGAAGGAAGACAAAAAGGAAAAAGATACACACACAAACACTAAGCAAAAAAAAAAAACAAAACAAACCAACAAAAAGTCCTTAAGTAATAAAATCAGAGTCCAAGAAAAACATTTAGTTTGAAAAAAGGGCTGAAAAATGTAGCCTTGGAGAGAACACTGCTTACATGGGATTGTTCAACAAATTCCTGTTGTGTGAGGTTTGGCACATATTTTCTAAAAATATAAGGAACTGGGGAAACTAGACAAAGCCCAGGTCTTGGACCAAATGAGGCACGCAGTGTGAATCTGTTAGTGATTATATCCATAATGAAATATGTGCCCAAATTTAGCAGTGCAAAATCTAATACAATATGAAAACACAGCATGCACAGTCCTTACCATAATATATAGCCAACAGCAAAGGTGCACACTGCAGCAAGTCCACAGCTCCTGCTGGGATACTGATGATGCGATGTCCTCATCTCGATTAATATAAACGGCAGCACTGTTGTATGCTAAAAAAAACCCAAAAAACAAAAACAACCACCAGGTGAGACAGCTCATTTTCACTATACCTTGAACTATTCTTCAGTGGCAGTGGAAGAGTATAAGTTTCTAGCCAAATAAAAGCACGGTAACTCCAAAGTACAGAATTCTAAAGAGATGAAGTGGACTTGACTTCATCTTTAAGGACATACATGATTCCACTCGTGTTTTTGTTTTACTTATTATTTTTGAAGCTTTTCTATAGCAAGAAACAAGATGTGAAATGAATATGTCCTCATTTTATTATCACCCGAAGGTTAATCTTAATGCACTGGTCCTTGCTCAGGTAAGATGAAGCTTCAGCTAGATCCTTTAAACATGTGGAATGTATACTTATAGCACCCAGTCATATTCTATACTCTGACCCACACAGTGACCAACCATGATTCCAGAGGGCTGATGAAGAATGCTACTGTAGGTCAAGAACAAATTCCAGAACCTGAAAAAGTTTTAGAAAGAACTTTATTTTTGGTTCAGCAGAGGAGAGAGCTGAAAAAGGTGAAGCTCCCTCTTCGAGTCTCTGTGAGGTTTACATCATATAGAGTTCAAATGAAGGAACCAGCATATGAACTTCTTTATGAAGGCATTTTACTTAAAATGTATATCAGCAGTTAAGTATAAAGAGTAAATAAAAATGGTGTGAAGCCAAAGCACAAGCTATTGGGGAATCCTAAATACAAGGTTTGGGTGAACTCTAAACAAGATCTAGGTGAGCAGACCCAAAACACAAATGTTTTGGGGGGACCCAAGCTTCCCTGGAGCATTTCTGAGGCCAGCCTGACCTCTACTATAAGCTTTGAGTTAGACCAAGGGTGGGGAATCTGCTACTTCGAGGCCATATGTGGCCCTCTAGGTCTTCAAGTCTGGCCCTCTGACTGAATTGAAACTTCACAGAACAAATCCCTTTAATAAAAGTCGTTGAGAATTTGCAGGTTCCCCATCAACAGGTTATACAATTTCTAGCCACATAAAGCTAGGTTAAAATAGTATTAATAAATAAAAATTATCTCCACCACACTTCCTACCCCATGACATGTAGAATGAGACATATTTTGGCTATGACCATTTCAGGAATTGGTTTCACTTAACTGCATTTTTGTTTTGTTTTTTAAGAGAGATGGGGGGGAAAGGTAGGAAGAAAAGTAAATGAATGCTTATTGATAAAAATAATTTACAAAAGCTTACAGCACCCCCAAAGAAGTCATTGTCCTAGGAGCTGAAATTTGGAGAAAACATGGGCGATTCTAAGTGATCTTTTGAACTGAATTAAGTGCAAGAGGCTTACTACTAGTTCCTAATAACCATTTTGAGCTTGTCTTATTCATTGGATTATAAGATCCTTTAGGGCAGGGACTTTCTTTTGCCTCTTTTTGTAACCCCAGTGCTTTATTCAGTGCCTGGCACAAAATAGGCACTTAATAAATGTTTATAGAATCAAACTGAATTATGGAGAGACATCTGGCAGTTTTAATTCCTTTTACCTGCTCATAAGCCAAGAGAGCACCTTTGTTCTATCTGTGGTGTGATGTTCCAGAGCAAACTTCTGAAGTTGCTGTTTACTCAATGAAGTTTTTCAAACATTCATTGGTATTAGAAATGGAAACAGGTGGTAGATATGCCTTGGCGAGAAAAAAAGATCTTTGGGAGATCAAACAGTACAGCTTTGGAAGAATTTATTGTTTATTTTCATAGAAAAAAAGAACAAAATTACTTGAGTAGGAAATAATAAAACAGTGAAAAACCTCTGGTTCACAGATGTAACACTACTCTGCATAACTCCTGAGTTTTAAAATATTAGTAATTAATGTCTGGCATTCAGAGAATGTCAGGTGGGTAATACAGCACTTAGGGAAGTTTTCTATTTTTTCTTTCAACAGCTTTTTGGTGGTGGTGTAGCTGCCTTTTGAATGAAATCATGGGGGAATTTACATTTCTGCTATTTTAGAGGTATGGACAGGCTACAATCCATGATAAATAAGTAATTACAAAGATGTGATTTAAATGTACAAGCAAAGAAATATATAACAAATAAAAAAAGGACCACAAAAGTGATCCAATGGACATCTTGCATCTCACATTGGTAGCCTTTGTGATATTAGCAGAAGCAAAGAAGATTTTCAATATGTTGCACAGACCTCCCCTAGCCCTACCCCCACCCATGAGGCAACCAAGTCCCAGAGAGATAAGAGACTTGTTCAAAGTCCTCCTGCTGATTAGTAGTAGAAGTGGGACTAGAACCCAGTTATCCTGACTCCCAGTCCAGCGTGTTCTCCATTTCTCCCTTTTCTGATTTTTAATGAGTTCAGATAACCAATGTGAATATTCTTCAGTTGTTCAGGCAACTATCCAGCTTGTTGGCTGATGATCTTGCTGTCCTTCAGATTTCGTAATTAGAAGGAACTTTGAATAAATTCCTGATGCCAAACAGTAAATCCGCCAGGAAAATGCAGTCACAGTCTTCAAATGGACAAACAATTTTTACCATCACCAAAAAAGCTGTTCAAGGTATTTATCTCATCAGTTAATGAAAATTGTATGGAAGAATTGGGAGGGTGGGAGACTGGGGTTTGGGTAGGTAGAGGAATGGAGGAGCCCATCCAAGTTCCTTGGAGCTAAAGAGCATATATATACTCCAAAAAAACAAGGTCATAATGAAAATTACAGGTTGCCCCAGCCAAAGAATTCATCAGGAAGGAACCAGCATACAGTTTCTAAGTGTCTCCATACTTAGGAAGGCTGGTTCTTGGAATACAGACACTGAGTGAGACTCTACTTGAATGCTTTCAAGCTTGGCAGGCTCTAGGAGAGTTTATGTTTTTCAGGGATAGCTTTCAAGAATCCAGGGTCACTTCTACACTAAAATGAAGTATCAGAGTGGGACTTATCAATAATATTATTACATCAATAATATTATTACATAGATTGATATTATATATTATATATTATAGCTATTCCTAATCACTGTTTGAGAAGAGTTTGTTTAATGACCTTATACAGTTACTTAATTGTAACTTCAACACTACTCAGTGAGGTTCTGAGTGGCCCTAGAGAACTAGGGACATTGTACAGTAATTGTAAATTGGCTAATTTAAACTAACAATCAGGACTGTGCAAAGATGAAACCTTGGAATGTAATGGGTTCTACCTCCTGAGAGTTCTGAACACTTGTCAGATATGTGATAGAAGGGATTCTTGTATAGGTCCAGAGTGGAGATCATTCCTGATGCTCCTTCTAACTGAGATTCTAAGATAAACATATATCCTCAGTCTTTCACCATTTCACATTTGTAAACTCACAGAAAAAGCTGCAACAGCTTGAGGGTCTAATGTTATACATCTTCAGGTATCAGTATGACATCAAGAATTAACTTCAGATTTAGAGCATTCCATGGACATAGATCTTTCTCCTTCCAAGGAGAAATCCTCCAACTTAGTCACTGTATGGGGAGAAATCCAGGCAGTCACACCTAGAGGGGAGTTGGGAGAGGGTTACATCTGTACTGTGTGTAAAAAAAAAAACCCAAAGAGGAAATCTGCTAGATTCTGCTTGCCCTGAAGAGGCACTGAATTTGTTGCTTATCAATGACTGAGCTAACTATCAATTAGTCTTAAGACAAAAATATTTAGAGGAAAAAATCCTGATCTTGATCATATGTTCTTTCATAAGACACATTCTTCTTCTTCTGAGTAAATCCAGGTAGTAAAAAGAGTACCCTTGCACACAGTAAGTGCTCAGTAAATATTTCTTTAATTTCATTGAATGACATTTCAAAACAGCAATGTTAAAGGAAAGTGGCTAGAATGTACTCAGTACTAAATTCTAAGCCTTAGTCTGTTAGCCTCAGTCATATACTTTCTAGTTTCTAGCTGACTCAGACAAATGACTAATATGGACTCAATCAGTATAAAGAAGACTAGGAAGTCATGGGAGAAACAGTTCTATGATAACTTTGCTCACAAACTGTTCCTTGTCTTGCTGACCTGCTGCCTGATTTCATCTTTTAAATTTCTTAAGAAAGGTACCAGATTGGAAGCTGGAGATTATGAGATTCTGGGTCTCTCCAGGATCTGGAGCTAGCAGTCTTGGTGCCTGGAGAAGGAAGCAAAAGTAGGATCAGGGCAAGAAGCTCCAGATGGGCTCTCAAATCAGCAGCGTATTGGGAACCCTTACCCTACCACCTACAGGAGGAGATCCTAGAACTGCCATCTGGTAGCTTTCTAGTCTACCTAATTATTCTTGCTAAGTAGTTACTATTCTGCTGAGAGAGTTAAATTCCTACCAGAATATAAAATTGCATAATCCTTAAAATAACTATATAAAATGTTTCTATTTTCTAAATTTTGTTGCTCTTGGGTAGAGACCTTTCTTATATCTAGCCCTAGTCTCTTTACATCAGAATAACAATTATAACTTTTTTAGTACTTACTATGTGCCAGGTGCTGTGTTAAGTGCTTTACAATTATTTTCTAATTTGATGCTCACAACAACTCTGGGAGGTAGGTGTTATTATTATCCCCATTTTACAGGTTAGGAAACTGAGGCAGATAGAGGTTAAGTGACTTACCCAAGGTCACACAGCTAATAAGTTTCTGAGGTCAAATATGAACTCAGATCTTCTGAACTCCAGGCCCATCATACCACCTAGCTACCCTAGCTAAGTGTGACACTGAGATTCCAAGCTGGGTGACTAGGAAGATGATGGTACTCTTGATAGTAATAGGGAAATTCAGAAGAGTATATTCCAGGCACAGGAGAGGTATATGCAAAGGCATAGAAGCAGGCAATGACTAGGCCAAGGAGTACAGACTTTGGCAGATCTCATCCCAAGCTGGAAAGACTTTGAGTATGGGCCCAGGGATGGCAGTTTCCAAGGAACAGTTGGGCTAGGTTCAAAGAAACTCATCACCAGGTGGCTCACAGGTTGATGAATGTTTTAGCCTTGGAAACTCTAAAAGATTATTTATTAAATCATAGAGAGTTGTAACTGTTTTGGACAGGGAGAATCTCTATACGGATTAAATCACACATCCACAAAGAATTAGAATCTCAACAAAAACTTATTTAAAGTGACTAGGGGATGATGCTTGAAAAAAGAAGAACCAGTCACAAATCAGGGACTGAGCTTCATCTTTGGAAGAGCATTCCAATTTCCTAAGGAAACTGCAACTGACTGGATGTAGGGTCGGGAAGGGAGGAGGGGAGGCATTGAGGGAGAAAGGGAAGAATTAAGGATGAGTCCAAGGTTTAGAATATGAGTAATTAAAAGGCTGTTAGTGCTTGAAAGAGAAGTTTGGTGGAAGACTGCCTTCAGAGGGGAAGACAATGAATTTACATTGGTGTCATTTTGACCTCAAAAAGTTTGTTCCTTGGACATAATGGATGGAAGGGTTGGGTTGGCCAGAGTGACTGGCCTATTGATGCTCTTCTAAAGGAAGGTAACATAAAAAAGTATGAACTGGCTTGGTGTCTGATAAATGTAAGGAAACAGAGGAGGTGGAATTCTGGCTGTATTGAAGCCCCTCTTCCCTTGCGACCAGAATAGGTAGGAAGCCATCTGAAAGCGCAACTTACTCTGCTTCCCCTTGATTTTCCCACCTTGCATCCAGCTCCTAAGAAGAAGAGATGACTTCTTCACCTTCCACTTTTCCACTCTCCTTTTCCCCCTCTAACAACCACAATAGCAGCTGTCCCCTTACTCCCAGTCTCTTCCAGACCCATATTATACTTAATCTGTTATCCCTATGTTCACCCTCTAAGACCAAAGAGAATGAACACATGGGGATAGGGATAGGATTAAGGGTAGAAGTGGAGAAAAGGAGATATGGAGAATAGAGAAGTGAAAAAGCATAATGGTTGTTTGTATTTTTAACACCTTAAGGTTTACAAAGTACTTTCTTCACAACCCTGAGAAGGAAGAAATAATAAAATTGATATTTCTTTAGAGTCATAAGGTTTGCAAACCAGTGGGGTAACACATAATTTCATTTGATCCTCCCAAACAACCCTGAGAGGCAGGCATTGCTGGTATTATTATTATTATAATTTAACAAATGAGGAAACAGAAGCAAATGGTTACAGTGCTAGTAAATCTCAGAGATGAGATTTGAACTTGTGTTTTCCCAAGTCTAACACTCTATTCAATGCTATACTATGTAAGCTTTCTTACTCCCATTTCAAAAATGGAAAATATTGAGGCTCAGGGAGGTAAATGATTTGACTAGGATCAACCAAGAATGATGGGGTGGGTAGGTATATGGTAGGGTACTTTGGTGGTGAAGTGGATAGAGCATAGGGCCTGGAGTCAGGAAGACCTGAGGTCAAATCCAGCCTTAGACATTTATGTGACCCATGACAAGTCATTTAACTCTATTTATCTCAGTTTGCTCATCTGTAAAATGAGCTGGAGAAGGAAATGGCAAACTACTCCAGAATCTTTGCCAAGAAAATGCCAAATGGGGTCACGAAGGGTAGGACCTGACTGAAACAAGTGAACAGTAACAACAGGTATATGACTATTCTTTTACGCTGAATGCAAAAAACTTGAAAAAAGCCACATTCGGAGCTCCCCACCCTAAAATGAAATGTAAATGTTTCAGGATAAATAGATGTTGTTGTTTTCTAATGTCACAGGAATAAATAAGAGATATTTGCATGTGGGACTCTACTAGGTGCTAAGAAAACTGGGCATAGTTATGTTCTGTCTTCATTTGTAATAAATAGTATTTATAAAGTGCTTTAAGGTTTATAAAGTACGTTACAAATATCCAAATAATCTCACAACCACTTTGGGAGAAAGGGAGGTAGGTACAGATGTACCCATTTTACAGATGAGGAAACTAGGCCACAGATAGGTTAAGCGGCTTGCCCAGAGTCATGTAGCTAGTAAGTGTTTCAGGCAGGATTTGAGCTCAAGACTTCCTCACTTTAAGTCCTGAGCTCTATCTACTCACTGCATCACCTAGTTTCCAATCAGTAAGTTCTGAGAGAGGTGCAACTATGTCTCATAGTAAATAAGTTCTGTATATATATGACGAGGATCAAATTACAGACCATATATAACTTGACACTGAGTTAATGACACTGAACACTTTACATGAGTAACTAAGATTTGGGCTGAAGGAACGTCACATAAGTTGAGCGGATAGCTCTAACATGGGAACAACCTCACTGTAAATTCTGGGTGTAAATGTAAATTCTCCTCTTAGAGATGACAACTAGAAGCCTGGGTAGCTCCAAGACAAAGGGAGCAAGCCTGCTGTGGGCTTCTGGAAAACCATGATGCCTAGGGTTAGAAACCTGCCTTTAACTAGGAAGGGTCCTTCTTATTCCACTAATCCCATGGATAAAACAATCTGTATTTGATCAGTTCAGAAGGTGTTTTCCCCTTAACTGCGGGGTAGATACTCTTGTTGGGGTTCTTGTTCCTGCTCTTTTTTGGTTAACATAGGACATCTTGTCTCAACAACTGAGATATTTTCTGCTTTCTCCACAAATTAGATGCAGCTTTCTCCTATCGTGGATACCTTACCCTCTTATGGGCTAAGATGATTTTATATTGATTCTGGATCTTTTCTGAGATTGTCAAGACATTTTTGCTACCTATTCTCAGGAATGTATACATAGCCCATCAACAGTTCTTATAGCTAATCAAAGCACAGAGAAATACCCTTTCTAGACGGCAGTTTCATCTAAATAACCGGGTATTACCGTGGTGACCTAGAAGTGAATAACTAAATGAAAATAAACACATAAATCAAAACAAAACAAAACTTTACACTTAGAGGGCGCTTTAGGGTTACAAAGCCCCCTACATAAGTTTGCATTTGATTCCTACTATAAGATAGTGCAAAAGTAAGCGTGACATAGTAAGTATTGCCATCTTCCTTTGAAATTATAAAATTTTAATTAAATTATGTACTCAAGTTGCATGCAACTATCCATCACTGAATAAACATTTATTAAGAGACCATATGGGCCAGGCACTGTGCTAAGTGCTAGGGACGTGAAAAGAGCCCACATGGGGGAGAAAACATACAAACAAATATACACAAAGCAAGCTATTTCTAGGATAAATAAGAAATAATTAACAGAGGAAATAATATAAGCACTAGAATTAAGTTGCAGAGCTTCCATTTTCTAATTCCTGGTTCAGGGTTCTATCTGCATTGCTAACTATAATCTGTGGCAAAAAGATGTTATCTACAAAGCTGCTGGAAGGTAGATTAAAAGCTTAAAATGAGCACAAAACCCCAAGATATAATAATAACAATGAAGAAAGGAGGAAAGAGGTTGTTGCTGGTTCCTGAAAAAATGCTGTTAGAAGAAGTGTTACAGAGGGTACCTACTTCCATGGGAACAATATCATAAATGATGTAAGTGGGGGGTTGACTGAGTAATTTTTTATTGCTTTGTGTCTTTACAATGGGGTGTGATTATAACGTATTTAGGATGTCACTGTGCAACAATAGTGGTTGAGGTTTCCTTTCAATTGTTTTTTTCCCCATATTGTTCCTTTTCTTGATTTTTTTTTTTTTTGTAGGATTTGGAGTGAGAAAAACCTGAGTTCAAATTTGACTTTGGATACTTACTAGCTGTGGAACTCTGGGCATGTCTTTCTGTCTGCTAGAACTTCATCTGGTTGGCTTGTGCATCCTCCTTAAAAGTAGGTTCTACGAAAAACTATGCAATCAGAGGCAGGAGCCTGAAGGAAAGAGGGGACTTCTGCAGTCAGAGTGCTAGGGCTGAAGTGATCTTACAGTATGAAGCTGTTTCTGGGACATGATGAAGTTGAAGGGAATATAGTCAAGTGAGAAATGAATAAATGCCCTCTGAGGAGGATTTATGAGAGAATATAAACAACAGTCTTGCAGGATAGCCATGCAAGGATGATTTATAATTTATAAGCCTGGAAGGAAAAGCCATACTGAAGAGCTCAGAGGTCCAGTGGAATAGTGAAGGTGTGAGGAGAAGTGCTGTTTTGTGAGAGCAATCTGCACTTACTAGAAATGAAGATAGGAGGCAAAGAAAGCTGATGTTAGAAGCATCTCTGAAATTGTAATACTTCAATTAATGAGAAAATGAGATTTGACTAACAGAATTGCATTTACATACTTTTCAGAAATATATCTGACCTGCTTCCCAAAGATTCAACTGCAGATACATTTCAGCAAAACTTGCTATCTGATGAGTTCCTGTTAAGTGAATATTATTTTCCCATTTCCTTCTACCATAATATTGGAGTTATATTTTACTGAGGGAAAAAATTAGGTCCTTAAATATAGTATAATCTCATTTAGGAATCCAATAGACTTGTTAAAACCACACATTCAAAGGAACAATTGTAACTTTCTGATTAAAATATTCCCCTTTGGGATTCCAAAAAGTCAGGTGAGATCATCAGAATTAAGGGTGCTTCCTCTGTTCCACATTGTAAGTGGAAAATGAGATTAAATGACACCTTTATAAAACATAAAGCTGGTATACCTTTTGGAAGTTTAAGTAATCAGTAATGTACTTTACCACAAGACTACATCATCTCATCACACTCTTCCATTGTAGTCTGTGCATGCCACAAGGAGTCTGAAGATGCCCTACTTATCTAACAAAGGCAGTGATTTCACATGGTTTTAATTTACCATTGTTTATGATAAAATAAATGTTATTTTGATTGATTGGCAAAAGTCTAGAAGCAGCAATAAAGGCAATTATGTTTGACATGGAGACATTATAAAATCTATAACTCGATCCTTTAAAGGCTGGTTTGAAATGTCCAATTTGACTTATGGGAGCCAGTTCTAATGCTGCTTCATGCAAAAAGCATTAGGTTAATACTAGAGCAGAGTTATGTTGCCAAATGAACATGCACTGGCGTAATTAATCAAGAATATTTCAGAAACGAATCGTCTCCAAGAGGTTATTGATTTACTGTCATGACACACTTTCCTTCGGGGGTGTGATGATGCTATGGAGCTGAGAAGTCCTGGCATGTATTTTTTAGTGACTAAGCCTTGATCTATCTTCCTGGATGATTGCCATCCATGCATTGACATCTGCAACCACTCATGTTTGACAGCCTCATGCCTGAGCTTGGTGGCTTCCAAGTTGATTAGGATTAGAACAGAGGGCCTTTGAATACTCTGGGTTTAATGGAAAGCAGATAACCATGGGGGTCTCAAGAGGCTGCCTTACTCCTTGCAAATGGCATCCCATTAGCGGTGCATGCACATATATACACTCCCTCATATGCACATGTTTCGAATGGGAGCCAGTTTAGTTTTAACCTTCAAGGCATCCTTGTCAGTCAGCCCTCTTTTGATTAAAAGCATTTACAGAGACACTTTATTAAATACTTACTAAGCAGTTGCAACTTAGCCATTCTTCACAGCAGATTCCGTGAGGAAGGTGGGATGAAGTCACTAAACCACAGAGTCGTCGAGTGCCTTCCCAGAGGTCACAGAGAATGTCAGTGGACAGGTTGACTATTAAGCTCAAAGGTCTCAGATCTTGGCTTCTCATAGCTCAGAGCCCTATTCCTTATTCCAAGTCTTTTTCTTCCATTGCACAGAAGATAAAATGACATATTTACGAGCAGAGTGCATTTTTGATCACCCAGGTCAGGGTGAGCTTATTCTGCATATCATGAATGGGGATGCTGTTTAGAACTGAGCATCATCTGTCAATTCAGGGTCCAACTTAAATACATCCTGTTACAGCTTAAGCTCACTTCTTTTTATTTGATATAGCCTTATCATGGACAATTGATACTCCATACTGATGCCTATAGTTATGCCTCCCCATTGTTGTCTTGTCTCCGGGCTTTGAAAACTTCCTCCATTTCTGCCTGTTGCATGCTTTGACTTGGTCAGTATTGAAGAGGCACCATTCTCAATATGTTACTTAAGATACGGGCTCCTCATTTGGACTTCATACTCTGAGAAATGCTTGATGACTGCTGAGTAAATAACAAGGTTTATTTCACTCTGTCTATGGGTTATACACTTTGCTTAGCTATACATCAACAACAGACATGGGTTGCCTATAACTCCAAGATTCTCATTCATTCCATTATATATCCTTGTAGTGCACTGATACAACCACTGAGCAGGACATCAGTTGACCTGGGTTTGTAATATTGTAGGATAGAGATAAGATTTGTGATTCATTAGTAAAGAGAATTCCTGATCATGAAATTTCTTCTATGGAGGTAGGTGGGTACCTTCTCTGGAAATCATAGTCTTAGAGAATCTGGCCAAGGCACTGAGCACTGGACTTGGAGTCAGGAGAATATGAGTTCAAATCTAGGCTCAGACACTTACTAGCTGTGTGTCTAACTTAACCTCTGTCTGCCTCAGTTTCCTGAACTGTAAATGGGGATAAAAATAATATCTGCTTCCTAGAGTTGTTGTGAGGATCAAATCAAATGAGATATCTGTAAGACACCTACAAATGTTTGGCACATGGTAGGCACATAATCAATGATTGTTTCTTTTTCCGCCAAAATGATCTGCCCAAGGTCACAAAGCTAATATATATAAGAGATCACCCTCCATCTGAAGCCAGCCCTCTATTTTATTCACTATGCCATATTGCTTCTTCATAGGATCATAAGATCATAGATTTAGAACTGGAAGAGACTAAGAGGTCATTAAATCTGGCCCTTTCATTGTACAGATAAGAAATTGAAGTCCCAACAAGTCAATGACCTGGCCAAGGTAGTAAGTGATAAATCTGGGACTCAGATTTAGGTCCTTTAGCGTTCCAGTCCTGGTTTGGCCACTGATTGTGTGTCCTTGGCTGTCACTCTCTCCTTGTGGGTCTCATTCTCCTCATATGTCAAATCAATAGGCCTGATCTCTAAGGTTACCCTAAGCTTGTAAATCTGTGGTTACCTTTCATGCATGTCAGTATAATGCTTTAAAAAAATTAATATCCGCTCTGTCTGAGTAGTGTATCTGTCTGATATACTTAGAGGAATAGGGCTAATTGGAGCAAAGTTTACCATGAGAACTAGCTGGAGGCCTGGAACTAGAATACTGGCAATTAAAGGCACTCAGACAACTAGTGGTGTCCACCTCTTTCCAAGGCCAGGGGCTGTGAGTTTATTGGCACTGATATTTTATGGAGATGCATTTACCTGAGAAGGGTAGTAGACTGATTGAGATCTGCAAACAAACTTCTTTCTTATTCCCTGGCTTTATTGTGATAAAATCATGGTAATGCAATGTGCAGTCATTCCTGGCTGATAATCCCACTTGCCTTGAAATGGTACAGCATTTTTTATTAACTAAAGCATAGTCACTACAGCATGTCCTTTAAAGCCAGTTACCATTCTATAGCTTCTCAATTCCTTGGCCAAATAAGTAAGATATGTATGGCTGAACTACAGCCTGCTATATCCATCTCTCCCAGTCTTTGGTCGTGGGGTCAAAACACTAAATGTCCTTTTTCCTGGCTTATCCAAACTCAGAAAAAAGCCCAACTCAAATTCAGAAAATCTATCCTTCTTGGGAAATGGGGGCAGCATGCTTGAAAAAGGTGGTCCAGGGAGTCAAAATTGCCTTGGGCAATTAGTTCAGAAAGTTGTCATCCAGGATCAGCAAAATATTATTTGTGTCCCTTTAATAACAGCTCATGGAAATTCTAGTTTAAAGGTATTTTCACCTTTGTGGCTGAAATTTCCTTAACCTCATCAATACAACCTGATAAACATAACTAATCTGCGCAAGACAGGCTAGCACAATTAGACTTTGCACCTTCAAAATGTTACATATGAAGTGGCATTCCTCTTCCTCCTTTTTCTTGCTTTAATTCTTCTTTCCCTAGTGTCATGAGTTTCAGTGACAACCACAACTTCATGGTCATTGCTTGTGGTGACCTCTCTAGAATATGATTAATACCCAGTAAGTGGTGGATTTACCTAGGCCAAGACAGTGAAGAAGCTGAAAATGAGAAGTGGAAGATGTTCACCTCTTTCATAGGAGAGTTGTTAAGATTAGTGCCTGGCCCTTTGGAACCTATGGAGATGGCACCGGATACGATCACAACCATCTGTTTCAAAGCGTGAAGCACAATATTGCCAGTCTGAGAGTAGCAAGAGAAGAATGAAGGAGTTGTGGCCCACGATAAAAATGGAAATGAGAAAATCAAGCAGGAATAGCCACTGTGTATTCTTAATCAGGCAAGTAAGCAGATATTAAACACCTATTATATACCAGGCACTACATAATCCTGGGCAAGTAACTTAATCCTGTATGCCTCCATTTCCACAGCTGTAAAATGACCTGGAGTATTTTTGCCAAGAAAACCAGTGCAAAATTAATCTAAAAGAACAAAAGGTCAAGCATATCAAGGAAATTAATGAAAAAAAAAATACAAAGGAAGGTGGCCTAGCAATACCAGATCTCAAATAATATTATAAAGCAGTAATCATCAAAACTATCTGGTACTAGCTAAGAAATAGAGTGGTGGATCAGTGGAATAAATAAATATATAAGACACAGTAATCTATCTAATCAAATAAATTAGATACATAAGACACACAATCAAACCATAACAACCTAGTGCTTGATAAACCCAAAGAGCCTAGTTTCTGGGATAAGAACTCACTATTTGACAAAAACTGCTGGGAAAATTGGAAAACAGTAGGACACTAACTAGGTATAGACCAAATCTCACACTGTATACCAAAATAAGGTCAAAATGGATTTAGACATAAAAGTTGATACCATAAGCAAATTACAAGAGTAAGGAATAGTCTATCTGTCAGATCTACTGGGGGGGGGGGGGAGCAGTTAGAAAACTCCAAATGGGATCATGAATAGTTGGACACCACTAAAACAAATGGACAATAACAGAAATGTTCCAGGCAATGGGTTAAGTATCTGCCACCTAGATTGTTTACTGGACCAGTATTTGTTCCAAGGACAAAATATTTTTATGTTTGAAAGCAATCCAAAATGGAATCAGGTTGGTGGACACCCCCATCTCCATTTCCAAATACATGGAAAACGCTAAAGATCTCAGCTTCAAGTATTAGCAAAGTTAAAGGAGGAAGAGTAGGAAAAGAATGATGAAAACGTATATAATCACAAAAGGTATGGATAAGACCAACAATGTATCTAAGAGATGCTAGTGTATTAGAATCTGGGGGTAATACCATTTGGAACTTTAAAAAGGTAAGGTTAGCACAAATAAAGGAAGTACTTTTTCCCACAGGTGGCACTATACTTCTGAAACATATTGCCCATGAATAATACTCCAAGTATAAACAATATATGGGACATATTACCCCAAGAAGTTGCATAGGCTGAATAAATAGATTCAAGGAAGGCTTTGCTATAAATTCATGGCTGATGGATGGAGCAGGTGACACTAGGATATCTGAACTTTAATCTTTCAGGCTGATGACAATTAGGTCAAATATATTCTTCTCCTATACTTCCATTGGTACTACTGCCAGAGATTGAACATTGAACATGCTCTGATTCAGTATGGCAATTCTGTTCTTTCATCCCATCATTAATAAAAAGTGACATTTATATAATTCTTCAAAGTTTGTAAGATACTTTACAGGTATGAGCTCATTTCAACCTCAGAACAATTGTGTGAGGCAAGTACTAAGATATTATTCTCATTTTGTAGATGAGGAAACACGGATAAGTTAGGTATCTTGCCTTCTATCTCATAGTTAGCATTTTTAAAGGCAAGATTTGAATCTAGGTCCTTTTAAAAAATTCAAATATAGTACTTTAGTCTTTCTAACATTCATTCACTCCTTCAGTATTTATTAATGAAGTGTGCTCAGTTTTAAAGGAGACTAAACCCTTGACACTCTGGCTTTAGCTTAGCCTTCTAGGATTATTATACGTTACTCTTTCAGAGAGTTTTCAGGTCTCTTTGACCTGCTTGCTGTCCTCTGAACTTGACATTCCATCTAGTGTTTCCATGCCTTGCATGCATGCTAATGTATTACCTCTGTCTTGTAGAATCACTAGCTTCTTTCCAGTCTCTACTTACATGCCACCTGCTCCAGGATCTGTTTCCTGGATGCACTGATTATTAGCATTTTCTTGTATGTTTTTATCTGTGTATATGTTGTATCCAGTGGTATTCTGGTAAATGTTTAAAAAGAGGATCTCCATGTAAAAAAAAAATGCAAGACACATTTTTAAGTTAATCTGCATTATTAATATTTTCTACATTACTTAAGTCCAGAACACCAACAATCAATTAATCCTTGATTTGTATAGTATTTGCTTATGTCTGAAGTGTAAGTGCTCACACTGAAAATTTAACAATTGGCTATTGTGAGCAGGTGTGAGCTGGCTTCTGCACACCCCTGGCTGTATCTCTTTAGCAGAGTGAAACTCCCTGAAAACAGAGACAGTTTTAAATTTTGCCCTTATATTTTCAGCACCTTGTACAATGGCCCCCAACAGATGCTTAATAAATGCTTACTGGATAATAAAACAAGCAAGATATGATTTCTACCTTCAATATGTCCAACCAGTTTTTCTCCTGAGCTCCAGTCACACAGCACTAAATGCCTAGTAGATATTTCAGATTGGATATCCATAGACAGTTCAATCTAAATGTATCCAAAACAGAATCCAACCCTCATTCAAACTTCTCTCTTTCTGTCAAAGGGACCAGCATCCTTCTAGTTGCCTAGATTCACAACCTCAATATCATCCTTGACTTCTTATTCTCTCTCACCTTATAAATAAAATTAGTCATCAGATTTTATTACTTCTGCCTCAACAATATCTCTCACACACATCTCCTTCTTTCTATATTCACTTGGTTTTCCTAATTCAGGACGTCAGAATAGCCTCCTAAAAGGTCTCTGCTTCAAGTTTCTTACAATTCCACTCCATTCTCCTATACAGCCACAAAAGTGATTTTCCTAAAGCCACAGGTCTGACCACATTGCTTTCCTTCTATATAAATTCCAATGGCTGTCTATTGTCTTCATGATCAAATGTAGATTCTCCTGTGCTCCTGTTTGACTTTTAGAGCCTTTTTAAAGCCAGTCCCAAACTATCTTTCTGATCTTGTTAAAGAACACTCCCTTTCTTTCACTCTGAGGTTTGCCTGGATTGACCTTCTCTCTGGGTTTTACCCATCACACTCAATCTCCCATCTTTATAAAGATACCCCCTATGTAGAATGAACTCTGTCCTCACCTTCACTTCTTTGAATCCTGTATTTCCTTCTAAGCCCAGCTCAAGCATCATCTCATAAAGACTTTCCTAATTCCCTCTTAGCTGATAGCAAAAATTACTTTGTATTTACTTTCTATCAAGGAATATCAGACTTGATATTTTTTGGGCTCAAAGATCACTGCAGATGGCAACTTTAGTCACAAAATTACAAGATGCTTGCTCCTTGGAAGGAAAGCTATGGCAAATCTGGAGAGCATACTAGAAAGCAGAGACATCACTTCACCAACAAATGCCTACAGTGTCAAAACTATGGTTTCTGTAGTAGCGATGTGTGGCTGTGAGAGTTGGAGTATAAAGAAAGCTAAGCACCAGCAGAATCAAACTGTGGTGCTGGAGAAGACTTTTGAGAGTCTCTTGGACAGCAAGGAGATCAAATAAGTCAGTACTTAAAGAAATTATTTCAGACTATTCATTGGGAGGTCAAATACTGAAGCAGAAACTTAAATACTTTGGCTACTTAACGAGAATATGGGACTCTTTAGAAAAGGTTCTGATGCTGGGAAAGCTTGAAGGCAAACGGAAAAAGGGATGGTATGGGATGAGATGGGTAGATATTATTATGGAAACAATGAACATGAACTTGGATAGACTTGGAGAGATAGTGGAGGATACTGGCATGCTATGGTTCAAGGGGTCATGAAGAGCTGCATATAACTGAACAACTAAAATGGACATAAACATGTGTATATAAAATATACATATTATCTATGCCACATGTTGTTTCCCCTTCCCCTCCACAATAGAATGTAAGCTCCCCCAAGGCAGGGACTGTTCCATTTTTGTCTTTCTATTCCCAGTATCTAGCACAGTGGATGGCATATAATAGGCTCTTAATGATAAATGTTTGTTGATGAAGGGGGGAAGCGTATTCTTAGATTTTCTTTAGGGCTAAGTGTGATCATTATAATTTTTTATTGTTTAGTTGTTGGTGTTATTGCACTTTCCTTTTATATTGTTACAAGTACAACACACATTGTTTTCCTTGTTTGGCTTACTTGTTTAGCATCAATCCCTATGTATCCCCACGTTTATTCATATTCATCATATTTATAGTTTCTTATTGTCCAGCAATATTCTGTTATACTCATGTACCACAATCCTTTAATATATTCTCCAATCAATGGACATATGTTTTGTTTTTGACCATCTTAGATGACTTCCTTTCAGTATCTTCAGTGAATACTCTAGCTGGTTTCTTCTATTTCATCACCAACAGACCAGTACAAAGAAATGAGATTTCATGCCAAGGCAACACTCAATGATTATTCAATTAATGTTGTAGAGAACCTGCAAATGCGTTATCCTTTCTGGTAGGAACTGCCATTTTAAGGGTTGCCTTCAGAACCCTGAGTGACAGTCTTCTTCCCTCTTGTCTCTGCAATCCATACATGTGATTATCGTGTTTTACTTTATACAGTTCTTTAAAAACCGCAAGGCATTTTCTTACCATATCATTTTGAAGAAGTCAGAGCACATACTATCTCTGTTCTACAAATGAGGAAACTGAGGCTCAGGGAGATAAAATGCTCATGGTTATGTGGACATTCAGTTACCACTAGAGAAAGTATTCACACCCAGAACTTCAGACTTCAGGTCCAGTTTTCTTTCCACTATACTTAAAATTGAGGGAGAACCTGGATGCTCTGCAGATATACATTGGAGAAAGAAGATATAACTTTACTTCTAACACTGCAGAAAACCATGATAACTGTCTTCAAGTATTTGAAGGAATGTCATGGGGAGGCAGAACACTTTGTTGTACTTGGCTCCAAAAGACAGAAATAGGAACAATGATTGGAAGTTTTGAAGAGACAAATTTAGATTCGATATAAAGAAGTTCCTCACATTTAGAATTTTTCCAAAGTAAAGCATACTGCATGAAGACATGGAGGGTACTCCCTCACAGAAAGCTCTTTAAGCAAAGCCTGGATGACCACTTATGGAATGTCTCACTGACTGCCTTTGAGATCTCTTCCAATTCTGAGGCTAAGAGCCTTACTGACTTTTTAAAAGTTATGGAGAAGACTAAGTACAGGTTCCAAAGAGAACAATGATACAATAAAGGCCCCATATAAACAAAAGTATTAATAATAAGGGTAATAACATTAATATTATTATTCGCTCAGTTGTTGTTCAATCATTTCCAAGTCTCTGTCATCCCATTTGAGATTTTCTTGGCAAAGAAACTAGAGTGGTTTGACATTTCCTTCTCTAGCTCATTTTACAGATGAGGAAATGGAGGCAAACGGGATTGAGTAACCTGTCCAGAGTCACATAGCCAGTTCTGAATTTATGTCTTCTTGACTCTGGGCCCAGTGCTTTACCCACTTCATCACCTAGTCACCCATCATTATTATTATTATTTGGTAGTATTTACATAGCACTTACTATATACCAAACACAGTGCTAAATGCTGGGGGTACAAAAAAAGAAAATTCCTACCCTCAAGGAGCTTACAACCTAATGGGGGTTGTAACAACACACAAAAGGAACTGAAAAGTTGGGGTAGGTAGTGGAAGAAGATAGTGGATGAAAGGAGGTATGGCAGAAAAGTCCCAAAGTAGTGCATCCAGTTAAGAAATGAGGAGATGTTCTAAGCTGAGTTCCCTCCTTAAATGGAGATTTTGGAGTTCATAGTTCTACCTTTCAATCTGAAGGATAAAAGGTGGTGATGAGTCGGACTCTTGCAGGTTTTCCTGATAATGAGCTTTGGTAGAAAAAGTCAGAGAAGTCCTAAAGAAGCGCAGTCAGGTGAGAAGTGAGGTAAGTGCTTTTATTATCTCTATTTCACATTTGAAGAAACTGAGGCAGAGGTTAAGTGACAGAGCTAGTAAGAGTCTGATGCGAAATCTGAACTCAAGTCTTCCTGACTCTGTGTCCAGCATTTTATCCACTTTTGTAGTGGATACGAATTGGAAACAAAAGAGAAAGAGGACATTATTGACTAGGGAATGGTGAAATAATTTGTGACATATGAATATAATGGAATACTGCTGTGCTATAAGAAATAATAAATACAATGAATATAGAGTAGCATGAGAAGATTTACATGAACAGATGCAAAGTGAAATAAACAGAATCAGCAAAACACTGTATAATTTATAATGAGCATGCTTGTCCCCAAAGAATAGATGAGGAAATGCATCTCGGGAGATGAGAGGTATGAAACGTTACATACATTGTAAAAGTCAAGTGATATGTTGATTAGTTTTGCTGAACTGCTTTTTTTTTTCTCCCTTTAAGAAAACAATTTGCTACATGGCTTACCTCTCTGGGAAGGCACCTATTCTCCCCAACTCCTCCCCCCAAAAAAGGTAATGTAAAATCAAAAGCTATTATAAATTGTTTAAAAGTCATGAGAAGAGTAAAAGGTCACTTTATAGGGCTCTACTTCTTAAATATTTCAGAACAGCTACATGGCACAGTGGATAGAGTGCTATGCCTAGAGTCAGGAAGACTATCTTTCCTGAGCTCAAATCTAGTGTTAGACACTAACTAGCTCTGTGACTCTGGGCAAATCACTCAACCCTGTTTGTCTCAGTTTCCTCATCTGTAAAATGAGCTGGAGAAGAAAAGGGCAAACTACTACAGTATCTTTGCCAAGAAAACCCCAAATGAGGTCAAAGAATCAGACAAGGCAGAAACAACTGAACAACAACAAAATCAACAGCTATTGATATAAATTATTTAAAACACTCATGAGGAGAGTAAAAGGTCACTTTATAGGGCTTTATTTCAAAAATCTTTCTCCAAAGAACTAGGTAGATGGTCTTTATTGCCAAGCTTAAATTATATCCATGTTAAAGAGGAAGAAGGCTTTAGTGCATTCCTTTGGAGAGCATGGAAACAATTTATCTTGTTTGTTTCTAATGGAAGAGGATTGGCTCCAAAATCTCAATGTGAGGTCTGAGAATCTGGACTGTGGATTGCTTGCCAGCCAAGAGACGTGATCAGGTGATTGGAACAGCAGGAGCAGCCCGTGATAAAGGCAGCGCATGTAATGTATGCCCTGGCTTTAGGTTTGGAATAAATGTTTAGTCAAGATTTGATATGACTAGAAATGATTTCATGACCTTTTCTTTTAGCACGAGGCATTTTTGCTTGCTTGTTTTTATTTTTAAATTAAAACCTTTTGCAGCTCGACTCACACTAAACAAAGAGCTGACCTGGACTGTACTCCTGCCTCCAACCCTATCTCACTGTGTGACCTGGGGTAAGCCCCTTCAACTTTTTGAGCCTCCATTTCCTTATTTGTAAAACAAGGGGGTTGGAATAGATGGTCACTGATAGACTGTAGAATCTCTTCCAGCTTTGAAATTATATGACATGAGAGGATTTTTTTTTCATCTAGGGAACCAGAAAATGAAACTGACCAGGATCATATTTCATTATCTCTGGAAGAGCAAAGTGGAAAGACACAAATTCAAACAGCCTGGATGATGACAAATAAATGAGATTTTGGAAAGACACTCAGGGTTCTCAATGTGGATGAGGTTATTCAGAACAGAAGCATGATTTTTCTTTTGACGGCATTCCTTGTAAGCTTGTTTATTACTATTCATTTCCAAGGGTGGGCTCAGCCTTGTAACACAGGGTACAGCCTTGTAATTGGAAATCTGCAAGTGTCTGTACTCAGCCTCAAGGTTAACATGGGTGGCATAAATAAAAGGGAAAAGGCATCCTTCTCACAGCTCCCAAGCCTTTAATCAGACTGCCACTGTGTTCAGTGATATACTACCTTTTTCTATTTTCAGAGAAGAGCAATATACTTTAAGTCTGCCCAATGCTGTCTGATTGCTTCGCAAAAACCAATCAATAAGACCCAGGTAAAGTTTTCTGCAAGGCATATACGTCTTAGCAAGGGGTGACCAGCTGTTGTGACAGTCTGGAATAAGGCCAGTTTCCCACTGGGTAGTCCCAGAGAAATGATCCTGAACCTAGGGTTTTGTTTGGATTTCAATGGAACATAATCGGGAGACATCTGGTCCCCCACCTTGTGCTGGCTTGGCTGCAATTCCTCTACAATGGCACTGTGCACCTCCTGCGGGGTCTCCTGTGAGTGCCAGGCAGCAGCTCCCTGCCCTTCACCAACTGCCAATCAGGTTTTCACAGTGGGATCAGAAAAGGGACACACAGGGCACTGAAGATGCCTACTGAGACAGCCTTGCAAAATGATGTTTAAAATATAATTTGGGTCCCCAGTGATCCACTAAAGTTATTATTATTTTTTCACCAGCCCTGGACAAGGCAACAGGCAAGGAACAGTTATAACGATGACTTCAGAGGAAAGGTTAAATCTTAAAGAAAAGCATTTGCACATGAAGAGAAGAAAATGACCACTTTGGAGAGAAAAAGAATGAGAACAAGGAAGGAAAGGAGTGACTAAAGAATAAGTTAAAAGACAGAATATGTAGAATAGTAATGGAAAATATAAAGAATGATTAAACAAAAGGGGTGGTAAAGAAAAAAAGGGAAGAGACTATAGGGGACAGATTCTAGTTGGAAAGTAGGAAGCAGGAAAAAGAGGAATAAAGGACAAAAGCCTAGAAATCAAAGGATTAAAAGAGTGTTTTTGGAGAGTTAGGAGGGCAAGCACAGATAAATCACTGGAGGGAAAGAAAATCCAGAGAAGGGGAACAAAATGTAGAGAACAAGCAGGAAAGGCTACCCAAAGAGACTATTTGACCATATCACCTGGGACATATCAAAATGTGTGAGTAGCACACGGAGTAACTGGGGCCGTATCAAGAAGCTTTATAATACAGATAAGCCATAGAGGATATGGCTTACTGAATCTGATGGTTTTAATTTTTCCCCATGTCACACAGATATATAATAATATATAATAAAAGGGACTGAGAAGAACCAGGATTTATGGAGGAAGGAGTACAAAGTATCAGCCATCCTGGGACCCTTAAGGAAACTACACCAGGAAAAGGAGGATTCAATTCAATCGAATTCAATAAACTTTGTTTCAGCACATATTACATGCCAGATGAGCACAAAGATGAACTAAACAAGATTCACAGCTCCTGCCTTCAAGGAGCTTCCAGAATGATGAGCTAAAGAATAGGAAGCAAAAAGAGGAGGCATAAAGGATAAAATCTTGTAAGTCAAAAAAGTCAGAAATCAAATAGGTATTGGTGAAGAGAAGATGAAAATTCAATTAGAAAAATTTATTGAGCACCTACTATGTGCCAGGCAACAAAACAGAAACACTGGGAGTGTACATTAGGAGGAAAGCAGGGGAAGGATCTGATCCAGGTAAGTAAATATAATGTATGTACATATTATACAAAGTAATTTCCGGAGGTAGAGTATTACCAGTTGAGGGAATCAGGAAAGGCCTATATAGGTAGGAGGTAACACTTCAGCTGTATTTTTTAAGGAAAATATTGTTTTCTCCCCTATCTCTGCCAATAGAGGGATAAGCTATGAGCATAAATATATTCTGTTCTGTCCTGTAAGTAAAAAGGGTGCTACACAGACACAGTGCTATGAGAAACTTGAGAAGCAAGAAGCTGCTTTCAGTCTGGGTGAAATCAGATAATGATGATGATGATGATGATGATGATGATGATGATGGTGATGGTGATGATGATGGTGATGGTGATGATGACGGTAACAATAACAACTAATATTTACAGAGAGCCTACTATGTAGGCACTCTTCTAAGTACTTGACAAATATCATCCCATTTGATCCTCACAACAACCCTGTGGAGGCAGGTGCTATTATTATCTCCATTTTACAGCTGAGGAAACTGAGGCAAACAGAAATTATGTGATTTGCCTAGGGTCACACAGTTAGAAAGTGTCTGAGGCTCTTTTTGAGCCCAGGTCTTCTTAACTCCAGGTCTGCACCATCTTGCTGGTGGATCAATATGAATCTTGATTTATTTGTGATACTGCCTTGTGGCTCTGTTATCTTTCACCTTCTTCTTACCCAGAATGATCTATGAACTAACCCTAGTGAATTTTATATACAATCTCAAAGTTTCTTTCCAAAATATCCAGTGCTGTGAATTCTGGGACTGCCCCTAATCTATAGTAAAGATATTCTGTCACCATCTCTTAAAAAAGTTTAACTAGTGCAAAACGGTCACCACAATGAGAGTAAAAAACTACCTCAGCCAGCAAACATCTGACCTCCATGCCAAATGGTATTCAAGGAGAAAACTGGATTTGAATACAAGCATGGTAGAAGATTATGGTTAGCATCATTTCAGTCAGTCAATATACTATTGGTTAACCACCTTCTTTATGCCAGGCACTGTGTTAGGTGCTGGGGATACAATGAAAGGTAAAACATAATCCTCTTCCTGGAGGTGCTCACAATCTAATGAGGAGACAAGAAGCAAATAACGATGTACAAATAAGCTATATACAGGACATAGAGGAAATAGAGGGAAGACACTAGAATTAAGAGGGATTGCAAAAGTGTTCTGCAGAAGGTAAGATTTCAGTTGTGACCTCAAAAACTGAGAAGCAGTAAAGAGGAAAAGGGGGCTGCAGAAATTTTGACTTGAGGTGCAAATATCAAATCAATCAATAAACATTTATTGAGTACTTACTATGCACCAGGCACTGTGCAAAACATTCAGGATACAAACAGAGGCAAAAGACAGTCTCTGCCCTCAAGGGTATCAAACCAAGAGCAACTGCAGATGAAGGTGGAAAAAGGAACAATTTTTGAGTACTGCTAGGGTGATCCATTACCATCACGGTTCAGAGCAGAAACACAAATTTGGACCCTAACACTTTACTATTTGATGTGCTATACCCAAAATTGGAAATGGTATTTAAAATGCAATCATGGAAGGAGTAGCCAGCCCTGACCAAATACAAACAGAAGACAACCAGCTCGAGGTGACACGGAACTAGTACGTACCAAGGGGTTGTTTTTCAAAATATGTCAGATATATTCAAATATGAATGGAAAAGATTATGAACAGTATTATTATCAAAAAAGGGACCAAAAACAGAACAACAACTAGTAAACTACAGGACTACTTTCTCATCTCTGTTACAACTTCATAAGAATAATCTATATGCGTATGCATGTATGTATTTCTTGATGAACGTATGCAAATTCAAGTCAGCACAAATTTATTAAATGTCTACTATCTACAGGGCAATATTCTAGGTGACTAGGCATATAAAACAAAAAGAAAGAGTCCCTAACCTTAACAAGCCTAGATTCTACCAAGATAAGGGAAGAAATGGGTTTTTCAAAGATAATTTTCTACAACAAAGCATGCCTTCACAATTGATTGAGGGATGTAGAAAATACCAGATCACTTAGGGTTTTACTGTTTGTGAGTCATAACCCCCTTAAAAAAAGGTATCTGACTCAGTAAAGCAAAATAGTAATAAACTTGTTCCTCCAACAAAAATAAATTGCAAGACCATCCTTCATAGATGTAACCACAGAGATAATTTTTTTCAATGATACCCTTTGTCAATATAAATTTGAAAAGGGGACATGTATATTTGCAATTGGTAAATGGTGGCCAATGTTCTAGAATCCCTACAGAACAGAGGTTCCTAACCTGTGGTCCAAAGACCATGGATAGATTTCAGTCTGTACAGCTGGGTGGGGGAAAATTATCTTTATTTTTTTAAATTAAACTTTAGTTTCTTTTGTAGTCATATTAATTATTCTGAGAATGGGTCCACAGGCTTCACAAAAAGGGGCCCAAGACACACACAAAAGTAAAGAACTTCTGCTATAGAAATGTTTTTAAATCAGGGTATTAAATCAGATTTAAAACATTCTGCTACTGTACAAAAGACTTGAGATGAAATAATTTTTAAAACAAAAAACAGCTATGATTTACAAGGAAAGGAATTCATCATTCTTTTGTTTCTTTATTGCCCTATAGCTTACACATTAAAATTCTAAATATTCTTAGTCCCAAATGTTTCAGACTGCTTTAGGGTTCAATTCTCCAAACAGGCCTACTGGACTATCAGAAGCCTAGCAAATCCTGCTGTTGTTCTCTCTCCCTCTCCTGTCTCTGGGGCTCTTCCACTTTCTGTTGTATGTTTTAATTGTGCATCCCTTGATTAGTTATAAGAGCTAGAGAAGAAAAAAAGTGAAGAGAAAATGAAGAAAGGGCTGCAAGAACGCTATGATACCTCAGCAACTACGTAAAAAAGGCTATACTGTTTATAGAGAGAAATACGATTTATATGTCACTCACATGGAATTATATTTGCAGTAGTCCTTTGTCATATGGCTGGATTTCACTTTCTGGAAAATTTTTGTACAGACTACTATTTAGGCCTAAAAATTATATCACCTCCTAAAAATCTGTTGCTTATTTAATTATGACCCTTAACCCCCCCACCCAAAAAAACATAACCCCAAAAAACTGTAACTTTGGCTTCAGTGATACAAGTTGGCTCATTTCAACACTTAATAATTCTGTGTAAAAAAACCTATCATTATAAATATCCATAAGAATCTATACTTCTTAAAATCGACATGATTATGGTCATAGCAAGGAAACCATATTCCAAGATTCTTTCCTTTGAGGAATAAGTCATTAAAGATTTTTTTGGAGGCTTCTCTAACCTTCCACCCTACAGTACTCTCTCAGATTTTCTTTGGGGTTCTCTCACCCTCCACTTGACTATGTACTCTCAAATTTACATCTTGAAGGATACTTGAGTGAAAACAGGGCAGTTCTGATGCCCAGTCAACAAAGGGCAACATGTGAGCTGTTAGAGGGTTAGAAATCTTTCGTATGCCTAATAATTCATCCTGCCTCTTGTTGGCCTTTCAAATACTGCTGTCAAAGTAGCCTGCAATTTTAAGGAGAAAAAATACCTTGGAAATGATGTCATCCCTGCTTTAACAACATGAAGTATTTATTTTAATATTTCCTATGCTGCCTGGATTAGGTAAGCCCATTTGCCTTCCCTTGGTGCAGTTTAAATTTACAAGTGTATTGAATGCACCAATATTTTTGCTAAGCAATAGTGCCATAACACTTCCTCTTGCAAATTCCTAGACTGACTTCTGTTATTATTTATTTCACTAAATAACCAGGACTCTAGTAACTGCCAAAACCCTTTTAGCAATAGCACCTTGAAAGTGTCCTCCTCTTCCATTTGTAAAAGGGATGTTATATTAGATGGCAGTAACTCACACTGGTTCTGAAAGATAATCATTTGGGAGGAATTGACCACAACTAACCATTTGCTCTTCCCAGAAGTAGAAGGAGAATCAGCCAACTTAAATTTAATGCAGTAAAAGCAGGGATGGCAAAAAGGATTTCAATATTCTCTGTTCTAATATTTTAAGGTTGTTGTGTTCATAGTTAATAGATGTAAGGCTTGGAAGGGACCTCAGAGACCATCTAGTCCAATCCCTCTACTTTACAGAACAGGGAACTGAGACCCAGAGAGGAAAATGACAGAGCTGTTTAGTTAGTACATTGTTCTTACTACCTTCACTTAATGGGGGTACTAAAGTGGATGTCTTCTATTCTCTTTATATCTTTTATTCACTAGTTTAATAAAGTTTCCTTTCATCTCGTTTTCTTGCATTCTTAAATTTATCACATTTTGGGGATAGTTAAGAAATATTTCCATTTCTTAAGGAGCTTTATGAATTAAATTCACACAAAGACATTTAATAAATGCTTAGTTTAGGGAAAGCTACAGTGTATTTAAGTCATCAATAAGCATTTATCAAATACGTACTATATGCCAGCCACAATGTTAAGCTCAGGGGATACAAAGAAAGGTAAAAGTAGTCCTTGCCTTCAGGGAGCAAATAATGAAACGGATGAGGATTGCTACTTTTCAGATATCACTATGGTCTCTTACTCTGAAATTCCCAGGATATGGTAAACCATGAAAGGCAACCAACTCAGCTCTTCTACTCTCAATGCCATACTAATATGGGTATTTCATTGGCTTAGATTGCAGCTTCTAGCTGCAAACAAATCAAATTACATGCCTGAAACTCTAGAATTCCTTTTTGCTACTGATCATTTCCTTTCCCCTAAGAGCTATTCATTTTTTTTGAAGCACTACATGAATAAAAGAAAGAATGAAGCCTTAAAGTGCTTTTGAATATTAAGGGTGCTGCTGAGGTAGGAAGTAGGACAATAAATTGGAGGCATTTTTTCAGTAGTGTACTCATTCATTCATCCCAAAGCATCATTAACACAGATTATCTATAATATAAAAGAATACATGTTAATTTCATTAAATAGATACTAAACAAGGTGCTACCTGAGCGAGGAGGGAAGAAGCAGGGGGCTTTGTGGAGGAGGTAGCCTTTTGAGTTGGACTTTTAAGGATAAGTAGAAAATTCTAAATAGGGGGAAAGTAATGTTAAATATATTTTTACCTATTCCTTTAGAAGTCAAATGACAGACACCCATGCAGAGTCTGTGGGCATAGGACAAAGTAAAGATGCTATATAGTAAATTAAATTCCCCATACAGAGAATCTGTGACCTTGGCCTCATTATAGCACTTATAGCACAACTGAGGTAATCTAATCAATAACAGTAACTAACCCCAGCAGAAAAGTCTAGGATTCAAAGTCATTCCTAGACATTTAATAAAACAGGGCAATAGAAGGGCCAACAAGTAGAAGATATCCTTGTCTTTGATGAGATTGTTGTACACACACACACAGAGAAAACAACCTATAGACCTCTTGGGATAAGTAAGCTTTAAACTAACTTTTAAAGAAGCAGAGATCAAGACAATTCAGATAAAGGCTGTGGAATAAACAAAAGAAATGAACAAGAGAAGACAAAAGGGAGACCAACTTGACTAAAGCAAATCAGAATGTTGTTTAGAAATGAGAGAGTGGGAAGACATGAGAAAAGCATACATGAGCTCTAACTACAAGTTGAAGAGTTTAGATTTGATAGAATACACTAGGCAAAAGGGATAATTATAATTTCTTCAGTAGCAGGAGTGAACTGATGAAAACAGTGTTGGATCAAGCGGAATTTACCTCCCAACCCTGTTCCTGCAACCTACCATAGGCTGGGGCCAAGGACTGAGGTTTCTTAAGCCAAGGAGAAGTGAAAGAGTATGGATGCAAGATCCCTACTCCACAAAGAGCCAAAAATGGTAGGTTGGCTACTAAACATTCAGAGAGAACAGAGGTAGGACCTGGGTTTAGATGAGAAGCACAAGCCAAAAGAAGGGTAACATAACATTCAAGAAACACTCAAAGAGACCATGGTCTAGTTTAAGGAGAAGATTTAGATATCAAGTAAATGAAGAAGGTTCAGAATTAACAAAGAACCCAAGACAATTTGCAACACATGGGACTGGGAGCCATGTGCATGTTTTTTTTTCTCCCTGGGGACAAGAATTTAGACCTGTCTTCTTGCTTCTTCCAAATAAGCTTTACCTGCACAAGTTTTCACTGCTACAGAAAGATTATTCAGACAGCTATAGGCAAGGACTGCAACAGAGAGCTTAGCAGAGGTCAGATGAGAGGTTGTTGTAATAGTCTTAAGTATGAAGAAATTAAGTTTAGATTAGGGTGGTAGCTTTGGGGGAAGGGGGAAAGCAAAGGGCAAATGTAAAAAATGTTGAGAAAGATGGATCAAGAAGCCTTTCACGAGCAATTTGAATGAAAAAAAGAAAAGGATCAACAGAATATCTAAGACAGCAAACTGGGAGGATATTGATGTGATTGCGTAACAGAAAGCACCCTGACATACACAGGGGGACCTGCTATCACAGGTTCTTTGATCTGCTTTTCTAAAAGGAAAAGCAACTTTTGAAGGGTAAACAATCACTTTAATCAAGTACACATATTATTCACTTAGTTTAGGGGAAAAAGCACCCTGAGCTTCAGAGAAAATACAGAGAAATCAAAATCAACTGACAAGGCTTCTAACTGTTTGACATAAGCAACAGAAACATTATAGGTCAAGAGACAGATCCAACTGTCTGACCATTACATACATACATAGCTACCACAGAGAGAAGCACCAATATCTGGGTTTTCAAAGTCAGGGGGCTCCTTACCAGCTGCCCAGAGTCTCATCTGGCCAAACAAACATTTCCAATGAGTAAGCCCCAAAGTAAAACCTCACCTCAGTCTTTATACACTTTTTGGAGCCAGAGGGTATCACAACCCTTGAGAACCAGTGCCTCATTAGAAAATTAACAAAAGCTGTGGGCCTTCTTACAAATGGGCTGGTCCATTAATGAGTGGGGAAGATCTTCCCATTAAGAAGCAAAATTATATTAATAAGCAAAAATGCATTATCAATACAGACTGAGGAGTGACAGCTAAAGATTCAACTTAAAGTCCCTTATAAGCAACTTTGGACTAGTCATATTACTTTGGTCATCATCTATCTATATGTGGTAACTCAAAATAGATGAGATCCTCAAGTGAATGAATATAGAAAAGAGGGCCAAAGCCCAGGAAGCAATGTGATTCAATGGAAAGAGAGGATGTGGCTTCAAACCTATGCTTTACCATTTACCACCTGTGTGATCTTGGGTAGGTCCCTTTATTTTGCTGGGCTTGAGTTTCCCCATCTATAAAATCAAGGTTGGATAAGATAAGCTCTAATATCCCTTCCAGGACTAAATCTATATTTCTATGTTTCTTATGAAATCTTAGTACTAAAATCTTAGTACTAAAACTTGGAGAAGCTTGCTCACTGTTGATGGAGGAGATGAATTTGAAGGAGCATGACCAAGTGCTAGCAGAGAGAACTGGGAAGAGACGTGAGAAGAGAGAAAGCAAAACACAAGATTTACCACATCAGATGAACACATTAAGGGGAATGGTAGTGGTGGTAGTAAAGGGATTTCTCTTACTTTTCTCCCAATTCTCTACACTTTTCCTCCATAGCCTCCCCAGCTGCCTCCCTGCCCTGGAGAAACTTCTGCCCTGGGACAAGTATGCTCTCTTGATTGGTTATTCCCTTTACTGGACCACTCTTTCTGTAAATCTCCCAGCCATGCTTCATTTCACTCTAGGTTCTCTGGTTGTCTTCTTTATAATCTCACCAACTTCCTTGCCCCCTGACAGGTATCCTTTCTATCCCCTCTTCCACTTCCTCCTTTCTGGAATCATGAGCCATCATCAAATCAACTCTGCCACTATTTCTAGCCAGGGTGTGTCAATCTACTACTAAAACTTCATTCCAGACCCCATTCCACTGGGTCCCGCTCACTGTCCCCTTTAACTTGTGGACCAAAGCGATCCTCTTTGGTCATTATTCCCCTTTGTATATTGTCTCCTTCATTGGAAAGTAAGCTCCTTGAGCACAGCAGGCACTGTCTTTGCCTTTTGTATTTATACCTCCAGTGTCAGCATAGTGTTTAGCACAATCAGTGTTTACTACATGTCCATTCATTCATTCACTTATTCATTCCCAAGAACTTGATGGGACTTCTTACCAAGATGCCAATGAAAATCAAAACCCATCAAATCCAAAAGACTCACTTTTGAGTTAGCTCCTCACACTGAATGAGTCTGCATAAGCTAAGGGTGTGGTGGTACTACAACATGGATTATATATACAAATGAGGAAATTGAGGCTTATAAAGGTTAAGTGACTTGTTTAAAGTCACAAGACTTGCAAATATCAAAGTCAAGACTCAAGGCCAACTTGACTCTGATTCAAAGTTCTGCCAATACACCACATGGACTGAAATCAGAGTATAAGCTTTTGAGTGGAAGAAGACCATTTCTCCAGGCTACCTGGAAGATTGAGAGAATGTTGCAGAGAAGAGGAAATATTGGAGTGGTGAGTAATAAGTGTGTGTGTGTGTGTGTGTGTGTGTGTGTGTGTGTGTATCTGTACATGGGCATTTGCAGAAGTATGCTCTTGAACTTCATCTTCTCAGTGAAGTAAGACATGCAGTCATCAGAAGCTATCAGTGGGGGTAGGGGACTTAGAGAGGTAGGACATTTCAAATGGCCAATTAGGAAGTAAGCTAGTTTGGTATTACATTAATGGATGGCTCATTTAAGATAAAATATGTGAAACTTTTAGCTTTTAACCATGCTAAACAAAGGTTTATCTTTTTAAAGAAATTTTACCAACTGAAGTGGGTGAGAAAAGATAGTGGTTTGGCTTTTATTCCAGGAAGAAATAGCTGGGCCTAGTGAGGACCTGCAACACTTTTTACACTATCCTGGCAATGATAAGCAGTGCTGACTCAGGCCAAACACTGATGTTTCGGTTGAGCTGAATATACTGAGTCACAGGTCTCCAGTGACTGTTAACTGACTTCCGAGAAAATAGGCTGAACCCAAATTCAATTTTGTTCATGTGAACCTTAGAGATCATTTAGTCAAAGACCCTCATTTTACAGATAAGGAAACTGTGGCCCAGATTTTTACAGTATTCATATCTTGCCTAAAATCTAGGCAGAAAGAACTCTACCATCTGCTCTCCATGCAACTGCAAGGCAGAGTGGATAAGGTCCTGGATTGGAGTCAAGAAAACTGGGTGTAAAATCCCTCTCTGGCATGTGCTATGTGACCATCAGTAAGTGACTTAATTTTTCAGAGCTCCATTTCCTAATTCGTAAAATGGGACTGATAAATCTTTACATCACTGATTTCACAGTGTTATCATGAAGGAAGTGCTTTAAGATCATTATACAAATATGTAATAAGTTTGTTGTATAAATAAGTAAGTTGTTGCTACTGAAAGGCTTCAAGCTAATGGTTCTACCACGAACTTCCATTCAACATCGACAAAATGAAATAAAGTCTGACTTTAATACAAACAAAAATTGTTTTTTCTTCATTGAGTAAATACATATTCCACTTAAAATAATCTTCAGAGTTGGTCTGAACTTGAAGAACCAAGGGAAGTCAGATTCTTAAAGGCTCTGTGTTTCCAAACATGTTAGAGGAGCGCTGGACACAGAGTTGTGGGACAAGTCCTTACTGGTTAGAAGCAACAGACTAGAAACTCAGTCAGAAAGCCCCAAGTTTGGCTCTGGCACTAACTGTCTGCATGACTTTGGGCAAAGCACATAAAACTTTGTTATGACTTTGTTTCTTCTCTAAGGAATGTAGAGACAAGTAATTGCAAGAGAGAGCTAATAAAACAGGTATAAAGCACTTTGCAAATATATAAAAGCTTACCATTGACAGTTCATACTGACTGGGTGACGGGCTTGCTTACACACACAGAGACAGACAGAGACACAAAGACGGACAGACAGATACACACACACACACACACACACACACACACACACGCCCTTGATATAAATGATTACTTTGAGAAGCCCACAAGACTCAAAATGTTGCATTTGAAATTATTTTACATTTGAAAAAATTTTACATTTACTAAGTGTATAAGCTTTTAAAAAAAAAGTTATGCCACCTAGTAATATTAAAAAGCTCCCTGCATAGTGAAAAACACATTTCTGACTTCATTTTGTTTTCATGACTCAAATGCTTCTGACTCTAGGAACTGATGGGACCCTAGGATCCTGGAGCTGCTTTCTGAAAACCATCAAGTGTGCACTGATGCAATGGGAAAGCTGCCAGCTGCCTTTGAAACTGATGCATTGACTTCGGCACAAAATGATGAAGGGGCTTTAAAATGATGATTTCAAAAATAGCTGCTCACCAGAGAGTCAGAAGATGTCTTGGTGAAATATGTGCAGATTCTGTGACTCCAATTATGTGCCTTAGGAGCAAACAAGACCTAAGGTATGAAATGTTTCCAAAGACTGTCTTATGACTTGGAGCACTCAACTGCCTCAAGCAAGGGGAGAAAAATGAAGGAAGGATCAAGTCCAGATTCCCCATCTCTCATCCTTCTGCAAGAGGACAGAAGGAAGAGAAACCCAAGTGTCCTTGCAAAGGTCAGTCATTCATTCCACAACTCTGAAAAGGGGCCGTATTGTCATTCTGTTGTTCTAAGACTTACAGTCAAACAAATAAGGCTATAACTTTCCACAAACCCCTAGGCTGATCTGGGAAATAGTTTAGAATCAGTATATCTTGATTTCAGCAAGTAATTTGGCAAAGTCTCTCATTGTATTCTTGTGATTAAGAGAGATAAATGAAGCACTAAGTGATAGTAGTGAAGCAGGTTTATAGCTAGTTAGCAATTATATCCAAGGAATGTTGATTAATGGATTGATGTCATCTTGGAAGGAAGTGCTAGGCAGGGGTTAGGAACCTGTGGCCTCAAGGTCCTCAACTGCAGTCCTTTTACTGAATCCAATCTTCACAGAACAAATCCTCTTAAAAAAGGATTTGTTCTGTAAAAGAGACTCAGTTAAAAGGTCAAACCTGGGGACCTAAAAGGACACCTGTGGTCTCAAGGCCACAAGTTCCCCACCCCTGTGACCAAGCCCTCTGATTCTTTAACGTGGAAGTTGCTAAACTTTATGTGATACTGACTGTGGTTTCATAATATTTGAATTGTTTTTTTCTGGCTGCTTTCAATATTTTCTCCTTGACCTGGGAGCTCTGGAATTTGGCTATAATATTCCTGGGAGTTTTCATTTAGTGATCACTTTCAGGTGGTGATCAGTGAATTCTTTCAATTTCTATTTCACCCTTGGGATCTAAGATATTAGAGCAATTTTCCTTAATATAGTTCCTTGAAATATGTCGAGGCTCTTTTTCTGATCATGGCTTTCAGATAGTCCAACAAATATTAAATTTTCTTTCTTCATTCTATTTTCTAGGCTAGTTGTTTTCCCAAAGAGGCATTTCACAATTTCTTTCTTTTTTTCATTCTTTGGACTTTACTAATGTCTCCTGGAGCTATTAGCTTCCACTGGCCCAATTCCAATTTTTAAGGAATTACTGTCTTCAGTGAGCTTTTGAACCTCTTTCTATTTAACCAATTCTGCTTTTTAAGGAGTTCTTTTCTTCAACGAATTTTTTTGTCTTTTTTACCATTTGGCCAATTCTGATTTTTTAAGGTTATTTTCTTCAGAATTTTTTGCGCCTGTTACTTCTCTTTTTGTAAGTTTCTTGTATCACTCGTGCTTCTTTCTCTACTTTTTCCCTCTGCTACTCTCATGTCTTTAACTTTTCCAGGAATTCTTGCTGGGTCAAATTAGCATTTTTCTGTGAGGCTTTGTCTGTTGTGATTCTCACATTGTTGTCTTCTTCTAAGTTTATTTCTTGGTCTTCCCAGACACCATCATAGCTTTTTATGGTCATGTTCTTTTGTTGTTGTTTGCTCATTTTCCTAGTCTATTTCTTCACTTTGACCTTTATGTTCTGCTCACATGGAGATAAGGAGGCACTATATCCAAGCTTCAGGTTTTTTATACTGCTGTTTTCAGACCTAGTTCTGGGGGTCTGAAAGTCTGGGGTGCTTTCAAGGTGGTGTTATCCTGGAAGAGGTATGGTCACTGTTCTCTTGGTTTCTGCTTTAGGCTTTAACCAGAAAGCTTCAGCTGTAATCATTAGTGCTGCAATTGGCCCTGGAACTGTGACCAGGTCCCCTGATCTCTTGTGAATGATCACAGTGCTCTTCTCTGTCCTGGAAATGTAACCCAGGATTGCTTATGGGTAGCAGAGTTGCTAATTAGTAGTAGCTGCACTCAGTGCCAGCAAAGGGTCTCCAGTAATCTCTTTCTGACTCCCTTACCATCTCTGAACTGAGAGCTCCTGAAGTTCCTGATATTGCAGTAGCCTCCAAAACTCACTACTGATTCTCCTGTGGTACTCCATGACTGTGCCTGCCCCAGTGTTATAGTTCTTTCCTGCAGATCCCTTAAGTTATCTTATTTTGGAAAAATGTCGCCCTCTGACCTTTTGTTGGCTCTCCAACTCCAAAATTTGATTTGAGGTATTATTTTAAAGAAGTTTGGAGGGAAATGTTGGGAGAGTTCAGTTGGGTCCTGGTCTGTGCTCTGCCATCTTGCTCCAGTTTCTTTGATTCCACCTGATCAGCCTGCTTCTTTATTATTTAACTATCTGTTCTTTTTCTTGGATTTTCTTAAGTAGACTTTAATCAATCAATCATTCAAAAAGCTTATTTTCTAATTGAAATATGTGCATACACATATTTCAGAATATATAAAGCAGATACAATGTAACCTTGTGAAAGGAAGGAGGGGAACCAATAAAAGGCTTGATGCAGATGGTAGTAGGTGAGGAGTCTTAAAGGAATGAAAGAATTCTAAGAAGTGGACATCTGGAGGGAGAGGTTTCCAGGCATGGGGGACAGTCATTGTAAAGGTGTGGAGATAGGAGATGTAATGTCATGTATAAAGAATAGCAAAAAGCCCAGTATGGATGAACTGAATAGTACATGGAGAGTAGGAATGTTTAGTATGGCTGGAAAAGGAAAGGGAGGCTAGTCGTAAAGAGCTTTAAATGCCAAAAAGGAGGTTGTATTTGAACTAAGAAGTAATAGGGAGCCACTGGAGTCTAATGAGTAGGAAAGAAACATATCACTTTTTTTAAGGAAAATTACTGTGGCAGCTGTGTGAAGGATGACCTAGAGAAGGGAGAGACTGGAGGCAGGGAAACTAATAAGGAAGCTATTGCAGTAGTCTAGGCAAGATGTCATGAGGCTGTGAACCAGGGTGATAGCTGTGTGAATGGAAATAAGGGAACATATGTGAGAGATGTTGTGGCAAGAGAAGTCATTAACTTTGACATGATTAGCCATAACAACAATGTAGACATATGAGAATGATTTTTAGAATATCCCTCTAACCACTGGAAATAAAATCTCTTTGCTCTTGCTACTACTTGCACTTATAAAATGCATGATTTTTCAGCAGGCTCTGACACACATTATTTTATTTGCTCCTCAAAACAATCATGTGGAATGAGTAGGACAGATATATCTCCATTCTATACATGAAGAACTGAGAAGAGCCAAATCACAATCTTAGATTAGTAGAATTAGAAGGAACTTTTGAAATCATGTATTTTTAGTTCCTCATTTTACAGAGGAGAAAACTGAGCCATAGTGATATCAAATAATTTGCTTAAATCCAGTAAAAAGTAAAGCCAGGAAGAGAACTCAGGGCTCCTGACTTCTCTTCTCCTACACTGTGCATTACATGAAACTCCCCTCTCAGATTACCAATGTTGACATTCAGGAGCTACTATATAATGCAAACTTGAAGCCTGAATTCAAGAAGAGTATGGAATGAATGTGGTATGATACCTCCAAAGAACCCATATGGTCCACACATCAGTAGAGATGTCTGATGCTCTATATAGGTATTAGCCTATTGTAGATGTTAAAGTCTTGAGTAATTTCCTTAGAGTAACCTACATGTCATGTAACTCACAGAAAAGTTCTGGAATACGGTCAATTTTCCAACAATGAAGGGATGTTTGCTGCAGAGCAACTGCTAAGCAAGACATAGCACATGAAGCACATGGAGAACATCAGGCTATTCAAGCAATTTGTATGGCAAGCTGATGCAGAACCAGACCACAAGATCATAGAAGGTCAGAGCTAAATGGTACAGCAGCACTCCCAGATGTTACCCAGGTTTTGAAAGAGGAGCAGCATAGACTGAACCAACCACAAATTACAGAACTCAGGGCCAGTCAGTCCAGTAGCACCTTCTCAATCAGAAATACTAGTATCCTACTTAATATGGGATGTTTAACCTTTATTTTTGGCACCCTACTTAGGTTATTCCCTCCAGTGGTTTGATTTTCCTGCTATCTCTGTCCAACTTACTGATATCATTCCTGCTCATTCTTCTTCCAGGTCCTGTGCTGTAGGACAGAACACATTTCTCCTGATTTCCACATCTATCATCTCATTTTCTGTTTCTAGACAACATTTCCCAGGTGTCTCTTGGAGGGAGACTTTGAGTTGGTTGCCATTTTATTTCCTAACTAGAAGTACTTCTCCTAGCTGTCTCTGCAAAAGGTCCTTCCAGTTGGCCACCATTTTGTCTGCCTAGGCCAGGGGTGAGGAACCTGTGTCCTCAAGGCCACATGTGGCATTCTAGGTCTTTGAGTGTGACCTTTTGATGGAGTCCAAGTTTTACGGAACAAATTCTTTTATTAAGGGAATTTACTCTGGGAAGTTTGAATTCAGTCAGAGGAACACCCTTGAGAACCTAATGGGTCACACATGGCCTCAAGGCTGCAGATTCCTAACCCCTAAACCTATTTTCCAGGTACCTCTGCAAGAGGGAATTCTGACTGGCAGCCACTTTATCATTGTGGGTCAAGACAAAAAGGACCTTGGAGATCATCTAATCTATCCCCTTCAGAAAAGTCAACTATAAAGGGAGTAGGCAAAAGAAACATGATTTTAAACCAAGAAATACATTGGAATTCTTTGGCATCTGTATAATCTGACATGCAGCAGTTGGGTGTAAGGTAGCTTGGGGGAGAACTCTAAGTCTAAGAGACAATGCTAGCAGCACTAGTAAATAGCAGCTATGGTTGCAAAACATCTAGCCAAAGAATAGTTGTGCTGTTTGCATAGAAAGGAAGGATCGGAAGGCGAAAACTCTGAGCCACACATATATATGGTGATGGTATATATCATCAGCAGGGCCTTTTTTTAAAAATATGAGAGAGCAGTGAGTTTTTGTGTCTTATTGTATGAGACAGAAGCAAAAATAAATTCCTTTTTAGGAAGATTCATAAGAAAGGCATACAGGAAACTCTCCTCACTCAGGAGAGTCATTCTAGAGATCTCCAGGAATGAAGAAATTCCCACAGATCTGTTCCATATACAAGGTGCTTTGGATAGTTCTTTATTCCTCAGAGAACTACAATAACACAGCAACAACAACAACAACAAAAACCAAATTGAAAGAACTCAAATTCCACCAGATTTCAAGGCTTCTCTTAGTTCTTACTTTAGGTCTTTCCAAGTCAGTTGCCCTCAAAATGATTCTTAGGATCTGGGGTGAGGGGAATGTAGTTTGGAAAGGAATGGTTACAATAAAACAATTGATCAGGCTAATTTTTTTCCTTAACAAAATTTATACTAAGAAATGAAATTATAAACCCATTTACCTTGTGAACTTGGTAGGGATGTGATAACTGGAAGTTGCATAGAATCTTTAATAGGTCTCAGTAATGCCACTGAGTGGCTCACAGACATAAAATTTCCCATTAGTGGGAATGAAAGAGAACTCTAAAGGGTATTTGGTTCGTCTCCCCTACCTCAAGGCAGAATTATACTTCAAGGCACTCTATAAAGATTATACTCTTTTATATTAAAAAAGTCTGAACAATAAAACTATAACTTCCTTTAACAGAACATTCCAGAGTCTTTCAGGCTTGGCATCACAGACATATGGAGGGAGAAGGGACTTTCCAAGTACAGTAATCTAGTCCAACCCCTTTATTTTACAGACGAGAGAAATGATCCTCATGGAAGGGAAGTGACTTCAATGTAATATCAGAAAGAGTTTATATATTTGTAAATTTGAAGTGTGAGGCTTTTATGGCAATACTAAATTTCTGATACTTTTTTATCTGAGTTAATTGTCAAGCACTTTTCTCAAGAAACTCAGGAGTTTACTGACCAAGTTACTTACCAAGAAAGATACTCTAAAACAAAATAATTTTGGGAAAAATGCAGAATCTCCCCAAACCACTCCATAATATCAACTGCTCCAGTGTGCTGGGGATGAGGGTGAAGACTTGGAATTTTGAAAGGCTAATAATTTGAAGCTTAATTGAGAGCGTATCTCTTGACATCCAAAGAAGATGGGAAACAAGCTAAAGAGAGATCGAAGGGATTTTGCTAATTGATCCAATTTTAAGTCCAATGCAGAAATCCTTTCTGTAATATCCCTGATGGACAGTTGTTCAGCCAGTGTGGATGCTTCCAATGATGAGAAAACAATCTACTCCATTGCTAGACAAAGTTCAGTATATTCTTCCTTTAAATAAATCCAAAATTTGCTTCTAATTTCCACCCTTTGATCCTAATTCTGTTCTCTAGAGAGTCTAATACCACACAAAATATATCTAATCCCTTTTTTGCTTGACAGCCCTTTAAATATTTGCAGGAAAAATAATGAAAGAAGGTCCTCCAATTTTCCTTTGGGTAGGAAGAAGCCTCTTCTACAAAACATAAATTCAAGGGTTTATAGTATGGTGTGATGAAGACCAGGATCATATGTTCTATCCCCATATGGAACTGAAGTTTGTAATTTTCAAGAGAAAAATTACTGTTTCTTGTCAATTCACTGCATACTTTACATTGGCCAAGTGCTTTGAATATGCATGACACTGGTTGAAAGGTTAACCTGCAAATGGATGTGAACTACTTAACATCATCTCTAGAAAAACAACTCAAAGAATATACTTGATTTTCTAGCAGACTCTGAAGTGTCACTTTTGCACGTGTAAGTGTTTTTGTTTTTGTTCTCTGCTACATTTCTTTTACGTACATCATCTATTTTCTTTATTTTAAACAAGCTGAGATGTATCCTATACATTTATTTCTGTTGATGTTATTAATTGTGTAGTTTATCTACTACTATCTAACTGAAATAATTTTTGAGAGACTCAAAGTTTCAGAACTAGAAATTACTCTCTCAGGATTTCTTAGGAGAAGTAGTTGGTCTTACCTGAGTTTGAAACTCAAATTTACAAAAATAGCACAAAATCCAGGACCTAATATCAAGTCAATCTAGGAAACCAAATTTAGAAGATAAAGAGAAGAACAATTCCTGAGAATTTCAAGTTATGTCACATGAGTAGACACAGAAAAGACATATCAACCAGATCACTGAAGCAAGTGTCCTATGAAAGGTTCCACCATTTCTGCACCACTAAGGGAAACCTCCAAATTCACTATATAGAATCACTGGATTTCAATAAAGTAATGCCTTCTTATTTCCATTGTTTTCTGATTATTAGCACATTTTGAGACATCAACAGAACCAAACTCTGAACAACCCATTTGGGTTGTGATCAGAATCTAGGGAAGAACCACTTAAGCAGCCATACTGTTCTATGCAAGGAAGGTATACAAAACTGAGAACATGAAACATTAAATTCCCCATTTCTGCTTCTCTCTCTACCCCTTGACTCACCCAAAAAAGAATAAAAGGAAGGAAGGAAATAAGGAAGGGAAGGAAGGAGGGAGAGAGGAAGAGAAGAAAGAAGGATGAAAAAGGAGTAAAGTTTTTCATCTTTCCATTGATTTTAACGTTTTCCATTTTTCTAGTTGTATCTTTAAAAATAGTAGAGCCTTTTTAAAAAAGCCTGCTGATTGATAGACTAGTATAAAGCAGAAATAGATCACTTTTGAAAGGCATTTGCTTCCCTGCAAAGAAAAGAAGACTCTTTGAAGAGGAAACAGGGTCAGGGGGAGCCACATTCAAAGAGCTCCCCAAAGGCTAAGAAAGAAGCAAGAGGAAATTTTAAAGGGGAAAGGGTCAGTCTTGATGAATTGTGAAAAATACAAAAGAAGCTCCCCTGGTCACCTACCAGGGAGACTCTTCGACACTGAGCAACAGAGACAGGCAAAAGAGGCCTTATAAAACCCATGGGATAGAGGTTTAAGAAAACCTCAAAATGGAAATTTAAGAATAGAATATGGGATGTAATTAGCATGGGAATGTGATTATTTTCAAAGGAATACAAAAAGCAGTCAGTAATCTGAAAAGTAAAATTTTAGAATTAAAAATAACAATGCTACAAGGATCTATGATTGCAATGGTGATGTTATTTCCTTTGCTATTAAAGAGTGACAAATTCAAAACTAGGAAACTACCCTAGGCTATCAGAGAGGATGTAGCTAATTTCCTTCTCTCCCTTGACTTGATCATTTGATTACTAAAAATACCACATGATGCTTTTTTTTTAGGTTTTAGAGAACAGTTTAGTGCTATATACCACAGAGAAATATGGCTTATTGGGTTGAATACAGATTACTACCATAAACAGGCGGTACCTGTCAAAAGGAATTTCTTTGAAAAGAAAAACTTTTATATATACATATACCTACACACACACAGAGAATGAAAAATACTCAAATTTATGTGAAAAACTCATCTGAAAGTTTAAAAATATTTTTTTAAACTAAGGATGTTTTATTAATTTTTGTCATCATCCTTTCTGTTTGCCATTTTTATCATTTTTCTCTTCTTTCAATTTTACCATGTTATTCCATCTTCATTACTTTCCATTGGCACTACAAGTACAGTTATTTGTCATATTCATATACTGTATAAGGCAGATTTAAGGAGAAAGTGAAACTTGTGTTTGGACCCATATGGTTCAAAGATTTCCCAGAGTGACTCCAGTGATTCATCACAGCATAGAAGTGCTCCAGAAGGTGCCACAAAGGAGCTGTGGCAGTTTCTGTGATCACGGAAAGACAATATAATGTGTCTGCTTTCTGAGGACCAGCCTCACCTACTAACAAGAAGCTTATCACCAGGACGCTGATCATTTGGTGATGAATTACTGGCCATGGCAACCCAGGAAACAAATAAAATTATGGATACAGTCTATAAACAACTTAGCTGGTGTCACTCCAAATGAGAGATGTTTTTCCAATGACCAAGGAGTGGAAATAATACTGAAGGAACTGAATGTTATTAATCTTGAATTCCAACTATAAATAAAACATGGAGACCAAAGCAAGTTTCAGCTAAGTAGAAGGATGGCTCACAGATTCTCCTTTGAGAAACATGAAGAAGTTAGAGGAACTAGTTAAGTTGTACATCCAAAGGCAACAGAAAACATAATTTTATAGAACATTTACTTCCCTTGTATTTCAGTGCTCATGACAAGCATTTGTAAAAGGCTAATATGAAGATAACTCTAGCAAAAGTACTAACATCTATCCATTGTAGAGGATGAAGTAGAAAAATTCATGAAAACATGAAGACCTTCCAATTTAATTCAATATATACTTGGACCTGGTAACTTCCCTTCATAGATGGGCAGAGGAGAGGATGTTGCAAAATATGACTTATAAGTTAAGAATGAGAGATGCCAATGATTTGTAGACTATACATAAGCTTTAAACTTATGCATTATGAATATTTTTTAAGAAAATAATTAGGAGGCATAGGACATGGAGAGCACTAGGAAAACATTACATAGATGTAATTTACACATTTACACCATAAAATTATTTGATACTAAAGTGGAAATTATTCTTGAATTAGCTATCTGTGTATAGTAAAATTGGTGACTTACTAGAACAAAGAGCAACAATTAATTTTCTAAAAAACTAGAAAAAAGAATTAAAATGCAATAAAGCTAAGGCATATAATCAGAACAATTCTAAACAATTGGCACCAGGATGGATAATAAATGGAGGAAAAGACATTGACATTGATTATAACAATTTTGTACATAACTTTAAAGAGTGTAACTCAGTTACCAAAATGAGAAGACCCTAATGGATTTACCTTTTGTTCGACCACCTTACTCAGCAAAGGTTTTCTTTATTTATTTGTTTTGTTTATAAGTTCATCTGTAAATCTTACTCAAGAGTAAGGGTTTACACTTGTCCCCATTAGACTTTATCTAATTAGATCTGACCCAATGATCTAGCATATCAAGATGTTTTTGGATACCGACTATTAAACTATATGTTAGCTATCCCTCCCAGATTTTGTCTCAAATTTGATGATATAATCTATGCCTTTATCTAAGTCATTTATAAAGTTATTAAGCAATATAATCCCAATGGAGAATATAATTGTCTAAGTTGATAATTAACTATTAATGACTACCCTTTGGATCCAGCACAACACACCTATTCTGAATCCATATAATTGTACTATCACTGAGGTCAAATTTCTTCATATTTCCCCTAAGAATAACATGATGAACTTTATCAAGTACCTGTCTAAAATGGAGGCTCATTATATGTCTCTCATACTCTGGCATCCAGAAGAAAAAGCTGTGTAGCAAAAGGTGTCTGGAGAAGAAGGATTTGATCTGAATTAAGCAGGGGAAGGAATTGTAAAGGTGACTGGGAGAATTTGGGGACAGTGAAAAAGGTCAAACACTGAATCAGGATAAGTAAAATTTGATATAGGAAACACTGCAGGAGAATGGATTGAGAAAAGGGCTCAACCTGAAGGAGGAGGAAGAAAGACTGAAGCAAAGACTCTGAGGAGAAGCAACAGAGCTAAAGGAGAAAGATAAGTAGTAAGACAACATAAGTGAGAAAAAATGTGAGAAAGGAAAAGCAGAGGAGTCTAACTACGTTCAACATAGTTAAGAGGAGTGAAAGGGAATTTCAATACGTTAAGGTGAGTTGTAATCACCCATGAACAGCTTGAAAGACCAAGCCTGAGGATATATGAAGTATGTATAATATCAGAATGAATCTTTCAGTGACTTGTATGGAGTGTGACAGTTTTGTATTTCTGCCAGGTCCGAGTGAATACTACTTGTGCTCCAAGTACAATCTAGAAGAGAGAGTACAGGTGAGCCTCTCCACATTGTAGGTTAGCAGAAAAATGAAATCTTATTTAAAAGTTCAGAAGAAAGCCTTAGGACTTCAATGTGAAAATAAAGGAGTAAAAGGATATGAAGAGGTAGAGGGAAATCCTATTTGTCTCTCCTCAGAAGGAACTGAAGATGGTAAAACACTGAATACTTGGAGCTAAAAAGGCATAGCTCAGGCCCAGAGCTGGCAGTTCAGGGACATGAGAAGGGTCTGTCAGATGAGAAGTCATCAAGTAAGGGAAAGAGGAAAAAGTCTGGTTGGTGGCTCCCTGTTCAAGGGGACTGATCTTGCTATTTGTCAACCCAATAGCAACAAAAGAGAGAACTGTTGTCTTTCTGGGGCATGTATATAAGACCTCTATGAAAACCTCAAAGACTTAAAAGTCCATGACCACTACCCACTTCTGGTGATTCCTTCACATGGACAGATGGAACCTAGAGAGCACTGTTAAGGATTACAAAGTTTTGGCCAAGAAACTGAAGATCATAGGATCATATACAGCTGGTATACACATCACTATGTCTCTTGAAGGCAAAGGATGTAGAAGAAAATTGTAAATTTGGGAAGGTTGCAACTGGTTATGAATGTGGTATCTGAAAAAGAGATCTAGATTCCTGAACCATGGGTTAGAGTATGGGAATGGCAAGCTCCTGGTCAGAAATGAAGTAACCCTAAGAAGGGTAGATAAAAACATATCAACTATGTTCTTGTTAATATAATTAAAATGGCTTTAGAATGGAAAGGCATGAGAAGTCAAACCACCAAAAATTGTTGCTGTTGTTCATCCTTGGTTCTTGAAGAGACATCAGTGTCATCACATACAATGACATCACAAGGGTGAGGTCTTGACTTGCAGGTGAACTGGATTTAAGTGAGGCAGAGCCATCACCTCACGTCTCCTCCAGAGTCATTGGAATCCACTGCCAAGACATGAGTCAAGATGACTGAAAATGGCCCCAGCAGAGATATTCAGAAAGGAGACAATGAGATAAAAATCCAAGCAAATAGCCAATAGCAAGGCCCACAGCCTCTCCACACAGGCAATGAACAAGATGAATTAGAAGTCTTAAGTCAAAGATGCAGCATGGTATAGTGGATGTAGGACTGAACCTGAAATCAGTCAGTGAATAAACTTGGGCTCAAATACTGCCTTAGAGCTGACTGGACGTGCATCCAGCTGGTCAATTAAGTTCTCGGTAAAATGAAGATAATCATCCCAGTAATACTTGGACAGAGTTGTGCAGCTCAAATGAGGTAATACATGTAAAGTGTTTTGCAAACTTTAAAGTGCTATGTAAATATCAGTTTCTTATTGGTATAATTTTATTCACTGGAGTTTAGACATAAAACTTTCCTGGAACAAATTACTATACTGCTCATTACTCTTTTACATTTAATATTTTATGTATAGTTGCACAGGATGATGAAACAACTGCTTTTTATAGTTGAATAAAAGTCTTAGGATGTAAATTCACCTTTGGTAAATTTACTAGAAGCATACTCAGGACAGCTCCAGTAACAAAGAGAATGACAGGAATGATATGGACCTCATCTTGTTCCCACATGATTTTGAGTTTTTCTGCCATGTATTTATATTTTAAAAGTTTTTTGTTCCAAGTTACTTGAAGTTTATGAGTATTTGGTATAATAACATCTATTAAAAATGTTGTTCTTAAGTTTTTATGGATTAATGTTAAATCCAAGTGATTGTGGGTAACAGTTCATTCTGTAATAATGCTCTGATTCTAGTACAGTTTGTTGGTTGTGTTCTCAAGAGTATTTTGAGGTCTGGGATTTACTGTCTGTCAGTCTATGAAAGACAGCAAACTTATGATGGATAATTACAACTATCAGGTCATGCATGCCTTCCTAGGGATAGTATTGCATAGCACAGACATATTAGGGGCTAAAGGTCTTCAGCTTACGGTTATGTGTTGCTTCGTTTCTACCATTTCTTGCATAATCTGCAGTGATCACTATTCCTGGGCTTCTTAAGGTTAACTCTTCTAAACTTTTTGGTGGTGATGACTTGGTCACGAAAAGTCATTATAATGACTCTGTTTCCATAAACAGCCTCCCCCTCTCCCCACTCATGACTTGTCCATTTATTCATTATCCATTCTTCCTTTGTCAGTCAATCAAGAAGTGTGTGTTAAGTAATTTACTAGGTGCCATGCACTGTGGTAGGTGTTGGGAATACAAATACAAAAGGTGAAAGCAACGTCTATTTGTAAGGAGCTTATATTCTAATTGAGAAAACATGTACATATAAAAATATATACAGCACAAGTATAAAGCTAATAAATACAAATAGATACAGAGCAGTAAAATACAAGGTAGTTTGAGAGGGAAGGCACTAGCAGTTGGGAAGATCAGGAAAGGCTTCTTATAGAAGATAATGCTTGAGATTTACTTTAAAAGAAGAAAGAAATGCTGAGGTGGAGGCAAGGAGACAGAGAGCATTCCAGGTATGTGGGACAGCCAGTGTCAACATAAATATAGCTAAGTTCATGCGGATGTCACACAGGGAGTGCTTCTAGACACCAATCTTTTCCCATTTGGGAATTTTCCTCAGAAATTTCTCATTTGATTGTATTCCTCTGTAATGATCATATTCTTTGGAATCTCATCATCCTGCAAGATAATATCAACCCTGAAACACACCTTCTCAGTATCCCTTTGCTCCTAGACTCTCTCCCTCTGTGTGGAAAGGGTGGACAGTAGTGATGCTTCCCATCTCCTTCATTTAATGGGGGTGCCCAGGGTACTTACCTCATCATTTTCCATCCAGAGGCACTACTCTAGATGTCATCATACCTTTGGACTGAATACTCTCCCTTTTACCCCTCTCCTTTTCAGCTTCTTTTTATATACTACCTTTTCCCATTAGATTGTGAGTTACTAGAGGACAGGTGCGATTTTTTGCCTTTCTTTGTATCCTCAGCACTTGGCACAGTGGCTGGCACACAGCAGGTACATGTTTACTGAGTAAACGACTGACTTTTGGATCTTTGCTATTTCCTAGACTCCATACATAGGGAGTACTTTTGGTTATAAACAACAAATCCAAATAGGATGTACCTGTTGTCAACCTCTCCACAAAAGAAAAGAGCATTAATAAATCATTCAAAAATAGCACAGAATAGAAAAAATATATATAGTTCGGAGGAAAACATACAGAAACAGGGAAGTTTTGAAACTCATGTGCCAAATTTATTATTGCTATGTACTTTTTTGAGAGTACTCTGACAAGCCTTAAGTTTTAAAAAAAATTCTGCATTTAATAAACTCTCAATAAAATAAAATTTTCATATACAAAGTAGGACATAAAAAGAATTATGCATGAAACTGACAATGCATATTATGTACAACTTTTCTTTTTTAAGTATATAATAAATTTAATATACAACTTTCAGATTTGTTCTACTTGTATTTCCTTCTCTCCTTCCATGCATTTTTCCTCCATCAATTTTTTAAAAAAATATTTCAATGATCCTGTTTTCCCTTTTCTTTTTTAGTAACCTTACTGGTAACCTACCTTTTTCTCCCATCACCCTCAACCTACTCCCCCCACAAAAAAACCCTTATAAAAATTATAAAGCAAAATAAATTCCTACACTGACCATATCTGAAAATTCTTTGTCATGAGGTAGCATGACACGCTAAATTAAAGGATCTTTGGAGTCATGGCTGGTCATTGCACCGATCAGAGTCCTTAAATCTTTCCAGGCTGTTTGTCTTTACAATGTTTTTATTATATAATTGTTTTTATGGTTCTTTTCACTTGCTCCATTCTGTGAAAAAGGTGAAGCTATTAATTGGTCCAGCTCTAGGAAGGAATTCAGAATTATGCTTCCAAAGTTAATAGACCATGCATGTCTTCTGAGATCATGGTTTATCACTGTGTTGATTAGAGTTTGTTATTGTATAAATTGTTCCCTGGTTCTTCTCACTTTATTTTCTTTCAGTTCACGTAAGTCTTCCTAGATTTCTCTGAAAACTGCCTTCATCACTTCTTACAACACATTACATTCAGATACCATTATTTCCTTCAATCACTCCCCAATTTTTGGGTATCCCATTAACTTCCAGTTCTTTCATACCTCAAAAAGACTAGCTATCCATATATTTGAACTTATGCATACATAAATTCTTTTTCTCTTTCTTTGATCTCTTTGGCATATTAAATTTTAAATTTATCTTTGATTTCTTTGGCATATTAAATTAAGTTCCAAATTAAATTTACAGCTCCACCAACAATTGTAATTCTCTTTTACTTTGTTATGTTTTTCAATCTGATGACTATGAGGTAGAATTTTAGGGTTGTTTTAGCTTGTAGTTATCTAATTATGATTAGAAAAGGCCAATTTAGCATCCAAATGAGTAATTTATACTTTTTCCCCATATGGTTGTTGAAAGCTTGCCTTTCTTCTTTTGACAATTCATGTCCTGTTCATATTCTTTGGCCACTTATTGGGAAATTGTTCTTGTTCTTATTTACTTGAGTAAGTTCTTAAATAGCTTGAACATCAGATATTTTTTCAGAAAAACTTGCTAAATGATTATTTTTATCAACCATACATTGTATACTCTTAAAAAATCACCAAGCTAAATGTAATAGAAATTCATGATTTCATATACAAATCTCTTTTGGAGTTATTTTTCCATGAAGATGTTTCTGTTTGTTAGTTTTTATTAAGCTCAATAAAAAATGTCAAAATAAATGAATAAATGGTTAAAAAAGAATCTCGGTTTTAATAAATATTGAGAGTGAGCATTCCAACGTCTTAGAGGTTGCACAATATTTGAATTTGCTCTAGAATCAATGAACAACTATCTGTATACAAAATGCAAGATGGTCTCTCTGAGGGAGGTTAAAGGTCTAATGGAAAACTGCCTTAATTCTCCAGCTGTTTCAGGGATAATGAAGTGTTTCTTAACAGAAATCCTTCAACAGAAAAACAATGAAGAGAATAACCCAGTTAGGCAAAATGGAATCCAAGCTACATTGGGGATTTTGAATAATTTTATATAGAGGAAAAAAAGGAAGAATAAAGACCACTAAACCAACAGTGTGTATTGTACCACTGGTTAAAGGCTCTTCTCAAAGAGTATAGAGAGGGTCATTCTGATTTCTATGCTGCAGATAATGATGAAGATCCAGAGGTGCTGTCAAGGGAGTAAACTCATGTAGTATTTGATCACTGGAAGAAAATACAAGTTGTGATGGTTGATGACTCCCTGTTAAAAGTTACTAACACTACCATATGTCAACCTGACATGAATAATGAACCATTTTGTCTTCATTCAGTGCCCTGTACATAGAGCATCCTTAATGAAGGCTTTTTGGATTTGGAGTGAGCTAAACTGCCTTCAATGGGCAAGTATCTGAAATGAAGTGGGGACCCCAAAGCTTATTAAACATTATGAGCAAAACATGTCTTTTGTAATGAATGTGATGCCATCAGAAGTAATTCATAAATCATCTTTAGGGATTAAGAAGTCTCTACTAATAAACTGAAGACCTTAAAGGTACAGTGGGCTTCTCTCCTTTAAATTTAGAAATTGAAAAGAAGAAAGCCAGATTTGGAAGTGAACATTGCTGGTCAAGAAGATGGCGCCCTGATAATAGGATCTGGATTTGGATTTGGATTTATAGACTAGAGTTTCAGTCCCACAATGAATCTGTTCAATTCTTTATCCTTTCTCCTCATCTCTTACTACTAGATGCATTCCCACATTATCTTCTCATCTTTATCTCAAATAAAGACGTGGCCCTTCTCCTTGACAAGTCAATCCCTTCTATACACACACAAATGATTCCCTTCCGTCCCATCTTCTCCAGAAGAGCCCCCCATTTTCATCTTCACTTTCTCTCATCTTTAATACCTCCCTGAAACCTACAAATATAGCCATGACTGTCCAATCTCTAAAAAACCCTAACTTGACCCTACCATACCTATTAATTACTGTCCTATGTTTTCCTCTCCCCCCTCCTCCTTTCTTGGCTAAAGACTTTAAGATGGATGTCTATACTAGGTGCTTCCACTTCCTCCCCTCTCAGTCTCTTCTAAACCCTTTGCAATACAATTTCCAACCTCACTTGACCAACTAAAACATTTCTCTTCAAAGTTAACAATGACCTTTTTTCAACCTTCATCCTTTTAGGCTGAATAAGCTAGATGCCACTACCTTAGGCCACTGGGCCACACTTATGTGATCCTAAGCAGTCACTTAATTTCTATGCACCTCAGCTTTCTCAACTATAAACTGGGAGTCATAATAACACCTGTCTTTTAAAGTCCCAGGATCAGAGAAGATTTTTGTAAAGTACTTAGTGCAGTGCCTGGCATATAGAAGGGATTTCCTTCAAAAATGGAAATTTCCTTCAAAGAGGTTTCCTTTTGGAGCTCTGAAGTCTGTGACACTGCCAATCTCCCTTTCTTCCTGGATGCTCTCTCCTGTCTAAATTTTTATGGCACTTTTTCTCCGGTTTTCCTTTATGCATCTGACTATTCTCTTGGTTTCCTTTGCTGGATCTTTATCCATGCCAGGTCCATTAACTGTGGATGTCCCTTCAAAGGTTTGTGTTGGGATTTCTCTTTTCCCTCTTTACTACTTTGATGATCTTATCAGATCTTAGGGGAACAATTATCATCTCTATGTAGATGATTCTCAAATCTACGTATTAAATCCTAATCTCTCTCCTGACCTCTAATTTCCCATTACCAACTGATATTTGAGTATTTCAAACTAAATGTCTCAGAAGGATCTCAATTTACCCCCACCCCACCCCAAACTGTCTCCTCTTCCCAACTTTTCTGTTATTGTCAAGGGCACCACTGCTCTCCCTGTCTCCCAAGCTCAATTTATTGCCAAGTCCTGCTAGTACTACCTTCACAACATCTCTCTTTATACTCCCTTATCTCAACTCATGTAGCCCCATGTTGGTGTGGGCCCTATTAATTATCATTTAGACTATTATAATAGTCTTCTGGTTGGTCTCCTTGCTTGTACATTATACAAGTTATATGTAAGTATTTGTATGTTATCTTTCCCATTAGAATTTGAGATCCTTGAGGGCAGGGACAGTGTTTTTGTCTTTTTTTATATCCCCATAGCTTAACCTGGCACATTATAAGCATTTAATAAATGTTTGTTGCCAGACTGACTATAACTCTTAAAAATAAGGAGGCAAATTTGATATCCTAAGTAACACTGTAAGGTAGGATGTGACTCATGACAGGAACATGACAGAAAGAGAAAACAGATGATAAGTTATGGGAAGCAGATCATAAGTCATATAGCATTATATATAGCAATGATTAGGGACCTCAACTATTCAAACATCTGCTGGAGTTCTCAGTTTCCTAAATGAACAGCCAATAAATTCTTAGCTTTCTTGATAATAATTTCATCTATCTAAAGATAGATTAAGTGATGAAGGCAATTGCTATTCCAGGCCTGATACTGGCCAAGGATATTCTCCATTAATATAGTTAATTCTCAGGAAGATTTTATAAAAGTAGGAAAGGAGGCACATGGATCTACAATTATTGAAAGTCTCTTGATTATCTTTTTTTGAGGATAATAATACTATCCATCTCCCACCAAACTTTTGGTATCTTCCTTTCTATCAAATATCTCGAGAAAATTCCCCAGTTCTTTTCAAATGTAGAATGTTGGAGAAATATGTAGAATGCAGCACAGATTTCTTCTGTAAATATGTGGTCTCTTCCACTTAGTCTTTCCATTTATTCTTTAATGAGAATTCTACTTCACAAGATAGAACAGTAGGGACTGAGGTATTAAGAGTTCAAATGTGGTGATCACCTTTTCATTAACCACTAAAGAAATACTGACAGATTTGTTTGACTTTGTCTGTTTGTTGTCCTTCTAGTTTCAATGCTGAGCATTCTTGAGATTTGGGTTAGCTGGATCTTATGCCAAACTTTTTATCTCTATTATTCTTCATTATTTTGTAAGGCACCACTGTTCATAGTTTGTCATTATCTGCTTTCATAACACTTTGCAAATAAATTTATATTCTCAACTGCTGTTGTCCTGATCCACAGGTTGGTAAGAAGACCAAGTATTTGCTTGTTGAGGCAGATTCTAGGCTTTTGAGGCCTCCTTGATATAGCAATTGCTTTCCAACCTTTGCATCCTATCTTTCATAGTATACATCAATGTCTTTTACTTTAAACAGTACCCATATTTTGGCATTCATGGTTTGTTTGAGTGGGATAGCTTGAAGTACTTGCAATTGTACAGTGCATTGTCTTTTCAAATTGTAATTGTGTCTAGGACTTTCTGACCATCTTTTTAAAGAAAGTATTCATTATTTGTAGGTTTAAAATTTTTGAACAGTTTATAAGGCTTCAGCCAATTTTTTTTTGAATCTTGAACCATATTTATCAACTTGAATCAAGTTCTTCTTCATGGAACCTGTCCACCTCTTCATCCTTTGAAACAGCTGTTGTTATCTAACTTCTATTACTGTCACAGTGGTTTTTTTTCTTGTTTAAGAGCTGTGTAAATATTAGCATCCTCTGTCCATTTTATACCACTGACACCGTAGAAGTAGAACAGGACCACACACAACTGGCTATTTTTTATTTTTCTTTATTTCATGATTTCTCATAATTGAAGAATCTATTGTCTAGTGATGATGAACCTCTTCATAATTAACTAATCTGTTCCTCAGAAAGCAGATGGTCTATTGCTGAGACCTAATTAAAAGGAAACTATCATATCTTTGCTCCATTGGAATAACCTTTGAGAACTTAAGATTACTTCTATGTCACAATCAGATATCAGAGTAAAAGTTTATGGAGCAAGGTGATTTTAGATGATCTCTAGGATAAAACTTAATAGAGAAAAATGTAATATACTCTATACAAATACAAAAAAAGTCATATGAATAATAATGGAAGGAGGGGAGGGGAATGGGGGTAGACAACAGTTCTTTTGAAAACCACCTGGGCAGTAACAGCGCAGACTTTCTAGAGCACTCCCCCCAAACTCAGCCAAATACCTGTAAAAAATGATTCTAAAAAATTTCTGGAGTTGGGGAACCCACGGAATGATGGAGTGAAGTAAATCTCCAGCCCAAAACAGCCTGGAAGATTGCCAGGAAGTGTCTATCGCCCCATGCTGGGAGCAGAGGAGAGTCCAGTGTGGGCCATGCTGGCACAGACATGACCTGAGAAGGCCTTCAGACTTTACAACTCCAAAATGCCAAGGACAAACTGGAAAGTCAGTGGAAAAAACCTGAGAGAGAGTAGAATGGTCCAACCCTGGCCCCAGGGCAGCAGATTGGGAGGGGGTGTTGGAACCAGAGGCAGCCACAGCAGCAGCAGGGGCAGCTGCAGCCACTGTTTCTAGAGCTCTAGGTCCACCAATTGCCCGGGATCCAGCAACTGACAGAATAACCCTCCATCCCCACTGGAAGCAGAGGACTACCTTGACAAAGACCTCAAAAGTCAAGTTAACTGCTGGGGAAATGAGCAGAAGCTGGAAAAAAGAATCAGACCATAGATCTTACTTTGTTGACAAGGAAGACCAAAACATGCAAACAGAAGACAACAAAGTCAAAGCTCCCCTATCCAAAACCTCCAAGAAAAAGATGAATTAATTTCAGGTCATGGAAAGGCTCAAAAAGGATTCTGAAAAATCAAGTAAGAGAAGTAGAGCAAAAACTGGGAGGAGAAATGAAAGTGATGCAAGAAAACCATGAAAAACAAGTCAACTGCTTACTAAGAAGACCCCCCCAAAAATGCTGAAGGAAACCACCTGAGGGTTTTAGGACTTCTGGTCAAAAGTGTGGAGTGAATAGGAAAAGAACAACACAATCCCTACACATGTACCCCAGAAAAATTAAAAGAAAAGAGCATTACACTGAATAATGAATAAGAAATAGAAAAACTGTCATAAACATTTAATCCAGGCTAAAGTTGACAAAAGGGATATTCAGAAACTTAGCAACATTAAAGAGAGGAGTCCTGGCATAAGATGCTAAGATATGGCAAGTACTATGCTGGTGGGTCCCAGATAGGAAAGCCCAGTGTATTCAAGTAGATCCCTGATGCATGATGAATGAAGTGCCCCATCAAGAAAGCCTCAAGGCAGTTAAGTACACCTGCAGCTCTGCTCCTGGAGTGATCGTCCAAATGTTCTAGGAACTCTGACTAGGTACTGCTGTAAAACTAAGTCATTTATGATAGACTTGAAGAACTTAGCACTTTGTACTAGGAGAATATATGTGGGCCTAGGATTTGGCAAAACTTTGTACGTAAAAAACAAGAATAGAAGCAAAGGCCAGCTATAGGATCTTAGACAATACAAAACAAGATAGATACAACAGTGGTGTACCAGGTCATCCAATGCAAGAGCAGTTGGTACCTGGTCCTAATAAAAAAGCCTCAATTCAGGAAATAAAGCCATATATATGAATAAACAGAAGAAGACAATACCATTAGAGAAATTTTATGGATCTAGGGCACAAACTTAGAAGAAGAGAGAAGTGCAATGGTGATTAAAGGCAGCCTCAGATGACTTTGCCATGAAATGCACTAAAATTCTCCTAAGAGATGAAATGATATTAAAAACGATATTATAAATTAAAACAGAGTTCTAGAAGACAGAATTAGGAGAATAAGTAGCTTAATACAGGAGGTACAAAAAAGATACCCTGAAAATGTGATCAAACCAAAAAGAAATAAATGATTCCATGAGACAACAACATTAAAGCAAATTCAAAAGGCTGAAAAACCAGAAGAAAACATAAGGGGTCTCCTATAAGAAACAACTAACCAGAAACTGAAAAATGTGAAATAAGCTATAAATCATAGTACTATTAGAAAAGCAAGGCAAAAAGAAAGTCTGTATACTGAATTTCAAGAAATCAAAAATGAAAACTTGCCCAGACCTGTTAGAAACAAAGGGCAAAATAAATAAATAAATAAAAAGAATCCACTGGTCACTTCGTAAAAGAAAACCTAAAATCAAAAATTTCAGGAATGTCAGGACCAAAACCAAAACCAGTGAAAGAAAAAAAAAACAAACAACTGTGAGAAACCAAAAGGAGTTTGTGTCAACTAACTACAGTCAAGATCACAAAAGATTCAGCAGCTATCACTTTAAAGAACAAGAAAGTTTGGAATATAATACAGAAAGTTCTTGCAAATTTCAGTGGGGGGAGGGGAGCAGCCTAGGGCAGGCAGTAGTAGCAGTGGCTGCAGCCATAGCTACAATGGCAGCAACACAGGTTGTCCTTGGATCAGGGCTTCTCTGATCCAGGCACTGAAGCAGACTGGAATGCTGGTCACTGAAGCTGCTCAGGTTGTGTACTATAGAGACCTGGAAGGGATAGGAGCTAAGAAACCCAAGGAGGGAGAGGTTAGGCTAAGTTGTACTGTTATATTAAGCAACAACTGCCTATATACAAAAGGCAAAATAGGAACGATTCCAATCATAATCATTAATAATTTACTTGGTAAAACTGAGTATAATCTTTCAGGGGAAAGAATGTAATTTTAATGAAATATTAGACTTCCAATCATTACTGGTAAAATAGTATTAGCTGAAGAGAAATCTTTGAAATTACAACAGTGAAAAGAAACCTAAAAAAGTAAATACATTGGAGTAATGGGAAGAAACTACATGACAAGGTGTTTACATTTTAACAGGGAGAGAAGAAACAAGTATCCTTCCTAAATTCTAATGTCTTGGAGGGTCTTCGAGGGAGTTAAATAAAACAAAGAGCTTGGGAGTAATTTTGTTCCATTGTGATGATTTTAAGTGAAGGTAAAAAAGGGAAAGAAAAATTAATACGGTACAGGAAGATGGGGAAGAAGACCGTAGAATTCAGAATTTACCTAATTGAGGTGCATGAGGAAAAAAAAACCCAACAAACCTGTACAAATATGAATGAAAAGATGGTGAAAGTCATCCGCATATGAACCTTACTTCCATGTGAGGTAGCCAAAAGAAAGCTGAAGAAACTCTAAGAACCCCCCCCCCAAAGTTTTGGGGGTAGAAAAATACAAAATTCAACAAGGAAACAAGTGGGAATAGTGGAAAATAAAGTGCTATTTAAGAGGGTAGAATATGGAAAGGAGAACAAACTTCAGTCTTAGAGGTTGTATTGTGATGAGGATACAAAAAATACGAAAAAAGAGACAAGAACCCATATTTAGGGACTGGACAAGAGGAAGAGAAAAGGGGAACTGAGCCAAAGCAGATCGTTTACTAGGACTGATCATACTTTCATGGTAAAAGGGAGTATAAGAAGAGGAAAACATTCTAAGAGTGTAGAATGGGGGGAAATATGCAATTAAAAATCATTACAATGAATGTGGATAGTATGAACTCACAACAAAATGAAAAAGCTAGCAGAATATATTAGAAAGCAGAATCCAATAATATATATTTACAAGGGACACACTTAAAACAGAAAGATTCACACCAAATTTTAAAAAGTGGCTGGAACAGGGGTTTGGAAGAACTGAAAAAAGTAGAGTATGGCAATCACAATATCAGGAAATGGAATAGTACTTAGTGGGAATAGAAAAAAGTAAATATATTTCTCAATCTATGTAAGGCACATTTACAAAAACTGACCATGGTATAAAAATCTCAAAAAGAAATGCATAAAATCAGAAATGTTAAAATCATGTTTTACTGACTACAACACAGTAAAACATATTCAATTAAAGACCTTTGAATTAAAATTTTAAATAACTAGAGATAAATTAAACCTCAGGAATTCCTGGATCAAAGAGCCAATCAGAGAAACAATAGAAAATTTCATCAATGAAAATGACAGCTATGAGAAAATGTCAAAAAAAATTTTGGGAACTAAAACAAGAACTCAAACTAGAAAATGAACAAATTCAAATGCCTCAACAAAACACTAAAGTAAAATTCTAAAAATCAAAGAAGAGATGAACAAAGTTAAAAATAAAAAAAACCAAAAAGACAAAACACACAAACAAAAAAATTTAACTGACAAAACCAAAAGCTTTTTTTTTTTAAAAGCAAAATGAAAAACCGTAGAGATGGGAAAAAGAAATTAGCAATATCACAAAATGAAAAAGCAGAAACCACAACAAATAAAGAAAATATAAAGGAAATTATAAACTAACCCATTTTTGTGCTAACAAAGGGTAGGTGGGAGATGAAGTGAACGGACCACCAGGTCTGGAGTCAGGAAGACATGGATTCAAATTCAGTCTCAGATACGAGCTTTATGACCCTTTACAAGTTCTTCAACCCTGTTTACCTCAGTTTCTTCATCTGTAAAATGACCTGGAGAAGGCAATGGCAAATTACTTCAATGTCTTTGCCAAGAAAACCTCAAATGGGGTCATGAAGAGTCAGACATGACTGAAATGGCTCAACAACATCAAAAATACTAATAAAATTCACAATGGAAATGAATAAATAAGTATGTACAAAACTATATAAAACAACCAGATTAACAAAACAAGAAATACAGAATTTAAATAATCCAATCTCAGAAAAATAAACAAGCTACAAATGAACTCTCAAAGAAAGGGGGAAAATACCCCTAGGACTACATATATTTACAAATGAATACTAATAAGCATTTAGAGAATAATCAATTCCAATATTATATAAAGTGTTTGCAAAAAAAAAAAAAAAAAACAGTAGGATCCCACTGACTTCCATGTATGATAAAAATGTGATCTTGAGACCTAAACTAGGAAGAAACAAAATCAGAAGGAAAAAAAGCTATAGACCAATATCCTTAAAGAATATTAACTAAAAATTTTAAATAAAAAAATTTAAATAAAATATTAGCAAAGAGACTAAAACAATGCATTTAAAAGATTGTACATTATGATTATTTGGGATTTATATCAGTAAAGCAATGTTAGTTCAACATGAGATAAACTATACACATAATAGAAAATCTTAAAAACAAAAACAATCAAAACCTCCTGATTGTATTAACAGATGCAAGAAACATCTTTAACAAGATGTACTCATTTCTGATAAAAACACTAAAACATATAGAAATAAATGGATCCTTTCTTAATAGGGTGACTATCGTATATCTAAAACCAATAACCCACATTTTCTGTAATGGAAATAAAGTAGCAGACATGAATATCAAGGGTAAAGCAAGTTTGTCCATTATAATCATTATTATTTGGCATAGTATAAGAAATGCTAGTTAGAGTAATAAGAGAAGAAAAAGAAATCAACGAGTGGCTGACACTTAAACCTCACTCTCTAACCAAAGTAGGAAAGAATATACACACACAATTGACCATAGAACTACATCTCTCTCAACAGGGAAATAGGAGGAAAAGGGAAGAAGGAGGAATTAGATGAAGGGTAGATTAAAGAAAGGGTTAGTCTTAAGCAAAACAAACTCTAAAAGAAGTACAAAAATATTTACAGCAAAGAATGGAAAACTGAGGGGATACCCATCAATTGGGGAGTGGCTGAGCAAGTTATGGATATATATGCAATAGCAATACACAGTATGAAATTATGAAGGGGATGGATTCAGAGAAATCTGGGAAGACTTGAATGAACGGGTGCAGAGTGAAGTAAGCAGAGCCAAGAAAATAATTTATACAAATACAACAATACTGAAGAGTAAAAGAACTTTTAAAGACTTTGAAACTCTGATCAGCGTAGTGACCAACCATCTTTCCAGAGGTCTTATGATGAAACATGCTACTCATGTCCTAGGTGGTAGGTGAAAGACTAAGAAAACACAGACACTTTTTTTACATGGTCAATGTGGACATTTATTTTGACTATATGTGTTTGTAATAGTTTTGTTTTTCTAACTTTCTCAATTAGGTGAAAAGATGACAGGAAAGAGAAAAAGCAGGTTTTCATTAATTGAAAAAACTTTTAATTAAAAAAAGAATAAATAAGTGAAGGACTAAACAGAAGCAAAGAGGAAACAAAATCATCACTTTTTGCACATAAATGATGATCTACATAGAGGACTTTAAAGAATTAATGAAAAATCATTTAAAGCAATTAATAACTTTAGAAACATGGCAGAAATAAAATAAACCCACATAAATCATAACCCTTTTTATGTTTTACAAACAAAAAACAATAGGAAGAGATATAAACATAAATTCCATTCAAAATAACTAAAAGTATAGAAATTATTTAGGAGTCCAGCTCCCAAGATAATGGAATACAACAAAACATTCTTTATAGAAATAAAGATAGATCTGAATGAATGGAGAGGTATTAATTGCTCATGATTAGTCTATGCCAACACAATAAAAATGACTGTACTGCTAAGGTTAATGTATTCATTCAATGCCACACTAATCAAATTGCCATATATTACATTAAAAACAACATTCTAGGTCATTCAAGGGAAATAATAGGGGGAAAAGTGGGAAGGAAGGGGACTTGGCAGTACCAATATCAAACTATATTATAAAGTAGAAATCATAAAATGTACTTATTACTGGATAAGAAATAGAAAGTCCATTTCTGAAACTAATTTTAGATATATGCTGTACAAATATAGTAATGCAGTAAAGGCAAACAGTAATGCAGTGTTTGATAAACTTCAAAGAACAAAACTACCGTTCAAGGACTCATTCGAACAAAAACTGCTGAGAAAACAAGAGAGCAGTTTGGCAAAAATTGGATTTAGACCAAGATCTCACACCATATACTACAGTAAGATTTAAAATGGCCACAACTTGGTTATAAAAGGTCCTATCATAAGCAAATCAGAAGAATAACAAGGAAGAACGTACTTTTCACAAGTAGAAGTAGAGGATGCACTCATGACCAAACAATGAATAGAGAAGGGAAAAGACAAGAATTCATTAAGTACCTACTATGTGCCAGGCACTGTGCTAAATGCTTTATTCATATTATTTCATTTCATCCTTATAACAATCCTGTGAGTTACATGCTATTATTATCCCCTTTTTAAAGTTGAGGAAACCAAGGCAGATAAAGGTTTAATGACTTGCTCAGTGTCTCCCAGTTCATAAGTGTCTAAGATATGATTTGAACTCATCTTCCTGACTTCAAGTACAGTGCTCTATCCACTGTACTCCTATTACCGAAGATAAAATAGACAATTCTGATTCCCCGCCCCCTCCAAGATTTTACAGAAACAAAGTCTATTTAAAATGGAAAACAATTGGGAAAGATTTTTGCAGTGACTCTGTCAACATCTGACATATACATACATACATATATATATATATATATATATATATATATATATACATGAACTGATTCAAATATTAAAGAACAAGAATTATTTCACAATAGATAAATGTTCTAAAATTATGAATGTATAGTTCTCAAAGGAAGAGATCTAAACTATGGATAGCCATATTAAAAAATGCTTCAAATCACTAGTAATTAGAAAAATACAAATTAAAAACAACTCAAGTTATACCTCTAATGAATCATATTGGCAAAGATGACACAAGGAAAATGACAACTGTTGGAATAGCTTGGGAAATAAGGTACCCTTTGCATTATTGGTGAAGAATCAATATAACCTTTCTGGAAAGCAATTTGAAACTATGCCTCAAAAATCACTAAACTATGCACACTCTGATGACACCAGTCTGAGGCCTGCACTACCAAAGAAACTAAGAAACAGGGAAAAAAATCTATTAGTCAATGACCATTATCAAGCTGCTTCTATGTAGAAGGCACTGAGCTAAGGGCTGTGGATACAAAAAGAGTAAAGAGGCAGTTCTTCCCTCAGGGAGCTCAAAATCTAAACGGGATGTGGGCGATTGGAGACAACAGGCAAACAAATATGTACTAATAAGCCATGTACCTGATCAATAGGAGGTAATTAAAAGAAGTGAGACATTAGAATTAAGAAGAGTTAGGAAAGGCTTCCTGTAAAAGATGAGATTTTAGTGGGGCCTTGAATGAAGCCAGGAGGTGGAGATGAGGAAACAGAACAGGCTTGGGGAACAAAGCCTGGAGTCAAGAAATACAGTATCTTGCTGGTCGAACAACAAGGAGGTCAGTGTCTCTGATTAAAGTCTCTGTGGAAAGAAGTAAAGTGTAACAAGACTGGAAAGGTAGAAGGGGACTAGATTACGAAGGGCTTTGAATGCCAAACTGAGGATTTTGTATTTGATCCTGGAAGTGATAGGCAGACACTGAAATTTTATTAAGTAGAGAATGAAGGAAGTGTGTTGCCTATGGAACAGGCAATCCTAAGGGCACAGTGGAAGGGGTGATGAGTTTAGGATGGGAAGTTTGAGAACGATGGGAATAAGGATATGGGATCAGGAACAGGGTTTGGACAGTCACCTACAGGTTTCCAGAATCACGAGGATATGGAGATATGAACAGGTGTGAAAATGTCCATCACAGCATGGAAGGTATCACTCCTCTTCCTAGAGGAGACTGGATATCAAGGTAGAGACAAGTGCAGCAGGATTTGGAAGGCATTTGGTCAGATGGGAAGCCCTATTTCACAACTCTTTTTTGCCTCCAAAAGCTAGAGATGAGGTAAATGGTACAGAAGGATAAGGAAGTCTCATTCTCCATCAACTTTCTTCTTTCTCCTCCCTCAAGGGATAGGTAGGTTCAGCAGGATATGAAAGGCCTGAGGCCAAAAATATTTATAGTATTTTTTTCTGATATAATAAAGAATTGGAAACAAGCAATGTCCACCAATTGGGTGGTGGCTGAACACATTCTGGTATATGGATGTAATGTAATATTACTGTGTCATAAGACATGATGAAAAAGGAGGTTCAGGTCCAAAGACAACCCCTTTGCATTTTGCCTCTCCCCTAACAATGTAAAGTCCTAGAGGACAGGAACTACCTTTGGCTTTTGTATTCGAATCCCCAAGGATTAGCACAATATTTTTAGTACACAGTAAGAACTTAAATGTTTTACCTTCCACTTCTCCCACTTACTTATTCAAGTAAATTCCACTTAGAAACTTAATTATTGTAAAAACAAAGAAAATCTGTACATAGCAGTTTCACTTAAGATGTGGTTACAACGCATAGCCATTGAAATGAGTAGTTTAGTGAGCCTCTAGTGCAATTTCAAAAACTAATCTGTGACACACACCATTTCCAATCTTTGGTCTTGTCAGTGCAGAAACATTTAAAAAAATGTCTTTCCCACTGTAGGTACCTAATCAGTGTCTATTGAGATGGCTGGAGCTGAAGAATTATATACAAAATACAGAGAGGAAAAGGTACTGGCTACTGAGTCCAATTTTTAAAACTGGTTCATTCACTATTTGATAGCAACGAAAATGAGGGTAATTTAAAAAGAGGTACAAATAAGCATTATTAGTCCATTTCTTTTCAAACAATCATCACCTATAGATTAATAAAGCTTTGCGGTAGTGATTAGGTGCTTGTGCCTGGACTCCAGTCCTAAGACCACATTTCTGCAAATAACTCATGAGTGGGCCCCAATGAAGCAGACTATCTCTCCTTGTTATAAGAACAAGCTGACCTCTTAGAATTTCCTTTGTATGAACAGGACTATCTTGTACCAGCAGAACTATCATGTACTGATTCCCACAGTTACTGTATACAATCCAGGGGTCAAGCTATATAGACTTCAGTTCTTGAGGCTATCTGGTTACAGATGCATCAGACCAAAAGCACATCCTTAGAAACCACTCCTCTCCACTCTAGCCAGGGTTTCCAGTAATGAATGATGCCTGCACCCAAGGTACAGAAACTGTATGCTCCTTCAGGAGCTGACTACTCCTTGATCCTGCCTCCCCCCAACTCCCCAACTAAGTAGTATACAGACACACCATTTACTGAACTTTTTCTATACAAGCTTTAGCATCACACCCATTAAGTTGCAAGTTCCCTAAGGAGCTCTACTCAATTATTAGTGTTACAATAAACTTTTGCCTCTTGCTAGAGGCAGAAGACTGCTTCAGTCCTCAAATCCTTAACAGACAACTCCGCCCTGCACCTCAATAGTTTTGGGGTCCCTATGCCCCTAAATTTCATCAGTAAGTCTTGTATTGTATTTGACTGGATTTTCCCTGATGTAATAAATAAATACCAATATTAATTTTCACATTGAGTGTATCAAATGTTGTCACAGATAGGAAGTATGAAGGAGGAGTGAACTTAGAATCAGAAATCCTGGACTCAATCTTAACTCCTAGCTATAATCAACTGTGATCTCTAATGAGTCACTTAATTTCTCTGAACTTCAGTTTTCTATATCCATAAAGTAGGGATCACTTACACACTATACTGACTCTACTTACACCATACTGACATACTATACTATACTTACACTATACATTTTTGGGGTAAAAACTAAAGAGCACGTGATAGTGCTTTGTAACTGCAACAAACAAGCCTCTGGGAGGCCAAAGCACTGAATCGTAAACAAAAGATGTTTTAAAATTGTTTAATTAAACTTAACTGTGAAATGATGTGTAAATGAAAGCAGTAATATTATAAGTAAGATAGGGCAGCAGTGAATTTGATACAAACCTTTATGGAGAAAGATTAATTTACCACGGAACTCCATCTTCCCCCTCCTTTGGCAGATTGTTCTAACGACATTCCCACCTTATTGAACCACTCTATCTTTCCCCTGAAGTCAGAATGTCCATTTCTTGATCTCCATGTTGCTTCTCACTGATTTAAATAACTCCTCTTTTAGGTTTATTTTTAAAAATTTGCTTCATTTTCATTCTTCCAGGAATGTTTAGTGCTTCTGAGAATGTTATTAATAGCAAAGGTTCAAATTAGACAGAATGCCACCTGATAGTAGAAAAGGTTTCCCACAAAGAACGGCTACAAAGGCATGCTCCTTTTCTCCAAATTATTAGGGTGCTTCTTACAATTTGTTAAAAACAAATGGGAAATTTTTAATGACTGAATGATTGCCATGTGATATTTGGGAACCTAGGTTACCCACAACTCACTCAAATTGATCTATACATAAAACTGTTCAATCTTGCAGGCTTCATTTGACTGTGTAGATATATGGTTAATGTCAAAATTAACCTGGTTAATGAGGTTTGGCTAGGATTCAATCTTTTGACAAATAAACAGAGAAATTTTACTTATTTACTGGGATTAGAGAGGAATCACATAAGCTATCCTTGCTGGTCACAAGCAGGGCTAATTTAGTGATAACAATGTTACAAATTCATTTGTTTTCCCAAGATTAAATATTAGCCAGACCTGTCAGAGTAGGTATTTCCTTAATAGAGACTGGAAATGCAACAGCTTGAGCTTTTATGAAGAACATAGGTACAAGGTTGCCATTCACTGATGCCATCAAATGGTGGCAGGTTAGACTAGATCAAGTGTGTAACCTTGACCAACATAAGGGTTTTATGATTTTCTAATACATTTATTCATTTTAAAGGGAAATATTTCCAAATGACTCCGTAAAACTTAAATCCTTGTGAGAAAAAAAATACTTCAAATGAGTGCCCCACTTCTGGTTAAACTTGACTAAAGATTGGATTGTTAAAAAAAAAAATCTGGTTTCTGAATGTAAATACACGTTTTAAAAAGACAATTAAAAGACAAAGAAATTTCATTCTATAATGTATTTCATACTCAATGCACAATAAAACTTTTCAAGACTCTTCTTAAAAAGGAAGATTCTTAACTCTTATCACTATGATATTTAGATACAAGTGTCTCTTGTATTAGTTATTATGTTGGACCAAAACTGTTACCAAATGCCCAAGTTTAGCTCTTCTTAATCTTGACAACATAAATATTAATGGCATCATTTGAATATTCCCTGACTTCAAAATGAGTTTAAGTAGACATTAATGGAATATGGGGGATGCAAAGAATCTTCTGGTTTCAGATGTATTTTTAACATTCACTGATTGAGTGCTTCATTTTGCAAATAAGGAAATCAAAGCTTTAGGAGGCTCAGGAATTTTCACATGACAAGGAGGAAAAAGAGATGAGGTCTGAACTTAGAATTCAATTGTCTCTAAGGCCAATGTTCCTTCTACTACATCACCATGCGTTGTCTCTTACAAATCCATCAGACTGAACAGAGATGCATTAAAATAGACTTGAATAAAGCTCGGTGATCAATAAACCCAATGATATTTATCTGCATAGACTTTCAGACAAAATTTCTCATTTAAACTTTCCCAAATTCTTCATCATGCATAGATAATAACCTAAACCAAAATGCTGAGAAGCCAGAAGTCATTATTTCAGTCAACTATGTTTATACCTATTTGTTTCACTTATAGAATTTATGTCTTACATTCCAAGAGTCAGCAATATGTCTTCTTCTAGAAGGCAAACTAGAGGTATAGTGGATAGAGTGCTGGGCCTGACATCAGGGAGACTTGAGTTCAAATCTGACCTCAGACACTTACTAGCTGTGTGATTTTGGGCAAGTCACAACTTCTGTTTGCCTCAGTTTTCTCAACTGTAAAATGAGGATAATAATTGCTCACCTCACAGGGTTGATTTAGGGATTAAATGAGATAATATTTGTATAAAAAATGTTTAACATGACATGTAGTAGGTGCTATATTAATGCTTATTCCCTTCCCTCTCTTCTGACACTTAGGGTGATGCAAAAAATTGCTATGAATTCTCATCAGTGATGCTGGGAACTATCAATGTTCATTCTACCACTTTCAGGTCTTTCCTCCTTAAATTCTATCCAATAGGGACTTTTAAATCTACATTTCTAATCATGACCTTTCACAAGCTTAGTCCTATGAAAATGCACATAGAAATTTAATGAAAAAGAATAGTCTGGCATACTGATCTCTGAAATTGTTTTAGTACAGTCAGTATATGATCTATTCTTAAAGAAAACAAGTCAACTTTTGTTGATCATGGTTACCTTTTTAGCTTCTATCCGTCAATAATTTTTGAGAACATATGTACAAAATATGTGCATTTGCTTATTTACAAATTACATGCTTTCACTGATCAATTAACAATCGTGTACATTATACAACTTACACAAAAATAGAAAAAAATGATCAGACAGAGATGAAATGATACTTGATCCTATAGCCAGTAGGGAACCATTGAAGTTTATTGAGCAGGGAAATGAAACTGTTAGGACTTACGCTGTAGAAAAATTACTATTGCATCTGTATTGAGGATGAGTTGGAGAAGGAAGAAATTCAATGCAAGGAGAAGGAATAGGAGGCTACTGCAACAGTAAGAGATAATGGGTTCTTTAACTATTATGTTGGTTGCCATGTGAATAAAGAAAAGTTGATGAATGTGAGAGAAGTTATGGAGGTAGAAACAACCAGATTTAACAATTTATTGTATAAGTGAGGTGAAGAATAGTGAAGAGTTAAAGATGATATAAAGGTTGCAAACTGGAGTGACTACAAAGATGGTGCTTCCCTCATATTCTCACAATAGAAGCAGGGAAATTGGAAGAGAAGTTTTGGGGGAAAAGATAAAGTAATGAGATCTGCTCCACAGATCTCAATCCACCTAAGTCTCTTCAGTCTGTGCAACTCAATTTGTCTCACTGAAAATGAAAAGGCGGCACTCTTATTCCCTGTTCACTGTCTTGAAGCACAGAGCCTGGGCTCTGAAGCATTCCTAAAGCTTCGAAGTGATTTAGAGGGGAGAGAGTGGGCATATTCTCTGTCTCTCTGTCTGTGTGTGTGTGCGTGGTGTGTGTGTGTTTATGTATATTTTCCCACTGATACCTGGACATATGTTGATACTGGTGCCCAAGAGGTGGTTAAGTTGCAATTTTCTTGAGGGGCCGACGCTAACTTGGAAAGTGGGAAGTTGGGAATTTGTAAAGCAGAGAGAGGACAAAATAAGGAAGTGTTCAGAGACAAAGAGTAGTTGTGGTTGTGCTGTAGAGAAGTCCCATATTGGCTATTTTGGGGAGAGTATCATGTGACCCAAATTCCCACCCTCTGACTGGTTAAACATATACCCTTTGAGCTTAGACCATGGACCACACTTTGGAAACTGCTGTTCTAGATATTCACAAACCATCTCTTTAAATAATATGTTCGAGGAATATTTTTAGGCACCAAAAATGAGCTTACCAGCCTATAGTTTGTAAGCTTCATTCTCTCTGGAAAAGCTTCTTCTCTTGAAAATCAAAATAATATACCTTTTTCTCTGGTCTTGTGGCACTTCTACTGACTTCCAGAACTATTCAAAGATCACTGACACTGGCTCGGCAGTCACACCCTGATAGTTCACTTGGTCTCTTGAAATGTAGTTTATCTGGCCCTAGTGACTTGAAATAATTTAGGGAGACTAGGTGCTCTCTTACTATCTACTCTTTTATTCGATGTGTAAATTACCTGTTCAACCTCTTACTAGAATGTTTTTTAATCCAAAGTTCATTGTTGTTGGTGGAAAAAATATAAACAAATATTATGGATAGTTGTGCCTGGTTTCTTTGATCCTCCCCTTTCCTCTAGTACAGCTTTACAAAGTCTCCCACTGATGCTGTCCTTAGCATTCCTCACTAGCTTCAGCTCATTCTGATATTATTCTCTAATGCCCATGCCATTCCAGTATTCAGTCTCTACTCTGTGATCCTGTTTCCATCTTTGTTAAAGATGTATTTTTTAAAAAGATAGTTTGAGGCTGAGAGAATATTAGGTCTGGAGTCAGGAAAAAAATGAATTCAAATCTGGCCTTAGACAATTAATAATTATGTGGACAAGTCCTTCACCTGTTTGCCTCAGTTTCCTCAGTTTCCTCAGCTGTAAAATAGGGATGATAATAGCACCTACCTTTCAAGGTTGTTGTGAGGGTCAAATGATAAGAGCATTTGTAAAGTGTCTGGCACGTAGAAATCACTAAATAATGCCTTTTCCTTTCCCTAGTTTATAGAATACTTCTCTGTGTCCAGATGGTCACATTCTTTGGATTATATAATCTTTCTCCTCCTCAGTAGAATTATTTCCATTTTTATTTTCTGTAATTCACTATTGAGAGTTTCCCTTTGATCTTGGGCCCATTTCCCCGGTAGAATTTTAAATCTGTGGGATCCCACTTATCCTTTGAGCCACTTGAAACCTGCTCTCCAAAACTTAGGGAGCATGTCAGCTGTGCAGAGGTTTCAATTCCTTCTCTATCATAAATTGCACAAGGAAGTGGTCACGTTTCCAGAATATTCCCATCATTTAAATTTTAGCAACTAGTTTCTTTTCTTTGGCCAGAATCAGGTCTCTTTAACTTCACTCTAATTCTATGATCTGAAATAAATAGTTAGTCTAATACTTCTACACAATACTGAAATACACAAATGGCTCATCAAGGGAGGTATTCCTTCCAACAACAGCGACTGCAACACATTCATACCTACCCATCCTATGTGACTCTTGTTCGTGTCTTCCCATAAAGTTAATCAGTTAATGAGCATTTATTAAGCACAGGGCTAAGTACTGGAGACATACAAAAAAAAAAGGTAAAAACATGGACCCTGCCATCAGTGACCTCACATTATAATGGGGAGAAAACAAGCAAACAACTAAGTACAATCAAGAGATGTGTGTGTGTGTGTATGTGTGTGTGTGCACGATACATAATAAATGAGAGGTGATCTCAGAGGAAAGGCACTACTACCAAAGGACGGAGGGAAGGGATGGGTCTGGGAAAGGCTTCCTACAGAAAGAAAGCCAAAGAATCCACGAAGCAGACATATAGAGAGAGCATTCTAGGCATGGAGGATAGCCAGTGGAAACACGTGAACTGTCATCACAAGTGATCCATCCAATGTGTTGGGGAGAGGGTAGTATTCCTCATTTTCGTCTGATATCATAAAGATACCAGTGGAGAATATGAACTGTCTGTCGTTTGAGATCTGAGGTACTAACCTACAGTTATTGAAAGATGCTGGAATTCAAGGGGCTGAATGATTACTTTCTGTTTTATAAGGCAGAAACTGAACATGCTTGGTGGCATGTGGGGGATGGGTGTAGTTTATACAATACAAACTAGTTTCATTTGGAATGAGGACGGGGGAATTTTTTGTTAGTAGGTCTTTTTTTGGGCAGCAGGGAGGGGGATAGTATATCTAGTTTATATATGGTTTGAGAAAAGGAAAAAGCTAAGCAGATGGTACAGTGATACAAAGGACTGCGGCTTCCTGCTGTTAGAGATTGTAAAAATGGAACCCTATAGCTGCCAACTTGGCTGAATTTCAAATCTGTCCCATGAAGAGTGCAACTCACTCCGAAGGGGGCAGGAACTCAGTGTGTGGATCACCAGAGGGCTAGGAATGGTGTCAATATATTAAGTGGCAGCTTGACTCAGCACTGGGCCTTGACCAAAGAAGGGATTGGAATAAGAATGTCAGGAAACATGAGGAAAACAGTAAATTTTATGAGGAGCCCATTGCAGTTGGACTCTTTCAAAACTCCTGTTGTGACAACTATGGTAAATTATCAACAAATATTCTGAATCATGGATTCAGAGACTGAATGGGGCAGCTGCATGGGCACAGCAGAAGCCATGCCCTGCTGAGGCTGTGAGGGGCAGGCTCAGGTATATGCTGGCAGATGGCCTGGAAGGGCATCAAGAGGGGCACCAGTCATACTAGCTAGAGATTGTAGATTCAGGAAGTAGTGCAAAAAGTACAGGGGACAGAAACCTCCCAGAATTAAAATAATTCTTGATTATGCAAAGGCTCAGACTTCCTTCTAGGAGTGTTTAAAATAATAAGATTTTTTTTTTTTAATGCTAGAGCAAGAGAGAAGATGAGAGAGACTGGAAATAGGACATAGCAGGGGACATAAAGTAGAGAAAGGAAACTTTTCTAAGCCAGTGACTTAATAAGTGTGGTTCATTTGAGGAGCCTTGGATTTGGAAGCAGAAGGCTTGGATCCCAATCTGGGGTCTGGCACTTATTCTTTATATAACCTTAGGCAAGATCATTGTAGTACATTGGAAAGAACTGTGGATTTGGACTCAGTGGGTCTGGGGTTGAATAACAACAGCTCTGTTGCTTGCTACCTCCAAGGGACTTCAGGAAAGTCAGTCTAACAACCCCATCAACCCCCATGCCTCAGTTTCCACAAAAGAAAAATGGAAGGTGCCAGGATAATCTTCAAGTATTCTTCCAGGTTTAAGATTCTGTCATTCTGTAATTTTAAAATTCATCATTTCCTTACTTTATCAAAAACCCCCTGAAGAATCTAGCCCCTACTTGAGCAGGAATTTTTTCCCTAACTTTCTCAACAAGTAGCCATCCAGGCTCTGCTTAAGGAACCCCTCCAGTGATGTGGAATAATTCCTTCCCAAGGTAGTCTCTTCCACTTTGGGACAAGTCTCAGTATTAGGAAGTTCTTTCTTATATCACCTAAAGCTATATCATATGATGGACATGCCATGCATCATGTAACATAGTGGGTCATGTGATGTGCATGCTATATCATGTGCTATGCCATACAATCTTCCACACTATGATGGACACACTATACAACTTGCCACATCATTTGAAGACATGCTTTGTCATGTGATGGAACACTTTATCATGTGATGAGCACATGATCATGTGTTATGCCACATCATACGATGACAGTGACATGCAATGGTATGTCATGTGATGCAAGATATGTCATGTGATGAGCACAGCACATCATGTGAATGCCACATTGCATGTTTCAATGCTATGCTATATCATGTGATGACACACCATATCATGTGATGATACATCATATCATGTGAAGGAAATACCTGTTTAACTTTAGTTTACCTCAGTTTCCTCATATGTAAAATGAGAATCATAAGAGTACCACTCCCCCAGGGCTGTTTCACAAATGAAATGATATAATATTTTTACAAAGTAACTTTATTAAGAAGACTGTTGCAATCTCTGAGGCAGGGGTATGCTGAAGCCAGTTTGTATATCTCAGGAGAGCTGATTGTTACATTTTTAGTGTGAACATTTACCCTTTAGAAATTGGGCAAAGTTTGATTCAAATCAGGGTTTGATTTACTATTTTACTCATTGTCTACACTTTCAAGAGAGTAATGATTAAAAAGCTGATTGCTAACAATACAGATTAAAATTAAAAGATTATCCTACCTTTTTGGGTAGCCACTTTATTAAATATTTCCTAGCACATCATTTGAGGTGAGAGGGAGTAAGGTCTTGGACTAAGGTAGTGTTGAAGAGGAAGTCAGACTGAGGTATTTGGCATTCACATAACAAACAATACTGTCAGCATTGGTGTTTTGGATATAACACTACATAGGTACATGCTGTCTCCACTTTTATTATGCAAATTACATCTATGATTTAGATGTGGACAATTGCAAAAGTGAATAATAAAATTTACCCAGTGGAAAAACAGCACAATTCCATCTAGCTGATTTCAATTCCTGATTGAAATGATGCTGATACTCTGCAATTCAGCAATAATTATTAAGCGCCTGCTATGTGCAAGGTCGTCTACTAAATGTTGGTGATAGAAAAACAAACACAAAATAGTCTTTGCCCTTAAGGAGCTATATTCAACTTGAGGGATGTAACATTGACACATATCTAGGCAACTCTTTCTTCCAGAAGATATGGTTATGGTCACATGGCCTGAGGTACATAGAATTTATATCAGTTGACCAGGTTTATAAATACTGTGATAAACTAAATAATTATATGTAGCACATTTGAACCCATATCCTCTTGATTCCCAAGTTCACCTAGATCATATGGCCTTATGGCAACAATAGTTCTTCATCATCATCATCATCATCAGTTCCATTTAGGTAGTATGTTCTCCATTCCTACTCTTCTTGTCCTAGTATTAGAGGATATTATGCTGGGATATTCTGTGCTATTGGGTCCTGATCTCATTTCCCACTGAAACTGTTCCAAATCTTTTATTTCCTCAAGCCTCTCTCATCTCATCTTTGTCTATCAATTGAGGACTCTTTCTCTTACTGAGAAAATTGAGATTACTTGATATGGACTCCTTCCTTCTTTTGCTTTATCTCAAAACCCCTTGATCTAATCTCCACTCTAGTTTTTCTCTATTCTCTGACAAAGAGATGGCTCTTCTCTTTGCCAAGGCTGACCATTTTACATGTATGTTCAATTGAATCCCCTCCAATCTTCTCATCTTCTCAGTCATACTCTCTCTGTCTCTCTCTCTCTCTCTCTGTTTATCTCCTCCCCCTCTTCCTCTTCCTCCTCCTCTCCTTCTCTCTCCCCTCATGCTATTACTCACTTCTTTTCCTCAACTAAATCTTTGAGAAAGCTATCTACATTTGCTATCTCCACTTCTTCTCCATTCATTTACTCCATAATCCTTTGCCTAAAAGAGTATCTCATACAAGGCTTGCTCTCATACAGAGATCAGAAGAAGCAATACAAGGACACTTTCAAGGTCTGTCTGAAGAACTTTGAAATTGACTGTGAGACATGGGAGACACTGGCACAGGACTGCCCAGCATGGCATGCCCACATCAAAGAATGCTCTTTGCTCTATGAGCAAAGCAGAGTTATAGTAGCTCAAAAGAAACATGATGTGCACAAATTCAGAGGTGTTACCACTCCAAATGTTTATATGGACTATTTGTGTCTGACTTGTGGTAGAGCCTTCCAAGCTCTTACTGGTCTGATCAGCCAGTCCTACACACTGTACCTTGACAGCAACATAGTGACATCATTTTAGTCCTCTTTGAACATGAAGGACAAAACAACCAGTTTCCATTTTTGTCTCTTAATGACTTCAATATTACTTGATAGAAGTTTCCCTTTCTGTGCCAGAAGAATTTCTCTTCATCTTCAGTCAAAGGGAGTCTTTCTTTCTTAGAGAAATCAAGGAAACGTTCAATTCTGTAGGGCAATACAGTTTGCAGTCACCCACTGGAGGATGGGATATGCATATTTCGGTTTTTATTTCTCAAGTAAATAAACCTTTTGCCCTTCAGAGGGGACAACATTCCCCCAATTTTCAAACATATTTACTGGTTTTATTCTATTTCAGATAAAAATTCAGTTCCTAAAAAGTATTTGGTGCCATTGCTGGTGCAAATTGGGGTAAGGGAGAATTTCTGATCTTTTACTACAGGAACCTCCCTTAGGGGTGTTCATCTTGTTATCTCTAATCAGTTTAATCTGCCTTTCAAAGGAGGGAATTTCCAGATAGTACTTCAGAAGCAACCAAACTTTACCACAGCTTTCCAAAGCACAAATGCTTTTTTAAGAGGTGGGAAGGGCGAGATATAAAGTAATAGAGAAAAGATAATAAAGTGAGATGATTCTTTTGCCTTTCTTAATTAACTTCATTTTCACCCAAACTCCAGTGTGTGTGCGTGTGTGTGCGCGCGCACACGCGTGCACAGTGACAGTGATGCCAGGGTTTCTAGCCCCTAGAATCAGCTTCTTTCCTATTTAGTAGAACTACTGAATACGTTTGGGTAGCTTTAGAGTATAATGGCATACTGGGTCAACTCTAGCACCACGGACAGATGCCAACCAGGAGAGCAAAGATCTTTCTAAAGAGATGAGTAGTGATACATCCCCTTCAGCAGTAAAATTTTTAAAAAAGAAAACAAATATATTTTAAACTTTCCTCCCAACGGTTTTCTAATTCAATAAATATGTTGGGGGTAAAAAGACAACTATTCATGCGCAACACAATAAACTAAGATTTCCTAAATAGGTCAACATACTCTGAAACAACTATTTAAATGCAATTCAATTAAAAGCAACACTAATTATTCTATCCATCTAGGTTCTCTCAAGAAAGCAACCTTCTCCCCCAATTCAATTTAATTAAACAAATATATATTAAGTATCAATTATGCATCAGACAGTCATTCCTTATAAATATTGGGGATACAAAGGCAAACATAAAAGTTTCTACATTCAAGAAGCTTACACAAGATGTCACAGGGAGGTACAATAGAAACACAGATGAGTAAAATATTTAGGAGTGGGGAGGCAAGTAGAGCTCAAGTAAAGTAGTCTAGGAATATTTGAAATAGGAGAGAGTTTTCCGTGTCCATATGCCTCTGTGAGTTGGTGGTGGGGGAGATTAGAAAAATTCAAGAAGTACTACCTGAGCTTAGTCATGGAGGAAGACTCTTAACAGTTCTTGGTGAAGAAGGAATACATCCCTGACAGAGAACACTGGAACTACACAAAGTAGACAGTTGAGTTACAGGAGGGCAAAGAGTGAAGTTTGACTGGAACAAAGTGTATGAAAGGGAGTAGGAATAGAGTGAGGTTTGAGTGACAATTTTATAAATTCTTAAAGCCAGTTTGTATTTAATCCTTGAGGCTCTGAAAAACCACTGAAGATTTGTGAGCAGGGAAGTGACCTTATGAAGATTATTTTAAAAGATGTGTGAAGGGTGGCCTGGAGTAGGGAAATATTGCTATCATCAGGTATAGTAGCCTACGCAGGAAGTGATGAAGGCCTGAACTTGGGTAGTGGCAATGTGAAAGAAAAAGGAAGATACAAGAAATGTCATGGAGGAATAAGCTGATAGAGCTTGTCAACTGATTAAATATGGAAAATAAGGGAAACAGAAAAGTCGAAAATAATCTTAAAATTACCAAGCTGGGTGACTGGGAAGATCATGATCAACCTAGATAGGGATATTTGGAAGAGAGGCAGAATTAGGTTAGAAAATGATAAATTCCTTTTTGGACATGTTGAGTTTGAAGTTTCAGTAGGACACCCACGTGAAGATGTGGAACTAGATTTTTAGGAGATTAGGGTGGAATATATAGATTTAGGATTCATTTATGTAGAGATAATCATCCATATTACTGTGTTTAGATTCTTACAGTAGTCACTGCTTGACCTCTAGGTCACTTTTTCTCCTTTTTCAAAGTTAAAACTTTTCCTGTCAGCCTGAGTTCCTTCCCACAGCTTTGGGGACTTCAGCAATGGTCTAATGTAAAGTAAAGTAAAAAAATGGTGTAATGATGAACATCCCTGTTCATCACTACCTTCAACTGCCATGACCTATATAATTTCTCTTCCTTAGCCACTGTTGTGGTCGCACTTTAGACCTTACCATCTCCTCAAACTGAGTCACTTCTATGATTCTGAACATCAAAACTCTCCTCTGATCAAAACAGCCCATCCCTCTCATTTCTTTCTCTGCCTAAGTTCTCTTAAACCTACTTTTTCTCTTCTAGTTCTCCTCAAAGAAAACAAGGTTGCTGAGAAATGGTAGCAGAGGCAGTGGCTGGAAATTGGACTGGGAAGAGAGGATGCTGATTCTTCCTTTTGGCTCTATGTGTTTGAGGAAATTGAAGCCAAAACAAACTATAAAGTACCTTCAGGAGAGAAGAAGACAGGTAGAGATTTGGCAGGTAGGTAGCACAAGGTATAGAGCATCAGGCCTGGAGTCAGGAAATGAAAAATGACTGAACAATATACATTCATGCACATATATACATGTGTGTATGTATGTATATTTGACAAAGCATGTCCCTACAACATTCCTGTGAGGAAGGTAGTGCATGTATTGCTAATCCAATTAAAAGATGAGGAGACTGCAGGTTGGAGAGTTTAGGTCATTTGACTAAGGTCACAGGGCTATTAAGTCTAAGAATCAGGATGCGAACTCCAAAATGAACACTGTTTGTAATTACAGCACAGGGACTACTTGACATACAATATAGTCCCTCAGGCTGGAAGGCAGAAGTGAGTCAGAGCTCCTGTATTTACTATCAGCCTCAGGTTCTTTTGGGTTTTGATTTTCTCCTATGTAAAAAGGGGATAATAACATCTGTGTTCTGTGATCTCTAATGACGAGGCTCTGTGATTTTTGACACAGGCACACACAAGATAATAGGGGAAGGTCTCAGAAGCAGTTACTGTCAAGGACACAGCTGTCATGGCTTTTATCCCTGCCAGGCCTGTTGGTGTTCTCTGTGACCAAGACCTTGAGCAGCCTGCAGCACAGCCCAGCAAACAAGACTTCTCCTGTGCCAAGTACTACAAACAGGAACACAAACACCAGAGAAGCCAGATGCCCAGAACCAGGTTAATCTGCCTTAAAGATAGCTCAGCTGCTTCCTTTGCTCTCCCTCATTCCACACACAGCTTTGCAAGTAAAGTCAGGCAAAAAACATTTACTAACCACTTACTATCCTACATGCCAGGCACCATGCTAACGGTTAGGGATACAAAGAAAGGCAAAAAAGATGGGGTCCCTGCCTGTGAGGAGCTCACATTCTAATAGAGGTGAGAACATGTAAATAGCTAGGTATCAATTATAATGGCCCAGCTCTGGCCAGAACCTAGATTCCTTGTTTAATATGGTGCCTATTGGCAATTTCAGCAAGAAGAGAGCCTGGTGTCCTTGTAAAGGACATTGGCAGCAACTTCTGCTTTCTTCTTTGCTTGGCAGAAGAGGTGCTTCATACTGTATGTTGTTGGAATCCTTCACATACTATCTTGCCTCTCAGATTGTAATCATAGTATCACCATATATACAAGTAAAAGACAGGTGATCTTGGAATTGGGCTCCTGTACTTGGCACATAGTAGGCACTTAAAGGTTTACTGACTGATTAATAAATATTCTTTTCCTCTTCACTGATCTCTTTAAGAGTGGCATCAGAATGGCATCACTAGGTCAAAGAGTATGTATAGTTAGTGACTTCTGTAACATTGTTGCAAATTGCTTTCTGGAATGGTTATACCAATTCACAGCTTCACCAACAGTGCACAAGTGTACCTTTTTTCCTGAATCCACTCCAGCAAACTGTCATTTTTCTTTTGAGCCATCTTTGCCTGTGATGAATATGAGGTGTAACTTGAGTTGTTTTAATTTTTATTTCTCTAATTATTAGTGATTGGGAGTATTTTTATACGTGGCTGTTGACAGCTTGGATTTCTTCCTTTAAGAACTACCTGTTCACATCCTTAGAACTTTTATCTATTGCAGAATAGGTTTTATTCTTATATATTTGAATCACTTCCTTCTATATTAGATATTCATCAGAAAAACTTGCTGCAAAGATCCTTCCCAATTAACTGTTTCCTTCCTAATTATCAATGGATTTTGTTTCTGCATAATCTTTTTTTTTTAATTTTGTGCAATCAAAACTGTCTATATTCTATAACAGGGCAGTAGATAGAGCACTGGGCTTGAAGTCAGGAAGATCTGAGTTCAAATTCTACCTCAGACACTTATTAATTGTAGGATACCGGGCAAGTCACTTAACCTCTGTTTGTCTCAGTTTCCTCAAGTATAAAAGGGGGATAACAACAGCACCAACCTCCCAGTGTTGTTGTGAGGATCAAATGAGATAATTTATAAAGCACTTTGTACAGCGTAGGGAACATAGCAGGCACTTAATAAATGCGTGTCCCCTTTTCTTCCCCTATCCTCCTAACTTTGAAGGGGTTATAGAGGTGATGACAGACTCCAGTGAGCGCAGTGAATGGAAAATACCTTGACTTAATCTCAAATTGAGGTAGTAATTCTATCTCTCCTGACCCTCTTAATTCCAGTGCTTTCCCTCTTTTAATTATTTCCTATTTATCCTATATATTACATGCTTTTATATTTGCATGTTGTCTCCCTCATTAGACTGTAAGCCCCTTGGGGGCAGGGAATGTCTTTTGCTTCTTTTTGTATCCTTAGCATTTAGCACAATGCCTGACACATAGTAAGCATTTAATAAATGATTACTGATGAGCTGATAGCTGTCTGTACCCTCTAGCTAGATAATGAGGACATCACTTTTGAAGGCCCTATATAGCTGGTTGGTTGGTTGCTGTCCTTTGTGTTCAATGGCATCACTATATTGGGGTCAAGGTACAATGTGTCTGACTGTGGCTCATCAGACCAATACAAGCTTAGAAGGCTCTACCACAGGTTGGACACAAATAGTTTATATGAACATTTGGAGCAGAAATGTCTCTAAATTTGTACATCTCACATTTCTTTTGAGCTATTGCAATTCTACTTTGCTCATAGAGCAAAACACCTTCTTTGAAGCAGGTATGCTATGCTGGGCAGTCCTGTGCCACTGTCTCCCATGTCATGAAGTTGATTCTAAAGTTTTTCAGTGATATTTTGAGAGTGTCCTTGTATCAATTCTTCTGACCTCCATGTGAGCACTTGTCTTGTGTGAATTCTCTACAAAATAGTCTTTTAGACAAACATACATTTCACATTCGAACAATGTCACCAGCCCATTGGAATTTTGCTCTCTGCATTGGAGTTTGAATGCTTGTCAGTTCAGTTTGAGAAGGGACCTCAGGGTCTGGTATCTCATGCTGCCCAGTGATCTTCAGAATCTTCCCAAGACAATTCAAGTGGAAGTGACTCAGTTTCCTGACATGGCACTGGTATAAGATCCAACATACAATAATGAGGTCAGTACAATAGCTCTGTAGACCTTCAGTTTGGTAGGCAGTCTAATATCTCTTCTCTTTCCTTCCCTTTAGAACCTCCTAAACACTGAGCTAGTAATGGCAATGCATATGTCAACCTCATCATTTATGTGTACATCCCTGAAAAGTATACTGCTAAGGGAAGTGAACTTAGACACAGCATTAAAAATTTCTCCATTTGCTGAAACTGATGCTTCCATGTATGGATGGTATGCTGCTGGCTGGTAGGGAACCTATTTTCTTGGTGTTCACTGTTAGGTCAAAATTAGCACAAGTGGCAGAGAACTGATCCACACTTGGTTGCATCTCAGCTTCAGAGGCTATATTGAGTGCACAGTTATCTGCAAACAAAATGCATGCACTGCATCTCTCTCCACTTTACTCTTGGCTTATAGCCTTTTCAAATTAAATAATTTGTCATCAGTATGGTAGTTGATCTTGATGCTCTCCTCATTGAAGGCATCCTACAACATTGCTGAAAATATCATGCTAAAAAGCATGGGAGCAAGAAGACCTGCTTTACTCCACTGGTGACCAGAAAATCACGAAAGCATTGTCTGTTATCAAAAACCCATGCAAGCATGCTGTCATGAAACTGACATGCAATACTGATGAACTTCTCTGGGCAACCAAATTTTGCCATGATCTTCCACAAGTCTTCTCTACTGAAAGTAGCAAAGGCCTTCATCAGATCAACAAACATTGTGTAGAGACTTCTGTTCATCTCATGTCATTCTTCTTGGAGTTGTAGGGTAGCAAACAACATGCTCCTCAGCCATTTCTGAAGCCACATTGGTTCTCAGGTAGATAACCATCTTTCAGGTGAAGGATCAGCCCATTAAGGAGAACTCTGGCAAGAATCTTGCTGGCAATGACTAAGAGAGAGACACCCTCCATCCCCGATGCTTTTCCCAGGACACATTTGACACTCACTAGTTGTGTGACCTTGGGCAAGTTACTTAACCCCAACTGCCTCATCCTGGGTCATCTCCAGTCATCCTGATGAATATCTGGTCACTGGATTCAGATGGCTCTGGAGAAGAAATGAAGCTGATGACCTGCACAGTCCTCCCTCACTCAATACAAAGTCAAGTGCAAGTCATGTCATCATTTTTCTGATGGCATGGTCTTCTTTGGCAACAAAGGACGAACACACACACAGGACAACTTTTTTTGTCCTTTACAGAAATGGACATTGAAGGCATCCTTGATCTACTGGGGGATAGATAACCTCTTGTCATATAACCCAGAAAATTTCAGTCAGCTTTTATATGAGCAGTGGACATCCTGCCTTGTAGATCTCTGCTGGAATGGAATCATTACTAGGCACTTTGCCACAAAAGAGGAGTTTACTAGCATTCAAATTTCCTTCACTTGGAAGTTCAGCTAGAGAGAGATTAACTTCAACCTGAGGTATACAGTCAATGGCTTCAACATTAGGTTCATGATGGTCTGATGAGAACCCTATAGAAGGCTTCATTCCATCTCTCTAGGATCATATCCTTATCACTAAACAATGTGGCTCCATCAGTGCTGATTAGCTGAGAAGTGAAATAGATCAGTGGCCCGTAAATAGCCTTCAAGGCATCATAAAAGCACTCTGCATTGTTACTATCAGCATAAGACTGAATCTCATATGTCTTCTTGCTGAGCTAAGAATCCTGTTTTTCTTTAAGCTTTACTTGTACTTTACTTCTGTTGAGTAAAATGCTGCCTTCTTAGAGATGGGTGAACTATCCTGCTGGTAAATCCTGTGGCGTTCCTGTTTTTCATTTATCAGCTTCTGAATTTCCCTATTATTTTCTTGATGTTTGCAAGTATTCTGGTTAGATGAGTAAACGTGGTGCTATAGATCAAAGTTCTGAAAGCTGACCACTCCTTTTTATGCTCCACTGTTGCCAACTGTGTATTGGCTCAACTTTATCTCCAAGTAAGCAACAAACTACTGACAGTTTGTTGACATTAAGTCTTCAGGTAGTCCCCTTGCCTTGGGGCCACCACTTTTGTTGAAAGCTTGGAGAGGATAAGTCTATGATCAGCCCAGCACTCTGTACCGCACATTGCCTTCATCATTCTCACATTCTGTCTCTTCCCCATACAATGACATAGTGGTTTTATACTTTCCCAATGATCTCCTTTTATTCTCTGAATCTTGAATATGTGGGAAACATGAGGTCAGATTAATAGGGTTACTGAAGTTGTTTTTAGTTCTGGCGGCCACATTTTATGAAGGATATTGACAAATTGGAGTACAGAGGGCAGTGAGAGGATTTGGATATCATACAATAGAAGGATTAGATAAAGAAAATGGGGAAGTTTATGCCACAAAAGACAAGAATGGTGATGGTGGACTTGTTGGAAGTTTTCAACTATGTTTAGGGTAGTCATGTATCAAAAGGATTCCATAGATTCTGCTTAGCCTATGCTCAGGCCTATGAAGCATGGTTGAAAGCTACAGGGAGGCAGAATTAGGTTGATATAAGGAGAAACTTACAAAAAATTAGAGAGTTATTTTTTAAGTAGAGTGAGATTTTTCTAGAGGTGTATATTCTCCATGTCTTAAGATCTTTGAGCAAAACTGCAGAGTGGATTCATAAGACCTCTGAGATGGTCCCTCTGACACAAATCACAAACATCAGGAAAGCCAACCAGGAAGATCTGGTTCTCCAGAGCTATGTTGTTTTGTTGTGAAAAGGTTTCACAGGGCTCTCTTCTTTCAATTCACAGATATCCTGAGTTAATTAACAGCAGAACTCTGGCAAGTTCCCTGGAGCCTTACTGGGGTTCCTGATGGCATTCCCACCCTCTCCTATACTCAAAATGCGAAATATCACCAAAGATGGGCCAGCTTGACTTTTGGATTCTACAGGGCTGACTCTATCTAAATATTCTTTCCTCTTTAACACGGGTGTGGATAGAAAGCACAGTGTTGCTAATGTAGGATCAAAAGAGGTAATGCATACTTGTAAACTATTATATCCGTAACTGTCATTGTCATTACTTTTTATTACTTTTAGTATGAACTTGTGATTTCAACTTTGTAGGGAATTCTGGGAAACTTCCTTTACCCAGATGGTACCTGCTCAGAAATTTAGTCTCAGTTACCTGGGGGCATTAAGAGGTTAAGTTATTTGTCCAGGATCAAAATGGCAGGATTTATTGAAGCCTGAACTTGAACCCGGGTCTTTCTTTTTTTTTTTTCCCTTAATAGTATTTTTTCCGAATAACATGTAAAGATAGTTTTCAACATTCATTTTTGTAAAATTTTGAGTTCCAAATTTTTCTCCCCCACCCTTTCCTCCCCTCCCCAAGATAGCAAACAATCTGATATAGGTTATATAAGTATAATCATGTTAAACATATAAACAATAAACATTAGTCATGTTGTGAAAGAAGAATCAGAGCAAAGGGGAAGAACCATGAAAAAGGAAAACAAAAAAAAAGTGAAAATAGTATAAGTTTTGATCTGCTTTCAGACTCCATAGCTCTTTCTCTGGATATGGACAGAATTTTCTTTTGGAATTGTCTTGGATCATTGTATTTCTGAAAAGAGCTTAGTCTATCATAGTTAACCATTGAACAACGTTGCTGCTACTGTATACAATGTTCTCCTGGTTCTGCTCACTTCATTCGGTATCAGTTCACACAAATGTTTCTGGAACCCTGGTCTCTCTGGTTCTGAGGCCAGTTTTCTATCCACCACCATATCCTAACTTCTTATTATTGTCATCATTACTATAATTATTCTTACTGTAACTACTCATGAACTTTCCTACCATTACAAAAACAAACAAACAAAAAAACTCAGAACAAGAGACTGTTCGATCCTTTTCCACAGATATCCTTTAAGTCTCACAAATTGGCTTTAAAAAAAAATTCTTTAAGCCTTCTTTAACCCTTCATATTAATTTAAAGCATATTTCACTCATATAAAAATCTTGGAGGGATGGCAAAAAGGCACAGGCCCAAACACTGTGATTTGCCCTGGCTAACATCCCTGTCCCTAGAGATAGACCAGTCTAAATTCTGGGCCCTGGAGCAAAATGTCAAAGAGGGCCCTTTAATCCTTCTTAATTGTAAAATGGTTAGAGAAATGTGGTCTGCATTTCAGTAGCTACTCAGGCAGCATTTACACTTCTGATAGGAGAGTAAAAGTACTCAAAACTGCATTAGCAATAACTACCCATGGCTTTTCCTCTAATCCTGGGTCTTTCAGGGAGAGGCCTTTCCTAAGCACTAGTCACCACTGCCAATCCTACCATTCATCCCCGTTGGCCTCCTTGGATCAAGCACCACAATAGCTGCTCCAAACTTTTCTCCTCTCCCTCAAGAACTTAGTGTCTCCCTTCCCTACCCACCTCATTTCAAAATAGCTAAATTGAACCTTAGTGAAAAGATTCAAAACACCCCCTTGAGAGCTTTCCCTCTACTTGCTTGCCCAGTCTCAACAGATGCCCTCTCAAAATTCTCTACTCTTCCTCTCTAAAGGTCTGCTACAGCATAAATACCATGCCTTCTTACTTTCTGAGAAATCTTACTCCCACAGTCTTCTTTCTGCAACATCTTTACATTTTGCTGTGTTTCATTCCTTTTACTGTTAAAATTCTCAAACAAGTTTTCTTTGGTCTAAACCTTTACTTCCTCACAAACCTTTGGGGCATGTATTTTCACTGCAGGAAATCTGCATTTTCCTTTCAAATGCAAATACATCCAAAAAGGGCAATGCATTGATTGGGTCAGTCACTTCTATACATCTTTTCTAAATATAAACTGACCTATGGCTTCCATGTTCAACCACAGTGGTCTTTGGAGACAGCTCTCACTTTTCTTCCTTATCAGAATCATTTGTGTTGTCAGAATTTTGTTCCTGACCACATCTCCTTCTTTCATCCCTTTAGAACTAACTTCACCAGTAGAACTCTTTGAAATATATTCTGTCAAAATCAAGGGAGGACATCACATCACCATCGGCAGGTGAGCTTATCCCTTTACAAGACGCCGGCTGATCCCCATTATTACTGACTCAGTAGCTTCCTCCTAAATTTCTAGTCATTTGTCCTTTGGCAGCCAGTTCCTCATGGGTCAGAATCAGGTTCGGGCTTGTGATTTCATCTTCTTCCTAAGAATTAGAATTTTAAGAACAAGGATTATTGTCTTCAGTTTGTGTCTGTGTTGTAAAGAGATCAAGGAAGCTGAGCTGGAGGTGGGGGAGAACAGATGTTAATCACAGCACAATAACAAAGCCAACTCCACCAACATGGGCAGAGCTGGATATTATATTATATAATCCAGGTAGCAGATTGGCTTCAGGCAAACTAACTAGAAAATGTAATGTGTCAAAGGCAAAGGAGAGCTCCCAAGGGGAGCCAATCAAATCTGCATTACGCAAATGCCAAGGTCATGGCAGAATGGCTGAAGACTAGGAAAGAACTCTTAGCAAGTCAGATGGAGCTCAAAGATAGGATCATAGCTAGAGATTCTAAGTTAACAGAGGCGACTTCAAATTCCAAGGCAGAAATCTAGGAAGAAAGGCTTGTCCAGAGGATATATAAAAGGGAAATGCCTGGCACAGGCCTAGGATTCCCAGATTCAGGGAAAATAGATTCTAGGAATAGATTATACAAGAATCTATTCTCTCGTGTTTCAGCTTCAGGCATCGGAGACACCTGGGAGATTTACCAAACCAAATCACTATCAGCTAGAAACTCAAACTTGATCTAACCTAACCAGGGTGAGTTCAGATGACCACTGACAGAAGGGGAAAAACAGTAGTTAGCCAGGCAAGGGATAACTAACAAAGACAGAAAAAAGTCTAGTTAATTTCTAATGACTCTCCTTTCAGATTTCCTTACATGTACCCTGTATACATCTTGTACATGCCTACTTATTTGCATGATGTTTCCCCACATTAAAATAATGCCTTCCTGGAGGGGAGGAACCATTTTTGCCTTTCTTCGTATCCCACAACTTAATTAGCATAGTGATTGACACATAGGGAGCATTTATTAATAAATGCTTCTTAAATGACTGATTGACTAATTTATATGTTTTTACATAGGGCCAAAATTAACTATTGAGACTATTTCATTTTACTTTGATTCCCTGTATATTTGTAGTACAGCAGCAAAACTTTTAAAATACTTATATAAGACAAGCTGCATTTACTTTTCAGAGACTAGGTCAAGAAAGACAGGGAAGAGTCTGTTTCTTTTTTGGTCAAATTGATCTATGTCCCCCTTCCCTACTCCCCCTCACCTCCATTCAATAAACTCCAGTGACTCCTTTATTACCTCCAGGATCATATATTAAATCCTCCATTCGGTTTCAAAAGCACTTTGTAAGTTGGCCCCTTTCTACCTTTCCAGTTTTCTTATACCTTATTCCCCTCCATGTACTCTACAATCCAGTGATAATGGACTCCTTGCTGTTCACCCTCCATGACAGTCCCTCTCCAATGCCATGAATTTTTTACTGGATGATTTCCATGCCTGGACTTCTTTCCCTCTCCATCTCTGTCTCCTGGATCTCTTCCTTCCTTCAGGTTCTAGCTAAAATCCCACCTTCTATAAGAAGTCTTTCCTGCATTCCCCTAATCCTGGTGTCATCCCTTTGTTATTACTTCCAAAGTATCTAGTATTTATCTTGTACGTATATGGTTTTTAAAAAAAAATCCACATTTATATAGTGCCTACTATGTACAAGGGAGTGTACTAAGTGCTTCACATTTATTATCTCATTTGCTCCACATGAAAAGTCCGGGAGGTAGGTAAAATTATTTTCCTCATTTTATAGATAAGGAAACTGAAGCAAACTGATGCTAAGTGACTTGCTCAGGGCAATATAGCAAAGTAAGTGTCTGAGACTGCATCTGAACCCAGGTCTTCCTGCCACAGTTGTGTTTGCATGCTGTCTTCCCTGTGAGCTCCTTGAGCGCAGAGACTGTCTTTAGCCTATCTTTGCCTTTCTAATCCCTTAGTACAACGTAAATTAGTTAGTACTTACTATATGATTGTTGACTGGCTGGAGAAGTAAGGGAAACCAAATCGACAAAGAAGGTGGCAATCAGTAGGGGACTCTAGTGAGCAGAATTCTGGGTATGGATGGTAGTAGAGGCAGAAGAGGGGAAAAATGGAAACAACCACACTCCTCTAGTTGCTGCATGTTACAGTCTGTTAAGCATACCATGTCACATTATTGTGACTAAAAATACCACTCATGTTTCAGCCTGCTAGTCATATTATAATTGCTTCAAGGGAAGGCAAGGCTACAATGGAATGGAAAAGCATGGATTAAGGGCACTAGGTGCCCTTCAGTATGCTAAGTGCTAGGAATCCAAAGAGAGAAATGAGATAGGTTCTGTCCTTATGGAGTTCATAATCTAACTGGGAAAGACAAAACACAGAGGAAGTTCAGTTGCAGGTCTGTTGTTCTTAAGGTTCAGCTTCAGGGTGAAGGACAAGGTCCAAGAGTCGTTGGGGTATACAGCAGGGTGGGTATTGGTGCCTGGAGAGCGCACAGCAGCAGGTCTGATGATAAGGCTTTGGTGTACCTCTACTTGAGGAGAATGAATAAAGTCAGTGACTAATTGCTTATTTAAGTAATTGATTCCATTTAAGAAACATTTATTAAATGCCTTCTATGTGCCAGGCACTATGCTAAGTACTGAGAATACAAAAAGAGGCAAAAGATAGTTCCTGCCTACAAGAAGCTTACCATATAATAGGTTGGTTAATATGGGCAGTGATAGCTCTTCCATAGTCAGAGGCTTGGAAAAACCTGGGCCTATAACTGCTAGATATTAGTTGGAATCTAAACAGGACAAGGGCTGGAGATTTGAGAAGAGCATCCATTGGCCTAGTTAGTTTCACTCTCTGGTGACCATGTCTTCTTTTTTTGCTTTACAAAACCAAACACAATGCTGGTCATAGAGCAGGTATCTAACGTGATGTAAGATTTTACAATCTAAAAAATATTTTCATGCACATTATCTTACCCAATCCTGATAATATCTCATCGAGGTGGATGGTGCTACTACTGTCACTTCAATTTTGCAGATAAGGAAACTGAGGCCCAGAGAAATGAAATGACTTGTCCAAAGTAAGACACCTAGCTAATGACAGCTGGAATTTGAAGCATGGTCTTTCTGATTGTAAGGCTCTTTCCATACTATACTTGCTTCTGTGCTTAATAAATGCTAATTGATTGGATGATCAAATCCAGGGTCTAAACATGTGATAATGGAGACAGTGTGGTAAAGTTGAGTGTTGGACTTGGAATCAGAGGAACTAGGTTCCAATCCTGGCTCTACCAGATTCTACTTGTGTGGCCCCAGGCAAGTTATTTTATTTTTCTCAGCTTTCTCCTCTGTAAAATGAAGGATTTAATTAGATTATCTCTAAACTCTTTCTGGCCTAGAAAATTACTGTATGACTCTATGAGGCTGAGAACAATTATTAACTTGCTAACACAGGTCCATGAATTGAAGTGCAGTAAAACTTGGTGACTTCTACTAGTTGAAAAGTCAAACTATAAAGGAGGGAGGTAATATGAACACTCATGTTTGCCAAATCAAGGAACATAATTCCTATATAATAGGCATGAAGGAATGGAAAAAAAAAACTGACTAGAACATCAGACTTGAACGGGAGGAAAATAAATTTGGAATGTAAAACAGGGAAAATTTTTCTAAGTGAAGAAAACTGAGAAATTTGGATCCCACAAATAACAAAATCCCATCATTCACTGCATGTTTTCAGATTAGGTATAAAAGCATGTGTATAGACAGTAAATAATTTTGGCTTGGAAGAGAGATGTAATTAAAGACTGAATAAAAAGATAAACATGAAAGTTCTGAAAGAATTATGGGACTAAGTAATTAATTCACATTTTTAATGGCTTTTGAGGATTACAAAGCACTTTCCTCATAATAATCCTGAGAGGTAGGTAGTATAGCATTAGTATCATCTCTATTTTACATAAAAGGACTAAATAAGTGTTGATGCCGGGGTTCAAATCTAATCCTGGGTACAGCTTGTATATATTCTCAAAGCAAGTATGAGGACTTTGTAGCTGTCAGCATGGAGAGATTTATCAACCAACACAGATCTCAGTCCATCCATGACTTAGTTGATAAGTTCTAAGGCATTATCTGACGCATAGAGATGGCTTTGTGAGTTTTCCATAGTCATGGAGTACCAGAGATAGGAGAGGAACTTAGTTTCCTGCATCTGAGACCATTCTGCAGCTGGATGGACAATCTACAGAGCTGGACTATCAGTACTTAGTTATAGAGATACTGTAGATGGACAACGAATTGGACCCAGAACTGAGTAGAAGGAGAGCAGGGTAAATGGCATTTGGGAAAGGGTATAACATTTTCAATGACCTCAAGCTGCTCTCTGAAACAAGACCCAATTAAAAAAAAATTAATGTTCTACTGTTGATGCTATATGGATGTGAATCATGGAATACCACAATCTCCAATGAATCAAAATTGTGGGTAATCCCAGGAGCAATAAAGAAATGCATGGTGGCTATAAATAGGCTGCAGCATATCTTTACTACATCCTGCTTAACTGAACAAATTTCATTACAGTAAAGAGTTGCTGGTATAAAAGATATTGGCAAAGAGACTGATGACTAGAAAATGAAGTTGGTTGATTTTACAGTGAAAGCAGGACATAAGAAATATAGACAGCCAACATTATTCCAATAATGTCTACAGGGAGGTCCCCTAGGTGTTGGGTGGTTGCACTGTGTAGGATTTTAGAGAGAACAGAGTAGCTGGGGATAAGTAGACTTGGTGGGATTGTGATCTTTGCTATTGGAGAAAATAACCATATTGATCAGATTCCAGATTCACTGAGACACTGAGGTACACTTCAGAAAGCCAATAGCAGGCAGCAATCTAGTTCTTTGATTATCATGTTCCTATCATTTGTGGTGATGGACAGAGATATAGCAGTTTGGACTGGAAAAAAGCTCTGGATTTAGCAGCCACTTTATTTTCCTGCACCTCAGTTTCCTCATTAATAAAATGAGAGTGGCTGAACTAGGTTATGTTTCAGATTCCTTCCATCTCTAAATCTTGTAATTTCATAATTGTAACATGGCTCAATTCTCTCTGAAAAAAATTCTTTTTATTTGCAATTTGAGACTTTCAGAGAAAACCAAAACAGGAGCAGCTGGGTGGTACAGTGGGTTAAGCATGAGACCTAGTGTTAAGAAGACCTGAATACAAATCTGACCTTAGATACTTATTAGATATGTGTACATGGGCAAATCACTTAATCTCTTTTGCCTCATTTTTTCCACCTATAAAACAGACATAATAAGAGTATCTACCTCCCAGGGTCATTGTGAGGATAAAAATGAGATAATATTTGTAAAGTACTTTGCTAACCTTGAAGCTCTATATAAATGCTATTAGGTGGTGATGGTGATGGTGATGGTGATGGTGATGGTGGTAGTAGTAGTAGTAGTAGTAGTAGTAGTAGTAGGCAGCTAGGTAGAGTAGGAGGAGGAGGCAGCTTGGTGGCTCAGTGGTTAGAACATGGTCTGGAGTCAAGAAGACCCAAGTTCAAATCTGGTCTCAGACACTTACTAGCTATGTGACCCTGGGCTGGGTGCTTAACCTCTATTTGGCAAACTGCTCCTATGGACAGTATTGGTGTGCTGTGGTCCTCAGGGGTCATGAAGAGCTGGGCATAACTGAACAACAGTGTAGCAGTAGTAACATAAATGTAAAGGGCTGTTAGAAATTCCAAGACCTTCTAGGTCTAAGATTGTAATGACTCTCTGGAGACGTATCCACAGACATCGATAACTAAGAGTTACATGACTACTATGTGTCCCTTTTGGGTATTATTGCCAAGAAATACATTTCTACTCACTGTTACTATCTCTGTTAATACATTTATTGAAGAAAAGTTTCATCTGCAACAAAACAAAACAAAATAACCCTAAATCTCAGTATGGTGAAAGGACTGAAGGCTAGAAGGAGAGGGGATAGCTACTGTACTGGATGATATGAATACACAGTTGCAGAATGTACAAAGCAAATTGTACATGAATATCCAACAAATTGGGATCAGTGCCAGAAGTAAGCAACTGATTTTAACTGGAACGAATCCTTTTAGATTCAAAAGTTCTCAAGGAGGAAAGGCTAGGAAGGACAGCTTCTAAATTTTTCTTTTAAAATGTGGGAAATAGTGAGGCTTTTCTTCCTCCTTCACCAGAGCCCTAAGGCAGATGATCAGCAACGTTCAAGGAAACTCCATTAGCTAGGCCTTCCCTCCACTGGACCTCCTCTGGCTTGGAGAATTAAAACTCCCAGAGGTGGCCTTTCCATTTTGGGTTTCTACCATGGCATTGTTGTGATGTGGCACTTACAGAAAATTCTCAGCCAAGCAGCTTTCAAAACAGAGTCTGATGCAGCCACAAAAGGAAACTCTGCTTTCTGCAGGGCATAAGGATTTAAATTTCAATTTGAATATGAAGATGGTCAGCTCTAATTTTTAACCCACTGGCTTTTGAAAAATAGATATAGATCAAATAAAACATAGGCAATAATAAAGCTAAAATATACACATATTTTCTTCATAAAATTTTTATTTTTCTATTTTAAATTTAACAACCATCCAAAATGAATATTTCCATATATAAAGGAAAACAGAACAAGAGGCTTATGTATGAAACTGTGACACTCTATCTAGCTTACTTAAAATATCTATCTGTCTGTCTGTCTATCTATCTATATCTCTATCTCTATTGTCAAGATGTTACTTTCAAAGTTGTCTTACTTGCATGTGTTTCCTTCTGAATGTCCTTCTGTGTGCATTTTTTAAAAGACATCACTTACCCTCTTTTTACTCCCTTCTTTTTGGCAACATTAGCACTAGCTTCCCTTTTACCCTCCCTACTTCATGGGAAAAAAACAAAAACAAAAACACCATAGTCAAGCAAAATAAATCCACATATTTGCCAAGTCCAATATTGAAAATTTCATTCCACACATATTAAAGAATCTCAATTTCTCTAAAATTAAAGAAATTCTGAGACTCAGTCCCCTAAAATCTAATTAGAGTTAGCCATTTTCACATCTAAATGCTAGCTTTTCAGTTCTAAAGACCTCTACTGCATCTGTACCAGGTAAAAATGTTCTTAATAGGTCGTAAAGTGCGTTTAGGCATTACTTAAATAAAAATCAAAAGTTCTCTTGAATTAACAAGAAAATGTTAAGAAGAAAGAAGGATATGGAATCATATCTTAATAATAAACAAAGCTCTGTTCTTTTCAAATGATTGATTTTACTGATGTGACTCTCACTATACTAAGTCATTATTACAGCTAAATAGAGGAAAGAATATTCAAACAAGAGAAGCTAAACAATAAACATTGTAATTCACCTATACTACCTTCTTTTCCACCTTCATCAATACTTTCTAATGGCTTTAAAAATTAGGAGAAAAATAAAAGGAGTTTTCTTAAACATAATGCCACTACAGAATTGAAAATATCTCAATATAATGTGAAATTTAGTCAACTGAATCCCCTTTCTTCCCTCTCTCCAACTCACACATATACACCCCCATCCCCAGTCTTTGCTTACTCAAATTGCAATTGCTACAGTCCAGGAAGATAGTAGTTCAAACACTGCCTGAAAAAAATATGCAATTTTCCCTTGAAATATGGGTGCCTTAGGGGGTGGGGCAAGCAGAAGAGTAATTTTGAAATACTGGAAGGAATAGTAAAAGCTACTTCAAAGTATTTTCTCATGCCTTAGTTTTAAACAAACACCCTTTCCCATTATATGCATGTGAGATTTGCTTCGGACCAACATTTTTCCAGCATCAAATAATCTTCCACCCTTAGGGACTTAAGCAAATGACAACAATGTGATTTATACAACTCTGCAAAGAGAAATCATAGGAGTGATTTTACCCTTCCTCTACCACAATGACTTTAAGTTCTCCAAATCCTCCAAGAAAACAAATTAAAAGGAAAAAACTGTTCTATATTATCATATCTTTCTAACTTCTTGGTGGGGATAAGTTTTATTTTACTGCCAATGAAAAACAGTGAAGTCATTATACATTGCCAGAGGATCTAGCTAGTGGGGGAGGGAGGAGTAGGTGAAGGTACAGAATTCAAGATTCCACTGGGGCTTGATGTTGGGTAATAGGGAGAATTACTGACAAAGAAGGCAATCTGGAGGAGCATAAAGTTCGAAAAGGAGTATGATGATCTTGGTTTTAACCATGTTGAGTTTGAAATGACATCCAGGTAGAAGTGTCTTGCAGAAAGTTCGAAATGTAATCAGATGTTTAAGAGAGTAGGCAAGGTTGAATATATTCAAGTGGGGATTATACATAGAGAAGTGACTTATAGCCATGGCAGCCGATGAAATTGCCAGCGAGAGTACAGAGAAAAGATGAAGACAGAGGATAGAATCCTTGGGAAATGCCCATATTTGGGGGGTGGGGGGGAGGACGAAGGCAACCTTAGTGCATAAATCCTATGGCAACGATGACTAAATTTTTTACAAAATATTTTACCTTAAAATAGACTCTTATTCACAAGCACTGAATGGCTGCTTGTTATTTCTGGTACATTCGAACAAATATATAAAAGCCTATATATAGCAAATTTTAAACAAGAAATCTCTTCACTAGAAATTTTGCCCAGAATACAGTAGACTTTTGAAATGATGAGATACAGTGTTATCATTATAGTCATAAAGACATTAAAGGAATAACTTTTTTCTTTCAAAATTATGTGTAATTCTGGAACAAACAATTGGGGAATCATATCACACTGAAGCCTCAATTATGTTATAGATAATAACAATTAATATTAACTGTATTCTGGTCTGAAGTCCTCTGTCTCATTTGAATTAAAGGCTTAAATATTCTTTGAAAAGAAATGGAGGATGAGGGGTGGGGAAGAGAATGGTTCTGGAGGAAATTTTGATTCTCTGATACCAAGAAAGTAAGTCTGGTTTATGGTGACCATACTAAAAGTGGAAATTTCTTTATTCAATTCCGTTAAGAAAAGTATCTTTACATTCACCTTTGACCAGAATGAAAGAGGCATCCCCAGAGGGAAAAGGCAGTAATTGATTACAGAAAGATATTTCCTTCAAGAGTGCCATTTGCATTAACATTACTATTTTGTTTAGGTAAATCAAAAATATTCAACTTAAACAATGTGTTGTTCAGGTGTTTCAGTCATGTCTGACTCTTTGTGACCCCATTTGGGGTTTTCTTGGCAAAAATATTGGAATGGTTTGACATTTCCACCTCCAGCTCATTTTTTTACAGATGAGGAAACTGAAGCAAATAGGGTTAAGTGACTTGGCCAAGGTCACATAGCTAGTCTGTGTCTGAGGCTGGATTTAAACTCAAGTTTTCCTGACTTTAAGCCTAGCGTTCCCCATATAAAATTCTTGTGTTGTTTAGTCATTTAGTTATGTTGTCTAACTCTTTGTGACTCAATGAACCAAAGCAAGCCAATAATGTTCATGGGGTTTTCCTGGCAAAGATACTAGAGCGGCTTGCCATTTCCTTCTCCGGTGGATTAAGGCAAACAGAGGTTAAATGACTTGCCCAGGGTTACACAACTAGTAAGTGTCTGAGGCTGGATTTCAACTCAGGCCTTCCTGACTCAAGGCCCAGTACTCTATCCACTGAGCTACCTAGATGACTATGTGCCTTTTTAAAAAATCTTTTCTATGAAATTTTATCTTTTGTTTCAAGATTACTATAAAATGTAAGTGGAAATTACTTGGGTCAGAAAGAATTTCAGTTAGTTGGGGGGAAAGGGGGAACTCTGCCTCTGCCTGTTTAAACTCGCTCTTCAGGCAGAAATGGTTATATATTATTAATAAATTGTCTCTGTCCGCCTTTCTCTAAAGCACGTAGTACAGAGCTTTTCTTTCACCAATGTAGCAATTAGTAATGCAGGTAACTTTGAACTGAAACTGTGAAACACTAATTACCAGTGATTTAATTTTTAAAATGATTTGATTTATTATAAAATGGTATCTTTGCACTAAAGTGAAGGCTAGACAACAGAAAGAACTCCCAAATTGTTAGTCACATGTGTTTCAGCCTATTACTCCCTCCTCCCAGGTAGAATAAGAAAGATTTTCTTTTAAATGGAATTATTTTAACCCAAAAAATCATAAGATGAAAGATTAAGACCTGGAAAGGGCCTCTGAGGTTGAGTTTAACCTCCTTATATTACAAATGAGGAAACTAAGACATAGAAAGGTTAAGTGACTTACCCAGAGTCACATAGCTTATCAACAATTAGGTCATTACAAATTTTGAAATATTTATGTTGAGGTTACATTGCATTATTTTTCCTGGATTAAAAATACCCCAAATGTGTATGGGGATGATTATTATCTCTGAGAAAGGAGAGAGAAGAGAACAAGAAACCTCACCCCAAATTAGAATAAGGAGGCATTTGTACTAGTAATGATATTAGTTCACCCTCAGTGTTTCACTGCCTAAAATCACAGTATCAATCAATTCCCTGGCAAATATAATACATTGTTATGGTGTTTCATGGGTGCACACTACTGTACAGAGAAACAGGTTGGCTTATTGTTATTTTATTGTACTATAGACAGAGGTTGGCTTTCTTCAACATTTTAAAAAAAGACCTGGTTCAGTGTAATATTCACTAAAACTCTGATTCTCATGGCACTCTGGAAAATGATTTAACTACATGGCTTACAGCAGAGGTCCAATTTTTTGCCTCATTGTCTGTGTTCTGAATCCAACCTAGTCTAATATTTTGGAAAATGTTACCCATTTCTGTACTAAGCAAAGTAAATATTTTGTCAGTTGTTAAGGATGAGCTAGAGAGTAAGACCTAAAGATGTATCCAAATTCAGCAGGAAGACTTGGAACCGCTTGAGAACTTTTTCCAGATTGTGATTTGTAATGTCTTTTAGAAGCCAGCAGAAATACCAACCACTTGAACTATTAAGAAAAGGCTGAATGAATCTTTTCACAGCAGTAGAAATTTTTTCCATATAATCTTTCATTAAAGTTGGCATGGAAAGGAGTTAGTTATAAAATATTTTTCTGTCCACAGAATTCTATATGAGCATGTTAGCATGTTCTTCTGTTTAGAGAGAACTGTCAGAACTAGAAGGGTTGAAACATCATCTAGTCCAACTCCCACATTTTACAGATAAGGAACTGAGGCATGGAGAAATGACTTATCCATGATCACACTCTAGTTATTGTCTTTCTCTCCTAACACCCTCTTTAATCCTCTTTCCGTTATACCTAGCTATTTCCTGAGAATCACATCCTATAATCATTACTTTAATGAATGAAATAATGAAGAAATGCTATCTTTTTTTTTATGCTATAATTTTAGGTCTGAAAACCCTCAAAGCAATTTACCAAAGTGAACAAGATTTTGACTACCATGGAACAAAGTATTCTACTGGGAGCAGTCATGTGAGTGCTTCAAAAATGGTATCAACATGGACTTTCTGGACAAAGTACATCCCAATGTGCACATTCCTTTTATTATAGTTGATGGGGGACTTTGCAAAACTATTTTGTGGGACTAAATGGGTAAGGGGTATGAGTTAAGAAATCTGGTCTAATGTAAAGTGTTTATTTTGTCAAAAAATGCTTAAAGAACAATTATAAAACCAGAAAGAACCTTAGAGATCAAAAACATGATTTTATAGATGATGAAACTGAGGCCAAAAGAGGGCATGTATGTATAAGAGCATCAAATCAATGAGTGTCACACCTAGGATTACAACCCATCTTTTTCTATGTCATATCACATATCATATCATGCAGGTATGTGGCACAGTGGATAGAGTGCTAGGCCTAGCTAGAGTCAGGAAGGCCTGAGTTTAAATTGGCCTCAGATATTTACTAGCTGTGTGACTCTGAGAAAGTCATTTAACCTCTGCCTGCCTCAGTTTTCTTAACTATAAAACATGATTATAACAGTAACTACCTTCCAGGGTAGTTCGGAAGATCAAATGAAATAATATCTGTAAAGTGCTTAGCACAGTGCCTGGCACATATATTAAGGACTGAAGAAATCCTTCACTCCTTTCCAGTCCAGTGATCTTTCTACCATAGCTCCCACAATATTCATATTTGAACAAGAAATACCTTTTTTCACTCTCAACCTTGATCTAAAGATTATTTAAAGCCCAATGGAGACAAAAACTGCAGTAAAAAAAAAATACTGGGGAAGACAGGACATCACACTCTGGGATTATAATTAAAGCTATTTAACCATATAAGTGTTGGTGGTGTTATCAGCTAGTGTAGTGTACCACACAACTCACTCATCCCCACCTAAGCTAGAAATGAAGGGTAATTGTCCCTGAACTCTATTACAATAAAAAGTAACAGGCCATAAAATACCTCAGACACAAGCAGAATTTAAGTGAATCTGTTGGTAAATAAAGTAACTACAAATAACTCCAAAACACCAAATAAAGTAATTCCTTAACTAAGAGAGAAAAGGAAGGCTTTTTTATCATGTGTCAAAATTATTTAGAAGGCAAAAGGAAACTAAGGAACATAGCTGAAGAGAATGATTTGTACTTATTTTGGGTCATTATAGAAGGAGGGCAGAGGCTTAACAGACTTTTTTTTTTGTAAAGAAAGGAAAAGGATTTTTATGTATTCCTATATACATTTCAAAGAAAGACAAGTTTCAGAGGAGAGAAAATAAACTACCCGTGTGGTCAGTGGTGGAGCATCCAGTTTCCTTTTTTGAAATTTGTGGATCTACTGGTTAATAAAAAGAGTTAAACTGTAACTACAGACAAAATAACACCACTAGTGCCACCAATTAAGAAGCATAAAATGTATGTAAAGTGTTCTCTCTGAACAGGTAATAATAATATGGGATAATATATATCTTTTATTATATTATTTTTATATTATATTGTTATATTTTATATATTACATTATAATAATGCTTTAAGGTTTGCAAAGTGTTTAGTTGTTAATCCTCTTAATCCTGGGATTAATGTACCACAGGAAAGATTATCTTTATCTTTCAGACAAGGAAACTGAGGCCTAGAAAGGTATACTACTTTGCCTATGGTCACAAAGCCAATCAGAATTGTAGGCAAGATTCAAATCAGGTCTTTCCTGACTTCAGGCCTAGAACTCTTTTTACTACAGCAGAGTTATTTATAATTAATAACTAAATTAGAAATACTTCCATTTAACTGGAAGTCCTTTTCTGCAGAAGGGTTACAGTAGTATGTATGAAACTATACCACATGTTAGAATATGATTATGTACATAGGAAAGGTCAAACAGAGTGGCATGAGATGTTCAAGGAGAGAAGGACTAATGGGGAGGAGGTAGTTCAGAGAAGGCTTCTTGGAGACTCGGGTACCTGAGCTGAGCCTTTAAAGGGCAGGGATTTCAACAGGTGGGGATTTGGAAGGATAAAGGCTCCAGGAAGGAGAGCAGGATATAAAGATCTTTGGAGGAGGAAGAGCTGACAACAAGCCCATGAAACACAAAATAATCCAGTTTGGATAGAATGTAGGGTTTATGAAGGAGAGCAAGGGAAGACAATGCTGGAAAGATAGCTAGGAGCCAAGCTATTCAGGACACCTTAATTAAAAGATTGGAAGCTGTGAGGAAAGCACACTGAATGTATTAACAAAAGGAGAGAAGATGCCCAGAAGTTCACAGACTTCATGAAAAGAGTTAGTGACAAAATTGCCTCAGTTATTTATTTCAATAAAAATGCACAAAGTAAGGTAAATGAACTCTCTTACTTCTGAATCTGCCACTCACCTGAAACTGCCCTCTCTTTGATTGGCCTTTTTTCTCGACCTCTCTCCAGCATGTGACATTGTTGACCACTCTTTCTTCCTGCCTAGTTTCTCCACCTTGTGGTTTTGTGACATCTTTTTCTTATGTCAGTAAACAACATTACACTCTCTAATTGTGAGTATATCCCAGGGCTCTATCCTACTGTATTTTCACTCCCTACACTATTTCCTTTGACGATCCCATTAGCTCTTATGGGTTCAATTATCACCTCTATTAAGATTACTTCCAAATCTATATCCATACCTCATCTCTCTCCTAAGCTCCAACTTGCATCACCACCTACCTGCTAGCTAGATATCTCTACCTGGATGGCCCACATGTCCAAAACAAAACTCATTAGCTTCCTAACTGCCCCTACTCTCCATTCCTGCCATCTTTGCTGTTACTGTCCACAATACCAGCATCCTCCCAGCCACCCAGGTTTGCAACCTTGGCATCATCCTCAAATTCTCATTCTGACTCGCTCTCCTCCATATCCACTCAGATACCAAATCTTGTCAATTCCATTTCCAAAATACCTTTCGCATTAATCCATTTCTTTCTCTTCACACAGACACCAAGATCAAGCCCTCATCACCTTTTATCTGGATGGCAGAAGGGAAAAGGGAATCTATATAAAACCAGGAATCTCTATTACATATACCTTGGTTTGTAAAAGAATATAGTTGATTTAGCATGGCTGCACCAAGACTGCCGTGCTTCTTTTTTGTTCCTTCTGAACTTCCTCTGCTGTCTTCTCTTTATATTTTTGAACGTCTGACACTCATTCTTCTCCTTTTAGTTTGCACCTCTACTAATAACTTCCAATTTCTTTCACCCCTATCCTTTCCTATCAAAAGAAACATCTCCAAAAACCAAACCTAAACCCCTCCTTTCTAACAAGTTAAGTTAATCAAGCAAAACAAATCCACACAATGTATATCTTATACTGTCTCTACAGCCTGCCACTTGTTTGTCAACAGGTGGTACAGAGTTTCAACATCATCCTACTGGGCTTATGATTAGTTAATGGACTGATTAGAGTTCTAATGTATTTAAATTTGTTTTTCTTTATAATACTATAGTAATAATACAAATTATTCTCTTGGTTCTCCTCATGGTTCATATAAGTCTTGCTGAGTTTCTCTGAATTTATCCCTTTTTTCATTTCTTACTTTGCAATACTCCGTTATCTTCACATACACAATCTGTTCAATTGATGTGTACCCATTTTGTTTCCAGTTCTTTGCTACAACAAAAAAGTGCTACTATGAATATTTTCATACATATGATTTCTTTCTCTGTTTCATCAATCAACTAACCAACATGCATGGATCAAATGTTTATCATATTACAGTCACTAGGCTAAGAGCTATCACAAAGAAAAAGAAAAAAAAAAGTCGCTGTCCTTCAAGATCTTATATTCATGGGCAGGGGGGAAAAATGGAGGGGTAGAGAAAACATATTTAGAAATAAGTGTACATAAAATACATACACAATAGACGGAACCTTAACATCAGATGGGAAGGCTCTATCAGCTGGAGAAAGGGAGTAGGAGAGGCCTAATACAGAAGGTTGCATTAGAGTTGAGTCATGAAGGAAACCCAGGGAATCTAAGAGATGGAAGTGAGGAGGGAGAACAAGCCAAGCATGTGAGACAGCTAGTACAAAGATACAGAGACAGAAGATGTAATGTTATGGGTGAGACACAGCAATCAGGCCCCTGTGCTTGGGCTGTGGAGTACATGGAAGATAATGAAATGTAAAACATGGTAAGGAAGGTAACTGGAAAGGTAGGAGGAGAAGGATGTGAATATCTCTGTCAAAAAAGGGACTTTATAGCTGACACTGGAGGTAACAGGAAGTCAGTAAAGTTTACTGGGGTTTGGGAGAGGACATGCTTTAGGGAAATCATTTTTGCTGATGTTTTGGGGGTGGAACTGGAGTGTAGAGAACTTGAGGCAAGCAGGCCAATTAGAAAGATACTGCATAGTCTGAGTGGGAGGGGAAGAGCGCCTGAATTAGGATAAGGACTTTATGAGCAGACTGAAGGAGGTGTGTATGAGAGACACTGGGAAGGGAGAAATGGCAAAATTTCCCAATTGATGCAATATAATGTGTAAATGACTGTAAGAAGTTGACATGATATTGAGATTGCAATACTGGATGAATAGGAGAATGGTGGTGGTCTTGACAGTAAGAAGGAAATCTGGAAATGGGTTGGGGGGGTGGAAAGATATGTTTTATTTTGGACATGTCAAGTTTGAGATGCCTATGGGACATCCAGCTGGAAATATCCAATTGGCAGTTGGTGATATGAGGCTGAAACTTCAAAAAGAGATGAGGACTATATTGATCTGGGCAGCAGAGAGGTAATAACTGAAGCCAAGAAAAAACTGAGCAGATCACCACGTGAGAGTATACAAAGGTTTGGGGTATATGCACAGCTAATAAGTTTGACATGGGTGAATATCTAGGAAAGAAAACTGGGGAATAGTCAGATGTAGGAGAATCTAAAGAGTAATGTCATGGCAATTCCTTTCTGACAAGAGGTGAGAAGCTTCACTTTCCTAGTTCATGACTGGTCACTGGAATAAGATCTTCTTGGCTGGAAAACAGAGTTTGTGAATAGTAATGGGAAAAGGATCTGGAAAAAAAAATACTGGAGACAGACAGTGAAGGGATTAAATGCCAAACAGAGAAATTTGTATTTTATCTCCAAGGCAATAAGGAACAGTGGAATTTCTCAACCATGTAAATGACATGGTTAGACATGTACTTTGGTCTGTAGAGGAGAGAGAATACCTGGATGCAATAGGTGGTGCAGTTGATACAGCACTAGGCATGGACTCAGGGAGACCTGGGTTCAAAATTAGCCTCGCACATGTTATCAGCTGTGTGATCCTGAACAAGTCACTTAATCTCTGTTGGCCCCCGCTTCCTCATCTGAACAATTGGTAAAATAACAGCACCAAACTCCCCAGGTTGCTGTGCTTTAAAAACACATGGAGAATGATAATATAAAAATTTAATTATAATAATAATAGCTAGAGTTTATAGAGAGCTTTAAAGTTTACAAAGTGTTTTATAAACATTATCTCAGTTGATCTTCACAATATTCCTAGGAGTTAGGTGCCACAATTATTTCATTTTACAGATGAGGAAACTGACTTTCCCAGAGTCACACAAGTTTCTAGTAAGTCCCTAACTGAGTCCCTACATTTGTGAGTCAGAATTTGAACTCAGGGTCTTCCTGACTCCAGGTTTAGTGCTCTATATATTGTGCCAGCTAGCTACCTAGAAGGGATATGATCACTGCTTTTGGAAGCTAAGATGATAATAACCAAGAACGGAGATGATTGAGTTGCTTCATTCCGTTTGATTCCGTTTTCTGTGTCAAGGAGACTGATCTTTGGAGTGGAAAAGCTGGAACAAAAATGGTTAATAGGGAATTGATACCTACGACAAGCAGGGAGATGCTAAGAGAACACCAAGCTGTTCTTAATGAGTTCAAGGAGCGCAGTACTGGTAAACTATTTATGCTCAGGATCAGAGTAGTGTGTATTAGGACCAACCAAATTTTGGCTGTCACAATGTATTCCATAATGTCTGGGTTGTAATTGTTATGCTGTTTTCTTAATGTACAATAGGATGGCATAGCGAAGAGGGCACTGGCCCTGGAGTCAAGATGCCCTGGGTCTGAAATCCTATTTAGATATTTTCTAGCTTCTGTGATTTGGGGCAAGTTATTTAAGCACTTTGGGTCCTCATTTCCTCATTTCTAAAATGGCAAGGTTGGACTTGATAAGGCATTTTCCAGGTCTATAATTCTATGTCTGTTATTTAGGATTTTTATAACTGTAAATACTATCATTCCTTTCTAAGTGAAACGATATTGCCTGGTAGAAATTAGGAGGTTTGTATTTCCTATTCAAAGGCTCCACTGATGTCTCATTAAGTAACAGGTCATTGCTGAGGTAACAGTCAAATAATTTAATGATAAAGAAAATGTGATTGGGACATCTGAGTTCAAATCAGCTGAATGATTTTTTTCCTATTACCAATTTAAAGTTCTCCATTAATTTGCTTTATATTTCTTTTTAAATGATATTTTATTTCTCCAGTCATCAAAAATCCTCTTCTGTCTCCCTCTTGGCCTAAACCCTTCCACCCAATTGAGAAAGAAAAACAAAATCCCTGTCACAAACATGTATAGGCAAACAGAAGGAAATGTCTGTGCTACTCATGTCCAAAAAATATATATTGTATTCTGTACTTTTGAGTCCTTCACATTTCAGCAGGAGAGTAGCATGTTTCACATACATTCCTGTACTGGTCTTTATCTCTGGAATCCTGATTGGCCTGAAACTCTCTCCTTTCTCATCTCTAACTCCTGGCTTCCTTCATGAAGGTCCCAGCTAAAATCCCACCTTCTATACGAAACCTTTCCTGATATCCCTGAAAGTATCTCATTTGCACCTAGGTGTTTGTTTGTATGTTGTCTTCCCATTAGACTGTGAGTTCTTTGAAAACAGCGACTATTTTGTCTCTTTCTATCCCTATCACTTAACACAGTGCCTGGAACAAAGTAGGGATTTAATAAATGTTCACTGACTGAGTGACTGACTCTCTATTCAACTAACTTTGAAGAGTAATGGATGGACTTGCAGACAGCGGTGTACAAGTTATCACTGGAAGTAAAGGAAGAACTAGGGTGTAGGGATGGACTAGATTGAAACTTCCAAAGGAGTTTTAAAAGGGAGAAATTGCTTAAAAAGGGAGATAAAAACCAAGTTTGATATAGGGAAAAACTATGTTATTAAAGGAAAACTAGGTGTATGATATAAGAAGGGGGAAATCGGGTTTAACAAAAGATATATAAAAGAGAGTAAAATGACAAGGGATTAATCTCTTTAGCAAATATATGTTCAATTCCTTCTCTCTGATAGACTATGAGCTAAACCACCAAATAGTAATTTAAAAAACCAATTTACTCTAAAGTATGTTTTAAGATGTACATCTGGAAATGGGGCTTAAAACATAAGAATAATGGAAAGAACTGAAAATTGAAAGAACTTAAATAAAGTGTTAATGATCCCATTTAGTCAACTTTTAACACTCCTTCTTCAAATGTGGGGGTGGAAATCTGCTGACAGAAAACTCAACATGTCAAAAAACAGATCTCCCTATCTTTACTCCAAACTCATTATTCCAAAATTCCCTATTAAGGGTACCATCATCTTTTTATTGCCCCAGCTTCACAACCTTGGGTCATCTTTATTTCCTCACTCTCATTCACCGCACAAAGCCAATGAACTGCCACATTTGTTTCTATCTCCAAAAGAACTTTTCACATTTCTCTCCACTCTCCACTCAGGCAGATCACTCTCCTTTCTCTCCACTCAGGCAGACTCTCCTCAAATTCATGCCTTCCTCACTCTTCAAGTGATTACTTTAATATCCTTCTAACTGGCCTCCCTATCTCAGACCCATCTGCACTCCAATCCATTCTCCACACAGGCACCATGGTGTTCTGAGTTTATGTCTGATCATTTCGTGCCTCCCATCCTCAAAATACTAGTAGCTCCCTATTAGTTCTAGGATCCAATGTAATTTTCTTTGAAGTCTAGCTCTTTTCTACTTCTCTGACTTCTGTGAGGGACTGCTTCCCTCCACACTCTCTGTGATCCAGCCAAATTAACCTGTTTGCTGTTGGGCAAATGTGACAGTTCATCTCCCATCCCAGTGGCTTTCACTGATTTTTCTTCAGGCCCGGAATTCCCTTCTTCTTCACCTCTGTCTCTTGGAATACTTGGTTTCCTCCAAAACTTTGCTCAAGGTTCACCTTCCTCATAAAGCTTTGTACAAACTTCTACAACAAGATTAGGTATCTGACTGGAGGTGTGGGGTGAGAGTGATGGATCAAGGGGGGCCCAGAAGGTGTGAAGCTGGGCAAGTGGAAGATGTTCTCAACAACGTTTGTGAGGAGTGAAGGGAACATGGTTTTAGTAAACACTACCCTGGGCCAGGTACTATGCTAAATGCTTTTATAAATATTACCTTATATATGATAATAATAATAATATTTATACAGAACTCACTATCTAAGAGGCACCTTGCTAAGTGCTTTACAATTATTCTTTCACTCGATTTTCACAACAACCCTGTGAGGTTGGTGATATTATTATCCCCATTTTACAGTGGAGGAAAATGAGGTAGACAGAAGTTAAGGGACTTGCAGGGTCATACAGCTCCAGAAAGTGTCTAAGGTCAGACCTGAACCCCAGTCTTCCCAATTCCAGGCCCACTACTCTTATCTACTTTGCCACCTAGCTGCCCTTACTATATTATATTAGGGAAAAGAAATTCTGTAACTGCTTAGTTATGTTTGAAGGGAAGATAAAATGAGTAGGTATCCTATATACTCTTCTCAAACCAAATTGCAGAGAGAAAGAGAAACAGAGTGCAAGAATGCAGGTAGGTAGCACTGTGGATAGAATGCAGGGCCTGCAGTCAGGAAAACTCATCTCCCTCAGTTCAAAACTGGCCTCAGACACTTACTGGCTGTGTGATCCTGACCAAGTCACTTAATCCTATTTGCCTCAGTTTCCTTATCTGTAAGATGAGTTGGAGAAGGAAAAGGCAAACCAGTTCAGTTGATTTGTCAAGAAAACCCCAAAGAGTCACAAAGGGTCACAAAGAGTTGGACATGACTGAAAATGACTCAGCAACAACAAATAACATATATACCTCCCACCCTATGAATTCCATCGCTCACAGTGGTTTTCTATGGTCTTTTTTTTAGCTTGTTGGGGGCACTGGTAACCGCTACAACTAACATTTTATTCCTTTCACCTCCTACACCAATCTTCTTTGTGGTAATCATACTGATCTATGACTGAAGTGGGACCATAAGAGTGCTAAACATTAACTTAACAGAAGTGGAAGTTTATTGGTGGCAGTGGTAAGGGAAACCAAAATGTCTTTTTTTGGCTTTCCCTGCCCAAAATATCTGCTTCAATGTACATTGCTCACTTCAGTAATTGGCTTTGGTCCTGAACACAATGGAGAAATGTACGATTAACCTTGAGGAGAGAGATCAAGACTGATTAAATACATTTGGGAATGTGCCCTTGGGGCTATAGTTAAAAGAAGGGAGTACAGAACAGAACGCAGAACAGAAAGCTAGGATTGGGTGGAGGAATGGCTGCCAAAAAAGATGCCACATGTGATTAGTTGAAGGAATTAAGGATGTTTAGCCTAAAAGACATATGGAGGACTCTTCAAGTATCTGAAGCTTGTCCCATGGATGAGATAATTAGGCTTGTTCTGCTCAGCCTCGGGAGACGTGTCTAGGAATGATGGCCAGAAGTTGCAGGGAGGCAGATTTCAGTTCCATATAAGGGGAACCTTCTAAGCAACTACAGCTATCCAAAAACTGGGATGAATCGCCTCAGAAAGGAGTGAGTTCTTCCTCCCTTAAGATTTTCAAGGATAAGCTGGACAACCACCTGCTCAGGATGTTGTGGGGAAAACACTGTTCCTGATGTGGGTTGGACAAGATTTGCTCTGGTGGCTTCTTTAACTCTGGGGGAGTTTCCAAGGCCTGTTATTGTTTTACCTTCACAATGTCTTTTATATTTTCCCCTTTCTCTTTATTTCTATAAATACCAGACTAATTCAAACCCTCATGCTTGGACTGTCGCAAAAGACTCCTATGTGGTCTTTCCAACTTCAAGTCCTTCCTATTCTCCACCTATGCCAAAAAAGGTGATGTTGTTTTTAAAATAATATTTTATTTTTTCCCCCATTACATGTTAAAATACTTTTTCACATTAGAAATGTTTTGAGTTCTAAATTCTATCCTTCTCTCCCTGAGACAGCAAGTAATCCAATATAGGTTATATATGTATATATATATATATACATATATATATATATATATAAAATCATACATAACATTTCCATATTAGTCATTTTGTACAAGAAGACTCAAACAAAAGAGAGATGAAAGAAAAAAGGAAGGAAGGAAGGAAGGAAAGAAAAAAAGAAAGAAAGAAAAAAGTATGCTTCAGTGTATTTTCAGACAAAATCAGTTCTTTCCCTAGAGGAGGATAGCATGTTTCATCATAAGTCCTTTGAGATTGTCTTGGATCATTGTGCTTCTGAGAATAGCTAAGTCATTCATAGTTCATTGTACAATATTGCTGTTACTGTGTACAATGTTCTCCTGGTTCTGCTCATTTCACTTTGCATCAGTTCATGTAAGTCTTTCCAGGTTTTTCTTAATTCATCCTGCTTCTCATTTCTTATAGCACAATAATATTTCATCACAATCATATAACACAGCTTGTTCAGTCAATCCCCAATTGATGAGCAGCAACTCAATTTCCATGTCTAATATCATGTTCAAGGTATAGCACATAGTGAATATACTCTCCAGTGATTTTACATAGGTGAAATTTAATGAAAACAAATTAGAGAGTTTTGAAGGTTGAATGCAGACGTGCACCTATGTATTTTGGCTGGTGGAATATTATGCTTAAGACCTTCAGGCTAGGGGTGGTCTCCCTCCCTCCATACTTCTGAAGCATTTTCCCACTGAAGGGTAAAAGAAATGGGGCTGGAGGCAGAAGTATGAGGCCTCCCATTATCTCATTATCAAATCAGTTATTTGTAAAGCACTTAAGAGTACCTGGCACATGGCAGGCATGATAGTGATAATGATGACGATAAACATTTAATAATGTCTATTCCCTCTGCTTCCTAAGATGGTTCCTACATTTTACCATTCCACTCTCTTCTTTCCATATTCCCTACCCCCAGAAATGCCTAATTACTACTCCCACAATTCTACGGCAACCAGTTTACCATCACAGACTGTCTTCCTTTCTGCTCTAGGATAATCCATTGCCATTATCTCTGAAGATCTATTCACAATTTACCTCCTCTTGGAAGTGCTCCTATGCAGGAGGAACCTTCCTCCATGCCAGTCATTCATTGAATCTACACAGTATCACAAATCTTGGAATCAGAAAAGATCTTAGAATTCACCTAGTTCAGCTCATTTTATAGATGAGGAAACAGAGGTCCAGTAAGATTAAGTGAATTGTTGAACTTTTAAAGCCCTTAAACAACCTGACCAAAACCTATCTTTCCAGGCTCATCAGTTCTTAACCATTTCCTTCCTGCCTCCTCACCCCCAACCCTGCGATTCAGTCAAATTGGTATCCTCTCTATTCCTCACTTAAGGCACTCTGTTCTTCAAAGAATACATAAACTCCTTGAGCTTAGATATTGTTTCATTCACTACATTTTTATCTCTGAGCCAAGACAGTTCTCGATACATAATAGGTACTGAATAAATGTTCACTTGGCAGCAAGGGGATGCAATGGATAGAGTGCTGGGCCTGAAGTCAAGAAGACTCACTACCTAGCTGTGTGACCCTGTGCAAGTCACTTAACACTGTTTGTCTCAGTTTCCTCATCTGTAAAATAAACTGGGGAAGGAAATGACAAACTACTCCAGTATCTTTGCCAAGAAAAACCCAAATACAGTCATGAAAAGTTGGACATGACTAAAATGACCAAATAACAACAAGAAAAATTTTTATGATTGGTTGCCTAAGGTCACACAAGCAGTAGGTGAGAGACCAGGAATCTGAACCCAGCTCCTGTGACTCTGAATTTAGTAGCTATCTTTTCACCACTTCTATATATTTAATTTGTACTATTTCATCTTGCACTTGATGATAAGTTGTTTTGTAATTGTAATTATCAAGTAATATTACATGACTCTGTTTTGACTCTGCCAAGTTTGTACATGTCCCCAAGGATGGGGTGGCATCTAAATTCATCTACATTTCTCCCACAGCCTTATTAAGGGTACTCAGTGATATATGGATAAAATCTAAAAAGAAATTAAGGTCAGGGAAAATTTGAAGGAGGCAATTAGGACCTGAGATATTGAACCCAGTAGAATCATTAAAAAAACAATAAGAATGGGAAAATTTAGAGGAGAGAAACAGGCATTTATCAAGTGTTACTATGTACCAGGTATTGTGCTAAGTACTTAACAAATATTATCTCATTTGATCCTCTCAACAACCCTGTGAAGTAGGTATTATTATTATCCCCATTTTATAGTTGAAGAAACTGAGGCAGACAGAGGTTGAGTGACTTGCCCATAGTCACACAGATCTAATAAGTATCTGGGACTGAATTTAACTCAAGCCTTCCTGACGCTAGATCCAGTGCTCTGTCCTTTGCACTGGACCTAGCGTCAGGAAGATGCATACATCATTTGTATCTCATTACAATGAATGACAATGGACTGTCCAAAGCCACTTGCTCTCCTAAAATTGTGGCATATGCACTGTTATTGAAAATGACTGGCTATGGCTTGGAAATGTTTTGTCAGATAGAAATTTTATTTGTGACACAGAGGATTGTTTTTCACAAAAAGATATAATCTATAGATAATCATAAAGTCATAGCTTTATAGACAGAAGAAGCTTTATAGACCATTAAGTTCAGGGGACTTCTAAGGAACATTTAAGGCATAGAGATGAAATAACATTCTGGTAGTCATATAACTACGAAGTGTCTGAGGCAGAATTTGAACTCCGGGCTTCCTGCCTACATCAGTTTGACATAGCACTATCTTATTATACTTTAGTTTCTTTATCTCTAATACTGAGGGAGCAGAATTAAATCAGAAATTGGGTGGGGTCCCTGAACTTATACAAATATTAATAAACATATTTCAATAGAATTGGTTCCTTTTGTAATTCTAAGTATTTTATTTTATGCATTTAAAAACAGGATTCTGAAAGGAATCTGTAGGTATCAACAGGTTAAGGATAAGAGAGTTAAGGTTAAGAACCTTTGAACTATATGATTTCTAAAATCTAAGTCTTACAAAAGTCTAGGAAAGTTAATAACTACATTAGGATGTCAGAAAACCTATTCCTCTTCTTCTGAGACCAGGTTCTAAAACACAGAAAATTTATAAACAATGAAAGCAAACAAAGCTGTCTTGTTTCCTCCTATGTTATTCTCAAGATCTACTCCTTATGAATCACTCCATCTGGATTATATAGAGTGGAAAATAAAGTAGGTCTAAACTGTGTATAAAAGAAAATTCTACAATTTTCTCTGCTGATAGAAATAAAAGCACCCAATGAGTTTCACAATTGCAATGATCATATCTTAGGAAAATAGCGTTTTAATTACGTTACAAAAGCTGCCCTTCTGTGGAAAATAAGAAGGTTGGATGGCACTGAGGAGATGGGAGAGCATTTTTAATGATTCCAAGTGACTCCCCAGCACATGCATGTGCATGTGCATACACACACACACACACACACACACACACACACACAGCACATCAATCTTTTTCTCACTAATATCCTTTGAGCAGTGATTTATGGTTGTGAATCACAGGATAGCATAATGAAGAGATGAATAGTATAAATATGGGTGTTTTAGCACATTACCAATAATAACTTATGTTAAAAGTGGAGTGTGACTTTTGATTAGAGAAATGCAAAACAAAACATCCCTGAGGTCCCACCTCACACTTATCAGATTGACTAATATGACAAAAAAGGAAAATCATACATGTTGGAGAGAATGTGGGGAAAACTGAGATTGTAATGCACTGTTGGTGGAGTTGTAAACTGATCCAACCATTCTGGAGAGCAGTTTGGAACTATGCCCCAAACCCAAACTATGCTAATTACCTTTTGATCCTGCAATACCACTACAAGGTCTGTATCCCAAAGAGATCATAAAAAAGGAAAAGGATCTACATGTACAAAAATATCTAAAGCAGCCCTTTTCATGGTGGCAAAATATTAGAAATTGAGGGGATACCCATCAACTGGGGAATGGTTGAACAAACTGTGGAATATGAATGTAATGGAATACTTTTGTGCAATAAGAAATGTGCAGAATCAAGAAAACATTGTACACTATCAGCAACATAATACAATGATTAACTCTGAGTGACTCAGTTCTTACTAACACAATGATCTAAGACAAGTTCAAAGGACCAAAGAATGAAAATGCTATCCATATCCAGATAAAGAAGTGATGGACTCTGAATGCAGATTGAAGCATATTTTTTTCACTTACCTTATTCTTTCTCATTTTTCCCCCACTGATCTGTTTCTTCTTTCAGAACTGTGACTAATATGGAAATATTTTTCATGATTGCAAATATATAAACCTTATCAAACTTCCTACCATTTTTAGAAGACAAAAGAAAGAAGGAGGGAGAAAAAATTAAAACTTAAAATCTCATAAAAATGAATGCTAAAAATTTTCTTGATATGTAAGTGGAGGAAAAATAAAATATTTTTTTAAAAAGATAAAAAGAATATATGGTCATTGGATCAATGGAGCTGCAGTTATAAGATGTGCGTTCTAACCCTCAGATACTAACAACTGTGAGACCCTGAACAAATCATTTAACATCTCTCAGTATTAATTTCCTCATCTGAAAAAAAAATGAGGATATTATCTTCACAGACTATTTCTGAGCATCAGGAAATTATGTACATTAAGTGTTTCCCAAACTTTAATGTTAGTTATTACTGTTGGTACATATTTATTGTTTACTATTTCTTAAGAAAAAGGAAACAATTGCTTTTACAAAAAACAAATAAATAAAAGTGGAGTATGATACATATCATCCAGAAAATAGGTGATTAAAAAAGTAGACCGATCATATGGCAAGAACAAGGTCTAGCAGAATATCAGAAGATCTAGAAGAGGCTTTCAAAATATCAAGCACATCTTTACTAGAGTATTTATGGGCCAATATGGAAAGGAATCACAATGGATAAGTCAGGCTGAATGGCTTATGATCTGTCCTACTGGAAAGACTACCTGTATGAATAAGAGCTGAGATCCATTAACCAACTGATCAATAAGCATTTATTACATGTCCAGTATGTGACAGACACTGTGTCAAAAGCTGGGGACACAAATACAAAGAATGATACAATCTCCTCTTGGGAAAAGTCTGCATTTTGGTGGGAGGTACAGCAAATACACACACACACACACACACACACACACACACACACACACACACACACACACACACACATACAGAAATATAAATTACATATGGCAGTTCTTATGACAATGAGCAGAGAGATCAGGCCCACAAGTGCCCACCACACTTCTAGCCTGGGTGAGATAGGAAGATCCAAACCCACCCAACCCACTAGTCTCCAAAAGGTGATTTTTTTCAAAAGATTCATGGCCACTTTTGGATCTATCTTTGTTTCAGCAGATTTGCTAACATAATATAGCCCTCTAAAGTAACAGAATCTGGAACTATTATTAACTTCAAGACTAAAGCCCAGGTGGTCCCCTTCTTGGTGTTCTGACACCTTAGTTGCTCATGGTTCAATTCCAGGCAGCAGCAAACCACCTTTCTTCTTTTCTAGTCAAGATCATCCCCTTTTACCTCACACACTGTGCTTCCTAGTAGACTGCCAAACTGCACTCCCATGTAGCCTTGATCTTGTCTTGCCTCTCCCTGGCCTTTGATTGCCTGCCCACCTGTTAAATCTTGGCTTTATCCCACAAACCCCAGTTTTGCCTTTACCCCTTCTGTTAAGTGAACTCAAATGCTCACCTTAAATGACTTCAGATCATGCTTGGATCTCAGCTAGCCTCTATTCTCTTCAGTAAGCTACACAATTGTTTCCACTGCTTGCTTTCCTGTTAAAGATTTCCTGCCTAACTGAGGCTGAACCTTGGCTAGATTTAATTGTGTTAATTGGCTGGCCCTGTATTTTTTCCCTCCCCATATGTGGGTCCTATCAGCCAACCTGGCTCTTCAAAGCAGCAAGAGGAGAAAGGTAATTTCTTTAATGTAAGCATAATAAACTTTTCCCTTTTGAATCAAAATTTCATGTAAAAGTAGGAGAGTTAAACACTTGTGATATGGCCAAAGTGCAAATATTCTCAAAGTATTCCATGTAAACAGTTGAAATTCTTTTTTTTTTTTTGAAGAATCATGACTTTTAAATAATGATGCAAATTGGAACAGACATGGAAATAACATGTTTTATGGAAATTCAGGTAGTGCTTAAAGAAACTGTGTTCTAGGTTATTAAAATTCTTAGGACAAAAGCATTTATATTCTATTTTCAGGTAGTATCTCTAAAGTCTCTTCCAACTGCAAAATTCAGTGATTCTATAACTGTAAATCATTTCAGTGGTTGTCTATTTTTTTTTCTATTGAGCATAATGACCCCTTCTCCATTTCAAAAATAGGCAAGAGACGCCCCTGAAATTTGGATAATAGTATTTGTACAATTAGTATCTGTTAATAAGAAAGTACATACTGATAAAAATCTACTATGAAATGAATAACACTTCAGTAAATTTATATTTATCAATCACAACAGAATTAACTTAAATTTGAAAAATACTAATATACATGTGTGCAAGAAACACTATTCATTCAATCTACAAAAGATATGCTTAATTTCTTAAGGAGAGTCAAGTGATAAATTTTGATGACGCTAATAACTAAAGATTAAAATGCTAATCACATTTTAATGCAATGTGCACAGACTCTCAGACATTTTGTAATAATTGTACTGACCCCAGGGGTTCCAGTCAGTAAGTTAGAAACCACTATTCTGGTCTAAAGACTTGGACTAGTAGTTGGAAGACATAGTTCAATCCTAACTTTGCCCATAAATAGTTGTATATACTTGGTTAGTCACTTAACCTTCACAGGCCTAGGTTTTTTCATCCCTAACAATTAGGGGAGTTGGATTGGATGACTGAAGGGTCAGATACTTAGAGGTAACTTATTCTACATTTTACTGCTTGGTACTACCAGATGAACTATGATCATGGTAACCATGACATTTCAGAAAGTTACAAACTGGCTTTTGTAAATGAATGAAAAAATAACCATGAGCTTATTAAATACCAATTATTTTGGAAATGCTGGTGTTACAAATTTATTGTTATTCTTCAAGATAAACTTAACTGGGATCGCTTTGGTAAAAGCATGACTTTGGAATCTACTAAGCAAATTTTTTTTCATTTAGTGTACTAAATTGTGCCCTACTGACTAGAGAAAGTGAATTCTATAATAATAACAGTATAATTTGACCTCATCTCAGTCAGCTCCTCGCTATTTTCTCATTCATTAAATCATATCTTTCTATTCTCTGATATTTCACCTAGAACTTGAAAATTTGGGAGGGAACAGGGTCTCAAAATAATGATCAATTTTGTTTGTATTTAGAGTTGAATATTGAGAAGGCTCCCTCAGAAGTTATGTGGTGAAACGGTGAAAACACAATTTCATTTTATGATAAACACATGCTTGAATAGGACATGAAGTATGTTTGATGCAACCTATAGGCCAATGATCAGTCTTGGTTTTTCAAAAGAGATAACAAAGAAATTCGTAAAGAGATCAAGACAACTAATATAAACTAACTTAATAATAATAAGAATAATAATTCTCACTTTCTTTTCAGAATTTGCACAACGAATGGGAATTTTACAGAAATCCAAACTGGCAGCTTTTTGCAGGCAGAAAACTACCTGTGGCTCCTATCCTCTTTGGCACCTAGTAGTCTGCTTTGCGCAAAAGACACTGTATCAATGTTTAATGATGATGATAAGTAGTATCTGCATCAGTAACAAACAGCAAATTAATCAAAGAAAAGCTTTAGTCAGTGAGAATGCATCAACATTTTCCTGAACGTAAAGCCATGTTTCCACATGGAAGGTACTAAAAAGCTAAGGTATCTTAAAGCCAACAAGTAAATTATTTTTTTCTTTATCTCAACACCAGGTATTACTACTGTTAAACATTCATTAAGCTTGGATATTCTCCCTGACAAAAAGAATACAAATAGTCCATTATCTATCCTGACTGAGAGTTTTATGGTATACTACAAACAAATCTCAGAAGCTCATTGCATGACATTTCTCACTCAGCTTTTCTGGAGCTTGACTTCTATCCCCTGTTCTCTTACAGATTATTTGATGAATGTCCCATTTGTTTTCAGCTGGAAACATCCAAAGCGAATAAACTTGAATTGAGGGAAACTAAGAAAGGCCCTGATTCAGCTTGTTTTTTCTTCTTTCCTTCCTTCTTTTTTTTTTAAACAGTCAAAAAGGTCTGGGCTCATAGAAATGTCAGAATTTGACAAACTCTAAACTGATACAAAGATTTTTTTAAAAAAAATTACTAGAAAAAAACATTATCTTTAAAAATTCCTTTCATTATTGAAAAGATTCACTTCACCTGACATGGATATTAAAGGAAGTCAGGATTGGTGAGGATAAAACTTTCTATCCAAAAAGTAAATTCTAGGATCTGCACATACCTTGCAATTATATTCTATCAGTTATCCACTTATAAAGTACATAAATATATATTTATATTTGAATTTTGATCTGCTATATATAGTATGCAATGTTCCTTACTATCCAAAATATTTTTTGTCTTTATATCCCCAATGCCTACAGTGCATGACACATGATAGGTACTTAATTCTTGTCAGCTGATTTGACTATTAAACAGATTGTCTCTGAAAGTTGCTGTGGCTGAAAATTTGAGCATCCTGAGGCCAACTTGGTGGGATCTCTTGCAGTGTAGCAAGTCTCGGCTCACTATGACAGATGGCGAGTGCATCACCATGCCTGAGGCATGGTAAGATTTATCACATCTTGAGCACCCAGTGTCTCCTCCATACCATGATGAAATACTGGCAGAGGATGTTAGTGGATAGGAAAGAAAATATATAAAAAAATTCTGTTTTCAAGAACCTCGCCATCTCAAGAGCCTTTGGTTTTCTTCTTTGAGAACAAAAGAAGGTATCTATGGGCTCAGAATATCAGCTCGACACTGGGGGATGTGTGAAATTTAGATAACCCATACAGTCTACCCTTATGGCACTTACAATCGAATGGTTAAAACACATAATGTGATATCAGCATATTAGAGGTCAACAAAACAAAGTGTTGTGTTTGTAGGACAGAACTGAACTTAGAAATCTGTGCATATTTATGGACAAAGAAGAGTAAAAATACATTTGAACCCTCACCAGGACAAGCATTTCTACTGTATCAATTTCATTTTATAATAAAAGTTTTAACCATTTCACCATGCCTAGTTTTTGCAATATTTATTGCCATAGTTAAATTTCATTTTTGTCTCATGTTAAAAACCCACTGTGGTATTATCCTTTGTCACTGAGTAAGCTAAATTAAAAAAAAAAACAAACCCAAGACAAAACAAAACAATAGAAACAACTAAGTGGTTTTCCGTGGCTGAATGTTAATACCTGTCTTTCCATAGAGGTGTCTTTCTGAATTTTTAAATCTTTGGCATTCAGAGTGTTCTTCTCTCAAGTACAGGATGACTTACAGCATTCCATTGTGTATCTCTTGCCTTTTTTTTTTTTTTTTTTGATGATTAGTCTCTCCCTTCCCTACACATTTCCAGCATCACTCAGGCTTCTGTAGCATTCATTTTAGCTACTGTAATATTCTTTATCTTCTTCATGTGTATTCATCCCATTTCTATCACTACCTCCTTCTTCATTTTTCTCTGCCTCATTAAAGGGGCCATGCCCTGGCTACTTCTTAAACAGGCTTATTCAATGAATGGGTATTACCTCACTCTATCTGAGTACCTGCATAAACCTTGACCTAAAGGAGCCAAGGTCTCCCATTGCATCCTGGGTCATCTCTAGTCATCCTGAGGAATATCTGGTCACTGAATACAGATGGCCCTGGAGGAGAAGTGAGGCTGGTGATCTGCACAGCCCTCCCTCACTCAAACGAAAGACAAATACAAGTCATGTCATCATTTCTCTGATGGCATGGTCTTCTTCGGCAACGAAGGACCAACACACATTACCTCCTAGAAGGACAGGATTGGTATCATATATTTATTTTATATCCCATTTAGTACCTACACCTAAAACAAAGAAACTATTAAATATTTGTTAACTGAATTACAAATAGGTAACACTTGCTTCTTGATTAATTATGATACAATTTTATTTTCATTTTGAGGAAAGGGGATTATAGTTAGACAGATTCAACTCAACAAGCATTTATAAAGAGGTTAACTGTGGGCCAGTTGATGGTTATAAAGGCAAAAATGGAAGAAAAAAAAGCCCTCCTCTCAAAAAACTTATACTCCATTTTAGGAAATAACATGAACACAGATAAGTAAATAAACAGACATTAGATACAAAATAAATATAAAATATTTTAGGGGGAGCATTAACAACTCAGGGAATCAGGAAAGATCTGCTGCAGGCAGCGATAAATGAGCTGCCTGACTTAATCCTTATGAGTCAGTCAATTAGCATTTATTAAACACGATGTTTGTGCCAGGCACTGGGCTAAACCCCGGCAAAAGACAATCCCTTATCTCAAAGAGCTCACAAACAACAAGAGAACAACAAGTAAAGAAATATGCACAATCAAGCTATGTACGGAATGTATATAAATAATGTAGTGTGCTTTAAGTATAATGTAATATAATATAATATACTGTAATATATAAAATGATTTACAGAGGAGAGGCATTAGAACTAAGTAGGATTGGGAAACTCTTTCTGTAGAAGGTGAGATTTTTATGTGGAACTTGAAGGAAGCCAGGAGGTGAAGATGAGGAAGGAGAGAATTCCAGTCATGGGAGATAGCCAGAGAAAATACCCCAATGCTTTTTTGCCTTCCAAATTTTCAATAACTTTTCTAATTAGTTATATTTGTTATTATGACTGCCATCATTATTGACATAGAACATCAGATTACTTAGCACTTTTAAATAACTTTTCTAGTATGTTAATCTATGATTTTGGTTAGCATTGTAAGACAAGAACATAAAGTACTTTACATATAATACCTCACTTGATGTTCATAACCTTCTGAGACAGATATTGATACTAATAATATTGGACTACTATTTTATAGATGACACTGAGGTTGAGAAGATTTAAGTGACTTGCCTGTTATACACAGATTGTGTCAGAGGAGGTTCTGAACCCACATCTTTCCTCATTCTAGTATTCTTTTCACTACATCAGATACGCCAGCTCCTATGTGTAAATTTATTCTTTCTTTTGCATTAATAAAAATGTATTTTGGTACAGCAGAAAGAGCACAGGCTCTGGACTCATAAGATGTGGGTTCAAACTTCCACCTCTGACCCTTACTACTTTTATGATTTTGAACAAAAGTCCTTCTCAAGACTGAGTTTCTTGACTGTTACATTAAAGGGCTGTACTTCATGCTCACTGTGGCCTCTCCCAGCTCCATGTCTACGATCCCATGATCCTCCATGTCCTCCATCATATTGTAAATTCTTTCGAGGGAAGGATTCTACATCTCTTACTTCCTTTGTGGCATCACAACAAGACTTACAGATCTTACAGATAGAATACACTTATTAAATTTTATTAATAAAAGGTTTTATCCAAGAACATTCATGGGGAAAAAATGTGAATCTGTGAATTCAAAAAAACACTTGAAAACACTCCTGTGAAATAAAGCATGGATCAGGCAGTAAGCTCTATATCTATTTCTGACAGTAGTTTCTTGGTCAGGCTCTTTGGAAGAAATTGGCAGAACTTCTTGGATGCAATCCTTAAATGTAATTTAAAATATTTTTTTTCTCTATCTTGAGCATAACTTGCTGTCTCTCAATTCCTGCTGCACAGTAGTCTTATTTTATATTATAGCCAGGATTTATTTTAAAACTAATCTTGACCACAACTTCATGAAGGAGGTTTTTCATTTCACCCTAAGGCATCCTTTCAAATCAATGACTTTGCAGGCCACAAAGTGAAATTCAAATATCACACTATTTAGGCATGGTTTTACCAACTAAAAAGTTTGAAAGGGAAAGACTTTCTAGGCATGGTAAATATGTATAGGATTATTGAATGAAGATTTGTGCTTAATAATATGAACTGGGCAAAAAATTTCTCCCTTTGCAGTGAGCCTTAAATCTATCCAAAGAAAAGATAGCAAACTCTTTTGGTCTACTTCTTTCTCAAATCCCAGGTCTACAAGGTAGAAATATAAGGCCTTTAGAATCGAAGGTGCTGGTCTCATAAAAAGTTAACCGGTTTTAAGTCTTGTGTTTGCCGCTTCCCAGATCTGAGTTAGGTAAGTCATTTAACTTTTCTGGGCCTCAGTCTCTTCAACTGTTAAATGTGGGATTCGGTGTACATGATCTCTAAAGTCGCTTCCAATTCTAAATCTTATAATTTCATAAGATGGAAAAAACATGCCATGCATTGCTTATACACCACAGTGAGGAGCCTAAGTAAGTCTCTGATCACCCATATAACTTCAGAGAAAGCTGTTCTCTTATTGTAGGCATTTGGGTAGGAAAGTCTGGCTACTTAAACTGCAGTTACTATATATACCATATATTGGTTTATGTGCATGTAAGCATCTGTGCTGAGTGTATCAGCACAGAAAAGAAATGACATCAAGATAAATCAAAATGCTGTTCCTTACCTTACTTAAATGTGCTATATTTTTGGTATCCTTTGCTTCCTTGTGGGTCTTGGAAAGTTAGAGACATGAAAAGATGGTTAGAGAGATGAAATGACAAATACTGTTCTTCATCATTAAAAATCAGCTTCAAAGCCAAGTTTGGTTTATGATATGAAAGTCATTTGTCTGTATTCCTTTCATAAAATAAGGATTTACTTTTTCCCCCTAACACCCACAGAATTTGATAAGGAATATTTTCTGCCTTTATTACATACCTTCATAGTGGTGAGTCATCAGTATTGTAGTGTGCAAAAGAGAGCATACTGTATCCAAAATATATTTTTCAGCTACATTTTATGCTACCTAATTGACCTTGGAATTCAAGGTATATCTGGTGCAGAAAAATGAGAGAGTTAAAGCTCAAATATTTTGAGAAGTAAAAAACTCTGATTACTTAAAATAGAACCAAAGTGATCCCAAATGACATCATGTCACATTTCTATCTGCCTTAAGCTGCAGACAGTTTGAATGACTGCTATTTACAGTGGACGGTGCTGAACTCAACCTCTGCTTCGGTGAGCTCCTGAGCGATGTCACACATACAGCTCTGTCAACCCATCAGGTTTTGGAGAAGCTGGGGACTTGACAGCGTGGCAGGCACAACACTAGATACAAGTGCAAACTTAAAAAAAAAAAGTCCTGAAACAACACATTCATGATATATAAACCATTTAAAAATGTGGATTCAACAAAACTGACAATTTTCAACGGCCTATCACAATTTTAATGGAACCATGTGACAATTTTATCTCTCATTTCAGGTGACAATCCCATCAAAAAGCGATCATTCACACTGATACTATGCATAAAATGTCAGAGTTGAGTCTTCTGCCCACTGTAATATCAACCTGTATTTCATTTAAAACATTTTATTTGGGGAATTCTTTGTTACTAGTTTATAAGCTCCCAAGAGTCACACAATGGAAGGCCTTGTAGCATGACCTTAAGTTCATGCAGTTACATAAATCAGTGACACCAGAGATAACTGCCATTGTTATAAGATGAGAGGCAAAAATAAAAAAAAAAAAGCACATGGATGACTAGCAATTTGATCACAACCTGGCCAGATTTCAGGTTCCAATATTAAACCCAAATGAAACAAATCTTATTTGTATACTTTATATAAACAGCAGAAAAGTGGTTGAGCAAAGGTAATGGATCTTTGCATACATCATTCATCACCTTCCTGTAGTTCAGAGTATATAATTACCAAAGAATGGGAGATGAGGCCAAAGAACCATTCCCTTAAAATAAATTACCAGGCATCTAAGATACTTATCAAATGGATACACATGCAGGCAGACTTCTATAAATAAATCCAATCTAAACGGCTCTGTAGATACAACAGAAGCCAAGACACGGCCACTGCAGCTTCGCCTTCATGCCAAGTTGTCCTCCTAATACTGTTCTGCTTTTCACCCACGTGGGACTTGGAAGAGATTAGTGGGAACACACACAGACACAGACACAGACACAGACACACACACACAGACAGACAGACACACACACACACACACACACTTTCCCACATTTCACTACACAGACTCAGTCTGAAGCTAGTGGTTGCCCAGACGATTGAGAGCTGGTGCTAATGAGGTCACAGCTATGTCTGAATCCTATGAGGGGCCATTTCAGTTTCACTTTCCTGGAGCATCAACTAGCTAGATATCCATTCTAGATGGGAGGACCTGATTATAAATAGGTGAAAAGGTGTGGTCTCATCACTGTAACTCCATTGCCACCACTGGATAAAGAACTTAGAGAAAATGCCTTACAGACAGTGGGCTGTCACATTACCCTCATATCTGAAGAACAGCACATGATTATATGAATTCATTGAAGTGGACATGTATTTTCAAAAATATGCACCTTCATTATAGCCAACAGTGCCCTAGATATGTGTTATTATGAAAATTCAAGTTCTCTTTCATAGTTCTGAGTCCCTAGTCTAAGATCATGCTCTGGCATACTTACCACCATTTTAAATCTTCCTCTCTCTTTCCCAGTGTTCTACAATTGTCTTCTCCCTTCTTCAGTTGAATAAAAACACAGTTAAACAATTTGGGTTGTTAAAGTTTCCTGAGGTCTCAGTCTCTTTGGAAATTGGGAAGGAAAAGGGACGAGAAAGTTAAGAAGCATCACCTTGGGGTTTTCAGTGATACAAGATCTGCCTTCACATGCTATACTCCCTATACAGCTTCTCTGATTCAATAAAGGAGAGGCTATTGAACGATGAGAATAAAGGGAAGGCCTGGAAGTGGCAGTAGGAAGCCAGAAGTGTGCCTATTAATCTAGTTCTGCAAATAGTGTGAGAGTGGCATGAGAAAAACTCTGGCCAGCACTGGAGAAGTTAGAAAGGGATGTGGTATCTTACAGGGAAAAGCCAGGTTTCCTTTAGTTCCAGAAGATGAGTGGATGACAGAGATGAGAGAATTAGATGGAGCAAGAGAAAAGGAGATTTTTGCCTAGTCAAAGCATAGTTCTGAATCATGGGGATTAGAGGAACAAGAAGGCAGGATTTGCAAATAATAGTATTGCAAAGGTATAAGTAAGCAGAAGCTCCTAATATGAATAAGGCCCAGATTTCTAATGAGAAAGTTGGTGCAATAGAAACACCAGATAGTGTCTTCTAGGGACAGATCTTCAGTTCTGAAATAAACATTTCATTCAGTGTCACAGTGCTGAAATAATATTTTTTAACATGATCCATTAAGTGACTTCCAAATAAGTCTTGAAAGAAGCATTTTCTCTGAGGAATAATTTACAAAATGCAGCCTGCTTGCTACAATACCTCAAATTATTGATTTTGCAAGAAGAGGTTCCAGTTTGTGGATTTTCTAGCTTCCTTGGTCTTCATTCCTTTTAAGCAGCTTCTTTCTCAGCCTTTTCATTTCTCATGAACACCTTTACCATATTGTAGGAAGGCAAAGGAGGTAAAACCAAATTATGTCAATGTTTCTATCTGTGAACAACTTTGATGAAAAGCTCAACAGGTGATAAGACTGGAATAAATTACTGAGATGGAGGTTTTTAATTAAACTTGGGATTTCATTTTCCCTTTAAACTCTCATATAATTAACAAAGAAAAGGTGGCTGAATCTGATGGCTAGTTTTTGGTGATTATTGGTTATTACTCTGACCAGATCAGGAGTTTAGAGTGCCTATTCCAGCAGACAAGATGAAAGAGTCAGACACACATCAAAAATATAATCCTGAAATGAATGAATAAAAGGGAAAAAATCTTATTACACTCTTACTATATGCCAATCACTGTGCTAGTCCTTGGAGATACTAATAAGAAAAAGTGAAGTAGTTTCTACTCCCGAGGAGCTCACTCTCTAATTGGGTAGAATAACACATAAAAGAAAATTTAGCCTCAGAGCGGATGGAAAGGCCTGTAAGTCCTAAGAGTACAATGCTAGGGTAAATGGTAAGGCCCAGTGGTCCTCCACTGAACTGGAAGAAATAGAGTTGATTCCCATCTTATCCAAGCCATGTGGGCAATCAGGAAGCCCAGGCTCTAGCCAAGCCAAGTGTGAACAGGATTCTAAGTAGAACATTGGCCACTGAATAAGTGTTTTGTTTTGTTTTGCCATAGCAACTCATGAAATCATTCACTTACACACAGAGGGGCTGTGATTTATGTCAGAGAAAGCAACCACAACAATGAAACTACAGCTCTTTTAGAGCCAGAATTAAAGCAATAGCTGGAAAAAAAAATGCCAGATATTCTTTGCAGATCACAAAAAATGCAGGACCTTTGTTAAGTACTGAGTTCAAGACTAGTTTAAGAACTAATCTTTCACAAAATGGACTGAAAAACCATCATTAATGTTATAAGAATTTTCTGTGATATAAAAAAAAAAAAATGAAGGACAAAGAACCTGGAAGACAAAGATGGAGATCATCATCAGGAAAAAAATCTATACAAATATAATCTAAAGTAGCTATTGCACATAATCTAAATCAATAAACCAATTTTAATTTCAGAAGACCCAAAGGAGTTTTTGAGTTTACTGTGAAGTCATTAAAACTAGCTCAGTTCAAGTCCTGCCTCTGACAAAATCATGTCACATGATGCTGAGCAAGTCATTTTTCTTCACCTTAGGCTACTCCTTGCTAAGCAGGTGTCAGTCTGTGTTGGTATAATGAGTATTCTCACCACCAGTTTCTTAGACTGACAAAGCCTCAAGTTCAGTCTTCTCTACCCGAGGTGGGAAAAAGATGGATACTTTCATTTTGGTAACCATCTGACCTCTCCAAATATTTCTCAAGAGTTATTTCATTTCATGTTGTCTTTTCCTAAATAATGATGGAGTATTTGCTGTATCAATGACCTTTCATGGCATAGGTACAACACAGTTACAGCAAAATGGCCTTAGAGTCCCTGTGGGATACATAGCAATGCTGGCTATGAGAGTGACACTAAATTATGTTGCATTGTAATATTTCCAGAAATAAAAAGAATTATACATTAATAAAGCAATAAAATATGTATGTAACCATAACTACTGTTGTGAACTCAACACTTTATATAGCTGTGAATAGTTTCTTTAAGAATTATTGCCAGTAAGATCTGAGAGAGCTTATTTGAGGAAGGACTGGTAAACATTACAAAATGAAGGCTGGTACCTTCAAAGGTGCCATAGTCCTCCCGGCACTAGTATAATACACTAAAATTTTAATACCTCTCCTAAAAACACCTCTTGTTCATTCCAACTTTAAAGTTAATCTTGAAAAATAATAAAAACTCATAACTTAGAAGCCTGACGGTTTTAATGACATTTCATTGGGGAATCACTTTTCCCCATTGTCTCATCCCTTTTATAAATTATACGTCCTCTGCGAATCCCCATAGAGACAAATGATTTATTTCTAATTGGACTTCCACAAAACTTTTGAGGAGATTCCTGAAGATATGAATCAGAACTATTTAAGGAAAGGCATGCATGTTTCCAAAGGTCTTTCCTTTGACCAAGACATTACATTTTCTTCTTTAATCAAGCTACTCTACTCAAAGCAGGCTTCAGTAATAAGGGGTGCTACCTACATGAAAAAATGTTTAAAAAAAAAGACAAAAGTACCATTTATATCATTGTTCTTATATCCCTTCTGATTGCTTTTTCTCATTCATAAATGTAGATCAACACAGAAAAGAACTGCTTCAAATAACAGCATATGCAGAAAATCAGGGAAAGAGCTCTAAGGACCAAAACCAGGAGCCAGAAGCAGTCTAGGCTGGTGCTTATGGACACATGACAGTACGGCATTCCATTCAAACAAAGAAAGACATCATGAGGCCAACTCAATGGCTTGGAAATTACTTTCCTCTTAAATATTCCTACTGAATCTTTCCTGTTTTTTTTTGTTCAACTGATATCCCTTTGCTACAAACAACAACAACACTGTACGGACTGTGTAGTTAAATATGAACATTTAGGGAAATGATTTGGCCGTCTGGGAAAAGACATATTCCGAGGCCCCTAGCTTTCTTCTTTCTGCCTCTCCCTCCCCCATTCAGTTGCTTCCTTACTCAGAAGCACTAGGATCAGAGGGAAGGGAAGATAATGAAAGATGAACCTTGAACAAGATACTTTTGTAAACAAAACTGTTTACCACCTGTAGCTTTGGGGAAGGGTTTAAGAGGAATAAGAGAGAATGAAACTCGCAGTTAAAATGAATTTGAGGATTTGATCTGTGGGGTTTCACTGTCCATCCTTTTCTCAACTATCAAGGAGTATAACCTAGGGCAAGTAACCTCTCAGCCTCGGTATCCACATCTGTCAAAGATAAATAATGTTATTTTCACTATTTACTTTACAGTAAAGGAAAAGCACTGTGTGTGTGTGTGTGTATATTTCTCAAACCTATAGAAATGTATTATTATTATTTTTTTTTTATTAAAACCACCATAGTTTACGTCTATTCAAGACTTGCCTAACTTAGGTCTCACTGCCACCACAGTTCATCTCTTAGTAACTCCCAAGCCCTGACTAGCCCTTCATAATACATGATTCTAAATATACTTACTTCCATTTCCCTGGTTTTCTGAGTTCCGATTCTGTGTGAATTAGCAGAGGTGAGCCTGTTGACTTGCCCTGGTATGTCCCAGGTGGTGTGGGGCCCTGCTTCTGAAGGCAGAGATGACAGTAAGTAAAGTGTTTTGGGGAATGTTGTTGCTCTTGTTGCCAAGTGGAAAAAGGAAAATGAAGAGGTTCAGGGTCTCTAGGGAAAGTGGTATCACTGCAGGAAGGGAAGGGGTGAGGAATAAAATGAGCTAACCAGCAAGGGGGAAAATAACACTTAGCTTTGCTCCTAAAAGACTGACAATGCTGCCAAAGACAAGCTGAAGGTGAGAGATAACTCCAGAGAGGATAGCTATCCACAAGGTGCTACCTTAAACTCTCCATTTTGGCTATGAGAAATAAGAAACCAATTTCTCAGTATATACTACTGGGTGCATGTGTTTATAAAACGCTTTTACTGGAGTTGTGGGATGGCTCAGAGCAGCAATTCTCAAACTTTTTGGACCCCTCAGGACCCCTTTACATTTTGAAAAACTATGAAGGACCCCAAAGAACTTTTCTTTATGTGCTTTTGATGGCTATTTACCATATTACAAATCAAAATATCACTATTATTATGAAAATAGCTTTGACTTCATATATCCCATTCAGAAAAAGGTCTCAGGGGACCTCTCCAAGGTTTGAGAAAGTCAGTCAGGAAGTCAAGAAGATCGAGATTTTCAAGTACTGTTTTAGTGACATACTGACAATCTGACTCTGGACAAGTGACTTAACTTCTTAGTGTCCCAAGCAACTTTTTGAATTTCCTCACTGGAATTTTTTCATCTACAAACTCATTTACTTTTCCAATATGAGATTAGTGTACAATCTGGTTCTTCATATTGTTCCTTTTTAAATACTCTACATTTTGGTTAAACCGCCCTACTAGCTGTTCCTCAGAGTTAATATTCCACTTCCTACTGCTATGATTTTGGAAGGACAGGTTGTATGGAATAATGGGCAGGGCACTAGACTTAGAATCAGGAAGTTGTCTATAGTCCTTGGGAGCATCCAGAGGGTCCTTCAACATTTTGATAACCATTTAATAATCACCTAAAAATATTTAGTATTATGTCTAGACTCTATACTCAGCATTGTGTGGAATATAGAGAAGTACAAGACAGAGTCTATTGGTTCTGTCAAGGAACTCAAGATCTGGTAGTCTCCATCTGCCTCATCATCTGCAAATTATAATTGCTTTTCTAAAGCATCAGCAATAAAGCACATTTGAAAAACTCTTCATTTTATCTTATCATCTTTCATGATTGCTCTTTCCACTCAGATCCAACCCTGATGCCTCACTGTGGCATGAATATAGAATAGGTGATTCTATACTCTTGTTGGCTATCACCCTGGAGTCAAACTCCTGGCCGATCAAATGAAACTGAAAAGGCTTAATGTGCCAACCCAGCAGCAGATCTTACATCTATTGTTTCAGACTAACAAAGTTTAGAGAAACTTTTCACCAGAAAGCTGGCTGCAGGATAATCTCGTCTGTTTCTGTTGACAAGAATTCATAAAGGGATGGAGTTGTTGGTTCTGTGTTAGTAGAAGACACATCCACGCTGATTCAATTACTAAAAATAATAACGCAAGTGTGGTTTTTTTAATAAAAATTTTACTAGGATTACAACAGCATTATCTATTATTTTTCACAGAAAATGGACACTATTTCAACCAGACTCCATAATTTTGTACATCCCCCAGAGCTTATCACAGTAGATGTTTAATACATTTTTGCTGATTTTGCTGAACTGAATTCAGCTTGGGATAGCCTCAGAACATAAATTGTCTCTATCTGTTCCCTCGGGGAAATGTGCTCCAAGTTGCAAACAGGCTTACTAATGACCTTTAGGGAGAAAAACTGGTTTGTAAGATGAGAATTTCCTATAATAACTTTTATCAAAGTACTATGATGATATGCTGAAATTATGCCTTCAAGTAAGAACTTTTAATCAAAAACATGATATTTTTAACTTCATTTTTCTCTTAAGGTAGAAAATGTATTTTCCATGTTTCTCAAAGACGGTTAATAAAAAAAAAACACACACACACAACTATATTTCCATAGTATTCTTGCAGAAGAAGCCACAAAAATGTGTAAGACCATGATTCAGCTCACTGACTTCTGCTTATAGGATTTATGGGAAACTGTTCAAGTCCAAGAAAACAAAATAAAACATTAAAAATCTAAAAATTAGACAACTAAAAATCCTTTCTGTGGGAAATAGAGTTAAAAATGTGACCTACATATTATTCCATTTTAACCCATATTCCTATTACTCTCAGTTCCCAATCATTCACAGACTGTTAAACACTATAGACATATTTACAAAAACTTAGGAAATTATGAACCCTGGTATGTGCTATATGTTTTTTATCTTTAAAGCAATGCATTAATATTATTTCTTACACAAAATGATTCCTAGCATTGCTATGGAAACTGAGGCAGGGAAGTCACACAGTCAACAACTGTCAGATCCTAAATTAGAACTGGTACCTCTTCCTATGGCTTATCCAATTTATCCTATTAATATTCACCAAGAAAGTCTTCAATACACAGTTTCATTAAAAAAAAAAACAACAATTCCTCCCTCTATTCTCATTTATAGCCATCTAAATATTAGCTCCTAAGCCCACTGTTATCAGTGTATGTATCCACAGCTTCAATAGCTATGTTAATGACTCTTCTAAAACCCTGGCATCAAATATGAAGAAACAGTATGAACTATTCACAGAAGATGAACTATGATGAAGAAACTACAACCCCAGTGATCTGCATCTCCCTCTCATTTCAGCTATCTACCAACGTGGCCACATCCTGGATGTCATTATTCTTTGTAATCACTCTACTTGTCAAACTCTAAATCTCTTCTCTAAGTACAAACTCTTTAAATCTGACCCACTCCTATCATTCTTGCTGGCCTATGGTTCATTCTCACAGTGAGCATTCAAATCCATTGTAATAGTCTTCATCTCAGTTCCCTCATCTCCCCACCCATGAGCCCTTTCAATGATTCCCTCACTAACACCTTAGAATCCTCCATCCCCTTGCCTTGCCCTTTTTCATATTTCTGCCTTGCAAATAAACCCATGGTAAATCTTCTTCAACTCTGAGAATGATGACCTTTGCTAGAGACAGTCATCATATTATGCTAAATGGGTCCATGTCAAATTAATGCTCTCATATCAGCTGTATCCTTACTCCTACTTGACAATTCTTTTAATAATTCCCTGTTTGTTCCCTATCATGCTAGTCAAAATAGCTATTCCAAAGCTTTCAAGATTCCCCAGAACTTAATCCTGGCCTCAGTGAGCCACACCTGGTTGGATAGAAAAGCAGTGTTTCCAGTAGACTGAATACTCCAGTAAAAGTCGAACCTTTTTGTAGACATTGGTAGTTGGCCCAAGTCAAAGACTGCCTTGTTCAGACTACCCCACTGCCCTTCACCTCTTTGGCTCCTGTCATCTATAATTCAACTGAGGATGGACCTATCTATATACTATTCATGGTTAATGTTCACTGATACAAGAAACATACATACTCTCTATTCTTCATTACGTTTAGTTGCAAAAACTTTAATTTAGAAAGAAAGACAAGAGTTAACTTGAAAAGGATCTATCTTCTAAATAAGGACTAAGGACTCAATATTTTAGAAGCTATGTCCAACAACATTTTAGATATTTTAAAAAGCATATTATAGCTGAAGCACAAGCATTCCAAAACATAACACTGAGAGAAGATGAAAATGGTCTGAGTGGTCACATAATTGATTCAGCCAACCAACCATTTACTAAGTGCCTACTCACTGTCTGCCAACCCCTGTGCTAGTGGTAGGAAGATAAAAATTATACTATCCTTGCTCTTAAGGAGCTCACTGTTTAGAGCTAAATGATTTCCCCAAATAATAGCTATTGAAAAAAAGTGATTATTTCCCTTTTAGCAAATCAGCATCCTTTTATTTAGTTTCTTTTTGGTCCGGACCTGGCATTTCCCTTTCTTATTCTCATCTGTAAAATGGGATTATAATAGCACCTACCTCCCAGGGTTGTTGTGAGGGTCAAATGAGATAATAGTTGTAAAGTGCTTAGTACAGGGCCTGGCACAGATTAAGTGCTATATAAATGTTAGCTCTTATTATTGTTATTAATTTTGTTAATATAGGGAAGTCCCAGTAAGAAAACTCCTTCTAAATGTGAAGATCAGGGGCAGCTTGCTGGCACAGTGAGTACAGTACCGGCTCTGCAGTCAGGAGGACCTGAGTTCAAATCCAGCCTCAGATACCTGAAAAACTTACTGGCTGTGTGACCTTGGACAAGTCACTTAACCCCAATTGCCTTGTCTTCCCCCCTCCAAAAAAAAAAAATCAAAAGAGTAAAAAAAAAATATGAAGATCAGTAACTGTTCTACATGTTAAAATCTTAGTGTATTGCTTGAATACTAAAAGATTAATAAGTAAGTAGTCCAGGGTCATAGAATCACTGTTTCGTGGATGGAGCTAGAACCTATTTCTTCCTGGCTCAAGACCATCTCAGAAGCTGCATCACCTTAGTTTAATACTACCTATTTAATTGCAGCTGAAACTCATAAATATCTAATGAAAAATCCTCAAATTCATTTTCAAAGGAAAATGTCACATCAAATGCAAAGTGTATTGAGGAGTTTGCAATTTGATATGTGCAGGTGTCCTTGATAACACTATAAAACTATAGTTCTGGAAACAAAAGCAATGATTTAATTTTTTAAAAAAAGTTTGTTCATTTTAGTAATTTCAGTCTGAGCTAATAAGAGTGAGAATCTCAACACACTGGAAAATCTCTCATAAAGCAAAAAAGAAACTATATTAGTAATAAAGCTGACTTTGTTCACTGTATGTTCCCCTTGATTCAATAGTAAGGATTACTAACATTTAAAGGCATGGAAGTTCTGTAGTGAGTGGGTAGTGCTAGACTTGGGACCAGGAAGACCTGAGTTCAAGTCCTACCTTATTCATTTACTAGCTGTGTAACCTTGACCAAGTAAGTTAACCTTTATCACCCTGTTTCCTTATATATAAAACAGAATTACTAATAGCACCTGCCTTGCAGGATGATTATCAATATCAGATGAGATAAAACATATAAAACACTAAATGCTAGTTATTGTTTTTTAGTAAATGATAGAATTTTAAAGGCTATTCACTCAATACCATGAGACCTAAATTCCTTTTCTTTAATTAAATATTACAATTTGTTTTACAGAAGTAGTTGTGAACTGGTCTAAGATTCACCTTTTTGAAAAGCAGCTGAAAATGTTATCTACTTTATCTCATTACTGTCTATGATGACCCTAGAAGTCTGATTTAGTTTCCTTTTTTCTGTATGACTTTTCCAAAGTCATACAAATCCACTGAAAAAGAGATTAGATTGCTGACTCCCAAAAAAGGCTTAAACCATGAATTTATTCTACCAAAATACAGAAAATCATTTAAGTAAAACAGAGAAAATAAAGTCTGATGAGGGTAGCTAATGTGTACACATTACCTTGTACCTTGGCTCATTCCTCAAGATGTTATAGAAATACCTACAAAATGAACTGATGTCATCCACATCAAACCTTTATCTATTTTTAGCATCAAGTAAGTGTCCCAGATGAGTTTTCTAACCATTTTTATGTTGAGATGAAAAAGGGCCCCTACATATTTACAGAACTTACAACCTGGCAGGCAGGAATGACAGACATTAGGTGGCAGAACAGACAAAGTGCTGGATTTACAGTCAGTAAGAACTGTGCTCAGATCCTACCCTATACACTTACTAACCATGTGATCCTGTACAAGTCACTTAGCCAGTCTTGGTTTCAGTTTATTCTTCTGTAAATGGGAATAATAATAACCATAATAAGCTTTAATAATAACTAATTATTATAACAAGCTATTTCAGAAGGTTGCTGTGAGAATCAAAGGAGGTAATGAGTATATGTAAACTTTGCAAATCATAAAGCACTACACAAATGCTAATAAAAATATTACTATAGTTGTAATGTGATTAGTTTACTGGTTAGAATTCCTTTTCCTTCCTAAATCTATTTTTTCTACCTTCTACTACTCACAGCCCCCTCTCAACAGACTATCTTATTTTTCTGTCTTTGATGTCATTCCTCCCATATACATTAACTCAATGTCATTCCATTATTCTCCATTCCTATTCTTACTATTAGCAAAAGAAAGAAATAACCTAAGGGAAACAGCAGAACGGCCAATGAAATTTACTATGAAGTTATGCAATGTAATTACCTTAGCTCATAAGGGTATTAAAAAGAGTAATTTGTAAGATAAATAAATAAAATATTCCATTTGATAGTGCTAGATATGACTAAAAATAACAATAATCAAATGCCAAGTCAAGTGGCTCAGTGCACTAATACTTCCTTGAATTGATTTTAAAACATTCCTTTTTGGATATCCATATTTCATTAACTTGGCAGAAGTTAAGTTTCAAGATCATTTCCAAAGCCTTGTCATCTTCTGAGTAGCAGGCATGGAACAGCACAGCTATGGCAGTAGGTCAATATATTAGTCATTATGAAGGGTGTGCTTTGTGTGGAGATATAGCTTATTTTAAAATCAAATGGCCTTTAATGGCCAAGAAATTTTAAAATAAAGAAAGGTAACAGGGAAAAAAAGAAAAACATGCTTATTTCCCCAAATGGCTGCTGTAAATTGTTTTGGATATTGCTGATGCATATATTAATATCAATCCAATGTGGAAAGCCAGGTAACAAATCTAGTCAGTGAGCCTGTGCATATGTCTTCAATTGAACATGGTGCTAGATGCCAAACTGAAACCACGCAGATCCTACTGTAGGTTTGTGCAAAACCCTAAAGTGCTGGAATTCAGTTGCCATAGTTTCAAATTAAACAAATAAATGAGACACCATGGAATGCAGCAAAATATTTGTGGTCTGATTAGGTCATATTTCCCATATGTGTGAATATTAGCAACAAAATTCTGGTTTACTAAGCAGAACCCATTGCAATGGGTACAATTATACCTTTTGGGGGTGGGGGAAAAAGAAAACTTTTTTGGTTAAAAATGAAGATATTTTAATTTCTTAAATTTCAATTTTTTTCAAAGGCAGATGTCCTGAATTTAACATCTTCCCCCTCCCCCATTCAAAAGTCTTAGATTTGTATTAAAATGACAGAAAATATATAAATTAAATGTTTGTATTTCTCTTTCAGTTTCCATTTGAACTTTCACGCAAAGTTTGACATGAGTCAGCCACTTAAAATTAAGTGTGAGGGGCCAATGTAATATGCTAGTGAAAAAAAATTAGCTTTGGAATCAGGGAATCTAGGTTCGATCCTGGCACCATTACTTACTAACTGTGTGACTTTAGACAAATCACTCAACCTCTCTAGACTCAGTGTCCTTATCTGTAAAATGAGGGGTGGAGACTAGCTCATCTCTAGTTTTCTAAATTCTATGATCCCTGCGTGATTTGGTAATAGGATAGTTAAAGAAAAATGTAAAAGCAGACTATTAAACTAAGACTCCTCTTCTGATTAATCTTTAAAATCCATTTATACAGGCTGTTTTCACAAAATCACAGAACTGGAAAGAGCCACAAGGTCATTTGGATTAGTACCCTGTCCTTAAAAAGCTCAGAACCCACATCTCCTAGAGTTGTTACAAACAAAAGTGGCATCTTCTGAGCAAAGGGAATGATTGATGATAACTTCAGAGTTGAAAAAGTTACTGCATTCTTTATCTCTTGCTGCCCTCACAAGATCCCAGTGAATCTGGTGGTATAGATATTATTATCTTCTTTACAGATGAGGAAACAGGGGCCCATAAAATAAATACTGAAAGTCCCACAGCTAAGAAGTTGTAGAGCTAGGATTCAGCCACACATCTGCTGAGGCAAGTGAAGAGCAAAGCATGGAGAACTTTGTGTGTACATATGTATGGATGTGTAGGAGTAGGGAAGAAGTAATGTAGCATGTGGAAAGTCCTGTTTGATGCTTTAGTAATCTTTATTGGCCTCCTAACTGCTTCCTCGCCTCTAGTCTGTCTCTGCTCTGATCCATACCTCGTACTACTATCAACACTTTGCAAACATGAAAGTTTGCTAGTGTCATTGAAAAACTTCTACAGCTCCTCAATACTTACTGAATAAAATACCTACTCCTTAGATGGGCATTCAAGGTTCTCTACAATGTGGCTCAGACTGAGAAACGTGAAATGAAAAACTGATAGTATGTTGAAACTCAAGGTAAGTGAAGACAAGCAGGATAAGGGAAAAAGCACTTAGCTGCCCTCGATGAATTCTTCACCAATTTTGGATGAAATATAACTAAGGTACTAAAAGAACTGGTAGAAAACAGGCAGAAGACAATGACTGAACCATTGTGAAGGGGGGGTATCAATGCATTAGAGAAGATAAAATGCTGCCTCAACAGAAAAAAAAAAGGAAGAAGGAATATTCTGCAAATTATGATCCAGATTTTAATCAAAGTTTTACTTTGAATCTTGATGAAATAAAATAATATTTTATTAAAAGGATCGTTTGTATGTATTTGCAAAGGGAAACAGGGATAACTGAGAACTCATGTCTCCATCAAGAAGAATAAATCATACTCATCTAACCACATTTCCTTTCTTGAAAGGATTTTTGGGGAAAGGATCATAGGGGTTTTGTGGACTGCAAGCTCAATATGACTCAACCACGAGAGACGACAATCAAAAGAGGTAATGCTATCCTCATTTACATTGGTAATCCTAGCAGTGAAAAAAGCAAAGTATCTAGAAAACCAATACTATAGAAGAAAGAACATTGGATTTCGTGTCATAAGAATTTGCAATAGGTGGAAGACACAGAGAAGCAGATTTATATATTTAACTTGTTATTATATAAAGCGTAAATTTATTAGAAGCATCCAGTACCTGAATCCAGGGAGCTCACGGCAGGACCTGAACGGGAGAGAGGAGTAAAACACAAGTCTGGAACTTTCCATGTTAAATGTGCCCTTGTTGTTTTAGCTGCACTTACCTCCAAGAAACAGACTTAGGATCAATGTAAGAAAAAATTCCTAACAATAGCTATCCCTAAGTTGGTTGCTCCAAACAATTCCTGTTTACTACAGGGTTTTAAACAGGCTGAATGACTCCATGTTCTTGGGGTTGTAGAAGGGACTGTTATACAACTTGGACTATATGGCCTCTGCCATCCTGTTCAGACCTGGGATCCTTTGATTCTATATTTCTAGTATTATTTCATATTACTCCTCTTCACATCCTCTATATTTCAATCTAACTAGATTATTTGCTATTCCCAAGCTCCTTTTGTCCTTTCCTTCTTCCTAGCCTTTCAAGACACCATCCCTTAGTACTGAATGAGCTCTTTTCATGCTCCTCACTGCTAAAATGCTTCCTTTTTTAAAAGCCTACCTCAAGTATCACCACCTCCTTGAAGCCTTCCATGACCCCACAGCTATAAGCAATCTCTTTTTTCTTGATATCTATCCTGCTACTTTGTTCTGACCACTTCTTTACACTTACCACATTTTGAGTTGTATTATCTTTGTCTCTGTATTTTTTTGTTCCACTTGGTTAATCTATATATTCTTGAGGGCAGGAATTATATACTATTTCATCTTTGCATTACTAGAACATAGTACAATATATCAAATTCATCTGTTTGTTTGTTTTCTTAAGATGGGAGCTTCTCATTTCACCCAGTCAGGAAGGGTAGAGACTACTCATAGGACCAATTCCACCAGTAACTGGCATGGTAGTTCTTATCTGTTGTTTCTGACCAAGGCTAGTTCACCCCTTCTTGGGCAGTCTAGTGGCCCCACAACTCCCAGGAATTCACCATATTGATACCACTCAGACTGCATAGCCCCTGCAGCTCATAACTCTCAAGCTGAAGAGATCTGCCATATTCCATCTCCCAGGTGGCCAGGATTACAGATGCACACCGCCATACTAAATATCATAGGTACTTAATGAATGTTTATTAAATTGAACTGAATCATTCTTTTCTCACACAGAGATAGTAACAATAGCAGCAGCAGCAGCCTAAATGCAAAGGACAATTCAATATGGTACCAAACCAAGCGAACTAATTTATTTGATGAAGGGAACTGGATTAAGTAGAAAGTTGTTCACAAACATAACAGTGAGAAGGTCAATCAAAAATAAGTTAAAAGTAGAATAACCAATTGTGCCTAAGTACAATTTATCTTAATTAAATCACTAAGTATAATCTTTTGGCCTTTCCAGACAGGAAGTATATTAAGGTAAAAGTTGATTCTGCAGCTATTCCAAGTGAGAAAATTGTCATGATTCTAAGTTATCTCATATCTCTCCCAAAGAGAAGGAACACTTTATATTATTTCTAGAATAAAAGAATTACATGGTGCTTTTTGATCTGCAAAATGGAAATACTGATACTTGTTTATAATGCAGTGTATAGAGCACCAGTGCAGGAATCAGGAGGACCTGAGTTCAAATCTCACCTCAGACATGACACTCACTAGCTGTGTGACTTTGGGCAAGTCACTTAACCCCAACTGCCTCATCCTGGGTCATCTTCAGCCATCCTGATGACTATCTGGTCACTGGATTCAGACAGCTCTGGAGGACAAGTGAGGCTGGTGACCTGTACAGCCCTCTCTCACTTAAAACAAAGTCAAGTGCAAGTCATGTCATCAATTTGCTTCTAGGACAATGCAAAAAGATATTCTAAAAGATCACCTCTTGGTCTTCCAGATCATGATCATCAAAGATAATTCATATTGAGGTATAAATGTCAGATTTCAGCTCAAAGCATTAACATTAGGCCATTCTAAAAGTGCATGGCCATCGGTGTAGGTGGACAGGCCATCAGGCAGTATCCTGACATTCTTCCTTCAAGCCAAGATGCTTCTTGTTACTCTTGCAATATTTGCTTTTGATTGCTCCTTCTTTTTACATGGTTATTGACTCTGTTTACTCTTTATCAGTTTTTGTAAATCCTTCTCTATCACATTAATCATTTCTTACAGCATACTGACATTCCATTATATTCATATACTACAATCATTTAGCCATTACCCAAATGATAAGCAACTACTTTGTTTCTAATTCTTTCCTATCATAAAAAAGCTGTTATAAATATTCTGATGTATATGGAAACTTTCTTTTTATCAATGAACTTCTTGGGATATAAGTATTAATAAAATAATCTCTAGGTCAGAGGATATGGAAATTTTAGTCACCTTATTTGCATAATTCCAAAGCGATTGTACTGATTCACATTTAACCAACAATACAAGAGTGTGTCTGTCTTCTCTTGACCCCTCTCAATATTGACCATTCCCATCTTTTGTTATCTTTGTTAGCCTAAAAGGAGTGAGGCAAAACCTCAGAGGGCTGTTTTAATTTACATTTCTCTTATTATAAGTGATATGGAATACCTGATAAATAAATTTTCTAAATGTAAAATAACTAATTAAATAGTAACAAAGTATTTTTGCTTCCCATGAGGGGAACCAAGATGTGATCCTTTTGGAATATCTTTTAGGCCATTGTTCAAGAAACAAATTATTAACAAGTACCAATATTTCCATTTTACAAACTATATAAATGAGACACAATATAAAGAAATAGGAAATGTGCTAAGCAAAATTCATCCTTTGGGACAGGAAATTGAAAAAAAAGTTAAGTATCACTATTAAGGTAAAAATGACATAATCTAACATGCAAGGAATTTTATCAATATTCTAATGAAATATTCTGGGTTGGAATATCACTGTAATTGGTACATATGATCACAATTCCAGAGAAACATTTTTGTAGCACCACTATAAAGCAAGGAAGACTTCACTCACATTCAGAGGGAATCTTGCAAAACATCTCAACCACCTTCTTAATTTACCTTCATCAGAGATGAAGCCTTGCAAGACAACATAAAGTCAGTCAGTTAGTCAATAAGCACTGAAATACTGTCTACTCCAACTTCTTACTAAGTTACTACTAAAAAAAGGAAGGATATAAAACTTCAGGGTACAGAATTTCAGGCAGAAAAAAAGGAAAGAAAGTACTAATATTCAGACTATTATATTGCTAAAATGTAGCAACCCAAAGAAATGTGAGATCTCAAAATCACTACCACCATTAGCATTTTTTGCAAGAAAGTTGATTTTGGACCTATCATACCATCCCAATGTTTTCCACTGCAGCCTAAATCCATTTGTGTCTATCCTGCTTCAATATTCCAAGGATCTGTGATTTTGTGATGTGAGTACTCCATCTTCCCAATGCAAATGGCAATTCTTCCTCTATGAGTTGGCATGGTCTTTGGGACTCTGCTGTAGCCAACAAATTTATCACTCTGTGGCCATCCTGGGAGACGAGCCTCTCTGAATTTAGGAAGAGGATAGTCTTTAGACAAAAGACATCACTGGTCCTTCACTGGCCCATGCTTGAAGTCCTGCCAAATTGGTAGTTCTTGCCAAAGCTTGTGTTCTTGTTGGCAGCCTCAAAAACCTAAGATCACCTCCACCCAACAATGAGGCACTAGAGGAGAGGTTTAGTGGTGGTTTGCATCCATTAATAAACAACAATTGCGGATGCTTAGAATCCCATTGTGGCTTTAGAAGTTTACATATCAGGCATGCTTTCTGCTGCATGTCTGACATAGGAAAAGCCTAGAAAACATCATCAAGATTTTTATATTGCATTCATTCACCTCCTCAAAGCATCTGACACCATTGTCAAACTTTGGGAGCTAGAAACATTTTGAGTTGTACCATACAATTCAATGATATCCCAAGACTACTAAAGATGGTACATGACTACTGGTCATCTCAGAATAGACAATGTTGTTTTTGACTTATGCCCTGTCAGTAGTGGAATAAAGGAGAATTGTGCGGTGGAGTTATAGCTATGTCCAAAGCTGGGCCCTGCTTGTTGGCAGAGAAACCCCAACAGACCAATGAGAAAAGGGAGAGAGGTAAGCATCAAAACCAAGAACAGAAGTTGAACAATAGCTCGAAGTAAAAGGCAGTGGTTCAAACTAGGAAAGCTGGAAAGAAGATCAGTTGGTTCTCACACAGCCAGAGGGCAAGGAAAACCAAATGGGTTTGGAATGCTTGAACAGATGGACAAAAATGGTGGGGAGATATGGAGATTAAAGGGTGTACATGAGGTTCATACGTCATAGGCTGGGTGGGAGAATACATGTCCGTCAAAGGATGAATTTTGTCCAGTACATAATGTCATTTTATATTAGAGGAAACAACCTCCTGTCAATTCAGCTGACCTGCTTTCTGCCTCTTAAAAGTACAGGCCTGAGCAAAACCAGAAAAATATACAGTGTCTAAAATAATGTAAATGGAGAGAACACTGAAAGGGAGACAAACTTGAAATAACTGTCATCATGATGGTCAGAGAACAGATTCCTCTGCCAAAGCAGAGAAGTGCAGCCTGCAAGGGCAAAAAGGTGTACACTTTCATGGATGAAGTCACTGCATTTATTTTTGGTCACAGGGCAGAACAACGGGAGTGTAGCAGCAGGAGGCACTAAAGGAACATAGGCTTATATAGAAATTACTGTCACAGACAGGTAGAAAAAGAGAAACAGAAGATAAGTAGAAGATAAATGATAGACAAGTGTTCATGCTGTTTCAATACATAATTGACCGATAAAGAGACAGACAGAGATGATAGATTGATAGAAAAATAGATGGAAAGAAGATGGATAGATACCAGCATAATGGACAGACTGGTCAGAAGCCAGGATCCAAATATGTTCCATACTAGTTATAGCATTATTCAACTCATTTTATGCAGCCATTACAGAGGACAATGTTATTCTTTTTTAAAAAAACTATTTTATTTGTTTTCAGTTTTCTACAATCACTTCCACAGAGCTTGTTTCTTCCCCTTCCTTCCCCTTCCTTTCCCCCTTCCTTCCTCATTCCCTCCCGGAGACAAGGTACAGATAGGTTCTACACATACATTCCTATTAAATACATTTTCACCTTAGTCATGTTGCATAGAAGAATTGAATGAGAGAAACCATAAAACAAAACAAAACATAACACAAGGGAAAATGGTCTGCTTCATTCTGAGATCCAATTCCATAGTTCTTTCTCTGGATATGGAAAGGTGTTTTGCCCCAAGAGTCCATTGGGAATTTCTTAGGTCCTTGTATTGCTGTGAAGGACCAAGTCTACCAGAAAAATTGCATACTGTGGTTGCTGCTGTGCACAAAGTTCTCCTGGTTCTGCTCCTTTCACTCAGCATCAGTTCATATAAGTCCTTCCAGGCCTCTCTGAAGTCTTCCTGTTCATCCTTTTTTATAGCACAATAGTACTCCATTACGTTCATATACCACAACTTGTTCAGCCATTCCCCAATTGATGGACATTCCCTTGATTTCCAGTTTTTGGCCACCACAAAGAGTGCTGCTATAAATATTTTTGTACATGTGGGATCCTTTCCCATTTTTATGATCTCTTGGGATACAGCCCTAGAAGAGATATTGCTGGGTCAAAGGGTATGCACATTTTTGTAGCCCTTTGGGCATAGTTCCAAATTGCTCTCCAGAATGGCTGGATCAGCTCACAGCTCCACCAACAATGAGTCAGTGTTCCAACTCTCTCACATCTTCTCCAGCATTTATCATCATCCTGTTTTGTCATGTTGGCCAATCTGATAGGTGTGATGTGGTACCTTAGAGATGTTTTGATTTGTATCTCTCTAATCAATAATGATTTAGAGCATTTGACAATGTTATTTTTATAAGATGTTTTACTTTTTCTTTTATTTTTTCATAATTCATATTTTGGTTAATTATTTCCTGATCTCTTATAATTTTGCTGGCTTCAACTTTGCGCAATTCTAATTTTCAAGGTGTCATTTTCTTCCTTAAGATTCTGGATTCAATTGGTTGACTTTCATAACCTCCTTGTTTTTCTTGGATTATTCTTATTTTTTTCTTTAGTTTTTCCTCCATCTCTGTCATTTGGCTTTTAAACTCTTTTTTAAGATCTAAGAATTCTTTTTGGGCAAGTGACAATTTAACGTTCCTCTTTGGGGTTTCTTTACTTCAATATCCTCTTCTGAAGATGAACCCCAGTCATCTCTCTTCCTGTAATAGCTTCGTATGGTTGGATTCTTTCTCCTTTGCCTCTGTATTTTTTGTGGTAATAACTTAATTTTTGTAACCACTTCTAGCCCTGGGGCATGGGGGATGGTGCCTCTTGCCCCAGATCTTCAGTTCTCCCCTCCTGTCTAGAACTACAGCCAAATCTCCAACCTCCTGTAAGTGCCCACAGCCAGGGGCTTTCAGCCCCACTGCTTCTGCATGCACTGGATCCTTCTTGCCGTACAGCTGAGTCTAGCATTCCTTAAAAGCAGAGGTTCTCTCAATCTTCCCAGGCTCAAACAACCAACTCCCCTCACTAACCGGAGGTGAAAGGTCCTGTGGCTGGGCCAAGGCAGCCTCTCAAACAAACTAACCCCAGGGCTTACTGATATATGTTAAAAAGGACCCTAGCCTGGAGGTGTTTACTCTTCACAGGCACCAAACCTCCGGGGTTTCTTCTGACCTTCTCAAATTGTCCCAGGAAGACCCAGGTTGTGTCCCTATTCTTAGTTGTCTCCACTTAGTCTCCCTAAGGTGCTATTTTAACTCTTTTGTGGGGGAAAATATTGAGAGCTTGGAATTTTCTGATCTACTCTGCCATCTTCCCAGAATTCCCTTAGAGGACAATATTAGCTTATATTTTTATAGGCTTTGAGGTTTACAAAAAACACTTCATATTCATTATCTTACTTGATGCATTTACAATTACCCAATTACTACAAGCATTATAGTTCTATTTTACAGATAAAGAAAAGCATGATCAGAGAAGTTATGTGATTGAGTTATATGATTTACTCACAGTTATAATTAAATCAAGGTCTTCTGACTCCAAGGGTATAGTATTTTTTCTATTGTATCAGATTGCCTCCTGATGCAACAGGAGGGTTAGGTTCAATTTCCAATTATTTGGGAAATGTCAAAATATTCTTTTAATCATTTGTAATACAATTTAACAGGTCATCAAAAGCACTAGATACAATCATCTAGAAAGGGTTGTATGTGGATGACTAGACTATCAAAACTGACTAAAGAGTTCTTTTTGGAGTTGATCCAACTCTATTCCACCATTAAGCCCAAGTGAATAGTAGAGGATGAGCGAGGTGAGTCCATTGTCTTAGCCTTTAAAGTGCTCTGTGGCAGTGGTTGTATCATGGAATCATGAGGTTAGAGTTGGAGGGGCCTGAAAGATCATGTGGCCCAACCTCTTCATTTGATAGATGAGGAAAGTGGAGTCCATAAAGGTGAAGTTCATTTCCCAAAGGCACTTGAGTAGGAAGTGAAAGGGGCAGGAATTAAATCTAGGCCCTCTGATTTCAGACCCAAGTTGTGATTCCCACCAAATCATACTCTCTCATGGGATAACTGCAGGTAAAGAAGGCAGGTATTCAGCCCTTTGCTTATGCTTGGAGTAGTTTCCCACATTTCTGCCTTCTGAAATCCTATTCATCCTTTACATACCCCACCCAAAAGTCCTCACTTATTCTCCTCAATCAACATAATACTTTCATGATCCAACCCTATGTACTACTCTTACCCTTTCTTAAGTCTTTTTATATTTAATTCTGTACTGTAGTACTGCATAGTTTTGTCATTTCTTCTTTTCAAGATTGTATGCTCTGTGAGGGCAAGAAACAGGTCTAAATGATTTTCTATCTCCCTGAGTACATTATACAAAGAATGTACTTAATAAAAAAAAAATTTAGTCATTGAAATAAAAGAATGGAAGCAATGCTACATTACTTTGTCAGTCACGGTCTGAGGCCCACCATAACTCTTATAAGCAGTATTAGGCAGCCAACAGATTGTCCAGTTGGTATCTGTAGCTTCAAAATAATCTTCAGTTGTACATCATTTAATCCAACTGAGTAAATATTATTGAACACTTATATGTGCAAGGCTCTGCATCAGGTATTTTGAGAGACCCAAGGAAGAATATATGATGCTTCCTGTTCTCCTCTAACATGAACAAGTGAATTTGTTAAGGACTTACTACTGAGCCAAGCACAGGAAATAAAAATAGAAGCAAGTAAGACTACGCAGAGTTTACATTCTAAATACGGGAAGACAACATGTACAGGAGACCTAGGGCTGGCAAAGGGCTGGCTGCTTGATGGCCTGATTCCAGGCTAGGTAAAATGAAGTCCTCCTCTCTGTGTAGACTTCATGCAGAAGAACTCTTCGAAGTACAGTGAAAAACTCCCTTTTCAAAGCCCAGAGTCCAAGAGGTAGGAGCCTATGTTCTAATGGGAGGAGAGGAGAGGGACAGAATACCTGCTGCACAGCCCGAACCCGGCTGGGAGATAAGGAATGTAAATGAGTACCTATACTATACTCTGTAATACAGAGGGGCAACAGGAGAGTACGGTACAAAATGCTATGTTAGGTCAGAGAGGGGAGGGAATACTTCTGGCAGGGTGGATCAGGTAAACCACACAAAAGAAAGAATCTGAGCTTATCAGCCTTGAAAGGTACATAGGAATTTGAGAGTGTTAATGGAAAAGGGCATTCAAAGGGTACAATTCTAACAAAAATTCAGAGTAAGGAAACCACAGAGTCCATTCAGGGAATATAAAATTGTCCTTTTTGGTCACGGTGTCATGTGCATGAAAGGAAGCAGCGGGAGGTAAGTCTAAAAAAGGTAGGTTGTGCTCAGTGGTGGCAACGACTGAATACTAGGCAAAAAGAGTTTAGAATTTCTCGGTTGGTAACAGGGAGGCACTAAGGGTTTTGGAGCAAGGGGAGCGGGGGGGGGGGGGGCATGATTCGAGCTTTATTTTAAAAAGATTGTAAGTAGCACCAAGAAAAATGAAGAAAATGTTAGCCTGTGACCCACTTCAATTATATACACCCAGAGGAAGGAAAAGAGGAAACAAGCATTTACTAAGTGACTACTGTGTGCCAAACACTGCTAAATGCTTTACAGTTATTATCTTACTTGATTCTCACAACACTAAGAGGTAGGTGCTATTATTTCTCTCCATTTTACAGTTGAGGAAACTGAGACAAACAGAGGCTAAGTGACTTGCAAAGGGTCATACGGTTAACAATTCTAAGGGAGAATCTGAACTCAGATCTTCTTGACTCCAAGCCCAGTGCTCTATGCATTGTATTACCTATTTGCCTCTGGAAATGATGACTATTAAGCAGCTACAGAACACTAAGGACAGTCCCTATCTTATGCTTTGTTTTCCTTGCTGCATTTGTTACCTGCCATTACTATTTCCCACTCTTTTAGGCTTATCATCAGTTTCACATCTTTGCTCTATGAGTCACTTCACAGAACTAGACCTACAGTAGGAAAAGCATGAACCTGGGAGTCAGAAGACTCTGATTGGAGTTCCACTGACTTTCTTTGTGACCTTAGGCTCACTTACCCTCTCAGAACATGTTTCCTATCTCTAAAAAGAAAAGGCTAGATGTATTTTTAAAGACTGCCATGGAAAGTTTTTTTTTTAATTTACATTTTTCAAGAATATACTTATCTACCTCCCAGGATGGTTGTGAAGTAATGCATATAAAAGAGCACTCCTACCAATCCATTAACAAGCACTGAGTAAGCACTTGCTGTGTGCCAGGGACTGCACTCAGCTCATGGAGAACAAGACCAAGAATTCATCAATCCTCTGTCTCAAGGAACTGACATTCTACCACAATTAAGTTTTTTTCTATTGCTATTGTTTCTTTGAGGTTTTACTACTCATGTTTTCTAATTATAAATATGCTCTGAAAAATTTATATTAGATGTAGCTTGAAAGAGCCCTATGGAAACTTTAAAAAAAATTTTTTTATTGAATTGTTAATTTACTCAGTGTAACCTTTTGACTTTTGTATTGTTGGTGAAAGAGGAATAGAAAATTATGTTTCTTTAAATACAGAATCCCTAGGAAATTCAAAAACATTAAGCTTTGAATTCAAATTATGTGTTTAATACTGGTGACTGCCAAATTGAAAGGATAAAGGTTTACATGGCATTTATGAAAGACCTGCAAAGGATATGAGCAAGGCCTTCTGACATGGCCAATTTTGGTGGCTAACAAAAGATTTGTCTGTGGTATCAAAAGGAGTCAATCCCCAAGAAATTGTATTCCTGCCAGTCCAAAACCCTATCAAAAGCCTCTTGTGCTTCAAACAGCTCTTAGAAAACAACATTTTGAAGAGCTAAGGGTAAATGAATTAAAAACATATGGATTAGGTTTACTTTGCCATATGTATGGGTCTAAGGATTAGGAGAAAAGTACTGAGCAAACCATGTTTTGGGTTTTGCTGACCCCAAAACATTTGAATATGAGTTACAGACCTTTTGATGAACTCAAAATACTGCTAGGCTTGCCCATCTTTAGTGTTTAGAAAGAAGAAAAAAAGATTCAGAGTTTAAGCCAAATAACAATTTCAGCCTTGAATTTTAAACTAGTCTGGAAGTCTACAGAAATTTGCAGTACCTAGAAAGGACATTCAAAAGTCATCTTTTTATATTGTCTTTGAGAGAAAATAATTGATATAAATAAAATAACACATACACAGGAAAGTTATTCATTGTACTTAATTTGGTCCATTTTTCACTTGATATCACTACTCCTACATGGTCCAGAACTCCACATTTATATGAAGATCGAGACACAGTGTACTGTTTGGGCAACAAGGAGGGTCCCCACTCCTTAGGAACCAAAGACTTAACTTCTAATGCTGCTTCAGGTACTTCCTAGGCATGTGACCATGGACGAATCACTTAAACTCTGTCTGCTTCAGTTTCTTTATTCATAAAATGTGCATAATGCACTTACCTCCCAGGGCTGTTGTGGGGATAAAATGAGGTAACAGTGGTAAAGTGTTTTGTGAACCTTAAAATGTCACATAAATATTAGCAGCTATCATTATTATTGCTGTTGTTGCTAGGTAGTTGTGACATATACCAATGCATAATATCTTCAGTGGGAGACACTTGGTATGCAATACCCTACTTTCCTTGGAGTGCAGCTGAAGTTGGAGAGAAAAAACACATTAAAGGTAGGAAATAAGCAAATTATTTGAAGTTATTATTTTTTTTCACTATTATTATTTGGTATTTTCTGAGCTCCAATAAGGAAGTCTCTTTTTTAATTCATTCTCAATCAGAAATCAATAAACCAAGCAACCATTTCCAAATGTGTGCTGCAGTGCTACATATCATGGGGGATACAAAGAAGGAAGATATTCCTAATATCAAAGAGTAGCTGGGGAGATATGATATACATATAAAATAGAAACTGATGATAAAAGACAATATATAAGTGCCTGATATACAGACAATAAGTTTTGTGAAAGTCCAGAAGAGGGAAAGGTCCCTGCACATAAGGAAAGGAAAAAGTCACCGAGGTCTGGGGTGGTCAAGGAAGGCTTCATGGAAAAGATTGGATTTGCGTTGGCCTCAAAGGATGGATAAGATTCAGATGGGAAGAAGGAAGGATGATAGAGGAAATCATTCCAGTCAAGAAAAATGGCCTGTATAAGGGTTCAAAAGTAGGGATGCATAAGGCAAATTTGGGGCCAAATGAAGAGTTGTAGAAGATGAGGAGATGAAGGCATTTCACTTAAGTTAGAAATGTAAGAGAACAAGTTGAAATACTGCAAAAATCTCCTGTCAGTATGAATTTAACATAGCTACTTTGCTAGATTCCTATGTTCTTTTTGAGTTTTCTATGGGAGTCCCTTTCAAGTATGAACCCCATCTAGCCAGATGCTCCCATGGAATTTCTGTCCTCTACCATAGCTTATGAGTTTTATTGTTGAGTTTTCTCAGGTATCCTGGAGCAGCTTTAGAGGGTGAACTCTTAGTAACAGGAAAATAAAGCACAAGGCCAGGTCCTATAAGTATAATGTTTTCATTGGTATTCTCGTAGCCAGAGTTCATAAGGGTGAGAGGATAGAGTGACCCAAGCTCCTCCTAGAATCAAATGCAGGAACTGTATTATCCAGACTTGGACAGTTTCCACAAGTCATGTAACTTCATCTCTGTATTTCTACAAAACCCATGATCATCCAGGCACATTTAACATTCCTTTCTTCTTTAAAAAGGCAGATGTACAAAAACTACAGCTGTCTTTAGTAATTACTAAATGTCAAAATAATTTTGAAAACACTAAATATTCATCTAAATTAAGGTTAGTTTGATCTTCAATTGCACATAAGAAACAATGACACACTGAGAATGCTCAGTGGTGGGGCCCAATTCCTTTCTTTCTCCTTCAGAAATTATATGGAGAAAGGATAATTCATGCTGTGATTTTCAGAATATCTATGTCATGGCTGTTCATGGCTCTGTAATAACCACCACAATAATAACAGCCTACTCATCAGTAGTGTCTTTCATCTGAGATCTCAAAGCACTCATCAACATTAATTAGTTCTCTCTTTAAGCACAGACATTGTATCATTGTTGAGTGCTTCCTGATACAGCAGCGCTAATTGTCTACAATCTTTTCTGAGTTTAAATATTTATGGGTATTGGTCTTTAAAATGCTTATTTGCTCCCCTGATGGTGCTTTAAAATTATGGTCAGCAGAAGTGGAGGGACCCAGGGTTCTTTTTTTGCAACAAGAACTGAGCTCAGTAACAAGGCAGGAGAGTGGAAATAATAATCATACTTCTTGTCAGAAAACAACTCCTTCGTAGCTCCTTCCTGCATTAGCTCTCTGAAATAGCTCTTCTTCAGGTCAGTCTTCTTGTACCTTCCTGGCTAGGTCTTCATCATTAAGATGCCCATGTTTACTGCAGCACCCTTATGCAGTTCTCTCCCCAGAACACTGCTACCACCTTCCATTGTTTGTACCACTCCACCACCATCAACCTTGGTAGGTACAATTCTTGGAAGTTGCTGTCAACTATTTGTTTTTTGTATAACCCTCCAAGGGGGACAGGATAACAGATACATTACATCTGCATGTGGAGTGCCTGCTAGCCTTGGACAAATTCCTGGATGATCTTCCACTATTCTTAAGAAGGAGAGATGGTACACCTTTGCAGGAGTTCCTAAACTTTTTGAATTTGTGACAGTCCTTAAGTGAAGAAAAATGATTTTCCCAAGGTAGTAAGACGCTATAAGATTTGGAACCCAGGCCCTTTGATTCTAAATCCAGTGTTCCTTCTACGATGGCAGCTTTGTTTTGCACCATTCACCCTTAAAAGTAGTATATGGAGAATGTTGATTTTTTAAAATTAAATGATATCTTTTAGATGTATTGTATTTCATTGTTTTCTCATGTATTATCTCAATAGATGCTCTGGGCACAGCAATGTCATGGGCAGAGAAGTTAGTATTTCTATTTATAGATTAAGAAATTGGATCTTGTAAAGGGTAAACAATCTGTCCATTTCTATGACTAGTAAGTACAGGTCAGAACTACAACCCAGGTCTACCACTCCTAGTCTGATACTCTTTGTTTAGACACCCCCATAGCAGGGTTATAAAACTAGGATTGAGAGATTACTGATCTAACTTCTAATTCCCCAGCCTTCTCTCTTTCCTTGCAAACAAATGGGATCCAGTTTTTAGTAGTTCTGCATTTAATCTTAACCCCATTTTATTTTATTGTTGTTTCCATATTCTTTTATAAGACTATAGAATTTAGAGCTGGAATTGATCATTTACTTTAGCCTATTCATTTTACAGATGAGGAAATCAAGGCCCAGAGAAAATAATTATTTTCCCAAAGTAGTAAGAAGCTATCAGATTTGGAACCCTGATCCTTCAATTCTAAATCCAGTGTTCTTTCTGCTATGGCAGTTTGCGTACTGCTCCAGCTTTGTAAATTCAAGGTTGGTTTCATGATGCCTTCTAACAGAGTGTCATAATGATACCTTGTGAACCGAATTTCAGTTTTGTGGTCCAAGATTCAAGGTTGGTAACAAACAATGTGGAGCCTACACAAATAATGTCTGGTTCTGCATCTGAGAAGAAAATCATTGCTCTCTTGGAGGGATATGAACTCTCTTAGTCAACAAAGGAATCCTCTAAGCACCGGACAGTGTACACTGACACTGGACTTTAGAAAGGGACTAAGTCAGCTCCCTTTTTATTGTTAGGTGGAAACATTAGGCCTTCTACAATAGACTAAGGCATCTTATGGAGCAAAAGACTTAATTAGCTGTAGTGACATGACACTCTGGCTTGTTATCAAAAGAGGTTAGTGTCCTCAAAAGGTTCTAATCTATGGAACAATGACATCAGAGGAAGTCTGTCCATAGGACCAAGCCAAGTGAGAGTTTTATTCCTCAACTTAATTATCAAAGTCATCTGAAGGACAATTCTGAAAGCAGACACAGACTTAAAGTCTGAAGGCTAGAAATTGGGTTAATAAGCTGCCTACTGGAAACATTCAGCCTCAGAAAATGTAAAACTGGAACCAAGGGAGATTGTGATCATCTCTTCAGGCTGATGGTATTACATACAGTGCAGAGATGCAAAAAAGGAGCCAAGTGGTGGAGCAGTTAGAATACTCTACCCTGTGATGTAATTCCACTGTTCTCTGCTAAGCCCCCAAGACAGTCACTGCTAGTTCTAAGCAGTAATACAGCAGACAAAGGATTCAAGAAGGTCCTCACTTCACTAGGTCATACACTTTGTTCATTTGTAAACAGTTATATATCACTGCTTCCTATTTGAAGATGCTGTAGATGATGACTACACCTAGACAGAACTGAAATGACTAATTCGTGAGCCACTGAAAACATGGAAAGATTGTTCTTTGATTTGTGGCCGCAGGAGCCCTGTGCAAAATTTCTCACTGCAACTCTGCATCTGAGGCTCAAGCTTGACCTGAAATCTGTTGTTAAAAAGAGTACTGATCATCAAATGATATATCCCAAATGATGTCTTCCAGAAGTCTACAATTTTATAGTAGAAATTCTCCTTCAGAAATATCCTTAACATATTTCTTCTGTCCTCCATATATGTAGTTGTAAAAGTTCTATTTGTCCCATTAAGAATGAATAAGGATGAATATGCATATATCTAAAATACCCTTTGGGGAAAAACACTCTCAAAATTATAGTTGTAAAGTAGATAGTTTCATTAAGGGTTGGCCCAATGGTGTTTTTTCAGTCATTACATATAGCAGTTCTAGAATGACATCATCAAAGAAAACTGTAATTTGTCAAAGTTCACAGGTTTTTACAAAAGGAAGAAACAAGTCACTAAGTACAACTCTTTCATTTTATGGGTAGGGAGAATGAGGTTCACTGAGTTTAAACAGACAACTAAAAATCCCGTAGCTAGTTAACGATAGAGCCAGAACCCCTCTCCTGTGTTTTCCAAAGGCCTTTTCCCCTACACCATGCCATCTCCTGGACTCTCAGGAAAGCATAGAAATATGCCAATCACTACATTTTGTTTTAGAAAGGCTTGGTTAAGTCAGCCTAGTACAGTCACATGTACATTTGTTATTATGCACTACTTTTCTTAAAATACACCCAAGTGGGGAAGGGGAATTTTATTTTGGTCGTAGCATTTAGAGCTCTTCCTTTCCCATATAATTTCTCTGATACACTGCCCTTTTCACCATAAGCATCCTGTGACATTTTCTAAAAATGCCTAAGACCAAACTACAGGCTTTCAAATAAATTTAATACAACAACAAAAACAGGCAATTTCAACCTCAGAAACTAAAGCAATAACATGATACTAAGTTCCTCTGCAAACAATTTCCCTCATTCAGAGACTGATAATACATTTAAAATCATCAGACTGAAAGTTTGGGAAGCCATTACAATATCTAAGGTATGAAGTGTGATGAAACTGGGAAAAAATCTCAATGGCTAAAAGCTTCTCCAATCTGAAAAGATCGAAGAAGCACTCAACAAACAGGGACTGGGAAGGAAAAGAGTTCTATTAACAAAGATAGGCAAGGACATATTCCTTCAACATTTAAAGGAAAAAATAAAATGTTTCCAAAGTTGCTATTAGTTTTGAGAAATTATCCAACATAATTCTGCTATAAACAGGGTCTTATTAATATTTCTGGGTAAGGTTAGAGGAGGATTGGAAAATAAAGAAAAGGGATGGAAAAGAAGATGAGGCATGAATTAGTATTTACTCTGAAAGGGAGGAGGAGCCATATCAATGTAAAAAAATAATTTTATCTCTCAGAGGCTGAACTGATTAACCAGCATTTTATTAAGTGTGGATTCATTACAAAATAAACAGCAACCCTAAGTTAGTATACATAGTGGGTGAATTTACTTAATAGGTCTAATACTAAATTCAATTTGGTCATTAAAAGGGAAGAGGTTTTAATCACTTATTGTCTTTCTTCCTTAATGATCATCCATTCTTTCACATGCGTTTCACAATAATCCATGAAGGCACAATAGAAATTCAAGCACCAGAATGTATACTTAGTAACACATTAAATATATATATATATAAAATCTGTTTTGCTCTACTCACCATTCCATGGTTCAGCCAAGCAGGAATAAAATTATCAAGTAACTTCGGGTAAACCATCTCTCTATCATAGACGTAGATGCTCCAAAACACAGTCACAACAAACTAGGAAACAGACAAAAAAATACATAAGCATAAGCTACAGTTCAATCAGTTTCAACAAATAAATGTTAAGAGACGTGTGCCCAGGACTGTGTTAGGCACTAGGGGAAACAAAGATAGGATGCCTGTCTTCCTGATGCTTTCTTTCTAATGACAGATGCTAAATACAGAGATAATTATAATGCAAAATAATATACAATGATACAATATAAAGCCACACAACATTTTAGAAAGGTGCAGAACAAAATAATATGAGATACAAGGCAAAAAATCATTGTAAACTTGGAGGCATCAGGGATGGTTTCAGAAAGGAGGTGATGCTCATAGCAGGCTTAAAGGATATAAAACTGGCAAATGACGGAATTTGTTTTGTTTCACTCTATGTATATACATATATTTGTAACGAGTTTTGTTTTTCTTCTTTTCTCAATGGACAGGAGAGCAGGAGGTGAGAGGGAACTAATTTGGAATTGAAAATAAAAGTGAATTTTAAAAAGAAAGAATCTATAGACAAAGAGAAACAGGAGTACATTGAACAAAGACTGGTTTAATTTGGCTGGAGCTTAGTGTATATGTGGAGAGTTAAATGAGATAATATTGAAAAGGAAGGGAAACATTAGAGGGTGAAAAGATTTCAACATCAGGCATGAAGCTTAAAGATTAATTGACAGGCAATAGGGAGCCTACCTTCAAAAGTTGAAGACTTTTGAAGGTAGGGATGTCATGACCGTACCTATAATTTAGGAAGATTATCTTGTTGGAGAAGACAGACACAGGAAATAGGGAGATTTGTTAGGAGGTTATTGTAACAGTCTACATAGGTAGCAATTAGGGCTTATATGAAGAATGTTTACACATCAGTTTACCTGAAAGAGATCTGATGACTGAGACTCAATATGGGTCAACACTGTAAACTGGCAGCCAAGAGAGCTATTGTAATCTGAGGATGCATTAAGAAAAGGATACTGTCTAGAAGTGAAGAGGTCATAGTTCAAATCTGTTTTGCTTTGTTCAAACCACATCTGGAGTTCAATTCTGGGCACCACATTTTAAGAAGGGCACTGATAAATCAGAGAGTGAAGGATTGTCCAGAAGAGAGCAGTGAGGATGGTGAAAGGTCTCAAGTTAAGGCTATATAAGGATCAATAAATAGGATAAAATGGCCCAAATCAAATGAAATAAATGTAATATGGAGAAGATGTTTGCCCTGTACAAGAGAAGACTCAGAGGGAACATAGTAACTGTCTTCAAGTATTTCAAGGGCTGGCTCATGGAAGAGGGTTTACATTATTCTTCTTGGTTCTAAAGAGCTAAAGTAGGAACAATGAAAGGAAACTACAAAATAATTAATATGAGCTTGGAACTTCTTAATGATTTGAACTAAAGTAACATAAATTACCAGGAAGTAGTTTCCTTCTCACTGATGGTCTGAAACGAAAGCTATTTGTTGTAGAAGAGATTGTCCTTTGAGTATATGTTGAATTGGATAGTCTTTGAGATCCCTTTTAATTCTTAGATTCTGTGAAAAGTAATTCAGTCCAGTTAGATCAGGGATTGGCAAACTGTGGCACAAATGTAAGTAAGTCCCAGCTTCTGCCTGTTGTTGAATAGTATAAAAGTTAAATGTGGTTTTTATATTTTAAAATACAATGAAACTATTTAAAAATATAAAAACCATGCTTAGTTCTCCAATCATAAAGAAACAGAGAGAAACAGGGAGCAGGTAGGTTCGGCCTGCTGGCTATAGTTTGCTGATCCCTCAGTTAGATGATCTCTAAGGCCCCTTTCAGTTTCATTTCTATGATCCTATGATTTGATAGTTGGTGAACTTTGAGAAGAATTTTAGTAGTGTGGGCAGTGCAAGGGATGGAGGCGAGAGTGGCTGCTGAGGATGTGGAGGCATACTGTTTAGAGACATTCACAGACCAGAGCAAAAAATAAGAATATGCCCTAACGGCCTAGGCTTCCATGACAAGGGAAGGGCAAGACATACAAGTAAGCCAGTCAGTGAAAGAAAAAGTTGCCTTCATTCCATTAGATGTTAGCTAGGTGCCTCAAAGGCAGGAGGCAACTGCTGGTCTTGCCCTCTTCTCTCATCTGTGCTCACTGCAGATTTGCTGTGGTGAGAAAATCTAGTGACTGTCTAAGGGAAAAGGTGACAGCTGTTGGCGAGTGGTTATCAACTCAATTCCAATGCCAACTCTTCTGAATTTCTTCCTCTCTGAAGAAGTTTAAAAGTTCTAAGGTCAATTTGTTCTGATGCCACTTCCCACTCTGAAAAATTAATGAATAGACAAGAAACTAAACCAAAAGTCATCTTTCCTGGATCCTTTCATATGGTTTGGATTAATTTTCTCATTTCCAAGTTATTCCATTTCACCACTAAAAGCAATTAAATCGCAGCTTATAAAATTCAGAAAGTCTCATCAATATAAAACAGTTTCTATGAGTAGGGATTCTATTCACTTAAAGGAGTATAGGGCATGAAGGGCCATGGATAGATTCCTAATATTTTTCTGACTTTTATTCATAAGGAGTTAATCTTGGCTCCAGAAGCTTATTTTGGCCCTAAAACTACATGAGAACCCAAGGACAAGAGTGTTCAAGTTGCTACTTTAACTTTTCTCCGAACTATGAATAAGATAAGGTTCAGATAAATATGAAAAATTATTGAGTTCTTTCCTCATCTTTCCATCCAGCATTTATTATCAAGAAATTATTTATTCAAATAGACAGGTATGTCCTACAAATATTAAATGAACAAGTACCAGGACACTGCAGAACCTACTGAAAGAGATCTGTAATCACTCCAAGCAGTTTGGCCTGTCCATCCACACAATACTGGACAACTTCTGCCCAGATTTCAAAATGACTCTGAATGAAGAGACTCGAGATATGTATCTACCCCTCTGGTTCATCATCTCTGGGAGGTAAGATGACAACACAGGAGTTGCTGTTGGTCACTGCATCAGAGTTTTTAAGCCTTCCAAAGGTATTTTTATTTATAAGATTGTAGTCACTGTATAAATTACTCTCCTAGTTCTACTCACTTCTTCTCAGGATTCTTTGAACTCATAATTTTCATCATTTATTTTAGCATAATAATATTCTATTACATTCATATACCATTATATATCATATATTCATATACCATTCATTTGTTTCAGTAATTCCCCCAATTGATGGAAAACCCCTCTTGTATTTCCAGTTATTTGCTGCTTTAAAAGTGCTTCTGTGAATATTTTTAAATAGTATTTTATTGTTTTCCAATTACAGGTCAAGAAAATTTTTTAGCATTCTTTTAAAAAAATGTTAAATTCCTAATTTTCTTCTTCCCTCCCTTACTTTCCCCTCCCTAAGATGGTAAGCAATTTGATATAAGCTATGTATGTACAATCATGTAAAACATATTAGTCATGTTGTGAAAGAAGAAACAGGCCAAAGTGGGAGGGAAACATGAAGAAAATAGTATGCTTCAATTTGCATTTAGATTCTGTCAGTTCTTTCTCTGAATGTGAATAGCATTTTCCATCATGACTCTTTTGGAATTGTCTTGGATCCCTGTATTGCTAAGAAGAGTTAAGATCAAATGTTACACTTACTGTAATACCTAATAATAATGATGATAGCTAACATTTATATAGCACCTACTATTTACCAGGGTCTGAGTGTTTTACTATCATAAATTCATTTAATCCTCACAATATCCCTGAGAGGTGGGTGCTATTATTAGATGAGGAAACTGAGGCAAACAGAGATGCAGCAACTTGCCCAAAGTTACAGTTATAAGTATCTGAGGCTGGATTTGAACTCAGGTCTTCCTAACTCTAAGCCCAAAGTTCTTGACACTGTACCCCAACTGATACAATAAGAAAATTCATTTGAAGGCACAAAAGATATAGCAAATCACTGGGAATGATAAAAGAGTAGAATTGAAAAGGGAATAGTATTTCCAGACCTAAAACTATATTCTGAAGCTGGCATAATTAAAATCTTAGAACTGGTTAAAAAAAAAAAAAAAAGTAGCAAAGTATTGCCCCACCTAGCTGCCTACTACCCAAATGCCTTCCATAATGACTAGCTCAATTCACAGGTCCACCAGTACTTTTTTTGTTTGTTTGCTCGCATCTTTTCACAAATGTAAACCAGATAAGCCAATAATCCACCACTTTTCTCTTCTCACCCACCATGAGATCAAGAAATACTTTGTTTCATGACCCTTTTTTACAAAGCATGGTCGAAGAATTCTGGCACAGCGTTGAGTCACGTCCAAATGGTTCTCTCCTAATGCTGTTGGTTATGACTTACATAAGTTTAGGCAATTCATTTAATTTCTTTTCCTTAACAAAGGAGAATTTCATGAACATTTATTGATTATCAATGTAGAAGGTATGCTTATTATAATCCATTTATAATCAAACCTCAATTACTTAACACTATATATTAACCACTTTGTAGCTTACCTGGGTCAAGTTTTTTAATAACTAATTAGCATATACGACTAATTCAACATGCTTTTATTGTCACTTTTTATTGCCAACATGATTTTAAGTCAATTTTATTCCCACTGCTAATTGGCATTTGCTCAAGACATGTAAACACATTAATATTATTTTAAGAAATTAATCAAGAGTCACTTGCTAAGAAAAATGCATTCTAAACATGAATGGAAATTATCTTTGGATTATCCATGCGATTATTGTCTTTAAATATTGTAGATGATTGAGAATTAATGGTAACTGCATTTATAAAGAACATATTTGTCAAAATTTAATCCCTATAACATTAATCCTTCAACCCACACAGGCACAAAAATTATCTTCACACCAACCTCAATTCTATTGATAAAGAAGTTATTATTTCTGTTCCTTTTTCACTCTTTAGCTATGTCAAGTTTCAGATATGAACCATGAATGTAATTACAACATAATATCATTAATATTAATCCTAATAATTGAAGAATATAATCAGTTAGAGATTAGGCTAAACATTATCTTTGTACTATATGAAGGTGGAGGGTGGGTAGGAGGTTCAATGCTGTATTTTCACAAATATAAGCATACAGTCAGTTCATTTCAATTCTGCAGTATGTACTTCAATCCAATTGAAAGTCCTACAAGACACAAAGCTCTGTTTTGAATGTTGGAAATACAAGATGCCAAAGAATTCAGACCTGGCTCTCAATGTGCTTATAATCTGCTAGGGGGAGGAGGTGATATGAAACATACACAGATAAGTATTATTCATTACGTAACATTATTCATTATGTGACACTACAGAAAATGATTTCTGAATGCCTTGGGTTTTAGTGCTTCTTTATTCTCGTGGTCTCATTTGTTTTTTTACTTTGTAAACTCAGGCCATCACTGGGGAATGGACCTGTTATTTCACTGGTGGAAGGCACTTCTGGGAGAAGCACCTCACTTTATCAGTGCAGGTCAGCTCAGAGTAGTTAGAGAACCTTTGTTAGAGAATCGCCTAGCCCTAGAGCACTGGGAGCTGGGGGGAGAAAGAAACAAGAATCTAGGCCTCTGCTGAACACTTTACAAAGATTTCATTTGATCCTTATGATCAACCCCAGGAGGTTGGTGCTGATAGGTGGGGTCAAAAGCCATATAGCAAAGGGTAATTAAGGGGAAGGGAAGGGAAAGTAACAAGTATTTCCATATTACCCACTGTTTGCCAAGCACTATGCTAAGTGCTTTACAAATATTATCTCATTTGATCCTCACAATACATGGGAAGTAAATATTATTATTATTAACCCCATTTTATAGTTAAGGAAATTGAGGCAAATGGAGGTTAGGTGACTTGCCCAGGGTCATACAAATAGTAAGTGTCTAAGGCTAGATTCAAACTCAAGTCTTCCTGACTCCAGACTCAGCACTCTGTGCAATGAATCACCTAGCTTGTATACTCACCAAAATGTTTGCCACCGTCAAGGAGGCTGTCCAGGTAAGATCTTTTTCCCCAAAGTCATACAATTAGTCAGTGTCTGAGGCTGGATTTGAACTCAAGTGTTCCTGACTCGAGGCCCAGTGCTCTATCTACTGTACACTTTTCTAGGATTTAATAGTGAAGGGATGAAATATAGGATGGAAATGGCAGGGTCAAAAGGAAGGAATTTCTATTCTTAAGACTACAGGAGATCCTCTACAACAAAGGGATCAAAGAAAAATGAAAAGGACCTATTTCTGTACAAAAATTTTTATAACAGATCTTTTTTTGTGGTGGCAAGGAACTGAAAATTGCAAGGATAGCCATCAATTAGGGAATGGTTGAATAAGTTGTGGTGTATGAATGTGACAGAATACTAATATGATATAAGAAATGTTGAGCAGGATGCTTCCAGAAAAACCTGGTAAGATTTATATAAACCGATGCAAAGTGAGGTGAGCAGAACTAGAAGACCATTGTACACAGTAACAGCAACATTGTATGATCAACTGTGACTAATTTAGCTAGTCTTAGCAATATAATGATACAAAACAATTCCAAAGGACTTATGATGAAAAATGCTACCTACCTCCAGAGAAAGAACTGATGGCATATGAATACAGATTGAAGCATATGTTTTTACTTTCTTTATTACTGTTCTTTTGGTCTGTTTTCTTTTGCAACATGGCTAATATGGAAATATTTTATATGACTATACATGTATAATCTATATCAAATTACTTGCCTTCTTAAGGAAGGAGAAAATTTTGAAGTTTAAAATTTTAAAAATTGATGTTAAAAATTTTTGATTACATGTAATTTAGAAAAACATAAAATAAAAATTAAACAAGCTAGAGGAGATCTGAACATGTTTACAGCTATAGAGAAGAAGGCAGTAGATAGTAAGATGCTGAAAATGAAAAAAGAGAGAGAGAATGATCAATGGGACAAGCTCATTAAAATAAAGTAAAATAAAATATCCCCTAGTAGGAGATGGCATAGATCAAGGCCACATGTGGAAAAGTTAGCCTTAGCAAGGAGAAAGGAGTACCTTATTCTCTGAGACTGGGGAAAAACAAGCAAAGAGTGACAGAAAATAGTCAGAGATTTTCATATGTAGAGGAAGGAAAACGAGGGAGTTCACAACAGATGGCCTCAGTGTTTTCAATAAGGTAGGAGGTGAGGTCATCTCCTGAGAGAATGGAGTTGAATGTTTAAGGACAGAGGATTATGTTTGGACAAGCCAACACAAGGGGAAATAGGCTGAAGGGGAAATACTTAGCAAAAATTGTTTTTAAAAATTTCAAACATTTATCACGAAAATTTTATATCATATATGTTATTCTTATGTTTTAGTTAAAGCAAGTGCCACAAGAAACATAGTGGAAAGATCACAGAATTTACAGTCCAAAAACATGTTTTCAAATTCCAGTCCTGCTAACTTACTAGCCGTGTGACAACATCTCTAGGGCCTCAGCTTTTATTTTTGTTTTTGTAATCTACAAAATGAAGGAACTAGACTTCTAAGCCCCCTTCTAGCTCCAAATCCTATGATTCTCTATTTGGGAATGCTTGTTTTACTGTAGGTAGGAGGACACAATAAAACGATATTTCTTGGGGCTGGGAAAAAGACAATAATTTGGACATTTCCACAAGTCAGACAGCATTTCCCACTCCCTCACTCCCCCTTATTCTTAATTAGGAGGTTTAACCTTAAATTTCATGCTACTAATGGCAGCTTCTCAACAGAAAAGCTGTCTTCTTTTGTAGGGATTTTTAGAAGTTTATTCATCTCATAAAATCCTTACTTTAGAATCCACTTCCTATAGGAAAATGACTTCTTCTGAGGTCTCATCAGGAAATCTGTGCAACAAACATATTTGTTGTGTTCATGAACATAATAAGCATTTGGTTTGGTTTTCTTCTTTCCCCTAGTGACTGTCTTGGGAAGTGGACTTAAGGACAGGGACTGCATTTGTGACTGTAATAGTATAGGAAGCTCCTGGGAGAGGCAACTCACTTTACTAGCACAGGTGGGGATCCTTCTCTGCTGGTTAAGTCTTAAACAGTTGCCTACAGCACTGAGAAGTGGCTTGCCAGTATATGTACATGGAACATGTATTCATTCATTCACTTAACAGATATTAATTACCTATAATGTATAAGAGATCATACTTGGCCCAACAGTGGATGTAACATATTAAGACATATAATAAGTACAATAAGGTTAAAGCAAAATAATCTATAGGTACAGAAAAATGACATCTGGTTAGAAAGAAAAGACAACTTCATAAGCAAGGTGGGAGCGTTTGAATTGGACTCTGAAGAACGGATAGGGTTTGAAACAGCAAAGATGGGCGAATAAGCCATTCCAAAGAAAGAACAAGTACAGTCAGGGAATCACTGGGCATGCCAACAGGAGAAAACACTCCTGCTAAGTGAAACAAGGGCAACCCAATGATATGATGAAAGAATTTTAAAATGGGAGAATCAACAGTGTCCAGTTATGCAGAGAAGTAAAGGATGCTGAAGAACTTAAACAGGTCATTGTATATGGTGATTAAGAATTCACTGGGGGGCCGAGCCAAGATGGCAGAGTAGAAAGACGCATATACACATAGCTCCAAACCCACAACCCATAGAACATGGGTAAGAAGGAACTCACGGCGAATTCTGGAGTAGTAGAGGCCGCGGCACGGTGGAGCGGGGGAGATTTCTGTTCCAGAGGGACCTGCAAACCTCTCGCAAGGGGTCTGTCGCGCTGCGGACGTGGAGCCCAGCCCAGCCCTGCCGTGGCCACGGCGCGGAGGGGAGCGGATCTGAGCAGGCTTCGGGGACGGGATCTCCAGCAGCCTGGCGGGTCCCTCCACCCACAGGTGACAGGGGTCGGTGAGAGGGTCTTCTTGGCGGGTCGAGGGGAGAGTGGGGTACCCCCGTGGCTCGGGCCCCCTCGGGAAGCAGCAGCAGAGGCAGGAGCAGACCAGGGCTCCCCAGGCAGGCAGGAGCCTGGATCCATTGTTGAAGGTCTCTGCATAAACCCCCTGAGGGAACTGAGCCTGAGAGGCGGCCCTGCCCTGACCTGAGCACCTGAACTTAATCTCACACTGAATAGCAGCCCTGCCCCTGCCGAAGCCCCGAGGCTGGGGAGCAGCATTTGAATCTCAGACCCCAAGCTCTGGCTGGGAGGATCAGGAGGTGAGGTGGGTGTGAGGAGAATATTCAGAGGTCAAGTCACTGGCTGGGAAAATGCCCAGAAAAGGGAAAAGAAATAAGACTATAGAAGGTTACTTTCTTGGTGAACAGGCATCTCCTCCCTTCCCTTCTGATGAGGAAGAACAATGCTTACCATCAGACAAAGACATAGAAGTCAAGGCCTCTGTATCCCAAACATCCAGACTAAATATTCTGTGGGCTCAGGCCATGGAAGAGCTCAAAAAGGATTTTGAAAATCAACTTGGAAGAGAACCATGAAAAGGTGAACAGCAAAGAGAAGTCATAAGGGACTTACTAAAGTTGAACTGTTTACATTCCTACATGGAAAGACAATATTTGTAACTCTTGAAACTTTTCAGTATCTGGGTACTGGGTGGGATGAACACGCACACATACACACATACACACACACACACACACACACACACACACACAGAGACAGAGTGCACAGAGTGAATTGAAGAGGATGGGATCATATCTTAAAAAAATGAAATCAAGCAGTGAGAGAGAAATATATTGGGAGGAGAAAGGGAGAAATGGAATGGGGCAAATTATCTCTCATAAAAGAGGCAAGCAAAAGACTTATTAGTGGAGGGATAAAGAGGGGAGGTGAGAGAAAAACATGAAGTTTACTCTCATCACATCCCACTAAAGGAAGGAATAAAATGCACACTCATTTTGGTATGAAAACCTATCTTACAATACAGGAAACTGGGGGATAAGGGGATAAGCAGGGTGGGGGGGATGATGGAAGGGAGGGCATGGGGAGGAGGGAGCAATTTGAGGTCGACACTCATGGGGAGGGACAGGATCAAAAGAGAATAGAAGTAATGGGGGACAGGATAGGATGGAGGGAAATATAGTCAGTCTTATACAACACAACTATTATGGAAGTCATTTGCAAAACTACACAGATTTGGCCTATATTGAATTGCTTGCCTTCCAAAGGGAAGGGGTGGGGAGGGAGGGAGGTAAAGAAGTTGGAACTCAAAGTGTTAGGAACAACTGTCGAGTAATGTTCTTGCCACTAGGAAATAAGAAATACAGGTAAAGGGGTACAGAAAGGTATCTGGCCCTACAGGACAAAAGAGAAGATGGAAACAAGGGCAGAGAGGGATGATAGAAGAGAGAGCAGATTGGTGATAGGGGCAATTAGAATGCTCGGTGTTTGCGGGGGGAGGGGACAAAAGGGAAGAAAATTTGAAACTCAAAATTTTATTAAAATGAATGTCAAATAAATAAATTTAAAAAAAAAGAATTCACTGGAAATATTCAAGCTATCACTGTAAGTTGAATAGCAAGATCACAGCCATATTACTAGGGGTTAAGGTGTAGGTGGATGATGAAAC